>NC_042616.1:680461385-681770552 GCF_901001135.1 Rhinatrema bivittatum | reverse complement strand
CTGCACTCGGGCCGTCCATTGCTCCTACTATGGATGGCCGGCCATCCATTGCTCCTACTATGTGACAGGGGCCGACCAATGGCACCGGTAGCCCCTGTGGCACAGTAAGGGCAAAGGCTATCAGCGCCATTTTGAATACTGGCAGCCGACGGCCCGAGTGCAGGAGATCACTCCCGCACCCCTGCTGGACCACCAGGGACTTTTGGCAAGTCTTGGGGGGGGGGTCAGGAGGGGGGGGTTGTAGTTAATTAACTTTAAAGGGTTGGGATGGGGTTTTTTGTTTTCTTTTCTTTTTACAAAACACAAATACCGTATTTACCGTAATACTGCATTCTCCTATACTGTACTGCTCCCTTGGGATTTTGTAACCCAAATGCATAACCCTGCATTTTATAACATTAAATCTTAGCTGCCAGCCTCTACGTCATTTCTTAAGCTTATTTATTTATTTACCTTATTTTTCGCTCCATAGGACGCACAGACATTTCCCCCCCCCACTGTTATGAGCGAAACTCGGCCAGAGTCAGGCTTTTTCCAATAAAGAATCCCTTGCTACATCACATAGTGACTGCGAAACAGGTTTTGTTAGGAATTCTATGAACATTGGATTGTTTTCTAAAGCCATCGAATGTACTCAAACACTAAGGATTCTAATCAACAATTTGTGGTATTATCATAACGAACCGTGATATATGAAAAATTCGTATTGGAACAGTAGCCCCTGAGGCAGCTCTGTTATGAGCGAAACTCGGCCAGAGTCTGACTTTTTCCAATAAAGAATCCCTTGCTACACCGATCTTTACCTTTTGTCCTGCTTCTGACCAAGTGGTTGAGCCTGTTATTGTGGTTGCTAGTTTCATCGAATAACACTCCCACCACAGTGAGATGGGATTTGACTGCATCTGAGATAGTGTACTCCCACTGCATGAGGATATTTCCTACCCTTCAAGATGTAGACTCAAGTCAAGAAAACCTTTGGTCACAATCTCTCCAGTTTTCATTGAACAGGCTGGATGCCGAGACCTATTGGTATGAATCTGGTCTGCATTAACAGTGTTAAACAAACTTTGGTCATAGATTCTTAATATAATGTTCTGCTTGGATTACATGGGAGGTCGGTCTGTCTGTCTGCCTGCAAAGTAAAGCCTAACTCCTTGTAGGATCCATTTCTGTTGTTTTCCAAAGTTGTGCTCCCTGTTTTGGGTTTATGTAAAAGTCTGCATTTTTTAAAGTTTGGGTTGCTCAAAAATCACTGTAAAAAACATTGTGATTTAACAGACTAGCTAGTACAGGGTAAAGAGAAAAGAGGAAGGATGTGAGCAACCAGGCTAAAGCAGATTGAGTTCATTTCAGCTAAGAGGAGCTGCTCCTTAAGTTCAGAGGTGAAGTGAATAGTGTGGAGCCAGACGATTTCAGGTTCAAAGCCTGAGGTCCCCACCTGGAAAATGAGCTGTGACATTGCAAAGCATCTCAGTGATCATAAAGCATTCACACTGGGGCTGGCCTAGTAGCTCAGTGGCAGTGCTGTATGTACAAGGTTCCCGATTTCATATCCAAGTCAAGCCTTCTGTGCCCAGGGTTGGCTAGGGATGTTGAAGAGGCAGCATTCATAGCCCGGAGGGGAGGGAGGGGGGGAATCATAGTCATTGCTTAAGGGTGGCACCTAATGGCTGGATTTAGGACCCATGATTGGAGGGTTCCAGAGGGAATCCTGGGATATGGCTCCTGGCAAAGGACCACATCTGCAATGACTAGACTAGATATATTTGCAGGAGGGGGTTATAGAAATGCCACCTGAGCTAAGATCTCATAAAATAAGAGATATGATGCTGGGTTTTTGTGATCCTGGTCCCTAGGTGATTGGGACACCTTATCTGATACAGCATATATATGAGGGCTTAGTTCATAGAAATTCCTGTTCCTGTATTCCTCCACTTTCTCTGGAGTGTAAATTTGCAGTGATCTGTACAGATTTATAGATATAACCACACTCTCAATGTATGTATGTATCTCACTTTGGTCAAAATGTTTTTTAAGATTATTGATAAATGAATCTTCATTCAGAGGTTATAAAAGGACCATATCTCCTACTCCAATCATGTTGTCCAGAAGGGGCATCTTCACCTCCATTTTGGCCATTTTGTCCTGGTTGTGCCATGCTGTCACATCAGATTCAGTCCACCGGTGGCTCCAGCAGCCCCTGCCTTGCACCACTGTTCAGCTGGGACAGAGAGAGAGATCTCACCCCCAGCCCTGGGGAGAAGCCCAGTCACAGGATGTGAAGGCAAGGAGAGAAAGAAGGGCTGCCGGCCTGGCATCAGCTCTCTGGGTTCAAAAAAACAATGATTTGGGTAGCTGGTGGATTAGATCTAGCTCAGAAGCTTAAGGGCATAATTATCTATTGCTGGACATAAAAATTATCAAATTATCCTTTTCCCCCTCTGTGACCATTATACCATCCCTGGCACATTTGTCTTCCCATTCTCCATTCATCCACAGTCTGAAGATTTCTCTTTTAAATTATTTTATTTTAAAATGTATAATAATCAAGAAAACATCTTGTTCAGAAAAAAACATTGATACAGAAAACCAGTTTAAATTATAACAACATAATCATAGAAATAATTAAATCTTTCTTAGTCCAATCCAATCCTCAAAATTATAGGTATTAGGATTCACAATGCTAGCAAATACAGAATTCCCATTAAGCTAAACCGGTAAGAGGATGCAAGGGATCTAAGATGAAATTCTAAATATTTGAGGACATCAGGGGTTAACAAATGATTCTGCAGCAGGTGACGAAATTGCAACAGACTCTAAGCCCATTTTGGCACTGAGAGAGCTTGTACAATGCGAGGAATCATAAAATATTTATTTATTTATTTATTTAACATTTTTTTATATACCGCAGTTCTAGTAACAATGTTACTAATCACTTCGGTTTACAAGTAACTTTGGGATGACATAACATATGTGTGTCTTACAGAGAACAGGAAGTATGAACTGGGAATTTGGTTAAGATACATAACATTAAACAAAATGCGATATAACATTTTAAATAGTGAATCTAATATAACTAGCGATTTTGATCCATCAAGTAGCAGTCCTGTAATATGTGAGCAGTCGTAGGGGGGAGGCGAGGTGTATATGAATTCTTGATTAATTAGGCAGTGGGACATATGATGAGATGATCAGGAAGTGATATTGATATTAAAGTTCCATTCATACGAAGGCTTATATACCTAACAGACTGATACTTGACAAAACATTTACAAGAAAAATTGTCTAAAAATACCTCCAATTTGTAAAACTCTAGGACTTAATAAAATAAACATCTGCGTTCTCTGCATCACCTTAGCTACATCTGGAAATGCATGTATGTTACAATTTAGGAGTTGGATCACGCAATGCTTAAAAAAAAACAAATGGAGAACCCAGTCTCTCTCTGGATCTAAAACAAAATTAACAATTAAGGTGGCCAAAATCTGTTTTTTATCTTCCCCTTCAAGAACCTGAGTTAAATTTAAGAAATTAATGCGAGCTTTGGGCTCTAAATCTGAACAGATTCTCTGTCAACAAGCAGGTATAAATTAGCCTTTATATGTGGTGTGCTTAGTGTGCATTTGCTGCATGCTTAGTGCACAATATCAATGTGCTTGCTGCACATTTAGTGCATGTTTCCACATGGCTAGCTCACTTCCACCTCCTGCGGGCATTTGGCTCACATCAATGCTTAACATCTACAATTGGGGGATCCCCTGCCTCAAGTGCATTGAAGGTTATCCTCTTTGTTGATCCTTCCTGGATATGCATCACCATACCATATATCGAGTGCTTCGTCCGCGATGCGCTATGCGTTGAGTGCATCAATCTTAGTGGTCGGTACATTGTTTTAAGTTCATTGGTGTACTGTGTGCGCCAATATGCCTTGTGCCAACGAGTGTTTCTTCGATGCAGGCTCTAATTGATGCAGGGCGATCGTTTCACTCGACCCTGTGGCTTTGATTTGGGCCGATGGGGAAGACCTTGAGGAGTTCCCACTCAGCTCATGTCCCAGCGAGGCAGACAACATGCTGCACTGCATGAGGAGGATCTACTGCCACTCCTGAGAAACTTATGCAGTTCCTCTATGTCCTTGAGTTAAGAACTCTGGCATCTGTTTACAGGCATATGTGTTTGCCTGAGTATTGACTTGAGTGAAGTGAGGATAATTTTTGGTAAGAGAAAAACACTTTACCATGGATGCAGTTCTTGCTGCCTTGCCACCATTTTGAGAAGGCAAATTTTTTAATTTTTTTTTTTTATAGCACCAAGTACAGCAAGTCAAAAGTAGAAAACTGAAAAAAAACAATGAAAAAGAAACAATTTTAAGAATTTTGAAGTAAAATATCTGGTGAAACTGTATACAATCCAGGCTGTACTAGGACAAAAAACACACTGAAGAGGCTCTTGCGGGAACTCCCACACATTCTCAGTAGAGTTCAAAGCTCTACTAGAATGGAGAGAAGACCTTTCAGTGTTGCCGGATAATGTCACCCACACATCATGTTTAATTCAGCCCTGCTTATTGACAGAAAATAAGTAGCTCACAAGGCAGCGTGCTTATGCAGGAACTCATACACATGCTTACTAAAATCTTTATTGAGCTCTGAGAGTTTTTAAGTTTCCAAGGTAAGATTTACACTGCTGATATAAGCCCAGTGCATCAAGATGGAGCATCTCTTTGCACTCTCCCTCAAGTCTCGCTAGTGACAGAGACCACCTTAAAAGGAGTGGGCGCTCACACAGGATTGTTCCAATCTCAAAGCACCTGGTCTTGCGAGGTGAGCCACTTTTCAGATCAAATCTTCTGGAATTAATATGGGCCAAATATGCGCTATTAATGAACACATTTTCTTCTGGGGAAGAACATCGTACTTCAAACAGTCTACAAGGTTATATTATGTCCAATTACAGAAAGGTGTTTATTTTTATTTATTTATAAAAATTATAAATTGCTTTCCAGATTTTACAATGAAATCTTCCAAAGTGAAGTACAACAGAGTTTAAAACAAGACACAAAATAAAAATGCATAGAATACCATTACAGAAAAACGCTCCAAAGATCCTGCTGCTGATTCCAGGTTAGAAGAATCATAACTTATGCTTGGAAATCATCAGCCAGGTCTTCAATTTACAGCAAAACTGTATTAAATTATTCTCTTCCCTGATGGACAAAGGAAGATCATTCCATAGTTTGGACATAATCATAAAGAATGATCTATTTTGCAACTTAACATGCCAAAAACTTCTTATTGGTGGAAGTTGAAGCTGATGTCAATATCGTGGATGCACATCTGATTGATGATTTCCAGCACAGCCATTGAGATGTATGTGGAAGACAGGTGCCATGCAAGATCTTAAACATGAGCACCAATAATTTGAACATCTATCGTAACCTCACAGGTAGCTAATGCAATTTTACTAAAAGAGGGACAGCAGATTCCTGCCCAGACCAGTCCATGACAGTTCTCGCTTCCATATTTTGAACTAACTAGAGCTTTTTATTAAAGCACTTGGAAGGCCCCAGTATATGGTATTGCAATAATCTAGTACTACAATTACGAGAGCATACACCACTATTTTTAACATTGCAGAGATACAGTATCATGACCTCACTGCAAGAAGACATTAAAGATTGACAGTGTGCACCACACCCTGGCCTGTTCTATGAGTCACCTAAAAGTCTCCAGCATGCTGGCGGTTTGCTATAGCAAGCTATTCTGATCGCATAAATAATCTTTGCAATACTCAGCCGTTAGATTATTCCACTGGGTGATTTGCCGTCGTCATACCTGTTTGCTTCAGAGCAGAGCAGAAAACTAGATCAATTTTTTCTTTAATACTGCCTAGCAATCTGTTTAGCTCAGTGCATCTTTCTCCTCGATCAAGGTGCAAATATCATGTTTTTCATAAATATCGCTCATTGATGGCACAATGCATTATCTCCTGCAAGACCCTGTTGGCTTGATTCTTATAGCTCCAGCATGGCCCAGATGTCTTGTACTGTTTCCCATTAGTCCCTCCAGATATCCAGGGATTTGAGCCTACGTTGTTGACTCAGGACGGAAGTAAACCCTATCGTCCACTCTCTTCTGTTCATCAGTCTCATGATTTGGATATAAAACTCTCAGTAGTTGCCCATCTCTTTCCATAGAGCGATCAGACATTTTGGCTCTAGTTAGAAAGCCATCCACCAGAATGAGCTATCCCTTCAAATGGATCAGTTATTCCAAATGTTACAAACAGAAAACCTTGGACCCATTTTCTTGTGAGCCTGAGCACTCACTCCCGTACTTCTTCCTTATTTTTGTTAAGAAAGTGGACCCTTGGGCTGAGGTGTGGTTAGTGAGGCCGGACGAGCAAGCGTGTATGGCCCCCACCGACAGCTTGGCGGATATACCCCAAGTGGGACTAACTGGAGCCTCACCTTTCCCAACTGTCTCTCCTGCAGGTTGAACCCTTGGGTCTGATGGCTGACAGGTGATGGAGGGTCCCTGGAGTCCAGGTCCAGGCAAAGGTCAGGGCAGGCAGTAGACAGCGAGATCCAGTAGACAGGCCAGAAGTTGGAGCAGGTAGCAGACAGCGAAATCCAGTAGACGGGCCAGAGGTTGGGGCAGGTAGATAACAAGAGCCAGTAAACAAGCCAAAGGTCAGGGCAAGCAGCAAACAGTGAGATCCAGTAGACAGGCCAGAAGTCAGGCAGTCAGGAGGGTCAGAGAACAAGCCGAGGTCAACCAGGAAGTCAAGCCAGGGTAGATAGGGCGAGGACAGGGACAAACTACAACAGAGAGGACCAGGAGCAGGCAGAAAAAACAGATCAGAACACAGAACCACAGTAGGAAGCAAAAACATAGGGACACGAGAAAAGGAGCACAGACAGACAATGCAGGGAGAGGCAACACTCATGGAGGAGTACACCTGTTGCCGAGGCAAGGATTGCAGGGCTGAGTGAATTTAAATAGCTAGAGGTGGGTGATGTCATTCAAGGGCGACTCCTGTTGTTTCTCTCCTTGACATGTATATTGTGTGCGTACTTGGCCGCGCATGCACCTAAGGCCTCCTCTGCCCGGTCCATGCTGTAGGCGCGTTTGTGTGCATGTAATTGTGGCATTCTGCCGCAAAGATAGCATAGAATGCCAGAAAGTCAGACATCTGGGAGGGAGCACTGGGGACCACAGGTTCTAACAGTACGCCCCTCCCCATGTTCTTGGGCTTGGGCTTTTTGGGGGATTGGCAATGGAATTCTTGAATTAATTGAGATGCTTGGAGTTTGGAGGCTGTTTTCCATAGTCCTTCCATGATATGAAGTACTGGAGCTTCTTTCTCACTCTCCTAGAGTCCAGAATTTCAACTACCTCATATTGTGTTGTCTTCCAGAAAGACGTCAGCAGGCCAAGGCAGAACAAAACCGCTGGCTTTAGAAGGGAGATATGGCAGAAGTCATGGATATGGAGCGTGGAGGTTGGTTAATTTTGGGCTACACTCTACTTGGCGGATCACCGGAAAGAGCTTCACGAATCGCAGGGCAAATTTTAAGGATGGCATATGGAGTCTTGGAATCTCTTTTTCGCTGCTTAGATCAGACATGATTCCACATAGTGCTTCACATATTGTAGTAAGTGAGGCCACCAATAATGATAGTGAATAGCTCCTGAGTTCTAGAGATCCCCTGGTATCTTGCCAGTCGAGAGTCGTGAGCTCACTGTAGCATGTGCTCCCAAAGTCGACGGAGAACAACAGTCTTCCCTCGTGGTACCATCATGGTGGAAGCTATCACGATTGTTGCTGGATCAATGAAATATCATGGTGGGTTTTGACAGCTTTCGGCCTCAAGGGCCTCAAGAGTGACAAGGCATCCGTGCACCAATTCTTTTCGACAAGGTGGTATCTCAACTCAGAGTCAAATTGGTTGAAAAATGACCACAGAGCTTGCTGGGGGTTTAGATGTTGGGCTTATGACAAATACTCTAGGTTTTTATGGTCAGTGTATATGGTCACTGAATGTCGGGCCCCTTCCAACAGGTGGCACCATTCCTCGAGGGTTAACTTACTAGCCAGCAATTCCCAATCCCTGATGATGTAGTTCTTCTCAGCTGAAGAAAACCTCTTCGAGAAGTATAGACAGGTCATCACTACTCATGTGGGTCATGTTGTAAGAATTCGGCCCCACCCCGAGAGTGATGAAAAGCTTGGTGGGGTCAGGGAGATGCAGACATGGGTCCCAGGTACATTCTTGCTTCAAGCGCTGGAAGGCCTGCACTGCTTCCTCATTCCAGTTATGAGAGTCTTCTCCCTTTTTGGTAAGGGCTGTAAGCAGAGGTGGAAAGATGATAAAGGTTGAAAATGGGAGGGAGAGGAGAGACTGGGGATAGTAGAGGCAGTTTAGAGGAAAAGATGCACCTGTGTGAGAGGGAGTGAGAGAGGAAATAAAGTTGGAGATAAAACAGAATGAAAAATAAAAACCAGAAAAAGGAAATGAGTTGAATTGCATAGCAGATTAAAAGAGCGCATCTATATTTGCCCCCAAACTTTTTCACTCCCTCTATCCAGTTCTTTCCTCTTTCAGCCTACACACCCAGACTTCTTCCCAGCCTCCTTTTTCACTTCTCCCTCTCTTTTCAGCCTACCCCCAAGCTTCTTTCCTCCCCCTTATCTTTTTCACTCCTACAGCACAACTGCAATTTCCTGTCGTGTAGCCAGATGGACTCAGAACGAATGGGTATAGTATGCTCGTGCTAGCAGTTGGAGACGGATCTGACGTCAGCACGGGTGTATATATACCCCCACAGGAAGCGTAGCAACTTAGTAATTTCCATCTCCAAAGCAGTTTGGAGAGCCTGCATGCTCGCTGAGCGTGTTTTCCAAATCTACTTTCTTTTACTAAAACTTCTACAGCAACTATCGAGCCCCGCACTCCTGCGGTGATACCCTAAGGTCCCTCCCCCAGTTGAGTTTCCCAGGGTGATTTCCGTGATCCCCCGGAGGTTTAAGTCCTCGGTCTGGTGGCTGAATCGCGGCAGGGATGTAGCCCCCGGGCGAGGTTCGGGTGAGGCATACGAGGCGCCTCTGTTCCGGCGTGGACGAGGCAGCGGGTGCATTTCCTCAAAGCGCGGCGGTGAAGGTACTTGCCCTCTCCCCCCGCAGCCAGAGACCGCCCGGGTTCCAGCCGGGAAGCGCCGAGGATCAGGTAAGGCGTACATCGCTTACTCTTTGGTCTCCGAGGAACGAGGATCAGCGGCGTGGCCTGTGGGCTGCACGCCGTGGAAGGGCGCCATTTTGTTGGCCTTACTCAGGTATGAGCGCCCGTGATAGGCGCAGGTCTATGACTAAGCCGCATATTGCTGAGTGCATATTGTATACCATTGAGTGTATATTGCTAAGCCGCATATTGCTGAGAGCACATTGCATATTATTGGGCGTATATTGCTAAGCCGCATGGTGCTGAGAACACATTGCATATCATTGGGCATATATTGCTAAACCGCATATTGCTGAGAGCACATTGCATATCATTGAGTGTATATTGCTAAGCCGCATAGTGCTGAGAGCACATTGCATATCATTGGGCGTATATTGCTAGGCCGCCTATGGCTGAGAGCATATTGTATGTCATTGAGTATATATTACTGCCGCATATTATTAAACGCCTGTTGTATTAAGCGTATATTGCTGCCGCATATTATTGTGCGCCTGTTGTATTAAAGCGTATATTGCTGCCGCTTATTATTAAGCACATATTTTTCAATGGAATAGAACGCCTCAGCGGCTTCAGCAGGGGCACCTCTTGCCTCAGGCATTAAAGCCCTTGGCCTCTGCTCTGCACGCCAGCTTAGAGCCACACACAGCGAAGAGCCGGATTCTCTATGTGCTCAATGTGAGGAGGCCGTGGGAGCCTCGGGTCAGGACCAGTCTCAGCCACGATTCGCTGACAGTTCCCCAGGGGCTACCCCGGATTTAGCGGGCTGTCTCGACCAACCTGGAATCCCGGGGGATCTTGTACCCCGGCGATTAGAGACCACCTCCATTTCCTGGGTGGATCTCTTTAAGGGGATTCATGCTTTTGTACAGATGCAAACGGCTTCCCATCCAGGCCCTGCTGTTCCTGCTGTTCCTACTGTTCCTGCTATTCCTACTGTTCCTGCTGTTTCTGCTGGTCTGGCGGTGGCTGCGGCTGCGGCTGCCACTACGGTTACGGCTCCAGCGGATCCTGTTCCGGGACCTTCACGCCCTTATCATGTGCCGGACCTTCCGCCTCCGGACAGTCCGGACCAGTTGGACCCGGATGTTTCACCGGACGAATTCGAACTCCCGGACGAGGGGGAACTTCCCTCAGGGATTGAGCCATATAGAACCATGAGGCGGTTCTTTCCTAAAGAGGATCTCTCAGACCTGGTGTCTCAGTGCCTGGCGGAGTTGGATATTACGGGTCCCAGTGCTTCTGTACCCTCAGCGCAGAACCCCCTGCTGGAAGGTCTTCGTCCTACAGCACGCCATTTTCCATTCTTGCAAGCGGCACAACAACTGATAGATTTAGAATGGGCGGCACCAGCGGACTCATTCAAAGGGGGTCGGGCCCTGACAGGCATGTACCCCCTGGCACCGGCTATCCAGGAGCTGCTGGCGTGCCCTCAGGTGGACGCCTTGATTAGCGCTGTGGTCAAGCGCACTACCATTCCAGTTGAAGGGGGGGGGGGGCGGCCCTCAAGGAGCCTCATGACCGGCGATTGGACACCATTCTGAAACAGACTTTTGAGGTGGCAGCTCTATCTTTGCGGATCGCAACCTGCTGCACAGTGGTGACGCGTTCCTGTTTGTCACAGGTCAGGAACAATGCTCCAGCAGCTGACATGGAGTCAGCTCTCTCGTTCCTTACGGATGCCGCATCAGACCTAGTCCGGACAACAGCCAAGGGGATCTCATCCTCTGTAGCCGCCAGGAGGCAGCTCTGGATCCGGAAATGGTCAGCTGATGCTCCTTCAAAGTCACGCCTCACCAGATTGCCCTTTAAAGGCTCTTTCCTGTTCGGTAGCGACCTTGATAGACTGGCCAGTACATGGGGCGCCTCGCCAGTACCTCGACTGCCGGAAGATCGGTTCAGAAGGAACCAGCGTGCCTTTCCAAGGCCCTCCAGGGGCAGGAGCTCACAGCGCTTCATTCCCTACAGGAGTCGCTACCAGGCGCCGCGTCCTCAGGCCAAGAATCAGTCCTTTCGGATCAAGCAGCACAAGAGGGGAGCAGGCCCGGGCTCAGGTCCTGGCCGCGCCTCACAATGAGAATCCGCTGATTCATCTGGGGGACGGAGCCATAGGGGGCAGGTTAACCCTCTTCTACCCCAGATGGGTCGAGATCACGTCGGACCAGTGGGTCCTCGCCATTATCCGAGAGGGGTATTATCTGAACTTTCATCATCTCCCTCCGGACAAGTTTGTGGAATCTTCATGTCCCATACACAAGAAGGCAGCATTGGAAGCTACCCTGGCGAGGCTCCTGTCCTTGAAAGCCATCATCCCAGTACCTGCCTGGGAAGTGAATTCTGGACATTATTCCATTTATTTCATGGTCCCCAAGAAAGGGGGCACCTTTCGGCCCGTACTGGACCTCAAGTCAGTCAATTGATACTTAAGGGTCCCGAGGTTTCGCATGGAAACTCTGTGCTCCGTCAAGACCGCAGTACAGCCAGGAGAATTCCTCACGGCATTAGACTAGTCGGAAGCCTACCTGCATATCCCGATCCATCCGGATCATCAGCGCTACCTACGCTTCAGGGTTCTAGGCCGCCACTTCCAATTCCGGGCTCTGCCCTTCGGGTTGGCCACGTCACCGCGGACCTTCATCAAGGTGGTCGTCGTGGTAGCAGCGGCACTCAGGCGGGAAGGAATTCTGGTCCATCCCTACCTAGACGATTGGCTGACCAGGGCGAAATCACGAGAGGAGAGCCATCGGACAACCGACAGAGTGATCGCCATTCTGGAAAGCTTGGGCTGGGTAATCAACCTCAGCAAGAGTTGTCTACAGCCTTCCCAGTCGCTGGAATACCTGGGAGTACAGTTCGACACCCAGGCAGACACAGTCAGTCTAACTACCAAGAGAAGGTTAAAACTCCAGACGCGTATCCAGTACTTGATGGGAGCCAGTCGGCCCATAGCTTGGGATTATCTGCAGGTTCTCGGTCTCATGGCATCCACCCTGGAGGTGGTACCTTGGGCAAGGGCCCATATGAGACCTCTACAACACTCCCTGCTCTCTCGCTGGAGCCCCCGTCTCCGGAACTATTCCACGCACCTGCCTCTGCCTGCCAAAGTGCGGACCCAGTTACGGTGGTGGTTGCAGTCCAACCATATGAGCAGGGGGTCGAAGATGTCCTCCCCCACGTGGACTCTGCTCACCACAGATGCCAGCCTGCGCGGCTGGGGTGCACACTGCGAAGGACTTACCGCACAAGGGCGGTGGAACAGGGAGGAGTCAGCGTGGAGCATCAACCGTCTAGAGGCTCGGGCAGTCCGATTGGCATGCCTTCGATTTGCTCACAGACTGAAGAACAGAGCAGTCAGAGTGATGTCCGACAACTCCACCACTGTGGCATACATCAACCGTCAGGGCGGAAGCAGAAGCCGACAAGTATCTCTGGAGATCGCCCCACTGATGGCTTGGGCAGAGGCGAATCTTCAGGACATCTCCGCCGTCCACATTGCCGGGAAGGACAACACCACGGCAGACTTCCTCAGCAGAGAAAGCCTAAATCCGGGAGAGTGGCAGCTGTCACCCACAGCCTTCCAGATGATTGTGGATCACTGGGGGATCCCGGACATGGATTTTACTGGCGGACAAGTCAAATGCTCAAGTACCCAGATACTTCAGCCACAAGCGCGACCCATTCTCCCACGGAATCGATGCCCTGGTTCAGCCATGGCCTCCAGGGACTCTGCTATATGCCTTTCCTCCGTGGCCTCTGCTGGGCGCCATCATCCACAAGATTCAGAAACACCGGGGCCTATTTCTTCTAGTGGCACCAGACTGGCCAAGAAGACCCTGGTACGCGGACTTGAGAAGGCTACTGGCAGGGGAGCCCCTTCCCCTGCCTCCTCTCCGGGACCTTCTACGTCAAGGTCCCATTCTCCACGAGGATCCAGCTCAATTCTCTCTTACGGTCTGGCCATTGAGAGGGCTAGACTGAAGAAAAGAGGTTACTCGGAGCCCGTGATAGATACACTCCTCCGAGCACGCAAGTTTTCCACTTCCCTCACCTACGTAAGGATCTGGAGAATATTTGAAGCATGGTGCGACACTCATGGCACCAATCCACATGCGACCACGATCCCTATTGTTCTGGATTTCCTGCAAGATGGGCTTCAGAAGGGTCTCTCCCTCAGCTCCATCAAAGTCCAGGTGGCTGCGCTGTCTTGCTATGGTCCCAGGAGGGATGGCAAGACCATTGCCACGCATCCAGATGTGTCTCGCTTCCTGAAAGGAGTCAAGCACATTCGTCCGCCACTGAAGTGGCCAGTGCCTTTGTGGAACCTCAACCTTTTTTTGGATTTCCTCACGGGATCCACCTTCAGACCCCTTCGGGGCCTGTCTCTCCGTTCTCTAACCTTGAAGATGGTGTTCTTATTGGCGGTCTGTTCAGCACGCCGCGTCTCAGAGCTACAAGCACTGACCTGCCGTGATCCCTTTCTCAGAATCACTCCAGAGGCTATCCATCTTCGCACGGTTCCCTCCTTTTTACCTAAAGTGGTCTCACAATTTCACCTTAACCAAACTATATCCTTGCCTACCACGGCGGGTTTGAGGAAATCTGAAGAAGGGCATTTGCTACGCCATCTCAACATAGGCAGACTGCTGCCCAGATATCTGGGAATGACAGAAGACGTCCGAAAGACAGACCATCTGTTTGTCCTGCACAGCGGGAAACAACAAGGGGAAGCGGCCTCTCTGCCCACCATCGCCCACTGGATTAAAGAAGTTATCAGAGCAGCTTACGTGGAGGCCGGGAAGTCTCCGCCTCTACAAGTCAAGGCTCATTCTACCAGAGCACAAGCGGCATCCTGGGCGGAATCTAGGATGCTGTCGCCTGCGGAAATATGTAAAGTAGCGACGTGGTCCTCCCTCCATACCTTCTCCAGGTTCTACCGTCTGGATGTACAGGCCAGGGAGGACACAGCATTTGCAAGGGCGGTCCTACATGGTCCTCAGGCAGCCTCCTGCCCAGGCTGGGAGTAAAGCTTTTGTACATCCCATTCGTTCTGAGTCCATCTGGCTACACGACAGGAAATGTTGAGATTACTTACCTGATAATCTCGTTTTCCTTAGTATTTATTTATTTATTTATTTATTTGAGGACTTATATACCGGAAGTTCCTGTATAATATACATATCACCCCGGTTTACAGGGAACAGTAACTATCGCTTCAATTAGCGGTTTACAATGAACATAATTAATCCAAGTAACAGAATAGTATATAATATTGCTAAACAGTTAATAAATAACATGCAGGTTAATAAGTAAATAACATGGTTATATGTTTGTCAACATGATTATATGTTTAAGAACAGTTCAATATTGATCTCTTCAGGAAGATATATGCTGGGGGAAAAACGGATAATATGAAAATGTCTTTCTTCCTGCTCTTAGCTCTAAGGGAATGCTTGATTGAACAACCAAGTCTTAAGTTTCTTTTTAAATGTCGCGTGGCATGGTTCAAGACGAAGGTCTGGAGGAAGCGAGTTCCAGAGTGAAGGGCCCGCTGTGGATAGAGCGCGTTTCCTCAGAGAGGATTTCGCCGGTTGTGTGATTAGTCTGTTCTGATATGCGCTTCTGGTCGGTTTCATGGATGTATGTAGCTGAATTTGAAACGTTAACTTGAGCGGAGCGATATTATATAAGGCCTTATGTATCATCATTAAGGACTTGAATTGGATCCTATATTTAATTGGAAGCCAGTGGAGATGATGAAGGATTGGGGTGATATGGTCTCTTTTTTTGGCATTAGAGAGAATTCTTGCCGAGGCATTCAGGACCATCTGAAGTGGTTTTGAGGTGCATGCTGGTAGGCCTAGAAGGAGAGAGTTACAGTAGTCCAGTTTTGGGAGTATGATGGCTTGTAGCACCATGCGGAAGTCTCTGTATAGAAGGAGTGGTTTTAGTTTCTTTAAGGTTTGTAGTTTGAAGAAACATTCTTTTGTTGTGTTATTAACGAATTTGTTGAGGCTGAATCCGCTGTCGATGATGACTCCCAGGTCTTTTACTTGTTGCGAAGAGGTATCCGGACTTTGGCTAGTGTTAGGAGGTGTGGGTGGGACATAGTTTTCCGGTGCTATAATGAGGATTTCGGTTTTGTTTGTGTTTAAGATTAGGTTGAGGCTGGTGAGTAGGTTGTTGATAGCTGAGAGACATTTACTCCAGTGTGACATGGCTTTGTGTAGTGAGTCCTCTATAGGGATGAGGATTTGTATGTCATCCGCATATAGGAAGTGAATTAGCTTGAGGTTGGTGAGTAATTGACAGAGCGGGAGAAGATATATATTGAAGAGAGTCGGAGAGAGGGATGATCCTTGCGGTACTCCCCTCTTGGATTCCATGGCGTGAGACTCTTTGTTATTTATCTTGACCTTTATCTTGTATAGACAGATGGACTCAGCATCCCGCCCAGCTGCCTGTGTACATGGGTTTCACCGATTCAAGGTAAGCCATGTCATCTGTTTCCATAAGAGCGTACACTCTACCAGGTGTCAACGCCTTCCGGTTGGGAATGCTGGCGGTCTCCAGCTACTATCAATCGGTCAGGGGAATCCTGTTTCACTTTTCACTGAGCGTCAGTACACACATCCATAACAGCTTTTGCAAGGAAGATTACTAAGTTGCTACGCTTCCTGTGGGGGTATAGATACACCCGTGCTGACGTCAGATCCGTCTCCAACTGCTAGCACGAGCATACTATACCCATTCGTTCTGAGTCCATCTGTCTACACTAAGGAAAACGAGATTATCAGGTAAGTAATCTCAACATTATGCTGCTCCCATCATCCCAGGCCCAGATGCCACGGTGGAGGTTCTTCCACCCTTGGCCCAGGCCCCATGGCAGCAGAGAGATTCTGCTATCCTCAGCCCACGCTTGATTGCACTTGCTCTGATGTCATGATGGTGGGAGCAGTTTGCTCTGGATTCAATCTACCCCACCAGGATCCAGGTTGGTTGGCCTTCCGGGTCTCATTCTTTGCTGCTATGTCTGGGTGGTCAGACTCCAGGGCCTCTGTGTACACTGCTATGTTCTAGCGCTCACTTCAGGGGCAACATTTTCACTGCAGCCAGTGCACTTTGTGTGTCCACTGCCCACTATTCTCCAACTGTGACATCCGTGTCACAGATGGACAGACAAAGCAAAATTGTAAGTACTCTTTTTTTTTTTTTTTGCATAAAATGTGCTAAAAGTGATTTACTCATGTATAAGAGGTTGGAGAAATATTTAAGGGAACACTTTTCAGATTTAAAAAGTGCTTCTTTAATATTTATAATTGTATATAAATTAGCCATAGAATCTTAAAAAATGTGCCACTGAGCTTTCTAACCCTTGCCGCAGAATTTACCTCTGAGCTGCTGCTGGTATCAGAGGATCTTGGCTACGCTGTTCGCATGCACACACATGTGCTCTGTTTGCAGACTCTTCCTGTCAGAGTCCTAGATCAGTTTGTTTTATATGGTTGCCTTCTTGGAAGCAGAACACATTCTTATTTCTGCACACATTGGATAGGAATGGCAGAGGTTAACAATCTGACATTCTCAGTGGCTTCATTAGGCCTTGGCAGGAAGCCTTGCTTAGTAAAACAGGCTCAGCCTGAAACAACAGTGCAAATGAGTGGCTTTCAGCCACTTCGTAAGGTCTGGAACACTAAGCAGCATTCTCTGCTTGTGGCTACCTGTTGTGGGAAAGTGAGAAGCTGTCCAGGCCTGAAACAAAGCAGCGAGGCCTTTTCCCAGCCAGCTTTGCTATTTTAAGGGGAAGGTACCTGTCAAAGTACAGGGCATTCACAGTGATTCACTGCATACAGCGGCTCTTCATTTGCAGGCAGGGCTAGCAAAAAGTACTGATGCAGATCTCTGCTGACTTTGTCATCTGAGGCATAGGATCAGGAGAGAGATTTGCTGAGGATGCCCTGAGGATTTGAAATTTTCAAGACAGCCATGTTGGTCTTGTAAACAGACTTACAGGCTGAGTGTGTTGTTGCTTGTCTGTGTCATTCTTTTCAAACTGGAAAGTATTCAGAAACTTTTTTTATTTACTATAACTATATTACTGTGATCTTCAATATGAAAAAGAGGCAATTAGGGAGAAAATAGCAAACAGAAAACAAAACACCAATGTGCTATCCAATTCTAAATTTTAAAAAGCTGATTTATCACAAGGGAAGAAAAGACCTCAGAAGTTAAGTATGCCTGTGATTACTCACTTAGAGCTCATATAATTATTGGTCCACCTCCTGAATTGATATTTATTGAAAAATCAGGTTTTTAATTCATAAAAATGTTATTCCAAAATATTTTTTCTTTACTAATAAATAAAATATTGATCAGTGTCCAGCCTGGGTCTTAGTTTTCTTGATCTTATGATGAAGATAAACTAAATTAATAGTCTGCTAACCCCCATTATTAAATGTTCTAACTAGACTGTACAACTTGTCCACTTAACCTGACTTTCATTGTCCACACAATGCAAAATTAAATAATTAAGATTAAGTGGTTAGTAAACTATAACTCGATGTCCCATCAATGTTAAAACTGAATTGAGCTGGATCACTTGTATGCAAATTACAAAACAAAATCACTAATATGAAATTCTAAATCATTGGAGATGAGCAACTTTCTTGTTGCACATAAGCTTATCACTGAAAATGGATTTTGAAGAGATACAAAGTTGACTTGTAAGTGCTTGATACAATGAAAGAAACTAACATTGTTCCTGGCATTGAAAGTTTGCACATAATTGAGAAGTAATCTTTCATCTTTGCAAACAATTGACATGGCATTCTAATAAGAAAGTGGTTCCTTGCATCTTCAGTGATAAGCTTATGTGCAACAAGAAAGTTGTTTCTTTCATCTCCAATGATTTAGAATTTCATATTAGCGATTTTGTTTGTAATTTGCTGACAGTGCTGTTTTGGTATGGGAGCTTCACTATATTGTAATTGTAAATCAGTTTATTCACACCAATGCATTTTACAATAGGCCTAATATCATATTGGTTCCAAGTATCTTTTATGCAGGGTTTTCTGGATGGCCACCACAACAGTGCATGTAAAATTAATCTACATATTACTGTCATATTTTTACCTCAAGACTATACTTTAAATGACCTCTTTCATCTAGTGATTTGACCTGTGCCATGCCTTGGGGGAGGGATGAGGGAAATGCCATTTCATCTCTTGTCTCAGGCAGATTGCCTTGAGCCATCCTTGTCTGTAATGTTATTTCTCTCTTATATTAATTGTTATTGGTATAAAGCTGATATGTGCAGTGCTCGATCAGATTAACTCTTGGCTTAGAGTCTCCACGCAGTATAGAGTTCAGGATCCAGGTATGAACACAGAGATATTAGAGGACTTGCGTTAATTTCGGCCGGCACCGGGAAAGTGTACAGAAAAGCAGAAGAAACTGCTTTTCTGTACACCCTCCGACTTAATATCATAGCAATATTAAGTCGGAGGCCCCAAAAATAAAAAAAATTAAAATTAAAAATCTGCCCACGACCCGCAGGTTGGAAGACGGATGCTCAATTATACCGGCGTCCGTTTTCCGAACCCGTGGCTGTCGGGTTCAAGAACCGACGCCAGTAAAATTGAGCGTCGGCTGTCAAACTTGCTGGCAGCCGCCACTTCTGTCAAAAAGGAGACGCTAGGGATACGCTAGTGTCCCTAGCACCTCCTTTTACCACAGGCCCTCATTTGCATATTTTTTTCTTTCTGAATCGCGTGCCCAGGAGAGCGTGCGCTCGCCGGCTCTCCCACAGGTTTTTCTGTATTGGCCCGTATGTTTGCAAACATTTTGTCTAAGAGCTGTTAATTTGATTATCCTTTAAAATCAGTTCTGTTCAAGGGTTGTGAGGATCACATTGGAGAAACCCTACCTACTGCTGGCCATTTTTTTCTAGCTTTTACAGAGGGGAAAGAGTAGGAGTTTTAAACAAGTGCATCAAGATGCATTATATCTGCTGGGAAGAATTCTGATATTGGCATATGAATTAAATGCATTTGACAAACTAAAGTGAAACGGATAATCCTTTGTGGGATTTCCAGATAAAGCATAATTTTTGTAAACTACTAAAAATGTAAAGAAATGAAAATGTCATGCCTCAACTAAAATGGTTTAAAAATATCATCTGTGCATGACTAACCTGGTTTAGGATTTAGCAAGGACAATGTGGAACCACCTTTTTTTTTTTTTTTGCAGACTTTTTTAAACACATTTTTTGTAATATGCAGTCTCTAAACTTGTAATTGCCCTCCATTATCTGGAAGCAAATGCTCCGTGTGGCGTCTGCTGTTTTCTGCAATTTCACATCTTCAGGGACCTTCAGCAGAGTTAAAATGAAATGCTCCTTCGGTAAAGGGAAAAGAGCAGCTGCTTACAGGAAGCAAGTGGTTAACCCACAGCCATCTGGATGCTTAAAGTAGCAATATGGGTCGAACCAGTCATGTTAGCTTTCTTGCTTCTTGGTTCTAATCCCCCCCCCCCCCTTGGGTTTATTCCTAAATCTCCTTTATTTGTCTTATATATTTATATTTTCACACTTTTTTAAAATAAAATGTGTGCGCCTATCATGGCCATGCCTCCTCTCTAAAAGTTGCCCTTTTTTTTTATTTTAACTAAAAGGTTGGCCAGGTGTCGTCCTTTATTTAAGAAAGGCCTATTTTTAACAAAAATTATCATATGGCCTGCTTAAGTAAAGAGAATGCACAATAAGAACATAAATGTCATTTTGGGTCAGACCAAGGTCATTTGAGTCCAGCATCCTGTCTCCAGCAGTGGCTAATCCAGGTTGCAAGTACCTGGGAGAACCCGTAAGGTAGATCTATTTCCTGTTACTCATTCCCAGGGATAGCAATTTTCCTTAGTTTACTTGGCTAATAATGTGTTATGAACTTTTCCTCTAGAACTTGTGCAAACCTTTTTTTAAACCCTTCTGTGCTATTCACCTTGATCATGTCCTCTGGCAACAGATTCCACAGCTTAACTGTACTCTGAGTGAAAAAAGTACTTTCTACTATTTGTTTTAAATCTGCTGGTTACTAGTTTCATTGAATCTTTCTTTTAGTATTTTTTGAAAGGGTAAATAACCATTCTTTACTTACCTGTTCCAACCCACTCCTAGTTTTAAAAACTTCTGTCATGTCACCTCTCAGCTGTCTGTTCTCCAAGCTGAAGAGCTTTAGTTTGTGTAGCTTCTCAGCATAGGATAGCCATTCCCTTTATCATTTTTGTCACCCTCCTCTGCCCCTTTTCTTGTTCTAAGTCTCTCTTAAGATGGGGCACACAGTACTCAAGGCAAGGTTGCATCATGGCTTGATACAGAGGCAATGATATTTTCTGTTTTATTCTTCATTCCTTTTTGAATCATTCCTAACACTCCATTTGCTTTTTTGACCACACACTGAGCTGAGGATTTCAACATATTGTCCATAAGAACCCAAAGGTTCTTTTCTTAGGTGATGACTCTTAATGCAGAATTTTATATACATGTAGTTGGGATTATTTTTCCCTATGTGCATCACTGCACTTTTCCACATTAAATTTCATCTGATATTCAATTGCTCAGTTTCTTAGTCCCTCTACAGTATCTTGTAATCCATTGCTGTTTTAACAACTTTGAATAATTTGTGTCATCTACAAATTTGATCATCTCACTCATCATTCTGTTTTCCAGATCACTTATGAATATGATAAACAGCACAGGTCCCAGTTCTGATCCCTGTAGTAATCCACTAATGACTTTTCTCCATTTGAAAGCTGATTATTTAGTCCTACCCTATGCGTCCTGACATTTAATCAATTGCCAGTCCACAATAGGACATTGCTTCCTATCCCATGACTTTTTAATTTCTGAAGGAGTCTTTCATAGGGGGCTTCTTCAAATCCCTTCTCAAAATACAAATATTCTATATCAACCAGCTCACCTTTATCTTCACATTTTTTCCCATTGATAAGCAGCCTGAATTAGCCATGCTCAATGAGTGATGTCATCTGGCGGCACGATGCGGAGTTGTCTCTGTCAGAGGTTTTGTATACAGAGCGTGAGTAGACGTTCCCGCATGGGGAATGTCTCTTCAGTCTTTTTTCATCCGCACAGGAAATTCACTCTTTCATCACTTATTCCTACTCCCTAACCTCATCGCTATTAACGACCAACCAAAATCACATTTCAGTACTACCATGTCTCGATCATTGGGCTTCATATACCGCGTATATGGACATATGTCTGTCACGGATGGCCACAATTATTGCTACTTGTGCTTAGGCCCAGATCATGACCAGGATAATTGTAGGAACTGTGGCTACATGTCCCCAAGGGCTCAACGACAGACGGCAGAGAAAATAGCCCGACCAAGCCCCAGCAGGTAGTATCTCCTCAGGCAGCAGTCTGAGTACAGAAGGAGAGAAGAGAAAATCCTCCCATATGTCCCTGACTGACAAGGATGACTTGCTACAATAAATGGTGCACCCAGGCTTTGGAATCATCAGGTAGTCCTCCTTAGAGCACCATGAAAAGGAATCGGGCACCAAAGGAAAGAAAAGGAATCGGGCACCAAAACATAAATCGCCTAGAGCACACAACGCACCTGGACAATTGGCGCATACTGTGCAAAAAGTGCAAGCACTGCTTCAGCAAGTGCCTCATGACTCTCAGAAAAAACATGGCGCATCTCAACAAGCAGAGCATGACGCGAAGAGTGAGTCAAAATCACATGGTGCACACAAAACACAAGGAGTGCCTTCCATGAAACAGGGAAGACCTTTCCACAATGGCCCACAAGAAAGACACTGCACAGGGTACCCATGCTGCACAAAGAGTACCACACACCAAGACAGCACCACACAAAACAGTGCAGACGTCACCGCATTTAACCAAATTGGCAAGACACAAGAAGTATGGGAGTTGAGAACATTCAGACACGTCATATTGACCTTCCATTTCTACTAAGTTCTTCCCAATCAGATAAGCGTTAGCCAAGCCATGTCTGATAAAAGGACATGGAAGTAGATATTTTACAGGCAATCTTACCTCCAACCAGGTTTACCTACAAGCACCTATCAGGCCTTTAACCCAATGTTCTCCCTGCCACCTACTACTCTCAGATCGATGACCTTATAGCAACAGGGTTTTCGAATTCAAGCCTCCGAACTAGTCAGCTCGATTATTCCCATTGCAAAACCTCTGGGTTTTGGCCTAAACCAAATTTTAGTTCCCGGGGAAGATGCTCCTTCACTATCACCAGGGCAAAGATCACAACAAGCAGTAGAACAGATCACAGATTTTGTGAGATGTTTTTTCTCCAGTCTGTTTCCTCAGGTATCAATTTCAAGTTTTCACGACACAAATGGAGACATCTAAAATTTTAAAATGTGGGGTGCAGATGTTGCATCATTATCTTCCTACTTCTGTACCTTCCCTTCTCTCGCTCTTGTCTGCCCTTCTGCTAGTTTCAGGTTCATCTCCATCAGCGCCTGAAAGATTAATCTCCACTTACTCCCTCCCATTTCTCTTTGTCACCCCTAGCAGGTGGTTCTTCATTTCCCCCTTAGGGTTCCTTTCCATCTCCTTCCTCCTCACCCAACCTCTGCTCCCAATGTGATATTCTCTCTCCTTCTCCCCTTCAGGTCACCTTCATCTACCTCTGCCTTTGGAGTCCCCGTTATCTGATCCTTCCTTTCCCTCTGTATTTTTTCCATCTCTTTTCCTCCCCATTTCTCTTCATTTGTCACCCTACTTCCAGGTTTCTCTTTATTTCCCCCTCATGACTTTCAGATTCTTCTGTTTCTTGTGGCAGAGTAGTAGCAGGCCTGTAGGGTGGATATATGATGAGTTCATATTTCTTCTCCCTTGGCTGCTCTTTTCCCATGGTGAACCCTTTTTTAATCAGGAAGCATATGAGGGAGGAGGAGCAGCCACAGAGTCTGCGAGTATGTGCTTACTGCACCTTCTACTGACCTGTCATCAGTCACTGCCACTTATCTGACTGCCAGGGAGGAGGGGAGGTTGAGGAAGGTTGGCCTTTGGAATGTGATGTTTCCTACAGCTTTTACCAAGGAAATATGTATTCTGGGGATGCCTTGGTGGCCAGTCTACTTTATATTTGTCAGTGTGATGCCCATGTGAGTTTTGACCTCTAACATAAAGCAGGTGGATTTCAGCTTGGTTTGTTTAACAAATCATTCAGATTTTCTTCCTTGGATCTTGGGAAATTGCCATAGATCTGCTGAAATCTGATGCAGTTCCAGCAATTCTCAAAATCCAAGATTAGTTTTCTCAGCATTCAGACAGGTTAATTAATGACCAGTGGGTTATGAACCTCTACCAGCAGATGGAGACGGATCAAAGCTGGCGTCACGGTATATATACCCTTGCTCTGACAGCCCGCCGGTATTCTCCATCTCCAGCAGATGGACGTGCTTCTCCCTACTCTGGTGATTGCTTGTTTATGAAAAAAAAAAAAAAGGAAAAAGAGAAGGATTGATTATGTACCGCTTCTCCTGAGGTGATATCTAGTGATCCCTCCCTCAGTCGAGTCAGTCCAGTAGCCGGTTTTCTGGTGTGGATTTAACTTCCAGTAGAGAATCAGCTGAGAAGGCTAGTGGGTGCAGGAAGCCAAGCATGGCGGTGAAGGCATTAGCCCTCTCCCTGCAGCCAGAGGCCGACTCTGTTCTCGGCCAGGATGGGCTGAGCTCAGGTAAAGAGTTTAAAAAAATAAAAAAAGAGAGAGTAAGAAGAGAGATTTAGGGATTCTTTTCCCCTCTTCTGTTTCTCGTCTCTGAGCCATGGCACACAGATCCGACGTGCATTCCCACCTCCATGGGGGACTTGAGGAGTCATGGTAGTTTGGGCAGGTTGAGAGGCCCTTTGGGCTAGGCTCCGCTCTCAGGCTTCGCTATGACACCATGTGGTAGGTTGCGGTGGCTTTCATGCGCTTTCTTCTGAGCAAGTCCCCTGTGAAAGCAATACCTGATGTCTGTTCACGCCTGCACTTCCAGGTTGAACATCCGTCTGGACCGTGTAGTTGGGTATCCAAATTTTGTGCAATCGTAGTACGAGCGTTCAAAGGAGTATCTAACTACTTGGTCATCTTAATTTTGGGCATCCATTTTTTTGGGCGACCTGTCCGGGCTTGCCAGGTACAGAGAGGGACACTATTGGATGCAGAATTGTCAAACACTTGTTATTGAGTGTGCTGCTACTGGACGTCTTTATCCATTACACTGGTAGCAAAGAAACCTAAACTCCTTGTGATTTGCACTGCTTGCCATATTTGGGAATCACAATCTGGGATTATCTCTAATCTTTGTCAGCGCTGCTTGGAGGCTCAGGGTGATTTTGCTGAGCCTGGCTCTTCCCAGCAGGTTACAGGAAGGGAACCGGAGGGGGATCTGTTAGACGTTTTGCCTGGTTTTGAGATTCCCCTAACTGGTTCATCAGCAGGGGAGGGCAACTAAGTAGGTGCCAGACCAATGACACCTGGTGTTGGTATGGACCCTTCCACCTTCTCTTAGGTGAAATATTTAGAAGGGCTGCAGTCCTTTCTTCAGGCACGTTCGGCAGAGCCAGCCAAACCTGAGAGTTCAGGATCACAGGCTGCAGAAACCCACAAGGCTGGTGCCATGGGTAAACATTGGAAGGCATATTAGCCTGTTGCGGGACCAAGTGATAGGGACCCATGTGGCATGGATGAGGAAGGGCGATCCTTACTCCTTGGAGGATAGGGAAATTTTTCTGGGGTTGGAACCTTATAGAAAAATGTTGTACTTCTTTCATAAAGATGAGATCTTTCAGACCTTGAAGATACTAGGAGTGCTGGGTGCTGATCCCATGTCTGAACCAAAGAAGAATCACATTTTGGTGACTTTGTGTAAAGCAACATGTTTCTTCTTATGGTTGCTATTCAAGAGTTGATTGATCTTGAATGGGGCACTCCAGAAGCTAATTTTAAAGGGGGCTCAGCCTTGAAAGGTTTGTATCCCCTGTTTCTGGTGGCGAGAGAGCAGTTGGGTTTTCTGAAAGCAGATGCGCTGGTGTGTTCCATCCGCAAGCGGACGACCATTCCATTAGAAGGAGCAGCATTGAAGGATGCTCAGGATAAGAGAATTGAGGTTATCCTTAAGCAGGGCTTTGAGGCAGAAGCAATAAATTTGCAGATAGCTTCTTGCTGCTCCCTGGTGGCTCACGCTTGTTTGCTTCTATCTCAGGAGGTCAATGAGACTGGTTTGAATTCCAGGACAGTGATGTAACCGGCAGCTGCCTTTTTGGCAAATGCGGGCTGTGACCTCGTCCATACTTCTGCCAGAGGGGTGGCTTCGGTGACAGCATCAGGTATCAGCTGTGGCTGTGGAATTGATTGACCAATACAATTTCAAAGTCTAATCTTATGAAATTGCCTTTCAACGGATCACTCTTATTTGGGAGTGAGTTAGAAAAATGGCCAATAAGTGGGGTGAGTCCCAAGTTCCTCGGTTGCCAGAGGATAAGAAGCAGGTGCCCCTCTCGTTTGGTGTGAAAGGCCTTGCTAGGCGCTTTAGATGTTTTCGACCTTACAGAGAAATGGCTTCTGCAAGGGCTGGACCTTTGAGTAGGTCTCAGTCCTTTCGGCCCAGGTAGCCCAGATGGATGCAAGTTTGGGTGGTGCTGCCTCCCGACCCCCCCCCTCAATGAAGGTGTGCCGACCCACCTCCTGGAGCAGGAGATAGGGGGTTGCATATCCTTTTTTTTTTTTTTTTAAATCAGAGGTGGGTCAGGGCCATGTCAGACTAGTGGGTTCTGGAGGTGATAAGGGATGGTTATGCTCTAGATTTTCTCAGAGTTCCCCAGGACGTCTTCATGGCATCTCCCTGCAGTTCCCTGCAAAGAAAGCAGGCAGTGGAGACTACATTGTCAAGGCTCCTGAGCTTGCGGGCCATGTTTCCAGTATCCAGGTCACAAGAAAATATGGGCCATTATTCCTTTTATTTCATTTTGCCCAAGAAGGAGGGTTCTTTTTGCCCCATCCTGAACGTACAGTCAATCGTCATTTGCGAGTGACTTGTTTCCGCATGGAAACCTTACGCTCGGTGATAATGGCAGTACAGTCGGGGGAATTTCTTACATCTCTGGATTTGTCAGAGGCATATCTACAAATTCCCATTTGACTGGAGCATCAACGGTTTCTGTGGTTTGTAGTTTTGCGGAGACATTATCAGTTTTGAGTGCTGCTTTTCGGTTTGGCCACCATGCCCAGAACCTACTTTAAGGTTATGGTGGTAGCTCTAGTGTTGAGAGAGGATGGCATTGTGGTCCACCCGTACTTGGACAATTGGCTAATTCGGGCCAAAAGCTTGGAAGATAGTCTTCAAGCCTCGCAAAAGGTGGTCTCCTTGCTTCAGGAGATAGATTGGGTGATGAACTTGGTCAAGAGCAATTTACAGCCATCTCAAATGCTGGAGTATCTCGGTGTTCGTTTCGACACAAAGCAAGGTAGAGTTTTTCTGCTGGAGATCCACATTCAGAAGCTGATGGTTCAGGTGTGACTATTAATAGAAGCAGTTCACCCAACAGTATGGTCTTTATTGCAGGTACTCAGTTTGATAGCAGCCACTCTAGAGGTGGTTCCATAGGCAAGGGCGCATAATCATTCTCTTCAGTGCACATTGCTTGCAAGGTGGAGTCCACAGTCTCAGAACTACTCGATACGGTTTCAGTTACTGGTGGAGATGGGCATCCAACTGAATTGGTGGTTGCAGGTGGATCATCTAAGGAAGGCAATTTCCTTGCATGCTCTGGACTGGCTGGTCTTCACGATGAATGCAAGCCTCCAGGGTTGGGGGGAGGGGGGGGCTGTCACTGTCAGGAGCTGATGGTGCAGGAGCACTGGAGTACAGAAGAGTTTCTCTGGAGCATCAGTCATCTGGAAGAAGAACTAGAAGACTGGGAGAAAATAAGAGAGGTAGAACAGTGGGCCAAACTAAAAGGAGCAATTACAAAGGCAACAAATCTATATGTTAGAAAAGTAAACAAAAATAAAAGAAATAAACCCATCTGGTTCTCAAAGGATGTGGCTGAAAAAATAAAAGCAAAAAGAACAGCATTCAAGAAATATAAAGGATCCCAAAAAGAGGAACACAGGGAAGAATATCTGGTGAAACTGAGGGAGACGAAGAAAGAAATCAAGAAAGCAAAAAGTCGGGTGAAAGAAAGAATTGCCAAAGAGGTAAAGCATGGTGAGAAAACATTTTTCAGATATATCAGAGAAAGGAGAAAGGTCTGAAGTGGTATAAAGAAATTGAAAGGTGACAAAGATCAGTGTGTGATGAGAGACGAAGAAATGGCCGAAATACTAAACAAATACTTCAGTTCAATTTTCACTAAGAAAACCCTTGAGAAGGATCGTCACTAGTTGACAAAACTGTGAATGGGGGTGGAGTAGACGAAACTCTGTTTACAGAAGAGAATTTATGGGAAGAGCTAGGAAAACTGAAAGTGGACAAGGTCATGAGGGTACATCCCAGGATAATGAGGGAGCTCAGAGATGTGCCGGTGGGTCTGCTAAAGGACCTGTTCAGTAGATCCCTGGAAATGGGAGTAATGCCACAAGATAGGAGAAGAGCAGTGGTGGTGAACACAAAAGGAATAGAAGCCTGGGTCTTTCAACGCTTTATTGATGCAGAGACGTTTCAAATAAAATTGCCCGACTTAGGCCGAGTTTCGCAGCTTTACAGCCGCTGCCTCAGGGGCTCCACTCTTCAAATCACTGATGTTGTTTGATCCAATCAATTACAGTAATATGCCAGCAGTCAAAGAACAACTTATGTTCGATGGTTCAAAACGAAAGCTGGCATAACAGAACGCAGTTGTAGACTGCGTTCTGTTATGCCAGCTTTCATTCTCATTCAGTTAAGATCTCACTTATTTTGCACTTCTTGCAGGATGGGTTGATTAAGGGCTTGACCCTTATTTCCTTGAAGGTACAGGTGGCTCCTGTTTCCGGGGTCAGGTGAATGGTGGACCCTTGTCGGCCCATCCAGATGTGGTCCAGTTCTTGAAAGGGGTGAAGCATCTTCATCCTCCCTTGTGGTTGCTGGTTCCATTGTGGAGCCTTAATCTGGTTCTGGATTTTCTGGCGAGTCCCACCTTTCGACCACTGTGTAGCCTCTTCTTGAAGACGTTTTTTCTTATTTTACGGAACTGCAGGCTCTTTCTTGCCAGGAACCATTCCTGCAAGTGACTCTGGTGGCAGTCCAGCTCTTAACTGTTCTATCTTTTTTGCCAAGAGTGGTTTCAGACTTTCATTAGAATCAATTGATTTCCCTATGGAAGCTGGACAGGGAGAGAGATGTGGATGAATATCATCTGTTGTGGTCCTTGGATGTCAAGTGACATCTCTCTAGGTATTTGGAGTTTCTAGACCTCTTAGAAACTGACCGTCTGTTTGTACTCCATGGTGGGGTTAAACAGGGTGAGCTGGTGTTGCGGGCTACTATAGGACATTGGATTAAAGAGGTTATCATGGTCGTGTATGTGGATACTGAGCAGCCATTACCTAAACAGGTTAGGGCTCATTCTGCTAGTGCTCAGGCAGTGTCATAGGCAGAGTTTCGATTGTTGTCTCCCATCAAAATTTGCCAAGCAGCAACGTGGTCTTCCTTACATACTTTTTCCAGGTATTAACATCTGGATGTGCAGGCCTGGAAAGATGCAGCCTTCATGAATGTGGTTTTCATCAGACCATGGGCAGCCTCCCGCCCTCTTCGGGCGAAGCATGGGTACATCCCACTGGTCGTGGTTTAACCTGTCTGAATGATGAGAAATGACTACTTCCCTGATAATTTCCTTTTCTCTAGTGAAGACAAGTTGATCCACTTTCCTGCCCTTGGCTGCCAGTTTGTGATTCTGTTGTCCTCCTGAGCGCTGCATTTCTGGGGATAAGTGGTAAGTGTCTGTTTCAGTCCCTGGATTAATGATGTTAAACTCTTTGTCTTATTTCAGTGTTTCCTGTTGGCTCAGTGCTTGAGTGGTTATCTGTTAATGGTTATAATCAAGTATTGTTAGTTTGTCCAGAGTTGGCTTTTGCAGAGAAAACTGGTGGGCTGATGTCGGAGCAGGAGTATGTATACCATGACATCAGCTTTGCTCAGTCTCCATCTGTTGGTAGAGGTGCATAACCCCCTGGTTGTGGATCAACCTGTCTTCACTAGTGAAAAGGATATTATCAGGTACTTCGTAATTTCATGTTTTTGGAGAACTGCATTGAATTTCTGCAGATTTTCTTTAATAGAAGTTCTGCAAACTAGTTCAACAATCATTATCAGTTTTTCTGTGTTTACCAGCTTGGTTTGTGAGCCTGTTTTTAAAGAAGTATGCACATTCCTAGTTTTTCTCAGCACAGCATTGTCTTGTTTTATCCAAACTTAGAGATAAATTTTCAGTGCTTTACTCAGGGTCTATATGGACACAATGATCGAATCTGCTTAAGCAAATTTTCATCTAACTAAAAGGACACGTGTGGTTTCACAATATGCATACTTTTAGCCGCAGTGAAAAAGCATTTGTGGGGTCATTACTTTTTTTCAGGAGAAAGCTATCTAAGTTTCAGAACTGTACGTAGTCAACCTAGGTACTTTGTACTGCCATTGGGCACGACTTAATGTACACATGTACTTTTTATTTGCATATTTCTGTGTAGGTAGTTTGTGTTTGAAGATCAGGAAAGTTTGTGCGGGTTGAAAACTACTCTACCTGAAATTGTTCTGTTTTTCATCTCTATAAAGAATGAGAGTATAGTGGGTTTTCAGGTGATTTAATTATTCTTATAGATGACAAGCTTAATTACATTATTTCAAATATCTTTTATGTTTGTTTTAAACTGAAACCCATCTGTATCATTTACAGGTTTTGTTAAATAGTTCTTTTATGAATTACTCAAAGATCAGGGAATATTATGGTTTTCCTAAATAACCCTTGTTGTACAACAGCTCCATGCCAGAAATGATAAAAGAACTATATTAGTTTTGTATTTGTTGACCTTTACAGATTGCTGTGCTGAGAACTTAGGAAGGTTTCCCCTGAGGCGTTGAGCGACAATAAGCCTGTGCTTCTGCTTGGTGAACTCCTTGTGCTTGGCAGTCGCTGATAGACAAGACGTGCTCCTTGCAGTGCCATCCGCCTGCCATCATTATAGCATTAAGAATCCAGAGTGGGTGGTGTTGGCCTGGAGCTAGCTACCTTATGATTTTCTGCAGTCACAAATCAATCAGTAGTCAAGAGACTTTTGTGGTTTCTTAGAGCATTCTGCAACACAATTCTCTGTATACAGATGCTAAGCATAAACTCCTTTCGTGTACATGGAAGTTAGCCAAGATGTTGGCATGAGCTGTGAGCAATGACATATTATTGAAGGGCTTTCTTGATGTAAAAGGATTAGATCTGGAAGTCCTATATTTTCTAACTGTAAATAAGTGCTAGAAATGCATGTTTATCATTAGGTTTGGCATGTGATAGATATGGCTGAAAAAAAGAATTGCTCAAGGATGACGTGTATATGGAAAGAATCTCTTTCCAAGTGGAAACAATCTTGTAAGGTTGCCAAGTATGCAAAAACAGCTTCTAAAATTTTACCTGTATATGTTGATAATTTCCCTTAAAATAAAAACTGCATGGAAAAATACTTATTCCACCTCAGGAGCTCTAGTGACTTGACTTGTTCTGTATTTTGTTACATTATTTTTGTATGAAAGATTGTAGATAGTAAAAGGTTTCTTATTCCCAGTTATTCTGTCAGTGCCAATAAATGGCAGATGGTGGGCCAAGTAATGGAATTTATGTTTTATGACAATTTTTATTCTTTATTTTATTTGTTTTATTTATTTTTAGAAGTAAGATGATGGGTGCAGTAGGGTAAGCTGCTGAAACTGTTAGGGATGACTGAATGATGTTAGATGATGATGCATATGTGGTATAATATAGTATGTATTGGGGTAGATTTTTAAAAAGTGCGCCTTCGCGTACTTTTGTTGGCGCACCAGGCGCAAACAAAAGTACGCTGGATTTTAGTAGATACGCGCGTAGCCGCTGAAATCCAGGATCGGCGCGCGCAAGGCTGCCGATTTTGTGCAGCCGGCGCGCGCCAAGCCGTGCAGCCTGCCTCCGTTCCCTCCAAGGCCGCGGAGGGAACTCGCTTTCGCCCTCCCCTCACCTTCCCCTCCCTTCCTCTATCTAACCCACCCCCCCGGCCCTATCTAAACCCCCCCTACCTTTGTCGGGGGATTTACGCCTCCCGGAGGGAGAAGTAAATCCCTGCGCGCCAGCGGGCCGCTAGCGCGCCGAGATGCGACCTGGGGGCGGTTCCGGAGGGCGCGGCCACGCCCCCGGGCCGAAACCATGCCCCCGGGCCCGCCCCCAAAACGCCACGCCGATCGGCCCCGCCCCCGACACGCCCCCCTCGAAAAACCCCGGGACTTACGCGAGTCCCGGGGCTCTGTGCGCGCCAGCAGGCCTATGGAAAATAGGCGCGCCGGTGCAAGGCCCTGCTCGCGTAAATCCGGGCGGATTTACGCGAGCAGGGCTCTTAAAATCCACCCCATAGTGAATAAGGAAGTTGTATAAAATTGATAATGTACAGTTTGTTTTATTGCAGTTATGTTATTTATATATTTAGAGCTTTTATATACCGAAGTCCGTTTTACATCACATCGGTTTACAATTAACAGATAGCAAGGATGAGTGGGAAAAAGAAGAGAAAAAACAGTTACATCAAACAAATTAATCAAGTTGCATAAATGAATATAAAGAGGAGAGATAAGATCTTAGTGACTTAGCTAGGAACAGGTAAAAGAGGAGAAACAGTGATATGTGTGTGTTTTAATATAAACCACCCTGGTGGCTTTGGCTGATTTGTGCAGTATACACAATTTGTAAATAAATAAGTAAAAAAAAAACTAGAATTATTCAATCATACTTTTCTGTCTTCGGGAGTGTTGCTAAAATTTAGTGGACAATTTAGTGGACATTTTGAGATTTGTCTGCAACAAATGGCCTCCAGCTAGTGCTGGTTTTCATCACTTTCATTGGAAATTTTCAGGAAACAGGCAACCAGTGATGTGGTCTAATCTTCTGTCCAGTATTTTACACTGTGCATGGAAATATTCCACTATGAGCATAATTTTTAATTCCTTCTGCATGTTCCTCTCCAAACAAGAAGGCAAATGACATTCCTTTAAATTAATTTCCAAGGGTGAATCAAGCTGTAGAATAATAACACTGTTTCATTCGTACCTTTCTGATTGAACATAACATGTCAAATTTAACAATCAAATATCTTCTATGTCTCAAGGCTCTTCTCTTTCCTCTGTTCTATTCAATATTTATCTAGCTCCTATTTGCAAAATATTGTATAATTTGTCAGAATCCTACAAAATATACGCTGACGATATTCAGTTCATTATTCATGTTCGTTCCACTTGGAATGAAATTCTAGAACGCCTCAGTATTTGCTAGTTCCTAGCTTTGTGTAGTCCATATTGTCCTCTCAATGAATCTACCTTTCGTCTTAATAATTCAAGTTTCCAAATTAAAAACCAGGTGAAAAGTCTTGGGATCATGTTAGGACATTTTCTTTTAAACCTCAAGTTAAATATGTTATCAAGCAAGGTTTCTTTAGATTGCATGTCCTTGTAGACCTGAAAAAACTATTGCATGCCCTAGAATTTCATAGTGTTTTACAAGCATCTATTTTTCCAATTCTCGATTATTGTAACAGTCTTTATACTAGTCTTCCTTCCTCAACATTGTACCTTTTACAGTTATTGTTAAACTCAGCGGCTCGTCTCATCACTAACTTGAGGCATTCTGAACATATAACCCCCGGCCTTGATTGAGATACACTGGCTTTCAGTTCATGAAATAATTAAATTTAAACTTGGAATGACCATCTTTAAATTAATTAGTGATCAGTCTTGCCTATGGGCAAATGCAATTTTGAAATTTTATCAACCTTCAAGAATGTTGCACTCCTCTAAGCGAGGCCTAATAGATGTTCCGTCTCCCCAAGATGCACGCCTACACACCATTCGAGAATGCTCCTTTTTGATTGCTGGCCCAAAATTTTGGAATTCTTCCGATAGAGATTCACCAGTGTGACTCAGTTCAGACCTTCAAGGGGCTCCTTAAGGCTTTTTAGTTTCAGCTTTGTTACTATTAATATAATTTTATTTGAACTTTGTTTTATGATTGTATTATATTTCAGTTTTTATGTAATGTTTATTCTGCGTTTATATTGTTTTAATTTGGTTTCTTTGTAATAACTATGTATGTTTTTATCATGTTCATCACCTAGACCATATATCTCAGCTTATGCGAATAGTTCATGAACTTTTTCCATGATGAAAAAATCCTGGACATTGTGAATACATTTCCAACATCTATCCCCACCACCCTTGATCTAAAACCATCTCTTATGTGGGAATCATTTGAATTTGTTGCTAGCACTGAAATAATCCAAATTATATCCAAAATGAATCCTTCTACCTACCCTCTCTCTCCCTGTTCCACTACCTTATTTAAATCAATTAAAGAAGATATTGCATTGCCTATAGCAAACCTTGTCAACTCCTCGTTATCCTCTGGTTCTCTTCCATGTTCATTAAAAAAAAAAAAAAAAAAAGCCACGATAACTCCAATACCGAAGAATCAGAGCAATGCATCTCAAGATTAAAGCGCTTTTAGTCTGATATCTACTTTACCGTTCATCACAAAAATCATTGAATCTGCCGTTTTTAAAACAACTCTTGGATTACTTGGATCAACATTCCATTTTAGATCAATATCAATTTGGCTTTCGATTATACCACAGCACTGAAACACTCCTCCTGTCCTCCACTGATATTCTTCACCACGGCTTTGACTCTGGAACATCGTACTTGTACATCTTCCTAGATCTGTCCTCAACCATGATATATTGCTTTCACGTCTAGCCAATATTGGCATCACCAACAATGTTTTTCAATTGTTTAAATACTATCTCTCTAATAGAACTCAGTCATCATCAGTGCTGATTCCTCTTTTTGGTACCCATTAAATACTAGCGTTCCTCAGGGATCTGCACTTTCTGCTACCCTGTTTATTATTTATCTTTCTCCATTATGTCAACTTCTAACTACCCTTGGTGTCTCATACCGCATATATGCTGACAACATACAATTTTTCTTCCCCACACATCATGACTGTTTATCCTACATCAAAACATGGCTGTTTCACCATAAACTTAGCTTAAACTTATCCAAAACAGAAATCATGATTCTTGGTAGTCCTCCTTTCAACAATTTACCAACATACATTTCTGTCAATAATATCAATATCACAAACAAATCCAGGAATCTTGGTATATATTTCGACCCTAAACTTAACATGCAATCTCATATTAAATCTGTCGTTAAAACCTCTTATTACAAAATTTGCCTATTAAAACATATTAAACCTCTTCTAGAACATGAAGCTTTTCGGACAGTTTTACAATCTGTTGTACTTACTGGTTTGGACTACTGTAATGTTCTTTATACAGGCCTTCCGACTACATCACTTCGACCGCTTCAACTCGTACAAAACACTGCTGCTAAGTTACTCTCTGGGATCAAATAATTTGACCATATCACCCCGGTTTTAGATAATCTGCATTGGCAATCCATTAACTGGTGCATCCAGTACAATCTGCTAACGATTATTCATAAACTTATTCATAATAAAAACTGCTGGCTTTCCTCCACTTTACACTTATATGCCCCTTCTTGTGCTGTAAGATCTCAAAATTAAATGTTATTACAGATACCTTCTCCAAAATTCACCAGGCTCGTTATTACCCATGAAAGATCTTTTTCTATTGCAGGCCCTATTATCTGGAACACTCTTCCTGCTCACATTCGGCTTATCACTGATACCAAAGAATTCAAAAAAGCAGTCAAAACACACCTTTTCAAATCCGCTTTCTCTGACCTTTATCTCTATTTTATATGTTTTTATTGGTTTATTCTATTTTATTGTTTTCAGAATTTTATGTACATTTTCTTTGTAAACTGCTCCAAACTTCGGAGGAGGCAGTATATAAGAACTTTTAAATAAATAAATAAATTGTTAGGTGATTCACAAATTCAATAAATGTAAATGTGTGTGGAGTTGGTTGTTTTACCAACATTGCAGACTGATTTACAAGGCAATGATGTGAAGAAAATGAATTGCCTATTAAAAGAGAGGGTATTTTACCATCAGCAGTCGGAGAAGACTTACTAGGTCAAGACCACATGAGGTCTGATAAAAGCAGAGTCCTTGGGAATGGAGGGAGTCAGACATCACCTTTGTATTTCATGACACAAGCAATGTGGAGGTACATTCTGAAATGACACCCTAAATCCTCGGCCTCTGTTTACACTCTTCAGTAGTAGTTGGTTTCAGTGTCAAAAATTTATTTTGGTAGTTACTGTACATGATGACGGAAAGAGGCCATATGACTTATCTGCCTCTCCATCCACAAAACTGTGTAGCTCTATAATCCCTATCACTCCTTCAAAGGTCTCCTGTGCTTGTCCCATGTTTTCTTGAATTCAAATACTGTGCTTTTCTCCACCATCTCTACTGGGAGGCTGTTGCATGTATCCACCACCCTTTCCTGTAAAGCAATGCTTCCTTAGATTATGCTTGTCTACCCACTTTCACCCTCATCCCATGATTCTTCATTCTAGAGCCTCCTTTTTATTGAAAGAGACCCGCCTATTGGCATTGATAACTCGGGGGAGATATTATAGAGACATTTAAATACCTCAATCTCACATTTCCTGTATGGTATACATGTTTAGATCTTTGTCCCAATACAAGGAAGAACACTGACTATTTTAGTAGGCAGCCTCTGAACAGACTTTGTCCTTTTATATCCTTTTGAAAGTGCTGTCTCCAAAAATGTACACAGCATTCCAAATGAAGTCTCACCAGAGACACTTATAGAGGCAATATCAACTTTTTTTCTGCTGACCATTCCTATCCCTATGCAGCTAAGCATTTTTCCAACTATTGACATCACCTTATTCACCTGTTCGGCTACCTTAAGATCATCAGATTTGATCACCCCCTAGATCCCACTCTTGTTTCATGCGTAGAAGAATTTTGCCTCCTAGACCAACCGTTGTGCCTTCAGATTTTATCAGGTGTGCCACTGAAAAATCACCACTGCCTGATGCTCAGATCCAGATCAGCACCTGGATTCTGCTCGTAGCACTTCACAGCAACAAGAGACACCAGTGGTGGCTCTTAATCATGTAGGAGCTTCTTTCTGAGAACAGGTGTAATCATGCATGCCTCCTCTTACTAGCTACAAATCTGAGATCTTGGGTGTGGTAGTTAATGGGCACATGCAGGGCACAGATAGCTGGGCTCCCCTTTGTGCAGTACAGTGCTTAGAGTATCTTGTTATCTTCCTCCTCCTGAGCTTTCTACTTTGAGTCCTTCTAGCATGTCTTATTTTCAGGCTGAGTAAGATGGGAAGATAATGAGCATGGTGCGCTGGAAGTGACTCATTCTCAGGCCAATGCAAAATTGGCGCGGGGAAAACAGGCACTCAAGATTGAGCACCCGCTCTCCTACTGCACACCGATCAACCTCTCCGGGCGCCCAATTTAATATTTAAATCAGCCGCTGTGGTAAAACGGATGCACTAGGAGAAATTGTGCGCCCCTAGTGCCGCCTCGGCAGCGGGTGCCCAGGATAGGTGGCTGTCAGCCGCTTTTCCTAACCTGACCGACGGCACACTTTTTAAAAAAATTAAATAAAACATTTTTTTAATCATTCTCCTTTTTTGTTACTCCGATTTAATATCGCTACGACATTAAGTCGGAGGAAATACAGAAAAGCAGTATTTTCTGCTTTTCTGTACATTTTTTGGGCTGCTCTAGGCAGGCATTAATTTCTGAGGGTAAAAATGTGCGCATCAGGCGCAAATGTTTTGTTTTTTTTTGCATGAGGGAGAATAGCTAATAGCCTCATCAATATAAATTTACATGTGATGAGTGCTATTAGCTTCACAGGGAGTTGGACATGTGTTTTAGAAGCGTTAATCCCCCTATAGCATAAGGGGTTGTGGACGCACGTCCAACTACGGGTTAACCAGTATGCTCGGCTGAATGCACTGTATTGCATCGACTTGTAAGAGCAGCAAAGGTGAAGGAGCACTTGCAGCCACATGCAGCAGCCAAGGTAACTAACTAACTCCTAGATTCATCAAAATGCTGTAATATTGCAGGCCTAATGCCCACGATAAGGAAAAGGGGTGTGTTTAGGGTAATTTTAGAGTTACCACGCCACGCGGTAACATTTCGCATCTTGCACTGAGAGAGAGAGAGACTACCTATCTATAAGGCCTTCATAGTAGTCAAGTATTTATATCTCTATAGGAAGGGCAGCTAATAGCGCAAGGTGAGGTAGTGGTTTAGGATTTAGGGGCCAGTTTTTAATGCAGAGTGAGAAGTACGAACACAGTACACCTCGGTGAACATTTAACGTCATTTGGAGTGAGGAAAGTCTCACAAAGATGACATTTCTACTATGTTCTCTCGCCCTAGCTTGATGGACTCTATAACAGGGTACCATCAAGCTAGGGCGAGATAACATGATACAAAATGAGTAAGAGGGAAAGCGAGTGAGAGAGAGACAAATGAGCGGGAGGGAGGGAGAGCTAGACAGAGACACTCTGGGGAGGCCTTCACAGTATGCACGTATTTATGTGCCTATAGGAGGGGCAGGTAATAGCTTGAGGTGAAGTATTGGTGGTAGTTTTCGGTTTAGGGACCAGTTTTTCATGCAGAGTGAGCACAGTTATCCTCATTTGGGGTGAGAAAAGTCTCACAATGATGACATTTCTACTATGTTCTCTCACCCTAGCTTGATGGACTCTATAACAGGGTACCATCAAGCTAGGGCAAGATAAAATGGTACAAAATTTCATCTTTGTGAGACTTTCCTCACTCCAAATGACATCAGATCTTCACCGAATTGTACTGTGCTCTCTCTGCATGAAATACTGGCCCCTAATCCCAAAACCACCACCAACACCTCACCTCGAGCTATTACCTGCCCTTCCTATAGGCACATAAATACGTGCATAGTATGAAGGCCTCCCCAGAGTGTCTCTGTGTATGTCTCTCTCTCTCTCTCCCTCCCGCTCATTTTCTTTAGGGCCCATATGTTATGTTGGCTGGGTAGGTACAATGTTTCCAGCATTCATCTAAATACAGATATTGTAAATTTTTGTATTGCATATAGGGTGCAAGCTCAAAGGTTTTCCATTACCACCATATCCCTAGGGTATACCCACATTGCTCATAGTTATGCTCAGTCAGTGCAGTGTAATGCACCAGTTTTCAGTGATGCATAAACTTTCTTGCCAAAGAGCTGTTACAGGTCTGATTCTGTGATTTACCTTTATTTTGAGGTTTTAAGTTCAGTAATCCTGAAACCAAAATTATAGATTTCACTTTGAATGTTATGGGAAGATTTTGGAGCTTTTTAAGTTTTCAGTTCTCCCAAGAGCGTGTAAAGAAGTTCCTAGGTCTAAATAAAGTTACTTACTACATGCTGCAGCTGATACAGGGATTTGCAGGTGAGATCACTGCTGTTAAGAATGTTGCTCAGCCAGGCTTGGAACTGGCATCTGCCAGCAATAAATTGACAAATGATTATGTGAACAGTGGTACTCTATTTCTGTTGTACCAGCATCTGGACCAGCTGAGAGTCAAGGTGAAGGTGTACTATGTTATCAGTCCATCACTCACCTTCAAACTCTGCTTCTCTTGATGTGACCCAATTCTGTATGGATTGTCTGTGTGTCATAATTGTAATTAAAATAGAAGCCAGGTATGCTGCTGATGACTGAAGGCTGTTTTAAGCAAGATACAACAGAACATTGAAGAGTAGAGATGAGCAGACACTGATCTCTGAAATCCATTTCTTTATCATCCTGCAGACCAGTCCAGACAAGTGGGATATGTCCTTCAGACAGCAGATAGAGGCGAAGACAAAAGCTCAGAGCTGATTTCACTTAGTTCTTCAGTATTTCTCTCTGTCTCAGCAGATGTGCCAACTTGTATGGCAGTTATGAGTAGGCCACTCCCAGTGAGGCCTGAAGCCCAGATGCAGGTGGAGCATAGACCAAGTCCTAGGGGATGCTGTGAGTGATGGTCCTAATGGATTGACTCGCCTTCCCATTGGGAACAGACACCATGAGATCTGAATTCCTACATCAATGGGTCAAGCATTGGGGGGATACCCAGTAACTATTTTTCCTTTGGTGGATTCGGCAGCAGGAACTGTAGACCAGGTTCCTAGGGCAGCAGTTCAGACACAGGGCACTGTTTTCCTTGCTAGAGCAGGTGCTGAAGAAGGAGACATTGCAGGTAAATCTTAGGAGATCAGCATGTCAGCCAGTGCAATCTGCTGAGCTTGTGTGCAGGCAGGTGTCCGAGTATGCACCCTACTGCTAGCAAAACTGGGTGGGCTCCCCAATTTAAGCTGGAATCCATGTGGGAGAGATTTAGGCTGGCTTGTCTGTCATACAGCCAGCTTCAGGTAATCAGATGGACTCGGTAATTGGCTGCACAAGTTCTGGAGTTGTCACAGCTATGAGAAATTCCTTTGAGAGTGTCACAGCAACAGGCAGGCAAGGCCAATTAGGAGGTTCAGAAGAATCAAACAGTGCTAATGACCAGGCTTTGCAGCTGGGTACATTTTCTGCTTACTTGCCTTGAATTCTAATAACACCCTTGCCTTGACTGAGAACCACAGCTGTAATCTATTATCCTGGAACCTGGCGTTGAGCTTCAAGTTCCAGTGATTTGCCTTACTCCAGCTCCTTACCAGGTTCTGGTTCCAGTGTTCCTAAGGCTTGCCTGATCTAGAAGTTCTGTACCTTATGTCCTACAGAAAGGACTAAACTGAGTAAGATAAAAGCAAATCTCTGAAAAGCAAATGTATTCAATTTTTGGCAGGCTCAACAACCTCTGTGTGCCAGGAAAAGTGTGTGTGGGTACACACACACATGTACACGTAATAATTATGCATATTAAAGCAATCAAGCCACATTTTCTTTCTCTTCCCTCTGATAGTCTATTGGAGAAGTGCCATGGGAAGAGCTACAGCTTTCAGGCATAGCGGGGTCTGCATAGTTCCTGTTCTCTACGGAGTTATTGCAGCAGGTAACCTCCAGGTATATTGTAGCTTCTCTCTCCTGCCCACTTGATTAGGGGAGCAATTGAGGGAACAAACTCTGGACCAGCTGTCTTCCCTTCTGCATGAAGGAGGCTAACTAGAGGGGCTGGTAAGATCAAAATAAGCTTGTACTGCTGAAAATGATGGCAGCCTGTTTCTATTTTAATTTAAAAAATAAAAAAACCTATAAAGTTCCCGGTGGTCTGCTGCCATGTCTCTTGGCTTTGAACACCTTGGGGCCTGTCTTTTCCTTGAAAAGAGGTTGGGGTTCAGTTTTTATTCCATGTCTTCTAGCAAAGACAGTAAATTCTCCTATAGTACCATAGCAAATGGCAGACCTGCTGTATAAAGGCATTCCTACTTATTTCCTCTGAGGCCTATGACCAGATGTTGCTCAGATGCTTTTTGCATCCCTCATTGACAGCAATAAGGTTCTCCCTTTGGGTTACCTGGTATTCCAGATACCTGTTGGGTAAGGAATAGTAAGGCCTCCCTAAATCTGGAGGGAAATTGGTTCCTCCTTTAATCACTAACGGGTCGATACTCTAAGGCCGCGGTAGAAACAGTGCGGCAGTGTCAGGCGCACCCTCGTTCCCCGCACGCACAGTTCTCTTCACCTACTGCTCTATATTCTCTTCTAATTGCATGCAAATGCATGCCGCGGCTGCGAAGCCTTAGGCAAGCGTTAGGCCCGCGCAACCCATTTTACTGTATAGAGCGCCTATACAGTATCCTGGGTTCGCGGGCCTAACACTTCACGGCCGCGCTGGTATCTGTCATTTCAAATGTCATTTCAAATGACATTTGAAATGACAGGTACCAGGAAGTGGACAGTTATGTTCCCCGATGCTCGGCAAACTATCCCCCAGCCCCCGCTCACCTGCCCTGGCCCCGTCCGGTCTCCGGTGCAGCCCCAGTCCTGTCTCCTCCTCAAGAAATGGCTGGGTAGGACAAGTGACTTAAATGAAAGGAAGTGTCAGGAGAGAGCATTGGAATTTTTGATCCCCACACCTTCGTTCCCCCCCCCCCCCCGGCTTTGAGTACGGGTATTAAGGGAACACCCAAAAAGGAAAGAGTGATGATTGCATGGCAACATCAAAAACCGGGTTTTATGACTCCATCAGCTAGATGTGTACATTATCTGTGTCCTATACATGCTCTGTTTTGGGGGTGGAGGATTAATCTTTAAACTTGAAAGTGGTATATAAAACATTTTAAATAAATAGGTGTATGTGTGTTGGGGGGGGGGGATGGTGTTCACTGGGTAAGGATGTAGGTCAGAAGGCTTGCAGAGGGTGTGTGAAGATGGGGTTTACAGGTGGTGATGGTTGGGATGTATGTATGTATGTATGTGGTGCTGTACTTGGTATGTGCTGTTGGGTTGGTGTGGGTGTGCTCTCGTGCACACTTTTTCCCCTCTTGCCGTCTTCATGTTCTCCTCATACTCCTTTCCTCCTTGTTTATATGGGAATGATGTGTAAGGTGATTATCAGGAAGTGAGTGAAGTCTTCTCCACTGGGCAAGTGCGGGGGTCAAGGTTTGCGCTTGCTCGCCCTCTCACTCACTGCATGCCGCATTTCCCCCTCCTTCCCCTTGTGTATGTACACAGGGGAGGAATATGTGTGTGTGTGTGCTGGGAGGGATTCCTTCTCCCTTGCAGTGTCCACAGACTTCCCCCACCCTGTGTGTCGGGGGGGGGGGGGATGGATTTGCGGGAGTGTGTGTTTGTTTTGGGGCTGGTATGAGTGGTATTAGGGGTGACTTGGGGCTGTGCGTGTTGAGGGGAGTATGTTATGTGTGTGTGTGTGTGCATTCTCACCTTCTCACTCTCCACTTTGCCCTCATCCACTCTTCCTTCACCCGTCTCCTTCCTCTGAGTGTATCTCTGTGTGTGGGGGTGGGGTGGGGGGAGACAAGCAGGGGGGAGAGGTTGTGTTGTACATGTTACGGGGTTGGTGTGAGTAACTGATGTGTGTGTCTGTGTCAGCGAATGGCTGATGGTGACTGGGGGTGTAGAGTGTGTGTGTGTGAGGGGGTGTCTAAAGCGTGTGTGGGAGGATTGGGGAGTGACTGGTGGGGGGGGGGTGTGCAGGAGAGAGTTAAGTCCCACCAAAAACAGTTGTTTGTCTCTTGTGCTGGTTTCTGGTTATTTTTACATTTTTCATGAAGACAGTGCATAGCTAGGGAGTTTACATTTGTGTGACTAGGAGAATTGCTTGTCTTCAGAGAAAACGAATTTGCTTACCTGTAAGCAGAGTTATCTGAAGACAGGAGTTCACCAGTCACACACAACCCTTCTTCCTCCCTTTCTCGAGTTAAGTTTATTAGCTCAATTATAGAATTAAGGCACACTACACAGCCATGGGAATTACTGATCATGTCCAGGGCAGTCTTCAGGTCTTTGTCGAAAAGCTCTGGAAAATATGTTGCATGATAGCGGTGTGATTGGTTGACTGCTGTCTTATTTTATTTTATTTATTTATTTTCTTTTATATACCGACATTCGATAGAGATATCACATCGGTTTACAGGTAACTGAGGGAATAGGGCGAGGTCCGCCCTATTTTACATTATAACATGATAACAATTATCATGTTATTAATTAAGAGAGAACATCCGTTTCAGGTTCTGTGACAGTGTCCTGGATCACTGCACTCTCTTCCCTGTTCCTCTGTATGTAGAGGTATCTCAAGAAGCTTCGTGCTACTAAATTAATGCCATACATCTTGGTAATGACAAGGCAGATTGAATTCTCTCTTTGCTGTATTGCTGGACAAGCCAGTGAAGGCTGTAGCTGAATGGCTGACCCTGACCCAGCTTGCTATTCTCACTTGCGAGCAAGCCAAACCAGGCAGAATTTGAGGTCAGGTTGGAAATGAGCGCATAGCTGGTTTGCATGTCACTGTGACCATAGTAAAGAAATGGAGTGGGATGAGGAGGATGCCAGTGCAGGAATAAGAGAGGGCCTGTCAAGATGAAAGGTAGACTACTTTTATCAATAGAGAGAGAAACTGAGGCAGCAGCACCCCAACATTGGAATTGAAATAAATTATTTTTTTCTACTAAAAATAAAAAGATGAAAGAAAAGAAATGGATCGATTCAAAGTATGCCACTTCTGTATTATGCAGGTTTTCAAAGGTGTACATATTAAACAGTAATACTCGCCCTGTAGTCTAGTTATGGTATCATTTTGAATACAGGTTAAGCTATTTGCTTGTTGGACTAAAACCCCAGGAACAGTGCCACAAATAGTTTAGTTTATTATACTTCCTTTTTTTGAAAAAATCAAAGCAGTTTACAGTAGAATATAAATCATAAAAATAGCCAATTATAATTAAACTGGTATTATATTAAATTAACCAAAACAATACGGATTCATTCTTACAGGCTCTGATGTCTCAAATGATATAGCACACACTGTGAATCAATGAAATCCTAGTATGTGGGATGTATTTTTGCTGGTACTTTCATATGTCTCCTCCTAGTAATGTAAATGCTGAAAAACAATTGGAAATAACTTAAAAGTGACATGAATTTACACTGTGCAAATCTGTTATTGCTTGCAGTGTGTGCTGTTTAAATATTGCACAGTTCGCAGAGTATATAGTTTTCATTTAAGAAGTAGTCTTAGGAGTTTAAAAAAAAAGTGTGATTGAATGCCAGCTGATAATACAGTTGTCTGTAACTGTTCAGTGAATCTTGCACACATTCCATTGTAGAATGAAGTGTCATTTTTCTGTCGCCTATCTTTATCAATGTTTGAGTAAAGGTTAAATACCAGACCTTATCTTGCTGTACCCTGCATACTGTAACACGGCCTCCCCATTGACCTGCCTGTTCTGAAGACCCTGAGCTTACTGCCAGCCATGTGCTCCTCAGTACAGTGGTGGGGGTGGGGAGGGGAGGAAAGGGGGACAGACTGCTCTACATGCATGCAAGTGTGTGTGTAATGTGTAATCAGAGCGACAGAGGCAAAAATGGCCTTAAGCCTCACCGGCTGCAGCCTGCTGAGCAGCAGCAGCTGCTACATGATGTCTCACACTGTGAGAGCACCTTTCTGACAGGTTCTCAGGCTCTGCTTTAAGGTCAGCCCAGGATTAGGACTGGGAACCCACTCTGCCTGTATGGACAGCTGCACACAGTTGAGTCAGCGTGCTGTGACTTCAGCCCCAATGGCCTGTGAAGAATGTTTGTTTAATTAATTTACCCACTATCAGAAATTGTCTGTTGCAAAGACACAAACATTTGTCAGTGAATAAGAAGTTAAATCCTTAACCTGGCCTTTAAAGCATGTTTTTACTCAATATGAGTTCCTCTTGACTCTTAAAAAAAAAAACATAGAAAAGTGACTCGGGGGAAAAATAGACACAAAAAAACCCAAACCTGTTTTATTTTTTGTTGTAAATTTTTTGGTTAATAATTTTCTGCAGGATTGTGATATGACAGGAGACTGGGTGAAATTATTTACTAAATCGCCTTCTGGAGGCAAAAGTGGGCTCTTTATAGAGGAAGAAGCCACTTTAAGTGGAGGAGCACCAGCTTATAATGCTAATATTTTCTGTTCTGTAATTATAATGCCTGAGAGTTTGCATAAGGAGCTCTCAGGCATTATAACTAAAATCCGAAAAATCTAACAAATGCACAACCTTATTGTTTTTATCTCCACTACTTTCACTGGGAGGTTGTTTTGTTCATCCACCACGCTTTTCTGTGAGGAAATGTTTCCTGATTTTACTCCTAAGTGGAACACATTTTAGCTACATGTCTTGCGCTCGTCTGCTGGATCTTTTCCACTGAAAAGGTGTGCCCCTTTTGCAGTATTTATATCTTTCAAATGTTTGAATGCTCATTTCATCATATTCCCCCTTTCTCTCCTGTAAATTTAAAAATATCTTTCTTGTTGGTCCTTTAAAAGATATTGCAACCTACTACAACTCTAGTTTTCTCCAAGATCAATACAGTTGCTAGAACGCTACACTGGTAGTGTAAACACAAAATATGAATTGCCTGAAAAATGATTGAACCTGTTCAAAATTCCTTAAATAAACTTTTCTTCTGCTGGAGCATGATTGGCAAACCATTTTGCTCCAGGTTCAGACCGACAGAAAATCATTGCCCAATATTTTGCTGGCTTCCTGCAAGAAAATTGATGTTTGAAGTACAAGAAGCATTTCCGCCTCTAAAGTATGTGACTGCACTGTTCCCAATGGGAGCCAGGGGACAGCAGAGATAATGTTTGGAAACACCTGCTTATTTCATGGTCATATACATGATGATATCTCAGTACTCCTGTAAGCAAGCTTAGGGGTGCAGAGACCTGTCTACTACAGGACACTTCCAGCTGCCCTCCCACATTACTTCAGATCCTAAGTCAGGGGAAAAAAAGTGTTCTCCTCAGAAATAGCCTTTTATTTTTCAGATTTGGCAGTGTTTAGCATTTAGAAAATAATTCCTGGCTCTAACATACTGGCCACTAAGCACCAGTTTTCCCAAAGCTAAGTTTTGTACCATGGGTGGTGACAGACATGCCATAAACCTTAGCCTGCTTAATATTAATACTTATGGCTAACTTACTTACCCCTGGATCCAACTTCAGGTGATTTCTCCGGTTTACCTCTGAAGCAGGCTCTGGCCGGAGAGCTGGAGAATGTGGGCAGGCGAGGAGACAACTCGGGGACGGGTTCTGGCAGAGCTACCGGCTGTTTGCGCTTGCTTCTGGGTCCCTTAGCATACTAGCAGAGCCACCGGGCTGCTCTTGTCTCCCAGTCACCTCAGACTGCACACCACCATCTCTCATAAGGACGTCTCCCTCTTCGATAACAGGGAGTGCTGGTCTGCTTCAGACTCCCCCTTTTGTTCTTCCTTTCGGTATCACTCTCAGGGTTCATTCTTAGGGTCCATTCCCCCCTGTCTTCTTTGCCCCCCTGTCTTATACTTTCCAGCTAATAAATATGCATAAGCTAATGCATAATCATATGGTAGGTGGAGAGTCTTTCCCCCCTCCCCATTTCTTTGGGGGGGGGTCCTTCCACATTTGTATGCCAAGCTGTGTGCCCGAGAGTTTTTCTCTGTCTCAGACTGCCACTTCTCCCTTCCAACCTTGCCTTGGCTGGTCCCTGACTCCTGGCTTATGCGCTTAAGTTGCATTATCCTTCTGCCTTGCTTTTTATTTACGTAGGAGCATACAAACAGGCAGATCTTCTTTTGATAAGAATGGGTTGGGCATTGCCGTTGCCAAACAGACAATATCCAGTTGGTTAGCAGATTGCATCTCCTTCTGTAATACCCAGGCGGAACTGCATCCTGGGGGTCATGTCAAGGCTCATTCTGTTAGAGCCATGGCAGTGTCTGTGCCCACTTGTGAGCAGTTCCCATGGAGGACATCTGCAAAGCTGCGACATGGAGTTCTCTCCACACACTACATCACATTTCTGTCTGGACAGGAATGGCTGACATGACAGTAGATTTGGCCAGCCTTTCTTCTGGAACTTCTTTGAGATGTAGAACCCAACTTTCCCAACCTAGGCCCTGTTGTTTGGGTTCAGGCTGTCTCCCCCTCTGTTACCAACAGCACTGGTGGTGTTGTGTCTAATGGCACCTGGTAGAGGTGTCTGTTGGCCCCCTTTTGTTTTGGGGATCAGCCTGTAGCTAGGGATTCACCCATGTGTGGACTACCATCCTGCTTGTCCTCTGGGAAAAAGCAGAGTTGGTTATCTGTAATAGGTTTTCTCCAAGGACGGCAGGATGTAAAACCTCATGAAACTCGCCTGCCAAACTGCACAGATTTAATTCTATGTTGTGAGACTGAAGAGGGACCCTGTGCATACTCAGTGTGCCTAATCAAAGTTTCTAGAAAGTTTGACATGTTTTCCGCATCGGGTTCCATCTGATGAGTCACCTATCTGTGAGGACTAACATCCTGCTGACCTCAGAGAACACCTGTTACAGGTAAGTAACTCTGCTTTCTTGAATCAGTTACCAAATACCAATCAAACACATTACCAGCCGGTAGCAAAAAGGCCAAGTTTTTATTCTGTGCAAGTTGTTGCAGAGTGTAAAACCACCCCCACATAGACACACACAAATATACAGAGACAGGCATGAGGAGGCAGATCACATAATACACAGAGACAGATTATACCAGGCAAACACCCAGACACGTACACCATACCACACCCACACATAAGAACATGAGAAGTTGCCTTTGTGGGTCAGACCGAGGGTCCATCAAGCCAGCATCCTATTTCCAACAGTGGCCAATCAGTACTTGGCAAGTACCCAAACGTTAAATAGATCCCATGCTACTAATGCTAGTAATAGCAGTGACTTATCCCTGTCAGCTTGATCAGTAGCAGTTAATGGACTTCTCCTCCAACAACTTATCCAAACCTTTTTTAAACCTAGCTACGCTAACTGCCCTAACCACATCCTCTGGCAACAAATTCCAGAGCTTAATTGTGCATTGAGTGAAAAAAGAAATTTCTCCAATTTGTTTTTATTGTGCTTCTTGGAGTGCACCCTAGTCCTTCTATTATCCGAAAGAGTAAATAACCAATTCACATTTACCCGTTCTAGAGCTCACATGATTTTATACACCTCTATCATATCCCCCGTCAGCCGTTTCTTCTCCAAGCTGAACAGCCCTAACCTTCTTAGCCTTTCCTCATAAGGGAGCCGTTCCATCCCCTTTATCATTTTGGTCGCCCTTCTCTGTGCCTTCTCCAGTGCAACTATATTTTTTTTTTAGATGCAGCAACCAGAACTGCACACAGTTCTCAATGTGTGGCCTCACCATGGATTGATACAGCAGCATTAAGACATTTTCCGTTTTATTCACCATTCCCCTCCTAATAATTCCTAACATTGTTTACTTTTTTGATTTCTGCAGCACACTGAGCCAACAATTTCAATGTATTATTCGCTATGATGCCTAGACCTTTTTCCTGGGAGGTAGTTCCTAATATTGAATCTAACATTGTGCAGCCTACAGCATGGGTTATTTTCCTTATATGCATCACCTTGCACTTGTCCACATTAAATTTCATCTGCCATTTGGATGCCCAATCTTCCAGTCTCGCATAGTCTTCCTTCAATTTATCACAATCCACTTGTGATTTAACTACTGTGAATAATTTTGTCATCTGCAAATCTAATCATCCCTTTTCAGATCATTGAAAAGCATGGGTCCAAGTAGAGATCCCTGAGGCACTCCACTATTTACCTTTTTCCACTGAGAAAATTGACCATGTAATTCTAGTTTCCTGTCTTTTAACCAGTTTGCAGTACACAAAAGGACATCGCCTCCTATCCTGTGACATATTAAAAACTAAACTTCAGCTCCATACTACTTCTACATCAGTTAAGTTTTAGTAAGCCCCTTTTGCATACACCTGTCTTACACTTTTTTTACATTTTTATTTATCCTCCAACGAGAGCTTGTTGATGACTTTTCAAAGATAACTCAGCTTCGTCGTCTCAAAAAAAAAACAACAACAAAAAAACGGCACCAGGGAAACAACAAACCCCTTGCATTATCAGGCACACTGCAAAACCCTGCAAAAAAATACTATGTATGTATGTATGTATTTATTTATTTATTTATTTATTTTATTTTTCTATACCGGTGTTCGATTTTACATATCACATCGGTTTACATTCAACCAAAAACTGCAGGAAATCAGGCGTTTCCTTTGTCTAATACATTGAACATTTGTCTAGTACATTGAACAATTGTAACATGGAAGTGGTTAACAAGGGATATAAATGGAACATGGAAATGGTTAACAAGGGAGAGGAACATTAATGGAGGTCAGGCGTAGGATTTACGTCTTATAGTTATGACAAGGTGGAAGAGCTTCTATTTTACAGTGGTCATGCCCAGAGATAATATCTTACATTGGAGTCTTAGTGGTAAAATCTTACATTGGAGTCTCAGTGGTCAGTGAGAGGTTAATAGAATAGTAAGGGTGTATGTCGGTTGATAGGGGGATGGTTGTTGACTGGGCTGTAGGGGGATGGTTGTTGACTGGGCTGTAGGGGTTTGTTCTGGTGTTGGAGTTCGGTCATGTTATTGCAGCGAAGGCTTTAAGAAATAGCCAGGTTTCGGATTGGGGTGATGGGTCTGTTCTGAGATCCGTGGGTAGCTTGTTCCACAGGGTGGGTCTGGCAAGTGATAGCACATACTTGGCACATATGTAGCAAACCTGCAATTTCAAAATAGCACTTACACCAAGAACTCAAATGACAATATTCCTGTCTATGAAAAGGCAGCATTGCAAATATTGCAAAATTCCCTAGACCATAAAAACACTGCCTGTTAGGGGAAACATAGAATATGACTGCAGATAACAGTACTGGAAATTGAAGCAAGCTGGACTGTTACATATCCCTATACATAATTCAAACATATTAGAATCCCTTATCTTGGTCACGCACACAATCCCTTACTAAAAACATGAGTCCAGAAACTAAAAATAGAAATATGCAGACAAAAACTGAACTGGAAATTCAATGCAACACCAGGGAAATAGAAACAAAAATGCATTTTCTCTTGCACTGTGCAGAATACCAAGAGATCAGAGATGAGCATTTCCCAAAGCTAGCTCAGAAAATCAAAGACCTTTCACGAATGAATGATGAGGAAAAATCTTTGTATAATCCAGGGGTATGGAGGAGAAATAGCAACTAGAGCAGCAAAATATGTTGTATCCTGCCACCATGTCAGAGAAGTAATCTGATTAGGGACAATATGGACCAACATCAGAAGTTGAGAATTGTTCTTGCTATTAATCTTTCTGTACCTTGTAATTTTGATTACTTTTAGCATTATTATGATATTTTTCTTTTTCTCTGTAATTTTTACAATTTTATGGAGAGGGGAAGGAGGAGAGAGGAAGATGGCGGGAGAGTCAGTGGTAGAAATATATTTTAGAAACTTTAAGCACCAGTCAAAAAGTTTTAGTTGGTAGGGAACTTCTTCCTTAATAGTTTGTTTTTACTTTTTTTTTGTTGATATTTGTTGGGCTTCTTTCCTTTATCCTCTTGGTTAATTTGTTCATTTTTTTCTCTTTTCCTTTATTTTTGTTTTTCGCTTTTCTTAATTTTAGGCCCCAAGGTACCACATTTTAGGCATCTAGCTGACTTAGATTCAAGGATTTTTCCAGCCTTGGAGGATAGTAGAAAGTTAGTAGAAAAGGGGGGAGGAGAAACCGAAGGAAGGAATAGGGAGGGGGTTGGGGACAGGGAGGGGGCAGAAAGGAGGCAAGATGAAGGGGAGCTGGAGAGAAGAGGGGCAGGAGGGAAAGAGTGTACACTCTACCCTCCCTCTAAGCATCTCTTGAGCCTTAATTCCATTAGTTGCCCAGTGGTTACAATATGCCCCTTCCCCCAAGCAGTGAGAGACATACAAAGAAAGGAAAACAGACAACACCCCTTACCCACTATCCTTGGCATGTTTCTAAATCAGGCCAGCTGCCAGCTTCTCCTGGCTGATCAAACAGTGTTACTTCCACAGAGCCACACTCAGCTTTTCTCTTCCTGCTACTCTAGGCTAGGACTCCCAACAAAGTGGTCTTCAGAGCAGTGGTTCTCCTGCCTCTGAGAAGGTGGGGGGTCTTGCTGTAGCAAGTCCATGTTTTCTGTTTCCCCTGGGAAGAAGGAGGCCTTGCTGCAGTTGGCCTTTGAGTGAAGCGGAAGCACCTTGCCACGATCTCTGCTCTTCCTCCTGTCTCCAGTGGGAGAGAAGGAAGTTGGCATGATCGTGCACACTTCCTCCTGCCTCCAGGGAAGATGGGATCCTTGCTGCAATTGGCCTGCTCTTCCTCCTGCCCTAAAGGAGGAGGGGTTCTTGTGCTGATTGGCCTGTACTTCATCCTGCTTTTGGGTGAAGTAGGGGTGTCCTAGTTGCAACTGACCCATTCTTAGACACTCCTCACTTGCACATGGAAACTCTGCTAATCTCATGCATTGTGAGATTAGCGGTCAGCCTGTGAGTTTTAAGAATGCTTGCTTATGCTGACAGCCAGCCATTGCTCTTCAGCGACTGGCCCGCCACACAGAAACATTTGGCAGGCCATTTTCTAGCCCCTGGTAGGTAGGTTAGACAAGCCTTGTTATGAAAAGTTGGTATTATTTAGCAGAGAATGTGAGCTATATTTGGATGAGTAATTGCCATGATTGTTGCAAGGCTGGGAGGAACTGATGAGGGGCTAGTTGATAATGAAGATGGGATACAAATTTATTTTTAGCAAACATAGGCCAGGATTCATCAAACTATCACATGCGATAGGAAGAGGGGCATATTTTATGGTAATAGCTTGATGGACTCTCTACCTGGGTAATATCAAGCTAGGTTGAGAGAACACAAGAGTGTACAGTTCTGTTCATACATCTCACTCTGAATGTCAAAGTGGCCCCTAACCTCTACACTACTACCTAAACCTCATCTCGAGTAACTAGGTGGGCCTCATATAGAGGTATAAATACCTAACTACTATAAGGGCCTTATAGCTAGTCTCTCTCTCTCTCTCTCTCTCTCTCCTTGAAATACTGAAAACGCTATTTGTGAAAAGATCACAAAGTGCAATATAGCCATATCACACAGCGAAACGCAAATGAAAAAGGTGTAGTTATTTCCCACATTAAAACTGTGCAATATGGTTTCGCAATTTGCGGCTTGGAAAATAACCCCCATAGGAGTCTGTTTACTAACCTGGAACGTGTTAATGCACTTTTACCACAGCTCCCATTATTGGTAATAGGGCCTATTCATTAAAGTGTATTACTACAACTCACAGATTAATAAATAGACAGGATAGAGTACTAAAATATAATTTTAGTCTACACAGATTTTGATGTAACTATTTGATGTTTGAAAATAGTTTAAAAAAATTATCTTCATCAAACTGACCGGATCGCCACCTCATCCACAACCCCTTCCCTCTCCCTCAGCCCTCCTCCACTCCCTCTTTTTCTCTTCTACAGGGCCGGCTGTTGTCCCTTTGCGTCACTGTTAAAATGGGAGAGATTTAGCTCTGCTCCAGCCGTTCCAACTCCCTCCCCCCTTTCCTGGTGGCGGACGGACGGGCTCGGCGACTTTTCTGCCCTTTCCTCCGCCTGTCCCTGTGGGAGACGGTCCGGCCATCCCTACTCCCTCCCCCCTTCCCCGGCAGCGGAGGGACGGGCTCAGGCCATTTCTCAGAGCGGCGGCTCATCTACCCTTTCCTCCTCCCCTCAGTGACACCCTGGTCCGATCTCTCTTCCTTGCGTGTAACGTCAGCACGTCGATCAGAGCTCTGTTCCACGCATGCGCAGTAGAGCTGCTCTGTACTGCGCATTTGCGGGCCGTCTGTCAGAGCCCATTTATATTGTAGATTTATATTCTGCTTTTCGGCGCTTCAAAGTGGATTACATTCCGGTACTGTGGGTAAATAAATGTTCTTTATTTCATGGCACATTTATCTATTTAATAGATTCTAAACATGCATGCTGTTACCACAAATAAGTGCATAAAACAATCTTTCCATGTGTTCTGTGTTCATAAATGACCCCCCAAAATGTTCTCCATTTAGCATACTAAACCTCCAATTATCTGGCCAATGGAAATTTACCTGCATGCCAATTCAGGTCAAGAATAAAATCTTATAAATAACCTTACAATATTTTTAGAAAATAGTTGGACCTTCACCTATTTAGAATAGCTTTTCTTTTATTTAAAATACCTGCATGTCTCATTGGTTCCAAAGCCAAAAATATAACATCACATAAGCTGTAAAGGTTTGTTACCATCAGTTTTGTGTGTTTGGTTTGTTTTTTTTGGCGGGGTGAAATGCACTTAAAATAAATCAAATTACCAAATATAGGGCCTTATTTTCCAAGTGGCTCGCACGCGATAAGGGACGTTTCACACGTGAAAAGTCCCTTATCGCGTGTGATACCAAAATGGGGGCGGAGTTGGCCCCAGAAGAGGAGGAGTCAGGGCGTCACCAGGGCCGACTCCGCGAAGACGCTGCGGACGATGAAAAGGTAAGGCCCTTTATGCATCCGAGTTCGCACCTAATAGCTACACCTTCTATGGTGGCGCTATTGGGTGCGAAACCGGCAGCGATCGCACTGCAACTGTGCGATCGCTGCGGGCTAGCGCAGGCCCGCCCCCCCGTTTCGGCTCCCCGCCCCTCATTCCCTAAAGTATTGCAGGCCTGCGATACTTTAGAAAATGAGGCCCATAGTCTAGAGAACACTTAAAGAGATGCAAAGTGATACCTCAGTTCGATATGAAGAGAGGCTTATCTTATTGTATTGATGTCTGTGTGTTGCGGTTACTGTCTTTGTGTGTGTATATGTGTGTCCCCCTTATAACTTTTGTGTGGCTGATACTAGCTCAACTAAATTTGTTATGGAGCTTGGCCATTGGAGAACCATTAGACCATTTGAGTTTTCAAAGCTGGCGCGAGCTTTTGGAAGGGAGGCAAAGTTGGAAATTTTACCATAAGAAATGCATTGGGATTAGAACCAAGGCTAGACAGAATGTTGCTCATTTTACTTGTTAGATATACAGTTAATCTATTTTTTTGATTTTGGGTTTTGCTTACGTCACCTGAGGCAATGAAGGATAAAGTCACTTGCCTAAGGCCAAAAAGAACATCAGCAGGATTTGAATATGTGGTGCCCTCAGCCCAATTTTTCTATACTAAAATTCCTATTTTATAAACACAAAATCTTTTACAAGGCATGCTATGCCTCCCCTTTTTAATGCATTACAAGAAGTTTCAACTTCCAATTTTATTGTGGTACTTTACATTCATTCATACACACTCTTGTTTCTTTTTCCTTTCCCTTCTAAACCGTCCATGTGGAATCTTATGGGCTTTTTCTGAGAAATTTACTTTTTGTTCTTTGGTGTGATTATGCCTTCAGTTCTGTTTCTTATGTCTTCCTGCTTCACTTGTTTCTTCAACATGTAATAGATATACTGTATTATCCCACTGTCTCTTGGCAGCTATTATTGCTAGCTAATACAGCCAATTAAAATGGAAACTCTATTCTTATTTATATTTTATTTATTCTTACTAAGGAAATATAAAGTTTGTACATGATTCAAGATATAGTTCAGCTGATCTGAAAGCTTTTTGGCAAGGAGAAATTGCCAGTTTGTATAGATATAGAGCTACACATTCTTCTTTTATTCTGTTCTTTTTACTATGTAACTTTTCCCAAGAAAAAAAATACTATCATAAAACCTATAGCCAAAAGTTCCTTCTACACCAGTGTCTTGTGTTCCTGTCTTCACTTCCTGATCTAACATCATTGTGCAGCCCACATGTCCTTCCCCACGTACATAGAGCATACAGAAACCCAAGGATAAATGGATTACAGTGGGCTGCAGTAGAATAAGACCTGTGATGCGGAGACACCCACTCTTTCAAGTGATACAAGTAAAAAATGCCTTCTCAGTATTGGATAATGAAGAAGCTTTAGCAATGGAGATTGAAGTGGTATCTGAAGGGAAAGAAAAAACCCATGCATGCAGAAATTCCATAATATAACCAAAAACCATAAGAAAAAGCTCATTGTGCTAGGTGACTCAGTCATCAGAGGTTCTAATTTGGGAATTCGAGGGGAGCACTATGGTTAAAAGCCTTCCAGGAATATCAGTTGGTGCAAATGCTATTCAAATAGTCCATGCAATCAAAGAAGAAAGTAAGAACTCTGGAGTTATTACCATCCATCTGGGAACCAATGAACTTGCTAGAAACAACATCAAAGCAGTACAGAGAGATTTCCAGACTCTGCGAAGCAGATTAGTCACATGGCGAAGACTATTGCTTTTTCAGAAGTGTTACCTGATCATAGAAAGGGGAAGGAGCGACTAAGCCATATAGATAACTTTAATGCATGGCTCAAAACTTGGTATAAGGAAGAAGGTTATGGATATACTGGGGGCTGGGGCCATGTATGGAATAGTAAAAGGCTCTATGTCAAAGATGGCTTTCATCTGTCTGTGGCAGGAAAAAAAGATACTAAGGAATAAATTCAAATCCTATGTCATAAGGCATTTAAACTAGAGGACAGGGGTGGTAGAAGGAAATTGGAATGTTACTCCCCCGACATCTCCAAGAACTTGTTGAAGAAGATAACAAAAGTCAGCTGAATAAGGCACAAAAGAAGTCCAAGAAGAGCAGTAACCTGAAGGAGAGAAGCTGGAAAGCTATGACCACAAATGCTTGTAGTCTGGGCAATAAAATCCCAGACCTGCAGGCTCTAATGGTAGAAGCAGATCTGGACATTGTTGCTATCACAGATCTGCCTTGCTGTTTGTTATAGTTTGATATATAATAAATTTTGCTTTTTCCATGACTGGGATATGGCCATCCCTGGCTATAACTTAAGGAAGGACAGAGAGGACAGGAAAGAGGGAGGAGTAGCGCTTTATATCAGAAGCAATATCCAAGCAATTGAAATGCAAGGGACGAGAGGTAGGGAAAAAGCATTATGAACTAGCCTAAAAAAAGATGATGATGCTTCCATTTATATCGGTGTGGTCTATAGACCTCATATTCAGACTGAAGAGCTAGACAGAGATCTGATCAAAGACATCAAAAGATGGAAAAGAAGGGAGATGTGTTGCTCATTGGAGATTTTAATCTGCCAGATGTAGGCTGGAGTATCCTTTCTGCAGAATCTATGAGAAGTAGTGAGATGGTGGATGCCCTCCATGGGACTATGTTCAAACAAATGGTAATGGATCCCATGAGGGAGGGTATAATCCTTGACCTAGTGTTCACAAATGGGGATACTGTCTCTAATATCCGGACAGGTGCCCACCTGAGTACATGTGATCATTAGACAGTATGGTTGATATTGCGAATAAGATACAAAGAAGTCACACACAGACCCGAGTTTTGAATTTCAAATATACGGACTGACAATTTATTTGTTTTATTTATTTAGTTTTATATACCGACGACCGTTTGCACATCGTGCTGGTTTACAGATAACTTACAACCAAATTATATGTAGGCAAAGCCTTTACAAGGAACAGTGTGTAACATAAACGTAGTAACGGAGTAATAACTAGATAACTAGGGGAGGGAGGGGTGGGGTGATCGAGACAGAGGAGGGGGCAGGGGGAGGGTGAAACAGATACATAAGGAAAAAATATGTACAGGGAATCAATGGGCAAGTGATATGTACATAGGTTTTATACAAGTACAAAATGGGGAAGTACCTCGAGGAAAAACTAGAACACTGTGAGAAAATGGGCGAGGTGGAACAACAACGGGCTAAATTAAAAGGAGCCGTTACAAAGGCAACAAATCTATGTGTTAGAAAAGTAAGAACAACTTAAGGGAAAAGAAACCAATTTGGTTCTCAAAGGAAGTGGCCGCAAATATAAAAGCAAAAAGATCAGGAAGTATAAAGGATCCCAAAAAGAGGAACACAGGGAATCATACCTGGTGAAAATAAGAGAGACGAAGAAAAAATCATTAAAGCAAAAGGTCAAACGGAAGAAAGGATTGCCCAAGAGATAAGAGAGGTGACAAACATTTTTCAAATATATAAGAGAAAGAAGGAAAGCCTGAAGTGGTACAGTGAAATTGAAAGGCGACTAGGAGCAATGTGTCAAGACAAACAAGGAAATATTAAAGTATCTCATGGTCTGATCCACCCATCTTAAGGGGAATTCCCCCTCCCAATCTGCCCTTACAGAAACACCTAGATCCATAGCCTCTGATTTATCGATATTTATTTTCAGGCCTGCGAAAGCCCCAAAACATTTAAGGTAGCAGCAGGTAGTGTGTTTATTTTTTAAAAGTCTGCCTGACTATTAAAGTGTCCTCCAGACTTTTAAAGAGCTAACAGCTCGATCCAGTAAAGTGTGCTCCGTCGGAGCGCACTGTCACCCTGCTCTGGACGCGTGTTTTCCCTTACCCCTTATTCAGTAAGGGGAGGAAAACACGCGGCCCGCCCGCGGCACCTAATAGCGCCCTCAACATGCAAATGCATGTTGATGGCCCTATTAGGTATTCCCTAGCGATCCAGTAAGTAAAATGTGCAGCCAAGCCGCACATTTTACTCTAAGAAATTAGCGCCGCCCAAAGGTCGGCGCTAATTTCTTCCGGCGCCAGGGAAGTGCACAGAAAAGCAGTAAAAACTGCTTTTCTGTGCACCCTCCGACTTAATATCATAGCGATATTAAGTCGGAGGTCCCCAAAAGTAAAAAAAAGTAAAAAAAAAAATAAAAAAAAATTTTGAATTCGGCCCGCGGCTGTCGGGCCGAAAACCGGACGCTCAATTTTGCCGGCGTCCGGTTTCCGAGCCCGTGGCTGTCAGCGGGCTCGAGAACCGACGCCGGCAAAATTGAGCGTCGGCTGTCAAACCCGCTGACAGCCGCCGCTCCTGACAAAAAGGAGGCGCTAGGGACGCGCTAGTGTCCCTAGCGCCTCCTTTTCCCCGTTTGCACCGCGTCGCCTCATTTAAATACTGGATAGCGCGCACCGGCGAGGGGCCGGTGCGCGCGCCGGGAGAGCGGGCGTTCGTCCGCTCTCCCGCGGACTTTACTGGATCGAGCTGTAAGTGTTTTATTTAATAATAACTGAGTGCATTGTATTGAAAAACAAAAAAAAAAAACCACAAAAAAAAAAAAAACCCCACAAAAAAGTAGCCAGAAGCTAGAAATAAGCTAGGAGCAGTATATACCAAAGTAAAAAAGTTGAATAGTTCAGCTCAGTTACTCACCTTGGAAAGGTGTTGAGGTAGTGTGATTAGGTTTGAATAGGGAACAACATTTGTTAATCAAGGGAGCTGTGAGTCACTCAGGCTGACTAACTAAAGTTAGACTGTTTGTAATTCCCAACCCTCCCACCACTCGCCCACCCACCCCAAGCTCATCCCTTAATTTATAGGCAGGTGCCACTTGCACAAAAAAAAAAACAAAACCCATCAACAAAAACTTTATTGAGAATTCGATCAGACCCCAGTAGGCCACTACCAGACATCTAGTGAATTCACTAATACATTTAAAGGAACTTAGACACATTCCTACTCCCATAGCAACCTAAAACTTAACTAGGAACTGATCAAAATTGAGATGAAGGCAGCAGTCCAGCAGCAAGAGGGGGGCTTCCCAGTCTTTTGCATAGAGTGTCACATGTATGATTTTTTACCCACCGGTGAGAAGTTGTACATGTGCATGCGATGCAAAGAGCTCCTGGCTCTCAGAGAACGAGTCCGATCTCTGGAGGCTAGAGTGGCAGACCTGGAGGAGCTGAGGGAGACAGAGAGGTATATAGATGAGACCTTCAGGGACATAGTAGTCCAGTCCCAACTTTAGACTGGCAGCCCTGGTGCTGCCTTGGAGGAAGAAGGTCTCATAATGGGAGAGCACCAACCAGGTGTAGCAGGAAAGGATCCTGTAGCAAGGACCTGCTCTCTAGGTGATGCATTGTCCTTTCGCACTGAGGATATCTCCCCAAGGCCTACTGCCCAGGAGGGAAGGGTTAGGTCGGCCGTCATAGTTGGTGATTCGATTATTAGGAATGTAGATAGCTGGGTGGCGGGTGGGCGTGAGGATCGCCTGGTAACATGCCTACCTGGTGCGAAGGTGGCGGACCTCACGCGTCACCTAGATAGGATTTTAGACAGTGCTGGGGAGGAGCCGGCTGTCGTGGTACACGTGGGCACCAACGACATAGGAAAATGTGGGAGGGAGGTTCTGGAAGCCATATTTAGGCTCTTAGGTAGAAAGATTAAATCCAGAACCTCCAGGGTAGCATTCTCTGAAATGCTCCCTGTTCCACGCGCAGGTCACCAGAGGCAGGCAGAGCTCCGGAGTCTCAATGCGTGGATGAGACGATGGTGCAAGGAAGAGGGATTCAGTTTTGTTAGGAACTGGGGAACCTTTTGGGGAAGGGGGAGTCTCTTCCGAAGGGATGGGCTCCACCTTAACCAGGGTGGAACCAGACTGCTGGTGCTAACCTTTAAAAGGAGATAGAGCAGCTTTTAAACTAGAACAAAGGGGAAAGCCGACAGTCGCTCAGCAGCGCATGGTTCGGAGAGATGTATCTTTAAAGGATACTAATGATGCATTAGAATTAGGGCATCCCGACAGTGAGGTTCCAATAATTAGAAAAGTAGTCCAAGTGCCTGTAACTAAAAACTCACCTGAGCTAAAAAATTCTAACTTATCCCTATCAATTAAAAAGCAGAATAAAAATACAAACAAAAAACAAACTTTGAAATGTTTGTATGCTAATGCCAGAAATCTAAGAAGTAAGATGGGAGAATTAGAATGTATAGCAGTAAATGATGACATAGACTTAATTGGCATCTCAGAGACATGGTGGAAAGAGGATAACCAATGGGACAGTGCTATACCGGGGTACAAATTATATCACAATGACAGAGAGGAGCAGTCGGGAGGAGGTGTGGCGCTTTATGTCCGGGATGGCATAGAGTCCAACAGGATAAACATCCTGCATGAGACTAAATACAAAATTGAATCTTTATGGGTAGAAATCCCTTGTGTATCAGGGAAGACTACAGTGATAGGGGTATACTACCGTCCACCTGGTCAAGATGGTGAGATGGACAGTGAAATGCTAAGAGAAATTAGGGAAGCTAACCAAATTGGTAGTGCAGTAATAATGGGAGACTTCAATTACCCCAATATAGACTGGGTAAATGTATCATCGGGTCACGCTAGAGAGATAACGTTCCTGGATGGAATAAATGATAGCTTTATGGAGCAATTGGTTCAGGAACCGACGAGAGAGGGAGCAATTTTAGATCTAATTCTCAGTGGAGCACAGGACTTGGTGAGAGAGGTAACGGTGGTGGGGCCGCTTGGCAATAGTGATCATAATATGATCAAATTTGATTTAATGACTGGAAAAGGAACAGTGTGCAAATCCAAGGCTCTCGTGCTAAACTTTCAAAAGTAAAAAATGTCCAAGAGGCGTGGTCATGGTTAAAAAATACCATTCTAGAAGCACAGTCCAGATGTATTCCACACATTAAGAAAGGTGGAAAGAAGGCAAAACGATTACCGGCATGGTTAAAAGGGGAGGTGAAAGAAGCTATTTTAGCCAAAAGATCTTCATTCAAAAATTGGAAGAAGGATCCAACAGAAGAAAATAGGATAAAGCATAAACATTGGCAAGTTAAATGTAAGACATTGATAAGACAGGCTAAGAGAGAATTTGAAAAGAAGTTGGCTGTAGAGGCAAAAACTCACAGTAAAAACGTTTTTAAATATATCCGAAGCAGAAAGCCTGTGAGGGAGTCAGTTGGACCGTTAGATGATCGAGGGGTTAAAGGGGCACTTAGAGAAGATAAGGCCATCGCGGAAAGATTAAATGATTTCTTTGCTTCGGTGTTTACTGAAGAGGATGTTGGGGAGGTACCCGTAATGGAGAAGGTTTTCATGGGTAATGATTCAGATGGACTGAATCAAATCACGGTGAACCTAGAAGATGTGGTAGGCCTGATTGACAAACTGAAGAGTAGTAAATCACCTGGACCGGATGGTATACACCCCAGAGTTCTGAAGGAACTAAAAAATGAAATTTCAGACCTATTAGTAAAAATTTGTAACTTATCATTAAAATCATCCATTGTACCTGAAGACTGGAGGATAGCAAATGTAACCCCAATATTTAAAAAGGGCTCCAGGGGCAATCCGGGAAACTACAGACCGGTTAGCCTGACTTCAGTGCCAGGAAAAATAGTGGAAAGTGTTCTAAACATCAAAATCACAGAACATATAGAAAGACATGGTTTAATGGAACAAAGTCAGCATGGCTTTACCCAGGGCAAGTCTTGCCTCACAAATCTTTCACTTTTTTGAAGGAGTTAATAAACATGTGGATAAAGGTGAACCGGTAGATATAGTATACTTGGATTTTCAGAAGGCGTTTGACAAAGTTCCTCATGAGAGGCTTCTAGGAAAAGTAAAAAGTCATGGGATAGGTGGTGATGTCCTTTCGTGGATTGCAAACTGGCTAAAAGACAGGAAACAGAGAGTAGGATTAAATGGGCAATTTTCTCAGTGGAAGGGAGTGGACAGTGGAGTGCCTCAGGGATCTGTATTGGGACCCTTACTGTTCAATATATTTATAAATGATCTGGAAAGAAATACGACGAGTGAGATAATCAAATTTGCAGATGACACAAAATTGTTCAGAGTAGTTAAATCACAAGCAGATTGTGATAAATTGCAGGAAGACCTTGTGAGACTGGAAAATTGGGCATCCAAATGGCAGATGAAATTTAATGTGGATAAGTGCAAGGTGATGCATATAGGGAAAAATAACCCATGCTATAATTACACGATGTTGGGTTCCATATTAGGTGCTACAACCCAAGAAAGAGATCTAGGTGTCATAGTGGATAACACATTGAAATCGTCGGTTCAGTGTGCTGCGGCAGTCAAAAAAGCAAACAGAATGTTGGGAATTATTAGAAAAGGAATGATGAATAAAACGGAAAATGTCATAATGCCTTTGTATCGCTCCATAGTGAGACCGCACCTTGAATACTGTGTACAATTCTGGTCGCCGCATCTCAAAAAAGATATAATTGCGATGGAGAAGGTACAGAGAAGGGCTACCAAAATGATAAGGGGAATGGAACAACTCCCCTATGAGGAAAGACTAAAGAGGTTAGGACTTTTCAGCTTGGAGAAGAGACGGCTGAGGGGGGATATGATAGAGGTGTTTAAAATCATGAGAGGTCTAGAACGGGTAGTTGTGAATCGGTTATTTACTCTTTCGGATAGTAGAAAGACTAGGGGACACTCCATGAAGTTAGCATGGGGCACATTTAAAACTAATCGGAGAAAGTTCTTTTTTACTCAACGCACAATTAAACTCTGGAATTTGTTGCCAGAGAATGTGGTTCGTGCAGTTAGTATAGCTGTGTTTAAAAAAGGATTGGATAAGTTCTTGGAGGAGAAGTCCATTACCTGCTATTAAGTTCACTTAGAGAATAGCCACTGCCATTAGCAATGGTTACATGGAATAGACTTAGTTTTTGGGTACTTGCCAGGTTCTTATGGCCTGGATTGGCCACTGTTGGAAACAGGATGCTGGGCTTGATGGACCCTTGGTCTGACCCAGTATGGCATTTTCTTATGATGTTATGTTCTTACTCTGGCCAGAGATTGTTGGGGGGAAGTCAAAAATACAAGTACGTCATCCGTGAATGCAGACACCTTAAATACCTGCCGGCCCCAATTAAATTCCCTAATCAAAGGGTCAGCCTCTATCTTTCTGAGAAGGGGATCTATGGAAAGGATATTCAAGAGAGGGGATAGGGGACATCCCTGCCTTGCACCCCGTGCTAATGGGAAATCTGCCGAAATCTGCCCATTTGCCCGTATTGCAGATTTGGGGTTTCTATAAAGTTACTGTATATTTTGCAATATCTCACCTTCAAACCCATATCGCTTTAAAACGGAGAAAAGATATTCCCAAGACACCCGGTCGAAAACTTTCTCCGAATCAAAGCCCACTACCATAGCAGCCGTCCCCCTTTTTCTGCATTCCTACATAGCTATGATCAATTTGGTCATATTTGTACTTATAGCTCGTCCTTTGACAAATCCCACTTGGTTATTGGTAATAATATCCAGAAATACCCTACTGAGCCTGTCTGCCATAACTTTTGCAAACAATTTAGCTTCAAAATTAAGCAAGGATATTGGCTGATAAGCAGCTGGAGAGGAAAGATCCTTGCCAGGTTTTTCGAGCACCGTTATGAAGGCCCTGGTAGTGTCATCGGGGAATTGGCCTCGCTTTTGAGCTTTCTGATAGAACAGTTGCAAATCCCCTATCAAATGTGTTATTAGGCATTTATAGTATTCTGCACTAAGGCCATCAGGGCCTGGTGCCTTATTGGCCTTACTAGCCATAATGGTTCTTCTTAATTCTTCTATCTGTATGGGCTGGTTCAAGGTTTCCAAGTGTTGAGCTTTAATTTTTGGGATTTATATCCCTTTAAAGAATTCCTCTTCGTGGATGGGCCCCCCTACCCTATCCTCGGTATAAAGTTTCTCATAGAATTTACGAAATTCTGCACAGATTTCCTCTCCAGAAACCAGCGGTCTCCCATCTCCTCCATGCAGTTTGTCTATAATGGTATTTCCTCTGGCCATACGAAGCATATTGGCTAGTAATCTGCCTGACTTGTTTCCATATCTAAACAACTGGTGCGCTCCCTCCTGCAGCCATATGGATAATACTTTAAAATCATCGGGTCAGTGTGCTGCAGCAGTCAAAAAAGCAAACAGAATGTTAGGAATTATTAGGAAGGGGAATGGTTAATAAAATGGAAAATGTCATAATGCCTCTATATTGCTCCATGGTGAGACCACACCTCGAATACTGTGTCTTATTCTGGTTCCCGCATCTCAAAAAAGATATAGTTGTGATGGAGAAGGTACAGAGAAGGGCAACCAAAATGATAAAGGGGATGGAACAGCTCCTCTATGAGGAAGGGCTGAAGAGGATAGGGCTGTTCAGCTTGGAGAAGAGACGGCTGAGGGAGGATATGATAGAGGTCTTTAAGATCATGAGAGGTCTTGAACGAGTAGATGTGAATCGGTTATTTACACTTTCGAATAATAGAAGGACTAGGGGGCATTCCATGAAGTTAGCAAGTAGCACATTTAAGACTAATCGGAGAAAATTCTTTTTCACTCAACGCACAATAAAGCTCTGGAATTTGTTGCCAGAGGATGTGGTTAGTGCAGTTAGTGTAGCTGGGTTCAAAAAAGGTTTGGATAAGTTCTTGGAGGAGAAGTCCATTAACGGCTATTAATCAAGTTTACTTAGGGAATAGCCACTGCTATTAATTGCATCAGTAGTGTTTGGGTAATTGTCAGGTTCTTGTGGCCTGGTTTGACCTCTGTTGGAAACAGGATGCTGGGCTTGATGGACCCCTTGGTCTGACCCAGCATGGCAATTCCTTATGTCCTTATGAAGAGGTGCAGGGGTGATATGATACAGACCTTGAGATACCTGAAAGGTTTTAATGATGTACAAACATCAAACCTTTTCCATTGGAAAGAAATCAGTAGAACCAGGGGTCATAAATGAAACTCCAGGGAGGACGTCTCAGAACCAATGTTAGAAAATATTTCTTCATGGAGAGGCTGGTAGATTCCTGGAATGCCCTTCCAGAGGAGGTGGTAAAAACCAAAAGAGTGAAAGAATTCAAAAGGGCATGGGATAAATACTGTGGATACCTAAAGGCTAAGGATGGAAATGAAGAAAAGAGTGCATGGAGTAACTTGTTGGTGTGGCAGTTACTACCCTTAACTAATAAGCCTTGATACTGTTGATGCAACCCCATCATTGCATCAACGCGCCGAGGCCATTTAAACAGCTCACCTCAACGAGCTCTGCACCATCCCTCGGCCGTGACCCGAGGCAACCCATCGGGGTTCCAAAGGCAAGCGGAACCAGCCGATGGCCCTGAGGATGCTCCCAGCTCTCCTCCTCCACGTGGCTGAACGACCCGCCCCCCCCCCCAATGACATCAGCGGCGGCGCCGAGGGACATTTAAACGCAGGTCCCGACCTGCTTTTCCCCACCTCACCTAGCTGCAGTGGCCCGTTTTTGCGACCGGAGACGACCCAGCCGAGATCTGCCAGCGACCGCGAGCCATCCACCCGATGACGATCCTTACGCCAGCATGGGCCCCCCCCCTAGTGAGCATACCAAAACACGCCGAGGCCATTTAAACAGCTTACCTCGCCGAGCTCTGCACCGTTTCTTGGCCGCGACCCGAGGTAAACCATCGGGGTCCGAAAGGCAAGTGGAACCAGCTGACTGCCCTGAGGATGCCCCCCCAGCTCTCCTCCTCCACGCGGCCGAACATCCCGCCCTCGATGATGTCAGCAGCGGCGCCGAGGGACATTTAAATGCAGGTCCCGGCCTGCTTTTCCCCACCTCGCCTCACCGAACTCTGCAGCCACCCGCTTTTGGACTGAAGATGACCCAGCCGGGATCCGCCAGCGACCGCGAGCCCTCCACTTGATGACGATCCCCATGCCAGTGTGGGCCCCCCCCCCCCTCCCCGGTGAGCACACCAAAACACGCTGAGGCCATTTAAATAGGCGCAGGCCGCAGGCGATGCGCGCCGAAGGTGCGCAACCAAAGGGGCTTTAAAAAAAACAACAAACTCTCCTATCCACAAGTCTGGATACAGTCTAGACTTGTGGATAGGACTAGATTTGTCTAGGACTAGACTAGATTTGTTCATTTATTAATGAACAAATATCACATAACAACCCACCCACAATCTCACTATCCCCTGGTCAGACCACAAATTCATCCAAACCAAACTACTTCTGAAACAACCATTCCCAGAGACAAACAATCACAGCAAATTCATCGAGTTTACCAAACCATGCACCAGCGAGGATCTAACTGAAATACTACCGGATTCCCTAAAATCTCTAAACAATGAAGATGCTAACTTCGCAGTTAACTCATGGATCTCCATCAACACGGAAGTAGCAAAGATAAAGTGCCCAACCATAAAAAAAGAAATCAAAACATCCACCAAATACAAAGCACCATGGTACAGCTCAGAATTAAAAAATACCAAACGACTACTAAGACAAGCCGAAAAGAAATGGAGAAGAGACCCAACCCCCCCACCTAAAAGATAAATACAGAACCATTATAATCATATACAGAATTAATACTGAAAAAACTAAACGTGAATTCTATGCTAAAAAGATTCATAACTACCAATTTAATCCTAAAACCCTATTTGTGTACGTCACAGACTTGACACAACCAATTCACAACCCCCACCCTCTTATGAAAACCCTACGAGCACCTGCGAAGAACTAGCCCACTTTTTTAATAATAAAATTCTTAAACGTATTACAACGAACCCACACATGAACAATACAACTTCAAAACCACCAAACCTAACCATAACCGCATGGACACAATGTGATACAGTTGCTTCGACTGAGGTCGAAACCACCATCCAAAAGATAAATCCTGCTGCACACCCCCTCTAAGCCATCCCAATCAAATTCCTAAAGCAAATCCCCAACACCATTGCTAGACCTACAGCAGACATAATCAACCTATCTCTCGAACAGGGTATCGTCCCAGACAGACTCAAATGTGCTGTCATCAAGCCAACCCTCAAAAAACCTCACCTTGACAAATCTGACCTATCAAATTACAGGCCCATCTCCAATCTTCCTTTTATTGCCAAGATACTCGAAAAAATTGTCAACCATGAACTCACCAAACACTTGGAAAATCAGAATATATTATCTCCCGCCCAACATGGCTTCAGAAAGCATTTCAGCACAGAAATGCTACTTCTCACCCTCACCGACTCCATCCTCAAAGGAGAATCGACAGTGGATCCTCCTACCTTTTTGATTACTGGCAGCCGATGGCCCTTTGCCCTTACTATGTCACAGGGACTACTGCTGCCATTGGTCAGTCCCAGTGACATAGTAAGAGCAAAGGGCCGTCGGCGCCATTTTGATTACTGGCAGCCGATGGCCCAAGCCCAGGAGATCGCTCCCGGACCATTCCTGGACCCCCGCTGGACCATCAGGGACTTTTGGCAGGTCTTGGGGGGGTCAGGAGGGTGGGGGGGGGGTGTAGTAAATTAAGTTGGCAGGTCTTGGGGGAGTCAGGAGGGTGGGGGGGTTTTGTTAGATTTTTAGTTTTTTTTTTTATATTCGCTCCATAAGATGCACATACATTTTCCCCCCACTTTTAGGGGAAAAAAAGTGTGTCTTATGGAGCGCAAAATACGGTAATTCCTCTGACTGTATATGTAAAACCACCACCCCAAACTCGCCCAGAGTTGTGTCCTCTCTTAGATTACATACTAAATGTAAAATTTGGTTTGGGGATGAGTTAGGTGAGAAACATAAGTTCTATGGCTGACTGTAGATATGTTTGAAATAAATTTTAGAATTAATAAAGGTTTATGTGACACCTACTTTTGTACGATATATGTGTAAATTAATTTATTTGTGTTTGTTAAAAATATAAAGGAATCGGAGGAAAGTTTCATATAAACTCGTTGGTGTCTCTGCACCACGGTTGTGTGGTGTTATAATCATTAACTGTCCCCCTCCTCCTGTGAAAATTTTTTGTGAAAAGTTTTTTTTGCTGAAATTACTTCACCTATGTAACCTCTTCCGTGTGATGAGCATAAAATTATTTATGTACCATAACAGTGCTTAATGAAAAACTTTAAGCTATCTATTATGAACTATAAACTTTAAGGGAGTAAAGTTCAGACTTCCCTTTGAGATGTTGGTAAATGCTGTCCAGTTTCCGACGAAGGTCCCGACACAGCCGATCCATGTTTCAGACTGGTTGTCTTTCCTCAGGGATGTAGAACGTTGTAATGCGACCAACTTTTAAGGAATCTGGATGAACTCCATTAGAAAAGTCCTCTGGTGATCTTAAGTGGATGACTCTTGACGGAGTTGCTCATGCTCCGTCACCGGAAGAGTGGTTTGTGTATTGTGCATGACCCTTTTTATATTGCAGCGGAAGAGCAAGATTTAACCAATGACCGTGTGAGAAACTACTGACGTAATACCACCGACCTGATGGAGAACTTGTGTATGGAGCACCCAGAGTGCTCTCCGACCTGACAGGAAACTTGATGTTATACTCACGTGGTGCGTCTTTAAATGCCATGTTAAAGGGTTTAATCAAAAGCTACTGCGACCGGGTTACCTTGCCAAACACTCTTAATAGTAGTAATGACAACTATACTTTGCCACCACGTCCCGGGTACTTTGCGTTGAATAATCACGAAAGGATTTTGTTAGAATTGTTGTAACAAAGAATTGTTATAACAAAGAGTTCCAGTTTAAATCGTCATTCATTCCCCGTGGGGCTGATGTGTTTAAGGTGAAAATCCAAAATGCTTCACGTTGATTGAGCACTGTTGTCCCCGCCCCTGAACGGGGCTTCCAGATGTGCCAATACCGTCCATTTCAAATCAGCTATGATGTGTCCCCTATCTGTCAGATGTTGCACCATTGGTGCCGTCATTTTTGCTGTATTAAATGGTGACTTGTGCTCTCCCAGTCTCACCTTGACTGGTCTAGAGGTGCGGCCTATATATAGCTGGGGGCATGGGCAGATGATAACGTAAACCACGTTACTGGATAAACAGTATTGGCGTCAATATTTAATGAGGTCATTTTATTTTTATAAGGTCATTTGTATACATGTTACCATTACCATCAGGGAATGCGTTAATATACCTAGTACATATGAGTAACTAATGCTTGCAATAGTTCCCAGAATGGCTGAAAGAGCAGATGAAATCCAAACTGAACCTGGCAGCTTCACTTCTAGGATATGATGCATCTTATACTGTTTTAAAATTCTTTGCATTGTGGAATATTGAATCATTTCAGGTAGCAGATCACAGTGGGTTTATGAAGAAAAACACTCTTGCTGTCAGTTGTGCAAAGAAGAAAATTATGCACAATATATACTAAAAATGTGTACTTCATTAACCTATGCATGACAGCAATATTTTAAACATTGCAATGTTGTTAGCATTTTATAGTCATTTGCATTTAAGTACTGCACAGTGTTGTAATTGGCTGTTGAATGTGATGAATCTTATGGACATGTTCTTTATTTGCATCTTTGAGTGATAATGAAAAAACATAGCTTACTGTATCGTATTAGTGATATGTGAATATATTGGTTACTGTGTTATAATATATGATTGTTTGCCAACACATTGCTTGAGAAATATTTTTTGTATGTGTTTGTGCTCAGCTGTTTCCTACTGTTCCTTTCAGCTTCCAGCCCAGTGAGAGTCTGCCCAACTGTGGAAACAGCACCATGAGTGCTCATTTTCCTCCTCCTGCCATTTTTATTCCTTCTTCACCCAGCCATTGCAATGACAATCTTCTGGGTAGGAGATGCAGACTTCTGTCTTCTCTCTGGAGCCCATTTTTGAGTCACACAGATCTGAAGCATCCCCAGTCCCCTTTTGACTCAAGGAATAGGAGTAGGGTTATTTATTTATTTATTTTATATACTGACCTTCATGACGGGTGTCATATCAAATCGGTTTACATGGAACAAGGGGTAAAAAACATTCTATCAACCGTTTAACAGTAAAATAATCAGAGGAGGTAAAAAAAAGTTACATATAACAAGGAGATCAAACTTGGGAATAGAAGAAAGAGAAGGACAGAGGGATAACCATCGTGATTAAAGGAATTTGCTATGTAGGATGTCAGGTAGGCTTGAGATGTAGAGTTCCGAAAGTGAATAGATTAAGGGAAAGCTTGGCTAAATAGCCAAGTTTTAAGTTTTTTTCGAAATGTTTGTAAGCAGGGTTCCTGTCTGAGGTCAGGAGGTAAATTGTTCCAAATAGTGGGTCCTGCTATCGAGAATGCTCGTTCTTTAGTTGCGGTGTGGCGTGAAGTTTTGTTAGGCGGCACATGGAGAGATCCTTTGTATGATTCTCTGATGGGTCTGGATGAGGAATGGAGTTTGAGGGGGAACTGGAGGTCCAGCGGGTGTTGTTTGTGGATCGTTTTGTGGATTATGGTAAGGGATTTGTGTAAGATTCTATAGTTTATTGGTAGCCAATGTAAGTTCTTTAAGATGGGGGAGATGTGCTCTCTGTGGTTTGTATTAGACAAGACTCTAGCTGCTGCATTCTGGAGCATCTGCAATGGTTTTGTGGAGGATAGTGGAAGCCCCAGAAGGAGTGTATTGCAGTAGTCAATCTTGGCAAAGAGCGTGGCTTGGAGGACAGTCCTGAAGTCATGGAAAAACAGGAGGGGTTTGAGCCTTTTTAGGACTTGCAGTTTATAGAAGCCGTCCTTTGTCGTCGTGTTAATGGATTTCTTTAAATTTAAGCGATTGTCAAGGATTACTCCGAGGTCTCTAGCATGAGAGATTTGGGCTGAAAGAGGGGGCTGTAGTGAGGAGTCGGAATGGTCAGTTGAAATGATGAGTAGTTCGGTCTTGGACGTATTTAGGACTAGATTCAGATTGTTGAGGAGTTGGTTAATGGAATGAAGGCAATTTTCCCAATATAGGAGAGTCTTTGAGAGTGACTCTTTTATGGGGTTCCGAAATAAAACCCAAGCCTTCCACCCAGCAGGGCTTACCGCTGGGCCATGAGGTTGGCCAATTTTCTTAGTAATGTTCTTGGCACATTTAAGCAGTCACATTGCTTTTAGAAATCAAAATACTTGTTTTTGGAATAAACATCATTCACATTATACAGTGACAAATCTGTTGTGTCCTTTTAGTTGAATCTTGTACGGAGCAGTTGATGTTACAAGGAAAAGCTAATTCTTTGCCAACTTTTATGAAATGTGGTGTCTCCTATGAGATGCTCTGCCATTACACTTAATATCTCCTTTAGGACAGAGGAGAGTCTTCTTTGTCACAGTGCTTTACTAACTAGGGTATATGGTACACAAAAATTAACTAGTTGCAGTACAATGTTTAAAACTTTTCTGTACCCTTGCCTCATGCATAGAATAATGTTGTAAGGGAAGGCTGTACTGTGTACTTTTGATGCAGGATGAAAATAAAGCAGAACTGTTATGGCTTCCCAACAGCATAGGATCAGTTGCTTAGAAAGTACAAGGTTGCCCTTCTAGTTCTTATTAATTTACTGTATTTTTGTGATTTATAATGCAGAAGAACATTAAGAGATTAAGCATCTAAATTACAGATGAAATTTCATGGGGACATGTGCAAAGTGATGTGCGTAGGGAAAAAGAAACTCACTTCAGGTATACAATGCTGGCTTCCCTTGTAGACATCAGCATTCAGGGAAAAGACTGTGAAGTCTTTGCGGACCATACTTTGAAATCTTCAGCTCAGTATGTAACCATAGTCAAAAAAGCAATTAGAATGTTAGAAATTATTTGGCAAGTAATGGAGACTATCATAATGTCTTCTGTATTAATCCTTAAGTATTATGTAGTTCTGATCACCCCATCTCAAAAAGACATAGTAGAACTAGAAACAGTACAAAGGAGGACAATAAAAATGATAAAAGGGGATGGAACAGCTCCCTTATAAGAAAGATGAAGCAGGTTAGGATTCTTCAATTTGGAAGAGAGACAAGTGAGAGGGTATATAATAGAGGCTTATAAAATCATGAGTGGGGTGGAATGGGTAAATAAGGTATTTTATTTTAGCCTTTCAAATAATGTTAAAGCAAAGGGCAGAATGCATGAAACTAACAATTGGCAGATTTAAAGCAAATTGCAGAAAGCAGGTTCCACAGCACACAAGCTGTGAAATCTGTTGCCACAAGACATGGTCAAGGCAACTAGCATAGCATGGTTTAACAGTGGTTTGGACAAATTCCTGGAGGAAGAGTCCATAAACAGTTATTAGCCAAATAGACATGGGAAAGCCATCACATCCTGCTGCTGCTGCCGCGAGTTCCCGGGGTGGGGCACTCTCTCTCACCCCCACCCCGGGAACTCGCGGCAGCAGCAGCAGCCTTCTCCCAACGCTAACCTCTTCATTTTCAGCCCTCGCGGAGGCAGAGTCCCATCGGCCGCGGTTGAACATTTTCCTCCGAGCCGCGCTGCAGTCTTCTTTTCTTCGGGCCGATGCCGAGCGCACTAGCGTGGCCTCTTCTTGCCGCACACTCACCCGATACTCTCCACTTCCTCTTCCGGGGGGGGGGGGCGGGAAGAAGAGAGCATGCCGGTGCCGCTGACTCCAGCTGTCCTGCCGCGTTCCGCCCGGGCGGAGGAGGACCGGGGAGCAGCTGGGTCAGCGGGAAAGTGTGGCGATACTTGTCTGCGAGCCAGATGCAGCATATCTGGCTCGGAGCCATGGGTTCCCGGTCCCTGCACTTGCCGGTGTGTCACGTGCACCGGGCTTGCGCGACACACCGGCACACCTCAGGCGACACAGTAAAGTGTCGCGACACACACTTTGGAAAGCTCTGCCCTACACTAATACCTAAACCTCACCTCGAGTTACTAGGTGGGCCACCCATAGGGATATAAATACCTATCTAGGGAGAGGACATTATGGCTAGTCAGTCTCTCTCTCTCTCCCCCCGCCCCCCCCCCCCCCTCCCCAAGATGGCTTCACAGGTGCTCCGGGAGCTTCAAATCTACTAAAACAGGCCTTTCAGGAGACATCACAAAATGCGCTAAAACCTTACCGCCCCATAACGCAAGCTATCGCACGGCTTAACACTACTGAAAAAGGTGTAGTTAAAATCAGCGTTAAGTCTATGCGATAGCACTTCGCAGACTGCCAAACCCAGCCCACTGCCCGCCCCTAACTCCTCCTCTTTTTCAAATTTGCATCTCACCATACGATATATGGTGCTATCGCATGCGTTAAAGACGTTTTCACATGCGATAAGCCCTTAATGCATGCAAAAACGCCTTAGCGCATTTTGATAAATGACCCCCTTAGAAAGCAAGTCAAAGCTTTTTATTTCAAACAAGCTTTTGCACATAGGTAGTAGCAGGTTTAAACCCATGAAGTGTTAAACACTGAGAGGCGATGTCCTTGAATGTTTATTAGGTTTTATTTTATTTTATTGTACTTGATTGTATTTTCTATTTTATTTTCTGATGTTTTATCTTTATTTATTATGTGTTTTTTATGGAGTATGTCAGTTTTTGATGTTATATATGTTATGATATAACCTGCCAAGTACTTTGGATTGGTGGGCAATAGATTTCATTAAATAATTATATAAAATCATTTCTCCAACAATGAGCAATAGAACCAGTTCAACCATCTCAGCATGTGCTGCGATTCTATTCCCGATACTCCCTTATCACCATGAAAATGGAAGGGGGGAGGGTGTCTCTGGCCCATTCTCAATTTGAGACTTTTGAACAAACATATACTCAGAGAAATTCAAAATAAACTCCCTCTGCACAATCCTAACTTACATACAGAAGGATGAATGGATGTGAAACTTGGATCTGAAGGATGCATATGTTCAAATACTCATCCACTCTTCCCGTTGGTGCTACCTCTGCTTTCAGATGAATTTGTCCTACTATCAGTTCAAAGGACTCCCCTTTGACCTTTCATCAGCTCTGAGGGTTTTCATGGATTGTCTCACTGTTGTAGCAGCTGTTCTCCATTGCCAACAAATACAAGTCCTGTACCTGGACAATTGGCTTATCATAGCAAACTCAAGGGATGAAGTGTCCCACTCTCTGAGTTCAACCATAGCTCTGCTACAATGCTTAGGTTTTCTGATCAACTTTGAGAAATCAACCAAGGAGCCCGCTCAGTCTCAAATTCATCAGGGCTTACATAAACTAGATACAAGAAAGCACATTCTCGCTTCCCAACCAAATGAACACCATAACATTGCTCATCTGTAACCTGTTCTCTTCTCCTCATTCATCTGCAAGGTGACTCCTAGTGGTTCTTAGATGTGGCAGCAGCCATCCATGTGGTCTAAATTCCTAGTGGGAACAATTAACACAATCTCTGTCTTCTCCCAGGAAAAAGATCTAGGCATCATAGTGATAATACTTTAAAATCGTCGGCTCAGTGTGCTGCAGCAGTCAAAAAAGCAAATAGAATGTTAGGAATTATTAGGAAGGGAATGGTTAATAGAACGGAAAATGTCATAATGCCTCTGTATCGCTCCATGGTGAGACCGCACCTTGAATACTGTGTACAATTCTGGTCGCCGCATCTCAAAAAAGATATAGTTGCGATGGAGAAGGTACAGAGAAGGGCAACCAAAATGATAAAGGGGATGGAACAGCTCCCCTATGAGGAAAGGCTGAAGAGGTTAGGGCTGTTCAGTTTGGAGAAGAGACGGCTGAGGGGGGATATGATAGAGGTCTTTAAGATCATGAGAGGTCTTGAACGAATAGATTTGACTCTGTTATTTACACTTTCGAATAATAGGACTAGGGGGCATTCCATGAAGTTAGCAAGTAACACATTTAAGACTAATCGGAGAAAATTCTTTTTCACTCAACGCACAATAAAGCTCTGGAATTTGTTGCCAGAGAAGGTAGTTGGTGCAGTTAGTGTAGCTGGGTTCAAAAAAGGTTTGGATAAGTTCTTGGAGGAGAAGTCCATTAATGGCTATTAATCAATTATACATAGGGAATAGCCACTGCTATTAATTGCATCAGTAGCATGGGTTCTTCTTAGTGTTTGGGTAATTGCCAGGTTCTTGTGGCCTGGTTTTTGGCTTCTGTTGGAAACAGGATGCTGGGCTTGATGGACCCTTGGTCTGACCCAGCATGGCAATTTCTTATGTTCTTATGTCCAGTCAGATCATGACTATGAAACGAGAATTGCAGTGGTGATTACATCTGCAGATTCTCAAAGAAGGAGCCCCTCTTTGATTGCTCCTCTATGAAGTAGATCTTGTGGCACATGCCTCTACCAAAGGGTGGGGAGCATACCGGACACAAGGCATCTGATCTCTTCAAGAGAGCCGTTATCAGATTAACCTTCTAGAGTTGAGAGCAATCAGATATGCTCTATCAGCATTTGCACATTTTCAGGGAAAGAGCATCTTGGTTTAAACCAACAACCAGATCACCATGTTTTTCATCAACAAGAAAGGAGGAACGGGATCATGGTCTTTCTGTCAAGAGGCTCTAAAAATCTGGCATTGAGCAGAGACAAATCTCACTACCCTTCAACACACTGGTGGATCGACTTATCTGAATGTTTCAATCACATGAATGGTCTCTACAGCAGTCAGCAGCTGACAAACTCCAACTGGTTAAAACAAAATACTTTGGACCCATTTTCCTGTGAGCCTAAGCATCTCCTGAAAATACCTGCTCCAATCCTTGCCACCTTGTCTGTATGAGTTGCACCTCAGCGCTATAGCACCTTATCATACTTGTCAATATCAAACTAATAGCCACTACATTGATAATAGCTTGCTTCAAGAAAGGCCTATGACATATCAAACCCCAGTACAAAAGCCACCTGTTCTATGGGATTTGAATATAGCCCTTTCCCAACTATTGAAGCCTCCTTTTGAACCATTATTTAGCTTCTCTTAAATACTTGACATGGACAGTTGTGTTCCTCGTTGCAGTGACTTCAGCTAGAAGTCAGCAAACTCCATGCTCTCTTATCCACTAGCCTCCATACGTGCAGTTCTTCCACAATAGTGTGGTTCTTCATACTCATCCAAAATTTCTCTCAAAGGTTGTCTCAACTTTTCATATATATTAGTCCATTATACTGCCTACTTTGTTTCCTAGACCCTACATGTATGAGGGCGAAAAAGCCCTATATATATTCTAGACTGTAAAAGGGCCTTAATGTATTACAAGAAACAAACAACCACATTAGAAAACCTCCCAATTGTTCATCTCATATGATCCCAATTGACGAGGAATAGCGGTTGCCAAATGTACCTTGTCTAACTGGCTCGCTGAGTGCATTCATTTCTGCTACATTTTAGCAGGACTGCAACTCAGAAGCTCAGTGAAGGCTCATCAAGTGAGAGCCATGACTGCTTCTGTTGCGCATCTTTGAGAAGTACCTATTAAAGATATCTGCAAAGATGCAACTTGGTCTTCCATTCAGACTTTTGTGTCACACTACTACAAAAGCTTGACAGTACATTTGGACAAGCAGTTTTGCAAAGTCTGATCTCGCAGTAGTCCACACTCCACAGTGAGAGCTGGGTTGCTTACTAAGTAATCGCTCTATTGCAACCCTCAGCTTGGGACTCCCTAAATGTAATGGCTAACTCAGCCTGCTTTTTGACAGAAAAATCAAATCTGCCTTCTGTAAACTGTTTTCTATAGATAGCAGGATGAATTACTCATGGAATACCCACGACTACATAGCTAGCTTAACTCTGGTATAGACTGAGAAGCTCATGCAGGAATATCCACAGATGCTTAATAAAGCTCAAAGCTCTACTAGCTTGGAGAAACAAATTCATTCAGTGCTGCTGGTTGACGTTACCTACATGTAAAGGCTATTTCATCCTGCTATCTATGGAAAACACTGTTTATGGTAAGCAAACTTGCTGTACTTATGGCCTGATTTGGCCATTGTCAGAGACTTAGATGGAGGGCTTGATGGGTCTTGGTCTGACTCAGTTTAGCATAGCTTATAGTTTTATGTTCTTAATGAAATTTAAAAATGAACACTATTGTGTTTTTTTTCCATTGTGTTCTTCACCCACAGTATTGTTGCCCTGTGACTTAATCCAAACGATCACTTTTAGTGTGGATTTGCGAGGTTAGTGTCAGGCTTATTAAAGGGGGAAGAAAAAGAAATGGTGTTGTCTGGAGGGTGGGTTCATAGAGGAGAGTTCTCTCATAGGGGTAGATTTTCAAATAGCGCGAATTGGCCTACTTTTGCTGGCGCATCAGGCGCAAGCAAAAGTAAGCTGGATTTTAGTAGATACGCGCGGAGCCGCGCGTATCTGCTAAAAACCTGGATCGGCGCGCGCAAGGCTATTGATTTTGTATAGCCGGCGCGCGCCGAGCCGCGCAGCCTACCCCCGTTCCCTCCGAGGCCGCTCCGAAATCGGAGCGGCCTTGGAGGGAACTTCCTTTTGCCCTCCCCTCACCTTCCCCTCCCTCCCCCTACCTAACCCACCCGCCCGGCCCTGTCTAAGCCCCCCCCTTACCTTTGTCGGGGGATTTACGCCTCCCGGACCGCCCCGGGCCGTAGCCACGCCCCCGTACCCACCCCCAAAACGCTGCCGACACGCCCCCTAAACGCCGCGACGACCAGGCCCGCCCCCGACACGCCCCCCTCGGAGAACCCCGGGACTTAGGCGAGTCCCAGGGCTCTGCGCGCGCCGGTAGGCCTATGTAAAATAAGCTCACCGGCGCGCAGGGCCCTGCTCGCCTAAATCCGCCCGGATTTGGGCGGATTTAGGCAAGCAGGGCTCTGAAAATCCGCCCCATAGGGTTTCCTTTGAAACACGTTTTTATTGTAAAGCCTGTCGCTGTTAAATGTTCTAATGTTTATACTGTTATCTGTAAAGCCTGTTGCTAATTTATTGTTTTACTGTAAACCGAGGTGATGTATAACGATACGTACCACGGTATAAAAGAATCTATAAATAAATAAATAAAATATTCTCTTTTTAAATGATAGGCTTTCTAATCTGTTTTTTTTATTGATATTGGCCAATTCTGGCATTTTGTTTCTATATGATTATGATATAAACCACTTTGATTAAATCATGTATTTATAAAAGCAACCTAAAAATAGAAATAAGTAAAAATGAAATGGTCTGTGACTATTTCAGGTAGAAGATAGTATTTTTTGAGAAAGTAAAAAGGTCTTAGTGTCTTTCTGTATGCACTCAGACCGGCTGATTCATTTTATGTGTTTATCGTACACAGTAAGCACTAGTTGGTGCTTCTTTCAGTTATGATAGGTCTTTCATTACAGTAATGTCCTGAATATTTTGTGAATGGAAAAGATTTGATGGTGCAGGTGTTCCAACAGAAATAACCACAAAAAAAACAAACCTGTTATAAAAGCAAGTGCCACTGGAAAACTTATGTGTTGTGGTGCCAGACAGCACCAGTGAAAACAGACACAATCCAAACATCCCAAAAAGCAAAGAGATTCATCAGCAATCCAGCATCTGTATCCTTTAGTATATGTAACATGCTTCTTGCTGTTGAAGCAGCCCCGGGAAGTAGCAGCCAGCACTGTATAATGCTATCAATAGTATTTAATTTTAAGTTAGTTTTCTGCTATAAAACATAGTGCATCTTTTTTAGTGTATCTGCTTTTGATTTGCAAACATTAACATTTTTATATATCATGAATCTTTTGAGTTTCTGTGCTGGCTCTTGCATTAGATTTACATGTGGTCACAAAATGACATACATACCCTCAGTCCTGAGACTATTAGTGCAGTAAGAATGGTTTGTATAGCAATTAATTTCTAATCACATGCCCCTTAAAGGAGGCTGGTTTTAATAATGTCTAAATTGCTTAAAGCTTGTCTCCTCTCTTAGCTCTCAGGAGAAAACGCAAAGAGATTGGATAAAAATGCCTCCGAGAAAAGGACTATTTTTTTCAGTACCTATGCTGGCTTCCAGACTCCACTGCTTTTCATGTACTGTAAGGATTGTATCATGCAGACCTAATGAGTCATTTGGCATAAAGATCAGTAGGCATTCCAGTAACTGTATGTTATATTTCTTCATAGGAAATATGGAAAAATTGCCCAATGATACCCTGGGACCTAACTATCCCATACACCAGAGCTCTTCTGGGCATTTGTAAACATACAGTTAGAACCATCAAGAGCTAGTGTAGATATTGAAAAATCTCTCTCTGTATATTATAAAAAACAGTTGTGGGTGAGCATCACATTTGCACATGCATCCACAGCCATATCACTGGAAGAGGACCAGGTTCTTGAACCAGACAGGTTCTGTGGCTGAACAAAAAGAAAGAAGGACAAGCCAACTGAGTTCCCCAAATCCCGAGGCCAAAAAAAAGGAGAATATCCAGGCCAGAGCAGCAGGGCCAACAGATATCCCCAGACCCACAGCCGGAAAAGGGGAGGATGGTTCCAGATGGGGAGCTGTGCAGCTGATGGAAAAATGAGGTTGGGGCTGGGATCTGAAGGGTGAACAGATGGAAGAGGAGCAGTTGCTGGAGGTGAGATTGAGGCAGGGTTGGGGGATGATAGTGATCTGGGTAGGGCAGTTGCCCCTCACACCGACAGCAAACACCACCACCACTAGTCACAACACCCACACCCCCACACACTGAAAATGGCATTGGTATTGAGCACCCATTTTCCTAACATGCACTCAGCCACATCCTTTTGCGCCCCGATGCAATATGTAAATGAGAGGCAGCATAAAAAACAGTGTGCTATGGGCGAATATGCGTCCCTGGCACACAAAAGAAGTTATTGCATTGAGCACCCACAGTTGCAATGGGTGCTCAATGGGTGCTGCAATGGGTGCTCAATGGGTGCTCAATGGGTGCTCACGCTTGCTTTGGTTATTTTGCTGAGCTGCTGATTTCGCTTGCAGGTTATTGTATCAGGTACCTATTGCTACGGGCATCTAAATTGTGCTGTCATAAGAAATGTGCACTTCTTTTTGAGCCAATCAATATATATTTATTTTTGCCACCGTAAATAGTAAATTCAAGAGCCGGGATAATACTAAAGAGGAGGACATATTTATCACAACCCAGAGGACCATATTTTGTAATGTTTGACTGCGAGTTGACTTTACTCCACCTCTGGGACTGGAGTTAAATTCCTTGCATTAAAAAGTGTGTGTTGGGCACCCAGCACTTTCCTGCTTCTATATGGAATTTGGATGTGTTGCGTGTTATCAGGTTCACGTTTGCAAGAGTGCACGTTTTGGACGTGCTAATCTCTTTGCGCCCAAATCGTACCCAACCGCATGAAAACCCATGCGCTAGGCTGGGTGCACCATTGCATCAGGCCCAGAGAGTCCAAAGCGGTCACCCTCTTCAGCAGTGTTGGCAAGCAAAACCACTAGTTACAGATATAAAAATTTTAATTTAAAAAGTGCTTTTTGTGAGTTCATCCTTTGTCTACTTCTCCGTTATTTTTTTTTTAAGGTAATGGAGGGACATCTTCAGAGAAGAGATGTTTAAAGTATCCCAAGACTTTTCATTGTGCACTTGGAGTTGCATTCTACGTTCATTGATTGAGATGGTTGCAAAATGACTTTTTATTATCTCTGTGGACCCTTGGGCCGAAGTGAGATAGGCTCTAACTGCAGGGAGGAGCTCTTCAGGTTCCCACCGTCGGCAGGTGGCCCCAGGTGGGGCAGAGATCCATCAGGACCTTCACCTGTACCAACCCTGGTTCCCCTCGAGTTGAGCCTTTGGGTGCTGAGGCCGACAGGGCTTAGGTTGGGTTTCTACAGATGGCAGGAGAGGTCCGTAGTAAGCTGGGTCATAGGCAGGTGCCATTCAGGTGTAGCAGAGGTCCAGACAATGGTCAGAGGCAGGAGGTGATCAAGCGTATTTGAGGTATAGGCAGTGGTCAGAGGCAGGTAGAGGTCAGTGGCATCTGGGGTCCAAGCAGAGGTCAAAACCAGATGTCCATCTGAAGGGAGAGAAGCTAGAAAGATGCTTGGCTGCATAGGGTAGAGGGATGGTGAGCAGAAAAAAGGAGGTGATATTGCCTCTCTTATAGGTTCCTGGTGAGACCACATTTAGAATACCTTGTACAATTCTGGTTGGAGTCGTTTCAGAAGGTGGCTACTAAAATGGTCAGTGGTCTTCGTTCTAAAGCACATGGGAACAGGCTTAAAGATCTAAACATATATACCATTGAGGAAAGGGGAAATAGGGGAGATATGATAGAGACATTTAAATATAACATTTAAATTTCTCAGTGGTTTCCATGCACAAGAGGCAACTTTCTTTTAATGGAAAGGAGGCTCTAGAATGAGGGGTCATGAGATGAGGGTAAAATGGGGTAGACTGAGGAGTAATCTTAGAAAATATTTCTTTACAGAGAGGGTAGTAGATGTATTGAAGACTAAAGTGGTGTCTGAAGTCAAGTAAGAATGGGGTAAATACAGGGGATCTCTGAGGGACTGATGGGAATTATAATGCTAAATTAGACGGGCAGATAGGCCATACAATCTTTTTCTGCCATCATGTTTCTGTTATTATATGCCTCATTCTGAAAAAGAAGTTTTGTTTTTTGTAGCTTTATCGAGGACAGAATGCATAGAAAACTAGCTACAAACAATTTATTGATCAAAATATAATTTACTTTCTTGTTAAAATGGACACAACAGGCAATTTAAAGGAATACAAGAAAAATTATTCCTTAAAATGTCTACAAATATTAATTCTTTGGTATACAATTTATTTACTCAGCAGAAAGTTAGCAAATAAGCTCTAAGTTAATTAGCAATAAAATAACATCTGTTATAATAACAAATAAACAGGCCAATTCAATAAAGTGTGCGGGAGAGCCGGCGCTCCGAGGCGAGCACCTGCTCTCCTGGGTGCACAATTCAGTATTTAAATGAGGGCCCGTGCTAATAAGGAGGCGCTAGGGACACTAGCGCGTCCCTAGCGCCTCCTTATTGTTGGAAGCGGCGGCTGTCAGCGGGTTTGACAGCCGACATTTAATTTTACCGGCTGACAGCTGCTGATAGCCACGACAGCTGCTGACAGCCACGGGTTTGGAACACGGACGCCGGCAAAATTGAGCGTCCGTTTTCCATCCCACGGGCCGCGGGCAGAATTTTTTATTTTTTGGGAGGTTTTTTATTTTTTATTTTTTTGGGGGCCTCCGACTTAATATCGCTATGATATTAAGTCAGAGGGTGTACAGAAAAGCAGTTTTTTCTGCTTTTCTGTACACTTGTCCGGTGCTGGATGAAATTAACTCCTGCCTTTGGCAGGAATTAATTTCTGAGAGTAAAATGTGCAGCTTGGCCGCACATTTTACTTTCTGTATCGAGCGTGACTAATAGGCTCATCAACATGCATTTGCATGTTGAGTTCACTATTAGTTTCGGGGAGGGGAGGGTTGGCTGCACGTTTCCACGCGCTATTACCCCTTACTGTATCTGTATTGGCCTGACGGAGATCTGTATCAGCCTGATAGAGATCAAGGGGGAAACAACTTGCGTAATGCAAATAATATATAGTTACATGTGACAGGATCAGGTTTATCTATTATGGTACTGCCTTCATTTGTATGAGAAGGCATTCGCACGTGATTTAAAGAAAATAGTTTGTAACCAAGAATCCAGTTCTCTAGAAGACAAATTTCTGCAGCAGTATAAAAGTTAAAGTAAACATTGGTCATATTCTTTGACAAAGAAACTAGAAACCTTGTGTCTAATGGGATGGAAGACCACATGTAAACAGTACCAAACGTGTCTGAAACCTGAGAAATCACCTTAAGTCCTTGCTAAAGCTTGGAACCGTCAGAACAAATGCCTTACAAATGGCTAGGACTACAACTTGCATTTGTTGTCTCTCAAGTTCATTAATGAAACCAAGATAACAGTTCCAAAGAGCATTTAGCCAAGATCATGGTGGCATGTAGGAGACTAATTATGAGTTTGCTTGTGTGTGGGGAGGGGGGCATTGAAACCTGGTAATTTGCTCCTGATTCTTTTAATTTCCAGATCAACCAGAACCAGACTTTATCGGGCTATGACACTATAAACCATTATTTACACCTGCTTGGGTTTTTTCCTTATTTTTTAAACTCTTCATTTATATTACAGACACAGATATAATATCAGTACAATCTGTAATATAAATCTTGTCAAAACAAAAGGATATGTGGCTCAATAAGTTTACAACTGTTCAATATATACATACATAGAAAAACAGAAATGACGGCAGAAAAAGACCAATCGGCCCATCCACTCTGCCCAGCAAGCTCCCACTTTTATTTTCCCAAACGTATCTGTTTCACCAACCACCAAGTTCAGGGCCCCTGTTAGTAACTGTTTGATTTGAATTTCCTGCCACCCCCTGCCATTGATGCAGAGAGTAATGTTGGAGTTGCATCACAGGTGAGCATAAGGCTTAATGGTTAAGGGTTATAACCGCCGCATCAAGCAAGTTACCCCGATGCTTGTTTACCCAGACTGCACAGATCAGTGCCTACTGACCTGAGGAAGATTTGAACTAGCAACCTAGAGGTTAAACCTCTTAACATTATGACAGTTAACTTGAACCATCCAGTTCCCACATTGTAATGTGGGAGAAAGAAAAAGGAAATACACGGAAAGTTATGATTGGGACACTGAGCAGTGTATTGATAATAATTGAGATAGCTTCAGAGAGGAGCAAGAAGTGACTGGAAAGAGGGCTTTCTGCAGAATGTAGATCAAGGGAGCAGAGCATATTTAATAGAGTATGTTTGGGTAGATATATGGATTAATTCTATAAGTACGTGTCTTTTCCTAATATATTTTATTGCAAGTAATTTTTGTTTAAAACCCTCTCCCTTGGCTGATCCACCTCAGTGATAGTCTGACTGAGGGATATGGACTGTGGCTGTCACTGGAACCCTGTCGGAATGCAGCCTTATATCAGCCGTTAGGAATCACTGTTGAGCAATAGCTCAGAAGTTCCTTTTCTTAACCCAAGGGTTGTGCACACTGCCTCTGCAGCATCCCAAGCCTCTGCTGACCCAAAGAGCAGGAGCCAGATCCAGGAATTGAACTTGAAATCCTTGCTGAGCTAACAGGCCATGCCTTGATTCAAGTATTCTATTAGATGGAGTTTTGTCATTGTCCCACATCGGTGGAGATTTGGGCCAGTGTGCTGAACATACATGTAAAGAGATGCCTGGCAGTCCAGTGTAGCAAGAATAGAGCCTTCTTATGGCATGATTGTAAAAACTTTGAGTAAATTATTGATGAAACCCTTATTGTGCTGGATCCTGATCAAAAGTCTCAATTAAACTAATTTTGCTTTACAAATATTTTAATAACATAGTAGAATATATAGCTGCAAGGCTGTCTTTCATTTCCATAAATACTAAAAAGTACACTGACTTTATGAAAATCAAAGTTGTGTTATTGAAAATCCTCAGCTCAATGTGTGGTGGATGCCTAAAAAACAATCAGAAAGCTAGGAATTATTTGGAAAGGAATGGAGAATAAAACATACAATATCATAATGGTGTAATTGCCTCTTGAGTATTGTGTGTAATTCAGGCCACCCCATCTCAAAAAGGATATAGCGAAATTAGAAATGTACAGAGAAAGGCAACACAAATAGAGTTGGAACAGCTCCCTTATGAAGAAAGGCTAAACAAATTAGGGCTCTTTAGCTTGGAGAAAAGATGATTGAGGTGGGATATGGTAGAGGGAGCTACAAAATCATAAGTGGAATAAAACTTGTAAATAGGAAGTGGCTCTTTACCTTTTCAAATAGCACTACGACTAAGGGACACCAGTTGAAGCAAATAGGTAGTATATTTAATACAAATTGAAAAAAAATATGTTTTCAGCCAATGCATACCAAGCTGTGGAATTTGTTGCCAGAGAATGTGGTCAAGTAACTAGCACAGCTGAGTTTAAAAAGGGTTTGGATGTGTTTCAGACATAAAAGTGCATAAATAGCTATTGACCAGGTGACTCAGGGAGACCCACCAACTTCAGGGAATGAGTAGCAAGAAATTGGATCTACTTTTTGGGACTGGTCACTGTCCAAGATAGGATGCCTGGCTCTACCTAGCATGGCGCTTCTTATGATTTATGTCCTGTGGCTTGGCCGTTGATTCTTCTGTCTATTGGGTTGGTTTAGGCATATTACCAGGTTGATACACTTGGACCTGAGAAGGATGTTGCTACTGTCGGAGTGGTGCTTTACTGTCTTGAGAGCAGTGCTCAGGGATGTGCTCTCAGACAATTGTTGCTCCCTCTTGGCCAATACAAAGGTTTTTCCAATGCACTACTTCTGGAAAAAAACACAGAATGACCTCTACCCCCAAAAAATAAGTAAGTAAAAAGTTAGTTTGTCACATTGATGAATTTACTAGTGACAAATTAGCTAGTAGGTTTATTAGATTTAACCCAAAAAGTGAATTGGATCTTGGGACACTATAAATGATCAGTATAGGGCAGATTTTCAAAGGGTTACGTGCGTAACCCCCGAAAAGCTGCCCCTGCGTGCGCCGAGCCTATCTTGGATAGGCTCGGCGGAGTGCGCAAGCCCCGGGATGCGTGTATGTCCCGAGGCTTTGAAAAAAGGCCGTTCCGGGGGCAGGGCACCGGCCCGGGGGCGTTCTAGGGGCGGGACCGAGGCCTCCGGAACAGCTGCCGTGCCTGGGGATAGGGCCAGCAGCCAGCCAGCGTGCGCAAGTTACACCTGCCCAGAGGCAGGCGTAACTTTCCCGATAAAGGTAAGGAGGGGGTTTTAGATAGGGCTGGGGGGCGGGTTAGATAGGGGAAGGTGCGGGGAGCGGAAGGAAAGTTCCCTCCGAGGATGCTCCGATTTCAGAGCGGCCTCGGAGCGAAAGGAGGAAGGCTGCGTGGCTCGGCGTGTGCAAGTTGCACAATTGTGCACCCCCTTGCGCGTGCTGAACCTGGATTTTATAACATGCACGCTGCAGCGTGCACATGTTATAAAATCGGGCGTAGATTTGTTCGCACCGTGTTGCGCGAACACATCTACGCCTGCGTGCAGGTTTAAAGATCTGCCCCTCTAGGTTTTTCATATGGAAGTTTATATTAGAAATACTGTCATTATGTTTTAGTTCCAGTGGAACAGTGTGTCAGGTTCATTTGCCATTTCTAGTTCTTCTATAGTGGTACATTATGTTTCTTATGCAATGCATTGCAATAGGTTTAAAGTGCCACAACCCATTTGAAATTTGAGGGGTTTTAATCTGCACTGTTTTTGTGTGGCTAAAGAATGCAAGTGGCAGTTGCATTTGTTTAGTCTTTGACAGATGAAAGCTCCATTCTGGTGTGTTTGATCTGGTTACCAGTAGCCAATAATAGGCAGAGTGTGGAAGGTCTTGTCCGACTGAAATCTCTCCCTGTCAGTTACTCAACCAGCCTAGGGCTGAAAAGAAAAGGATTAGTGGAAAGCCTGCGAGCACTGTGTATGACATAAAGCAATACCATCAGCAGGAAGGGACACAAAGCCCACCACTAAGCCACTTCAGACTTTGTAGAAGAGACTGAGTGAAGTAGCAGAACTCTACAGAGAACAACATTTTAGCTATTTAAACCCAGAGGAGGATATTTAATATTCTGTTGTGGTGTACTTTTCCACTTGATCATGGCAGTCAGTGGGCAGATTAGACTTTAGTGCAACAACAGTCTGCACTTGTTGAGTCTATTGCAACCGTTAAATACTGCCCTAGTGACCATATTTGAAGTGTAAATAGTGCCTCATGAGAGGATCTTGGTATTGATGAAAGTGCCTTCAGTTCATGTGCTCAGAGGTCTGCAGTTCATAAGCTTCTCTGGCACCATAAACAAACAACGCTTGTGAGAATGCCTTGGACATTTCTTTGATGTAAACCGGAAGGTATTTGAGTGTAAGGGGAATCTGAAGCCTTTTTTATTTGCACAGTTCCTGATTTCCATTCTTTATCCCTTTCTCTCCTTTGACCTCTTTCCTCTGGGAGAGTGAGAAGTGTAGTAAAAGCTCCCTCAGCTGAAAAATTTGTATCCACACCGTCCTAGAAAATGTAAAGAAAATATTTACTGTACATTCCCAAGCAAAACAATTTTTTTTTTTTTAGAAAGAAACCCCAATTATGCTTTTGTAATTCTACATTAGTGTATTAATTTGGAAAAAAAATGAGTTAAATGACAACCTAGTGCAAGGCAGAAAATGCTGAACACCAAAGGGTTGCTATGTAAGAAAATGATATGAAAGAGCTTTGAAAGCCATTACATCATCAACTGTATTATTTTGGTATGTTTATGGGGTGGCATCCATGCAGCTCCCAAGAGGTATGTTGTGAATGTTCCATAATCAGATAAATATGGAAAATCAATCCAGTTAACCGTCCATGAGCTATCCTCCAGTGTCTGCAGAACCCCTTTCCCAGTCTCTCATGGTCCTTTCATCTGCCTCATGATTCAGACTTTATAGACATCCTCTTTAACCACATCTCTGCATCTGTCTGTGTAAGAACTTTTCTTTCTCTTTGCCTCGCTGTGCAAAGAGCTAGTAGGTTATTTTTTTTTTGGGGGGGGGGTTAAGTCAGATTCTATTTAATGAATTATAAATGTGTTGCTAAATGAATTATAAATGAATTATAAATGTGTTGCTAAATACAGATTGAACAACTGCAAATGTATATATGTTCAGTTTGAATAAATATATATATTTATAGAAAACTCAAGAAAATCTTACATCATAACCTATAAACATCTAATAATGTTAACAATATGTAACCCTTTTTCAGCTAGAAATCCTCAAGAAATCTTGTAGGAAATGAGGTTTATATGTACTACTTCTCTTCTTTTTCTTTCTGTGTGAGAAAACTTTCCGAACAATCCTTCCCACCCCAAGAGGACTATGGATTGCTTGTACTGTCAATACTTCTCTCAAATCTTTTGTTCAACACAATAAACCTCCCTGTCCTTTTTATTGAGAGGGGCGGTAGAATTTCACCCACCATTTAAAATGTAGATAATGCATTGTTTGGAGGAGTTTGTTTGAAAAAGTGGTTTAAATTCATTTGAATTATCACCTAGGCTGTGTGTGTGTGTGCCAGGAACTCGATACTGTGGGAAAGCTCCAAACCACCTTCTGAGATGGTGAGAACAGAAAGAAATAACAGCTCAATTAGTTTTGCTCTTGGGATTGCGTTATGGCCATCCCTATCATACCCAACCAGATGATAAGTGGTGGCAGTCCTATAGAACAGGGAAGGACGCCTGGAATGCATCACCTGCACACACTGGCTCAGATAATCTCAGGAAGGAAGTTTTCTAAAGCCTCCATTAATAAGTGATTGAAACTAATAACACTTTCCAATAATTCCATTTTTTTTTTAATTGGATGTTTTTGTTTAGATGTCAACATTTTTTTTTTAAAACATTTTATTTATACGTAGCAAGTCATATAGATGTTATGCAAAGCTATTCAAAGCAGCAACACGAGGCGTATGTACATGCAGAGTTCTGCAGAAGGGAGCTTTGTGGTCTTGAAAGCTCATGGACTGCTATTGCATTTTGTTGGTCCTTTAAAAAGTATCGCACTCTGCAAAGACTCCAAGATCTACATATAAACGCACTGTATCTGTCAGGCTATAAGATAAACTTTTTTTAAAGATAAAAACATGGACTAAACTTGCCCAGTGGTATATTGTTACGTGGCTCTTCTGCAGCCTTTTGGAGGAGATGTTCCTGGGGCAACTGGAACAGCTCATCCTGCTATTTGTTAGAAAGAAGACATGGCCCTGGAGTGGTTAGCAGACCCCATCTTGCCAGCTACCAAAGAGAGGAAATGGGCCATATTTATAAGAAATAGAAAAAATCACTTAACTATATCCTGTAAATAAATATAAAGCTCCCCAACCAAACTAATAGCAGGATGGTAATTAGAAAAAGTGGAAATACTCAGACACGACTCCCTGGTTTATGAGCAGTGAAACTACCGCAGTAAACCTATGTGGAGTAAGACATCAATCACCATGAGACCACAAAAGATAGCGCAGAAAAATATATTTTTTTGTATGTTATATGCAATTAAAAACTTATCTGAAAGTAATCTTCAGGACTAAAGCGATGCAGATTAATGTTCCAAATTTAGAGTCCTGACACTGGCTGGGTTTCGGAGAGATATCTTCATCGGTGGACTAGACACTTAGCTTCTTACATACTGCACATTGAGTCACAAAAGTGCCATTGCTTTGGTATTGAAGATTACTTTCAGATAACTTTTTAATTGCATATAAAATACCCAAAAACTGTATTTCTCAGCGCTGTCTTTTGTAATCTCACTGCGATTGACTTCTTACTCCACATAGGTTTACTGTAGTAGTTTTATCGCTTATAAATTGGGGGGGGGGGGGGGGTCATGTCTGAGTGTTTCCACTTTTTCTAATTAGCATCTTGCCATTTATTTGCTTGGGGAGCTGTTTATATAGCTGAGCAATTTTCTCGCTTACTTGTTGATTTTTCACTCAATTGTGTGGTTCATTTATTGGCTGTATTTATAAGATATACTACTTTTTTTTTTTCATTTAAAAACCTGTAATTCTGTAATTTTCAAAAATTTAAGCTTTTGCACCGTTGCCTACTTGGGAATAGGATTTACTTAAAATGACTGGTTTTGTGAACGTTCTTTGTTTTATTGTGTGATTCACCTTCCTTATTCAAGAGAATACTATTTGCACTCTATCATTGTTGGAACTGAAGTGAAGGATGAGGGCCATTTTGTAGCTGCAATAATGGCTTCCTAATATGTGTATTTAATAGAAAATAACATTTTTGTCTTAACACAACTTGAATTCTCAATATTTTATGTCTCTAACCTGTTTTGATTGAATATTTTTTTGTCTTGTCCGTGTGACTGGATTATAAGCTCTCCAGCACAGGGACTTTGATGTGTATATGTATAATGCTGCATACATATAGGAGTACTGTAGAAATGGTTGGTGGTAGTAGTCATAGTTTTCAGCCCAGCAATTTTTACTGCTTATTTATGGGCCTCCAAGTCAAGAAGCCCCTGTCCACTCAGGGCTCAGGTACCATGAACATTCAGTCACAGCTTACAAGGCTTTTCCACATTTTGTCTCCCCCATAGTCTGGCCATTGTAGTGATGGTGCTCAGCTAAGAGGCAGAGACATGGCCCACTACAAGTGTGCTCTATGGCTGATCAACAGGTATTGCTGAAATATAATAACCCGTCCCAGGGGTTTTGAATGCTGCCGCCACAGTTTTACCAACCCAGAATACAGAACCAAATTTTTTTTCTCTCATGCGGCAATTCACAGCTCTGCTGCTGAGCAGTAGTGCTGGGAATTTAACACTGATTGGATTTCTCTCCATGCTTTACTGCCAGAATCAAAACTGGACCTTGCGTCCTCTCCTTTTTGTTGTATGAGTAGTAACATAGAGGTTGATAGATAAACACCATTTGGCTCACCCAGTTGCCGTGTCTTCTCTAAGGATATCCCCTAGCTGCCAGCCAGAGAAGCTTGATCACATACACTGCTTTAGCATCACCCTTCTTTGCCCTTTCCTCTGCCCACTTAACTAAAAATATGACCCAACCTTTACAAGCTTGACTGCCTTCTCCTTTTCATTCTTAGCTGGGAAGTGTAGCCAGATTTGCCCTTATTCCATGCTAGGAAATTTGCTTCGCCCCTTGTTTATATGTAAAAATGTACCAAAGCCCATTTGCCATTGCATGTGTGCTGACCTTGCCTTTTCTTCTTGGGAGCTTTGTATGGAGCCATACCACTGCTCTGTGCAAATGACTTTGCCATCTTTGCTTTTGGGTCTTTTGCTGTTTTGAGTAATTGAACATATGTTGCCTTATCTAATCAATTCCATTTACTTTATCTCCTCCCATGCCTGCTCCTATCCTTGCTCTCTCTCTGTGTCTCAAGCATACATAAATAGTCACAGTTTTGGTTATTACTGCCTCTGTTGGTAGGCAAGATTATTACAGGCATCCACCACACTATAAAGAAATATATTTGTAATACTTCCTCAGCCTTCATTATTATGAAAAAGGGTGGTCTTATGGTGGGACTGATGAAATGATCGGGGGACTCTGGAAAGATAATATTGAAGTTGGGCCAGCTGAAGGATTTTTCTGTTGCAGAAGGACTATGACCTTCACATGTTTTAGTGCTCCCATTTAAACAGATATGGGGGGTTGTGAATTGATTTTGTTTTGAGTGTTTATTTTCTAATTTAAGTGATTTTTTAAAACTTTGTTGGGAATGTGCTTTGCTTTCAACCTTCTGTTGCTTGAGAAAGTGGTATAAAAATGTTTTTTAAATAAAAATATTGAGCACTTGTCCATGAAATTTTTTTTTAAAGGAAAACACCTTTCTTTGAACTTTATTGAAACTTCTTTTGTATGCACTTTCTTTTCTTTCATCCAGTGCATTCATTTAGAGTTCTTTAAGCTTCTGTGTAGGGTTTGTGGTGTACCATTTTGGCATCTCTGATATTCTTTCATCATTTCAATGCCTCTACGAAAATATGGCCTCCAGAACTAAACATAGTATTCAAGGTGGGATCTCTCAACTGACCTATATCCTACTATTTGTTCCCTGCTGGAAAGGCACGCCTTATGCAGCAAAGTATAGTTAGCTTTTCCTGCTGCTTTATTACACTGATTGCCTTTCTTCAGCTCCCTTTCCTCTGTAGGGAATAGGATTGCCATATGTACACTCTTATAGGAAAAGTAAGTGAACTTCTCAGGAGATTTCACATATTTGTGCTCCTAGAAACCAGTAAAGTGTAGCAAAATGGTATGATCAGTAAATATATGTAAGGGTAGAAAGGAATGTGCAATTTGTTTCACGATTTGGTCACAGTAGAAAGAATATTTAGGGTGCTGTAGCTTGGCACATCTACCCGTACTGCCAGTATTTATAGTAAAGTTAATCCTAACTACAGCCCAAGAGCTCTTTTGGAATGAGCAGTGTTGGCAACTCACTGCTTGTCATCTTTAGATTCCAGTCCACTCATGGTTTGCAGATTCCTGCCTCTAGGCACTTGATTTTTTGCAGTCATGAAGAAACAAGTGGCAGTGCTTTGTGATTTTCTGAATTTTACTGAATGTCATTATTATTCACAGCATTGTATAGCAGTAAGGAAAGAAACATAAAGAATAAATACAAAGCACACGCAGCATACAGGTTTGGGCGGGGGCTTGGAAGGTAAGAAATAGGAATTTGAACATAAGAGCTAGTGAAATCTGGTAAGAGCGTGGAGTTAAGTTGGCCACTGTGATTTATTACAGTATTGTTTATGTTTTGAGCTTTCTTCTCCACAGATTTAGGGGAAGCTTTGTAAAAGTTCTTGATAACATCCAAAATAAGACAATCTACGTAGTCCTCCATGACCCGGAATTTTTGGTTTCCCTTTAAAGGACGATTTTCATTCAGTCATTCTGCAATAGAGATGGCCAAATAAAATAATAGTTGTACTTACAGTAGAGCAACTTGTGGTCCTGTCAGAGCCCCTCTGGTTTATTGGTATTTGCTGTAACCCTTTCTTACAGTAGCAGTATTGATTCTTGTCCTGTTGATGCCTTAAAGCTGTATGCTTGTTTCCTCAACAAGAAAATACTGTTTCTGCTTCACGTGAAAATCCTGAGTATGATGTCTTCTTCTGTGACAGTTCAACAGTGATAGTAGCAAGATCAGGATGTCACAAAGTCTTGTTCATAGCGATAACTGAATCACCACTAAAATCTTTCTCTGTGAGCAACCGTCTAAGGCTGAGAATCTCTCTTGCCTAAGATTTAGACCTGAAAGTTAGTCTAGTAAGTGTGTTAACTAGCTGGTAAGAAGGCTGTCTGCGTCTTTGTTGTGATTTGCAGAGAGCTGTTGTAACTAAAGGGTGCATTAGCTCCCTTATATACGTTCTCTGTGCAGCGTGCTCTTTTAGCCCTTCGGTAATGTTTATTTTGTTTTTATTGTATATCAGTTTAAAGCAGCAGTTCTAGCAATATTTTTTTAGTTTAGTGCAGTGGTTCCAAACCTGAGGCCCATGGACCCCCCCCCCCCCCCAGGGGTCTGCAAGAAATCCCAGGGGGTTCTCCAGAGGGGATGCCAGGACGTTTTGCTAGGGAGAAATGTGGACTGCTGCTACCTGTGACTAGTTGAGCTGCTGCCATGAGCGTGGGGGTCTATTATGACCCTGAAACCTTCACCCCACATTACTGTAGACCAGAAGGAGGAGGGACAAAGCAGGGCTGTTGGCACCCATTCGAAGCCTCAAACCACACTGCCACATGATGAGTGAAGGTGTGAAAGAGAGGGACCGATTGCAGCCCTTAATAATCATAAACCCCACTGTGGCATTTCGTGAGGATGTGGGGAAGAGAGGGGCCGATTTCTGCTTTCAGACCCTTTGCAGCCTCTGTTACATACCAATGAAAGCGGAAGAAACCTGGGTTATCACAGTGATAAGAAACATTTCCCATTGCTGCCACGTGCTCTGCCACTGACAGAGAGAGAGGAGAAGAGAACTGCACCAGAAAAGTGAGTAGAATGGCTGAAAGGAGGAAATGGGACTGAGGTTGACAGTATGAAAGGAAAGACCGAGAGGGAATGAGACAGCAGTGAAGGAGGATAAAGAGGGAGACAGGAATCCATGATTGACCTGGTTAAGGGGTGTGAGTGGATGGCAGTCTATCAGTGGAGAGAAGGAGAGCACCCCCAGGAATCATTCTGGATAGAGGGAGAGCTGGAGGACCACCATGGTCCAGGGAGGGAAGAAGGGAAAGATGAGTGGCAGGGATCGAGGAGGAGGGAGGACGAGACAACAGACAGGCGTGGATATGACAAACACAAAAGTTATTTAGGGAGTCAGACAGACAGAGAGATCTCATAAACCTTCTTCCCATTGAAAAGAGGCTATGTTTGGCTTTTTCTAAAATCTAAATTATTTCCCAATTATCATTTTCTGTATGTATTTGTATGAATCTTAAAAGAAAATAAAGTATAAAAGAAAAGCAGGCTGGGGGGAGGGGGGGGGTCGATTTTTCAAGGAAGATAAGTTGAAAAACTTTTTAGATGGGTAAACTGGTTTACCCACATAAAAAGACCCTTTTGTAAATAACTATTCCCCACCACTGAGGGTAAACGTACCCATGCTGTGAACAGCATGCAGACCTTTACCTGCAGGGGAGGAAGTAGCAGGGCTAGGTTATGGGAGGAAAAGTACATAAAGAGATTTAATTTTGAAATCCTTGTGCATACTTTAAACACGGGTACTTTGCATTTGTTTAAAAGCAGAAGCAAAGTACACCGCTACAAAAGTACTGGCTTTCCCCCATCGACCCGAGTTTTCAAAAGAAAACTCCACAGGTAGTTTCCCTGTGAAAATTAGATATCTGTACCAGTGCTGATTTTCTGCCAGGACATGCCAAGATGCCAAGCTGGAGTCTTTTGAACGTAGTTCCTTTTCCCCATTGCAGCTGGATTGGAAGATAGAATGACCTCAACGTTCAATTATGAGGGCAATTTTTAAATAGCTTTGGAATTTGCCCTCCCTACATAATCATTTTAGTTCAAAGTTTTATACGTTACAAATTATTCTGGCGTGCATATCACTTCTTTTGTTATGGCATGCAAAAATTAAAGAGAAGTGTGTGGGGGTCTGCAAAACCTTTTGAAACTGAAAAGGGGGGGTCATTTTGTTCTCTGAAAGGTTGGGAACCCCTGGACTAGTGTAAGGAACTGTCAAAAATAACAGCGGTAGAAGGTATTAACAGATGTGGAGTCACTCCCTGACCTGAGTTCCTATCCTTCCCTCCCTGCCTCCACCCTCTCAGAATGGCCCCTTTCTAAGTTATGCAAAGCAAGCACACCCCCTTCACAGCAGATAAATCAGTGTATGTGTGCTGCTACACTGTGCTTGCACTTTTACTCGCACAGCAGCTGGGCAATGCTCAGAAAGCCCTTTTACATGCATAAATACTATTTTCCTGGGTGAAATGCAAAGAAAATTGCTGTCTTTCCTAGCATCTAGACAGATGGATTCAGGACCAGTGGGTTATGCACCTCTACCAGCAGATGGAGACGGAGCAAAAGCTGACAAGATAGTATTTATATACTCTTGCAGTGACATCAGCCTGCCAGTATTCTCCGTCTCCAGCAGATAGTGGATATGCATTTCCCTACTGGGGATGTCTTCAAGCTTTAGAGGAGAAAGAATCAAGGAAATTTAATTTGCCCTGCTCTCAAATGGTGATACCAAATGGTCCCACCCCCAGTTGAGAATTCCTGAGGTGATTTCTGTGGTCCCTCAGATGTGAGTGCCTGGGTCTGGTAGCTGGCCTTTGAGCTGGTGTGGACTTAGCTGTGAAAAAAAAAAACAGTTGAAAGGCAAGTGGGTGCAGGAAGCCGAGCGCAACAGTGACAGTATTTACCCTCTTCCCCCGCAGCTGGAGATCATGCTTGTACTCAGCCAGGATGGGCACTCTTAAATTGGTTTAAGACAAGAAGGGGAGTTGATTAGGTTTCCTGCCTTCCCCCTTCCGGTCTCTGTGCTTGGCGAGCAATCAGACAACCATTCCCGCCTCTGATGGTGTTCAGGATTGGAGGGGGCAGCCTGGCGGGTTGAGCAGCCTTTGTACCTGGGCCACACTCAGAGGCTTGGCTGGTTTGCCACTTGGTAAGCCACAGCGGCACCTTTGCACACCTTTTATGTGCCATATTCAGTTCTGTCGGATCGTGTCTTGTGCACCTGTCTGTGCAGCCTTGTGTGTTGGTATGTGTGCCTAATTGAACGTCTAGCTGGGCATCTAATTCGGCACCTATTAAGAGCCTATAGTGCGCCCAAATTGTGCAGGCAACAGTGCACTCTTTTTTATGCTCATACGCACAAACGTTTGTTTTTTATGCTCATTCCCTGAGCATCCGGAGCTCAGGTGGGCGCTTATTTCAGCACAGTGGTGTGAATGGCACTTGTAAAAAAAAAAACAAAAAACAACTAAATGCCTTGCCCTGTTTGTGGTATGCCATATTCGGCAGCTCTGTCTGGTGCTGTTTGGAAGTTCAGAGGGAATTTCTCCACTCTGATTTTACTTCCCAGCCTCGTGCGGGAATGGAGAAAGAGCTTCCAGAAGGGTCGCCTGATGTTGGGGCTCCCCCAGCTAGTCGTCAGCAGGGGAAGGTAGTTCAGTGGGCTCAGGACTCCTGTCTCCGGACCGTGGCAGGATCCTTCTGACCTTTCTTCAAATGCAGTCCTCAAACCCGACCAGTCTTGCCAGGCCAGAGTTGCAGGTGGTGACCTCCTTCTCATCTGGTTCTACGGTTGAGCGCCTAGATAGGACTTCCTGATAGGGATTTGAATGGTACAGATGATGAAGCCAATCCTGCCTCTGAAGGATTGGGAACCTCTCCAGCACTAGAACGTATAGGACATGTTGTGGTTTGTTTTATTTATTTATTTAAAAACTCTTCTGTGCCGTCGTTAAGTTAGATAACCATCACAACGGTTTACAGCAAGGCACGATAATGAAAATATGAGTGTTATAGATTACAAATTAAACATGTGCCATCATAGTACAGTAACAATTTAATACAAAAAACTGTGTGTGTAAGTTAGGCTTGTCTGTTGGGAACATATTAGGCGGTTTGAATTTAATATTAATATGCATTTGTATTTATTTATTTATTTAAAATATTTATATGCCATTTGACCAAATCGGTTTACAATAATAAAAATATAAGATAAAATAATATTAATTAAACAAAAATAGACAAAAACATAGGTAGAAGAAAAATGCAATCAGTTCATGATCAATATAAAATAAATAAAAATATATCATAAAATAGATAAAATACTATAAATAATTAACCTTATTTTAAACAAAACTAGAACAGATAGAAAACAAGATATGCAAACCTGACAGTCAAATGGTAAGAATGCACCTTGCCATACAACAGAAACACTCAAACTATAAATTGACTTCATAATTATTGTGAGAGATCATTATGTGATGCCATGGACGAGGGCGCACATGCGTCCTCTTCTGCGCTTCCTGCTGGAACCCACAGTCTGAGGATTATTCAATTCAGCTCCACGGTTCTGATTTCCCAGACATTAAAGGTGCTTGGGAGTACCTGGGGCTGATTCCATGCCTGAGCCAAAAAAGCATCTGGCAGGGCAAAGTTTTCCTGCCAGATGTTAATATTCAGAAGTTTATGACACAGGTGCGTTTCTTGGTGAACTCCATTCAATTAAGTCTCTTAAGGGACAAAGTTTAGTGAGATACAGAGAATAGACCCTAAGGAAACTGTCAGTTGGTAAATACCTCTAAAAGTTAACATAAATATGTTTTTTGCATCATGACAGACATTGAGCAACACACAAACATAGCAAGTTTTATATAGAGAGATAACTCCGTTGATAAGTAAATGAGCAAAAAGCATTTAGATTTTCTTTTTTTTTTATTTTAATTTCACTGGTGAACTATTCTTGTTAAAAGCTTTGTGACAAACATTATAAATGTGAGTGCTTCTGGGCTCATCCTCATCAGAAGCAGTTGCAGGTGTCACACTGATACATGTAATATATAAATGCAGCCTCAGACAGTTGAAGAGATTACTTAAGGAAAGAGTTATTTTAACATAAGGGGGCTATGGCTCTAATACTGGATCTATTAATCCCAAAAAGTGAGAATCTGAAAGAAAATATATTAAAACAAAATATAATTTGAATGGCACAGTAATAACAAAATGGAAGCAAAAGAGTAAAGGGAACACTAAACTGATAGTTTAAAAAATCTAGTTAGTACTTCTTCAAAGAAATAAAATGCACAATAAGGAGGATAATGACTTCCTGGCAGCCTGCTGGTAATAGAAAAATGTTCCCATTCTAAGCAGTCTGTGAAAATTGTAGAGTCCTTGAAGCTTTCAGTAACCTATTGGAGAACCACAGGAGCCATTTTGTTAGAAGATGATTAAGACCTTGGCCTGCTTGGTGGAGGCACAGTGATAATGCTGCGCACTGCCACACAGAGGGCCCCCAGGTTGATCCCAAGGTTGGATCTTCTGTTCCCTGGGTTGGCTGGGGATGCTATGAGGGCAATGTTCATAGCTTCCAGGCAGGGGTAGAGTGAGGTTGGAGTCATTGTCATCACTTAAGGATGACATCTAGTAGCCAAATTCAGGGCCCCTGATTGCAGGATTCTGTGAGGAGCCCTGATGCATAACCTCAGGATCATTGCTACCTGCAATAACCAGACTAGGTACTTGGGGGAGGAGGAAGATATAAGATGGGAGATCAAAAATAAAATAATGGCCTACTCTTTTTACATTAAATTGACAAAACAGAAAAAGTAGCACCATTGTAGTGATTTGGGGAGGAGTGTATTAATTTTGTCATAATTATGTGAACTGTGACACTGTATGCACAAACAGCAAGAAAAGGGGGCAGGTTATAAATTCTAAAAGCAATATTGGTCCTGGAAAAAACTGTATTCTTTGTAGTTTGTGTTAGCTTCTATTGTGCCAACATAAAAATAATCCAGAGATGATATAGAACATGAACTTTCAAGATCACATAGGTCCTTTCTTCAATCCTTGCGATCCATATGAAGAAGTAAGCTATGGTATATATTCTTGAAAGCTCATATAATAGAATCTTTGGAAATAACATCAGGTTATGAAGCTTATCATGCATCCGTGCATGTTAGCATGACTGAGAAGAACAGGCTGCTAATGAGGACTTTGTATTCCTGGAGAGCTCTGCCAGAAGATTTCACCTCTCACATGACGACACAATCATTGTGCTGGAAACAATTTGTGTGCCTTGTATATGCAACAATTCAATTCACAACCTCTGTTCATAGAAGTTGCCATCATTTGATTGGTGGAAAAGATATAATGGAAATCCTTTTGTCACCATTTCATGCTGTCAAACTAAAGAGAAGCATCCCTTTCATTTATACACACATACACACATATGACAGGCTTAGGGTACGTATACTAATTGGCAGTAGTTTAATTTTCTTAATGGTGTTAGAGTTATATATATATTTGTGTGTGTGTGTTTCTTAATGTTATTTTGAGTTTTGATTCACAGATAAATGTTAAACAGAATTTCAAATTGTATCTCATAAATTAGGTATCCATTCCTTTGCTTTAACGGTCAGGACCAGATTGTTGGCATAGGCAACATAGGTAGTCGCCTGGGGTGCCAATTTTTGAAGGCATCAAATGCCTGAGCTGAAAAGGAGCCTTCTCAGGCTTGCTTAAGGGCCAGTGTTTCTGAGGGGGGGGGGGGAGAGCTGCCTCCCCGCTCTCTGATCTTCAGGGTGAGAAGAGGGGCCCTCTCCCTGCTCTCTGATCCCACCTATAGATGCCAAAATCTTAAATCCAGCCCTGATAATAGTGGGAACAGATGTGGATTTCTGACCATCTTATTTAAAATTACATTCCAGGGATGAGGAAATAGAATGAAAGAATTTCCCTTAGCAAGGAAAGTTGCAGAGCTTAACATGAAAAAGAAAGAAAGAGAAACAAAATAACGCTAGTTTTGTGTAGTTCAGAAGAACGCACAGATGTTCCTCTTGGCATCTAAATGGTTGTAGTCAGGATTGGAGGGGGTTTTGTAGACATGGAATGTGAGGCTTCTTTGTTGCAGACAAAGTGTTGCCTGTGGTGGGAAATGCTGCAATGATGGGAAAGTATCGTAATGTATTGTTGGATTACAGTGATTTTCAATAGAGACAGTACATTAAAGTAGCTTTGTGGGCAGCAGGTTGTTCCAGCCAAGCCTGGCTAATAACACACTCTTCTTGGCAATTGCCTTTAAAAGGTATGGTTGGCATGGCTCTAGAGTCATGGGACGTGTTGCATGCGTATGCATCAGTGTCACTGTTTTTTCCACTACCAATTTTAACAGCCAGAGTTTCTTTTTTTTATGTGGTTTGTTGTTATGCCGCCCATGTTTTGCCCATTGCTCTGACTGCTTCTTTTTCTTTGCTTGATGAAAAGTGCCTCAGCTATGCTGCTCTTTGGCTACTTTAATTAAGCTCCAGATCCTTCCAGGAACACACTTGCTCTCTTAAAGCTATCTATCATTGGTTGTTCTCTGTGTCCCTTTGCTGAAATTATGTGCTATTCATTTATACTATGTTCAGATGGTTCTCTGAAGACAAATAGGTTCACCATATCACACAAGTGGGTCCTGGACAGACGAACAAAATTCCATAACTTTCTTATTAAGTCTTTTCTGCATATATGTGGTACTTCCTGCACTGCAGTGGCCCAGCAGTTTCTCACAGTTTCCTTTTCCAGCTGTCACAGATATATATCCTTGTATCTTTAAACAACTGGATGCAAACCGTAGTAATACAATCACAATTCTTATAAAAAATACTACGTTATTTCAAATGCCAATGATGTGTCATATATTTACAACAACCCTCATTTGGGAGCTTAATGTATACACTAAATTGTGTTACATTCTATTCACTTAAGAGTGATATGGCATTTGTAACCCATTATAAAGTGAACTGCTCACCACCGGATCCACTTGGAAATGCATGTGCCCAATAAATTCAATTTTTTTGTTATTTTCTTCTTAATATTTTCTTTACGTATGCACTTGCTCCTTAGATAATATTCACTATATATACACAGTCATTCGCATCTATTGTATGCTTAACCACATTCTGAAGTATATCCACAGAAATAGAAGGTACTTATCATAGTATGAAATAGCAGCGGCAACAAACTTCTGTGCCCTGCTTTGAAGACCCGACTTTTTACTTTGTTGCAAGCAGTTTAATCTGCAGTAGCCATCACTTAACACTATAGACCGTCTCTGCTGCCACTTCTGAGCTGACTTTGGCTTCCTAAAGACACCAGAGTGGTGGTGGTGGTGGGGGGGGGGGGGGGGAATCTATGATACTCATAGCTTTTTTTTTTGGCCAAGAAAGATTGTTTCCAATTCTACAAGAGCTATCTCTCAAGAAACTGATCAGATGGAGGTCTTCTCCGACCTTAATCACAGAAAACCAGAAATTGTTGCTTCACCCCCCAACATCTAGCTGTATGCATTCACATCCCGGATGTTGAGGGGGGATGTTCATTCTCTTATTTTTTGGATATATCTCAAGTCCTCCTGTCATCTAAAAATAATCCACTAAGGAGGACTTATGATTTGAAATGGAGGAAATCTGCCATCTGATGTGAAGGCAGATTCGTAGATACTTTCTGCTGGCCCTTACAAATACCGCTTAAATAATAATAATAGCCACAAAACCAGCTGTTAGGGTATACCTCAGTGCAGTAGGCATATATCACCAACATATAAAAGGAATTGCTATATCTGTTCAGCCTGTAATTATTAGATTTATGTGGGACTTGCTTCAATTAAAGCTACCCATCAGGCCTCCTGCTCTGTCATGGGATATCAACAAAGTTCTAACCCAGTTTGATGAAAGTCCCTTTTAATCCTCTGGACTCTTTTGAACTCAGATACATGACCTGAAAGGTTTCATTTAAATTTTCTTTTTTTGTGGTGATCACTTCAGTTCACCAAGTCAGTGAACTCCACAGGTCCTTGTGATTTATCTACCTTATACTATAATTCATCATAATGTTAATCAGTCAGTTATCCTACCAACATTTTTCCCTAGACCTCATGCTCATAAAGGTGAAGCAGCTCTGCATGCTTTAGATTGCAAGAAAGTTGCCCCCTTCTGTCTGGATTAGACTGAAGCTTTTAGAAAGTCCCCTAAGCTTTAAGTTTCTTTTGACGTCAAGAAATCTACCAATGCAGTAAATATGCATCTTTTCCAGTTCGGTAGCAAACTGCGTCATCTTTGTTATGCTAGGGCTGCATTGATGTTAGGGCTATGGCGACACTGATTGTAGAGGAGTAGTTTGTAAGTGGAAGAGTAGTGTAGTGGTTAAAGCTGCTGACCCTCCTTGTGACCTTGGACAAGTCACTTCACTCTCCATTGCCCCAAATACAAACATAGAAGGTCATTTATCATTTTGCGTTAAGGCCCAGACGCACGATAATGCCATAACGTCAAATGCGATAGAGTAACGCACAGCAACGTGGGTTTTAATGCTGGAAATAACTACACCTTTTTTTTGTGCATTGTGCCTCCGTTATCTGTGTGATACCATCCAAAAAGGTTCTTTGCAAATGGGGTTAAGGTTGCTGGAGAGAGAGAGAGACTGAGAGACTATAGAGGCTCATAGGTTAGTTTACTATTTATATCACTGTAAGAAGGGACACTAGTAACTCGGGGTGAGGGTTGGGGGGACAAGGTAGGTTTTGGGGGCAGTTTTACATACACAGTCAGAGGTACAAACAGCAAAGGTGACATCAGTGAAGATTTTCTGTCATTTGGAGTGATGAAAGTTAAAAGAAGAGTTGACTTGTACAATGTACTCTCTACCTAGCTTGATGCATGTATGTGTATGTAAAATTGCCCCCCCAAAACCTACCCCACCCGCCAGACCTCACCCCGAGTTAATACTGCCCCCTCTTACAGTGGTATAAATAGTAAACTAACATTTGAGCCTCTACAGAATCTCTCCTTCTCTTTCCCCAAACTGCATTTGCAAAGTAACCTTTTCGGTCGGTTTTGCACCTGCGGCGGATTACTCAGTGTGCGATGCGAAAAATAATGCAGGTGTGATTAAATGTATCGCACGTTGCGGAAAATACCTATGCAATGCAGGAGTAGGGAAATTAGCCTAGCCATGCCCCCTTTTTTTATTGCGAGCGCTATTTCCGCTATATTTATAGTATTTTGATAATTCCAGAGGTTAGATTGTAAGCCCTTTGGGCACGAGAAAATGTCTGCAGTATCTGAATGTAACTTGACTTGAACTGCAAAAAAAAAAAAAATCTAAGGTCTGTGTCCCTTAAGGAGATTTGCAATGCTGAGATATGGAGTCCATGCCACACATTCACTAGATACCACCTCCTGGCAGGATTGCATGTTTAGATGTTCATTCTCTGACCTTTTCAAGGGGCAGAGCCCAAGTCCCTCCCTCTCAGGATCCATTTTATAGTTTTGGGTTGTCTTCTCTATTGTTAAAAAAAAAAAAAAAAGACAAAATACTAAATAGTTTCTTAACAAAAAAAAGTTGCTTACCTGTAACTTGGGTTTTTTAAAGATAGCAGAGTACCAGTCATACACAACTCCCTCCTCTTTGTTCTGTCTCTTAATAATCTTGGCTAGACAGAAATTGATAGAAGTTGCAGGGCTGCTGCAGTGGAGGAATTCCAACACATGCCCAGAAAAAAGGTTCTCATCTTTTCCAGCAAACCGTGGAGTTTTCTTCCACTTGTGCCTCATGCTGATATGCGACCCCCTCCCCCTGTGTGACTGGTGAGTTGTTGCCTTCAATGAACACCTATTACAAGTAGTTAATTTTGCTTGACCATGGAACAGCCAAAACACATATAGAAAGCACGATACCTAGAGATAATCCTTAGGGCCCAACTCAAGCTGCAAAAGCTAATCCATGTTTCTGTTACGTTGGGGAGATTTGCACCAAGAAAAGCTAATTTGGCTAATCTGATGGGTCCACTCAGCATTTTGTGGCCATCATACAGTGAATTGGGCATTTGTTATATATTTATTTACACATTCTTATATTCTGTAAATTCCAATATTTGTTCAATATGGATTACAATAAATAACATTCATAACTAAAAGGAAAGAACAGTACAAAAGACAAATTATGAATAAGCTTGACTCGTCAAATTTGCCTTCATTATTATTTTATTTGGATATAGCAAATGCCTGTAAAATAAGCAGGGAAGGAAGGTACTGCTGAATAGAAGCTGGATCCTAGTTGTATAGTTATATCATCATTTTTCCTTTATTCCTTGCCCTTCATACTACATCTCTTCTCAAGAAAGGAATGTTTTAAGTCATTAGGAAACTTCTAACCTGTCTGTGTTTTAATGTATGCCTTGCAGTTGAGCAGAATTCTCTTTACAAATTGTTTTCCTGCCAGTAAGTGTTCAGATAGCACATGCTGTTCATAAAGAAAGCTATTTTTACACAGGTGCGCATTGACATGTGGGAGGGATTTAGGAGTGTGACATTTTTCACATGGGTATCAAATTTAAGCAAACACCCTCATTTCGCTCACACAACAGCTGATCACATGTTCCTAGTAGTCAAGTTTGCTGCATTCCCACAACAGCAGTGAAAGCATGGCACAAAGGAAAATGCCAAATGTAATTGAATTTCAAAGGGAACTTTGTCATGACCAGGCAGGGCTCCTAGCTTTCCGCAATTTCATGGGTATGGCAAATGCAATATTTTCCTCTCACTGTGGAGCTGGGGGTTTAACTGTTTACCCATCTGGGCCTTCCCCCGCCTCCCCACAGTTGCCTACTCACAGAAGGAATGAGAGTCTAGGGAGGGGATAGAATGGAGGGGAAGAAAGAAGGGATGAAAGGCTGAAGATGAGGGATGGAAAGGAGGGATAAAAGATTTGGGGAGGAAGTGAAAAAGGGAAGGGAATATATGGGGTAGAGGAGAAGAAATGGAGGAAAAGAAAGGAAAGATTGAGAGACTGGAAAGGATGAGGAGAAGGTAGAAAGAGGTAGGTGAGAGGAAAAGAGAACTTTATTAGGAGTGAAGCTATGGGGAGAGAATAAGAGTGTAATAAAATTATATATATATATATATATATATATATATATATATATATATATATAATTTTGATTCTTGCATTAGCTATTTCCAGTGGGAGGAAGGCACGGGCTACGATAAACTGTCAGGAAATAACTTTTCCCATCACTGCAACACTCTCCCCACTTGAAAGGGGGTAGGCGCATTTACTGGGTTGCAGTAAATGATATTTTTTTTTGTTTTGAGTCCATACAAGCATGTTCCACTGTTACAACGGCAGGCGGCCAGCACATAAACAGTATCCACATTGTGAACCATTAAACTTTGAGTGGGCGGTTCTGCTGAATGGATGGTTTAAACATTTTCAAGTTTATATCATTTTGGAGCTTTATTCCCGGTTATTGCATATGGTGATTGGGATGGGGCCTATGAGGACTATATTTCAATGTTTTCTTGCATCGGGGGTTTCCCCCTGAGGAAGCCATCATTGGCGAAACAAGGGCCTTTTCAGGGATTGCACATTATACCCAGAAAATACATCACACTGGCTACAAGTTAGTATATATTGTCATAATTCACAAATAGAATATTGGGGATTTCAAATCACACTTAGGATTCGCATTATACCAGCCTATAACTATTTATGGATTGTCCTAATCTGTAAGTAAAGAAATTAAGTAGTTTGACATTATAAATATTTTACCAAGCTGAGTGTTTAAAAATGTTTGTTAATGTACCTGGCCATTTTTCCAGGGAGTGTCAGATATGCAACAACCAAATAGCATAGCACAATTTTACCTGCTAAATTGTATGATGTTATAAAGCCTTTTGTATAGATTATGTGCTTGTACTAATGATGAATTTATGTACAGTCAGCAATAGACACTCATAGGTGCTCATTCATGTTATTCTTTGAAGTATTATCAATAAAGATATATATTTTTGGACGACAAGCATTAAACATTAGTGCTCTTTTCTCCTCCTTGTATGATATTCTTTATATATATATATATATATATATATAAAAGGTCCCGTGGTCAGATCACTATCTCATAACTACTTCATTCTCTATTAAAGATACCAACCCGGCTTGCATTCCTTTGCCCTCCTTCAAATACAGGAAAACTTGCTCCCCTGAAGACCTTAATAATCACCTATCTCCACTACTCCACCAACTGGACCTTACTGATCCGAACGCAGCACTTCAATCATGGAACACAATCACCGAAACTATAGCCAACAAGCTATGCCCGCTTATTACAAAAAAACCACACCAGAATTCCTCCAAAAGACAGCCATGGTTCTCAGCAGAATTAAGAAAGCTCAAACTCCAACTAAGACAAAATGAGGCTAAATGGCGCAAAAACCCAGGAACCATCACCCTTTCAATCTACAAATCATCTCTGCATCAATACAAATCAAGCACCCTAAGATCCAAGAGGGACTACTACGCCTCGAAGATACACGACCTTATTTTCGATGCCAAAGCCCTCTTCAGCTATGTAGCCAACCTCACACAAGTAAACCAACCTGAGATTACACATGACCAAGCTCAATCAAAAGCAGAAGAACTAGCTCTTTTCTTCAAAAACAAAATCAATACTCTCCTATCGCAGCTCCCCACGAACCCCACTGTTCCATTAACTACTCCTCAACCCTCAAGCAACTACACTCGGTTAGAAGAACTTGACACAATTTCATCCGCTGAGATCCAAGGAATTCTTAGGAAAATGAAACCATCCTCTCATCCCTCGGATCACATCCCAACCAAACTACTACTAGCAATTCCAGAATCTATCTCCAAATCCCTGGCAGACATCATAAATTGCTCCCTCACACAAGGACTCTACCCGGACAACCTCAAACTTGCCTCACTCAAACCCCTTCTCAAAAAACCAAATCTCGACCCAAACGATCCTAACAATTTCAGACCGATAGCTAACCTCCCATTCATAGCCAAGATAATGGAAAAACTGGTAAACTCACAACTCTCAAACCACATTGAAGACAACAACCTTCTATTTCCATCACAATACGGATTCCGTAAAACCTTAAGCACGGAAGCCCTCCTCATCTCTATGACTGACCACATCATCCTAGGATTAGACAAAGGACAAGCCTTCCTTCTGATACTACTCGACCTCTCGTCTGCATTTGATACGGTCAATCACTCCCTTCTCATCAACCAATTATCAGCCATAGGTATTTCAGGCACTGCCCTATCATGGTTCAGAACCTTCCTCAGCAACAGAGGTTATAAGGTCAAGATTCATAATAAAGAATCCTCTCTACACCCCGCAGCCATAGGAGTCCCTCAGGGCTCATCCCTGTCTCCTACCTTGTTTAACATTTATCTGTTACCCTTATGTAAACTTCTCACTGACCTCAATCTCAAACATTTTCTCTACGCTGACGATATTCAGATCCTGATCCCCATCGAAGAATCGCTCGCAAAAACAATGTTGCACTGGGAATCCTGCCTCCAAAACATCAAACAACTTCTTACAAGTCTCAACCTGATACTAAATTCATCAAAAACGGAACTTCTACTCATCACTCCAGAAAACAGCTCCATCACATACACTCATCCTACCGTACCAAGCACTACACAAGTGAGAGATCTAGGAGTTCAAATTGACAATCACCTAAATCTGAAAGCTAACATCAACAAAACCACCAGAGACTGCTTTTACAAGCTCCAAGTGCTGAAAAGAATACGACCTCTCTTCCACACACATGACTTCAGAACGATCCTACAATCAATCATTTTCGCAAAGCTGGACTATTGCAACACCATCATGCTTGGTCTCCCTTCATCACACACCAAACCATTACAAATGGTACAAAATGCCTCCGCCCGTATACTCACCAACACCAGGAGAAGAGAACACATAACACCTATCTTGATGGACCTCCATTGGCTGCCCATCCACTTCAGAATAATCTACAAGGCCATTCTCACCATTTTCAAAAACATCCATCAATTAGCCCCAATCGATCTCCATATTCCCCTCCGATTACACCATTCCACAAGACCGACAAGAGATGCTTATAAAGGATCACTTCAAGTACCTCCAGCCAAGACTACCAGACACATCACGCTTAGAGATCGGGCATTCTCCACAGCCGGTCCAACATTATGGAACTCCATTCCCCCAGATCTTAGAATGGAACCCAACATTTCAACATTCAAGATAAGACTCAAAACGTGGCTGTTCACGCAGGCCTTTCCTAACTCCAACCCCATCTAATCTCCCTTCACACAACAAGCTCCGCTAGTATTAGCGTTAACAGCCACCTTTCAAAATGTTATTTATACTTATATTTTACTATCTAATCTTCATTTCCCTTCTCATTCCAAGTTATTGTTTTCCCTTGTTTTATGTAACTGCTTTTCTGCACTTTTGTTAAATGGTAAAGTTTCACCCCTGTTTCTTGTGAACCAGCATGATGGGACCACCGTCTTGAATGTTGGTATATAAAAAACTTAAATAAATAAATAAAAAATAAATATACATATATAGATAGATTTAAAAATAATATATATAACTCATCGTAGGAGGGGGTCTCCAACCAATTGCAATGAATGGCAGGGGGACCTCAGCTCAAAAAGTGTGCTTGCCCCGACTTAAGATATTCCTTTTCTATGCCTGAAGTTTTGGAAGCCCCTTCTATTTTGGTAAGTATGTTACTAACGCAGAGAAGTTATGCACGGGAGCTGGCTGTGTCCTCCAATTCCAGCTACCCTTCCCCTCAGCAGCAGCTGAGCTCACCCTTATTTAGTGGTATGCATTTCACACATGTGAAGTCCGAGATGGTAACAAAACCACACTTATCTTATGGATGTAGGTGGCTCTGTTTATATAATAAGATGTAAATTCAAAGAGAAATGGATTACTTTTGTTTGTTTACAGTGATACTTCAACTGTTATAAAGAAAAATAATTTCTGGATGTCACCTAGAATTAGATGGAAGGCCTCCCCTACCCGCTCCCCCCCCCCCCCCCCCCAAGGAGATATTTTCTGTTCAGGAAACTTTGTGGTGAACTAGAAAAAACTGTTCTGGCAGACGTTTGTCTCGGAGTGCTCTGGGGCAGTAGTTGTTAGGGGTGTGCAAGCCAAACAATGTGTCATGTAGAGGAAAATTTACAATTCATTTAGGTTTTTCCCCAATTATTAGGTTTTGGATAGAGTGTGCACTACAAACAATAGAAGGAAAAACACAATTTTGTGTGTGTGTGTGGGGGGGGGGGGGGTTGTCTATATTTCCATTTTGACAACGACATGAAACAACATAGTCCATGTGGTTTCAAACGAATGCACATCCATAGTGGGTATTCTGGCGGTGGACCACTGCTTTCCCATGGCTGCAGTCAGAGGCAGTGGAATACCTTTTTAGTTGGGGTGAGGGCAAATAAACCACTCTCCATCCCTGCCCCCAAGCTCCCTAGTAGTAGCTGATGCTGTGTGGGGCAAAAAGTTGGTTGAGCCATGGCTAAGGGCCCACCCCTTTCTGCTGCCTATGGCTACAGCCCAGACCACGTTTTCTGCATCAGCTGTGTGTATGGGAGTCCTTTTGGTAAAAATATTAACTGCTGTTGTGAGGTCAAGGGATTGAAGATGACTTGTGCTATAGAGGGGATTGCAGTTTTCAACTCTCATCTTCCTCCATCATGTGTGGCTTGAGCAAGGAAATGATGTATACTATTGCTCCTCTGAGTAAAAAGAAAAAGAAACCCGCTGCTGTGTAGTTCTCTACAATACTGAGAAAGCTGTTTTTCTTTTATTTATTTATTTTTTTAAGAGTCTTAGACGTTATGAGTGTCTATAAAAAGTTAACTATCATACTATATTCTTCATTATATATTTCAGTGTACTGATCACTGTATCAGAAGATCCCTGTTCACGCATTAATAAAAGCATCTGGTAAATATTGGTATAAAAATCTTGTTAGGAAATTACAAAATCCCAAAGCAGTGCTTAAAATGTTAGTTGCCAAAGTTGCTGAACGTCTCAATTTCAATAAACAGCTAGCTGCAATTACTTTTCAAAGTTATGGAATGCTACAAGGATAACTGTGTGGCAAAGTAATCTAAGACAAGTAATCAGAGTATTTTCTGGGTTGAAAATTGCTGCAGAACCCTGGGTTGGTTTACCCATTTTGCTAGCAGCTCCTTGACTGTAAGGTAGAATTTGCACGCCATGAAAACCTGGGACACTGTCAAAAACATTTCTCATTCTGTGCCTAAGGCAAAGATCTCTTAAAACAAGGCTCAGCTTAGAACATGAAAAATGCCAGACCAAAAGTCCATCAAGCCTAGCATCCTGTTTCTGACAGTGGCCAATGCAGGTCACAAGTTCCTGGCAGCATCCCAAAGAATAATTGTTTATGGACTTTTCCTTCAGGACCTTGTCCAAACTCTTTGAATTCAGATACACTAATTGCTTTCACCACATCAGCTGGCTACAAATTCCAGAGCTTAATTGTGTGCTAAGTGAAAACATACTCGCTGATTTGTTTTAAATGTGCTATCTATGAGCTTCATGGAATGGCCCCTAATCCTAATACTATTTGAAAGGGCAAATAACCATTCCCTCTTTACTTGTTCCACCCCACCCATTGTTTTGAAGACTTTTATCATATCTCCTCTCACTTGCCTCTGTTCCAGGCTGAACAACACTAACCTGTTTAGCCTCACCTCATAGGGGAACTGTTCCATCTCTTTTATAATTTTTGTTGCTTTTCTCTGCACCTTATTATATTAATTTGTGTACACCTCCTGAAGATTTAATATGCTTTTGGTGCTAATCAGTAATGGCTTATATGTGTGAGTAACTATCCAGAAATGTATAGCTGATTACTTTAAAAACATTAAGAACATAAGAAATTGCCATGCTGGGTCAGACCAAGGGTCCATCAAGCCCAGCATCCTGTTTCCAACAGAGGCCAAACCAGGCCACAAGAACCTGGCAATTACCCAAACACTAAGACGATCCCATGATACTATTGCAAGTTTGAGGCCCTAGGCAACCCATATAATGCTTTTTGCAGACTGAATACAATGACAGGACAATGGAAGCATAAACTTGCAATAAAAATTGTCTATCATTAACTAATCCTGCATACCCTAAGAACAGCAGTATATGTTTAAATGAAAAACAGAACATTTTTGGGCTGCTTAAGTAAAGGGACATCAAAGTTTCTTCACCTCTTCAAAAGGGATTGAAGATAACTAGGGACCTATGTTTTCAGTTTTTATTTTCTCCCAGGACAAGCAGGATGATAGTCCTCACATATGGGTGACATCTCTGGACGGAGCCCTATCATGGAAAACTTTCTGTCAAAGTTTCTAGAAAGCTTTGACTGGCACACTGAGTGCACTGAGCATGCCCAGCATGCCATTATCCCTGTGTCCACAGGGGTCTCCCTTTAGTCTCTTTTTTTTCCGTGCTGCAGTTTGCCTCGCATTCAGCAGCTCTGTGAGAGATTTCTCACAACTTTTCCTTACGGAAATACTTGATTACTTCACAAATCATTTTTCCCTACACGGGTCTCCCTTCGCGTACATTTAATCGACGCTCGGTGAGTACTGTGCCCTGTTTTTCGGTCGGTTTCTGTCACTAACGGTTTCCCCAGCTTACCAACCGAATTGCGGCCTCCCTTCTCCCTATGTTTTTATCCTCAGGCCCACAAAGCCTGCGAGTGTCCTCCTGCGATCCTCCACCGGGTTATTGGTGCTAGAGGCATAGGGATGTCCACAGTTACCGTTGCCACCAGGGCCGCTGTCGAGGCCATCAATACTCTCATTGATTCCATCCATGCCCCCATCGATGCCACTGATCCCTCCATGAATTCCATCGATACCCACATCAATTCCATCGACGCCCAAGTCAACGTCCGTATCGATTTCATCCTTACCATCGATGGCCGTGTCGATTTCATCCATGCCATCAACAGCCCTTGTCCATTCCATCCATGCCATCGGTGCCCGTGTTGTTTCCATTGGTGCCTTCATCGATGTTATCGTTTCTCCGCCCGTGCCATTGACACTTCCATCAATGTCTTCGATGACACCCTCGATGCCGCCTTCAATGCCGCCATCACTACCATCAATACTACCGGAGCACCTATACGCAATGCCCTCGACTAAACAAAATGCTCCATACTTCAGGTTCTTAACCAATGCCCCGTATAATCCTAGGGCACTAGACAGTGCCAGGAGCAGTGGAGGCATGGTGAAAGTCCGTCACCACTTGCCATCCAAGACAGCTAGGGCATCCACCTCAGCGCTGGGGAAAGACCAGGCTGAGCACTGTGTCAATCATCGTCACCAGCGCGGTGACCATCCGCCACCGGCGCAATCCAGGACATTGGTGTTGGAGAATGACCGGGCCGAGCGAGACATCGCTACTGCCACCGACACTGTTCCGCACATCGGTGGCAGTTCCTCGGTGCTGGAGAATGACCGGGCTGAGCTCCAAGGGATACTTATTCCGCACCGGCGTCAATGTCCATTGGAGCCAGTTGCGAAGCGGGCCTGGGTTCATGAGTCCTGAGCTCCTCTGCACCCGAGCCGCCGAGGCGTTCCCCCACAGACACCGGTGCCGGGTACAGAGCCACCACAAAATAATGTGGAAGCACCAGTAATGCCTAGCCTGTCTCCTCTGAAGCTGCACTACCATACCAGCTTACAGAGTTGAGCCTGACGTTTATGTCCCTCAGGTTGTCCTCGATGCCTCCCGAAATCCTCTAACACCAGAGCCATCGATATTCACAGACTCGTCCTTCTACGATCCACCATGAAGGACGGTAAGTACTCTAATCATGCTTCAGCAACAATCCCATCGAGATCTGGTCGCTAAATCGGGCCACATGGTTTTGGAAGGTTATAGCTCGTATTCTCCTCCAAGAACCGTATTGGTGTCACATATCGCTATTGCCAGATATATTTGACACAACACCAAGAGAACCTCTCTACCAATAATTTGGCATTGCATCGAGACATCCTTCCGTTGCCAGCAACGGGACTCAGTACTCGATAATACTCTGGCTTCTGGTTCCTAATTACGGCTTTAAGTCCCAGATACATTAGCTGATCTGCTTAGACACAAGATCCAGCAGTCACTGCCTCAATTGCAAGCCCACCTCGAGACCTGGTGACAGCTCTTAACATTTTCTTGCACAGCAGACAGAGATGCGGGTGAGACTTACTACTCACGTTCCCGTGTGAAACCAGCTGTTATCCAGATTACATCAGCTCTGCTAGTTGGACAGCCTCCTGGTCTCTCAACCTTGCCGGATATCAGAGTGGGCATCCCACGTAGTACCAGGGCTCGTGGTACAGTCCCCTAGATGCTACAAGTCCCCCACTATGCCTTCTTTCAACAGAAAGTAGATGCTCTCTGCCCATCCTGGACCTCAGAAATGTCAACAACTTTCTTCAGAAGGGACAGGTAAAATGGTGTGTCTCATCACAGTGCTTCCCTTACCGCAATAAGTGGGTTGCCTCTCTCCTCTAGTCTTTCTAAGTGCTTCATAGTAAGTCAACAACACTAGCTTCGACAGCTTGTGTTTTTCACCAAATTCCTAGCAGTGACTGCTGTTTCTCTATGGAGCAAAACATCATTCGCGCTTTTCCTTGCATGGACAACTGCCTAATAGGAGTCAATCTAAGCAAGGAGCTCTAAATTCTCCAAGTCTCACTATAAATCTACTACATTTCCCTGGGATTTCTGTTTAACTACCATAAATCCCATATGGAGCAGTTCTGGGCTCTACAGTCGCAACGAACATCCTGCCCAACAACCGCGCAGACATCCTGTCAAATTCCTACACATCTCTTTTTGCGCATGCAACATAGCCTCAACCCTCAATTCTTTTATTGATGGGTCACGGGGTTTTTCACTATCTGTTTCACTCATATGCCCAGACTGGCTATGAGTAAGATTCAGTGGATTTTCAAATATCAGTGGCTCCAAGCTCTTCAATCGCTTTCGTACCTGATCCATATTACCGATCCAGAACCAAATCTCAGATGATCCTGGTCACGGTCGCATTTACTTATGGTTGAAGAGTTCGAATCCACATCTTACCAACCTAATATATGTCTATTCTGCTCCATACAGAGTTTCACATCAACTTCCTGGAGCTTCGAGCCATCAGTTATGCCTTTTATGCCTTAAAGTACTGCCTCTGCAACAAACCTTTGTGCATACAGACAGACAGCATAGTGGCAATGTGGTATTCCAACATACAAGCACGCACAACCTCTTAGCTGCTCTGCCGGGAAGCTGCGCAGCTCTAGCCTTCGGCCCTTGCACACTCCATGCATTCCCGGACATCTTATCTAACACACTTACCGAATGCACTAGCAGACCTTCTCCATAGATATTTCCATCTTCTCAAATGGTCTCTGACTACATATGTAGCGAGCAAAATCTTCCACACGTAAATCTTTCCATTCGAAATGGCATGATTTACTACATGGTGCATAGAAAAGGGTATTAGCCCCTTTTTCTACACCACTCCTTTTCTCTTATGCTTTCTAACATACCCTCGGATTCTGGTCCCCAGACATCCTTCGCATGGGTACACCTCAGTTCCAATTCAGTGTACCATTTGGGAGTGGGGATGCCCGATTAACGGTTCAACCCTTTCTGAGTCAGCTTACCATGGGTTATCCACTGATTAAGCCGCCTCCATGTTCACTGGTTATGGAATGGGGCCTACATTTAGTGCTTACAAGAATCATACGTTCCCCATTCAAGCCTTTACATTCCTATAACTTTAACAGTCTGACATGGGAACTTCTTTCCCTTGTAGCCATCACTTCTGCTAACAGGGTCAGTGAGTTACAAGCACTTGTTGCATTATCACCCAGCACTGCATTCCTCCGAGACCGAGTGGTCCTACGTACTCACCCTCATATTCTTCTTAAGGTAGACGCAGCCTCTCACCTTACTCAGAATATACTCTGCCCACTTTTTCCCAACACTTCTCTCTCACCAGGACGAGAGGGTTTTCCACTCCTTGGACTTAAGAGTGCACTTGCATTCTATTTAGACCGCACTACACTCCATAGGAATTACACCTCTTTCCTTCTTTCACAAAAGACAAGCTGCGAGTTCAAGTGGGCAAACAGACTCTCTCCAATTGACTAGCAGACTGTATCAAATTCTGCTATGATGCACCAGACTAGGGGTGAGTGCAGGCACATTCTATAACGGCCTTGACGACATCGGTACCATTCGCAGCCCCCTACTACTTATCAATGAAAGTCTGTCAAGACTCTGCCTTTGGCCAACCTGTCTTGAAAAGCGTTCTTCCACGATAATCTCCAACTCCTTCCACAACCACATGCTGTGATGTCAGGCTGCCTCATCATTGCCAATAGCTCCCCAATTATTGTGCCTCCGCATGAGTTGGCTGCTATTGGCCTGTTGTAATACGAGTCAGTCTGCAGCTTGCTAATCACCCATATGTGAGGACTACCATCCTGCTTGTCTTGGGAGAAAGCAGAGTTGCTTACCTGTAACAGATGTTCACTCAGAACAACAGGATGTAGTCCTCATGAAACCCACCCGCTACCCCATGGAGTTGGGTCCGCTAACATTTTTTATTTTATTTTTTGCTCGCGCTTTTTGCTACAAACGACACTAAAGGGAGACCCCTGTGGACACAGGGATAATGGCATGCTGGGCATGCTCAGTGCACTCAGTGTGCCAGGCAAAGCTTTCTATAAAGTTTTCTGTGTTAGGGCTCCGTCCAGTGATGTCACCCATATGTGAGGACTACATCCTGCTGTCCTGAGAGAACGCCTGTTAAAGGTAAGCAACTCTGCTTTATTCTCTCTTGGATTTTATGAGTTTATTATAATGAACAAAAACGGGAGAACAAGCAATAGTTTTATAGCTCATTTTTTCCACTGAAGTTCTCCCGTTTTTGTCCATTATAATAAACACTGATAAATTCCAAGGGAAAATAAAATAAAAACTGAAAATGAAGATCCCTAAAAATAACTAATAGTAGAAACTCCATAATCTGTACTAGCATTTTATGTCTGGGAAGCCAGCTCCAAGAAGTCTTTATCAACATGTCTTCCCTTCAAGGTAATGAGATTTATATCTGGATCTTTTAAAAGTCATAATAGCACAATAATTGAGAGACACACAAATGTGAAATGTAGTTGCACATGAAGCAGTTCCTGTTTGACATGGAAAATGTGAGTAAATAAAATCAGCAGTTTCTGTTGTTCCAATACCAATAGGTTATGGTTTGTCATCTGATCTAAATGTCAGTACAACTTAGATCTGAAGTTAGAACTTACTAGAGGTGCAACCACTGTCTATTTACTGTTATCCTGAACATTGGAAGGGTAAGAAATGTTTTAAAATAAATAAATAAATCCTACAGATTGTTTGGGCAGTATTTTTCTAGTTTTCTAGCAAATGGCCACTTCTAACAATTTGGAGAATACTTAACATCTTGGAATCTTATCCATGTTCTAAGAAAATAGTAACAAGATCCACTGTAAGGATTCACATAGTACCAGTTTACATAATGCAGACATGTTTGTATTAATTTATCTTAACATATTTTTATGGGGCAAACTTCAGTTAGCCCCATAGCTACCCAACTAGGTTCTCTTTGAAAATTTCCTAAAAGTATCTGCTTCTTTTCCCCTGCTATATGTGCGAATGCATTTCTGGGAATACCTACTTCTTTAACCGTGACTAGATATTTATATTTAGCCCCTCTGCCTGGTACACTTTCAAAACCAGGTTAGGCAGCTCTTGGATCACTTTGAAAGCTGTCCTCTATAATGCAGACGTTTAGCTACTGTGAGGGCCATTCTAAAAACTCATTACCCCAAGATCAGCTTATGCTGTTCATATCACGTACTCATTTTGAGCCATTAAAACCACTTTTCATATCTTTCTCAGAAATTGCAATTTCTAGTTATTGTCATGTTAATCTAGTGAAATAGGAGTAGTAAAGGCACTATTTAATTTTCCTGCCTTTGTTTTTATTCAAGATAAACTGACTCCCAAGCAAGCTCTGGGTTTTTCTGCTCAGAAGTGTACTATTGTTTCTTATCAACCAAAATAGCACATTAACTTCCTTATAATCATATATAGCAAGAACATTAAAAAAAAATGCATAATAATAGGAACAATAATATAGAGGTATATCCGATGTCTTTGAGACTTATTTAGGAGCTATATAGAACAAAATTTATTCCATGGTGTTCAGACAGACACAGTTACTTCAATCCTTTTATTTTGTGATGTCTGAATATAAATCAAATAAATAAATGTCTATTACTTTAATAGAATGTTAGTTATACTCAGTTGGGATTCTAATTTTATACTTGGCTATAGAAACATGATGGCAGAAAAAGACCATATGGCCCATCTAGTCTGCCCATCCGCCTAATTAATTTAGCTTTATTATACCCATTACTCCCTTTTTTTTTTTTTAATTCAGATACTTTTTTTTGTCTCCACCACCTTCATTGGGAGGCCATTCCATGCATCCACTACCCTCTCTGTAAAGAAATATTTCCTAAGATTACTTCTGAGACAGAACCAATGTCAGGAAGTATTTCTTCACGGAGAGGGTGGTGGATGCCTGGAATGCCCTTCCGGGTGAAGTGGTGAAGACCAGAACTGTGAAGGACTTCAAAGGGGCGTGGGATAAACACTGTGGATCCATAAAATCAAGAGGCCGTCAATAAAGAGTGGGTGGCTCGCCAGAATGACGGCTACTGCCTGGAGATAATACCCTTATTCAATAAACATACACATGGTTACTGTGACTCCAACATCGCTCTAAGCTACAACAGCAAGAGGAAATGTGGAAAAAAGGATTCGCACTCACAAAGTGGGGAGTAGCTGGCTTGTTACGGCGGTTACTACCCCAAACCAAATAAGCCTGATACTTCACTTTCAATGCATATCCAGCATAGCTCTCTGCTTCAACGGCAGGGGAGAAGAAAAACTGATACTTCACGCATATCCAGCATAGCTCTCTGCTTCAACGGCAGGGGAGAAGAAAAAAGGATTCGCACTCACAAAGCGGGGAGTAGCTGGCTTGTTACGGCGGTTACTACCCCAAACCAAATAAGCCTGATACTTCACTTTCAATGCATTTCCAGCATAGCTCTCTGCTTTAACAGCAGGGGAGAAGAAAAACTGATACTTCACGCATATCCAGCATAGCTCCCTGCTTCAATGGCAGGGGAGAAGAAAAACAACCAATAAGGGCTGAATAACACAGTCTGGGTAAAACAAATAAGCATGGGTGTAGCTTGCTTATTGCGGCGGTTACTTCCCCTACTACCCCTAACTAATCAAGCTAGATATTTCACTTGGTTGCAGCTCCATCACTGCTCTCTACATTAATGGTGGGGGTGGAAGGGAAATAGAACCAAAGAGCTAAGAGAAACAGATAAGTATGAGAAAAAATGTGAAGCTTGCTGGGCAGACTGGATGGGCCGTTTGGTCTTCTTCTGCCGTCATTTCTATGTTTATGAGTCTACCCCTTTCACCCTCTTTCCATAAACTCTCATTCTAGAGCTCCTTTCTGTTAAGAGGCTCACCTGCTGTGCATATAAACCTTTGAGATATTTAAACATCTGTCTCTATCTCTATCTCGCCTTTCCTCTAGAGTATACATGTTTAGATTTTTAAATCTATCCCCATATGCTTTAGAATGAAGACCACTGACCATTTTAGTAGCCAACCTCTGGACCGACTCCATCCTATTTATATCCTTTTGAAGGTGTGGACGCCAGCATGAGGGACTTAACAAGGAGCAATGTCACCTCCCTTCTGCTGCTGACCATTCCTCTCCCTATGCAGCCAAATATCTTTCTGGCTTTTGCTGTCATTTTATCCACCTTTTTGACCACCCTAAGTTCATCAGATACAATCACCCCAGATCTCGCTCTTCTTTTGTGCTTAGAAGAATTTCAACTCCAATACTGTACCGCTCCTTTCGGTTTTTGCATCCTAAATGCATTGCTCTGCATTTTTTAGCATTTGCACATTTGGAAATCCTAAATAAGCCTATATGATTAATTGTTCTGGACTATTATGAAGTGGACCCTTAAGCTGAAGGAAGGTGATCCAGTATGTGAGTTGGAATTCTTCCTTCAGGAGGCGAGACTGGACAACACTGAAACCCTACTAAAGTTCACCAGAACCAACCCACGTTCCCCTTGGGTTGAGCCCTTAGGTGCCGGGGTCGGCTGGACTTACGTGGGATCCCAGATTGAAGACTGGACTCAGCACAGACAGACGGAGATATTCAAAGTAGTCAGCGAAGATCAATGGATATCAGCCAAAAAGTCAAAGGATTTATTAAAAATAATCACTGGTATGATAACAACAAGAATAGAAATCACAGGGAAAATATCTGTAATTTACAGCAAGCCAAAGATATCACAGGAAAACCCAAAAACTCAGGAGCTACAGGAGATAAAAAAAACAAAGAACCTGGCACTTAAAAGAAAAACGTTGCCAAGGCACTAGTACAGTGCAGGGACTTTCCCTATATAGACCCTGCACTGTGATGTCAGAAAAATAGGGCTCGAGGAAAAGACTACTGCCCCTTTAAATTTAAAAGTAAACAAATCGCGCGACCATGGAAACCCGAAGTCAGAGATACCCGGAAACTCAAAGGAAAATGGCAGAGCTCCAAGCACGCAAATCGCCCCAACCGCGCACTCAGCAGAACCCCAGCAGCAAACCAACCCCGGCGGCAGAGCCGACCACAAACACCCGACGTCTGGAACACTCATCAAAACCCACGCCACGACCAACCCCCACACTCATTATCGATAGCAGGTTCTCTCTCTCTCTCTCAACCTTCCAATCCCCAGTAGTGTCTTTCTCAAACTCCCTATCCTTAGCAGTCTCCCTCTTTTTTTATTCTACTTCCCTATCTCATCTCTCTCTCTAGCACAATTCATCTTCTCCAGTTTCCATTTTTGTCTTAACCATCCACCTTCCCTCTCACCAGTCTTCTCTCTCTCAACACTATCTGGTCTCCCTCTCAGCCCCTCCTCATCTCCACCAATCTCCATTGCACTGATAGAGATGAGGGTGAGGGTTGAGAGAAAGTGGAGATGAGAGTGGAGAGTTTAGAGATTAAGAGAAGGGACATTGTTGCAGTTGAGGGTGGGAAGTTGAGACAGAGAGAGAGAAATTGTCGCTAAACCTCCCACCTATCCTCATCGCAACTATACCTTTTCCCCACCAGTCTCCCTCTCAACCCATCCCTATCCTGTCTAAAGTCTCTCTCTTTCAACCACCCCCACCCTCACCCTCTAGTAAGAGGGTGATTGGTAGGGATGAGGATGGCCTGAGAAGGAGACTGGTGACGGGGAGGTTGAGAGAGAGACTTTACACAGGATGGGGATGGGTTGAGGGGAGACTGATAGGGGAAAGGTAGAGCTGAAAAAGGGAGACAAGTGGAGATGAGGATAGAGGGTTGAGAGAGGGAGGGTTAGAGACAGTCTCCCTCTCTATTTCAATCCCTCACTCATATCTCCAGTAATCTTCCTGTCTTAATCTCTCAACCCTCTCTCCTCCCCAGCAGTCTTCTTCTCTCACCCGCCTTCTGCCAGGCATCCATCCCTTTGCTCTTGTAACATCCCCCCCCCCCCCAGCCAACACTCAACCGAACTAGCAGCCAGCCCACCCATTCAGTATGCTATCCCCCAGCCAACCATCTGCAGTCTCCTCTACCTCTACCCATAGGATGTGGTACAGCCCAGGACTCCAGCTGACAACCATCATCCCTCACTTTGTTGTCTGCCAATACTGTAGCCCTCCCCACCCCCAGACATCTTTTCTGTCCTTTCTTCTGGTTCAGTACCGCACAGTTTTCAGTGAGTTTGCATCATGCAGTATCCAAACTCATTCACTTGTCTCATGGCCAGACAGAGCACCACATGGCTGAAATTTACTGAGAGCTACATGGAGCTTAAGGAAGAAATATTTTGGGGCATAAAAACCTGTTGGGGCACAAAAATCCCAGTTTTAGGGAGTTTTTAGGTGCCATGGCTACTTGGTGCCTAGGATATATCGAGCCAAGGGTGTAGGATAAAATGTTTACTTACTATACATTGTAAATATCTTTTTTTTCTCTTTTTGATTTCCAGGTTTAGTATTTTTTAAATTACATCAGCCCTTTTAACATACCTGAAAATGGGTGTGCCTAAAGTCTTGTGAAATAAAACAATTTTATCTATGTAAATAAAATGAAAGTATTTCCACTGGTGTATGTTCTTACATTTTTTTATGATTAATAATGGGAGCATATACTTTTTTTTAATAATATAATCTGCATGTTTAAGGTGCAAATGCTGCTGATAGAGAAGAAAAATCACTTGAATTTTAAATTTAGGGTTATATGAACATAGTGATAGAAATGTTAGCAGTAGCCTAGTGGTTAGAACAGTGGGCTATGAACCAGGAGACCAGCGTTCAAGTCCCACTGTTGCTCCTTGTGACCTTGGGCAAGTCACTTTACCCTCCATTGCCTCAGGTACAAACTTAGATTGCAAGCCCTCTGGGGATAGGGAAATACCTACAGTACTTGAATGTAATCCACTTTGAAGTGCTGAAAAAAGTGTGAAAAGCAGAATATAAATCTAAATAAATAAAAATAAAGATGAGATTTAAAATCAAAATGTTTACATATTTTAAAATCCAATTGTCAGGGCGGCTAAAGGCAATCTGCTGCCTGAGGCGAGGGATGAGATGGCCCCACCCCCTCCTCATGGCACAGGTCAAATTACCGAAAAGACCAGGGGGGGAGTTCTCTATAGAGTTGCACCTTTTTGATGATTTGAAATGCTGGAGAAGGGGAGAGGCAGCGGCAGGGTTCTCAGAGGAGTTAGAGGGTAGAGCATCAGTGATGATAATTCCAGAAAGCTTGCAATCCTGCCACATTCCCAGGAGCCCTCCCATCTGCCTCCCACCCTTCCCCAGCATTTGCACCCTAATGAAGTAAGTGGGTAAATGGTGAAGGTCTGTGTGAGGGCCAGTGCAAAGATGATATGTGATCTAGTCAAATCTTACAGGCCCCTTCTCCCCAGCTCTCATCACACACAAAAATTATGCATTTCTAATAACAGATTTCATAGCATCTAGACAGATGAATCCAAACCCAGTGGGTTATGCACCTCTATCAGCAGATGAAGATGGAGCAAAGCTGACAACACAGTATATATATATACACCCCTGCAGTGACATCAGCCTGCCAGTATTCTCCATCTCCAGCAGATGGTGGATGTGCATTTCACTGCTTGGGATTGCTTTAAAGTTTAGGAGAAAAGAAAAAGGAGATTAATTCACCCTGCTCTCCTGTGGTGATAAGTTAGGATCCCTCCCTCAGTTGAGAATTCCTGAGGTGATTTCCATGGTCCCTCAGATGAGTGCTGTCTTTTGAACTGGTGTGGACTTAGCTGTAAAAAAAAAAAAAAACCAGCTGAAAGGCAAGTGGGTGCAGGAAGCCAAGCGCAGTGGTGAAGGTATTTACCTTCTCCCACGCAGTCAGAGATCGTGCTTGTACTCAGCCATAACTTTGGCCAGTTTATTTTGTCGAGGAATGACAAGAAGGAGGGCTCGTTTCTTCCATCCTGGATCTCAAAGGAGTCAATCATCATTTGCATGTGACACATTTTCGCTTGGAATCTTTGTTCTCAGTGATAATGGCAGTATAGTCAGGGGAGTTTCTGATGTCTCTGGATTTGTCCAAGGCATACCTGCATATTCCCATCAGTCTAGAGCACAAACGATTTCTATATTTTGCAGTTTTGAAGCATCATTATCAGTTTCAAGCGCTTCCTTTTGGTTTGGCCATTGCGCCTAGAACTTTTTCTAAGGTCATGGTAGTGGTGGCGGTGGAGTTGAGAGAGGATGGGATTCTGGTACATCCATATTTGGAGAACTGGATGATTTGGGCCAAGAGTTTGGAAGAGAGTTTCCGGGTCTCACTCAAGGTGATCTCCTTGTTGCAGGAGTTAGATTGGGTCATGAAACTGGCCAAGAGCAATCTCTTGCCGTCTCAGTCACTAGAGTTTCTCGGTGTTTGGTTTGACACAGCACAAAGCAGGGTGTTCCTGCCAGAGAGCCATATTCAGAAACTGATGGTGCAGGTGCTTCTATTGATGAACACAATACGCCCGACAGTGTTGTCCTAGCTGCAGGTGCTTGGATTGATAGCGAAGACCCTGAAAGCGGTGCCATGGGTGAGGGCGCATATGCTCCTCTTCAGCACACTCTGCTGTTTCGTTGGAGTCTCAAGACTATTTGATTTGGCTCCACCAGTCGATGGAAATTTGCACTCAACTACTGTTGTGATTAAAAGCAGATCACTAAGGAAGGGGGTTTCCCTAAGTTCACTGGACTGGCTAGTACTCACAACAGATGCGAGCTTCCAAGGTTGGGGAGCTCACTGTCAGGAGCTGATAGTCCGGGAGTGCAGAAGAGTCTCTCTGGAACATCAATCTGCTGGAAGCCCAGGCAGTCTGTTCGGCATGCTTGCAGTTCAATGACAGGTTGTAAGGTCGAGCAGTCCAGATAATGTCGGACAATGCAACGACAGTTGCCTATATCAATCGGCAGGGAGGAACCAAGAGCCAACAAGTGTCACAGGAAATACACCAACTATTTGCAAATGATACTAGGATTTTGTCTATTTGCGGATGATACTAAGATCTGCAACAGAGTGAACATGCCTAAAGTAGTAGAGAGAATGAAAAGTGATTTAAGAAAGCTTGAGGAGTTGTCAAAGATTTGGTAGCTGGGATTCAATGCCAAGAAGTACAGAGTCGTACATCTTGGGTGCGGCAATCCAAAAGAGCTGTATATGATGGGCAGTGAAAGGCTAATGCGCACTGACTGGGAGAGAGACCTTGCTGTGGTAGTGTTTGATGATCTGAAGACGGCGAAGCAATATGACAAGGCGATAGCTAAAGCCAGAAGAATGCTGGGCTGCATAATCAGTAAGTAAAAAGAGGTTATAATGCTCTTGTACAAGTCCTTGGTGATGCCTCACCTGGAGTATTGCATTCAGTACTGGTGCCCATATCTCAAAAAGGATAAAGTCAGGATAGAGGCAGTCCAAAGAAGAGCGACCAAATGGTGAGGGGTCAGCATTGGAAGACTTATGAGGAGAGGTTGAAGGATCTGAATATGTATACCCCAGAAGAGAGGAGATGCAGGGGAGATATGATATAGACCTTCAGATACCTGAAAGGTTTTAATGATATACAATCATCAAATCTTTTCTGTTGGAAAGAAATCAATAGAACTAGAGGTCATGAAATGAAACTCCAGGGAGGACAACTTAGAACCAATGTCAGGAAATATTTCTTCACGGAGAGGGTGGTGAATGCCTGTAATGCCCTTCCAGAGGAGATAGTGGTGAAGACGGAAACAATGAAGATATTCAAAGGGTCATGGGATAAATATTGTGGATCCCTAAAGGCTAGAGGATGGAAATAAAGCTGTGCATGGGAGTAACTGAGGGTAACTTGCTTGTGTGGCAATGGCTACCCTTAACAAATAAGCCTTGATACTGTTAATATAACTCCATCGTTACTCTCTACTTCAATGGCAGTAGGAAAAGGGGAATTGGATTCAGACAGCAACAGAGGGCCCCGACTTGTACAGTTTGGGGAAAAAATAAACATGGGGGTAACTTGCTGATGCAGCTTTTACCACCCTTAATCACTAAGCCTGATACTTTTCATGCAGTTCCCATCATTGCTCTCTGCTTCCACAGCAAGGGTTAATCAAAATTGGATTCAAACAGCATCCAAGGGCCCTGACTTTTACAGTCTGGGAAACTGATAAGCACAAGGGTAATCTGCACAATGCAGCAGATACTGGCATAAGCTTGCTGGGCAGACTGGGTAGATCAGTTAGTCCTTTTCTGCCGTTGTTTCTATGTTATGGAATGGGCGGAAGTGCATCTTCATGAGATCTCAGCTTCGCACATTACAGGAAAAGGCAACGTAAGAGCAGAATGTTTCAGTAGGCAGAGTCTGGACCCAGGAGAATGGGAATTGTCAGATGAGGCATTTCAGCTAATAGTGCTTGCTGAGGTCTGCTGTTTCTGGACCTGCTGGCAAGTTTTTGCAATGCGAAGGTTCCTCGATTCTTCAGCCATTGTCCTCCAGCCATTCCTGCTTTCATGCAGGAATGGCTGGAGGACAAGCTGCTGTATGCCTTTCCCCCATGGCCCATATTGGGCGGAATGGTTCAGAGGGTTGAGAGTCATAGAGGGATGGTACTTCTGGTGGCACCAGACTGACCCAGGAGATCATGGTATGTGGATCTGCAAAGTAGAGTCCCCCCTCTGATTTCCAGTGCACAGGGATCTGTTGTGGCAAGTGCCTGTGCTTCATGAAGATCCGACTCGATTTTGTCTTATGGTATGGCCCCTTAGAGGGCTCACTTGCTGAAGTATGGATATGCTGCTGCAGTGATTGCCACCTTGTTACAAGCCAGAAGGTTTTCCACCTCTTTATCCTATGTGCAGGTTTGGCGAGTGTTTGAAGCTTGGTGTAACGATCAAGGGGTTCTTCCTCGTTCAGTTCAGATCCCACTTATTTTGGAACTTTTGCAGGATGATTTGAATAAAGGATTGGCCCTTAATTCATTAAAGATACAGGTAGCAGCTCTTGCCTATTTCAGGGGTCTTGTGAATGGTGGATCCTTGTTGGCTCTATCTAGATGTGGCCCATTTCTTGAAAGGAGTGAAACATCTTCATCCTCCCTTGCGATTATCGGTGCCCTTGTGGAGTCTTAATCTGGTTTGGGATTTTTTTATTGGGTCCTACGTAGTGATTGATGCATAGCCTGTCTTTGCGGTTATTGACCTTGAAAATGGTGTTTCTTGTGGCAATTTGTTCTGCACGTAGAATATCTGAGCCACATGACTTGTCTTGCTGGGAGCCATTCCTTCGAGTGACTCTGGGGGCGATAACAGTTGCCTACTGTTCCTTCCTTTTTGCCAAAAGTGGTCTCGGATTTATTTGAATCAGTTCATTTCTCTGTTATCTCTGGTTAGGGAGAGAGATGAGGAGGAATATCGCCTGTTGTGGCCCTTGGATGTTAAGAGGCATATCTGGAGGTTTCTAAACCTCTCAGGAAGATGGCTCGCCTATTTGTCCTCTACAATGGAGGTAAATAGGGTGAGCCAGCTTCAGAGGCTACAATAGCTTGCTGGATTAAGGAGGTAGTCACGGCCGCGTATGTGGATGCTGAGCAACAGTTACCTAGTCAGGTTAGGGCTCATTCTACTAGGGCTCAGGCAGTGTCATGGGCGGAGGTTAAATTATTATCTCTCGTTGACATTTGTCGAGCTGTGACGTGGTCCTCCTTACACACTTTTTCCAGGTATTATCATCTGGATGTGCAGGCCCAAGAGGATGCAGCCTTTGCATGTGCAGTTTTGACTGGACCTCCAGCAGCCTCCCGCTCTAGTCAGGAGTAGCTTGGGTACGTCCCACTGGTTCTGGATTCATCTGTCTAGGTGATAAGAAATGAGACATTACTACTTACCTGATAATTTCCTTTTCTTTAGGATAGACAGATGAATCCAGCTTCCTGCCCTTGGCTGTTGAATAATTGTGCTATGGTCCTCCTGTGTGGCTACTTGGTCCAGGGGTTACTGGTAAGTATTAATCTAGTCCCTAGTGTTAATACATTCTTAGGCTTGAGCTCAGTATTTCCTGTTGACTGAGTACTGGATGGTTATCTGGTGTTAATTAAGTTTTGTTAGTTTTCCACAGTTGGCGTTTGCAGAAAATACTGGTGGGCTAATGTCACTACAGGGGTATATATACTGTGATGTCAGCTTTGCTCCATCTCCATGTACTGGTAGAGGTGCATAACCCACTGATTCTGGATTCATCTGTCTATCCTAAAGAAAAGGAAATTATTAGGTAAGTAGTAATTTCCAAGTACAGTCTACTGTGGTAAAAATATCACTAAAAGCAATATGTACACTGTATTTACATGCACTGCTTTGGTGCCAACAAGGTAACCCTGCAAAAAAAATACTTGGAGCCTATACTGTTTAATCCACTCTGAACAATTAGTTGGAAATACTGGAATAGAAAACCTTTTAAATAAAATAAATAAATGTAGGTCTGTTGTAAAATACATTGGGTTTCAGCTTGGCTCTCAGAAAGCCATGAATAAAATGAACTACAGATTACAATATTATAAACATCCCATACCAAAACTTCCCTATCTTGCTAGCACTCAAACAGTAAGAACCCTATCTATGAAAATGCAACACTGCAAATATTAACCAGGCCCTAAAATGTTTATACACCTTCTATTAGGAAAACAGAATAAGCCATTCTGCTAGAGATTCCTGCACAGAAACTAAACAGTAGTGGAGTACTCACCTCTATCATACACCAGCATACAGACAGACCCTTGCATAAAGAGACCATAACATTTTCTCCAAAGTGGACTACTGTAACGCCCTGCTACTAGGCCTTCCTTACTCCACCATCAAACCACTTCAACCTTCAGAACGCCATGGCACGAATCCTTACGAACACACGTAAAAGAGAGCATATTACACCCATCCTAGTAGACCTACACTGGCTGCCCATCCAGTTCCGCTCCCAATATAAAACCCTAACTATTCTTCACAACACGCTCTACAAAAACAACTCCCCCTGGCTTAAGGAAATGCCCCACTTCCACTTCTCAACCCGCCAGACAAGATCCACCTCTACAGGCACCCTTCACACCCCCCCCCCCCCCTCAAAACAGCCCGCCTATCCACCACCAGAGAAAGAGCCTTCACCATCGCAGGCCCCGCCCTCTGGAACTCCCTCCCCACATACCTCCGTCTTGAACCCTCACTACCCAATTTCAAAAAAGGCATTAAGACCTTCAGACAGGCATACCCCGAAACCAACCCCTCGTAGTCAACCCCCCTGAAACCCCCCCTAGTCTCACCCCCCTACAACCCATCTAGTCCCACCTTTTACCCCCCACCCTCCCACCCTACACCATCCCTATACCCCCTCCACCCACCATACACCCTATCGCTCCCAGTTACCGTACCCCACTGTAATTCAAGTTAAAATGTACAATCTGTGTGTTAAAAGTTAAATAAGTTATCTTTTATTACCTGCCATAACTGCTGTAAATAAGCTATTATATATACATGTTTAAATATTAAATAAGTTATCTTTTATAACCTGCCATAACTGTTGAAAATAAGCTACCATATATATCCTCTATATAATCTATATATCCTTTATTAACCGCTGTAATTAAGCGACAATGTTTAACCCTCGTTAATCAGTCTCTCTTGTAAATATTGCTACGTTCCTTTACCTTCTCAGCTGCTGTCTTTCCTCCTTTACCTTCTCCCTCTCTCTCCCCCCCTCTTTTCGCTCCTGCTCCATCTCCCACTCCCTGTTTTTTGTAATTTCCTCCTCTCTCAAGTTTATTGTAAACCGGCGTGATGTGCTCGCACGAACACCGGTATATTAAAAGCTGTTAAATAAAATAAATAAAATAACATATAAATAGAAACATGCAGACAAAAACTGATCTGGAAACCGCAAAAAAAACTGGTTATGTGCAGTACAACAATGGAAAAACAGAAACATTGCCAGTCCTCACAAAACAACAAAAACATGAAATATAAAATATCAATCAGAATAGTAAAACCATACTAATAAAAATAAATGACGAGGGAGACCATGTGACCTGATGAGCTGGTAGGCTGTGTGCAGACCGTGCTCCCGGCTCCCCTGCCATTTGCAACGCTTTTCTGGCACAGGATTTGAGAACAAAGTGGCGTCTCAAATAGAACAGGGGACACAGAAGACGATTGCGTCTTTTTTTCGCACCGACGAACCCACCATGTCGCCCAAACCGCAGCGCAAAGAAAAAATCACAGGCCGGCAGAACGAAGCCAAGATGGCCGCCAGCCCCCCAAGCCCTGGCGCAGCGGTGGAAAAATCAGACCTGGTCGGTGAAGTCACCTTGGCTGTAGTGAAAGCCCTAGAACCCAGATTTAGTGCAAAAAATTAATTTGGGCAATGAAACGCTGCTTGAAATTAAACAACAAGTAGCTGATACACAGCAACGTATCGCAGATGTGGAATTGGAAACCCAGCAACTTCTGCAAACACAAGGCACATTGAACAAAAAACTTGCTGCCCTGGAAGACAAAGTCGAGGATCTGGAGAATAGATCATGCAGGAACAACTTGAGGTTTGTCGGCATACCCGAGTCCTTAGCAGATAAGGAGCTTGCTCAAAAATTGGAAAAATGGCTGTCTGCGGCACTGGGTCTGCCAGAGCTTGCTGGCACAGTTATGGTTGAAAGAGCACACAGATTGGGGGTGCGAAGGCCGGAGGCTCCTAAACCTAGGGTGGTCATAGCCCGCTTTTTGAATTTTGGGTAAAAAACTGTTTTTCTCCAAGCGTACCGTAAATTTGAGTCTCTGCTTTTTGAGAATAACAAAGTTCTGATATTCCAAGACTATTCAGCAGCTGTTTCGGCCAAACGCAGAGAATTCTCTCCCATCTGGGCTGATTTATTTAAAAGGAAGCTCAGATTTAATCTCCAATACCCAGCCCGGCTGCGAATGGAACATAATGGCACGTGGCATAGCTTTGACTCGAGGCGGCACAACAATTTATAATCGAAAAAGTGGATTCTAGGTGAATTTGACCGCAGAGAGGGTTGAGGAACTGATTAATATGTATGTTGGTAGTACTCTCTCGGGAAGCCTACCAGCCTCCCATGTGTGCTGGAGGGGTGGGTATAGCGCACAGTTTTTGTTTCACTTGAACAGTTTCTGAGTTTGCATTTTCATTCCAATGTTGGCGGGGGAGCTGGAGAAAGGTGGAACAGGTGGTCTCCTTCCTCCTATTAATGGAGGATAGAAGTGTGGGTGTGTTTGTTAATTGGGGGTTGGGGGGGAGGGGGGGAGGGGGGATTTTACTTTTACTGCTATGCATTATGTCTTTTTTAGAGATACAGTGTGAGAAGCATCTTGGAGCTGTGTATGAACATCCGCTATGCCATGATTTGAAAAAAATAGGCGGCGTTGTTTGGGGCCTGTCCTTAGGCTGGGAGGGGTGGGCTTGGTGGTAGCCGAGAGATCGCTCTAGTACCCGAATAGCTTACTTTTATACTAAAGACTATGGCTGAGACCCTTCGCTGCATCTCTTGGAATGTGGCTGGTCTTGGCTCCCCAATCAAAAGGGCTAAAGTGTTACAAGCACTTTAGCAAAATAAAATAAAAAAAAATTTCATTACCTAGAGTCCTTGAGTTACAAGCCCAGTTTGGGCTTTTTTCAGGATTAAAAATAAACAGAGATAAATCTGAAGCTATTGATGTAATAGGTTCGGTCAGGGTACTCTGGCCCGGAGTTTTTCCATTATGATGGGTTACCTCCAAGATGAAATACCTGGGTATTCGAATACCGATGGATATCACTCATTTGTATGCTGCTAATATCCTGCCGTTACTTGCAAAAACGAAACAAAAACTGTCGGAGTGGATGGCTTTACCTCTATCCCTCTCTGGGCGGATACAATTATTTAAAATGATTGAGCTGCCTAAATGGCTATACGTTATGCATATGCTGCCTCTCTGAATTCATAAGCCTCACATCATGGAACTACATGCAGCGCTTTGACGTTTTCTTTGGAAAAATAAAAAAGCGAGAATTCATATGCGCACGCTTATGCGACCTTTGCCGGAAGGTGGTCTTGCTTGCCCCAATATTCATCAATACAACATAGCCAGTTTGCTCTGCCACACTCAGGACTGGTTGCGGGGAATGAGTCTCTTTATACCAAGGGAACTGCTTCGGGACTGGTGTAAACCTATTGCAATCAGCAATCTCCTAATAGCCCCGAGGTCTAGCTTACCCTTGCATATACGGGCCTTTCCCTATGTTGTGGCTTGTCGGACAGTATGGAAAAGACTGTGTTCTCAATTATCTATATCCTGGCGGACATTACACTTTGCGACTCTCCAGGGATTGCCAACGTTGCCCCCGAGTTGGGACTACTCGGTTTTCTGTCAGTGGGCAGACCTGGGCCTTACCCATATTGAGCAACTTTTCGACTCTTCAGGTCCTAGTTTGCATTCTTTTTCCGATCTGCAATCTCAGTTTGGGCTTCCACGCACAAATTTCTTTGCCTATCTGCAAATTAGACATTTCCTTTCTACATGGGAAGGGGGGATGGAGGCTGGGGGAGCTTTGGACAGGGTGAATGTGTTTTTCCCCTCTTCCTCACAGCGGATTACCTGCTCCGCCATGTTAAAAAGAGTGTTAATGCTCGAACCTGCGGACAGGATTTCCCACCTGACAGCCTTATGGAATAGAGGCCTACAATGCCAGATTACTCCGCAGCAAATGGCAGGCTGTTTTAAGGTGATTGCCCGTTGCACGGAAAATGTACTACTACGGGAAGTTCAATTCAAGACATTACATAGAATATATGTGGCTCCCTTACAGGCGTTTCAATGGAAGATGTCCACCTCTTCATCTTGCTTTAAATGTGGGGCAGCGGATGCAACGCTTCAGCATAATTTCTGGGACTGTTCGCTTATTCGTCAGTTTTGGTCTGCAGTCCTGGGCTATTTAGGTCGTCTTTTGGACCGTGCCATACCTCAGATCCCGTGGCTATGTCTCCTACAATTGGTCGGTAGAGAGGACTTGTGGGCGAGTCCTCCAGCATCTAAGCATCTACTTTGCAAGGGACTGCTTCTGGCAAAACAGACGATTTTGACTCAATGGCTGCTTAAAGACCCGCCGACCCTAACTCAATGGCGCCTAAAACTACATCAGATGGTTGTCTATGAACAGATAACGGCGAAGGCAACGTTCTCATCTCGGAAGCAAGACCAATTTCTTGTTGTCTGGACCCCGTATTTAATGGCCCTCAACCCAAAGGCTTGAAGCAAACACCTTGACTTTGCTAAGTGAAGTAAACCAGTTTGGTTGGCACCTCAGACTTTATGATGGTCGTTCTCATGCTCCACGAACTATCATGCTTACTATGATCTGAACTTTTTTTTGCTTGATATGATCGTTGCTATGTGGTTTGGACCCCTTAACACTGTTATCGTTTTTTATCGTTCATTTGGTGTTTCGGATTGTGCATAGAGGGGAATGGGGGGTGGTAGAGGGGAAGGGGGTGAAGGGGGAGAGGGTGTTGGGAGGGTTGAAGGAATGGAGGGAAAAACTGGTTACTGTTGAAGTCACAGCAAGAGATTCTCCTATGTTCATGTTATGGGTTATAATGTTGAAAACTTTATAAATAAAGAATAAAAAAAAAAAATGACAAAACAGCTGATGAAAAAAGTCCCCAAAAAAATAAAATATTTCAGAACAGAGATCAACTAATACCCAATAATTAAAAACAATTAGGATTTTAAAAATTCCTAGCTTTTCATACCTGAAATGTTTTTATTTTTAGTCACCATGATACTGTCCTGGAATAATGGGGAATGGAGAGGCCGCACACAAATTTTGTCCACTTTCATATACATACAGTCTCTAACATATAATGTATATGTTAATTTTCTCACACTTGCATGCTCTCTCTCATTCATGCATATATAGATCTCTCTCACTCACGCAATATTCTCCCCCTCTGGAATACACAAGTGGCAGTAGCCTCTATCTTCAGCCCACGCAGCCAGCTGGTCTCCGGTTTCCTCTTGAGGCAAAGACCGATACTTATGTTTTCTGACCGTGCAGGCCAATGCTGATCCTACTCGTTCCAGCCACAGCGATTGCATCTCCTTCTTTCTACTCATGCAGGTCCAGAAAACACAACTTCCTCTTCAGGGTCCATGCAAGAAGGAAGAACAAATAGTCACAATTTTTGCGACCTTACCACTCCCAAAACAGTGGCACATTAGGCAGCCATCTAATCTGCCTAGTGCTTTCACTGCCCTGCACTCTCTCCCATTCACACACACCCCATAGTATTGCTCCCACTTTCCCACTCTTTTCTCTTCTTTTTTCTTCCCACACCCCTCTTTCATCTCACACACCCCTTTCCCTTTTTTATCCCACTTACATATCACCTTCCCTCCCCTTTCCCTTGCACTCACTCACCCCTTCACTTCCCTATCATATCTTCTCACACACCGGTCTCCTCCCCTCTCAGATAGTCTCTCTTTTCTCACTGATCCCCCCCCCCCCTTTCTCTTCCCTTTCCTCACACTCCACCCACTGGGTCTTTTTTTCTTTCTTGTCCATGAGGTGCTGGAACCCTGCAGGCATGTCATAGTACCCTGCTGCCACAAGCATCTTCTTCCTGACCATGGGGTCTGGGATCCCTGTGGGCATGTCTGCCACCACAGGACGCTCACGTCATTTCACAGAAGTGCCGTTGCACATTTTTCATCCCCATGAGCTTCCATGTTGTCATTTCACGATGGTACTGGCACCATTAGTATCTTCTTCCTGACCTTGGGGCCTGGGATCCCCGCAGGCACGTTGTCATTTCACTGCAATGCCACTAGCATCTTTTTACTGCCCCGTGGATAATCCCCCATCATCATTTTGTGGTGGTGCCACTGCTGCTGGCATTTTCTTCCTGCCCACGGGGCCTGGGATCCCCGTGGACACATCATCATTAGATGCTGCCACCAACCTCTTTCTCCCCAAGAGCGTTTTTCATCTTGAAGCAGGGTGAGGTGGGTGCAGAGGAGTTTTAGGGGGCATGTTTGGTGCACCAAAATTTTGCCGACTGAAGCAGCTGCCTTACCCTGCCTAATATTTGAACCTCCCAATTTTGTTGGCTTATGACAATGATGAAGACTTAAGCTGACCAGCAAAGCTGGAACATCCCAAAGTTGGGATGCTAGTGAACCCTGAACCTTCTTATTTTGAAAGTAGTTTTTTTTTGGCACACATTTTCATTTTTCTGCCTGAGATGTTAGTGAATAGCACCTTCATAATTGCAATCAGGTATATCTAGTTCCATCTTTGAAACAATACTAAATGACTTGCTCTTTCTGTCAGCACTCTGACATCAGGGCTTGGCATGACATATCTTTTGAAACTACATGAAACGCTCTACAGCGCTAGGTCTGAAGGTGACTGAAGTAGATTGGTATTTTGTGGCATAGTTATACCAGAAACAGATTTTTATGACAGGAGATACCCTTCCCAGGATTAATTTGTCAGTTCTTATCATGTCTTGCTGCATAGAGGAAAAGATTACAGTATTCACCATCTAATCCAAGATGCATAGACAATGTGTGCATACTGTGTGGGTGTCTGAGTGTATTTGTATCCACTGGTTTAAAGAAAATTGCCAAGTATGATAAAGTTTGTAAATTAAATAAAAAAAATAAAGTAGGAAATGGCAGGAATACCAAAGGATACCATAGACTCTTGCTGCATATGCATACAGAAACCATTGAAACAAAAACATTACCGCTGCTGTTCTAAAAGAACTATTTTATGACTGCAAGACAGCTAATTTGCCAACCAGTCAGAATTTCTCACAGCATTCTCTGAGGATTCTGTGGTTCAGTTCCAGCCTTGTATTTAAGAGGCTTTGTATTATTTAATGTATTTATATCAAAAACCTAACAAGAGTGATCCTTTCTACTTTAAAGTTTGAGAATGATCACTAGAATGTACTGGCAGATATTAAAGAATGCCTGTGGAAAGAATGTTTAAAACCTCTCCAAAGGGAAAGTCTTTAAACCATGCCCTTGATAGAGAAATGCAAAACCCAGATTTAATTGCCCTTTTCCTATATAGCACAGACAGGCAGTCTTGTTTAGTAGGACATATGGTATATGAGAGGGTATGGTGGGGGCGAGCAGCCATGGTAAGGCCTGGAACCGAACCCATCTAGCGCCAGAGTTCACAGACAGTGAACTTCTTGAAGTTAAAAGGAAAAAAGAAAACACCAAATGACTGTGCAGACTATGTTAATTGTATATGCACTCATCTGAAACAATTCCATTTCCTTTGCAAGGCAAAAGTTTTACATGTTTTTAATGTAGAATGTAGGATTGCTGAAGAGCTCTGCTTATAAGCTTTTTCCTTTGTTTAAAAAAAAATGGCTAGGGAAAATGAAAAGGCACCATGTTTCACTCTCTCTGTTCATTATTGCAGGAGATTAAAGTACTGCAGCCTTCAGATGCAGAACAGCTGTACTATGTAACTGTCAGATTCCAGTAGATTGCTAAGTAGTCAAAAATAATTAAGGGCTCAGGTCATGCCTTGTGTTTTTCGGCTCTGGAGGTCAGTATCTTAAGATAGGTGGATTTTACCGATTAGAACTTTTATAAAATGTGATATCTAGGAGATACTTATGGTGGTCATAAAGAGATCTGGCATAATGTAGAAAAGATATTTGTGGCACACGAGACAGTGTCACTTTAGGTTGCTCCATTAATGCCCTATACTCTTTCTACACTGTTCCTACTTTATATCTATGTCAGTTTATTGCTTCTTAGATGCAATTCCATATGGCAGTGTAAATATATAACATTGAAATTACAGAAGTTAAAACAATAAATGATACACTCAGACAATATCAATAACAAACAGTATATTCATCAGACAATATATACACTCAGGTTTTTTTTTCAGGGATATACTGAGTACTGGTGCCTTTTCTTCCGCCTACTTGAATTGTTCAATGATTCTCCCCCCAAAAAAACTGCATACGCTGCTGCCTGCTTCCCTGTGTCTTCTCTTCTGCATGGAGAAGGAACTTGCAGAAGAGAGACTACTACTTAGGCAGAGAAGGTGAGAAAAAAAGACTGAGGCTGGGCAAAGATAGAGGAAATTCAGCCTTCCTGCTGAGGGGAGATGGAGAGGGCAAAGTAGTGTGAGGAGGGTGGCAAGTGTTACATTTATGCCAACGAACCCCTGTCATCATCCATTTATGTGTATGGGGTGGGATCTTATGTTGAACCCCTGTCATCATAGTAAGAGGGATTATTATGTTAGGGTCCAAACTGTCCAATCAACAAAGGTAAGGGGGAAAAAGTATTTTCCTTTTGGTTTAGTGATTTGAATTTCTCACAGGACAAGCAGGATGGTAGTCCTCACATATGGGTGACATCATCAGGAAATCACGGAAAACTTCTGTCAAAGTTTCCAGAACTTTGACTGGCCCCTACTGGTCATGCCCAGCCTGGCACTAACCCTGCAGCCAGCAGGGGTCCCACTTCAGTCTTCTTTTTTCCATGCAGCAGTAGCCTTGTGGTTTAGGAGCTCTGAACACATTCCTGACAGGAATTTTCCTCACGTACTTATTTAAAATTATTTTGCCCCACAGGGGTCCTCCTCTAACTTTTCTCAGGCCACGGTACTCCGGTAAGTTTTTCACCATTTTTTGTCAATTACAGTCGAGTTTGGCCCTCGCAGCCTACTGGCCGTCGACCGTACCGCGGCTCGATTTTTTCTATGGCCATGGTGTCGGGTTTTCGTCGGTGCCCGGACTGTACTCGCACCATGTCTATCTCAGACCCTCATGGAGTCTGTGTAATGTGTTTAGGCCGTGAGCATGATGTCCTGACTTGCACCAAATGTGCCCTCATGACACCAAAAGGTCGCAAAGCCAGAATGAAGAAGATGGGACTCCTTTTCCATGGTCACACCCCGACACCGTCCATCACATCGACGTCATCGGAACCGGCACCGTCGAAGTTGCACCACCATCGACAACCGTCCGGTGACCGCCCGCCATCGACGTCTTCACGGCCATCGACTCTCGTTTCTCCCCCTCAAGATCGAGGGGATCGAAGGGAGAAACATCGCCATCGGCATCGTAAGTCTCGGACCGTCGAGGGAGCGAAATCATCGACCGAGCCACCGTCCGAGCCACCATCGAAGAAGCCCTGTCCAGGAATGGCACCGACCACTCCTGCGACCGGGACATCGAGGCCACCCTCACCCGATCGGGGTTTGGGAGTCGCGATTCCGCCTGTAAAGGTGGTCCCTCCGACTGTACCTCAGCCTCCCTCTTCCGTCACGGAGCCGGAGCTGATTGCCCCAGGTCTCCGGGAAGAACTGAACCGGCTGGTCCAGGAGGCCATCGACAAAGCGATGCAACGACTCCAGGTCCCTCCGGCACCGAGAGTGGAACCGGTCACCGACCCGTTTCCAGCAGCGCTGGCACCGCTGCTATCCCGGATGGAGGCGCTCATGACTGCCCTTCCACCGGTAATTCCCGGGTCTCCGATGGCCCTGGTGCGCTCCCCGATGACAGCTTCATCGGGAGGAGAAACACCGTTTCGCATTCCTCCTTTGGGGGTTTTGCCTCAGCCATCGATGCCATGTCGTCCCTCGCCACCGATTCATTCATCGGGAGCGATACGCACATCGGCGCCTTCGATGCCGGCACCGATGCCCCCCAGGGCGTCCACGGTGCCCCCGGTGATTCCTTCGATTTTCTCTGAGCCTCAGCCGGGCCCTTCGGGTATCCAACCCCCTTCTCGTCCTACAGGTCAGCCTACTGATCCTTATGACACCTGGGGTGATGATACTTCCACAGACACCGATGACTTACCTTTACCTCCCTCTCCTACTGAAAGTAAAAAGCGTTCTCCTCCAGAGGACCTCTCTTTCATTAATTTTGTGAAGGAAATGTCAGAATTGGTCCCTTTCCAGCTTCAGACGGAGCAAGATGATAGGCACCAGATGATGGAGCTTCTCCAATTCCTGGATGCCCCTAAAGTGATCACTTCTATTCCCATTCATCAAGTTCTTCTTGACCTCCTCAAAAAGAACTGGGAAAACCCTGGATCCATTGCCCCAGTACACAGAAAGGCTGACACTACTTATCTGGTACAATCAGCCCCTGGCTTTCAAAAATCTCAACTTGACCACCACTCAGTTGTGGTGGAATCAGCTCAAAAGAAAGCAAAAAGGACGAAACCACACTCCTCTACCCCTCCTGTCAAGGAACACAAGTTCCTCGACAATATTGGTCATCGAGTGTTCCAAGGGGCCATGCTTATCTCCAGGATTGCTTCTTACCAGCTGTACATGACCCAATACAACAGGATCATTTTCAAGCAAATACAGGACTTCTCTGAAACCCTGCCTGACCAATTTCAAGAACATCTTCAAACCCTTGTTAACAAGGGGTTTGAGGCAGGAAAGCATGAGCTAAGAACAGCTTACGATATCTTCGACACCTCTACTAGAGTGCAACTGCCATTTCGGCAAGACGCTGGGCCTGGCTCAAGTCTTCTGACCTTCGCCCAGAAGTACAAGACAGGCTCTCTGACCTGCCCTGTATAGGAGATAATCTGTTCGGTGAACAGATTCAGCAAATAGTGGCTGAATTAAAGGACCATCATGAGAACCTCAAACAGCTCTCATCGATACCTTCTGACTTCCCTTCAAGAAGGACTCTAAGAAGTCATTCTTCCACCCAAAGAAGTACTATCCTCCACCAACAAGGTCCCGAGTGACAAGGCCTTATCAGAAATCTCAGCCTCGCCAGCCCTGGAAGCAAAAGCCACAGGCAGCTCCCCAGCCGGGGCCTGCTTCAGGTTTTTGACGTTCCCTTGGAGAGCAGCAGCCTGATCCCTCTGCCAGGCATACCAGTCGGGGGTCGATTGTGCCACTTTCACGGCATGTGGCAATCAATCACAACCGACCAATGGGTGCTAGCAATCATTGCTCAGGGTTACCACCTGAACTTTCTTGCTCTTCCACCGGAATCACCACCTCTACAAGCGTGGAGAGTAACCAACCCTCTGGAGCAGGAGGTTTCCCTTCTTCTCCAGTTAAGAGCAATAGAACCCGTCCCTCTTTCACAACAAGGCCTAGGATTCTATTCCCACTACTTTTTGATCCCAAAAAAATCCGGGGGGCTTCGTCCAATTCTGGACCTACGTGCCCTCAACAAGTACCTCTAGCGAGAAAAGTTCAAGATGGTAACCCTGGGCTCGCTTCTACTTCTTCTACAAAGAGGAGACTGGCTCTGCTCTCTGGACCTACAGGACACGTACACCCACATTGCGATAGCTCCTGCTCATCGCAAGTACCTCAGGTTTTAACTAGGCCCAAAGCACTATCAATACCGGGTGCTTCCATTCGGCCTAGCATCGGCACCAAGAGCCTTTACCAAATGTCTCGTGGTTGTCGCAGCCTTTCTCAGGAAAGAAGGTGTTCACGTCTACCCCTATCTAGACGACTGGTTAATCAGGGCCCCAACCCAGCAAGCCACTCGATTGTCCCTGGATTTGACCCTACACACTCTAATTTCTCTAGGATTTCTCGTCAATTACGAGAAATCCTTTTTAGTCCCATCTCAAACCTTATCGTTCATTGGGGCAGACTTGGACACCTTACAGGCAAAAGCCTTTCTACCTCAACAACGAGTGCAAACCCTCGTGTCCCTCGCTCATCAGTTGCAGTCTCAGTATACAGCAACAGCTTGACAATTCCTTGTCCTTCTCGGACACATGGCGTCCTCAGTCCATCTCACACCAATGGCCCACCTGGCCATGAGGGTCATGCATTGGACTCTGAGGTCACAATGGATTCAAGCGACTCAGCCTCTGTCAACCATTGTCCACATCACCGACGCACTCCGTCTGTCTCTCACCTGGTGGAAAGATCAGAACAATCTCCTCCAGGGACTGCCTTTTCACCTGCCAGATCCTCAACTCATTCTCACCACCGACGCTTCCAACCTTGGCTGGGGAGTTCATGTGAACGATCTGCAGGCATAAGGATTTTGGTCTCCAGAGGAAGCCAAACACCAGATAAATTTCCTGGAGCTTCGAGCAATGTGATATGCTCTCAGAGCTTTTCAAGATTGCCTATCAAATCACGTCATCCTGATTCAGACGGACAACCAGGTGGCCATGTGGTACATCAACAAGCAGGGAGGCACAGGCTCCTTCCTTCTGTGTCAGGAAGCTGCACAGATTTGGGCGGAAGCGCTCTCCCACTCGATGTACCTCAGGGCCACCTATTTGCTGGGAGTGCACAATGTCTTGGCAGACAAACTGAGTCGTGTCTTCCAACCGCACGAGTGGTCTCTCAATCCCTCCGTAGCGACCTCTCTCTTCCAGCAATGGGGTCATCCCCAAATAGACCTCTTTGCGTCCCCTCAGAACCGCAAGGTAGACAACTACTGCTCCCTCATTCGCAGCGAGCGCTCTCAGCCCAGAGATGCATTCTCCCTCTCGTGGGCAGGCGGTCTGCTTTATGCATTCCCTCCACTTCCTCTTCCCTCGAAGACTCTCGTGAAGCTCCGTCAGGACAAGGGAACCATGATCCTGATAGCACCTCACTGGCCACGCCAAGTGTGGTTTCCCATACTCCAGGATCTCTCCATCCGCAGGCACATTCCCTTGGGAACGCACCCGCTTCTGATCACTCAGAATGACGGATGTCTACGCCATCCCAATCTTCAGGCCTTGTCCCTGACAGCATGGATTTTGAAAGGTTAATTCTTCAACCACTTAACCTTTCAGATTCGGTTTCTCGTGTCCTGATTGCTTCACGAAAGCCTTCCACAGGAAAATCTTATTCCTATAAATGGAAAAGGTACACATCATGGTGTTCTTCGCAATCCCTTGATCCCTTTTCCTGTCCAATCCCAAGGTTTTTGGACTATCTCTGGCATTTATCGGAATCAGGTCTAAAGACCTCTTCCATCAGAATGCATGTCAGTGCGGTAGCCGCCTTCCATAAAGGTGTCGGGGATGTCCCTATATCGGTATAACCCCTCGTAACACGTTTTCTGAAAGGCTTGCTCCATATCAAGCCACCTTTACGTCCTCCGGCCCCTTCTTGGGACCTTAACCTGGTTCTTGGGCGGCTCATGAAACCACCCTTCGAACCTCTTCACTCCTGTGACCTAAAATATCTCACATGGAAAGTGATTTTCCTTTTGGCTACCACTTCAGCTCGCAGGGTTAGTGAGTTACAGACCCTAGTTACCTATCCGCCTTACACTAAACTCCTGCAGGACCGGGCGATACTCCACACTCACCCTAAGTTTTTGCCTAAGGTAGTTTCGGAGTTTCATATTAATCAATCCATCATACTACCTATCTTCTTTCCCAGGCCCCATTCCAACCCAGGGGAACAGGCTCTGCATACCCTTGACAGTAAACGGGCTCTAGCGTTCCACCTAGACCGTACAGTTGCCCACAGGAAGAGCACTCAGTTATTCATCTCTTTCCATCCCAACAAACTAGGGCAACCTGTGGGTAAGCAGACTCTCTCCTCCTGGTTGGCGGATTGCATATCTTTTTGCTGTCAGCAAGCAGGCATTCCTTTCCAAGACCGTGTTAAAACACACTCTGTGAGGGCCATGGCGACTTCAGTAGCACACCTACGATCGGTGCCGCTTCCTGACATTTGCAGGGCTGCCACCTGGAGTTCTCTCCACACTTTTGCAGCCCATTATTGCCTAGACAAAGCCGGAAGACAAGATTCCATCTTCGGCCAATCTGTCCTGCGTAACCTATTTCAAACGTGACGTACCAACACCCTTCCGCCTGCCCGGTGGGGTTCAGGATGCCCTCTACCAAATTCCACCCCAGTTGTTGTGCCTGTTGCACGCCGTTGGGTACATTTGGTGCATGTTCGGACATCCTCAGCTCGGTACTCACCCATATGTGAGGACTACCATCCTGCTTGTCCTGTGAGAAAGCAAATGTTGCCTACCTGTAACAGGTGTTCTCACAGGACAGCAGGATGTTAGTCCTCACGAAACCCGCCCGCCGCCCCGCGGTGTTGGGTTCGTAACGTTTTGTTGTTCTATTTTTTCGGCACTGCCTGTAGCTTTCAAATAAGAATGAAGGGGGACCCCTGCTGGCTGCAGGGTTAGTGCCATGCTGGGCATGCCCAGTAGGGGCCAGTCAAAGTTCTGGAAACTTTGACAGACGTTTTCCATGATTGGGCTCCATCCTGATGATGTCACCCATATGTGAGGACTAACATCCTGCTGTCCTGTGAGAACACCTGTTACAGGTAAGCAACATTTGCTATATCAGCTTTGGGAATATGCATGAGCAGCATCTCAAATATCTTTGTGTTTTGCATGATACAGAAGAAAATGCATTTCTGTTTTCATTTTTCCAGTGTTGCACTGTATTCAGAGTCTGGCTTCTTGGGGTTTCCAATTCAGTTTTTGTCTGCATATTTCTATTTATAATTTGTGATCATTAATTCTGTATTTGATAAAGGCTTATCTGTGCTTTGTCTGGGGACAGGGAAATACCTATAATACCTGAATGTAATCTACTTTGAAGTGCCTGAAAGATGGAATATAAATCAAATAAGTAAATTGTCTTTGTGATCACAGTGAGGTATTCTGCTAGCGTGTAGTTTCTGGGTAGTGATCTGAAGTAGTCTAGCTTGTTCTGTTTTTCCAAATAGGTGTATTAGTGTTCTAGCGTTGGGTGTAATATTTGCAAAGCTGTCACCAAAACAAATCCCATTTCCCTCCAGTAATACAAACTTTAAAAACTGACAGCACTACCTCTCTCCCCCAGCAAACTGTATAGCCTTGCACAATGCTCCCCACTCCCCAATCTCCCCCCTCGGCCTGCTCCACACACACAGTTAAGAGTTATGCATTTATAATAACATTTTACATGAAAAATATCAAAGTACTGAATACTGAGGTAAAAAAAATATTACTTACCGTATTTTCCACTCCATAAGACACAATTTTTCCCCTCCAAAAGTGAGGGGAAAATGTCTGTGCATCTTATGGAGCGAATATTAAAAAAAATAATAATAATAATTAACTACAACCCCCCACCCTCCTGACCCCCCCCCCCCAAGACTTGCCAAAAGTCCCTGGTGGTCCAGCGGGGATCCCAGGAGCGATCTCCTGCTCTTGGGCCATCGGCTGCCAGTAATCACAATGGCACTTGTGGCCCTTTGCCCTTACTATGTGACAGAGGCTACCGGTGCCATTGGTCGACCCCTGTCTTATGGTAGGAGCAATGGACGGCCCACGCCATTTTTTAAGATGGTGCCGACCGTCCATTGCTCCTACCATGTGACTGGGGCCAAGTTTTTCTATACAGAAATGTTATTTTATACAACCTAAACAACTTATCTTATACGAAAACATCTTATTATACATAAACTAGCCGTTAAGCCCGTAACAACGGGCAACATTTAAAAAAAAATTTTCGGTCCATTTCCTTCCCACACACTCCCCCTCGTTCTCCCCCCCCCTCCCTCTCACCTCCCCCCTCTAGTCTCCCTCCCTCTCACCTTCCCCCTCCGCTCACCCTGTCCTCCCTCCCCCCTCCGCTCACCCTCTCCTCCCTCCCCTCTCTGCTCACTCTCCCCCTCCCCCTCACTCTCTCCTCCCTCCTCCTCCCCTCACCCCTCACTCTCTCCTCCCCTCCGCTCACCCTCTCCTCCCTCCTCCCCTCCGCTCACCCTCTCCTCCCTCCTCCCTCCCCCACTCTCTCCTCCCTCCTCCCCTCCCCCCACCCTCTCCTCCCTCCTCCCCTCCCCTCACTCTCTCCTCCCCTCCTCCCCTCCCCTCACTCGCTCCTCCCTCCTCCCCTCAGCTCCGCTCACTCTCTCCTCCCTCCCCTCACTCACTTTCAATCCCCTCCCCTTTCAGCTCATCCATAACCGGCAGACGTGGGGTGTCCCTCCCTCGCGCGCGTCGTCGTTGCCGCTGCTCCTGCTCCTCCTGCTCCTGCTTGTCGCCGCCGCTGTTACTGCTCCTCCCGCTCCTGCTCCTCGCTGCCGCCGCTCCTGCTCATCGTTGTCGCCGCCGCTGCCGCTCCTCCTGCTCGTCGTCGTCATCACTGCCGCTTCTGCTCCTGGACCCAGCGCCATTTTTTTTTTTTTTGGGCACGCTGTGCTCTGACCGACGTGCTCGCCCGCGCATGCGCGGTAGAGTTGCTCTCTACTGCGCATTTGCGGCACGTCGGTCAGGGCTCCCTTATCTAGTAGATTGTTGTTCAACACAAATTAAGTTATTGTTGTTATTTCATACAACCTAAACCTAAAATTATTAAGTTATTTTACACAACCTAAACAACCTATCTTTTACAAAAACTTCTTATTATATAGAAATTGTTGTTCAATACAAATTAAGTTATTTAACTTATTCAGAAATGATCATATTAACAAGCATGCCCAGCCCTAAGTTCTTCTTGCATTATTACATTTTTCCCCCCTCTATGATTCTCCCAGTTATATACTACCTTGTTACAATGTAAACATCTTCTCTTGTTCTCTGTAAACCGATGTGATATTTTATATTGAATGTCGGTATATAAAAACAAATAAATAAAACACTAATATACTTCCTAATAGAATACATCATCTCAGTCACACATGCAGAACATAAACAGACCCTCATCAAATACAGAATAGTGCAACCATAAAGTAGAAATATAAAAGTTACAAAACCTGAATTGGAAACCACAAGAAGCCAGACTCTCTATGCAGTGCAACAATAAAAAAACCAGAACCATCACCATTCCTCAAACATTAAACAACAAAATCAAGAAATAAAATAAATACATAATCATTACAGTAAAAACATATTAATAATATTCCAAAAACAGATGACAAATAAAAGATTGAATAATTAAAAACATACAGTTTTTTTTAAATGTCCCAAACACCAATAAAATATTTCAAAACAGCAGATACATTAACACATGAAAAATAAAGCTAAAAAGGATTTTAAAATTCACACTCTCCATACCTGGGAACATTTGATTTCCAGTCACCCTGAGATTGTAGTGGATTAGTGGGAGTTAGGTGCACAAACTTTCTCCTCTCTTTCTTATATATATATATATATATATATATATATATATATATACACACCCACAAGCTCATACACACACATACACAATCCCAGGAAGGCTCCCATGCATGCATGTGCACACACACCACACCCATCCTAGGCAGCCTCCCATACACACACACATGTGCACACACACAAACCCATTCCCAGGCAGCCTCTCATCCACACACACTCAAACCCATTCCCAGGCAGCCTCCCATACACACACACTCAAACCCATTCCCAGACAGCCTCCCATATACACACACAAACCCATCCCAGGCAGCCTCCCATACACACACACACAAACCCATCCCAGGCAGCCTCCCATACACACACAAAAACACCCATCCCAGGCAACCTCCCATTCACACACACATACACACCCATCCCAGGCAACCTCCCATTCACACACACACACACACACACACACACCCCCATCCCAGGCATCCTCCAATTCACACACACACACACCCCATCCCAGGCATCCTCCCATTCACACACACACACACCCCCATCCCAGGCATCCTCCCATTCACACACACACACACCCACCCCCATCCCAGGCATCCTCCCAATCACACACCCATCCCAGGCAACCTTCCATTCACACACCCATCCCAGGCAACCTTCCATTCACACACCCATCCCAGGCAACCTTCCATTTTCACACACCCATCCCAGGCAACCTCCCAGTCACACACACACATCCATCCCAGGCAGCCTCCTGTTTTCACACACACACTCACACCCATCCCAGGCAGCCTCCTGTTTTCACACACACACTCACACCCATCCCAGGCAGCCTCCTGTTTTCACACACACACTCACACCCATCCCAGGCAGCCTCCTGTTCTCACACTCATGCATATCCCAGGCAGCCTTCTAGTCACACGTACACAAAATCACATCCCAGGCAGCCCTCCCATTTTCTCTCACACACACACACACCCATCCCAGGCAACTTTCCACACACAGACACACGCCCATCCCAGGCAACCTCCCATTCACACACACACACACACACACGCAAACCAGGCAGTCAGGGTCCACGTATCATTCCTTCTCTGCTGCTCTGCCGCCAGCTCGTACCATCTTTGTTGGGGAAAGCAGCCATTCTGCAGCTCTTCCTGTATGCTGGCCCCATGATAATTCAACACTTGTGGTGCTACCACTTCCTGTATTCTCATCTCTTGCGAGTTGAGAACACAGGAATTGCTAGCACTTTGAATTACCGTGGGGCCAGTACCTGAGAAGCAGCTGCAAGATGGGCTTCTTCCACCATCAGTGGGATCGGGTCCACCGGCGCTAGCACAGGCCTCTACCTGCTTCCGACGCCACCCCTGACTGTGCCGCCATGTGCAATTGCCTGGTTTGCACACCCGGTTGTGCCAGGCCTGCAGTGAGGAACTCAGAGACTTTCTGTCTTGATGGCTCTCCTAAATTCCAATTTGACCTGGGATTTATGCTTCTCACTCATTCCTCATCAAATTGTTTTAATTATGGATGCTTCTAGCCTAGGATTAGAAACTCATTTACAAGGGCTTTGCTTCTAGGGTCCTTGTTCTCTTCAGCAGAGAACTTCTAGAACTATGGAAAGTTATAAGTGCTCTAATGGTTTCCAGAAATCAGGTAGCTTCCAAACAGACAACAAGGGTAACAAGGAGGAAAGAACAGATTCTATCCTCCTGTGCCAAAAAACTGTCAAGTTGTGGAACTGGACCATCTCTCTTGAAATAGTGCTTAGAACCACATGCCTGACGGTAAGAGACAACATCCTGGCAGACAAACTCAAATGACATCTGAACTCTCACAAGTGATCCTTGAATTAGGATGTGGTAAAAAGAGCCTTCTGTGAGTGGGGCACATCTATTTGTAACATCCTGGAACAGCAAAGTACAAGTTTTCTGCTCCAGGAGGATATCAAAAGGTAGATACCTTCTCCCTTCATTGGGAAACAAGGTTTCTTTATATGGATTCTCTCATACTTCTGGTGGTAAAAACCTTAATAAAACTCAGAAGGGACAAGTGAACTACTATTTTCATAGTTCCTTTTAGGCTGAGACAGATATGGTTTCCACTGCTTGGAAACCAATCAAGGTAGGAACTTCTCCAGCTCTGATAACACGGAACCAAGAGACATTGCTCTACCCTTCAATCTTTGGCCCTCACAACTTGGATGTTGGGCGGAATGTTATATAATCTCTTGGTTTCTTCAAAAAGGAGTCTAAAATCCTTTTGTCTTCTAAAAAGCCACCATGAGATCTTATGTTTTTAAACGGAGGAGATTTGCTGTTTGGTATGAGTTCATAGATTTTTTTTTTCCTGTTATCACTCACAAAACCTGCTTGAATACTTTCTACATCTTTCAGAATCTGGCCTAAAAGAAAAGATTCACTTCAGTGTAGTTGACATGTGTAATTAGCATGTAGAAGGAAACCCAGTTTCTGTACAGCCTCTAGTCTTGCTTCAGTTGAAGATTCTCCTTACCACCTGTCCAAGCTTCCCACAGCATCCTGGGATAGGAAAGAAAGATAACTTCCATTGAACAAATAACTCGGACACAAAGAATATATTTTGATTATTCAACAAAAAAATTCAACAGTAAGATTGTGAGGTTCTCTCCCAGCTGATAAAAGTCCTATTTGATACGCTAGACTTTCTGAAGCCCAATGTATACCTACATTTGAAAACATGTTGTGTGGCACACCAGCCTCCACAGAGCAGACAGTGTAGACATGGAGAGGACTCATATGGCCATAAGAAGAGCTAGGAAAATATAGAAAGCCTCACAAGTCTCTCTTCCAAATTTTGAACCAAAGGGAGACAGGGCAGAAGTGCACATGAATCCATCACAGTGGTTCAGCCCTCTCTATATTCAAGTGCAAGAGAAGGGAGAAGTTGGTGTGTTTGGCTCAATAAGTTCTTGGCTACTATATGTGACTGCCAGAGCTCCTCCACTGCTCTGTTTTCAATACTCGGTCACATTCGCTGCCCAGTGCACACTTTTCCTGTCTGACTTAGCATGGGGATAAGAGAGGCTGGAAGAACTCAGAGGTAGTTCAGGAGGAGGAAGACCAAGTGGGCCTGTGTGCTATGTGTACTGCACAAAGCAGGGCATAGCTATCTGTGCGCTACATGCATCTATTAATTAGCTAGGAAGAAGAGGCATGTATGATTACATGTTCTCTAGAATTACTACATGTTTGCTACCGCTGGTGTCTCCTGTTGCTGTGAAATGCTGGAAACAACTCACTTTGCTGGCCAGGGCCCTATCATCAGACAGTGATGACTTTTTCATGGCATACCTGATTTGGTCTGAAGGCACACCAGTGTGCCAGGGAATACTGGTTGAGAAAACTGCTCTAGACTAGAAGAAAGCAGGTTCAGTCCTCGGGTGCTGCAACCAAGTCTGGTTTTCAAGATAGCTATACTGAATATTCATAAAATACATTTGCATGCATCACATGCATATTCCATCATAGATATCCTGAAAATCTGACTGGCTTGTAGCACTTGAGGACTGAAGTTGCCTACCCCTGCTTTAGCTGCTCATGTACTTGAGCTGGAAGGTTGCATTTTTATTGGGATCACTTCAGCCTGCAGATTTAATGAACTCTAGGCCATAATAATGACTTATGAACTTTAAACCAGATTTCATCATAATAGAGTGGTGTTCTGCAAACATCCTGAATTCTGGCTAAGATCGCAATGGATTTTCATGTTAATTAGTGAATTGTCCTTCCAACATTTTTCTGAAGACTACATCTCCATAAAGGGAAAAAGGTTCTTAATTCTATGGATTGCTTGAGAGGCATTACCCCTTACTAAAGCCCTTAGAGAATATACTGTTCTGTGCTGCTCCCCCAAGGGGAGGGGCTAGCACTAGATGATACTCCTTAGGCGGAGTTAGTGATCTACTGTGGTAGTTCCCACAGAGTGGCAGTTGATAATACCGTATTATTAGTGTGAAGAATGAACCCTCAGTAAAATGGTGAATGCCTGGGCTGATGGCAGATAACAGCGCCCTCAAGTGGAGATCTTGAGAGGGACCATCAGCTAGGCTAGAGTATTGAAATAGACACAAATAGTTCTGGAAGCTGGGCCACCAGTGGTGGCAGTAGTGAGTCGAAGTTTCAGGCAAGGCTGAAGTCCTTCTGATACTGGAATATATAATCTCTTGAGTCGCTGAGCTGTAGAGAGACTAGAAATGGTGAGTAGACAGGGTATACTGGATACAAGATGGTACACTCACAATAGTAGATGTCTGCAATGGTCTCTGTGCCACAGAGAGTCTTCAGTACATTCAGGAACAGGAGTATAGGCGAGTACTGGTTCTCACAAACAGTCTGTAAGATGAACTCACAATTGCTGTATATGAAATGGCTTCTAGAGTAGAAGAGAGTCTGTAAAAGATTCTAGGAACATGGGCCCTCGTGGAGCGAGTACCTATTCCTATCTGCAATCTTGCCAATGTAACTCTTGATCTCCGTACCTGCGATAACGTCTTGGACAGAAGGGAGTCTGCAGAGAAATAGGAATGGAGGCCCTCGTGGAGCGAGTACCGATTCTTATGTAATAGAACTCACTGTGTTCACGTCCGTGATCGCTTCCAGGCAATGAGGAGTCTTCCGAGTGTTCTGGCAATCTGAAATCAAGAAGAGAGAGCGGAGCCCCCGTGGAGCGGGTACTCCTGGTAAGTTTGAAAGCAGAGTAGCTTGGTGAATCGTAACCAAGAAATATGATTCGAGTCCTTGCTAACTCGTTTGAGGTTATCAAACAAAGACCTTTTAAAGTGCAAATGGATGACGTCACTCCGGGGGGACGCCCCCGAGGTTCGCGCCCTTGCTGGTACAACGTCTGGAGCGCGCACGCCCTTACGTCATCAGGAACATGGCGGATCCGTAGCGTCAGGCCAATCCGGGGGAACCGGGACCAAGAGGTGGAGAGAAGCCTTGGCTGCATCTGTCCGTCAGAGCCGAAGGGTGTCGCATCCCAGGTAGAGAAGGTGGAGCGAGGGGCGAGAAGAGACACGAACGCAACACATACCTAGCATTTTGTTTCTTTTGACTTCATTAGGCCAGGGATTTGAGTGGAAAAGTATATAATTTTTAATTGGATATCAGACTGCATCTCCTGTTGAGCCCAAGCAGGTCAGATCTTAGAGGGCATGTCCAAGGCCCATAAAGTTAGAACCATGGCAGCACTTACCTAAGAACATAGATATACCATATTGGTCAGACCAAGGGTCCATCAAGCCCAGTATCCTGTCTCCAGCAGTGGTCAATCCAAGTCACAAGTACCTGGCAAGCACCCAAATATTAAATAGATCCCGTGCTACTAATGCCAGCAACAAGTAGTAGCTATTCCTATTGATTAATAGCAGTTTATGGACTTCCCCTCCAGGAACTTGTCCAAACCTTTTTTAAAACCCAACTACACTAACTGCTTTAACTAAATGCTCTGGAAACGAATTCCAGATCTTGATTGTGCGTTGCATGAAAAAGAATTTTCTCCGATTTGTTTTAAATGTGCTACTTGCTAATTTCATGACATGCTCCCTAATCCTTGCATTATCTGAAAGAGTAAATAACTATTTCCTATATACCCATTCAAGTCCTTTCATGATTTTGTAGACCTCTAGCTTATTCCCCATTCAGCTGTCTCTTCTCCAAGCTTAACAGCCCTAACCTCTTTATCTTTTCCTCATAGGGGAGCCATTCCAAATCATTTTCATCGCCCTTCTTTGTACTTTCTCCAATGCAACTATATATTTTTGAGATGCAGCGATAAGAATTGCACACAGTATTCAAGGTGCAGCCTAACAATTGAGCGATACAGAGGCATTATGGCATGCTCTGTTTTATTTGCCATTCCCTTCCTAATAATTCCTAACATTATGTTTGCTTTTTTGACTGCCACTGCACACTGAGCTAACATTTTCAATGTAATATTAACTATGACCCCCAGATCTTTTTCCTGGGTTTTAACCCCTAAAATGGAACCTAACATTGTGTAACTTCAGCATGGGTTAATTTTCCCTTTATGCGTCACCTTGTACTTGTCCATATTATATTTCATCTGCCATATGGCCACTCAGTCTTCTAGTCTCATAAGGTCTTCCTACAATTTATCACAATCCACTTGTGATTTAACTACTCTGAATAATTTTGTGTCATCTGCAAATTTGATCACCTCACTCATAGTAACTTTTTCCAGACCATTTATAAATATATTAAAAGGCACCGGTCCAAATACAGATCCCTGAGACATTCCACTGTTTACCTTTTTCCATTGTAGAAACTGACCATTTAATCCTACTCTCTGTTTCCTGTCTTTAAACCAGTTTGCAATCCACAAAAGAACATCTCCTCCTATCCCATTGCTTTTTAGTTTTCATAGAAGGCTCTCATGAGGGACTTTGTCAAATGCCTTCTGAAAATCCAAATGCACCTTATCTACCAGTTCACCTTTATCCACATGCTTATTTACCTCTTCAGAAAAATGTAGCTGATTTGTGAGTCAAGACTTCCCTTGGGTGAATCCATGCTGGTTATGTCCCATTAAATCATGTCTATGTTCTGTGATTTTATTCTTTATAATATTTTCCACGATTTTTCCCAGCACTGAAGTCAGGTTCACCGGTCTATAGTTTTCTGGATCACCTCTGGAGCCCTTTATATATATATATTGGGGTTACATTGGCAATCTTCAGGTACAACAGATGTTTTTAATGATATGTTACAGATTACTTGTAATTGGTCTAAAAATTTCCTTTTTGAGTTCTTTCAGAACCCTGGGATGTATTCCATCCAGTCCAGATGATTTGCTATACTTCAGTTTGTCAATCTGGCCTACTACATCTTCCAGGTTCACCGTGATTTGGGTCAATTCATCTGCATCGTCACCCTTGAAAATCATCTCCAGAATGGGTATCTCCCCAACATCCTCATTAGTAAACCTTGAAGCAAAGAATATTTTGTCTTAGACGCAAGGTAACTCAAACAAGTCCTATGGGCCCACCCCAGCCAGTCGGGTTTTCAGGATATCGTTAATGAATATGCATGAGTAATATTTGCATATACAGGAGGTAGTGCATGCAAATACATCTCATACATATTTATTAGGGGTATCCTGAAAACCCGACTCGCTGGGGTGGGCCCATAGGACCAGTTTGAGCATCACTGATCTAACAATTCAACTAACTCCCTTGCAGGCTTCCTGTTTCTGATATATTTTAAAACGTTTTTATTATGAATTTCTGCCTCTATGGCCAACTACTTTTCAAATTCAGTCTTATCAATGTTTTACTTTTAACTTGCCAATGCTTATGCTTTTTCCTATTTTCTTCAAATGGATCCCTCTTCAAATTTTTGGAGGAAGATCTTTTGGCTAAAATAGCTTCTTTCATCTCACCTTTTAACCATATCAGCAATTGTTTGGCCTTCCTTCCACCTTTCTTAATACATGGAATACATCTGGACTGCGCTTCTAAAATGGTATTTTTTTTTTAACAATGTCCACGCCTTTTGTACATTCTTAACCTTTGTAGATGCACCTTTCAGGGTTTTTTTCTATTTTTCTCATTTTATTAGTTTCCCTTTTGAAAGTTTAGTGCTAGAGCTATGGCTTTACTTATTGTCCCCTTCCAGTGATTAATTCAAAGTTGATCAAGTTATGATCACTATAACCAAGCAGCCCTACCACTCATACCTCTCTCACCGAACCCTGCACACCACTAAGAATGAGATTTAAAATAGCTCCCTCTCTCATTGTTCCTGAACCAATTGCTCCATAAAGCTGTCATTTAATCCATCCAGGAACTTTACCTCTCTAGCATGTCCTGATGTTACATTTACCCAGTCAATATTGGGGTAATTCAAATCTAAAAGTACATGCTAGAGCAAACTGCACTTTGAGGCAATATCACATAGTACAAGAAGTGCAGGTAAATTGACAATCCTGACAAAGGACTCAAAGCGGACTTCCAAAAGTGAAATGGGTTTTTATTAATTCATTAGGCAGCTCCACTGATTTAAATCGCAAGTAGCTTTACGGCGTCCCCCGACACGGTCCCGTGTTTCGCCTAGGGCTGCATCGGGAGGGCTCGCCAGCAGGAATTCACATATGAAATACTGACAGCTGATGTCAAAACCAAGCACATCAGCTGTCAGTATTTCATATGTGAATTCCTGCTGGCGAGCCCTCCCGATGCAGCCCTAGGCGAAACACGGGACCGTGTCGGGGGACGCCGTAAAGCTACTTGCGATTTAAATCAGTGGAGCTGCCTAATGAATTAATAAAAACCCATTTCACTTTTGGAAGTCCGCTTTGAGTCCTTTGTCAGGATTGTCAATTTACCTGCACTTCTTGTACTATGTGGTAATTCAAATCTCCCATTATTACTGCACTACCAATTTGGTTAGCTTCCCTAATTTCTCTTAGCATTTCATCGTCCATCTTATCATTTTGGCCAGGTGGATGGTAGTAGACTCCTATTGCTATACTCTTCCCCAACACACATGGGATTTCTACCCATAAAGATTCGATTGTGTATTTAGTTTCTTGCAGGATCCTTATCCTGTTGAACTCTATGATATCCCCGACATAAAGCACCTTCCCCCACTACGAAGTTGCTCCTCTGATCACCTATTTTATAATTTTGGGTTGTCTTCCTTGTTTTTAAAAAATAAATAAAGACAAAAATTTGAAAGATGAATTTCTTTTTCCAGCAAAAATATTTCCCACCCATTATCAGCTATTATTGTTCCTCTCTTTATGCTGAATACCACCTTTAGCTATGGAGTACGGTGTTTGACTGTGGTGAGCTGCTTGTCTTCAGTAAAATCAAAGTTACTTACTTATAACAGGTGTTCTCTGAAGGCATCAGTTAACCAATCACACACATGGGTCACATACTGTGCTGAGAAAGTTTGTGAACCCCTTATGATGGTTTATATTTTAATACAGTCTATACTCATATCATAATTTGATCCAATCTAAACCCTGATAAGGGAGAAAGATAACCCCTGTTGAATAAATAACTGATATAATGGATACATTTTGATTATTTATTCAACAAAAAGATTAAATAGTAAATATCCTTGTGTGAAAAAGTATGTAAACTCTTTATCCAATAACTGATGGCACCTTATTTGAGCAGCATTAACTTCAGCTAAATGTTTCCTGTAACTGTGATCATTCTCACATTGCCCTTGATAAATTTTATCCCATTCTTTCATACAGACTTGTTACAACTCTATGATATGTGAGGGCTTCTTTGCATGAATTGCTCACTTTGAGTTCTTGCCACAATATTTTAATAGGGTTTAGAACTGGACTTTGATTTGTCCAATCAAAAAACACAAAATCTCCTCTTCTTCAGCCATTCTGTAGTAGATTTACTGAAGGTTCAGGGTTATATAAGCTATCCCTCAAATCCACCACTCTTTGACCATCTCTTGGTGTTTTTATGCATTTCTCATATTGAGGCCACAGTTATTTTGTAATCTTTTCTTCATAACTGCTCTTTGTTACCCCCTCCCAGTTCTTGCATTCCCTGTTATCATGTAACTTCCAAGCTTAATTTGTTTAATTCGTTTTATGTTAACTGATATGATGTCCCAACTAATACCGGTATATAAAAATTTCAAATTTCAAAATTATAGTCTTGCTGTATAAATCACTTTCAGCTCAGCTTCAGCTCATAAATGGCCTAATATTTCATCTAGGATTTTCTCATAAAAAGCAGAATTCATGGTATCGCCAGTGATAGCAAGCCATCTAGGTCCACCACCATGCCTGAGGTGCTTACTGGGAAGTCAAAGTTTGGTTTATGCTGAAAAAAAATGATTGTTGTGACCAAAAAGTTCAATTTTTGACTCATCTGTCCAGAGTACATTATTCCACAAGTCTTATGGGTCATCCAGATGCTCTTCAGTGAACCTGAAGTGAGAGCACTGGTTTCTTCCTAACTATCCTCCCATGAACACCACTCCTTTTCAGTTTTTTCCTAGTGGTTGACGCATGAACCCTCACATTAGCTATAATAAGAGAGACCTACCCATCTTCAGATGTTAGTCTTTGTTTTTTTGTAACTTCGTGGATGATTTTCTGGTTTGCTCTTGGGATGATCTTGGCTGGATAGCCACACCTAGGTAGAATCACTGTAGCATTCAACTTTTTCCATTTGTAAACCGTCTGTCTGACAGTGGATAGAAGTCCCAAATATTTTGGAAATGGCCTTGTAACTCGGGACGTATGATTATCAATTACTCATTTTTCATAGGTCCTCTTAATTTTTTTTTCAGCGTGGCATAATGAGTTCCCACTAACCTTTATGATAAAGACCAAACTCAAAACACAAAACAGATGCCAAAACTCCATCATGCAGATTTACTCTGCAGGATAGTTGACTTTTATCCAATTATTTAAACACCAGATTCTAATTGGCCAATTAATTGTGCTAAGGAAAATAGGGGGTCACACACTGATTTCAAATTAGTCTTATTTTTCCTGTGTTGTACAAGAAACATAGAATTGTTTAATTAATAATCTTTTTATTACATAAGAAAAGACTGGTTTCAATTAAACAAGGGTATCATGGTAAGAACTTGTAATTATTATACTTGAGGTTCACAGGCTTTTTTCTTAAAATTTTAACTGCACTCCTTGCTGAATGAACAGATTCTTCCAAAGCTTTCTGGAAAACTCATTTCACTGATATATGCAGTAGTTACCATGCTGCCATGGCCTTTCAACTTTCTTCAATTCTAAATAATAGAATTGACAAGGGAGAAAACAACTCAAAAGGAGAGGCAGGATTGTGTGACTGGTGAACTGCTCTCTTCAGATAACATCTATTACAGATAAGCAAATTTGCACTTGTACTGTATAGCCATATCCTTCCTCCTGTAAGTTTTTACAGCTTTCACTGGTACAGATGCCTCTTTTGTAGAATGTCACCTTTGACACTAACTTTGAAAGTGAGTAATACTTTTAAGGAAAGGTATATTCATTTCTCTCAATTTTTTTCATTGGAACTTTGATCTTTTTGGGACTATCCTTCTTTTTGAAAATAACTAAATACCTACTTTGTCTGTGGATTCTACATAAAGCTTCTACCTTAAACACAGGATAGCCATGGTTGTTTTAAGGATTAATGCTTTGGTGCCTAGATATAATGAGGGGTTTTATATATGATTACCATGCCTGCGGCAGCCTATCATTTGCCTTTCCTTCTAAACTTGGCTGATGGGAACCACTGCAAATAGTATTCATGTTTCCGCTTTCCCTGCAACTTCTATTGATCTCTTATCCTAAAATTCTCTAGCTGTAGGGAACATCTGTCACAAAACACAATGCTCAGCTTCACATAGACTGACAGTTGTGTCAGATGCTGTAGGTTGATGTTCTTCAGTACATTTTTATAAGCAGGTGCGACATGACTGTAGAAAACTTTCTTTAATAATTGGATTAGGCATGATTAAACTATTTTGGGCTTGTGTTTGTATTATAATACCTAAGCACCAGTTAAGGTTTGCAGCATTTGTGCCACAGTTTATCTTCTCAAGATTTTCTTTACAAATATATGCCCCTAAGGTATGCTAGAAATGTAGGCTGACTTTCTCCTGAACTGTTAGTCATCATGTTTATGGTTTCATGACATGCTAAAGAAGGATCAAAAGCAGTGCTAATACTTTGTGGGATCCTCACGTTATGGTGTTGTGTAGTAATTTGTTATATTATAATGCATCCCATTGGTCAGACATTGGTCTACATACAAGAGTGTATGGCATTAATTAGTTTATTGATTTAAAAATCTTGTATTCTGCCTTTATCAATAGCTTTGTACAAAGCAAATAACATAAATAATGATATATAAATCTATCTATATATATATATATACACACACACCCTTAGTACAATAAAATAATTTAATTCAGAAATAACAGGTCTTGCATTTATATCACATGTCTTTTTATAAACTTTCAAGATAGAGTTCTTTCTTAGTGGTGTGTTTCAGATATTTTAATTTAAAATGTAAGAGAGCAGTGCCTCTGACCTGAAGCAAAAAGTTAATAATCTGAGTCGGAGGATAATAGAAAGGAACGTGATTATTTATTTATTTAAACAATTTATAATCTAGGAGCCTTCTGGTTTTGTGGATTTTCTGGTCTTCTCTTTCCTTTCTTGCCTTTTTTTTTTGTATGAATGTTTTGTGCTGTTTGTGTAGGGCAATTGGCTGATGTATAGGTTTTTAGGACATACGGCAGTGGGGTGTCATGTGACGATAGATGCTTTATTAGTATGGAATCAGCTGAGATTAGTTTGGGGGTTTTTTTATGTTTTGTTCTAAAGCAGGTGATGCTGCCCTTGTAAACTGCTTTGAATGCGTATTTTGATCAATAGGATGTATATACAATTTTAAAATAAGTAATTCCTGCTAGAAACCGAGAAAATGGCTACCGTGTCTTCTCACACATCTGACAATTGGCTATCAACTCTAAAGTACTAAAGTAGTTGGTGGTGCAACAGTCCAAGCTAAATTTTAAAAAAAGGGGGAGAGTAGGGTCTTCAGGCTATTTTATGAGTTCACAGTCAGTTCATCTTTTCTCTAAAACAGGGTAACTCCTTTATTAAATAGGATATCCAGCTTGTCTGAATTAATTATTGTGGCCCTCCCAATGAAGCCTGTTGGGCGAAACATGGTGACCGTGTCGGGGGACATCACTTTGCTCTAAGTGGACATTTTAACTGAGAAGTTGTGGAGTTTCGAATTTACAATAAAGTTTATATAACTAATGCAAAAGAACTTGTAAGGAATACTTATGTAGTTTTCATGCTCTTATCCACTGTTAAATGGTTCTTCACCCATACTGAGGTAAAGCTTGGCCTCCCATTCACCACAGGTTTCAATTTTGTTGCAACTAATGAGCACTTGCTACTTTCATATCATCAGGAAAGCAAGCCAGAATCCTTGGGGGCAAGAACGTCCTAACCATCATTCAACTACAGTGCCTACAGGTGGGATTCCAGTGCATGTATACTGTTTCTGAAGGGAGCCACCATCTGTGAACCCCTTGCCAAGGACATTTGCCAGGGTGTCTGAGTTGTAGAGAGAGGCGGGCAGGACCTAATCTGTGAGAAGTTCTGGAGGCTTAAATGAGGAAGCTATCCAATTCACAATTGTATCAGTGAGCACCAGCAAATTAAAAATAATAGTTCTGGGATGCAATAAACTTGTTAGTGAATAAAAGGCCTCCTCTCTCTCTAATAGGACGCTTAGAGGGTACTTACAGAACATGTTTTATTCAGTCTGTGCAGTAAGAGAGATTTTTGCTGCATGTTATTTCCAAAAGTTTTATTCTCACTATTTACACAAAGGTTAGCACAATTGCACCCAGAGAGAAGTGATTAGTTCTCTGAAGGATTTTATTATGACTACTGAATTTTATCAGAAATAAAATATTGCATGTCCCATCCCCATGCATTAGCATATTGTCTGTTTAATATAGGTAAAAGCTTCTTTTTTTCTTTTTTGTTTTTCCATTTTTTTGTTTTTGATGATCCGACATCTCACATTCTCTAACATTAAGGTAATTAATTAGTCACTAGGCTGATAGATAGACTAAGTCTTGGAGTATAAAATTTACACAGTCGTTAATTGCCAACTGCTTTCTGTAGCTAGTGCTATACTTTTTTTGAACAGATAATAGCAATGTTACCAATGACTTAGTGATATATTGTCCTCCCCTTTAATGACACGTTAGTTCTTCGTGTGATACCCTCTGCTGCAGTAGATCAGCAAAATGTTTTTCAGACTGCAGAAAGATTTCTCTAGAAACTCTTAAGCCATCTTACTCTCTTTTATTTTTGCTATATTCACTCCTAATGTTTTGGGCTTAATTAGATTTAATGCCTGGTAGAGCATTCGGCAAGGCATACTAACTTTTTAGAAAGTGTGCCCTGGAGTGAGAGTATTTAGAGGATGCCACTGTGTAAAATTGAGGCTTTTGTGTTTGCCTCTGCTCTGTGACCTCATTGCATTGTTTATTGGTTAAAATATTCGAGTGGAAACATTTTTAGAAAACTTGGATTCCAACTTTAATTTTTATGATCCAGTACGAAAAAAATGTTTATATAGCTTTTTCTTTTCAAATTTTGTTTCTCTTTGCCTTTTTTTTATTTTGCTTTTTATTTTGACTTCCTTGCCATTTTTTTCCTCCTTTTAGCCTCTGAATAATCTGCTGCCGTTCCTTTCCTTCTCGACCCCTGCAGTAGCTCCTCTCGCACTGTGGCAGTGGCTATTCTCCTATCCAGGCCCACAGTAGCAACTTCGCACCCACTGCTCCTCACGTGCCTGGGCCAGCAACAGGTGCAGAATTTTAAGCATCCTAATGCCTGAAATGTTTTTCAGCCTTGATTAGAATATTTCTTTTTCTGCTTATAGATCTCGAAGAGGGAGAATCTAATGAAAGCGAATACAAAGGTCAGGATCTGTTGTTACCAGAACTGATGGCATCAGACAGTAGGATAGTTATTGAAAAATGTCAGCTGATTAGCTGAGAAAATCAGCTTCAGTAAGAACATGTTTTAGGCTTTATATTCCAGCTTAATTTAATAAAAAGTATTTTTAACCAGAAAACTGAGAAGATATCACCAGGCAGCTATGGAATTTAAACTTATGTCTGATGATAATTCAGAGAATCTTGGTGATCTTGTGGGGGTATGAGAACTATTCTTTTACAACATAATGGTAAAGATGGAATAAAATCATTTATTGTTACCATAAGAACTCTGTATGCAAAATCTCAATATCAAACCCTTTTATTAGTTCTGTGGCTCCTTTGAATACTGACAGAATATCAAGTGAACTTGTCCAGTTTCCGAAATTCTCATAAAATATAAGGAAATTCCAGGATGCTGAATTGGATTCGCTTGCCCTCTGGGAATCATATGCTATTTGTGAAATTGTTTCCTTAAAACTTTAATGGGTGTCATTCACAGTGATTTTAAAAAGTTGTAAATGCCAGAGTTTCATTTTTCAACTTATTTATATTAATTGTAGATCAACTTTGCATTGTGTGCTATTGATATTAATAATTCAGTGTCTGAGATCGATTTTAAAATTGTTGTTCATGCAGAAATGCCCATATACACACACATGTGGGCCATGCAACGAGCAACATGGATTTTAAAAAGCCGCGATTTTTGCACGTGTAAACCTGTGTGTGTGCCATAAATAAGGGGGTGGAAAAGGGGTGGGGCCAACGCACACATAACTGCGTATTTTAAAATTGGAGGCTGCAGCACGCATTGACTTGTTAGCCAAGTAACTTTACTGCTATTCCTGATGAGGAGCAAGTCTGTAGCTGTCACATTTTAGGGCTTTCAGGACAGGGCGAGAGGTCCAGGTCAGCTGGGGGGTAAGCAGGATGAAGAACCAAAGGGCTCTGGAAGACCTCGATATTTACTGGGCAAACTGGTGGACTATTTGGAAAAACTTGGAATGGCCCTTACGTAAGCATGTTTTAACATCCACTTAAAAACACATGTTAAAGCCGGTAAAATGGAACTGCAAGAAGTGCTTTTCCAAACGAGCAAAACAAATAGTAACAAATGAGAGCAAAATCTCTTTCAAATACTGATAATGTCCCCTAATATGACCCAGTTGGCAATAGGTAACTAGTGTAAATCTCACAATTTGAGTAATCTTATCCTGGGATCTGTACCTTATCACAAATCTGACCACTGCATTTTGCACTAATTACAACACCCTAAACAGTGATTTCAGAAGACCCAAATTCACAGCATTGCAATAATTGATGGTAATTAAAACAACAGAGACTGCATCACAATGGAAAAATCAGCCAAGTCCAAAATATATTTTAAGCACCTCACCATTTTAAATTTGTAAAAAGCAGACTTAGCTGCTTCAACTCACCTTTCAAAGTTAGAGGAATATAGTTGGATCCCCAAATTATTAGCCTCAAATAGTAAGAGTAAAGAAAAATGCCTCTTATAGATCTTTTGGAGGGGACTGACCAGTCCATAGAATTTCAAATTTCTGAGGTTCAACATTAATTTATTGCAGGTCACTCAACTGTTCCATCAAAAGTATCCAGCTCATTGGTTAATAGTAGTAACAGCCACATCGGCAAGTTACTCCCATGCTTATTTGCTCCCCAGACTGTGAAAGTCTGGGTGCTCGTTGGTTATTGTCTGAATCCAATTCCCCTTTTTCCCCCTACCGTTGAAACAGAGAGCAATGTTGGCGTTGCATCAACAGTATCAAGACTTATTGCTTAAGGATAGTAACAACCGCACCAGCAAGATACCCCAATGCACTCTTTTCTTCATGTCCATTCTCTAACCTTTAGGGATCCTCAGTGTTATCCCCTGCCCCTTTGAATTCTTTTACTATTTTTGTCTTCACCACCTTTTCTGGAAGGGCATTACAGGCATCTTCCATCCTCTCCGTGAAGAAATATTTCCTGACGTTGGTTCTCAGTTGTCCTCCGAGGAGTTTCATTTCATGAATCCTAGTTCTACTAATTTCTTTAGGATGGAAAAGGTATAATGATTGTGCATCATTAGGATTTTTCAGGTATCTGAAGGTCTGTATCATATCTCCATTGCACCTACTCTCTTCCAGGGTATACATATTCAGATCCTTCAACCTCTCTTCATGATGCTGACCCCATACCATTTTGGTCACTCACCTCCTTCCCGTGTCTGTCCTTTTTGAGATACAGGCTCCAGTATTAAACACAGTACTCAAGGTGAAGTCTCACCAAGGACCTGACAAGGGCATCACCACCTCCTTTTTTTTTTTTTTATTGGTAATACCTCTCTCTATGCAGCCAAGCATTCTTCTAGCTTGTTGCATTGCTTCTCCACCTTCATATCACCAGACACTGTCACCCCAAGGTCCCTCTCCCAGTCAGTGCACATTAGTCTTTCACCACCAATCACATACATCTTTTTTGGATTACCACACCTCCCCCCCAGATGCATGACTGCACTTCTTGGCATTGAGTCCCAGCTGACAAATACTCAACCAGTTCTCAAGCTTTCTTAAACAACTTTTAATTTTCTCTACTCCTTCAGACATGTCCACTCTGTTGCAGATCTTAGTATCATTTGCAAATAGACAAACTTTACCTTCTATCCCTTTTGCAGTGTTGCTCACCAAGATATCAAACTGAACCAGTCCCAAAACTGATCCCTATGGCACTCCACTTAACACCATTCTTTCTTCAGAGTAGGTTCCATTTACCATTAAACACTGTCTCCTGTCAATTAACCAGTTTGCAAACCACTTTGGCATCCACTCTCAAGGTTCTCATTTTGTTCAAAAGCCTCCACCATGGAACCATATCAGTTTTACTAAAATCCAAGTAAATCACATTGAGCCCTGTTCCCTGATTCAGTTCTCTAGTCACCTAATCAAAAAAATCAATAAGATTTTTCTGACAGGACCTTCCCTTGGTGAATCCATGCTGCCTTGGGTCAAGCAACCCACCAGATTATAGATAGTTTACTATCCTTTCCTTCAGCAGCGTCTCCATTAATTTTCCCACCACCAAGGTGAGGCTAACCGGCCTCTAGTTTCCAGCCTCCTCTCTGTTGCCACTCTTGTGAAGCAGGACCACCTCCAATCTCAGGGCATCTCTCCTGTTTACAGGGATCTATTGAACAGGTCTTTCAGCAGACCTGCCAGCATATTTCTGAGCGCTCTCAGTATCCTGAGATGAACCTCATACATTCTCTTCTTAAATGGGTTTTGTCTACTTTGTCACCAACTATGGTCTTATCAACCAGCAATGGTCCTTCTCCAGGGTCGTCTTTAGTGAACACTGAAGTGAAGTATTTGTTTAATATTTCTGTCATTTCTTCATCACGCTCCACACATTGATCTTTGTCACCTTTCAATTTCACTATACCATTTTGGACCTTTCTTCTTTCTCTGATATATATGAAAAATGTTTTGTCCCTCACTTTACCTCTTTGGCAGCCTTTCTTCTGCCTGACCTTTTGCTTTCGTGATTTCTTTTTAGTCTCCCTCAGTTTCACCAGATATTTTTTCCATGTTTCTCTTTTTGGGATGCTTTATACTTCTTGAATGGTGGTCTTTTTGCCTTTAGTTTTTCAGCCATCTCTTTTGAGAACCAGATCACTTTCTTATTCCTCTTATTTTTGTTTACTTTTCTGACATATACATCTGTTGCCTTTGTAATTGCTCCTTTTAGTTTGGCCCACTGTTGTTCCATCTTTCTCATTTTGTCCCAATCTTTTAGTTCTACCTTCAGGAACGTCCCCATTTTGACGAAGTCCGTATTTATTAAATTCAAAACTCAGGTCTTCGTGTGACCTCCCTGTATCTTATTTGCGATATCAGACCATATTGTCTGATGATCACTGGTACTCAGGTGGGCATCCAACCAGCCATTAGAGACATTGTCCCAGTTACTGAGCACTAGATTGTGAGTTCCATTACCATTTGTTTGAACAGATCCCCTTGCATCTACTACCTCTCTACTTCTGGTAGATTCCACAGAAGGGATTTTCCAGTCTACATTCAGCAGATTAAAATCTCCAACAAGCAACACTTCTCCCTTCTTTCCCACCTTTTGGATGTATTCAATCAGATCTCTGTCTAGTTCTTCTGTTTGAGTCGGAGGTCTGTAGACCACACCAGTAAAAATGGAAGTATCACCTTTTTTTTTTTTTTTTTAGAACTGTCCATAATGCTTCTTCTCTACCGCACATCCCTTGCAATTCTGTTGCTTGGATATTGTTTTTGACACAGAGCTACTCCTCCCCTTTTTCTGTCCTCTCTGTTCTTCCTTATCAAGTTATAGCCAGGGATGGCCATATCCCAATAATGAGACTCACTGAACCAGATTTCTGTAACAACAACTATGTCCAAGTCAATTTCTACCATTAAGGCCTGCAGGTCTGGAATTTTATTGCCCAGACTATGAGCATTTGTAGTCATAGCTTTCCAAATCTTCTTCCTAGGATTGCTGCTCTTCCTAATCATTATTTTCTGCTATTTTGAGCCAATTGATTTTATTGCTTTCTTCTCCCAATTCCTGTATTGCTTGAGGATGACATGGCAATTTCATTGGCCACCTCTTGCCACCCCCGTCTTCTAGTTTAAATGCCTGATAAATGCTCTGACTTCTTACAATATAAACTTGTACTGCTTCATACACGGCTCCAGCCACCAATGTAACCAAAGCCACTTGCTTTACACCATGTTTTGAGCCAGATATTGAAGTTATCTATACGGTAGAGCTTTTCCTTCCCCTTTCCATGAACAGGTAATACTTCTGAAAAGGCAATAGTCTTTGCCATGTGTCTAATCTTCTTTCCTAGGTTTTGGAAATCTTTCTGTACTGCAAGGATACTATAGGCCGGATTTTTAAAAGGTTACGCGCGCCAGGCCTATTTTAAAAAGGCCTGGCGACACGCATAAGTCCCGGAGCTTTACCAAAGGGGCAGGGGCAGGGCGCTCCAGAGCTGGCCATTGCTGCTGTGTTGAAGGATTGTGTGTTGGCAGCCTGCCAGTAGGCGCAAAATATAAAATAAAAATTTTGGGAGGGGGTTAGAGTAGGGCTAGGGGGAGGAAAGGTTAGGGGAAGGGATGGGAAGGTCAGATTAGGGGGAAAGGAAGTTCCCTTCCAGGCTGCTCCGATTTCAGAGCATCCTGGGAGGGAACAGGGGAAGGCAGCACAGCTTGGCACGCGCAAGGTGCACATTTGCGCGCAAGTTATAAAATCGGGTGTACATGTGCACGCGCCAGGTAGCGCGCACACCTTTTTAAAATCTACCCCTATATCTAGCAAAGATGGATGATAACATTCATATTGGAGTCTCTACATTCTTCTGTATTTGCGTTGACTGGTTGGTATTTCTACTGGTTGAGGATCCTGGAAGGCATTTAACTATTGTGTCCCTATCAAAATTGATTCAAATACCTGAAATTAATGATGCACAAAAACCAGATTGCAAATGATTGCAAAAACTAGAATGTACATGTATGAGACTCCAAAGGAAATCTGTAGCTTCTCCTGAAAACTGTTTCTGCAATCACTGGGTTATAGAGGGAGAAAGGTGAGGGAATATAAATGGGGGAAAGGCCTCCTAGTGGCTGTGACTGAAGACTGATGGCAGCATATAAATTGAGGCAGGTTCTGATTGATCTGTTTGTATGAAGGAGCGGGAGAAGGAAGCTGGACTAAAAAATAAAAAAAGTAAAAACAGAAAAACTGCACTTGAGAATCACCTTCAACCAGAAGATATGATGGTCTGCAAGACTTAAAAATGCAGTCTGTTTTTATTTACTTATTTATTTATAAATATTTGATAGTCCACCTTTTCCTAAATTAGTCTCAAGGCAGATAATTAAAAGGACATTCAAAATTATAATCAGAGCATGTATACAAGTATGGCTAAAGACGAGAGGTAGATCTTAAGTCATCTAGGTTGAACAGAACATATAGTAAATAATGAAGAATCCAATGAGTGAAATGGTTAGCAAGAATATAAGGATAGGTACAAGAGTACAAATGCATATATATTGTAATAAGACAAGTACTTTGTGCCGAGGTAGTAAGAATAAATTAAGTAGAAATAGTCCATCTTGTCATAAATTGTGTTTTATTGTAAGCATTGGTAGTAAGACGTGGAGGGGAGTATGAACTAAGTATGAGATCTTTTATGTTCATCTGCTAGGAAGCTAGAGAAGCAATGGGATATCCTGCATAGAGCCATGATTACAACCATCAGTGGCATGGTAGAATTGCATTAAGCTTCCAAGAAGTGTTGGATAACCTACATGGTGTGACCTTGGTTTAAACCCATACATTTATGAGCATGGAAGGCTATTTAGGGAAACAGCTATTTAGGGCAACAGCCTCCCTGAATTTGATGGCAGTGTGGATTATTACCAAACTCAGTAATAAGACAAAAATTGGGGCCTATTTGATTAAGTAATGGTCTTGTAAGAATTAGAGGGCTATGACCAGACCTGACATGGCCTATCAATGGAGGTGGAAGATGCTCTCACTGCAACAATTTTTGGATGTGCTTGGGAGGCTTGTAGTGGGAAAAGAATTGAAAGATCAATAAAGACTTGGGTTGCGGGATTTAGCTGGTATTGGTTTGCATATTGGGGCGGATTTTAAAAGTGCGTGCAGAGCCCGGGGCTTTCGAAAAGGGGTGGGAGGGGGCGTTCCCGAAACGACGCAGCGTTTCGGGGGCGTGTTTCGGGGGCGGGCCTGGGGGCGTGGCACCGGCCCGGGGGCGTGGTCGAGGCCTCCGGACCAGCCCCAAGGACCAGAGGACGGAGCGGGGCTGCCGGCGACACGCGCAAAGTTACGCCTGCTTTCAGCAGGCGTAACTTTGCCGACAAAGGTAAGTGGGGGGTTTAGATAGGCGGGTGGGGGGTTTAGATAGGCGGGTGGGTTAGGGAGGGGAAGGTGGGGGGAGGGCGAAGAAAAGTTCCCTCCGAGGCCGCTCCGAAATCGGAGCGGCCTCGGAGGGAACATGCAGCTCGCGCTGGGCTCTGCGCGCGCAGGTTGCACAAATGTGCACCCCCTTGCGCGCGCCGACCCCGGATTTTATAAGATACGCGCGGCTACGCGCGTATCTTATAAAATCCAGTGTACTTTTGTTCGCGCTCGCGTATTTTTTAAAAATCTGCCCCACAATGTGTATTATTGCTCACAATAATTCACAAAACCATACACAAAGACGAACCCAACTGCCTAAAAACACTATTCCAAAAGCATCATCCCCAGCGAAACACGAGATCAGCAAACAAAGCCCTACTAGCAATTCCCCCAATCTCCACAGCAAACCTCACAACAGTCAGAGAAAGAGCGACTTCAATACAGGACCATACCTTTGGAACACTTTCCCAGAAAACATAAGGCTACAAAATGATACAAAACTCTTCAAAAAAAACTACTCAAAACCTGGCTTTTCTGACAAGCTTACAAAGAAGGTATCGGATAAGCGGACAGTATTAGACACAATGATGGTATCAGCAAAACAGTGATCAACATTTTGCACCTAATTGCTCTACCACGACTTGTTACTAGATTTGGATATATAGATATTTTAGTCAAGAAAATTTTAGATGTTAACTGCTATAACCAAATCCTTACCTCTGACATATACTATAGCTGTTATCGCTCCTTTACCATATCATCATCGTACTCTCATTGTTAAATATTTGTAAACAGCCATGAAAACAATGAACAACCTTCTGCACTTGCTTTGTTGACCTCACAGATATGCTATTCAACCGTGACCCCACGATTCGTTTGTCTTCTGATATTTATACATTTTGGCCTATAATATTTAGATTTTAACTGCTATTACCTACTTTGTTGACCTCACAGACTTGCTATTCAAATGCGATTCCACGTTTTGTTTGTCTTCCATTATTTATATATCTTAGCCATAATTTTTAGATTTTAACTACTATTACCTACTTTGTTGAACTCACAGATATGCTATTCAAATGCGATCCCATGATTTGTTTGTCTTCTGTTATTTATATATTTTAGCCTATAATATTTAGATTTTAACTGCTATTACCAATTCCCCCCTAACATATACTATTACTGTTAGCATTCCCTGACTATACCATTATTGTTATCATTCCTCTACTATATCATTATTGTACTCTCCAACAGCATCATCGTACTCTCCTACAGCATTATTGTACTTTCCTTACTATTGCTGTTGTCACTCCTTTACTATCTCTCCACCACTATATCATCATTGTTCTCTCATATAACATTACTGTACTTTCCTTACTAAATGTTTAACATATCTCATACATATCTCCTACTTTATCTCTTACATCTACTATATCCTAAATTCCTGCTAAATGGTTACTACATATCCATTAACATTACTGTACTTTCCTGCTAAACGTTTGTAAACCGTTATGAAGGTCCCAAATGATATGACGGTATAGAGAATCAAATAAACCTTAAACCTTAATGTACGAAAAGTGTGTAAAATGCTTTACCTTGTTACCACATACGTTATATTGCTGCCGCAGATGAAATGTATTTCTCAGGTGCAGTAGTTTCGAAAAAAATATACTTTTCTTTTGTGTTGCTAGGAAATATCAAAAAGGAACCAGAGTGCGGCTGAAACTGGTGGATTTGGAACTTGCCTCAAGATTCCTTGGAGCACATACAGATACAACATTATTGGAGGCCGAAGCCGTGTTACTGGGGATCCTAGAAAGTAGAGAATCAAAACAAAGAGAATAAAGTTAGAGTAAATTATTTTGTATACTTCTGTTTGCTTGTACTTCAACAGGGTTTTGATTTTCTGAATTATTTAATAAACATCCTTGTATTACTGTACTTTAAACATTTTCACATCAGTACCAGTTGTAAATGAAAGAAGCTAATCAAGATGATTTGGCATGTTATGTTCATCCACATATTAATCCCTATGTAGATTTTATCAGGCAGTGACCCTAATGTTGTTTTGAGCCCCAGAAACAAAAAATAATCAGAAACCTCATCCCTTTTATGACAAATGTCATCAAACTTTGATAAGTTGTGGCACATTGTGCCTCCAATTCTGAGAAACAGAGTTGAAGAAAAATGCATGATAAGTTAAATACTTGTGTTCAGAATTGGGACCTTGTGTCTTATATCACAGGCATTACCTCACAGAGATGAAAACCAAAGACCAGTCCATGAAATTATGGTCAAGAGAGAAAATCTCAAATTTTAATTTACTGTCTGGCTTTTTCTTACTTTTGAAGACATTATGACATGACATGATATGAAAGTAGAAGAATTTTTATTTTAAATGGGAGGTTTAATCTTTCTTCAAAGTGCTATTTCAGTTCCCTAAAGGGGTTGGCAGGATGTTAACTGCCCAAATTTTACAGGTTCTTAATCTAAGACAAAAAAGGGACTATGTTTAGCACATGCTCAGAGCTTACATTTGATCTTAACCAAAAAGGTGGCGAAGCAAAATAAGGAGAGGAAAACAAAGATGTTTGCTATTAGAATACATTATGAGGTTGATACAATCCAGTTTTCACCATCATCATGGTAATGTTATTGTATTCTGGGATTTATATTACTCTTGTACCATATAGTCTATATTCCAGGAGGTAGGTGCAACATATATGTCTGAAGCAGGGGTATTCACTTCCAGTTCTAAAAGAGTACACATGATCTGATTTGCATGATATCCCAGTGAATATTCATCAGATATATCTACATAAGTCAGTCTTAGGTTAAGCTTATATTTTGTTTATCCTGTAATAAAGATTTTTTAAATACTCAAACTTAATGTGCAATTCTCAATAGCAAACATTTAAATGATTTTTAAATTATTTTTGTAGAAGAAAGACTTTATCTGGTACAATGTGACTTAACACTTATAAACAGTGCTACCGATGATATGAGCCTGAATATTTCCCAATTTTCAGTTGTAAAACATTTAAAAACTTTGATGCGCATATATATCAAAAAACTTAACTTATGAATCCAGTGTGATCACTGAGAGGAGAGGATCACCTTGCTGCTGGCTGGAAAGAATCAGTAAGTACTACTTGAAGAAATGTTTAAAACTTAAAAGTATTGAGGAAACGTAAACTATTGTGGTATATTATTTAATGTGTTCTTATGTTTTGTTTTAAATAGTAGTAAGAAAGTCAGGCAGCAAACAGAAGTTTGTGTGTTTTGTTTTAAATAGGTAGGCAGGCAACAAACAGAAGTTTGTGTGTTTGTATTTCCCAATCCTCCCACCCCTCTCCCACCCACCTAATTTCATCCTTTAATTTATAGGCAGGTGTCACTTTAATACGTAAAATAAAATTGAAAAAATCAGCCTTTTAAATTAAACTCAGAAATTCCCAACTATCAAGAGTTTGATCATTCCCTTGAAGATCACTACCAGATATATAGGGGTAGATTTTTAAAGTTATGCGCGGGCGTAGATTAGTTCGCGCCGGGTTGCGCGAACAAATCTACGCCCGATTTTATAACATGCCGCGCGCATGTTATTTATTTATTTGCTTTGAACTTTTATATACCGAAATTCATGTGCAAAAAGAACATATCAAATCTGTTTACAGCAAAACGAGGGAAGCATAAAACGGAAGCTTTACTTCAAACAAGGGTTACTGGAACTGGGATCAAATTTAACATATACATACTATGGTCTTCCAGATATATAGCAGGCAAAGCTAAGAAAGAAAATAAAAAGTAATGATGGAAACTACTCCTCCGTGACCAGGAGCTAAAAGCTTGAGGTAAAAGTGAGAAGCAAGACCTGTATTCTAGGTAGGGTCTGGTAAAAGTTCGGAAAACTTGACTGAGGTCTTGACTGATGAACCAGATGGGAAAACGTGACTGTCAACTTGAATGAAGCAGGACCTATCTGCGAGGTATTGTCTGGGTAAGAGTTTGGAAAACTTAACTGAAAAGGCATTCCTGTTGTAGTAGGAAAGGCAGATGGGTCCTATGAATTTACTGAAAAGCTTGAGAAAAAAATCCAGGGTCTGCGCGCCCAGGGGGGTGCAAAATTGTGCAACCTGCACGCGCCGAGCAGCCTGCCTCCGTTCCCTCTGAGGCTGCTCCGAAATCAGAACGGCCTCGGAGGGAACTTTTTTCCCAGCGCCTCCCCCCCCCCCCCACACCACCTTCACCTCCTTTCCCCTACCTAACCCACCCCCCAGTCCTAACTAAATCCCCCCCACCTTCAGCCCAGGGGCTGGTTTGGAGGCCTCGACCACGCCCCGGGCCGGCACCACGCCCACGGCCCCGTCCCCTGAATGCCGCACCCCCCGCCACACCCCCCACCATGCCTCCCAAGCAAAGCCCCGGGATTTACGCGCGTGTCGGCGGCCTTTGCAACATAGGCGCACCAGCGCACAAGTCCCCTGCGCACGTAAATCCGGCTTGATTTATGTGCACAAGGCTTTAAAGATCTGCCCCATAGTGAATACACTAATATATTTAAAGGACTCTAATTGTACGCATTCCTACTGCCATAGCAACCTAAAACTTAACTAGGAACTGAAAACATTTAAGATGAAGGCAGCAGTCCAGAAGCAAGATGGGGGCCTTCCAGTCTTTTGCATCAAGTGTCACATGTATGATTTTTTTTACCCACCGGTGTACGTGTACATCAGATGATGACGTCAGGCTAGGGAGCTATTTAAACCCAGCCTTGCCACTCCTTCCTTGCCTCAGCAACAGGTCAAGTTCCATGAGAATAGCTGGTTGCTTCCTGTCTTAGTGTTCCTGATTCCTGGTTCCTGACTCCGTGCTTCTGGTCCTTGTCTCCTGTCCTGACCCTGGGCCTCGTATACCCCATTCCTGTCCTCCAGATTCCTCTGACTGCTCCTCTGGCTCTGACCTCTGTACGTTTCCTGGACTCCATCTTGTCTGCTGCCCGCCTTGATCCTCTGCCTGTTCATCGGATCTCGCCTTCTCGCTGCCTGCCCCGACCTCTGGACTCCGCTTTTTGCAGCTAGCCCCGACTTCTGGTACATCTAACTACGTCTCTTTTTCTGTCTCTCTGGGATTCTTCATCAACTGGAGACCCTCGCCTAAGTCCAACTGGCTCCGGCACCCAAGGGTTCAACCTGTATTGAACGTGGGTTGGTGAAGGTCCTGTTGGGTCTCCAAGCCGACCATTCGCTTCCCGATGACAAGGACCTGCAGGGCGGTTTCCCCTGTAGGTAGCACCAACCTAGTCTCGGCTTAAGGGTCCACCTACCAACAGGATCTAGGTGTCATCGTTGAAAATACATTCAAGCCTTCTGCTCAGTGTGTAAGAGCAGGCAAGAAAGCAAATACAATGCTAAGGATTATTAGGAAAGGAATGGCAAATAAAACAGAGAATAAGATAATGTCTCTGTATCACTCCATGGTGCAACCTCATCTTGATTATTGTGTTCAGTTCTGGTCACTACATCTCAAAAATGATATAGCAGAATTAGAAAAGGTACAGAGAAGGGTGACCAAAATGATAAAGGGGATGGAACGATTCCCCTATGAGGAAAGGCTAAAGAAGTTAGGATTCTTTAGCTTGGTGAAGAGATGGCTGAGGGGAAATATAGAGGTTTATAAAATAATGAGTGGAATGGAATGAGTAAACGTTAATCAGTTCTTTCAAAACATACAGGGAACATACAATGAAGTTACTGGGTAATACATTTAAAACTAATAAGAGTAAATATTTTTTTACTTGTTGCATAATTAAGCTCTGGAATTCATTGCCAGAGGATGTGGAGGAAAAGTCCAGAAATCCACTGCTAATTCTTGGGATAAGCAGCTTGGAACTAATCTACCCCTTGGGATCCTGTCAGGCTCCTGTGACCTGGCTTGGCCACTGTTGGAAACAGGCTACTGGGCTTGAAGGACCTTTGGTCTGACCCAGTATGGCAAATCTTATGTTCTTATATTTCTTATGTTCCTGACTCTCAGAGACGAGCCCAATTTCTGGAGGCAGAAGTGGCACACCTGGAGGAGCTGAGGCAGACAGAGAGGTATATAGATGAGACTTTTAGGGAAATAGTAGCCAAGTTCCAACTCCAGTCTGGCAGCCAGCCCTAGTGCTGCCTTGAAGGAGGAAAGTCTTATGATCGGAGAGCATCAACCCGGTACATAGGAACTGATCCTGTAGCAAGGACCTGCTCTCCAGGTGATGCAATGTCTTCTCGCACCAAGGATGTGTCTCCCAGGACTACTGCCCAGGAGGGATAGGGTTAGGTTGGCTGTCATAGTTGGTGATTTGAGTATTAGGAATGTAGATAGCTGGGTGGCTGGTGGGCATGAGGATTGTCTGGTAACATGCCTACCTGGTGAAAGGTGGCAGACCTCACGCATCACATTAGATAGAATTTTAGACAGTGCTGGGGAGGAGCCAGCTGTCGTGGTAGATGTGGGCACCAATGACATAGAAAAATGTGGAGCAAAGTTCTAGAAGACAAATTTAGGCTCTTGGGTAGAAAGCTGAAATTAAGAACCTCCAGGGTAGCTTCTCTGAAAATGCTCCCTATTCCACATGCAGGTCCCCAGAGGCAGGCAGAGCTCCAGAGTCTCAATGCGTGAATGAGGCTATGGTGCATTGAAGAGGGATTCAATTTTGTAAGCAACTGGGGAACCTTTTGGGGAAGGGGGAGTCTTTTCCGAAGGGTTGGGCTCCACCTTAACCAGGGTGGGACCCAGGCTGCTGTCGCTAACCTTTAAAAAGGAGATAGAGCAGCTTTTAAACTAAATCAATGGGGAAAGCTGACAGTCACCCAGCGGCACATGGTTCGGAGGGAATTATCTTCAAAGGATACTAATGAAGCATTAGTATTAGGGCAGCCCAACGGAGATGTTCCAAAAATAAGAAAAGTAGTCCGTGTGTATAATTAAAAACTCACCTGAGCTAAAAGATTCCAATGTATCCCTGCCTACTGAAAAGCAGAATGTAAATACAAACAGAAAACACATTTTGAAATGTTTGTATGCTAATGCCAGAAGTCTAAGAAGTAAGATGGGAGAATTATAGTGAATGATGACATAGACTTAATTGGCATCTCAGAGATATGGTGGAAAGAGGATAACCAATTGAATGGTGCTATACCAGGATACAAATTATATCACAATGACAGAGAGGAGCATCTTGGTGGCTAGGTGGCGCTTTATGTCCGAGATGGCATAGAGTCCAACAGGATAAAGATTTTGCATGAGACTAAATGCACAATCAAATCTTTATGGGTAGAAATCCCTTGTGTGTTGGGGAAGAGTATAGTGATAGTATACTTCTATCGTCCACCTGACCAAAATGGTGAGGACAGTGAAATGCTAAGAGAAATGAAGGAAGCTAACCAAACTGGTAGTGCAGTAGTAATGGAAGATTTCACTTACCCAATCACTTATTGATTGGGTAAGTGAAACATCAGGGCATGCTAAAGAAAGAAAGTTCCTGGATGGAATAAATGACAGTTTTATGGAGCAATTGGTTCAGGAACCAATGAGAGAGGAAGCAATTTTAGATCTAACTCTCAGTGGAGCGCAGGATTTGGTGAGAGAGGTAACGGTGGTGGGGCCGCTTTGCAATAGTGATCATAATAAGATCAAATTTGAATTAATGACTGGAAGGGGAGGGATAGTAAGTAAATCTACCGCTCTAGCACTAAACTTCAAAAGGGAAAGTTTGATAAAATGAAAAAAATAGAAAAAACTTGAAAGGTGCAGCTACAAAGGAAAAAGTGTGCAACAGGCATAGACATTGTTAAAAAAAAAAAAAAAAAAATCCTAGAAGCACAGTCTATATGTATTCCACACATTAAGAAAGGTGGAAGGAAGGCAAAACGATTACTAGCATGGTTAAAAGGTGAGGTGAAAGAAGCTATTTTAGCCAAAAGATCTTCAAAAATTGGAAAAAGGATCCATCGGAAGAAAATAGGATAAAGCATAAGCATTGGCAAGTTAAATGTAAGACATTGATAAGACAGGCTAAGAAAGAATTTGAAAAGAAATTGGCCATTGAGGCAAAAATTCACAATAAAAACATTTTAAAATTTATCCGATGCAGAAAGCCTGCAAGGGAGTTGGATGATCAAGGGGTTTAAAGGGGCACTTAGAGAAGATAAGGCCATTGTGGAAAGATTAAACAATTTCTTTGCTTTGTTATTTACTGAAGAGGATGTTGGAGAGATACCCTTTCCAGAGAAGGTTTTCATGGGGGGTGATTCAGATCAACTGAACCAAATCACGGTGAACCTAGAACATGTGTTAGGCCTGATTGACAAACTGAAGATTAGTAAATCACATAGACCAGAAAGTATACACCCCAGGGTTCTGAAAGAAGTGAAAAATGAAATTTCAGACCTATTTCAGTTAATTTGTAACCTATCATTAAAATCATCTGATGAAAGATGGCCAATGTAACTCCTATATTTAAAAAGAGATCCAGGGGTGAGCCTGACTTCAGTGCCGGGAAAAATAATGGAAACTGTTATAAAGAATAAAATCACAAAACATTTAGATAGACATGGTTTGATGGAACACAGCCAACATGGATTTACCCAAGGGAAGTCTTGCCTCACAAATCTCCTACATGTTTTTGAAGGGGTGAATAAACATGTGGACAAAGTTGAACCAGTAAATGTGGTGTATTTGGATTTTCAGAAGGCGTTTGACAAAGTCCCACTTGAGAGGCTTCTAAGAAAACTAAAGAGTCATGGGATAGGAGGTGATGCCATTTGTGGATTGCAAGCTGGTTAAAAGACAGGAAACAGAGTAGGATTGAATGGCCATTTTTCACAGCATAAAACAGTGGAGTGCCTCAGGGATCTGTACTTGGACTAGTGCTTTTTAATACATTTATAAATGATCTGGAAAGGGGTACGAGTGATCAAATTTGCAGATGACACAAATTATATAGAGAACTTAAATCTCAAGCGGATTGTGATGAATTTCAGGAGGACCTTACACAACTGAAAGAATGGGCATCCAAATGGCAGATGATATGTAATGTGGACAAGTGCAAGGTGACGCATATAGGGAAAAATAACCCATGTTGTAGTTACTCAATGTTAGTTTCTATTTTAGGAGTTACCAACCAGTAAAAAGATCTAGGCATCATAGTGGCTAATACATTTAAATTGTCAGTGCTGTGTGCTTTGTTGGTCAAAAAAGCAAACAATGTTAGGAATTATTAGGAAGGAAATAGTGAATAAAACTGAGACTGTCTTAATTCCTCTGTATCGCTCCATGGTGAGACTACACCTTGAATACTGTGTGCAATTCTGGACATGGCATCTAAAAAATGATATAGTTGCACTGGAGAAGGTACAGAGATAGGTGACCAAAATGATAAAGGGCATAGAATGGCTTCCCTGTGAAGAAAGGGCTGTTCAGCACAGAGAAGAGATGGCTGAAGGGGGTGATATGATAGAGGTTTATAGAATCATGAAAGGACTTGAACGGGTAAATGTGAATCGGTTATTGTCCTAGTATATGGATAGATGGATTCAGGACCAGTGGGTTATGCACCTCTACCAGCAGATGGAGACAGCAAACGGACATCACAGAATATATATACTCCTGTGGTGACAGCCTGCCAGTATTCTCCATCTCCAGCAGATGATGGACATGTGTAACCCTTGAAGTTCAAATTTCTTTATGACTCCTTGTGTCTGAAACCTGCACTTTGATTCCCAACCCAGTATCAGAAATGAATCCACACGCTCTTTAGTGAGTAACAGTTTTATCTTTACTGGAATGAATGACTGAAATAAATCTGTTCACTTCCTAGCATCTGCATTTGTCATATAAACACATGTATATAGTACAAGAGAAAACTCAACTTTGTCATAAACTCATGTTAAGTATTTCAACCAGAATCAGCATGTGATATATCACCCGACCTTAAGCAGTCTCTGAACAAGCAAAGTCCCAGATTGTATCCTACTGTGTGTCCATTTGAATTTAGAGCTGAAGAGGGCGTCAGTACTGCTCTTTCCTTCAACTGCAAAATCCACAATACAGCAGCCTCTATCCGAAAGAAGAGCTTCAAATCCTGACAGGGCACAGTTCAACTACTCCCAAGTCGTCCACAGCAGGGTTCCAGAAAAGAGAACCTTAATCAGCACAGATAATATTTATTAGTTCAGAGCAGGGCAGGAACTCTGTTCAGGCTGAGCAGTGATCTGTTCGCACATGCTCAATACAATCCAATTTTTATAAATCTCTTTAGGTAAAGTAAAATCAACTTCAATACATCTCAAAACAATGTTAACTAACATAAATACATTACACATGAATACAATTATAGAGGGCTGCTCACCTTAATCAGCACAGATAATATTTATTAGTTCAGAGCAGGGCAGGAACTCTGTTCAGGCTGAGCAGTGATCTGTTCACACATGCTCAATACAATCCAATTTTGAATCTCCTTCCCCCCCCCCCCCCCCCAGCTCTTAAAGAGACAGCACTCTATTGTCAGTCTTTTCATGTCACAATGATGATTCAACATTTCTCTGCCCTAGTTCCTAGAGGTATGTTACATGGTCCCCTCCTAAAACCTGACGTCCCCGGCAGGTATTTATGTCCACAGCTTATATATTAACTCTGTTTGTTTGCTCAATATCTCTTGCATCATACTACTTAGTTGCTGCATGGATATACACGTCTCTAATGGATTCCTTGAATATGACTGTCTCAATATGTTGTGGCTGTGCAACCCCTTGGGCAATTGCACTTCAAAGTCATCGAATCTACTAGGCAGTCTCCTTGGTCTCTGCGATCTTTGAGGTAACGGTAGAAGTCCTATTTTGGTCATTGATTCATCAAGAGTTTTCCTCTTCCCCGAGGAGGATGCACGCTGTTCTTCATTGACTGAGCTGTTCAAATCGCATGAATTGTTATGATTTACTGGTATACTAACTTCCACAGGATCCTCTTCCCATGACTCTGGATGAAACTCCTCCGCATTAGGATTTAATGTTCCATTTGACTGAATTTCACCAGTAATTGGACTCTCTTCCAGTTCAGCTGGATCTGAACTTCCGCTCTCCATGATAGAGCCATCCATACTATCCTCAGCGTCCTCCTTCTGCTTTTTCATCAATTGCTTGGTACTATTGAATGGTTCACAGTGAATATCAGCCTCTTCTCTTCCAGAAATAAATCCACAGGGGCGCAGTAGATCCCTGTGTAACGTCCTTTCGGGTCCATCCCCTGTTTCTGGCTTCACCACATAGACTGGTATACCTTCAATTTGTTTTACCACAATATACACTGAAGACTCCCACCGATCAGCCAATTTGTGCTTGCCCCTCAACTTCACATTCTTGACCAATACTCTATCACCCTCTTCCACTGAGGATGGCATTACTTTCGCATCCCATCTGCGTTTGTTGGCTAGTTGATGTTTCTCAGCTTCCTGAGTAGCCAGCTCGTATGCATACTTCAGCCTCTGACGTAACTCTCGTACATATTGGTGATGAGTTTTAGCGTTATGGCCCACTGGACTGATGCCGAAGCATAAGTCTATTGGAAGTCGAGGTTCTCTTCCAAACATGAGAAAAAACGGAGAAATTCCAGTACTGTCATTCCGAGTACAATTATAGGCATGTACTAGTGGCCGAACATATTTTCTCCAATGTTCCTTACGCTTATCCTCTAATGTACCCAACATTTCTATTAAGGTTCTATTGAAGCGTTCTATGGGATTTCCTCGAGGGTGATATGGAGTGGTTCTGGATTTAGTGCCTGCTATTCTGCATAGCTCTGAAATGAGTTCAGATCAAAATTGGCTCCTTGGTCACTATGGATTCGTTTTGGAAATCCATAGTGGCAGATGAAATTCTCCCACAGGGTAACAGCAACAGTTCTTGCGGTCTGATCTCTAGTGGGATATGCCTGAGCATACTTAGTAAAGTGATCTGTGACTACCAAAACATTTCGTGTATCCTTGTCGTCAGGCTCTAAGGTGAGGAAGTCAATGCAAACTAGCTCCATGGGGGCGTAAGCTTTTATATTTACCAAGGGGGCTGCTTTTTCTGCCCTAGCTTTTCTCCGCACACATCTTTCGCATGTCTTCACCCATTGCTCTACCCCATGTGCCATTCTCGGCCAATAAAACGTGCACGTGCTAAGTCCAAGGTCCGTTCACAACCCAGATGGCCAGTTTCATCATGTACCCCCTCCAGAGCTCTCTGACGATATTTTCTTGGAATCACAAGTTGTTGGTGTGGTCCTCCACTCCTCATCACTTTTCTGAAAAGTTCTCCCTCTTGAAGACATAGTTTTTGCCATTCTCTGAAGAATAATCGCAATTCTGGATGCTCCCGATTCCTGTCTCGATCTTCAAATTTCTCACCTCTCTCCAGCATCATTATGACTTGGGATAAACATGGGTCTTCCCTCTGGAACACTCTCCAGTCACCCAGGGTAAACCCAGGTAGGGTGGGTTGTCCAGGCCACAGGTCCGGGTCATCAAAATCATATGGAACAGCATCTCCTCCTGCAGGTAAGATTTCCACCAAGGCACCAGGACTGCACTCAAACTTGAAAGTAGAATGAGGTGTAATGGGAGTGTCGTAGTCTCCCGAATCTTCTGAAATATGTGTCAAAATAGAGACATCATGCTTCTGGAATGCCGCCTTACATATTACCTTAGATAGAGTGTCCATTCCTTCTTGATCTGTCTTCACACGAGATAGCATCTTGGCAACCCTCTCCTCATATTTCAAAAATTCTTCATCATCTTCTTCAGGATCATGTGGTCTCCTAGACAACCCGTCAGCATCTATATTGGCTTTACCAGATTTGTATCCGATGTCAAAGTTGTACAGGGAGAGGGATGCTAACCATCGATGACCTGTGGCATCCAGTTTAGCAGTCGTCAGGACGTACGTCAGAGGGTTATTATCTGTCACTACTTTAAACTCTGCACCATATAGATAATCATGAAATTTTTCACAAACTGCCCATTTAAGGGCTAAAAATTCCAATTTGTGGATAGGGTAATTCCGTTCACTTTTAGTGAGCCCACGACTGGCATATGAAATCACTCGCAGTTTTCCTTCTTGAATTTGGTAAAGTGCAGCGCCTAGCCCTGTAGTGCTGGCATCAGTGTGTAATACATAAGGTAGCTTCCAATTTGCGAAAGCCAACACAGGGGCAACCGTGAGTTTTTCCTTTATAATTTCGAATGCTTTCTGACATTCTGAGGTCCACCGCGTACCCAATAGCTGCTGACTTTGAATCCGGGCTTCTTTCCTATCCTTTCGACTGTTTGTTAGTCCCACCAACAGATTACTGAGCGGCTTCACCAAGCGTGAGTATTGATTCACGAATCTTCGGTAATAGCCCGCAAATCCTAGAAAAGATCGCAGCTCTCTAATGTTTTTAGGTTGTGGCCACTTAGTAATGGCTGAAATTTTCTCTTCATCGGGGAGCACCCCCTTCTCTGAGATATGATGACCCAAATATTTCACTGACTTCTGAAAGAATTTACATTTAGATGGAGAGAGCTTCAATCCGCATTTCAACAGTCATAACACCCTCATCAATCGGTCCTCATGCTCTTCCAGTGTGTCCGAGAATATTATAAGATCATCCAAAAAGGCCACAACTTCATGTAGATTAATATCAGTCATTACTTTCTCTATCATTCTTTGAAAACTTGCTGGAGCATTTGTCAGTCCTTGAGCCATTCTCTTAAATTGCCAGTTTCCAAAGGGCGTGGTGAATGCAGTTTTAGGCCTATCCATTTCTTCTACCTCAATCTGATAGTACCCACTCTTGAGATCTAGTACTGAGAACCACTTGCTACCTGATAGGAGAGTGAATGTCTCCTCAATTCGAGGCAACGGATAGGAGTCTTTTCTGGTTATGTTGTTCAATTTACGATAATCAACAACCATCCTCAAGGTACCATTCTTCTTTCTAACCAATACCACAGGTGAAGCATAAGGGCTATCAGATTCCTCAATCACTCCTGTGGCTAATAGCTCCTTCAGGTGCTGCCTGAGATCCTCAAAGTCAGCTTGGGATACATGACGTGAGCGCTCTTTAAATGGAGTTGGATCCAACAGGGTGATTTTATGCATTATTCCTGGAATACATCCAATATCAAGGTCATGACAGGAAAATGCTCCTTTTGCCTCTTGATTAATTCTCTTTTCTATATGCTGTTTAAACTCTTCAGATATTGGAGAATCTCCGAAGTCTAGCGACACCTTCTCAGACTCCATGTTACCCTCTCCAATAGATTCTAGTTTAGCACCATCCTTATAGGTCGAGCCTGTAACGTTCATGGTCCTCACTATATCGACTGGCTCACCTACACCCAATGTCCTTCTAGGAGGCAAACTGATGCTACAATCCGATATATTCTTCAATAGCACCCTAGCCTTTGTGTGCGACTTACTGCCAGTTCGGATGAGTTGAGGTTGTACTAGTAAGCCTCCGGGTAGAGGATAATTTTCCGAAGCCTCAAGCAATATGGACAAACTCTGACCATGCCTGGGCATTCTCAGAATGCATTCCACTTCCTTCGCTTCATCCCTTTCGAACACTATTGGTCTGCTGCTGGTCAATCTAGCCATCATTGGCCCAGTAACTCTTTGATTGGAACTTTGATGAGAAACATAGGTCTGATATGTAGTTACCCAATTTTTCTCCATGGCTAACTCCTTAAGGTAATTTGGGCCAGCCAGTTCTTTACAGTCATGTATTAGATGTCTGAGAATATTCATTCCCACTATTAAAGGCAGGGGTTTGTTCTTTTGATCGGGACAGACTAGAGCAAGGACAGAATATTTGTTCCCACTTCCACAGGCCTCCTTGGGAAACTGTACTTCAACTTCAATATACCCCAGATAAGGAACAGGTTGACCTCCTGCACCCGTAACACAAAGTAAGTCTTCTAGCGGGTATAGCTTCCGATGTGATAAATAGTCTTCATAGAAGGTTTGTGTTATGCACGTCACTTGAGAGCCAGTGTCCACTAAGCAAGGGCACTGCACACCATCCAAATAAGCGGTTGCAGAACAAACCTTTCCCACGAGGCGTTTCAAAACATCATCTGGTAGAGGACATGGTGGGATATGATCACTGGATATTTTTCTTTTGGGACTTATCTGAATTACATTTGGTGCCTTTGTCTGCCCCTCGCAAAAGCACCTTTTTAGTTTAAAGGAGTATTTGAAACCTGCCTAATGCTGGGTTTTGTTTTTTTTTTCAAATTTTTCCCGCAATTTCTGTTGGACTAGAGCAGCATTTACAGGATTGATGCATTCTCCCATCATGGGTTCATTCTCTCCACAGTTATAGCAAAATGAAAGTATCTTGGGATGATGCCTCCCTTTTTGAGGCATCTTCTCTATCCAAGAGTTTCTTCGCATCATGCTGTTTGCAGCAGGGCTATTTACTATTTCTGAATTGGCAGCTCTACAATGAGTGATCAATGGCACGAGCAAAACATTATCTTCTTCTCCTGAAAATGTTCCCAACTCAAATCCCACCTTAAACTCACTTGCCTCTGGTGTCATATGTTGAGCAATGCTTATGTCATTTGCTAGGTAAGTCCTGCTTACAGGTTTAATCTGGGTAACTCCCAATTGACGTATCCTCCTAGATTCTTTCATGTTTTTTTCTTCCTCAATCGTTCTGATTTTAAATAGCAGCTCCGAGTACTGTGGCAGTTTCTTCCCTCAATTCAGTCCCTCAATTGCAGTCGGGTAATCAGGGTCTCCTCCCAGCACCCACGTACAAACTGTTGTAGTAATTGCCTGTCTGGGGCGAGCCCAAAGAAAATTCCCCACTCCACGACTTTCTGTAACAGGACCTGAAGCCTTCTCAAATAGTCTGAAGATTTTTCTTTGCCATTCTGGAAAGTTTCAATAAATTGAAAAAATAATTCCTCTCCATTAGTTACACTGCCATATGCCTTCTCCAGTTCCTCTAAACACTGCTCTGCTGTGGCGCTCTTATCTATGTAAGAGACAATATTTAAAGCTGGAGGAAGGAGACTTTCAATTAATTTCCTTTTTTTTGCATCTGCGGTGAGATCTGGATCCTGCAGTAATTGCTTAATTTGAATATGCCAAGTTTCATAGTCTCCTTCATTACTAGGTTTAGGGACATTTCCAGAGAAAACTTTAATTTTGTAGTACGTATGATTCAACTCTGCGCCCTTTTCCTTAGGAGTTTTGATCACATGCTCCACTATAACCTTTGAAACATCCGCAGGAATAGAAATTGGTGGAATGGAATATTGAGAAGAATTGACTGCCACAGGATGTTGGGTTAGCATAGCATCCTGGCACTTGGGGACTCTTTTTCGGCTTTTAACTGGAGTCTGCAATATATTCTGGGGTGATTGAGCCATATCTCGTGTTTCTTTTTCTTGTGACCCCAAACTCTCAATCATGAGAGCGGATGTTCTTTTTCTCAGATCTTGAATATTGATTTTATGACTGTCAGCTATATATGCTAATTCTTCTTGAAGTCGATCTGTCATATCTAAAAGTATGTCACTCACTAGTGGGTCAGTGCATGCTTCAGGGGACATTGACTCAACATTCTGTTCTGATACTGTCTCATCTAAGACAGGTAAAATTATCCACTGACTGTCCAGTTCCCCTTTTAAGCTCATTCTTTCTAAAATAATTATAGAAAGCGGTTCTTCAAACTCACACAAAACTTGATCAGATGACTCAGCTCTTAAACGTTTCAATTTTGTAACTACACCCGCTGGGCTTAATGCATCTTCTACACTTGCTAAAGATATTTCAGGATTTACAGAACTCAGAATAACAGATCTATCAGGAATACAATCATAGTACTTGCAATACTCCATTTTGTATAAGAAAGAAACAAAGAGAATACTGTGCTCACTTCACTAATGATGCTGGGTCGCTCAGTAGCAGGTCAGACAGAGAGAAGAAAAAAAAACACAGCTCCACGTTGATGCGCCAGAATTTGTTGTAACCCTTGAAGTTCAAATTTCTTTATGACTCCTTGTGTCTGAAACCTGCACTTTGATTCCCAACCCAGTATCAGAAATGAATCCACACGCTCTTTAGTGAGTAACAGTTTTATCTTTACTGGAATGAATGACTGAAATAAATCTGTTCACTTCCTAGCATCTGCATTTGTCATATAAACACATGTATATAGTACAAGAGAAAACTCAACTTTGTCATAAACTCATGTTAAGTATTTCAACCAGAATCAGCATGTGATATATCACCCGACCTTAAGCAGTCTCTGAACAAGCAAAGTCCCAGATTGTATCCTACTGTGTGTCCATTTGAATTTAGAGCTGAAGAGGACGTCAGTACTGCTCTTTGCTTCAACTGCCAAATCCACAATACAGCAGCCTCTATCCGAAAGAAGAGCTTCAAATCCTGACAGGGCACAGTTCAACTACTCCCAAGTCGTCCACAGCAGGGTTCCAGAAAAGAGAACCTTAATCAGCACAGATAATATTTATTAGTTCAGAGCAGGGCAGGAACTCTGTTCAGGCTGAGCAGTGATCTGTTCGCACATGCTCAATACAATCCAATTTTTATAAATCTCTTTAGGTAAAGTAAAATCAACTTCAATACATCTCAAAACAATGTTAACTAACATAAATACATTACACATGAATACAATTATAGAGGGCTGCTCACCTTAATCAGCACAGATAATATTTATTAGTTCAGAGCAGGGCAGGAACTCTGTTCAGGCTGAGCAGTGATCTGTTCGCACATGCTCAATACAATCCAATTTTGAATCTCCTTCCCCCCCCCCCCCCCTCAGCTCTTAAAGAGACAGCACTCTATTGTCAGTCTTTTCATGTCACAATGATGATTCAACATTTCTCTGCCCTAGTTCCTAGAGGTATGTTACACATGCATTTCCCTACTAGGGATTGCTTTAGATTTTGATAGGAAAAATAGAAGAACAAATTAATAAAACGTTCCGCTCTCCTGCGCTGATACCAAATGGTCCCTCCTCCAGTTGAGAATTCCTGAGGTGATTTCTATGGTTCCCTCAGATGAGCGCCTTGGTCCGGTAGCTGGGTTTTTCAACTGATGTGGACTTAGCTGTTTGAACAGCTGAAAGGCAGCGGGGGGAGGAAGCCGAACGTGGTGGGGACAGCATATGCCCTCTCCCCCACAGCCGGGAAGGGCTGAGCTTGGGTAAATTTAAAAAAAAAAAAAAAAAAGTCAGAGAGTGGAGGGGTTGCGTAAGACTTCCTCCGGTCTCTGTGCTTGGCATGCCATTCTGACGTTCGTTTCTGCTCCCATGGTGTTAAGGGAACTTGGCAGCCTGGCGGGTTGAGCAGCCCAAGTGGGCTAGGCCCCGCTGTTAGGCATTTTCCTGTGTGCTGCATGGTGGGCCATGGCAGCGTTTCGTGCACTTTTCTGCGCATTCAGCTGCCCTCTACGGGACTGTCTCTGTGCAAAGAGTGTCCGGCTGTGCATCCAAATTGTGCGCCCTGTTTCTTTTGGGCAAGCTGCCTGTGTGCACAATCTCACGCATATTAGTTGTGCGCCCAGGTTTGCACAGTGATGGTGTGCTACATTTTGTGTGCATAAATTTTGTGCCCCTAAATTTTTTCATCGTGAATCGGCTGGACGCACATCTTCAGTCACCTGTTAAGCATACTGTCGGACTAATGGCGCCAGTGACCCAGAAACCTAAGCACCTTTCTCGCTGTGTTGCCTGTCATATTTGGGCATCTCAGCCTGGAGTGCCCTCTAATTTGTTTCTGCGCTGTTTAGAGGCTCAGGGAGAATTATCGTCCTCTGATTTTTGCTAAGCCTGCATCTTCCCAGCCTGATTATGGCCTGGTTAAAAACTTGTGCAGAAGAACGTAGGACATTGGAACTGCCTTGACTGGTTCCCAAACTTTGAAGATGCTGGGAATGCCTGGGGCAGATTCCATGTCTGAGCCAAAGAAAAATCCCATTTTGGTTTCCTTGCGTAAAATCTCTTGTTTTTTCCCTGTTATGGAAGCCATTCAAGAATTGATTGATCTTGAATGGGACACCCCAGAAGCAAATTTCAAAGGGGGTTGGACCTTGGAAGGCCTGTGTCCCACTGGATCCAGTGGTGAGAAAGCATCTGCATTTTCCGAAACTGGATGTGCTTGTATGTGCCATCTCTAAGCAGACAACTATCCCCGTGGAGGGAGGAGCGGCCTTGAAGAATATGCAAGATAGGAGGATTGAGGCCATCATTAATCAAGCATTTGAAGCAGTGGATAGCAATGACATTGCAGATAGCTTCCTGCTGTTCCCTGGTGGCTCGCTTTTGTCCACTTCTCTCTCAGGAGGTTGATTCTGGAGTGAATTCCAGAGTAGTTATAGAACCTGCCACTGCCTTTTTAGCAAATACAGGCTGTGAATTGGTCTGTACTTCGGCCAGAGGCATGGCTTTGGTAATAGCAGCCAAGCGGCAGTTATGGCTGTGAAATTTGTTGGCCGACACAACCTCCAAAGCTAACCTTATGAAATTGCCTTTTAAAGGCTCGCTCTTGTTTGGGAGCGAGTTGGAGAAACTGGGCAGTAAGTGGGGCAAATCCCCGGTTGATCAGTTGCCAGAGGATAAGAGGCACTTACCACACCCCTTTGGAATGAGGAGTTGTCTCAGAGGTTCCAAGCGGTTTCGTCCCTACAGAGGGCTGAACTTTCAGAGGACTCTGCCTTTCAGCAGATCTCAGTCCTTTCGACCCAGACAGCCCAAGTGATGAGCGGGCTCAGGTAGCGGATCCTCCCGAGCTTCACAATGAAGGTTTGCCAACCCAACCTCAAGAACAGGAGAGAGGGGGGACACCTCTCTCTCTTTTATCAGAGGTGGTCAAGATCATATCGGATCAGTGGGTCCTGGAGATGATACGAGAATGATATGCGCTGGAGTTTCGCAATGTTCTTTGGGACATGTTCATGGTGTCTCCCTGCTCCTTCCCACAGAAGAAGCAGGCGGTGGAATCTACGCTGGCAAGGCTCCTCAATTTGAGGGCCTTGGTTCCATACCTATGTCTCAAGAAAGTCAGAGCGATATTCCAGTTATTTTGTTGTGCCCAAGGAGATGATCTCCTTTCATCCCATCCTCAAATTCAATGGAGTTGACCATCATTTGCGGATGACTCATTTTCACTTGAAAACATTGCACTCAGTTATAATGGCCGTGCAGTCGGAATTTCTGACCTCCTTGGATTTGTCCAAGGCATACCACCATATCCCCATCCGATTGGAACACCAATGTTTTCTGCGTTTCACAGTGTTGGACACCATTATAAGTTTTTGGCACTGCTTTTTGCTCTGGCCACCACTCCCAGAATTTTTGTCAAGGTTATGGTGGTGTTGGCGGCAGATTTAAGAAAGGATGGAATCCTAGTACACCTGTATTTGGATGACTGGCTGATTCGAGCAAAGTTTCTGGAGAGAGCCGCCTGGTGATCCGTAAGGTGATCTCCCTGTTGCAGGAGCTCAGTTGGATGGTGAACCTAGCCAAGAGCAGTCTTCAGCCATCTCCGTCGTTGGAGTATCTGGGTGTTCAGTTCAACATGAGGCAGGGCAAAGTTTTCCTGCCAGAATTTCGTATTCAGAAGTTGATGTCACAGGTGCATCTTTTGGTGAACACTATACACCTGACAGTGTGCTCCTATCTACAGGAACTTGGTTTGATGGTGGCAACCCTGGAAGTGGTGCCATGGGCAAGAGCGCATATGCGTCTTCTTCAGTGCTCTCTGCTGTCTCGTTGGAACCCACAGTCTCAGGACTATTCGTTTTGGCTCCACTTGCCAATGGAAGTCTGCTCTCACGTCCAGTGGTAAATGCAAGTGGATCATCAGAGAAAGGGAGTTTCCCTGACATCGCCAGCTAGTTGGTACTCATGACAGATGCAAGTCTTCATGGTTGGGGAGCTCACTGTCAGGAACTAGCGGCGCAAGGACACTGAAATACAGAAGAGTCTCTCTGGAGCATCACTCGCCCGGAAGCCCGGGCAGTCCGGTTGGCGTGCTTGCAGTTCAGTGGCAGACTGCAGGGTCGAGCGGTCCGAGTAATGTTGAAAAATGCAACGACGGTAGCTTACATCAATCATCAAGGAGGTACCAAGAGCCAGCAAGTGTCATAGGAAATAGATCAAGTTATGAAATGGGCTGAAGGGCATCTCTAGGAGATCTCGGCCTCTCACATTGCAGGAAAAGACAATGAAAGGGTGGACTTTCTCAGCAGAGAGAGTCTGAACCCAGGAGAATAGGTATTGTTGTAAGAGGTGTTTCAGCTGATAGTGGATCGCTCAGGCCTTACCTTCCTAGACCTGCTGGCAATTTCTTGCAATGCGAAGGTTCCTCGATTCTTCAGTCGCAAGAGAGATCCTTGAGTATCGATGCTCTCGTGGAGTTCTCGCAGGAAGACAAGCTGCTGTATGCCTTTCCCCTGTGGCCCATGTTGGGCAGAATAATTCACAGGATCGAAGACCACAGGGGAATGGAGGCACCGGATTGGCTCAGAAGACCATGGTTTGCAGATCTGTGAAGACTCCTGTTAGAGATCCCTCTTCATCTTCTACCGCACAAGAATTTATTGCAGCAGGGGCCTATCCTTCAAGAAGATCCAACTCAGTTTTGTCTTATGGTATGCCTCTTGAGGAGGATCATTTGTTGAAGCATGGATATTCTTCTGCGGTGATTGCCACCTTGCTATGAGCTCGAAAGTTCTCCACTTCCTTAGCCTATGTATGGGTTTGGCGAGTGTTTGAGGCCTGATGTGAGGATCGAGATGTTCTTCCTCATTCAGTTAAGATCCTGCTCATTTTGGAATTTTTGCAGGATGGGTTAAAGAGTTGGCTCTTAATTAAGGTACAGGTTGCGGCTCTTGACTTTTAAAGGGGCCAGTTGAATGATGAATCCTTATTGTCTCATCCTAATGTGACCTGTTCCTTGAAGGGAGTGAAACATCTTCCTCCTCCCTTGCAGTTATCGGTTCCCTTGTGGAGTCTTAACCTGGTGTTGGATTTCTTGGTAAGCCGTGCGAAAGAATATCACCTATTGCGTCCCTTAGATGTCAAGGCACATGTCGTGAGGTATCTGAAGGTTTGTCCTTCATGGTGGAGGAAAACAGGGCAAACCAGCTTTACGGGCTACAGTAGTTCACTGAATTAAGGAGGTAGTCACAGCCATGTATGTGGATGCTGAAAAGCCATTGCCTACTCAGGTTAGGACTCATTCCACAAGGACTCAGGCAGTGTATTGGGCGGAGGTTAGATTGTTGTCTCCCGTCGACATTTGCCGAGCTGTGACGTGGCCCTCCTTACACACCTTTTCCAGGAATTATCATCTGGATGTTCATTTCCGGAAGGGGACAGCCTTTGCACGTGCGGTATTGACTGGACCACGGACAGCGTCCCACCCTATTTGGGAGTAGCTGGGTACATTGCACTGGTCCTGAAACCATTTATCCCATGCTAGGAAATGAGAAATTACTACTTATCTGATAATTTCCTTTTCCTTAAGGTGGATAGGTGGATTCAGCTTCCCCTTTGGCCTAATGATCATATGATGGTCCTCCTGTGTGTCTGTGTGTTCCAGGGGATTACTGGTAAGCGTTCATCCACTCCCTAGACTAGTGTTAATTTGCTTCTTGTCTCTCAGTGTTTTATGTTGGCTGGGTATTGAAATGGTTATATTTTGCTTTTTTTAAATCAAGTTTTTGCTAGTCTGTCCACAGTTGCTTTTGAAGAGACTACTGGCAGGCTGATGTCACTGCAGGAGTATATATACTGTGATGTCAGTTTGCTCCATCTCCATCTGCTGGTAGAGGTGCATAACCCACTGGTCCTGAATCCTTCTATCCACCTTAAGAAAAAGGAAATTATCAGTTATGTAGTAATTTCTCATTACTCTTTCAGATAATACAAGGACCGGGGGCATGCCATTAGCAAGTAGCACATTTAAAACAAATTGGAGAAAATTATTTTTCATTCAAAGCACAATTAAGCTCTGGAATTCATTGCCAAAGGATGTGGTTAGGGCAGTCAGTGTAGCTAGGTTTCAAAATGGTTTGGATACATTCCTGGGGAGAAGTCCATAAACTGGTATTAATCATATCTACTTAGGGAATAGTCGCTGCTTATTACTGGCATCAGTAGCATGGGATCTATTTAATGTTTAGGTATTTACCAGGTAATTGTAACTTGGATTGTCCAATGTTGGAAACAGGATGCTGGGCGTGGTGGATCCTTGGTCTGACCCAGTAAGGTAATTTCTTATGTTCTTAAAAATTTTTTTAAAAACCATTTAAAAATCATTTAAATGTTGTTTGCTGTTGAGAATTGCACTTACGTTTGCATATTTTCAAGATGGTTTTTTTTTCATCATTTCTACTGTTTACACACCAGATTTCCTTATCTTTTGTATTTATTCTGTAAACCATATTTTTTTGTTGGTCACAACCTATAAACACTAGTTTTCTCCACGATAAATACAGCCACTAGAATTTGAGATCTTGAAGGGTAATTTTCAGCAGCCCGCATACCTGTAGACATGAGTCAAATTTTCTAAGCAGATTTCTGCGCATAAATTGGTTTTAAGAGTTCCCTGTTTGTGCCAATACATGTATGGACACAACACACAGGATGTTATACCTGTTCCCAAGCAGATATAACTTTATGCCTGAGTACATTTATGCACATATTTCTGAAAATTGAAAGCATGCTTTCCTTGCCCCAACTCTATCCCTGGAACACCTAGCACACATGTGGGGAAAAGTAAGCACATAATCAATTTTTGTGCTTGCTGTTCCTGCACAACCCCTTGGATGAACTTCAAAACTAGATTTACCATGGTTTATATGCATTAATTTGTTTGAAAATTATCCCTTTAAAGCATAGTATCATTGCCCCCATCTATATCTCACCTGGTTTAATTCTTCCCAGTCATGGTCTCACTGTTTTTAACACAACGCCTCTTGCGTGTTTTTTGTTGTGTATCTTATCTGTCCATCTTGACTAATTGTAAACTCCAAGGATTGTGCATTGCCATACAATGCAGCATTTTGTCTGGTTTACGCTTTAAAAATGATGATGAATCAAACCTGATTATGACCTAAGTACTGTAATGAAATCCCCCTTGTCATTTTAGTTAGTTTTGTATTCTACAGTGCTTTCATTCTAAAAATATATTTGAATTTTGACATCAGGAGGCTAAAATATCCCAGCATAAATGTTCCTTGCTATTTTTTCATTGCTAAGCAGATGCTGGAGAACACAACCCCTGAGATTTAGTGCATGACTATTCTGATCCCAAAACTGAAACTTGCACATATCTCCAATTGCTAAAGCTCATCCTGTTCCTCATGTTATGAGGCACTACTGACTGCTCTTGACATTTGGAGAAGTTGAATTAAATGGAAATTAGATGCAAATTGAACTAAACAAATCTACAGAACCATTATTTACTGGATAGTTACCAAATGAATATTTGATCTACAGAGTTGTAGAATGAAAGCAGATACATACTTTACATGTCTGTTAATGACAAAAATAAATTGTTGGCAAAGCTTGATTTAAGAAAGCTCAACAAAAATGCGACAATGTATATAAATGCAAATTTTATCCTCATTATATTAAAATTTTAAAAGAAACAAGCTGTTGGATTTTACACAACATTATGTAATATACAATACATTTAATTGTATTGCCTGTTGTGCAAAATAATTTCTGAAATATGTTTCCCTATATTTTCCATGGACAAGCCAGACAGTAATCAGCCATACAAATGAGTGATGTAATCTGATGACGCCAAAACAGAAAAAGCTCTCTCAGAGCTCAAAAACCCAAGGAAGTTTTCTGAGCTTGTGTGGGAATTATTGCGCAGCCGTACCAGTCTTCTCAGTCTTTTTTCTTCCACTTGTATGAAAGGACACACTTTTTTCAAGCCTTTAATCAAAGCTTTTTTTGTCAATTTAATTTGTATTTCTTAAGTATTTTTCATTTCTTCCTTTTTCATGAGTCTGCAAAAAAAATTGTTTTACATTTTTAGTAGTGTTATGTTTTTATCTCAGAACTGAGTTTGATCTCCCCTCGGCTCTCTTCATAGTGGCAGACAACAAACTGGCCTTTACAAGATGTCCTCACTGATCCTACAAAATGTTTGATCAAAATGACTACTGTGTTTGCTGTTTAGGCCCATTGCATGATGTACCAAACTGTGCCCAAATGTCCCATAGGGCAAAAAGGTCCAGAAATTATACATCAAAAGACTTTATGTTCTCATAAAGCTGCTGGATGACTAGGAGGAAACCATTGCCAGCTTGAGGAAACATCACCAAAATCAAAAACAGCAAGAGTCCTTTCATGCTATGCGGTGTGAATCAGAAGTCTCTGCAGGCACCATTCCCCACCTAGTAAAAAGGGAGAAAAGATGTGCTGCTCTCTGCCAAGGTGTTCTGGAGCCAGGATAGGTCTTGTTGACACTGGCAACATATCAGCACACAGAATAGCACCTTTGGCACAATCACTCTTCAGTGCATTTACTTAGCCATTGCCGTCCACAAGATTCCGCACATTTGTTGGCACCAAGAATGTCTCGATGCTGACGCTTGCATATCAGCTCTGAGCTAGCAAAAAATTAGTTCATTTTTTAACTATTCCAGGCAAACATTTTGGGTTAGTGCTAGTTCCAGAGTCAGTTAGTGCTTCCATTGGAATTTCCTACTTAGGAGGGCTTTAAACTGGGATCATCAGAGTCAGGTGAAAAAAGCCCTAAAGGTAAGTAAAACATTAAATACTTGTAGAAAAATGGGAGAGAAAGATCTGAAAAGATATGTACACTAATGCCTATAGTATGGGAAATAAAGTCCTGGATCTAGAAGCAGTCATGGAAGACGCTGACTTGAATGTAGTGGCTGTCATGGAGATGTGGTGCATGTAAAACCATGACTGGGATATAGTTATATTGGGCTACATTCTATTCAGAAAGGATCAGGTAGGAAGGGAGGAGTGATAGCTCTATATATAAAAATTAGTATTATTTACAGGGCTTATGAGGTAAAGAGGAGGGCACTGCAGGTCAGTCCAGAAAGAGGGAATGGAACATTTGTTTATAGTGATGTAATATTCAGACCTCCATCACAGACAGAAGAAATGGACAGAGATTTAATGGAAGATATTCACAAAATTGCTATGAAAAGATTTCAATTAGGACATCCTTGCTCTGGTGTCTTCTAGAAGCAGGGAAATCCTAGGTTCTCTGCAGGGAAAACTGTTCTGTCAACTAGTAACAGAACCCACACTGGATGAGGCAATAGTAGACCTAAGAGAATAAGAATTGCTATTCTGGGTCAGACAAAGGTCCATCGAGCTCAGCATCTTGTCTGACAGAAGTCAATCCAGATCACAAGTATCTGGCCAATCTCATAAAGTAGATCTAATTTCTGTTACTTCCAGGGATAACAATAGCTTTCTTTAGTCTACCTGTCTAATATTAAGTTAGGGACATTTCTTCCAGGAACCTGTCCAAACAGTTTAACCCCAGCTTGATAGTACGCTGAGTGAAAAAGTACTTTCTCTGATCTGTTTTGAATCTACTAGTTGTTAGTTTCATAGAGTGTCCCCTTTATTTACCTGTGCCACCCCATTCGGTTTTATAAAATTCTGTCATTTCTTTTCCAAGCTGAAGAGCCCTAGCCTGTGTAGCCTTTCATCAAAGGAAAGATATTCCATCCTCTTTATAACATTTGCATGGCAGGATGTCAAGCGTTTTCTCCCCTCCCCATTCCCCACAAAAACACCAAACACAAAGTTGGGAATTAACATTACCTCAGGTTGACAGCATACAACTCAAACCTTAACAAAACCATTACCCCCCTTTCGACATCAATAATCATATGCCACCATGCCCCAGTGACAGCCAATGCCTCCTCCAACAGCCAATAAAACCAGCAGCTCCACTGCCACTTACCTGTCCTCTCCATCACATCCTAGCAGGAAGAACCTGCAGCCCACTCAGTGACCAAAGCTGCCACATGTAGCACTGCCCCCCCCCCCCTTTCTCAGCTACACATGCTTCCCCCAGCTGCAAACATTATTCTAACATCAACAAACTCAGATTTACCACCACAAACAATGACTACATAAGTAGTCCTTGTCCTCCCAACTGCGGCCCCTCTTCCCTTAAATTAAAACAGTGTCAAATGGTTATTGAGGCGCATTGTTAAACAAGTCAATTCCTATGTTGGACAAGTGAATTTCATCTGACCTATAAAGCCCTGAACATGCATTCATAGCCCAATCATGCTTAATCCAAGAATACCCTTGACCCTCCATCCATACCCCCACCTATTAACCTTTTTTTCAAGTAAGCGCTTCCATAACAGCTGATCCTGAAACTTCCATCTGAGCACAATATCCAACCACCCAAATCTGGTATCCAGCATTGTATTCAGTAAAGTCCCCAAATCCTTGTGCACCACATTACCTACATGTCCACCCCCTCCCCCCCTCCCCCCAATGCACAACAATGACTTTGGATGACAACAAATCTTTATTATGTCCATTATGGTTCCATCTCATCCCTCACTGGCCAAACCAGTAAAGGCATCATCCAGCTGCTGCCAAGCTAAGATGCTTACCATACGTCTCACCAACACCCTTTTGTATGCCCAATGAATGAATGAGTGGCCCATGACACAGGTCACCCATATTCAGTGTAACTCTCCCGTAACCCTGCAAGAAATAACTACATTAACAAACGCACCATCATATATGGCATCCCTTTCATGACAAGTTTACCAGCTGATTTTAATGTAGGAAACAAATGCCCTCGACTGTCACCAGCCAATACTCTGGATCTGCTCCTCTGACACTCCTGCCTCCCTGGCACTAGTGGCCACACCTATGCAAAAGGAATGAGTCTTGTACAAATTGGCATCCCAACCCACAACAACTATCACCATGCACAACACTAGCAAACTAATAATGTGTCAGAGGAGACCCATCCGCATGCACCAAACATTGACCATGTCTCTGAGGACAAACCAATGCATCTGCCACGTGCCCAAGCTGAACCATCCACCTTTTACCCTTCTGGTCTGTCTTGAACTAGTGAATGCAAAAACATACTTGAATCCAGACATCAAACACATGCGTTTTCTGCAGTCCCCCTCTCTCTGGATGAACTGCTGACTCCACGACCATCTCCTCCACCCTCATTTCTCTGAAGAAGGCAAAAGCCACACAGAACAGTAAGATTTCATAAACCAACCAACAGACCCTCAGCAAATGCCCCAATATGACAAACAATTGCCCTTAATGAATTGGCCTTCTCGTATCCTTTCACATTCCCCCTCCCCTCACCCAACCACCCAATAGGCGCTTAATGCAAAAACTCACAGCCGGACTTCCCCAACTTATGAGCTTCTGGTAAAAAGAGAACCCTTCCACTTGAACATGTACCATCTCCAACAAGTACCCCATCTGTTTTGTCCATAATTTGAACTGCACCATGGCTGTATCACTCACTGGCCCCCCATTCCTCCCCTGGACCCAGAGAAAACTGGAATCAGCACCTCTCCCTTTGACATATGAAACCCAAGTTGTTGTTGCTATTGATGACTTAATCATTGCCCACACTCCTCCTTCCTGAAATGCCAAATGTGCTCTGGAATTGGTACTCCAAACTCCTCAGCCTGGGGGGCCAAGTCTCAGAAAATGTCCCACTTTGAATGAGAAAGTGCATCGGCAATTGAATTTTCTACCCCAGGAACATGCCTCGCCACTACAGTCATGTTCCAGTGCAGACATTATAACACCAACTCTCGCATCATGTTCCAACTGCCTATTTATCTCCTCAATTATCCCTTGATTATCACACCAAAATACAACCTTCCTATCACTGAGTAGATAACCCCACAATGCCAGGGCCACCACAATAGAGAACAACTCTAGGAAAGTTATATTCTTGGTCAAACCAGACTCCTTCCCCCCCCCCCCCCCCCCCCCCCCCCCCCACTCCTTTGGCCACTGGCCTGCACACCACGCCCTTTTCCAGTATATTCTGAAACCCAACTAGCCTGCAGCATCTGTATACAGCTCAAAGTCCCTATTGGACACCTCCTCCTGCATGATGCAAACTCCATTGAAGGACTCCAAAAAGAAGCCCAAACACTCAGTACCTCCTTATTTCTCTTAGAAATTAGGATAAAATGATGCCCCCCTTTTTCACGCCCTGTCGAAGCCAACAGCTGCCTAATAAAAGGCCTCTCCATTGGAATAACTTGACCCAAACATTTTTAAAGATCCAGTCAAAGACTACATTTGCTGAAGCATCGCTTCTTTAGCGGGTCTGACCAGATTGTCAAGATTCCACAGTCTCTGCACCTTCGTGCTTGATAACCTGGACACCATTTCAATAGAGCCCAGCTCAATAGCTAAGAATGTAATCCTCAATATTGGCCCCTCCTTTCCTTGGGCAATCAGAAAACCGAACTCCCGGGCTACTTCCAAAACGTAGCACAATCGCTTGACCCCCCCCCCCCCCCACCACACAAACAAACAAAAAATTATTCAAATAATGAAGAATGCTATCTAGACTCATCATGTGCACAAACGAACTGAACACCTTGAAGCACACAGGACATTCTGCACCCCACTGGTAAACAATGATCAACAAAGAATTTGATCTAAAACTCAAAAACCAACAGAAAACTACTAGGGTGAATTGGCAGCCAGTGAAAAGCCGACTCAATATTCACCTAGCCATCAATGCTCACTGACCAGCTCTCCTAACCAATTGCACAGCCGCATCAACAGATGCATAATGGATCGAACATCGCTCCCTAGGCACAAAATCATTTACTGAGGATACCGGAGGGAAAGGCAACTTCATTATCATTCTGTATTTCCCCGAGACTTTCGGGCCAACCACTATAGGCAAAAGATGCATTGCCCAGAATGGCAGTGAATCAAAAGGCCCAGCAATTCACCCCAATGCCAGTTCCACCCCCAGCTTATCCTTAACTACCGACAAGCCAAGTAGCCAACCTAGCATTCTTCACTAAACCCATGAACCTTTCCTCTAACATAGCCATTGCACCTTCTAGGAAATCTCAACAGCTACCCTACATGGCCTCTAAACTAACAGGCATCAGGACCAAGGACCTCAGAGCCTCACAACTTGGTTTCCTGTGCTACCCCAGAAGGCCATTTGGGGTACTTACTTTCAGGGTGCCCTACCCTACAAACGGATCAAGCATGCCAGAATTTACAAATCAGGAAATAAGCAGGAGGTCTTATTAAACCTTCAGCACACATTGGAACTCCCTGTTTTTTGCTTTGAGGTGCTTCTCACATTCAAAACTCCTGACGCTCAAAAAGAACTTGTTTGCATCCCCCCCACCATTTACCTTGCTTCCTATAATATGCCCCTTATTTGTCATTTGGGGTAACACTAAATTTATGTTCTGTGTGCGTCAAGACATGTAGCGATTACCCTCCATCTTATCATGGAACCGCTCGTCATAATTTAGCTAAGCTCATCCTTCATAGTCCTTGAAGGCCCTGAAAATGCTGTCCCCATATGCCAGTAAAGCTCCATACTGAGGGGTCCAAGTGACCCACTATACTAGCCAGATGCAAAAATCATCTGACTCAATTCAGAACTTTCTTAGGAACCTTCCTAGATGTAACACTGTCTTTTGCCGCCTTCTTACCCTTCTTTTTTTCTTTCTTCACACCCATCTGTCCTTCCAACATGAAGCCCCGGTGGAAGAGGATGACAAATCTGAAAACGAACGCTATTCAGTAGACCTTTTCCTCTTCCTGCTATTCCCCAGTTCTCCCTTGGAAAGTCACCTGCCAAAAGGCCCGCTTCCATTGATATTCACACCACTATACCGAATTCTTTGAGGTGGTGCACTTCCAACAGCTGCTCCCTGTTGACCCGGACCTCCCTTTGCTGCTCCCTGCTGATTTTTCAGCTCCATTGGCCTGACTGAATTTCACGCCAACCAATTACTCCACCACCACTCTTCCTGTTGATAAGTCCCAGGCTGCTGCTCCTCTGCCATGTGACCTGAAATGACAGATGCACACAAGCCACCAGCATAAGAACCCTTGGCCTTCTACCTGCCTCTGACCCTGCTGCCTATCCTGGATGTCCTCCTTGCACATAGCCCACATCCTCACTACATTGACCGTCACCCCACACTCCTTCTGTTGTCCAGGGATCAATACTTCCCATCCCTCTCTAATGCCCTTCCTCAGAACCTACAGGCCACCTCCAAAACTGCTCTAAACCCACACCCTCTACTTTTCCCTTCCCAACCCATCATTTCCCAACCATACCACCTAGGTACCCCAGCCCAACTTGGTCCATAATTCCCTGCCCAACTCGTTCTGTAATTCCCCCCAGGAAACCCTTACCAGCCCCATGATCCACCAACCCCCATTCATATTAGCAAACTAGTTGACATCACTCTCTTCTGTAACCAAGAAGCCCATAAGGGAAAAATGCCCTTTTGCCTCCATGTTAATGGCAACAGGGTGGCCACTGCCCCCTGCCTTGTACTCCTTTTTGTACCTTCTGCACCTTTTCTAGTTCTGCTATGTCTTTCTTGAGATAAGAGTGAACAGAACTGTACACAATTTTCAAGGTGCAGTTGCATCATAACTCAATACAGAGACACTATGATATTTTCCATTTGCTTTATGTTCCTATTCAAATTATTCTTAACATTTTATTTGTTTGTTTTTTTATGGCCGCCATACATAGAGCAGATGATTTCATCATATTGTCCACAAGGACTTCAAGGTCCTTTTCCTGAGTAGTGACTCCTAGTACATAATCAAGCATCATGTACCTGAGTTGGGATTAATTTTCCCTATATGCATCACTTTACATTTGCCACATTAAATTTCATCTGCCATTCAATTGCTCAGTCTCCTAGTCTCACAAGTTCCTGCAGTTCCTCACAATCAGCTGCTTGTCTCATCTAAAACTTTGATCACCTTGCTGCATGTTCCCTTTTCCAGATCATTTATGAATATTTTAAACACAGGTCCCAATACCAATACCTATAGTACTCCACTAACAACCTTCCTCCATTTGGAAAACTGGTCATTTAGTCCTACTTTCTTTTAACCAGTAACCAATCCACAATAGAACACTGCCTCCTACAGCATGAATTCTTATTTCTTGAGGAGCCTCTCATGAAAGACTTTGTCAAATATTTTCTGAAATTCCACACACACTATCAACTGGCACACTTATCTACATGTTTATGTATACCTTCAAATGATTCTAATAGATTGTTGAGACCAGACTTTCCCTTGCTAAAAACACATTGATTCTTCTCCATTAAGCCATATCTATCTACATGATTAGTGATTTTAATTTTAAGAATGGCTTTTATCATTTTGCCCACTACTAAAGTCACACTCACTGTTCTTTAGTTTCTTGGCTTATCCAGCATCACATTGGCCACTTTCCAGGAAACGTGGCTGTTTTAAATGATAGGTTGCAGATGACTAGTAACAGGTTAGCGATTTCATGTTTTAGATCTCTTAGAACTCTGGGATGGATACCATCCAATCCTGGTAATTTGTTACACTTTAGTTTGTCAATTTGAACTATTACATCCTCCATCGTGTCAGATATTTGTTTTAGTTTCTCAGAATCATCTCCACCATTAAAGAATGTTTCAGGGGTGGGTATATGCTCACCCTCTTACTCCTGTTGGAGGAGTAGCCAAGTGGTTAAAGCAGTGGGCTATAAACTAGGGATGTGAATCGGGTTTCGGACGATTGAAAATATCGTCGATATTTTCAAAATCGTCAGAAATCGGCTCCCCCGAAACGATAGGAAAACATATCGTGGGGGTTCTCTTATCGTTTTGGGGGAGGGCGGGATAAACGGCACACAAAAATAACCCCTAAACCCACCCCAACCCTTTAAAAGTAATCCCTTTGCTTCCCCCATCCTCCTGACCCCCCCAAAAACATTTTACAGGTACCTGGTGGTCCAGTGGGGGTCCCGGGAGTGATCTCTCGCTCTCGGGCCGTCGGCTGCCACTAATAAAAATGGCGCCGATGGCCCTTTGCCCTTACCATGTGACAGGGTATCTGTGCCATTGGCCGCCCCTGTCACATGGTAGGAGCACTGGATGGCCCACGCCATTTTTAAAGATGGTGCCGGCCATCCAGTGCTCCCTCCATCTGACAGGGGCCGGCCAATGGCACGGATACCCTGTCACATGGTAAGGGCAAAGGCCATCGGCGCCATTTTTATTAGTGGCAGCCGACGGCCCGAGAGCGAGAGATCACTCCTGGGATCCCCACTGGACCACCAGGTACCTGTAAAATGTTTTTTGGGGGGGTCGGGAGGGTGGGGGAAGCAAAGGGATTAGTTTTAAAGGGTCGAGGTGGGTTTTTTGTTTATCAGCTCGGGCGCAGCCGATAAACAAAACCACAATCGGGCCCGATGAAAAAAACCCCACATGTGAATCGGAACCGGAATCCGAACCGATTCCGGTTCTGATTCACATCTCAACTATAAACCAGGGTTCAAATCCCACTGCCACTCCATGTGACTTTACCCTCTATTGCCTCAGATACAAACCTAGATTGTAAGCCCTCTGGGTATAGGGAAATACCTACAGTACCTGAATATAATTCACTTTGAAGTGCCAAAAAGTGGAATTAAATCAAATTAATAAAAATTCAGTTTCTTTGCTATTTCTTATTCTCCCTGAGCATCCTTTTGCCCCTCAGTCATTTAGCAGCCCAACCAATTACATGATACATTTTTTTTTTCTTCAAATGAACTTTTAAAAAGTTTTTTTTTGCCTCACTGGCAAGCTTTTTTTCAAAGTCTCTTTTGGCCCATCTAACTACTGTTTTTTTTGTTTTAACTTTATTTACAATAGTGAGCAGGCATATAGTACAGCTCAATAAGAAATACAATTGTGGAAACTGCAAATAACAGCATTAAACAAGCTAAATTGTCTCAGCTCTGTACAATTATAATTTGAAAGTACTTGTTAACAACTAGAAACAGTTTGTACCGTTCAAGACTATATAACAAATCTCGTCTATGCAGTGATGAGCCTCTGCCTATCTATATATTCCCAATATTTACCCCTATGTTTCTCATACATAGCTCCATTTTTACTTAAATTAAAAGTCACTTTCTCAATTAATATTATCTAATGTTTTTCCATGTGTCAATGCAACATCAAAGGAGCAGACTTTCAATGTGTCACAATAGCAAAATGAGTCGCATGTATAAGATGGTTACATATTTATGTTGATAATTATTCAGGGCAATATTTATCCATAACCCCAGAAGGCACATGAAAGGGGAAAGAATTAGCTTAGTAGTCAAAATATCACTGATTTTAGATTACACTTTCTCCCAAAAATCTTTAGTAAAAGCATAGGACCACCAGACATGGAAATAAGAACTCTCTTTTCCACATCCAGTGGCGAAAACCTCACAGAAAATAAAGGGTATCTAAGTCCTATATAGAAGTTTATACTTTAGTTCGACCCATCAACTACATATAGATACTATGTATGTAGCTTGTCAAATCCTATTCCGGTCCTCAAGATGGAAATGTAAACCTAAAACATCATACCATTGAGCCATTATACTCCCTTATACTGGGCTGCACATCAGCGTAATGGCCCAGTATAAGGGAGAAACAACTTTACAACTGTCCTTGGCCAAGATCAATATCTGCTCCACCTATGAGAGTTTTCTCTGGATTCCTGATGTCTCCTCCACCTTTGCTAATTTGGCACAAATCTGATTATAAACTTCTTGGGACTCCTCTTGGAGACCAAACTCCTTTAAGGATTCAGAAGAGAACAATCTCTCATTTCATAGCTGAGCAAGGGACCAGAGTCCTACCTCCCATCAGTCGTCCACCCCCCCCCCCCCCTCGTCCCCCCCTGTCTCCCATTAAAATGTGGCTACAGAAATGCTAGGACTATCATTGGTGTCTTGAGTATACCTAATTGCTTACCAAGTGCTATCCAGTTCTTGATTCCATTGTAATCGCTATTGCTTAGCGGCCCAATCACAGTAATCCCTGGTACTAGGTCATGCTTTCCATTGAAGATTAGATCACGAATCAGTTCTAGGACCAGTTGCTCCATGGAGCAATCATTTATGGCATTTAGAAACAACCTCTCTCGCATGATCCAATGAGACATTGACCTAATCAATACTAGAATAATTGAAATCTACTACTATTATTATGTTGCCAAATTTATTGGCATTTTGATTTCAGCTAGCATTTCACAGACTGTTTCTTCATTATGGCCAGGTAACCAGCAGTATACACCCATTGCTATGCTCTTATCCATCACTCATGGAATTTCTATCCATAAGGACTCCACAGCATTTTTAACATATAGTGCTACCCCTCCACCAATCTAATCTGAGCTATCACGTCAATTTAAATTATATCCTGGTATCACAGTGGTGAACCTCCATCCACCACATCTCTGAAATGCCTATGTCATCTATCTGCTCGCATAATGCCATACATTCTAACTCACTAGTCTTACTGTTCAAACTTCTGATATTCACATACAGACAAAGTATGTTTTTTATTTGTACTTTTCATTTCTCTATGTATTCACAACCTGCTTATTAGCAAATGATGCAGACTTTTTACAGTCATTCACATCTGGGTGCTCTTTACATCTGTGATACTTCAGCCTTAAACACAACTTCTCTACTTGAATATTCTAACTTCCCTGTTTTGCAAAGGTCTTTGGAAGATACATCCTTCCAAACCATGCACTTCTTGGCCACTTGTCAGCTTTCCCCCATGGTCTAGTTTAAAAGCTGCTCCATCTTCTTTTTAAATGTTAGTGCCAGCAGCCTGGCTCCACTATAGTTAAGGTGGAGCCCAGCTCATTGGCATAGACTCCTCCTTCCCCAGAATGTTCCCTAGATCCTAACAAATCTAAAACTCTCTTCTGTGCACTATCATCCCATCTAAGCATTGAGACGAGCTCAGCCTGCTTCTGGTGTCTTGCGTGTGAAATGGGAAGCATTTTTGAAAATACAACCCTGGAGGTTCTGGATTTCATTTTCCTACTCGAGCTAAATTTAGCTTCCCGAACCTCCCTTCTAGACTTGATGTTTATCAACGGAGACAGAATCTCTGATGTTGTAGAGGACGATCATCTGGGATCCTGTGATCACTGGATGGTGTGGTTCCATATTAGAACATCATTCCAAGGTGAGAGCCCTAAACTTCAGGAAAACTAACATTCTTAAAATGAGGAAGTTCCTCAAAAAGTTGATAAGCTGATCTAGGGGAAGCAGAAAAGCAGTGGGCAAAACTAAAAGGAGATATAAAGTCAATTAACGTTTTTATTAGGGAAGTAAATAAAGGTAAGAGGAAAAAGAGGCTGTTTGGTTTTCTAAAGAAGTAACTGAAAAGGTGAAGGAGAAAAGGTAGGATTCATAAACTACAATACATCATAGAAAGTGGAAGACAGGCAACAATATCTGGAAAAGAAGGAATACAAAAATTAAAATAAAAAAACATTTTTAGATATGTTAGCGATAGAAGGAAGTGCAAAAATGGCATTGAGAGACTCAGAGGGGAAGGGGAGGAATAGGTAGAAGCTGATGAAAAAGTGAAATTGCTTAACAAATATTTCTGTTCAGTGTTCACTGTGCAAGAGCCAGGACTAGGACTACACAAAATGAACACATAGGATTGGAAGTGAAGTAAACCTCAATCGATTTGTGAGAAGCTAACTAAACTTAAAGTAGATAGGTGATGGGATACATCCGAGGGTACTAAGGGAACTTAGAGAAGTTCTGGCAGCTCTGTTGGTAAAATTTGTCAATGCTTCTTTAGGGAGTAGATCAAGAAGACTAATGTAATTAGACAGATGTAATTCCTATTCATAAAAGTTCAAGTAAGGAGGAGGCTAGGAACTACAAACCAGTTAGTTTGACTTTTGTGGTAAGCAAATTAATGGAATCGCTGCTAAAAGTTTCTGGAGTCCATTGGATTGCAAGATATGAAGCAGCACTGTTTTACCAAAGGTAGATCTCGTCAGCTGAACCTGATCAATTTCTTTTACTGAGGGACCAGAGAACTGGATGAAGGGAGAGCACTAGATGCAGTGTACTTGAATTTCAGTAAGGCCTTTGACATGATTCTGCATAGGCGATTTATAAATAAATTGAGTGCTCTTGGTATGGGCCCTAGAATGACTACCTGAATTAGAAACTGGTTGAGTGGAAAGCAACAAAGGGTAGTGATAAATGGAGTTCATTCCAAGAAGGAGAGCATTACTAGCAGTGTGCCTCAGGAATCAGTCCTTGCACTTGGTCTTTTTAATATTTTCTTGAGGAACATTGCAAAAAGATTGTTAGGAAAGGTTTGTCTATTTCAGTTTATACAATGATTTCAAACTGTACAGCTACTAGCATAAATCCAAAACAAAATCATACCATATAATTTTTATACAAAAGCATTAACAATCTTTATTTTGTCACATCACATAACAAAATTAACCATCAAAACAAATTGAAATACATTCTCAAATTTAAATGCCAAATTTAAAATTATAAGTAAATAAATAAATAACCAAATGAAATAAAACCAAAAAGCATACACTAGTGAGGGCCCACAAACAATCATACAAATTCTCACAATATGGTTTTCAGTGTGGTTTAGTTATTTAATTATTTACTTATAATTTTAGTGGCTGGCATTTAAATTTGTCAGTTTATTTTGATGGTTATTTTTGTTATGTGATGGCATAATAAAGATTGTTTACACTTGTGTATAACAACATTATGGTATGTCTATTTATTTAAGGTTTGCCTTTTTGCCTATGATACCAAAATCTGCATCAAGGTAGACAGCCAAGAAGGTGTGGAAAAATATAAAGAGGAATTTAGCTATGCTTGAGGAATGGTCTGGTGTCTGGCAGCTATTATTTAATGCTAAAAAATGCAGAGTTATATATTTAGGAAACAAAAACCCAAGGAAGAGCTACAGCATTGGGGGTGAAATTCTTCTAAACATGAAAGAAGAGCAGGATCTGGGGGTGATTATATCTGATGATCTTAAAAGTGACCACTCAGGTGGATAAAGCAATGGCAAAAGCCAGAAAGATGTTTGGCTGCATAGGGAGAGGAATTGTCAGCAGAATAAAGGAGGTGATATTGCCCCTGTATAGGTGCCTGGTGAGCCCTCACTTGGAATACTGGGTACAATGCTGGAGGCTGCACCTTCAAAAGGACATAAACAGGTTGGAGTCATTCTAGAGGTGGTTATTAAAATGGTGAATGATCTTTGTTCTAAAGCATATGGGGACAGACTTAAAGATCTAAACATGTATATCCTAGAGGAAAGGTGAGAGAGGGAAGATATGATAGAGACATTAAAATACCTCCAAGGTTTCCATGCACAGGAGGCGAGCCTCTTTCAATGGAAAGAAGGCTCTAGATGAGAGGTCACAGGATGAGGGTGAATAGAGGTAGACTAAGGCGTTAACTTAGAAAATATTTCTTTACAGAAAGGGAGTGATGGGAATTGAAAAGCTAAATTAGATTGGCAGATGTGCAGACTAGATAGGCCATATATTCTTTTTCTGCATCACGTTTCTATCATCCCTTTTTGAGAAAAATATGGCTTCACTTCATCAAAACTATTTTTTTTAATTTTCACTTTATTCAATTATTAAAACTATTTGTTAGAAAAAGAAGCTACAAGATCATTACAGCGCTAGTGCTAGCATTTATACTGTCCTGTGCAAACAATGTCTGTGCTGTCTCTGCCCTTATTTATAATGCTCAATTTTTATTGTTTTTCCATGCAGGGTCACTGCAAGGGTATCACAATACAGTCTTCTGAGGTAAAAATATCACAATATGTCTATCCAGCCAGAAAACCCTGCAACCAAAAAAAAAAAAAAAAGACAGTTGGAACTCATATGGTATTAAACTTATTTTAAAAAGTGTTGGGTATGGGCTTGCCCCTCACAAAGCTATGAGTAAACTGAATTATAATTGCAATATAGTAAACCTCCTATACCAAAACAGCATTAAATGCTGAATTCAACCTATAAAAATGCAACACTACAAATATTACACCAGCCCCTAAAATACCAACACACCTCCTATTAGGAAAACAGAACAAACCCAGCTGCTTAAGATCCCTACCCAGAAACTAGGTGCTAGTGCAATACGCCAGTCACATACAGAACACACAGACCCTCACCAAATACAGAATAAAGAGACCATAAAATATTAATAAAAAATTTACAAACAAAAATTGAATTGGAAACATAACAAGCCAAACTCTATATGCAGTGCAACAAAGCAACATTACCATCCATCATAAAACATCAAATAAAATCAATCATAATAGTAAAATTATGCTAATAAAAAGAATAAATATTTCAAAAGTTGATTAATAGAACATCTAATAATTAAGAATTCATAAAATATTTTTAAAAATATCCCAACTACCAATAAAGTATTTCAAAACTGCAGACACATTAAACAACACCACCAATGAAAACTAAAAAGGATTTTAAAACATCTCCTGTTCCCAATACCTTGGATTTTGATTCCCAATCACCCTGAGATTAAAGTGGATTAATTGGGGGGAGGGCACACAAACTTTCTTGCCTCTCTCATATACACACACACATTCATTCTCTCACAGGCTTACACACTCTCTCACACATTCATAAATGCCCCCTTTCACACACACACCTGCTCTCTCTCACACACATACATAATCTCACACATGGATTACCTTACACAATTCCCCTTTCACTCTCACACGTTATCTCACACACACACACACAAAAACTCACACGCGCTCTCTCACACACACATTACCTCACACCTTTATGCTGTCACACATGTAAGTTGGCTGACTCATGTGTAACTCCTTGCTTCATCAACCACTGGTGGGATGGGATTTACCAATGGCTCTACTGCAAACTCTCTCCTTGTTTCTTCAGCTGCCGTCAGGATAGGGTCTTCTGGCGGCCCTGCCTCTCTCCTTTATTTCTTCTGCCACTGAAAACCATTTGGGAGGCCTCTCAATCTCTTTGTTTCTTCAGTTGCCGATGGGATGCAGTTCACCAATGACCCTGCCCGGGTTCTCTAACTCTCCCTGTTTTTTCAGCCACTAGCAGGATGAGATTCTCCAGCATCACTTCTAGGGCCTCTCTCCTAGTTTCTTTAGCTACTGGCAGGATTGGCTCCATGGGTGGCCCCACCATGACCTGCCGCTTTCCTTGTTTTTTCAGCTGCTGTAAGATACAATCTGCTGGCAGCCCCGCCAGGGCCTTTCGCTCTGTCCTTCATTTTTTCAGCCATGGAGGCTCTGCTAGGACTCTCTCACCATTTGCATACCTTCTAACAGAACAAAAAAAAAAAGAAATACTCAGGAAAATTATGCAAATTATGCATTCTATAAGTCCGCAAATTCTGGGGAAAAATAAGACTCAAAACATAAGAAATTTAAAGCAAGAAATAGGAAGCACAACAGCATCATGGCAAGTAATAACAGCATTTACAATCCAGGCTTCAAACAATTTTAACTAGCTTAGAATCAGCCATCAACAAGACATATAGTTGACGTCTTAACACTGAGAAAATCAGATAATTATGAAGGATTATATGGATATTTAAGGGATAAAAAGATTGCCTAATCACAGAATACCTGGCTTCAGCAGGAGAACCTGCTTCCTCCTCTTCTAAGTTTCATTAAATACATTTGGAAAAATCCACATGCAACAAGTCCTAAAAAGCACATTTTTAACCTTAAAGAACATTTTCAATAGCCAATCCCTGTCAGGGTCTAATGAACATGTAAAAACCATAGCAGATATTACAACTTGGGCTGATCCAGATCGCTCCAGGAGCCCCATATGTTCCAAACTGTCCAACAGAATCTTGAGCGAGTTGGTCTTGTCTCTCAACCTCACTCTTTCTCTATGGTGGTAAATAAATTCAGCAAAAGTATTTTACTAACATAATACACCTCCTCCATCCCAGAACGAACAAATGACACATGGCCCCAAAATCTGAAACTCCATTCTCTATTCTGCCTTATCAACATGGTCCAAAACCTATGGTTACTGAATAACAGAATGACTCCAGGTTCCCCTTCTTCTAAGGTTAGGACCACTTCAGAAGACCTATCTATAGTGGTGCCTCACAGGATGAATCATAATCATATTCTTCTCTTTCATACCATTCTGCCACTGATGAGTCTACAGTCTTCCATTGGACCCTTCTCCACAGCCTCCCAGAAATATATCTGTGTTGGAAAAAATGTCATAGCCTGCTTTTTTGCCCCAAAACGGCAAAAGCAATTCCATTTACTTTACAGGAGGAGTCAGAACTGAAGGAAGATAAATTTGGTGAAGTAAAATATATCCAAACCCTAAAACAAGTAGTTGCTGTTCTGGTTCAGAGTATTATAGGAATTTCAAACAAGGATGTGGCATTACCAGAAGTAAGAAAATTGATCTCAAATACAAAATTCAACCTTGTCCTGATCATCAAAAGGTACAGCTCCCTCACGAATTGGTAGTAGTGGCATCAGCTTTGAAAAAAAAGCAGTGTTAAGACACATTCCAGTACCCTTCCAGGAAAAAAATGGCAAGTTACTAAAAGGTTTTTCCAGTCAGTTATGTTAACATCCAAAATAGCTGCTCCTCAGCTATATATAGTGCAATACATGTTCAATTCCTTGCAAAAACCTCAAAACATGACCTAGCAACTGCCATAAGACTCTGTGGATTGTTTTGCTTCTGTACTTCAAGAAACAGAAGAATGGAGGGAAACACATGTTATCTTGTGCATCAGAAACTGATCAAATTTTCCAGGACATCTGCAATAGCCATTGAACCCAGAAGGCTAGTATGGCTTCAGGTCTTCGTGAAGATGTCCACATAAAGTTTGCTGAAGTTCCTTGCACAGAGGATAATCTCTCTGGAGAGAAAGTAAAAGAAACACTCTCCTTATCCTATCATCAGCTTCACCTGAGCAGCCATCTAAGAGAGCAAATTGTTTGTTTTTCCATACTTATAAGACAGATTCATATCCAGCCCTACCCTGGTTCATATCCTCCACACTTCAAATGATAATACCCTTCAGTCCCTAGGTTTCTTCATCAATTTCCCATAATCCAATTTGGAACTGACTCATATAATAGACTTAATTTGAATCTGCCTGGATACCACATAAGGGAACTCTCTCTCTTCAGCAGAGAGTGCACTAACTCTTTACAGATCATAAAGAGATGTCTGCTTATTTCTACATGAAGATGTTGGACCACATGGTGGCAACAGTCTATGTTACCCTTTTTGCATATCTCAACATAAGTCAGGTTCAGTGTCACCTGTAGTTTCAGAGGAACCAGCACCTACAGCCACTTTCCCGCAAAGGACTATAAATATATCCACTACTGGTCTGTTCTCTGACATGGTGAATGGATCCTGCAAATCTATTGAAGGGTCAGGTTTTTTCACCAACCTCAATTTCAAATTGCAATAACAGATGCCTCTGTGTTACTCATCTGAACAACCTTTGTTCTCAAGGGACTTGATTTCCACAAAAAAATATTGCTCCACATAAATCATCTAGAGCTGAGGCCAATCTTCATTGGCCTATAAGTATGGATTTAGGCAATTTCCCAGAAGACATATCTAATAGATATCTATCTTCCGGGAAGCTAAAACCAAACAGCAGACAAGCTAAGCTATCGACTGTGCCATGCAAAAGGTCACTGAACTATCAAGTAGCATAGGAAATATTTCAACTTTGGGGCAGTCTGCACCTAGATCACTTTGCAACATCATTGAGCAACAAAGTTCCCATCTACTACTCCAGGACACCAGCAAGGAACATTCTCGCAACAGATGCTTTTCAATCCGATTAAATTAGGGCTTTTTTATATGCACTATCTGGGCCAGATTTTAAAGGCCCGGCGATGCGCGTAAAGCCCTGGGCCACGTGTAAGTCCCGGGGCTTGCAAAAAGGGGCAGGGCCAGAGGCCTCCAACATAGCGGCCATTTGCCACTGTGTCGGAGGATCGCGTGCCAGCAGGCTACCGGCGCATGCAACTTGTGCCTGCCCAGAGGCAGGCACAAAAGGTAAGACCAAGGTCGGGGGGGGTTAGAGTAGGGCTGGGGGGGGAAGGGATGGGAAGGTCAGGCTAGGGGGAAGGGAACGGGGGAAGGCAGCACGGCTCAGCGCGCACAAGGTGCACAATTGTGCACCCCCTTGCGTGCACCAACCCTGATTTTATAACATGCACGCGCCTGCGCGCACAAGTTATAAAATCAGATGTACATGTGTGTGCTCCGGGTAGTGCGCACATATGTATGCCCGCACACACCTTTTAAAATCTATCCCTCTGATTCCACTTATTGCCAAGATAATTAAAAGTTAAGAAAAAGAAAACAGACTAATGATTTTGTTAGCTCTTCTTTGGTCATGTCATACATGGCTTCTATGCCCAGATGTTCAGCAGCCAATAAAATTGAGATTTTTCCTAGCCTTGATCATTCAATTTAGCAGGACTCTTCATCTCAACCTATCTTTTTTTTTTTTTTTTTTAGCTCTGACTGCATGGATGTTGAAAGTCACCTAGTATCTTCTATGCAGTTGTCTGCTGAAGTGAGTAAGGTTATTCTAGCATCAAGGAGATGCTGTACCAGAAGATCTCACAGCTTTAAAAGGAAAAGATTTTCTATCTTGTGTTCACAAATCGATATGATCCCCTTTAAGATGCTAATTTTCAAACAGCTTACACACGTATGTTCGTTTTTAAAATACTCGGGTAATTGGCTGAATGCGTGCACACATTCATTCGTGTAAATGGACACCTCTTCGGACAGCCTAATATATACATTTATATGAATACTTTTAAAAATCAGAATCTGTGTGCAAAAGTGCCGATTCCACCCCAGCTCCATTCCCTGGAGCACCTATCCTCAGTATATGTAAAAGTGCGTGTGTTGCTCAGGAGTGGCCACTGGTTGGGAAACAGCCAGGAGTACAAATGAGGCCAAACTCCGGCTGGTTCCACACAAACAAAATTCTTTATTTACCAGCAAAAATAAAGATACCATGCAAAGGCTGTTACCTCAGCAGTCCATTGGTTAACAAAATGGTCAAACATTGGCTGACTTCCTGCCTTCTTATGCTAGGCTGAAGGGATCCTCTCTGGGCACAGAATCCCTTGCTGGGTTGGGGCTTCAGGAGGACTGGGCAGGAAAGCTGTGGCCGGTCCCTTAAGGTTTTCTTAGGGAGTTTCTTATAGTGCACTTAAAACAGAATTATGCACATATTTTTAGGCACATTGAGCCTGGGTCAATTTTTAGAATAGCCATGTCCATGCATAAAACTAGGTTTTGTGTGAATAAATGGCATTGAAAATTACCCCTTAAATGTCCTGTTCCTTTGTACATCAGTGCCTCTTAAACCTATCTAGCTCTGATTTGAAAACTTGACTCAGCATTCATATGGTCATGGGGTCCCACCTGGAATGGGCTTTTAGTCTGATAGAGCATAGGCTGTTTCGTTGGCTACTTCTCCTCTGCAGTAGTATGTACTAAGAATCCTTGAAACAAGTGTTTTCTGTATGTATTTTTATTGTGATCTGTGCCTAATGATGATTTGGAAGAAGCAGAATATAAAACTTAATAAGAAGAATAAGAATGTTTTTTTTTTCCTCTCACAATACTAAAGGGTTGCCCCTGTACTCCTCCTTGCTGCAGGACTTTGGGTACAATTACAGGAGGTGGGAGGACCTTAAGCTAGTAAATAACAAAAGAAATTGCCAGTTCTGTTCTTTCCCCTTAGATCCGGCATTTGTTGGCAAGAATCACATGCTTATCCTAGTCCAAGGGCAATTGACATAGCTTCAATTCTACCAAGCAAAGAGCTGTTCTCAAAATGTCCCAATCTGTGCAGTGGCACAGCCCAAAACCAACAAATGTAAGCAGGACAAAAACAAAACCGCTACAACTTTGCAGTGAAGTCAGTCTCCACAGTGGTAAAGAAAAAGAAGGGGAAAAAACCCCACAATCAATGTTCTGGATGTGTTTGCATTCAGTTTTATGGGGGAAAAAACCCTCAGGTCCCTCTGAAAGCGTTGCAAGGGATGGAGGCACAATCTCACCCCTCCTCCCCCACTGATTGTGCTTCGAGCCACAGGCCCACCGCCTTTGCTTTCAGCTAAAATAACATGCCGCAAGAATATTCCTCTAGCACAGTTCCTTCACTGTGAAAATCCATACAGACTTTAGCCCTTAATCAAAGCAACACTAGAACCTCCACCTCCTCAAAGAAAAGGAAACATACAGCTTAATTTTCAAAGGAAAATGTAAATGTAACATACTAGGACAGCAATTTTCAAATGCCCATTTACCCACATTAAGTATATTGAAAATTCAATAGCATATATTGAAGCAATTTGCAAAGGTTTTTGAAATTTGCTACAATAATTTGTAATTTGTTCCTTTGAAAATTATGCCAGTAGTGTACATTACCCTTAGTCAGTCTCCATGTCTGAAAGTTCATGGGGTGCACCATATTCAACTTCCATTTCATCTGGCTGCTCCATGGCATCTGTCTGGTGCTTAGAACCCTCTGCCTATTTCTGTACCTGCATTTCTTCCTAGGCTGCCTCAGGTGTGTTGCCTAGGAGATGAAGAGACCCTCCCCAGAGCCCCACTGATTAAAATGTGTCCCCTGAATACTAGGAAATGTAGTTCTTTCCAGAAATCTCTCCTTTCTGGAGATTCTTTGTTGCTGCCTCACCCTGCCTGGAGAGGAGCTTTTTTTTGAGTCAATCAATGGTGAGGGATCACCTCCCCACAATCTTTATGCTATAGCAGCATAGCATGAAAATTTGGGAGCAATTCCTTTCTCCCAGCAATCTACCATAGTCAGATTCATGAGAGGCTCATCTTAAATCTGCCGTTAAAGATTTTCTTCCTCTTTGGGCTCTAAATGTAGATCTGGTTTAGCTCATGAAATTGCTTCTTGAGCTCTAGCAACAGCAGATTTCAAATTGCTTTCTTGGAAAGTTTAATTTTTGATAGCAGCCACTTCTGTACTAAGAGTAAACGAGATGCAAGCACTAGTCTCATACTTGCTGTATACCCAAAATTTCCACAACAGCGTAGTTTTGAAAACTCATCCTAAATTTCTACCAAAAGTGGTTATTCGTTTTCACCTACCTCAATCCGTTGTATTGCCAACATTTTTTCCAAGACTATCTGCTAATAAGGGGAACAGGCTTTTCATATACTAGACTGCAGAACAGTTTTATTCTATTTGGAGAAAGAGCAAAGTCTTACAGGAAGTCTTCCCAACTATTTGTTTCCTTTAGCCCAGTCAGAGGGGTTCTCAATTACAAAAAGAGCTCTTTCCATGTGTGTTTCTAACTTATCCCTTATTATAATCAATTAGGACAACACCTCCAATCCAAGGTGAAAGCCCATCAAGTCAGGGCTTCAGCAGATTCCTTAGCCTGTCTTCACTCAGCTTCCATAGAAGATATTTGCAAAGCTGCCACCTGGTCTTCTGTCCCTATATTCACTGCTAATTACTGCCTAGAAAATGCTTCACTTCAAGACAGCAGTTTACGCCAAGCAATTCTTTTCTCTCTCCCGCAAACCTATTCAAAAATGGGTTGCATGTTACTCATTATTACAAGGGTGGCCAACTCTGGTCCTCAAGAGCCACAAACAGGCTTGGTTTCAGGATATCCATAATGAATATGCATGAGATAGATTTGCATGCATAGCCTTCATTGTATGTAAATATATTTCATGCATATTCATTATGGATATCCTGAAAATCAGGACTGTTTGTGGATCTTGAGGACTAGAATTGGCCACCTTTGCACTACTATATAAGAACATAAATCAGGGCTTCCCAAACCTGTACTGGGACCTCTACAGCCAGTTGGGTTTTTCTGTAATGCATATGCATGAGATACATTTTCATATACTAAGTCTCCATTGTATGCAAATTTCTCATGCATATTCATTATGGTTATCCTGAAAATCTGACTGACTGTGAGGTCCCCAGGACAGGTTTGGGAAACCCTGACATAAATACTTGCATGCTGTTCTCAGCTTAGGAGCACCTACTTATATGGCTGATTGCTTTCTCTGAGGTCAAGGACAGTAAAGTTGTTTACCTGTAACAGGTGTTCTCCATAGACAGCAGGACAAATCAGCCACAAAATCCCACCTCCCTTCCTTAGAGATGAAGGTTAGCTTGCCACAACGATTGAGGAGTTTTGTGCATTGGTTTCCTGAGGTCTGAGAGCTTTTTCTGTCTCAGCTCCATCAGATGATGACACCCACTTGTTTGATTGATTTGTCCTACTGTCAACGGAAAATATCTTTTATAGGTAAGCAACTTTGCGTCACACTTGTATTAAACTCCAGAAAGAAATAGTTTAAAAGGCATGATAGAAACATAGAAGATAATTTGGCACAAATCAATGTTATCAATATAAATATGATTGCTTAGACTAACCATTTTATTGATATAAATCTAGCATAGCTGACACATACACACACACACACACAATCAGGCAGGCTCTCATTCACACACATATCCCAGACAGGATTCCATTTACACACTCACACACATCCCAGGCAGGTTCCCTTCACACATACACACACAACCCAGGCAGTCTGATTCACACACATACACACACACAACCTAGGCAGGATCCCATTCACACATATGCACAACCCAGGCAGGCTCCCGTTCTCACACACATGACACATACACACACACATGCAGGCTTCCATTCATACACATTCACATCCCAGGCAGGCTCCCATTCACACATACACACACACATCCCAGGCAGGCTCCCTTTACACATACAGACACAACCCAGGTAGTCTCTCGTTCCCACACGCAACCCAGGCAGGCTCCCATTCTCACACACACACAATCCAGGCAGGCTCCCATTCACACATACATACACACATCCCAGGCAGGCTCCCATTCACACACACACACACACACACACACACATACATGAAGGCAGACTTTCTCTCTCACAAACACATATGCAGGTAGGCTTCCTTCCTCTCTCACACAAACACACTTTTTGGCCATTTTTTGGCCACCGGCAGGTTGGGTTCAACTGGTGGCCCATAGTCAGCATTCCCTCTAAGGACTGAGTTGCTATGTGCATACATTTTTCCTCGAGCAAAAATATTTGGTTACAGTATCTGTGAGCACTACTATCTTTGATGCAAAAAGCCTATCAATTTTATGCTCACACCACCCCAATTCTTGGAACATTGACTAAGTCCATACCTTAAAATAATTGCCTAATCTACTAATAGCAGTTACAATAAAATATGAGTATGAAAAAATATTTTCTGCAAGAACATTTAAAACTGTTTTCTGCATGCAAGTGAAATTATTAAAGAGCAAACTTCCATTCAAAATAGAAATAAGGAAGGGATGACCATAATGCCAAAAAGCCAGTGATGATAAGCATCATCATTTTCACAGCAAGAATTAAAATTACACAAGAACTAGACCTTTAAAATATAGATAGACCATCACCAAATACAGAATAGAAAGACCATAAAGTATAAATAAAAACTTGCCAACAAAAACTGCGCTGGAAACCATAAGCCCCTGTAATATGCAGTGCAACAATGGAAAAACAGAAACATCATTATTCCTTTCAAAACATCTAGCAATAAAATCAAGAGATATAAAACATCATTCATAATATTAAAACTATACTAATAAAAAGAGTAAATATGTCAAAACATCCAATGAACATCAAATAAAACTTGCTTAATATTTCCCAAAATAACAATAAAATCTTTCAAAACAGTAGAAACAACAAATTACAGTCATTATTAAAACTAATAAGGATTTTAAAAAATATCCTGCTCTCCATACCTGGAATCTTTTGATTTCCAGTCATCCTGGATTGGGGGAGGTAGGGCCGCACAAACATTATCTTCTTTCTCTTTTACACACACAACACATTCATTCTCTCATATACATGCCTATGCTCTCACACATACTCCCTCTCCCTCACAGACACATTATGGGGTACATTTTTAAAAAAAGCGCGAGTGCGTACTTTTGTTCGCTCACCAGGCGCAAACAAAAGTACACCGGATTTCAATAGATACGCGCGTATCTTTTAAAATCCGGGGTCGGCGCGCGCAAGGGGGTGCAAATTTGTGCACCTTGCTCGGGCCGAGCCCTGCGCACGCTGCCCATTCCCTCCGCCTCCCCCCATCTTCCCCTCCCTTCCCCTATCTAACCCACCCCCCAGCCCTACCTAAATCCCCCTCCTAACCTTTATCCAGGAAGTTACGCCTGCCTCTGGGCAGTCGTAACTTGCGTGCGCCGAATGCTGGCGCGGCAGGCCCCGACACAGGCTGCTGTGTCGGGGCACTCAGCCACGCCCCTGGACTGCCCCGGACCGCTGCCACGCCCCCGAACACACCCCCAAGCTGACACCACGCCCCCTGGCCATGCCCCCTGGCCACGCCCCTTTTTGTAAGCCCTGGGACATATGTGCGTCCTAGGGCTTGTGCGCGCCGCCGAGCCTATGCAAAATAGGCTTGGCGCGCTCAGGGGCAGATTTCCTCAGGTTATGCGCATAGCCTTTGAAAATCTGCCCATATGTGTGTGTGTGTGGCGTAACTGTTAGAACCTAAATGTGACACATAGGTTCTCACAGGCACAGAGACACACACATACAAGCATACAGGATCATACGGATACCCATACACATGGGCTCTTACACAGACACACATGTACACAAGCCCTCACACAGACACACACACACACACATACAAGCTTTCACACAGACACACACAGGCTCTCACATAGACACACATACATACACATAGACTCATATATGCATACAAGCTCTTACAGTGACACACACAAACACACACAGGCTCTCAGACACACACACGGCCTCTTCTTCAGTCCACAGTAGGATGAGTTCCACTGCAGCTCCGGCATGCCTCCTCTTCACTTCAGGCCGTGATAGGATGAGCTCCATCATGGCCCTGCCTCATTCCTGTGCTGGGGGTGAAAGCTGTGTGTGCCCACGGGAAAAGTTATGCATGGGTGTGCAGCTTAGAGGGGACACTGCCAGCAGCCTCTCCACATTTTGAGCCTCTGGTAGGTTGGGTTACACCAGTCTGTGGCTTCTCATTTTCAGCCCGCACCCTCTCCTTATTTTTGGCTGCCTACAGATTGGGCTCTGCCAGAGGCCTATGGCCTCTCCTCTTCTTCAGCTGCTGGTGATTTGGGCTCCACCGGTGGCCCCGCAGCCTCTTGTAATTTTTGGCTGCTGATGGGTTGGATTCCACTGGTGGCTCCACAGTCAATCCTGCTGCTGCCATCCCCCCCCCCCCCCCCCCCCCCCCAAGGTGTGTTGCCCAATGCAAATGCATGGTAGTGAACCCTTGGTTGCACCAGGCTTGTGCTTTCTGATGTTTCTTCCGGGTCTTACCTACTTTGGAGCCTCATAGCATGATCTCTTGTTTCGTAACATTCTTCTCACTGAAAAAGGTTTGTTTATTGTGCATTATTTGTAGCTTTAAATATCTTTCATACACCCCCCCCCCCCCCCGCCCCCTTTTCCTCTCCTCTAGGCTAGGAGTAAAGAGAATGAAAATTGATTTACGAAAGCTTGAAGAGTGCTCGAAGATTTGGCAGCTGGGATTCAATGCCAAGAAGTGCAGAATCATGTATTTGGGATATGGTAATCCAAAAGAGCTGTATGTGATGGGGGGTGAAAGACTGATGTCCATGGACCAAGAACAGATCTTGGGGTGATAGTGTCTGGCGATCTGAAGATGGTGAAGCAATGTGACAAGGCGATAGCTAAAGCCAGAAGAATGCTGGGCTGCATAGAGAGAGGAATAACCAGGTGGTGATGCCCTTCTACAGGTTCTTGGTGATGTCTCACCTCAAGTACTGTGTTCAGTTCTGGAGCCCTTATCTCAAAAGGGATAGAGACAGCATGGAGGCGGTCCAGAGAAGGGCAACCAAAATGGTGTGTGGTCAGTATCAGAAAACCTATGAGGAGAGGCTGAAGGATCTGAATATGTATACCCTGGAAGAGAGGAGGTGCAGGGGAGATATGATACAAATCTTCAGGTACCTGAAAGGTTTTAATGATGTACAAATGACAAACCTTTTCTAGTGGAAAAAAATCAGTAGAACTAGGGGTCATGAAATGAAACTCCAGGGAGGACATCTCAGAACAAATGTAAAAAAATACTTCTTCACGGAGAGGGTGGTGGTTGCCTGGAATGCTCTTCCAGAGGAGGTAGTGAAGAACAAAACAGGGAAAGAATTCAAAGAAGCATAGGATAAATACTGTGGATCCCTAAAGGCTAAAGGATGGAAAAAACTAAAATAAATAAATAAATAAAATAAATGAAGAAAAGAGTACATGAGGGTAACTTGCTGATGCGGCAGCTACTACCCTTAACAAATAAGCCTTGATACTGTTGAAGCAACTTCATCATTACTCTCTTCTTCAATGTCAGAGTGGAAAGAGGAATTAGATTCAGACAGCAACCAACAAGGGACCCGATTTTTGCAGTCTGTGAAACTGATGTGCAGTCATGGGGGAAAAAACACAAGTCTGCTTCTACGGCCATGTCCATAAGTAAAGCACGTGAAGCAGCACTGTCTGAAATATCAGGAAGGTTCATGACCCAGTAAAAATGTTGCTAGCAGTAAATTTTTATGAGTTATCAAAAGGCTCAGGAATAACTGCACAAAGCAGCAGTTGCTACCCTTAAGAGAAACATGGGGTAACCTGCATGGTGTGGCGGATGCTACCATGGGAGGTTTGCTGGGCAGACTGGATGGACCATTTTGGTCCTCTTCTGCTGTCATTTCTTTGTTTCTGTGTTTCTATATTTAGGTCCATAAGTCTCATAAGTGTTTTGGTGTAAACCCTATACCATTTTAGTAGCCCTTTTCTGATCTACCTCTAGTGTCTATATCCATACAGAGATAGGGTCTCCAGAATTGGACACAATACTCTAGCAATGTTTTGCCAATAACTTGTACAGAGGCCTTTTCACATCCTTTTTCTACTGTTATGCATGTCCCTATGTACTACACAAAGTAGTGTCAAGAAAGGAACATTTGCATTACTAAACCCTCCTTGAAATCTATTTTGAAATTTTTATTCAATAGTCTTGGTCAAAGCCTAGAAGAAGTGATGTTAAGGGTGCCTAGAGCATGTAGCAGCACTGTTGCCAGTATGAGGTCCAATGGAATAAAGAGAAAGATCCTCCAACCTAGATATTATAAGATTAAAAGGAAAAGGAGCAGCTTTCAAACAAAATCATGGGGGGAAATCTGATAGTTACTCAGGAGCACATGGTACAGAGAGGTATTTTGAAATGATATTTTTAAAACAGAGAAATTAGAGTATCCTGATTGTAAGGATGTGGAAAAAGCTGACATAGCTCAGAAGGATTTAAATAAAGACCAAATAGGACTGATTCCAAATTACCTGAATCAACTGCTAATAAGCACTTTGTGAAAAGGAATAAAAAGAATGCACTTAGCTCTCTATATACAAATGCCTGAAGTCTAAAAATAAGATTGGAGAGTTAGAATGTCTGACACTAAATGATGATCTAGACATAATAGGCAACTCAGAACCTAATGGAAAAAGGACAAACAATGAGACACAATAATATTAGGGTACAAAATATATCATAATGATAGGGCAGATAGAAGTGATAGTGGTGTGACACCATATATGTTAAAGAATACATAGAGTCAAGTAGAATAAAAGTTCTGCAGGAAGCAAACTGCATTCTAGAATCTCTATAGATAGAAATTCCATGCATGACAGTGATGAATATAGTAGTGGGGATTTACTACTGTCCACCTGACCAGGGTGATGAAATAGATTGAAATGCTAGCAAAGACTAGAAAGGGCTACTAAAAGTGGAAACACAATAGTGGGAGATTTCAATTACCCCAATATTGATTGGGTGAATGTCTCATCAGACTATGCCAGGGAGGTTAATTTTCTGGATGCTATTAAGCAACAGCTTTATGGAGCAGCTGGTCCTGAAACTGATACATGGGGAGTTACTTTAGATCTAGTTTTCAGTGGAAAGCAGGATCCGGTGCAAAGGGTAACAGTGGTATAGCTGCTTGGCAATAGAGATCATAATGCAATCTTATTTGACATTATCACTGGAGGGAGAATAAAAAGTAAAACTATTGCAGTATCATAAGGAAGACTATGATAGATTGAGGAAAATAGTTAAAAGGCACAAAAAGGGAGCAGTTATGTTTAAAAGTCTGCATAGGAGATCATGTGATGTGATGTGAGGAGCAGAACATGCTCTTAGTTCATTCCAGGACCCCATTCCTCAACTGCATTGAATTCTGCCATTTAACTTTAAATTTCTAACATCACACTCTACCCTGTTCCACTTTAAACTTGTGGGGACAGCTGAGAATATCTAGTCCCTTACCAGAGGGAGAGATGACTACTAAACTTCAGTGAAAAGACAGAGAGAGATCTAAGGCCTTGGAGGGGAAAATAGCAGGCACAGTGAGTAACCCTCCTTTTCTGAAGGCTCGTGACCCAATGGTGAGTGAAATGGTTTCTGCAATAGCCACAATATTGGAGGGCAAATTTGAAAAATATACTAAGTTTGATGAGATACACTCGCTGCTTTCCGATGCAACGAAGCAGACATATGAAGTAGAGTTTCAGGGATGGAAGACCGCATGGGCTCTTTAGATTCTAAGGTGATAGCTCTACAGTCAGGTCAGGACCAGCAAGCCGCTAAGCTTGAGGATCTAGCAAATAGATGTAGGAGAAGCAATCTATGATTTATTGTTCTACTGGAAAGCATACACTACTTATTTTTGTGATCAAAGCTTGAGGCTCTGACTTTCCAATGCAATGGACCAATATTTGAGTATTCATTTACACAGGGATCCCTCTCAACTACATGCTTTAAATTACTGGGTTTTCTTTTTGCAAACTAGAAACATTTTACAAGGTGAATGGATTTTCCTTTTTCGTTATCTGGGAGAGTGAATCTTTTCCAGATGATGATTCTCCCTAAGTGGATATATATACCCCAGATACTACCTATATATTTGACAAAGAAAGAAATGGTGAAATTGGATAATCTCATTCACCAATTCCTTTGGCACTGGAAACCACCTAGTATTGCCCTTGCTACTTTAATGAGATCCTAGGATGGGGGAGGTCTGATCCTTTCTGATTTTAAACTATAGTACATGACTTACCTTCTCTTGGCTTATGGGAACCAGTTTTTACACACCACTCACTAGAAAGGGGGTTTCTCCTAGGACAAGCAGGATGGTAGTACTCACAAGAGGGTGACATCAGATGGAGCCTGGCACGGAAAACTTCTATCAAAGTTCCTAGAAACTTTGGCACACTGAGCATGCCCAGCATGCCCCTATCCACGCGACCACGCAGGGTCTCTCTTTAGTCTCTTCTTTTCCGTGGAGCTGTCATCTCATGGTGGTGGAGCTCGTGCTCTTTTTTTGTGGGAAACATTCCACAAAGTGTTTTTTTCGCTTCCTTTTTTCCTGTGCTGGGTCTCTCTATGGTTCCCTGGTTGCTTTCTCGGTGAGCTTTTTCCTCTCCTTCAGTGTCCGCTGGTCTTTGAGCCTTTGCGGTCTTTTGTGTGCCTCATGACAGCGTCGGGCTTCCGTCAGTGCCCCCAGACTATGTCTTTAATGAAGCCACATAAAGTGTGCATCCTGTGTGCTCAGATGACCCCAGGATACATACCATCCGGTCCAGGTGATTTGCTACTCTCTAGTTTGTCAATCTGGCCCACTACATCTTCCAGGTTCACAGTGATTTGATTCTGTTCATCTTACTCATCACCCTTGAAAACCATCTCTGGAATTGGTATCTCCCCAACATCCTCATTAGTAAACAAGTAAGCAAAGCAAAGAATTCATTTAGTCTTTCTGCAATGGCCTTATCTTCCCTAAGAGCCCCTTTAACCCCTCAGTCATCTAACGGTCCAACCGACTCTCTCACAGGTTTCTTGCTTTGGATATATTTTAAAAAGTTTTTATTATGAGTTTTTGCTTCTACGGCCAACTTCATTTAAAATTCTCTCTTCGCCTGTCTTATCAAGGTTTTACACTTAACTTGACAATGCTTATACTTTTTCCTATTTTCTTCAGATTTTTGAAGGTTGTTTTTTTGGCTAAAATAGCCTCTTTCAACTCACCTTTTAACCATGCCAGTAATCGTTTTGCCTTCCTTCCACCTTTCTTAATGCATGGAATACATCTGGACTGCACACCTAGGATTGTATTTTTAAACAATGTTCATGCCTGTTGAACACTTTTAAACTTTTCAGCTGCACCTTTCAGGTTTTTTCTATTTTCCTCATTTTATCAAAGTTTCCCTTTTGAAAATTTAGTGTTAGAGCAGTGGATTTACTTATTGTCCCCCTTCCAGTTATTATTTTAAATTTGATCATGTTATGATGAATATTGCCAAGTGGCCCCACCAAATTACCTCTCTCACCAAATCCTGTGTTCCACTCAGAGCGAGGGGTTCAGTTTACTGCTCATTATTGGAAAAGCCTGTGTCAAAACCTGGGGATAACACTGGACTTCATGTCAGGTTATCACCCCCAAAGCAACAGTCAAACTGAACAGGGGAACCAAAGCCTCAAGGCCTTCCTATGTGCCTACATAAACCAAAGACAAGATCATTGGGCCTCCCTACTCTCATGGGCCGAATTTGCCCATGACAACCATGTGAACTCCTCGATGGATTCATCACCCTTCTACATTGTCTTAGGATGCCATCCACACATACCCAGACCTGTTCTCATCCCCGATACTTGCCCAGCAGCTAACCTAAAAGGACAAGAACTCCAGGAATTATGGCAAAAGACTCATCTTCTCCTGGATCAAGCTGCAATATACTTGAAAGAACAAACAGATAAGAAATGTTGCCCCATGCCATCATTACCCCCCAGAGCCCTAATCTGGCTCAGCACCAGGAACTTCCGGCTTAAGATGCCATTCATGATGTTTGCACCATGATTTGTGGGACCTTTTCCCGTCGATTAACAACTGGATCCAGTGACATATAAATGTAAACTGCCAGCCTTGTTAAAGATTCATGCCATGTTTCATGTCTCTAGTTTGAAGCCTACTATCCTGTTTTGGCCTTCAAGACCTCTCCTCAAGCCCTCCAGTGTATCTCTTGAAAAAGATACCCAGTATGAGGTGCCTGAAATATTGGACTCCAGGAGGGTCAGAAATAAGCTCCAGTATCTCATAGCATGGAAAGACTGTGGCCCAAAAGAAAACTCCTGGGAGCCAGCCTCCTACCTCCAAGCCCCCCCAACTAATATGTGAGTTTCATCAATGATTCCCCAGGAAGCCCAGGCCCAGAAGATTGGGGAGGCAGCTTTGGAGGGGTGAAAGTGTTGTTTGGCAGCTCACCTGATGGCCCTGCGAGCTACTGTACTCCGACACTGCTGACAGTTTCCAACATCCTCGCGGCAGGAACACCACCAAGCGCAGCATGGCCAACACCTGCACCACCTCCATCCAGGCTCCCTCTAAGGCACACATGCACCCGATGTGCTGGCCCTTAAAGGGGCCATGGCATGAAAGTCCCTGTGGCACCCTTTGATGACATCAGCTTCCCTTCCCTACTTAAGGCTGGCCTCGACACATCTCTATGCCTCAGCAACAGGTCTCCTGGTATGCCTTATATCCCAGTGCATGTTGCTATTCCTGCATCTTGTTCCTGTTTTTTGTGTACCTCGTTCCTGCCTTGTCCATGCCATATTCATTGTCTTGTCTGTCTTGGTCTCTGTCTCCTTGAGCTTGACTTCCTGGATTCTGGACCTGGCTTGAACCCTGACCTTCCTTGATCACTGCCTGGACATGACCTTCTGTTTTGGACCTGACCGAGCCTCATTTGTCACCTGCCCAGACCTCTGGCCTGTTATTTGTCTCTGCTGTCTGCTGCCAGCCCCCTGACCCTCACCTGGCCTTGAACTCTCATTCCTGGACTGCCTTAGGGACCCATCTAAGACCTGCCGGCCACCAGAACTCAAGGGTTCAACCTGCGGGGAGGTGGCTGGTACAGGTGAAACTCTAATTGATCCCGCTACAGGGCTTCTCTGCCAGCTGTCAGTGTGGGCCTAGTGGGCTTGCTCACTAGGCAGTACCAATCACACTATAGCACCAGGGGTCCATTTCTCCCAAGAGCATTACACTGAGTAGGTCCTTTTCTGTTCTGGACTTCCTTTCCACTAATTATTGAAGTTTTGGGGGGATGAGGGAGGGTGGAAAGGATTGGCATGGGTTGTTGTTGTTGTTGTACTGTGTTCTTTTATAGAAATGTAATAATAAAAATATTTAAACTATAAGTCTGCATGAGGCATAGAAACTGTTTAAAAAATATCTTGGAATGCCAGATATAAAAAAAGTCAAAAAGAAAACTGCCAACATGGCTAAATGACGGTATGAAAGATGCTGTTAAAGGAAAAAAAGGCATCCTTTCAAAAATGGAAAGAAGGACCTAATAGGAAAAATATAATAAGTACTAACAAATTACACATAAAACATTAATTTGACAGGCCAAGAAAGAATTGGAAAACAATCTTGCCAAAGAGGCAAAAATCATAACTAAAAATATTTCTCAAATACATCAAAAACAAACCATTGAGGGAGTCAGCCGGGCCATTAGATGATCAGGGTAAAAGGGGCACTCAGAGAGGATAAGGGCATAGCAGAAGAACTAAATTAATTCTTTGCTTTGGTCTTCACCGCAAAAGATGCTGGGGAGATAACCATGCTAGAGCCATGATGATTCAGAGGAACTGAAACAAATTAGTTTGAATATGGAGAAGGTGATAGACCAAACTGATGAACTAAATAGTAGCAAATCACCTAGAACTTATGGTATTTACCCCAGAATTCTAAAGGAACTCAAATATATTAAAGACCTGCAACTGTTAATTTTTAACCATTATTCAAATATGCCACTGTATTTGAGGACTAGGAAATGTTATAAATCTGTTAGGACTTGTGGTATGTTGGCCCAGGAACGAGATGAGTGATGGTCCCTGCCCACAGGGAGGAGCCCTGTGAGCCTCACTGTCGGGAGGTGCGGTAACAGTGGACATCAAACACAGCTATGGAATAGAGTTAGAGAAATAGAAAGGCACTGCCTCGTACAACATCCGTCGATGCCCCAGTTGCGCACAAATGACCTCCAAAGGCTGGTGCGCTCGACTGGACAAGATGGAGCATTTGTTTGCATCAAAACACTGCTCCATCGACTCCAGCTCAAGTGGCTCTGACCAGAGAGGGTCCATCGACCTTGGAGACGCCTCACCAGGAACATCGCGGAGCGGGTGACCGTCCGTCACCGACACCCTTGAAGGTATCGGCGTCCTCTGTGCCGGAGAAGGACCGGACCGAGCACCGAGGGAAACATTGTCACTAGCACCGATGGGCGTCCCCATACCGGCACCGAAATTGATGCCCTCGATGTTTGCACCGCTCTTCGAGTGCCTGGACACCCTCATTAGTGCCCTGCCGACTCAACCCGTGCCATCGGACTCGTTGGCACCAAGTTGACCATCGAGGCTTCTGCAGGTCCCTATTCCCATACAGGGTTCCTCGGAGGAAGAAGATGGGACTTCCGGCCTGATCCTGGCATGGGATCCACCGATGCCAGAGCCTGTCCCAGGGCCATCAGGGCTGTCGGTGCCTAAGTGTACCTCATCCGTTTTGGTGCCCTCGAGGCCGGCACCGACTCCTTCGATCCTGGTGCCGCATCCATTAATGCCACCTCGATATCCATCGATGCCTTCTTGCTCTCTAGGCTCTGGTATCCTTCTTCCCTAGCAGGTGAGGAAGAAACTCCCTATGATCCATGGGAGGATGCATCCTCAGACCATTCCTCATCCTCTGAATTGCTCTCAGAGTCTTCACCCCTGGAAGAAAGGCGTTGATCTCCTCCTGAAGACCTCTCCTTTGCCAGCTTTGTCAAGGAGATGTCTGAAACTATCCCATTTCCATTGATGATGGAGGAAGACGCTCGCCACAAGATGCTGGAGGTCTTACAATTTGTAGATGCTCCAAAGGAGGTAATGGCAATACCAGTACATGAAGTACTGCTTGACCTCTTGCACCACTTGTGGGACCATCCAGGTACTGTACCTCCAGTCAACAGAAAGACATATGCTATGTGCCACTATGACCATGACCATGTGCCACTACAAAATATAAACATGCCAAAAAGAGAACTACCCATATGGTCAACATTTGAGGATACAACAAAATTTGAAATTGAAAATATGATTAGGAAATTAAATCCAGCAAACCACCCATTGGATACAATTAATACTTTTACTCTTAAGCAATGCTTAGAATCAATCAGTACTTTTTTTAGTAACTCTAATTAATCAATCCCTTAAGGAAGGTGTCATGCCAATTCTTTTAAAAGATGCAACAATAAGACCAATTTTAAAACAGCCAGACTTAGATCCTATGATATTAAAGAACTATAGACCAATTTCAAACTTACCTTTCTTGGCAAAAATAATTGAGAAAGTAGTGAACAAGCAATTAAATGAGCACTTAGAAAATAATGAGGTTCTTTACACAGCACAACACGGTTTTCGTAAATTATACAGTACTAAAACTAAATCTTTGTCAGATTTAGTTTTAAGGGGTTTTGATAGAGGCCAAAGCTTTGTACTGGTAATGTTAGATCTTTCAGCGGCCTTTGACACGGTAGACCACGAGATTCTCCTTAAGAGATTGCAAGATATAGGATTAGCTAATATAACTCTAAACTGGTTTAGATCATTTTTAGAACACAGAACCTTTACGGTCAGGATTAAAGACACCATGTCAAAAAAGATAAAATTGACAACAGGGGTGCCACAGGGCTCGGCCCTATCAGCCACGTTATTTAACATATATCTCTTACCGTTTTGCCATTTGTTAACTGGTTTAGGATTAGTTTATTATATCTATGCGGATGACATTCAACTGTTATTTCTGATAGAAAGCAATATTGAATCTACTTTCAAACTGATAGACATGTACTTAAAAATTATTGGCCAGCTGCTTGTACAAATGAAACTGGTTTTAAATTTAGACAAATCCATTTTTATGGTGCTTGACAGAAAAAATGTCAGTCAGGAGAAAAAAATGATCTGTCTTGATGATCTAACCTGTTATAAATTAACAGATACCACTAGAAACCTAGGTCTTATTATTGACTACGAATTAAATTTTAAAACTCACATATCCAGCAAAGTTAAAGATGGTTTTAATAAATTAAGACTGCTGAAACGTTTAAAACCGTTGCTTTCGCAAAATAATTTTAGATATGCTCTTCAGATGTTATTGTTTTCAGGTCTAGATTATTACAACTCCACCATGTTAGGACTTCCAAAAACAGCTATGCGACCTTTACAGGTGATTCAGAATGCTGCGGCAAGAATTTTAACAAATACAAGAAAAAGGGATCATATTACGCTAGTCCTAAAAACATTACATTGGCTGCCAATTGAGTACAGAATAAAGCACAAGACTTTATGTATGATTCACAAGATTATATATGGAGAAAAAACTGACTGGCTGAACTCAACTATTAAACTTCATGTGCCCCAACGAGAACTAAGATCAGAAAATAAAGGTTTACTATCAGTACCCACAGTAAGATCGGCACATCTTAGCGAAGTGAGGGACCAAGCAATTTCGATCGCCGGGCCAAAATTGTGGAATAGTCTGCCAGTTCATCTTAGAGTGCAGGACAATTTGAAAAAATTTAAGAAAGATCTAAAAACATGGTGTTTCCAGCAGGCTTTTGGAAATGAACCCAAAGAGTGTTAGCTAACACAGAAGTCATTTGAGGAGTCTTTTATTTTCTTAACTTTGTTATCTTTTTAATGAGTAGATTTTAACTATCTTGGTATTTTATTTTTATTGAAATTTTTAATGTATTTATATCTGTTTCTAACTGTTTTTTTGTATATTATCATGTAAACCGTACAGATAGAATTTTTTATTCTGTGACAAGGTATATAAAAGTTGCATAAATAAATAAAATAAAATGTACCTGGTTCAACAAGCCCCAGGCTTTCAAAAGAGCCAGCTGTCCCATCATTCTGTAGTGGTGGAATCAGCCTAAAAGAAGGCTAAAAGATCCTGTCCACACTCCTCTGCTCCTTTTGGTAAGGAACAGAAGGCATTAGATGCATTAGGACATAGAGTCTTTCAAGGGTCCATGTTGACAGTGCAAATAGCAGCATATCAGTTATACATGACCCAATATAACAGAAATCTCTGGAAACAACTCCAGGAATTTGCAGAGACCTTACCACAACAACAGCAAGAGACCTTGACCTCCATCCTACAAAAAGGATTGGAAGCAGGTAAACACAAGGTCAGAGCTACTTACGACTCTTTTGAGACAGCATCCAGAGTCTCAGCAGTGGGTATTAGTGCTAGGCATTGGGCCTGGCCCAAGGCCTCAGACTTACGCCCGGAGTTGCAGGACAAACTTGCAGATCTCCCCTGTACAGGAGAAAACCTATTCGGGGATAAGATCCAAGACACAGTGGCCCAGTTAAAGGACCATCTGTTGCGTTCGTGCCTACTCTACACCCTCGCTCCATCCTCTGTACCTCTGTGGCGACTCCCTCTGGGTCTGAAGGACAGCTTGCAACCACAGCAGCTCCCTGCCGCGTTTCTCCGGCATCCCCAGGCTGGCTTGACTCTATAGATCCGCCATGTTTATGATGACGAACCTCGGGGGCGTCCCCCCGTAGTGACGTCATCCATTATCACTTTAAAAGGTCTTTTTTTGCTAACCTCTAAAGAGTTAGCAAGGACTCGAACCATACTCTTGATTATGATTCGCCAAGCTACTCTGCTTTTCTTACTTACAAGGAGTACCCACTCCACGGGGGCTCCGCTCTCTTTTTTTGATTTCAGATTGCCAGAATACTCAGAAGACTCCTCTTTGCCTGGAAGTGATCGCAGACGTGAACACAGTGAGTTCTGTTGTAGATAGGAATCGGTACTCGCTCCACGAGGGCCTACATTCCTATAGCTCTGAAGACTCCCTTCCGTCCAAGATGTTATCGCAGGTACGGAGATCGAGAGTTATATTGGCAAGATTACAGATAGGAACAGGTACTCGCTCCATGAGGGCCCATGTTCCTAGAATCCTTTACAGACTCTCTTTATACTCTAGAAGCCATTTCATATACAGCTATTGTGAGTTCTTATTACAGACTGTTTAGAGGAACCAGTGCTCGCCTTTGGCTCCTGTTCCTGAATATACTGAAGTCTCTCTGTGGCATAGAGACCATTGCAGACATCTACTATTGTGAGTGTACCATCTTGTATCCAGTATACCCTGTCTACTCTCTACTTCTAGTCTCTCTCTACAGCTCAGCAACCCAGAGATTATATTCCAGTATCAGAAGGATTCAGCCCTGCCGGACACATCGACTCACTACTGCCACCACTGGTGGTTCAACTTCCAGTCTAATAAAGATCTGTGTGTTGTGTATACTCCAGCCTAGCCGGTGGTCCCTCTCAGGATCTCCTCCTGGGGGTGCTGCCATCTGCCATCGGCCCAGGGATTCACCAATTCTCCTACGAGTGGTAACCTACAGACCATTAACTCCACCTACAGAGTATTATAAAATTGCTAGCTCCTCCCCTTGGAGGAGCAGCATTGATCACCATCATGAGACCCTGCGTCAACTTTCAACTGTCACCTCAGAGGCACCTTCCGTAGCCCGTAGGGCTATGCACAGGAACACCAGGAAACAATTTCATAGACCACATAGGTATTATCCTCCCGCGTCCCGTGCTCGACCAGCTCAAGCCCCTCAGAGAGGTCATGCACGCCAAGCGAGGACACCTAGAGCACAGCCAGCTCCACAAGCTGGTCCTGCGACTGAATTTTGACTCCTTTCCAGAGAGCAGCAGCCATCTCCCCTTGATCTCAGTGGGAGGCCATCTTTTCCACTTTGCAACCAATTGGCACCCAATTAACACGGACCAGTAGGTACTGTCCATCATAACACATGGCTACTGTCTAAATTTTTCAACTATACCCCCGGACTCCCCACCCAGTCTAGCGTGGCGCCGGGACGATCACACAACACTTCTCGAGTCTTAACCCTTCTGTATGCTAAGGCCGTACAACCAGTTCCCTTGACCCAGCAGGGGAAAGGATTCTTCTCCAGGTATTTCCTAATTCCAAAAAAGACTGGCAGCCTCTGGCCTATTCTGGATCTCTGTGCCTTAAACACGTATCTTTGCAAGGAACGGTTTAGGATAGTGTCCCTGGGCACCATGCTACCTCTGCTACATCAAAGGGATTGGCTTTGCTCTCTGGACCTTCAGGATGCTTATGCCCATATTGCAATCTTCCCTCCTCATCGCAAGTACCTACGATTTGTGGTGGGTCACAGGCATTATCAATACAGAGTACTGCCATTCGGCCTCGCCATGTGCCCAGAGTGTTCACGAAGTGCCTGGCAGTAGTGGCTGCACATTTACACCACAAGGGCGAACACGTCTTTCCATATCTGGACGACAGGCTCATAAAAAGCCAGTCCAGACAAGGGGCCCTTGACTCCCTCGGTCTCACTATACGACTTCTGCACTCACTGGGATTTCTGATCAACTACCCGAAATCCCACAACACCATCTCACCATCTTTCCTTTATAGGAGCAGACCTAGTCACCACAGTAGCCAAAGGTTTCTTACCTGATGACCATGCAACCATGCTGTCCAGCCTCTCCAGCTCCATCTGCACTAAAAAAACAGCTTCAGCTCGCCAACTTCTCAAGTCACTTGGCCACATGGCATCAACAGTCCATGTCACCCCAATGGCACACAGCCATGAGACTGACACAATGGACTTTAAAGTCTCAGTGGCATCAAGCCACTCAGCCGCTTACATCCCTTGTCCACATAACCAGTCAACTTCGTTTGTCCCTTACTTGGTGGACGCACATAGCCAACTTACAAACAGGTCTACCCTTCCAGCAACCAGCTCCTCAGGTGACCTTAACCACAGACGCCTCCAACCTAGGTTGGGGAGCCCATGTCGAAGGCCTTCAAACCCAAGGGACTTGGACAAAAAATGGTGCTCTGTCAGATCAACTTCCTGAAGCTTCGGGCGATGCGGTACGCCCTTTATGCATTCAAGGACTGCCTATCCAACAAGATAGTCTTGATTCAAGCAGACAATCAAGTAGCAATGTGGTACCTGAACAAACAGGGGGCATGGGCTCTTATCTGCTCTGCCAAGAGGCGGCGCAGATTTGGGCCCAGGCCCTGTCGCACTCAATACAACTGCGAGCCACTTATCTGGCAGGCACACAGAATGCAATAGCGGACTGCCTCAGCCAATGTTTCCAGCCCCACGAGTGGTCTCTGGATCCCTCTGTTGAATCTTCCACAAATGGAGTCAACCGACCATCGACCTCTTTGTGTGTGAGCAGAACCGCAAAGTGGAATGCTGCTGCTCCCTACACAGGGACCGAAGAGCACCAACCATGGATGCCTTCACCCACCCCTGGAATACAGGCCTGCTGTATGCGTACACTCCGATTCCGCTAATCAGCAAGACTCTCGTGAAGCTACAACAGGACCGAGGCTTAATAATACTCATAGCCCTGTATTGGCCACGGCAAGTCTGATTTCCCATACTTCTCGACCTCTCTGCTTACCATCAAGGAGTAGGAGATGCACCGATAACGGCTCAACCCCTGGTGAGTCAATTTATGAGAGGCTTAATACAGCTTAAGCCACCTCAACGACCACCGGTTGTGGCATGGGACCTCAACGTGGTACTTGCACGACTCATGCGTTCTCCTTTTGAGCCACTGCACTCCACCGAACTCTGATATCTTACACAGAAAGTAATTGTAATTGTAATAGTAGCAATCACATCTGCTCGCAGGTTAAGTGAGTTACAGGCCCTTGTGACCTACTCACCTTACACTCTGAACTCACCCTAAATTCCTTCCTAAGGTGGTAACAGATTTTCACTTAAATCAGTCCATAGTTTTGCCCACTTTCTTTCCAAGGCCTCACGCTCATCCAGGTGAGCGAGCTCTACACACCTTGGACTGTAAGCGTGCGCTAGCATTTTATTTAGACCGCACTATTACCCACTGGACGTTCACCCAACTCTTTGTTTCTTTTGATAAAAACAAACTCTCTCCAATTGGTTGGCAGATTGTATTGAATTCTGCTACCAACAAGCAGGCCTTCCACTTCAGGGACAAGTGAAAGTGCACTCAGTCAGGGCAATGGCAACATTGGTAGAACACTATCATTCAGTACTGATTGACGACATCTGCCGGACTGCGACATGGAGTTCTCTCCACACCTTTGCAGCTCACTATTGTCTAGACAAGGTTGGACGACAAGACTCTGTTTTCGGCCATTCTGTCCTAAGGAATTTATTCCCAGTGTAGAAACCCAACTCTTCCTATCTCGACCCGCTGTGAATTTCAGGCTGCCTCATCCTTGCCAACAGCACCTTAGTTGTTGTGTCTGTTGCACATGTTGTGTGCTGGTTGGCCTGATTCGTATGACTCAGCCTGTAGCTTGCTATTCACCCATATATGAGGACTACCATCCTGCTTGTCCTGGGAGAAAGCAGAGTTGCTTACCTGTAACAGGTGTTTTCCCAGGACAGCAGGATGTTAATCCTCATGAAACCCAGCCACCACCCCGCGGAGTTGGGTTCAATAACGTTTTCTTATTTTATTTTTCACTCATACTTTTTGATACAAACAAGACTGAAGGGGGACCCATTGTGGCCACAGGGTTAGTGGCATGCTAGGCATGCTCAGTGTGTCAAAAGTATTCTGTGACAGGACTCCATCTGATGATGTCACCTATATGTGAGGATTAACATCCTGCTGTCCTGGGAGAACGCCTGTTACAGGTAAGCAATTCTGCTGTTTAATTGGAAAGAAGCAGAATGGATTTAACAAAAGGAAGCCATGCCTTACTAAATCTATTGGAATTATTTGAAAGCATAAATAAGTATGTGGCTAAGGGAGAGCTAGTTGATATACAGTATCTGGTTTTTCAGAAGGTATATGATAAAGTGATGGCTTAGGAAATTAAAAAGTCATGGGATAGGAGACAGTGACCTCTTATAGATTAGTAACCGGTTAAAAGATAGGAAACAGGAGGTCACGTGATGAGCTGCTAAGTGAGAGGACATGCCCTGCTTGTGTTCCTAGGCCTCTGAACTTAATCCTTCACCATCCTTGGATCTAATAGTTGCTTTTTGGGTCTCTAATATGTCCAAAGAGATTACATCTAAATCTTTGTCTACCATGTGGGCTGATCAGCCTGTTAAGACGCTCCGGTCTGGAAAAAAGGTGCAGGAAGGCAGGGGGGATAAAGCAGCAGTGCGGGCTGCGGAGGAGGGCCTGTGCTTGCAACCCCACTAGACACCAATCTGCAACTCAAGCAGCTCTTTGAGGCTTTTTAAACTAACTCACTTCTACCATGAATAGTGAATTTGCTGTTGTTGTGAATAAACTAACTGATTTGGTGGCCTCCATGCAAGATAATGCAGCTAAGATCGAATCAATGGAGGACTTGGAGCTGGCTGAAACGGATAACAGCAGGAGAGATGAAAAGCTGAAGCGGACTTAGAAAATTGCGGACATCAGCACAATATTCGACTAGTTGGCTTTCCTTCTGGTTGAAGAAGGAGCTGATCCGTCGGCTTTTTTTGAGCAGTGGCTGCCTGTTACTTCAGGCCTCTCTATAAAGGGAGGCTGCATTAAAATCGAACGGGTGCGCTGAGTGCTCATTCCGCCTCCGGGACCGGGCGGTCGCCTTCACACTATTATAATGCAAGCACATTGCTCCAGGACAAGGTTCGCATTTTGGACAAAGCTCTGGAGATCGGCGAGGTCATGCATCGCAGCAAGAGGATTATGTTTTTACAAGATTTTGCAGCGGCAACACAGAAAAGGCAGGCGGAATATGGCTCGGTTAAAAAAGAGCTCTAGAAGTGTAGCTTGGTATGTGCTTTACTTTACCCGGCACGCCTGAAAATCATTTAAAATAATAACAAAGTCCGGATCTTTGACTCACCTGCAGAAGTACGCTGTTTTTTGGAGCAAGCGGGAGAGGTTCGCCCAGCCAGGAGGCAGCGTGCCACTTCATCACACCGCGAGACCTGTTTTTCTTTATTTTTATTTTTCTCCTTTGCTGTTCCATTTTCTCCTTTCTCTTTTTTGATCTACTTTTGCATTTCAGAGATCTGGGTAGTGGAGGGGGGGGGGGGGGTATAGGAGGCAATATGTTTACATTTGCTGTGTTCCGGGGGGGGGGGAGGGTTGGCGGTTGAAAAAGGGGTTGACGTGGGGACATGCTATTCTCATGCCACATGTTTTTCTTTCACTGCTTCTTTTATTTCTATTAATGTCAGTGTTGGGACATTGACATGCTTTGATTACTGCATCGTACGCTGGGCACATGAATCTGCAAGAACTTGGATGCTCTGCACAGGCCGGTGGCAATGCACTGATCCCTGCATCGGGCACATGTGCAGCGGCAATTTGCATGGAACATCATCAGAATAGGTGTTGCTCGATAACAGCTTCTGTGAATTCTCCGAATTGCCTGAGACAGATGTCCTTTCTGTATGTGCTGCTGGGCGCCTGGTTTGAACTTTGCTTCCTTATTGTTTTTCTCGATGTGGTTAGGGGTCCCTGTGGGTTGTTCTTTGGATCGATGTGTGTCCTGCTCAGTAATTTTTTGTTGCATTTAGAATTACCAACCTGTTTTTCTTATTTATGATTGACCATACTGTTAATGAGCTGGATAGATCTAGGATGGTGTCATGGCAGGGATCCCAGGGGTGGTTTATTTTCTTTCTTCTCTTGTGTTATCTCTCTGTCACCCTGTAACTGTATATGGTCTTTTTTCAGTGTTTCCTCATCGAATTCCTGGATTTTTTTGTGATGCACTTGCTGGTTAGTGGGGCATTAGGGGGATGGGTGGTCTTATGGAGACACAAGGTTGGCTTTTTCAGTGCCTGTCTTAAAGTGCTAGATGGGGGAGGTTTTGGGTCTATTAGGGAAGATAGATGGGGGTTTTGGTTTCTTATTGGGATATGGGGCTCACCTCTCAGATCCTGATTTATTTCCCATCTGAGGGGCAATGGCTAGGTAGTGATAGGATTGGGAGTTAGCTTCCAGTTGAGGGTTGAATTAACTAACCTGTTGGTTGGGTTGGGGGGGGGGGGGGGAGTTAGTTGGTTTGTTGTGGGAGTTGAAGTTAAGTAGGTGGGATGCATTATGGCATTATTTTCTCTGTTCTCAGGTTTGAGTCTTTGATCTATTGCTTACAGGTATGGGAGTTTTCTGTGCATAGATCTGCACGCTCTGGTACAATGGTTTCTGGTTCCATAGTGGTACTGTACTGTGCTCTTAAGGGGTTTTCTTTCTCTTTTTGGCTATCTTCTTTTTGTTTCTAGAGTTTCACTGTGATTGATCATGTTACTTGTGTCTCCCTGAATGTTAGGATTCTGCAATCTGCACGTAGGAATAAGGCCCAAATGCTCCTTTTGCAAGAGACGCATTTGACGTCACAAGAGCATGGAAAGCTAAAAACAGGATAGGTTGAAGCTGTATATTACTTCTCCTACACTTCCTGTAATCGGGACATTTGCATTTTAATAGGTAAATGCTTACCCCTGAAGGTAATTAGATCCTATTCTGATGCTACAGGTTGGTATGTGATTCTGGAATGTACACTTCATTCTATGACTTTCACCCTTGTGAATGTTTATGGTCCGAACACTGAACAGCAAGACTTTTACTGGCACTTGAAAGATAGGACAGCTACCTTTGGCTTTGAAGCATTAGTTTTGTGTGTGTGTGGTTGGGGGGGGGGGGGGGGGGGGGGGGGGGGGGGAGAGGGCTGGAATATATGTATTAATCCAGAGATGGAAAAAACCTCTAAGGTTGAGTTGGGATTTACTGGCCCTACTAATTACAATGATTTTATTACCACTTTTTGTCTTGTAGATATCTAAAGACAGTACCACCCCTTAGAGTGAGATTGTACTTTTATCTCTCCCAGGCATGCAATGTAGAGTAGAATTGATTATTTTATATGCACACCCAATCTTTACTCTAATATACTGGGCAGTACTATTCTTTCAAGCACACTTTCTCATCATCATCCAATATTAAGTCATCTTTGACTTGATTCTCAAAAGCCTAGGGCTTTTAATTGGCAATTAAACATTTCTCTTCTCTGAGACAAAGAATTCCCAGACTTGGTTAAGAGAGCGGTCTTGGAATTTAACAAGTTTAATCCCAAGGCTGATTATGATCCTGGGCTTCAGTGGGAGGCCTTTAAGGCTGTCCTGTGTGGCAGGATAATTGCATATGCAAGTCACCTGCAAAAGGTACGCAGGAAGAAAGCAGCCAGTTTACTCGCTGATATTGTGAGATTGGAGAAAAAACATAAGCTTGATTGTTCCCCATGTACGTATAAATTGCTGGAAGCTAAACAAAGGGAGTTATAATCCCTAGAATTGAACAAGATTGGATGTGCTTTAAAGTATTCTAGGTTAAAATTTTATGAACATGGGGATAAATTGGGTACACTGTTGGCCAGACTGGTGAAGAAAAAGGTGGGCAAGTCACATATCCTTTCTATTCGGGATTGGAGGGGTAAAATAACCTCAGATCCAGGTGATATAGAGCGGACATTTATGCAATACGTTTCCAATCTATATGCTGAATCTGACACCACTTTGGCAGAGGATATTTCTCGGTTTATGGAGGGTATTTGCTTGCCTCGGTTGGCCAAAGACCAGAGTGACAGGCTTGCAGCTCCCATCTCTCTACTGGAAATTCAGACTGCTTTTGCGGCAGTGCCTGGAGAGAAGTGTCCAGGATTGGATGGTTTTCAGATTGAGTTTTACAAGATATACCTCTCGGAGGTGGCTCCCTTTCTTTTTTCATTATTTAAAAAAACTGGAGAATCATCCATTGTATTGCATGACACAACTGATGCGACTATTACTGTTATCTCAAAAAAGGGTAAAGATGTTCTGGATTGTGGCTCTTATTGGTCTATCTCTTTATTAAACTCTGACTTAAAAATTCTAGCAAATTGCAGATGAAATTGGAGGGGGTTCTGCCTAGCCTGGTCCATAAAGATCAGACTGGGTTTGTCAGGGGTAGCGTCTCAATAGTGAATACTAGACGTTTGTTTAACATATTGCACATGGCTAAGCAAGGGGGACGGCCGGCTCTTGTTATATCTTTAGATGCTGAAAAGACTTTTGATAGGGTAGGCTGGTCCTTTTTGTTTCAGACCCTTGCACACAGTGGGTTACTGGCTCAGTTTCTCGCATGGGTTCGTGCTATGTTCCATCATCCTCGGGCGCGTGTTTTGATTAACGGATCATTGACTCCTTTTGTTACCATTGCTAGAGGCACTCGTCAAGGTTGTCCTCTGTCTCCCTTGCTCTTTGATATAGCAATTGAGCCTCTGGCAGCTGCCATCATGATGGAATTTGTGGTATAAAATTGTTTGGCAGGGAACAGAAGATTTCCCTTTGTGGATGATGTTTTGATTTATTTGTCAGGTCTGCTACTTTTGCATCTCCTAACTGAATATGGAGCTCTCTCTGGGTATAAAGTTGATATTGACAAATCTGAAATTTTTCCAGTTGATAAATGCCAATCCTGCACTGTTTAACAAATTTTCGTGTAGTGCATGATGGCTTTCAATATCTTCGATTATTTTTCCCCCATGTCTTTTAGAACCTGTTTGCTTCAAACTACAAGGGCCTTATTGGAGATGTTAAGAAAAAAATGAAATCTTGGAATGACATGTTGGTTTCTTGGGTGGGCAGAATTAATCTACTCAAAATGAATATCCTACCTAGTTTGTTGATTCATTTTCAACATGTCCCTTGTGATGTGTCTAACATAATTTTTGTGGATTTACATGATTTAATGGACAAGTTTATTTGGAATTATAAACCGGCTCAGATCCGATTAAGTCAAGTATGGTTAAGTAAGTGACAAGGTGGATTGGCCTTGCTCAACCTCCAAATTTATAATTGGGCAGCAAAATTGGCATGTTTGCAGGCTTGGATTTGTGGCTTGGATACATCTTGGGTGGCTCTTGAATGGGAATAGACTGATGTTGCAGGGCTGGCTCTCCTACCTTTTTTACCATGTGACTCTCCCATATGTCGTAAAATCTGTCAGGGATGTCTCATTTTGGTGCACAACTTACGGGTTTGGCATTAAGTTACTTGTTTTCTCAACTTGGATGGGGAGGAGATTTCCCCTATCTCTGCCTTATATTGCATTTCCCTTTTGTCTAGTTGCACTTTCTCTCCAGTTTTTAAAACTTGGAGAACACGTGGACTAATTTCACTGGCACATTTATGGAGTGAAGAGGAGGAGAAGGGAGTGGCCTTATTTTCTACTTTGGCTGACAATTTTGGCATTGATATAAGTTCGGAGGCCCAGTATTTGCAGCTGTGTCAGGCTTTGCGAGGACATGAAGACTTGGATAGTCCTCTTTGGCCTTTGAATGGAATGTAATTATTTTTGAGTGATCCTAAGGCAAGATGTCATGGTATTGCTTCTGTTTATCATGGTATCTTGCACAGTAAATTTGGTACAGTGACTTCTTCTAATCTCATTGAAACTTGGAACGCAAATCTTGACATGGCTTGGACCAGTAGGTTTGGACCTCTACCCACCATATTTTCATTTGTGCAAAAACAGTTGCCCTAATGTTCAGGCTACTGCACCAAACTTACCAGACGCCCTTATTTAACTCGAAAATATATCCTGATGCCAGTAATTTGTGTTGGCGGGGATGTGGGGAGATTGGCATCTTCCGGCACTTGTGGTGGTACTGCCAAAGTGTCCAGTTTTTTTGGTCCCAGGTCAATCAAGTAGTGGCCGATATTTTAGGCTATCCCATTTTTATCGGGCCTAGTCTTGGACTACTGGGCAGATGGATTGGCTCTTCAATACCTGTTGAGAACAGGTCGTTGGTCGAACAGCTGCTGTTAGCTGCTTGATTCACAATTGCTAAATTTTGGAAAACCAATCCAAACTTAGACTATTGGCGTGCCCAAATCCAAGACATTGCTGATAGTGAACATTTATACTTCAATCAAAAGAATGCCCATTTTAAATTTCAGCGCACATGGGAGCCGTATGAGGAATTTTGTGAACAATAGTGGGGTCTTGCTGTGTAACCATTGCTGCAATCCTTGTTTATATGTCAGTACTGAGTACTTTCATGCCTGTACTTTCTGATGTGCCAGAGAATCTTGTATGCTATTGGTATTGTATGTTATGCCTAAAATGTGTTTAAATAAATAGTTATTAAAAAAAAAAAAGATAGGAAACAGAAAATAGAACTAAATAATCAGTTTTCTGAATGAAGAGAGGCAAATAGTAGAGTACTCCAGAGACACAGTATTGTTTCATTAGCAATCTGAAAAGGGGAGCAATGCGTGAGGTAATCTTATTTTCAGATGACAGAAAATGATTCAAAATAGTTAAAACATAAGTGGACTGTGAAAACCTGGAGAATGACCATGCCAGACTGGGGAATGAGGCATCTAAATGGCATATGAAACTTAATGTAGACAAGTGCAAAGTGAGGCACATAGGGAAAAACAGTGGTGTGCAGTCTTCAAGTCTCTTAGGGATTCAGTGAATTCCCTAAGAGGCTCAGCAGGAGGAGTTGCATGCAGGAGCAGAAAGCTGTTTGGCTATCCAACCAGCCAGTCAGCAGTGCTATGGGGCAGATTGGCCTATCCGGATTTTGGGCATACCCTGGAGGGCCAGTCTGGCCAATTATATGATTGGTGTTGGTTGCAGTGGCCCCCATGCCTGCAGCGGAAGCTTCCCCGGAGGCTTTCTACTTATTCTTGTCTGATTGTAACTGCAGTGGTGGTAGCGGCTCTATGGCCCTGTTCCCTGGATCAGACTCCCACCCCATTTCTGTGGTAGTGGCGGAAAACACTCTTGCTACCTCCTCCTCTTACACTTAGCTCTCTTTTTTCCTGCGGGAATCAGCACACTGACTTCCATCCACTGCCTCACTGACGACTGAAAGCCTCTCAGCTTCCTCAGCTCTCTTGTGCCACTAGCCAGCTTCATTCTCCAGCTGTGGCACAAAATAATTAAAAAACAAAAAAGCATTGGGGCCTTCCAGGCCACGTTCCTTCCCACACTTAAAAGGCCACCATCTCACTCAAAGACCAACAGCCATGCCTGATGTAAACTCTTAACCTTTGCAGTTGTTCCCTTCAGTTTGTTCCTAACCATTTTCTTTTTTTTATCACAGTCTTCCTTTTGAAAGTTAAATGCTATCTCAGTAGAGTTCCTTAGTGTCCTCCCTCCAATTATCAAGTCAAATTTGATCATGTTATGATCACTATTGCTAAGTGGCCCCCAACACTGTTAAGTCTCACACCAAATCATGTGTTGCACTAAGGATAAGGTCCTAAATAGCTCCCCCTCCCCCTTATGCTGGTTCTTGCATCAGTTGCTCCATGAAGCAGTCATTTATTTCATCTAAGAACATTACTTCCTTCCCATGTACTGGTGTGACATTTACCCAGTCAATACGGAGGTAATTGAATCACCCATTTTCACTGTGTTGCTAATTTTGTTAGCTTACCTAATTTCTGATAGCATTTTGTCTATTCATTCTGGCCAGGTGGACGGTGGTAGTACACTCCCACTGCTAGTCTATTCCCCTTCATACATGGAATTTCTACACATAAAGATTCTACAGTGCATTTTGTCTATTCATTCTGGCCAGGTGGACGGTGGTAGTACACTCCCACTGCTAGTCTATTCCCCTTCATACATGGAATTTCTACACATAAAGATTCTACAGTGCATTTTGTTTCCTGCAGAACTTTTATCCTTTTTGACTCTATGCCCTCTTTCACATATAGTGCCACCCCTCTACCAGTTTGTTCCATGCTATCATTCGGGCTGATACAGTAAAAGTCGCCTGCTCTCCCGGCGCGCGCACAGGCCACTCTCCTGTGCACGCGATTTAGTATCGGCCCTCATGCAAATGAGGGCCCGCGGTAAAAAGAGGCGCTAGGGACACTAGCGCGTCCCTAGCGCCTCTTTTTTGACAGGAGCAGCGGCTGTCAGCGAGTTTGACAGCCGACGCTCAATTTTGCCGGCGTCGGTTCTCAAACCCGCTGATAGCCATGGATTCGGAAACCGGACGCCAGCAAAACTGAGCATCCGGTTTTTAACCCGCGAGCCGTGGGCCGATTTTAAATTTTTTTTTTTAATTATTTTTAACTTTTAGGACCTCCAACTTAATATCGCCATGATATTAAGTCGGAGGGTGTACAGGAAAACAGTTTTTACTGCTTTTCTGTACAGTTTCCCGGTGCCGGCAGAAATTAATGCCTACCTTTGGGTAGGCACTAATTTCTGAAAGTAAAATGTGTGGCTTGGCTGAACATTTTACTTACTGAATCGCGCGGGAATACCTAATAGGGCCATCAACATGCATTTGCATGTTGCGGGCTCTATTAGTTTCGGGGGGTTGGACGCACGTTTTTGATGCACTATTACCCCTTACTGAATAAGGGGTAAAGCTAGCGCATCGAAAACACGCGTCCAAACGTGGGTTAAGAGTGCGCTGCACTGGAGCCGATACTAAATGTGCTCCACCGGAGCGCACTGTACTGTATCGGCCTGATTGTGATATAATTTGTACACTGGTATCACAGGGTCCCATTGGTTATCCTCCTTCCACCAGGTCTCTGAGATGCTAATTATCTCCACCTCTTCATTCAGTGCTATGCATTCTAACTCGCCCATCTTATTTTTTAGACTTCTAGCATTTGTATATAAACTGTTTTATTGCTCTATTGTTTTATTGCTCTATTGTTTTATTGTAATTTTCCTCCTTTGAGTTCTTTGTAAACCGGCATGATGTGCTTCACGAATGTCGGTAAATAAAAGTTAATAAATAAATAAAATAAATAAAATAAATAAAATAAACATTTCAAAGTATGTATTTTGTTTGTATTAACAACCTGCTTATCAGTTGATGGGGTAATTTAGAATCTTTCTGCTTTATCTGCTCTTTACTTAAATGCATCTGGGCTAATTTAGCATTTATTGCAACCTCTCTATTGGGATGCCCTAACTTCCCTGTTCTGTTAGTCTCTTTCAAAGGTACATCATTCCAAACCATGCACTTCTGAGTGACTCTCAGCTTCCCCCATCATCTAGCAGGTGTGGGGATTTCCACCTCTTGTACCTGGGCAGTAAGGAGGGGAAATTCTCATTGGGTCTGTCTGGTTCTTCCAAGTGACCCAGATTGGCTACTGTCAGAAACAGGTTGTTAGGCTTAATGGACTATTGATCTGACCCGGTATAGCACTTTTTAACTTCTTCTAAGGTTAGCTAAATTTTCTAATCCTTAGTTTAGAAGTTTGTTGCCAAATTGAGATTTGGTTTTGAAGATACTGATTAAGCCGTATTTGAATTGCTGGCTTCAATTTCTTTGTATTTCTTTACAATCAAAATGGTTTTCCTGGTGGTATACTCAGTGAGAAATGAACATCAGGCTCTATCTTTTATTTCTTCTTTTTTTTTTCAGTAGTTTTAAGGTGCTTTTCTAGTTTAATTCCTAAAGTGAAGTCAGCATTTTACTTGAATCAGGAAGTGGAATTGTCTGCTTATGCCCGGAGCCACAGTCTCTATTAGGGAAATGTTTATCCTGTCTGGATGTTAAGGGCTGTTTAAAATGTTATTTGGCGAAGTCAAATTCTTTCCAGAAATCATAGTCTGTTCTGCCTTAACTCTTGAAGGCAAAAGAGTTTCCTGCCTATCCCTTCCTACCTTTTCCATCCAGCAAAGGTTCCTGCTCCCCTAACCCTACCACTCCCTGCTAGCCGAGGTACTTCTGTGCCATACCCTCCCTTTCCCAGTTAGCAGAGGTATAGCTCTCAGGGAGCAGGATGAAGCCCTGGAGGCTTGGGTGGTGAGCAGCAGCAGTGATTACGTCGCAGTCCCAGGGACCTGAAAGCATCATGTCCAACAACGTGGGCACACTCTGGCTGGTACAGAACAATAGCAGAACCAGTAGAGGCACTTCTAAACCCAGGCTGAGATAAGAGCAGGAGACCAGGTAAGGAGGCCTGTAGAAGTCAAAGCTAGGCAGCAGCAACTCCATCCTCCCCCACCCTCATCCTGAGGAAAGGAGAAAGAGGCCTGCAGCAGAGCAAGGCAACAGCAGCAATTCTGCTTCCCCCCCCTAGAGGAGCAGGAGGACTATGGTGGTCCAAGCTGGGGAGCAGCAACCCTACCCTACTATGCCTCCCCACAGAAAGGAGAGAAAAAGAAGCACAGCTGACTTTTACTTTTGAAAAGAGGAATAACTGGAGGCTGTGCACGGCAGAAGAGACATTTATTTAAAATAATTTATTTCTCTCACTTATGACAATTCAAGGCTGTTTAGCTCCCTGAGAACTTTAGTGCTGTTATCATGGACCTAAAGGGCTTTTAGAAATCCATATTCAGAAACATTTAGCTGGCTCACTCAGAAGTTATCAATCACAAACACCACCCAAAATTACACAATGTGTATTCCAGTAAACCTCTATTCCAGTAAACCTCTACTGTAGTACCACCTCCATCGTGTCTTCCGGGAGGAGGTTAAAAGGTTCGGTTTGTCGCCATGTTTTAAATGTGCGAGTCTGAATGCAGACCGCGGAAGAAAAAGTGCATGAAAAATAGCCAGTTGGAAGAATTGCGCTGACAGAATGGATGGAAAACTCTGTGGATGAAAAGAAATTAAGTTTTGAAGAAGTTATTTCCCCTGAAGCAGGACCTTGTGGTTCGAAACACCATCGTGTCGGGATTCGGGACTCCAAGCTATTATTTCGAGATGAGTATTCTTTTCTGAAATTTATTGGATTGGGACTTGAGACTTGCATTTTTGCTTGCTAAACGAAGTGTTGTTCCCATGATTTATATAATTTGAAGTTCGTCAGCACGTTTGGGAGAATTTTTACATTTTAACCAAAAATGACATTACAAAAAATGAACAAAACAAAATTGATTTAAAATAAAGTAAAGTGACCCTCTACCAAATGAGAGTTTGATTGTTACACAGTCTCTGTTCCATATACTATTTATGGCTATGTGACATGGCATAAAAGATATACCATTCCTAACTCAGAAGTTAGCCAGCTAAATGCATATTTGGACACTTATCTGGCTAAATTCTAGTTGGCGAATAATTTAAGCTGGATAAGTTAGGGGTGTTCCAGTGATGTAACTGGGAGGAGTTTAATTAGCTGTCTAAGTTAACTAAGTCTGATATTCAGAGTTAGCCTGCTAAATTAACCAGCTAAATCTGGTCAGGACAAAGAGCTAGCTACATTTACTTGCTAAATTTAAGATAGCTGACTATATTTAATAGCATGGCTGCACTATTGAATATACCTCCAAAGTTAGCTGGATAAGTTTATCTATCTAACTTTGCTCTCTTGACTGTGTCTGAATATGGACCTACATATGACCCAGTATGACATGAGATATGTCATACTGGGTCAGACCAAAGGTCCATCAAGCCCAGTATCCTATTTCCAACAGTGGCCAAGCCAGGTCACAAGTACCTGGCAGGATCCCAGGAGGTAGATAGATTCCAAGCTGCTTATCCCAAGAATAAGCAGTGGGTTTCTGCAACTCTACCTTAATAATGGTTAATAGGGATGTGAATCGGGCTTCGGACGATTGAAAATATCGGACAATATTTTCAAAATCGTCAGAAATCGGGGGCTCCCCAAAACGATATGAAAACCCCATGATATTGATCGTGGGGGTTCTCTTATCATTTTGGGGGAGGGCGGGAAAAACGGCACACAAAAATAAGCCCTAAACCCACCCCGAGCTTTTAAAACGAATCCCTTAGCTTCCCCCACCCTCCCGACCCCCCCAAAAACATTTTACAGGTACCTGGTGGTCCAGTGAGGGTCCCTGGAGCGATCTCCCGCTCCCAGGCCGTCGGCTGCCACTAATCAAAATGGCGCCAATGGCCCTTTGCTCTTACCATGTGACAGGGTATCAGTGCCATTGGCCGGACCCTGTCCGGCCAATGGCACTGATACCCTGTCACATGGTATAGCAGGCACCGGCCATGGTATAGCAGGCACCGGCCATGGTATAGCAGGCACCGGCCATGGTATAGCAGGCACCGGCCATCCAGTGCTCCTACCATGTGACCCTGTCACATGGTAGGAGCACTGGATGGCCGGTGCCATCTTGTGCTCCTACCATATGACAGGGGCTGACCAATGGCACCGGTAGCCCCTGTGACATAGTAAGGGCAAAGGCTATCGGCGCCATTTTGAATACTGGCAGCCGACGGTCCGAGTGCAGGAGGTCGCTCCTGGACCCCCGCTGGACTTTTGGCAAGTCTTGTGGGGGTCAGGAGGGTCACCCAAGACTTGACAAAAGCCCCTGGTGGTCCAGCGGGGGTCCGGGAGCGATCTCCTGCACTTGGGCCATCGGCTGCCAGTAATCAAAATGGCACCGATAGCCTTTGCCCTTATTTTGTCACAGGGGCTACCAGTGCCATTGGTCAGCCCCTGTCACATGGTAGGAGCACAAGATGGTGCAGACCATCCAGTGCTCCTACCATGTGACAGGGTCCAGCCAATGGCACGGATACCCTGTCACATGGTAAGGGCAAAGGGCCATCAGCGCCATTTTGATTAGTGGCAGCCAACGGCCCGGGAGCGGGAGATCGCTCCAGGGACCCCCACTGGACCACCAGGTACCTGTAAAATGTTTTTGGGAGGGTCGGGAGGGTGGGGGAAGATAAGGGATTAGTTTTAAAGGGTTGGGGTGGGTTTTTTGTTTATCGCTCCGGCGCAGCTGATAAACAAAACCGCGATCGGGCCCGATGAAAAAAACCCCACATGTGAATCGGAACCGGAATCCGAACCGATTCCGGTTCCGATTCACATCTCTAATGGTTAATGGACTTTTCCTCCAGGAACTTGCCCAAACCTTTTTTAAATGCAGCTACACTAATAGCTTTCACCACATCCTCTGGCAACAAATTCCAGATCTTAATTTTATGTTAAGTAAACAATATTTTCTCTTATTAGTTTTAAATGTATTACCTAGTAACTTCATTATGTGTCGCCTGGTCTTTGTACTTTTTGAAAGCATAAACAACTGATTAACGTTTACTTGTTCCATTCTACTCATTATTTTATAGACCTCTATCATTTCCCCCTCAGCCATCTGTTCTCCAAGCTAAAGAGTCTTAACCTCTTTAGCCTTTCCTCATAGGGGAATCATTTTGGTCTCCCTTCTCTGTATCTTTTCTAATTCTGCTATATCTTTTTTGAGAGGTGGTGACCAGAACTGCACACAATACTCAAAATGAGGTCACACCATGGAGCGATACAGCAGCATTATTTTCTCTGTTTTATTCTACATTCCTTTCCTAATAATCCCTAGCATTCTAGGGACTTAAATAATGCATCAGGGCCTAGAAGTTAATCTTCCTCCCCCACTCAAGGAATTCTGGACCCTCAGAGTGATTTGACATCTTTATTGGAACTGAGCAGTGAGTAAATGGTTGAGATATGTGCCCCTGGGCCCCTGTCTGAGATTATCCACACAGGGATTACAAATATAAATCAGGGATCATATTCCAGCCCAAGATGATGACCTTGCTATAGAAATCTGGATATCATTGGTGTGTATTCAATATCCTTCTCCCAGGCCAGACAGTTTGCAAAGAGGAATCCTATAAATGTAGAACATTGTTGCTGACAAGACAGAGCCTTGTGCCATACCTGGGATAATTTTGTGCCAAGATGAAGCTGTAAATTTAATTCTGACCTGTTGAATTTCATCAGTGAAATATGAGGTTTCTGAAAACCAAACTGATATTGATCAAGTATAATATTATCATCCAAATATGTAGTTAACTGATGCAGTACAACCCTTCAATAAGATTTGCTGAAAAAGAAAGTGATGAAATTGGATGGTAATTTGCTAAATCAGAGGGATTGTGACTTTTTTAAAACAATGATCTAACTGAGGCTTGCTTTAATTCATCAGGAAGAAACTCCTCTGACAAGTTTTATCAAACATGCAAGAAACTCACTAATGTTGCAGCGCATTGCTTTTTAGCAAGACAGATGCACATGAGTTCTCTGGGCAGTATTCATGGAAATAATTAGTGATATCTTAGGTTCTGAGTGAAGATGAATTTCCTTCCTCTACTGTTGTCTGAAGCAAAAAGCACGCAGAAGAAGAAGAACAGTTGTGGAGATCAGGAGCTATGTTTTTGCTGTGGCCCTGTACTGCTGCTTTGTAGCACTCACTGCCATGACTCAATAAAAGTGAGAGAAACATGGAGGCCAGGGTTGATGACTAAGATAGAAAGAAAATGAAGACAGAGAGAATTGAACAAATGATGATAAAAGAGAGATGGGAAGAGTAAAAGATGAATGGAGATATAGGTTAGGCACTGGAAGGGTGATGAGGGTTGTGGTAAGAAATTGAAGGACTTGACAGGAAAGAGAGTAACCCTCTTTTCTTTTCCACTTAAATCCCTAAGTATTTTAGATTTGCTCACCAAAGATTTGGCAATCCTAGTATAGGTGGTAAAGAAATTGGGAAAAGCAGACAGGAAAGATAAAAATAATTGCCCAGTTTTAAAAGACAGAACTTTTTAAAATGTTGATGCATGCCAAGAAGTAATGATAAGAGGCTCGACGGGGGTTGATTCAATAGTAATGTCATCCTTTCTTCATCCTTGGCGGGATCACCTCATCTCCCTCCAGACTGTATCCCACTGTTTGATTTCAGGACCATCACTCCTTAAGAGATGGAGAAAATTCTCTAAGAATCATTCTGTCCATGAGCATTTTAGACCTGATTCCCCTTGGATTCATCTGCACCTGGCTTTATGGCCAATCACCATAATGCCATCTTATCACAAGGCTCCTTACTAAGCCCATTTAAAAAGGCCATTGTCAAACCTATCCTGAAAAATAATAGGCTCTGATCCAAAAATAAATGATCACTATCATCCAGTCTCCAAACTCCCCTTTCTATCTAAATTAGTAGAAAAAGTGATTTGCTTCTAAATCCTTGACTTCCTCGAAGAGGGCAATACCTTGTACCCTCACCAATCCGGCTTCAGGAAAAATTGCAGGATCAAATCCATCCTATTAGCCAGTATCAAGAGTTTTCACCTAAATGCAGACCAAGAAGGTCAATCCAGCCTACTTCTTTTAGATCTTTCTGCTGCTGTTGATACGGTCAATCACCAACCACAGATTCAGTGCTTAGAAGACGTTGTTAATGAAGAAACTGCCCTCAGATGGTTTTAATCCTTTCCATCCAACAGATCACAGTCTGTCTCACTGGCCAACAAACCACTGACTTCTAGCAACCTCACTCATGCAGTATTACAGGGTTACGTTCTCTCCTTGATCTTCTTTGTTATTTACATTTGTCCAGTCTGTGACTTCAACACAGAATGACATCTATTTGCGAACGATAGCCAACTTTTCAGCAAAATAGGATATGACCAAGCCTTTTCCATTGCTAATTTCAACAACTGTCTTACTAAAAATATAAGAAGTACCATGCTGGGTGAGACCAAAGTCCATCAGGCTTAGCATCCTGTCTCTGACAGTGGCCAATCCAGGTCACAAGTACCTGGCAGATTTCAAATAGTTGAACTGTTTCTTGAATCTCACTCCCAGGGATAAGAGCTGGATTTCCCAAGTCTAACTTGCTAATAACTGTTTATGGACTTTTCTTTCAGAAACTTGTCCAATCTTCATTTGAACCACACTATTTTAGTTGCCTTGACCACATCATCTTGTAAAAGATTCTATAGCTTGATTGGGTGCTGAGTTAGAAAATACTTCCTATGATTCATTTAAATCTTCCGATTGCTAGTTTCATGTAATGTCCCCTAGTTCTAGAGTTGTTTGAAAGCATAAATAACCATTCCCTATTTACCCATTCTATCCCTTTCATGATTTTATAAATCTCATTCATATCCCCTCCCAGTCATCTCTTCTCCAAGCTAAAGAGCCCTAATCTGTTTAGCCTTTCTTCATAAAGGAGGCTTTCTATCCCTTTTATCATTTTTGTATCCTTTCTCTGTAACTTTTCTGTTATGGGAGTCTCTGTTTAGTGGACCCTTGGGCCGACCTGCTGGGGACTGGGAAAGGTGGTCAATGTCTCTAATGAACAGCAGGCCGGGAGGCAGATGTTCAGGCAGGACGTAGATGCTCTTCACCCTGGCGCACTTTGTCCCTTTGCCTAAGCTACCTTCTGCACCTGACCTGGCCGGCCTGTTCGCCCAGCATATCTTTAGACTTCACGGTTTCCCGCAGGATATAGTCTCCGATCGAGGACCACAGTTTACAGCTCGTTATTGGAAAGCCCTATGCAAACGCTTCAATGTGCAACTTAGTCTTTCGTCAGCGTTCCATCCTCAAAGTAATGGGCAAATGGAACGAACTAATCGAACCCTGATGACCTTTCTTCATGCTTTCGTGAACGAACGACAAGATAATTGGGCTAAGCTACTCCCCTGGGCGGAGTTCTCATATAATAATCACACGTCTATGCGTAGGGATTCGCAACTGGATACTAAGTCCTGCAGGATGAAATTACCTCTGGCTCCGGAATCCAGGAACACCATCATCTCAAAGGAGCCTCCAGGATATTCCAAGGTAACAGGGACAGTACATTGAGGAGCTGTAGCACAGCCTAGGAGGAACTCCTCCCGACCTCCTAGGCTTTGGCGTTTTCCGCTCGCTCCTGGCAGCGTGCCAAGAAGTGGCCCTTCTGGCCACAATACAAGCACAACTTCAACGAACGGCGACGTTGCCTTTCTTCAGCAGAAAGAGGGACCCATCCCAGCTGCATAGGTTCGCAGGTGGGAGCATCTGGACGAGAAATCTTGGGCGAGGGCACAGGTCTTGGCCCACGAGCCGGACTATGACGAGAGGAGCGTTGCTCCTTGGCCCGTTGTTGTAGGCAGTGGTCAGTGCAGGCAATCATCTCAATCAAGGCATTGAGGTCCTCCGGCAGATCTTGAGCAGCAATTTCATCCTTTATGCATCCGGAAAGGCCTTCCAGGAAGATGGCCTTAAGACTACCATCTTGCCAACCTACTTCTTGGGCTAAAGTCCGAAACTCCATTGCATAATCTGCCAAGGAGCGAGCCCCCTGACGAAGTTACAGCAGGTCATACGTAGCTGTGGCTACTCAGGCGGGCTCATAAAAGGCCTGGCGAAAGTTTGTGATGAACTGTTGTAAGTCCGTTAGCGAAGAATCATTGTTTTCCTAGAGGGGAGAAGCCCAAATTAAGGCTTTCCCATCAAGCAGGGACAGGATATATGCCACTTTCACCGCATCCGAGGGAAACTGCCGGGCAACAGGGAGAACCGTATAAAACATTGGTTCAAAAAGCCACGGCAGGTCCTTAAATCCCCAGCGTAACGAGAGGGTGCAGGCAGCTGGGTCACTAATGAGTCTTGGTCCTCGAGTGCTGGTTCTGGGATAGACGAGGCCCTGGCATCCAACCGGGCTGACAACTCCCCTACCGAACCAGTAAGGACCTCGAGGTACTGTTGTTGATACTGCAGCTGCTGAGCCAACCCTGGCAAGTCCAAGGGAACAGGTGCATCCGCCGAGTCCATGGCCTTGCATTCTGTTATGGGAGTCTCTGTTTAGTGGACCCTTGGGCCAACCGCCTGGAGACTGGGAAAGGTGGTCAATGTCTCTAATGAATAGCAGGCCGGGAGGCAGATGTTCAGGCAGGACTTAGATGCTCTTCACCCTGGAAGCTGGTACTCCCCCGGGAGGAGCCCGTAGGAGCCCAACCACTGGGACTTAGGTGGCTTCACCCTTAGAAGCCGAAACCCCCCCCAGGAGGAGCCCGTAGGGGCCCAGCCGCTGGGACTTAGGCGGGTTGTGGATCAGGACAGATAACTGGAACCAGACTAGGACAGTAGCAATACTGTAACTGGGCTCGGGTTCTGGAACCAGGCAAGAACTGTAGCAGCGTTCGGGTATTGGAACCAGGCAAGAACTGTAGCAGGATTCAGGTACTGGAACCAGGCAGGAACTGTAGCAGGCAGGCTGGAACCAAGCAGGTACTATAGCAAGCAAGCAGGAACCAGGCAGGTACTTATAGAAACATAGAAACATAGAAATGACGGCAGAAGAAGACCAAACGGCCCATCCAGTCTGCCCAGCGAGCTTCACACATTTTTTCTCATACTTACCTGTTTCTCTTAGCTCTTTGGTTCTATTTCCCTTCCACCCCCACCATTAATGTAGAGAGCAGTGATGGAGGTGCATCCAAGTGAAATATCAAGCTTGATTAGTTAGGGGTAGTAGGGGAAGTAACCGCCGCAATAAGCAAGCTACACCCATGCTTATTTGTTTTTTCCCAGACTATGTTATACAGCCCTTATTGGTTGTTTTTCTTCTCCCCTGCTGTTGAAGCAGGGAGCTATGCTGGATACGCGTGTAGTATCAGTTTTTCTTCTCCCCTGCCGTTCAAGCAGAGAGCTATGCTGGATATGCGTGAAGTATCAGTTTTTCTTCTCTCCTGCCGATGAAGCAGAGAGCTATGCTGGATATGCGTGAAGTATCAGTTTTTCTTCTCCCCTGCCGTTGAAGCAGAGAGCTATGCTGGATATGCGTGAAGTATCAGTTTTTCTTCTCCCCTGCCGTTCAAGCAGAGAGCTATGCTGGATATGGGTTGAACGTGAAGTATCAGGCTTATTTGGTTTGGGGTAGTAACCGCCGTAACAAGCCAGCTACTCCCCGCTTTGTGAGTGCAAATCCTTTTTTCTTCTCCCCTGCCGTTGAAGCAGTGAGCTATGCTGGATATGCGTGAAGTATAAGTTTTTCTTCTCCCCTGCCATTGAAGCAGGGAGCTATGCTGGATATACGTGAAGTATCAGTTTTTCTTCTCCCCTGCCGTTGAAGCAGAGAGCTATGCTGGATATGGGTTGAACGTGAAGTATCAGGCTTATTTGGTTTCGGGTAGTAACCGCTGTAACAAGCCAGCTACTCCCTGCTTTGTGAGTGTGAATCCTTTTTTCTTCTCCCCTGCCGTTGAAGCAGTGAGCTATGCTGGATATGCATGAAGTATCAGTTTTTCTTCTCCCCTGCCGTTGAAGCAGGGAGCTATGCTGGATATGCGTGAAGTATCAGTTTTTCTTCTCCCCTGCCGTTGAAGCAGTGAGCTATGCTGGATATGCGTGAAGTATCAGTTTTTCTTCTCCCCTGCCGTTGAAGCAGAGAGCTATGCTGGATATGCGTGAAGTATCAGTTTTTCTTCTCCCCTGCCATTGAAGCAGGGAGCTATGCTGGATATGCGTGAAGTATCAGTTTTTCTTCTCCCCTGCTGTTGAAGCAGAGAGCTATGCTGGATATGGGTTGAACGTGAAGTATCAGGCTTATTTGGTTTGGGGTAGTAACCGCCGTAACAAGCCAGCTACTCCCCGCTTTGTGAGTGCGAATCCTTTTTTCCACATTTCCTCTTGCTGTTGTAGCTTAGAGCGATGTTGGAGTCACAGTAACCATGTGTATGTTTATTGAATAAGGGTATTATCTCCAGGCAGTAGCCGTCGTTCTGGCGAGCCACCCACTCTTTATTGACGGCCTCTTGATTTTATGGATCCACAGTGTTTATCCCACGCCCCTTTGAAGTCCTTCACAGTTCTGGTCTTCACCACTTCCTCCGGAAGGGCATTCCAGGCATCCACCACCCTCTCCGTGAAGAAATACTTCCTGACATTGGTTCTGAATCTTCCTCCCTGGAGCTTCAAATCGTGACCCCTGGTTCTGCTGATTTTTTTCCTACGGAAAAGGTTTGACGTTGTCTTTGGATCATTAAAACCTTTCAAGTATCTGAAAGTCTGTATCATATCACCTCTGCTCCTCCTTTCCTCCAGGGTGTACATATTTAGATTCTTCAATCTCTCCTCATAAGTCATTTGATGAAGACCTTCCACCTTTTTGGTTGCCCTTCTCTGGACCGCCTCCATCTTGTCTCTGTCTCTTCGGAGATACGGTCTCCAGAACTGAACACAATACTCCAGGTGAGGTCTCACCAAGGACCTGTACAAGGGGATAATCACTTCCCTTTTCTTACTCGATATTCCTCTCTCTATGCAGCCCAGCATTCTTCTGGCTTTAGCTATCGCCTTGTCACATTGTTTCGCCGACTTCAGATCATTAGACACCATCACCCCAAGGTCTCTCTCCTGCTCCGTGCACATCAGCCTTTCTCCCCCCATCGAATACAGTTCATTCGGATTTCCACTCCCCATATGCATGACTCTGCACTTCTTGGCATTGAATGTCAGCTGCCATATCTTCGACCACTCTTCCATCTTCCTTAAATCCCGTCTCATTCTCTCCACTCCTTCCGGCGTGTCCACTCTGTTGCAGATCTTAGTGTCATCCGCAAAAAGACATACCTTACCTTCTATCCCTTCCGCAATGTCGCTCACAAAGATATTGAAAAGGACCGGTCCCAACACCGATCCCTGCGGTACACCACTTAAAACCGCTCTCTCTTCAGAGAGAGTTCCATTTACCATCACACATTGTCTTCTGTCCGTCAACCAGTTTGCAATCCAGGCCACCACCTCGGCACTCACTCCTAAGCTTCTCATTTTATTCACCAGTCTCCTGTGCGGGACAGTGTCAAAAGCTTTGCTGAAGTACTGTAGCAGGCAGGCAGGAACCAAGCAGGTACTGAAGCAGGAACGGAGCGACGAAGCAAAGCGAGTCACTCCGGGGCACAGCGCAACAGGAAACCGGGAGGCTAACCCGTTGCAAGGCAAAGACTGGATGGCCGCGACCGGCTTATCAAGGCCGCGGCATCTGCGTCAGGAGTTGGGCGGAGTTACCACTGGTGGGAAACGGCTTAGAAAAGCGCCCAAGTGGCGCGCGTGCATGCCTAGGAGCCGGGCGTCCATGGGAGAGCTCGCAGTGGCGCAGCCTCAGCGGGGATGCTGCCAAACAGGCCGCAAACCAGGCCTCTGGAAGCGGGAGCATGTCCGGGAGCCCGGAGGTAAGGGCCTGGCCGCGGTGCTCGTGGCCAGAACCGCAACACTTTTCTATCTGCATTATGTCTTTTTTGAAATGGGCAATCACAACTGCACATGATACACAAGGTGCAGTTGCACCATGGATCGATATAAAAATATTATAATATTCTCAGTTTTATTCTCTATTCCTTTCCAAATAATTCCTAACGTTCTATTTGCCTCTTTGACTGATAACTACACACTGAGCTGAAGATTTCAAGGTATTGTTCATAAAGACTCTGAGATCCTTTTCCTGGGTGGTGTCTCCAAATATGGAACCCAGCATTGTGTAATTGTAGTTGGGATTATTTTTCCCTACATGCATTACTTCTTTAACTTCTCCAGGGTTATCCTCCCCCACCCTTTTTGGGGAATCAGTTAGGGGTTCCTGTACTTCCTACGGCTCCCTCTGATACATATCACCATGCACAGTTGAAACAGTAAAGTGATGACCAGTCTTTTCATGCTGGGAGCTCGTGGATCCCTTCTCCGAAGCTGTTTCCATGATCTGAGTATTTTCGCCTCTGTGCGGTATACTTTTGCAATGTCCCATGAAGTGATTCCAGAGAAGATGTCTCATCACAATCTGGGCTGGCCCAACTAGCCGAAAGCTGGCCCCCACATCAGACTGGGGATAATCAGATCCCAGAACTATGGGGTATGGAAACAATACAATAGCAACAAGCATGCCTATGAAGGAGGCTCGGAGAGTTTTCCTGGAGTCAGTGACCTTTCCACAGCCTGGAAGCAAGTGGAGGAGTGATTACGTGTCACTTAATTTGGTCAGCCTTAAACATTTTAGAGCTTTTTCATGAAAAAGCTATTGCTTGTTCTTTAAAAAAAAACCCCAAAATCACATGACATGTATCTGGCTTTTCAGTCTCTTTATTCAATTTCTCCAAGAGGCCTGCTAGTTGCAAAGTGTCCATGGATACTTGTATGAGTCAGTCTTTTCCCCACCCCATCCCCACTGATTGAGGTGCTCTCTTTGCCAAGAGAAGATAGTAAATATTATTCACTGGTGATACCTAAAATCTTAGTCACATATTTCTTGAATATTTTCCTAGGAGAAATTGATGATGATGACATAGGAAAATGTAAAGGTACAAATTAAGGCCCTTGGACTGGTTTTCAAATACTTCCTGCTATGGACTCTCTCCTTATCTTATCAAAACAAAATTAGCCTCCACTTTACACTCTTAAGTCCCATAATAGCTCCTATGAGTAGCCAGCTTCTCTTCACACTGCTCCAACTTTCCTTTCCAAACTTTCCTAGCGGCATTAACGTCTTTGGATAGATTTATACAAAGACCTCTCTAAAATATTTAAGGCTGACCAAATTGAGTGAAGTGTAATCACTGACAGCCTTACTAAAAGCACTCCTCCACTTGCTTCCAGGTTGTGGGAAGGTCACTGCTATTGTGAGGCCAGCCATGTCTCTCCATTCCCTCTCTTACTAGGCATCCTTCCTACCACCAACTTCTCCACAGAAGGCAAGGTCAAGGGATAGTCCCCCACCATAGTGAACACACCTTCTTCACTTTCCAGGGCCAGGGCTCAAAGTTGTATCAGTTTCCTCCTGGGCAGTGGCTCTTGCTCCAGACCCAGCCATGGATTCTTTTGATGCAATGCTCAAGAATTGCCTGCTGAATGGAAACAATTGTCACCCTGGGAGTGGGGGTAAGTTAATATCTCCCCCTTCCTCTTCCATCCCATAAGAGCACTTTAACAGGAAAAGCACTTACAAAAAGTAACTCGAGTCCATTCTGAGCTCAGTACCCTGCTACAGTATATGATGTAAGGGCCTTGTACATGCAATTTTAACGCATACCCAGTAATGTGTCAGGGGAGTGGTGTAGCATTTATGATAGACCGTTGGTGCACAGTGCACTACATTTTGTGCACACTAAACATTAGTTCATAGACCCCTAAATGCTACTTTTATGTTATAATCAAAACTTATATAAATAGATATATAGGCTCTGTTTTGCTGGGTTTTATTTTTACATGCATAAGCAGCTTCTCCATGTCCACCTTAGTAAATTATGACTTGTGGACATATGTTTAGAATGTGTAATTCCTGACTGTCCACATAAAATTATGCTATTACAATGTCAGCTGGATTCAGACCAATATAAATATTATCCTAAAGACAACTGCACTAAACCAACATTCACTAAGCTCTTTAAATAATTCTAAGTGTCTTGAGCATTTTTGTTTCCTCCTCTGCTATCTCTTACTTAATACTCCATGGCTCTGAGGAGGAAGCTCTGTGCCTGTTGACTTTTCTAACCTATCTGCAGTGTTCTGAGTTTGAGATATTGTTAAGAAATAAACATGCTGTTGCAGAAAGGTGCATTAAGCCAAATGCCTACATTCAAGCTCATTTTCTGGGTGTAAAACTTACTGCCGAAGCAGCAAGGGGTTTTGCGTGCAGAAAATGCACATTCTTAAATGGGTGTACTGCTTAGCGCCCTTGCATGGAATTCCCATGCAAATGAGAGCATTAAGCAGTACTCTCTGATGAAGAGAGACTGCATCTGGTCAGCGTGCCTTTTTTAGCGCTTGATACTTAACTCCTGGAGTTACGTTTCCAGCGCTATGAAGAAAAATAGTTAAAAGTTTTAAAAAGTTAAAAAAAAGTCAGAAACTCTCTGGGTAAGTGCCGGCAGCTGCTGCTTCTTACCTGGATAATAAGTGACTTATCCAAGCAAGTGGCAGCAGCTGCCACCACCACTTAGACAAGCAAATCAGTATTTATCTGGCTACCTGGCCAGATAAGTACTTTTAGTACTTTATCCAGCTAAGTAGCACTGAACTGTGCCAGATAGCTGGATAAGTACTGACTTATACGGCTATCTGGCAACTGATTCCCGCTGCCAGATAGTGTTACGACTGTCGCTGCCCGACGTCTCCACTCCGCCCTCCTTACCTCTATGGTGACTCCTCCCGTGGTTGACGGACGTTGGCTGCCGTGGCGTCTGCCTGCCGTCCTCTCCGGCGTCCCCGGTCCGGCTTGGGCGCTGCCTCCCGCCATGCTGTCCAGCTGTCTTAGGGCGCGCGCAGCCCTGCTTCAAATACTTTCTTTGGCGTGAACCTCAGGAGCGTCCCCCTGTGATGATGTCATGCATCCCGGATACAAAAAGCCTACACTACTGCTAGCTAATCGAGTTAGCAACAGGTATTCATACTGGTGAACTCCTTACGGATGGGATTCGCTCTCCGTACCTAGCTACTCTGCCTCTCCTTAATTGGACTTAATCTATCGGGGTACCCGCTCCTCAGGGGCCTCTCTCGTCTCTTTCAGGTCGCTGTCTGGAACCGGTATTCGCTCCTCGAGGGCCCATGTTCCTGGACTCGCTGCCTGGACCACTTCTGCCTGGAAGATACCGCTGCCTACACCATCAGTGAGTTACTATCTACTTCTCTCAGAGCTGTTCCCTGGAACCAGGTACTCGCTCCTCGAGGGCCTGCCTCTACTCCAGCTCCTGTGATTCCTACCGAGAGAATCCGCTGGGTGAGTACTCAACCAACGAGGCTCTATTCCAGAACCCTGCATATACTTCATTGTACTCACTATCTCAGTTTCTCTTCACTATAGCACAGAAATTGTGGGATCGCTGTTCCAGAGCCCTGAGGGACTACAAGTCCAGCTGGGCTTCATCTCTGCTCACTACTACGTGAGCTCCTCAATACTGTTAATAAAAGATCTATCTGTGTTGTGTGTCCTAAAGCTGAACCTGACCTGTGGCCCCTCACGGGACTTACCCCTGTGGGCATGGTCAGCAGCCATAGTGTCCAAGGGTCCACCCAAACAATAACAGATTACAAACAATAACAGATTGCTAACTCCATGGATCCGGCACAGCTCAATGCCCTGCAGGCCATTCAGGACCTGGCCCTGCGCATTTCTGAATAGCAAGACGTATTGGAGAAACTCACTTCAGCGTTTCATCAGCTGCACACACAGAAGACCCAAGGCGCTAATTCCAGCAATGAAGGTCAGTTACATGAAGTAACTTTAAAGACTGCTGTACCGCTGGCTGCTCCACTTCGTTTCTCGGGAGAGGTTCAGAAGACCAGGGGCTTTTTAAACCAGTGCTGCATGCATTTTGCATTACAGCCTTCTCAGTTCCCCACAGCTTTTTCCAAGACTACTTACATTCTATCTTATCTTGATGGAAGGGCCTTGTCTTGGGCCTCTACACTATGGGGCGGATTTTCAGAGCCCTGCTCGCGTAAATCCGCCCAAAACCGGGCGGATTTACGTGAGCAGGGCCCTGCGCGCCGGGAAGCCTATTTTACATAGGCCTCCCGGCGCGCGCAGAGCCCCGGGACTCGCGTAAGTCCCGGGGTTCTCCGAGGGGGGGCGTGTCGGGGGGCGGGCCCGGTCGTCGCGGCGTTTCGGGGGCGTGTCAGCAGCGTTTCGGGGGCGGGTACGGGGGCGTGGCTACGGTCCGGGGGCGTGGCCGCGCCCTCCGTACCCGCCCCCAGGTCGCGGCCCGGAGCGCAGGAGGCCCGCTAGCGCGCGGGGATTTACGCCTCCCTCTGGGAGGCGTAAATCCCCCGACAAAGGTAAGGGGGGGGTTTAGACAGGGCCGGGCGGGTGGGTTAGATAGGGGAAGGGAGGGGAAGGTGAGGGGAGGGCAAAGGAAAGTTCCCTCCGAGGCCGCTCCGATTTCAGAGCGGCCTTGGAGGGAACGGGGGTAGGCTGCGCGGCTCGGCGCGCGCCGGCTATACGAAATCGATAGCCTTGCGCGCGCCGATCCAGGATTTTAGCGGATACGCGTGGCTCCGCGCGTATCTACTAAAATCCAGCGTACTTTTGTTTGCGCCTGGAGCGCAAACAAAAGTAGGCTATTCGCGCTCGTTTTAAAATCCGCCCCTATGGGAACGCAAGGATCCTATTTTGCAGGACATAGATGGATTTTTGGACTTATTTAAATCCGTTTTCGATGATCCTGCTCGAGTGACCATTGCCGGTTCTGCTCTGGTGGACCTGAAGCAAGGCAACCGACCACTGACCACTGACCACCGACCACTGACCACTGACCACTGCGATAGAGTTTAAGACTCTTGCTACAGAACTCTGCTGGGACCCCAAATGCCTAAAGACCCTCTTCTTCAGAGGGCTGGATACTCGCTTGAAAGACGAGCTGGCCGCTTGTGAAACACCTGACTCGCTGGATGAACTAGTGACTTTGGCTACTAGGATTGATCACTGGCTTCGTGATAAGGTGAAAGAGCTCCGGCCTAATAGAGGACCTGGTCAGAAGGAGGCTAGTGCTAAACCTGCACCTCGGATGGTTCCAGTAATTCCTGCTGCCAGTGGAGATGAACCAATGCAACTTGGTCGCGGACATTTGACTTCCAAAGAGAGAAGACTTAGAAGAGGCATGGTCTATGCATGTACTGTGGACAGACTGGTCACGATGTCCCAACATGCCCAAGTCGTCTGGGAAACGGATGGGCCTAAGTCCTGCAGGAGGACTGTTCTTAGGCCTTACTACACCCTCTCCTCCACACTCTCTCCCAGTCTCTTTGATCTGCGGACCGTCTAAGGTTCAAACTCTTGCCCTGGTGTTCTGGGGTAGGAGGCAACTTTATTCTTCGACGCCTAGTGCTGCGGCAGTCAAAAAAGCAAACAGAATGTTGGGAATTATTAGAAAGGGAATGGTGAATAAAACGGAAAATGTCATAATGCCTCTGTATCGCTCCATGGTGAGACTGCACCTTGAATATTGTGTACAATTCTGGTCACCGCATCTCAAAAAAGATATAATTGCGATGGAGAAGGTACAAAGAAGGGCTACCAAAATGATAAATGGAATGGAACAGCTCCCCTATGAGGAAAGACTAAAGAGGTTAGGACTTTTCAGCTTGGAGAAGAGACGGCTGAGGGGGGATATGATAGAGGTGTTTAAAATCATGAGAGGTCTAGAACGGGTAGATGTGAATCGGTTTTTTACTCTTTCGGATAATAGAAAAACTAGGGGGCACGCCATGAAGTTAGCATGTGGCACATTTAAAACTAATCGGAGAAAGTTCTTTTTCACTCAATGCACAATTAAACTCTGGAATTTGTTGCCAGAGGATGTGGTTAGTGCAGTTAGTACAGCTGTGTTTAAAAAAGGATTGGATAAGTTCTTGGATGAGAAGTCCATTACCTGCCATTAATTAAGTTGACATATAATAACCACCGTTATTATTAGCAATGGTAACATGGAATAGACTTAGTTTTTGGGTACGTTCCAGGTTCTTATTGCCTGGATTGGCCTCTGTTGGAAACAGGATGCTGGGCTTGATGGACCCTTGGTCTGACTCAGTATGGCATATTCTTATGTTCTTATCTGAGGATTCCCCTCGTCACCTTGAAGGTTCCACTACTCCTATCCTCCATCCATGGAGAGCCCTTACCGGGTGATGTGACTTGCCAAACTGTACCGGTAACTCTCCGCACTGAATCTCTCCATATTGAGTCAATTCCCGTCTTTGTGTTAGAGAAGGCCATGCACCCTATCGTCCTGGGGTTACCCTGGTTGCAGTCGCACCAACCCCAATTTGTCTGGGCATCCTTGGAACTCTCCCGCTGGGGCCCAGATTGTCATGGGAAGTGCCTTGAGGAGATTGATCCTGTCATCTGCATGCCTACTACTCCAGCAATGCCAGGACTGCCGCCCCAATATGCATCTTTTAGTGATGTGTTTTCCAAAGAAGCTGCTGACATCCTTCCTCCGCATAGGTCCTATGACTGTGCCATAAGACTGAAACCCGATACTGAACCTCCTAAAGGATATGTCTATCCACTCTCAGCGATTGAGAACAAGGCGATGTCTGAATACATTGTGGAGAATTTACAGAAGGGGTTTATTAGACCATCGAAGTCTCCAACCAGCGCAGGCTTCTTCTTTGTGGGGAAGAAGGACGGTACCTTACGTCCTTGTATCAATTACTGAGATCTGAATGAGAACATGATTAAAGACCACTTCCCCCTGCCTTTAATCTCAGAGCTGTTTGACCGGCTTCAGGGGGCCAAAATGTTCTCAAAACTTGACCTGAAGGGGGCCTTCAACTTAGTTCACATTTGTAGTGGCGATGAATGGAAAACAGCCTTCAACACTCGAGACGGCCATTTTGAGTACTTAGTTATGCCCTTCTGCCTGTGCAACGCACCTGCTATATTTCAGAACATGATGAACGACATCCTGCGGGACCTGCTGTACAAGAGTGTCGTGGTATACCTGGATGATATCTTGATATTCTCCCAGGATTTGCCCACTCATCTAGAGGATGTCAAGCAAGTACTACGCTGACTCCGTGAACACCGGCTCTACGCCAAACTCTCAAAGTGTGAATTTCATAGAGACTCAGTGCCTTGTCTTGGCTATATCATGTCTAAAGATTGCTTCCAGATGGACCCTCAAAAACTTGAGAGTATCAAAAATTGGTCCCAACCTACCAGCCTGAAGGCCCTGAGATAATTCCTGGGGTTTACCAACTATTATAGAAGCTTTAAAAAGAACTACTCTTCTTTAACAGTACCCTTGACCGCAATGACCTGCAAGGGTGCCAATGCTTCAAAATGGTCTGCGGAGGTCATTTCCGCGTTTGAGAAACTAAAGACTACCTTTTCCATGGAACCAGCTTGCAGCATCCTGACCCGAACAAGTCCTTTATCGTAGAAGTTGATGCTTCAGATGTCGGCGTGGGGGCTGTATTGAGCCAGACTGGAGACTCTAAAGCCTTACGTCCCTGCTCTTGCTTCTCACGACATTTCTGCCCGGCAGAGAAGAACTATGGGATTGGCGATAAAGAGCTCTTGGCAATAAAGCTTGCATCGAGGAATAGCGGCCTTGGCTTGAAGGCGCTCAACATCAAATAACTGTATTCATGGACCACAAAAATCTAGAGTATCTCCGCCATGCGCAACGTCTTAACCACAGACAAGCTAGAAGGTCCTTATTTTTCAATCGTTTCAACTTTGTGCTTAGATATCGCCCCGGAGACAGAAATACCAGAGCTGATGCCTTGTTACGCTCCTTTCTCTCGGAGGAGCATGCCTGAAGAGCCTCAGCACATAATTGACCCGAAGAAAGTCATCTTGGCGACTACACATTCTGTGCCCGCTGGTAAGACCATCGTGCCTAAACACCTCAGAAATAAAGTGCTCTTTTGGGCGCACAATTCCAAGCTGGCTGGCCATCCTGGTCAACGCCGTACCCTGCTCAAGATCCAGAAGTTTTATTGGTGGCCTACTATCAAGAAGGATACCCTATCATACGTGGCATCCTGTACCAACTGTGCCAAACACAAACCTGCTTCTGGCCAACCGTGGGGATTGCTGCAACCACTGCCAGTTCCAGAACAGCCCTGGTCACACATCGCTAATGATTTTGTAGTTGATTTACCCCCTTCAGGAGGAATGAATACCATCTGGGTAACAGTCGATCGCTTCAGCAAGATGGCCCATTTCGTGGTGCTACCTGGCTTACCTTCAGCCTTGGAGCTTACGAAGCTCTTCATATCGCACATGTTTCGCCTTCACAGCCTACCAAGACACATTGTCTCAGACCGAGGATCTCAATTCATGGCAAGATTCTGGAGGGCCTTGTGCAAGTTATTCGACATCTCTCTAGACTACACTTCAGCCTATCATCTGCAATCAAATGGCCAAACAGAACGGATGAATAGAACCTTAAAGCAGTTCATTCGAGCCTACGTGACTTGCCGTCAGAATAACTGGGCCGAACTGTTACCTTGGGCTGAATTCGCCATCAACTCTCATCCAGCAACATCAACTGGATCAACACCTTTTGAAGTGGTATATGGACGTTCTCCAACACCACCACTTCCACTGAAGCTCTCAGTGTCATCCCCAGCAGCTCAATCTACTGCTGATGAAATCTATAACCTTAGGACTCAGATGAAAGACATGCTAGTTAAAGTGAGTGACTGCGCTAAGAAGTTATATGATGCTCACCATTCTCAAGCGCCTGTCTTCAAGCCTGGTGACAAAGTCTGGTTATCTACCAAACATCTCAGACTGAAGCTACCCTCCACTCGGTTCGCTCCTCGCTACGTTGGACCATTTCCAATCCTCTGACGTCTTGGCAACATCACCTACAGTCTGAAGTTACCACCCGGACTAAACATCCACAATGTTTTTCATGTTTCACTCTTGAAACCTCTCATACTCAGTGAATTCTCTTCCAAAACTCAGGAACCACCTGCCATCAATGCAGAAGATGACCTAGAATTCAAGGTCGAAGAGATTCTTGATGTCCGTAGATGAGGCAAAACACTTGAATACCTCCTTTCTTGGGAGGGTTTCAGCCCCGAAGAAAACTCTTGGGAGCCTCAGGCTAACATCCTTGATAAAGAGATGCTTCATCAATTTCATCTCGCGCATCCTTCAAAACCTAAACCTGGTACCCACAGAGGAGACCGCCCTTTGAAGGGGGGTACTGTTACAAGTGTCGCTGCTCGATGTCTCCACTCCGCCCTCCTTACCTCTCTGGCAACTCCTCCCACAGTGGACGGACATTGGCTGCCGCGCCGTCTGCCTGCCGTCCTCTCCAGCGTCCCTGGTCTGGCTTGGGTGCTGCCTCCTGCCAAGCTGTCCAGCTGCCTTAGGGTGCGTGCGCTGTGTAACCCTGCTTCAAATACTTTCTTTGGCGCGAACCTCAGGGGCATCCCCCTGTGATGATATCACGCATCCTGGATACAAAAAGCCTACACTACTGCTAGCTAATCGAGTTAGCAACAGGTATTCATACTGGTGAACTCCTTACGGATGGGATTCGCTCTCCATACCTAGCTACTCTGCCTCTCCTTAATTGGACTTACTCTATCGGGGTACCCGCTCCTCAGGGGCCTCTCTCGTCTCTTTCAGGTCGCTGTCTGGAACCGGTATTCGCTCCTCGAGGGCCCATGTTCCTGGACTCGCTGCCTGGACCACTTCTGCCTGGAAGATACCGCTGCCTACACCATCAGTGAGTTACTATCTACTTCTCTCAGAGCTGTTCCCTGGAACCAGGTATTCGCTCCTCGAGGGCCTGCCTCTACTCCAGCTCCTGTGATTCCTACCGAGAGAAACCGCTGTGTGAGTACTCAACCAACAAGGCTCTATTCCAGAACCCTGCATATACTTCATTGTTCTCACTATCTCAGTTTCTCTTCACTACAGCACAACCATTGTGGGATCGCTGTTCCAGAGCCCTGAGGGACTACAATCCCAGCCGGTCTTCATCTCTGCTCACTACTGCCACCTCTGGTGGCTTCTCAATACTGTTAATAAAAGATCTATCTGTGTTGTGTGTCCTAAAGCTGAGCCTGACCTGTGGCCCCTCACGGGACTTCCCCCCGAGGGCATGGTCAGCAGCCACAGTGTCCAAGGGTCCACCCAAAATCTTACAAACAATAACAGATAGACAGATAAATCTTTATTTATCCAGCTATGTGATGGCGGCGGTAGCTGTCACGGTTGCCTCCTCCCTTCCTGAGTTAAAATGTGTGTTCAACCTGTGCCAAACTCACATTTTAAAGTTTAAGCACATTTTAGAAATTTGCATAGCATTAGCTTACTGCATCAGGATTTAAAAGAAAATCTGGGCGCTAAAAATCTGTACTGAAAACCAGCGCACATTTTCTTAACATGCCAGATTACTGCATTGGTATGTAAGGTAAGCTTATCAGCCCAAGCCCCTTGATTTAAATGCTCTGCTTAGCTTTTAATTAGGGATTACCATTTAAAGTATTATAGAAAATGGCATCAATGGCTTCCTTTGTAAGTTAGACCCTTGCTTAACTGTGTGAGCGATTCAGTTTGCAGGGCATTTTTTTTTTTAATATTCTTTTCCTTGACCAAGCAGTTCCCTCATGTTCTTTTGGCTTTACAGCTCAATCAGACCCATCCTCTTATAGAGTTGTGAATGTGATGCCTCGAGCCTTTCACAGCTACCAATATAGAAACATAGAAACATAGAAACATAGAAATGACGGCAGAAGAAGACCAAATGGCCCATCCAGTCTGCCCAGCAAGCTTCCCTCATTTCTTCTCTCATACTTATCTGTTTCTCTTAGCTCTTGGTTCTAATTCCCTTCCACCCCCGCCATTAATGTAGAGAGCGGTGATGGAGCTGCATCCAAGTGAAATATCTAGCTTGATTAGTTAGAGGTAGTAGGGGTAGTAACCGCCGCAATAAGCAAGCTACACCCATGCTTATTTGTTTTTACCCAGATTATGTTATACAGCCCTTATTGGTTGTTTATCTTCTCCCCTGCCGTTGAAGCAGGGAGCTATGCTGGATATGCGTGAGGTATCAGTTTTTTTCTTCTCCCCTGCCGTTGAAGCAGAGAGCTATGCTGGATATGCATCGAAAGTGAAGTATCAGGCACATTTGGTTTGGGGTAGTAACCGCCGTAACAAGCCAGCTACTCCCCGCTTTGTGAGTGTGAATCCTTTTTTCTTCTCCCCTGCCGTTGAAGTTATGCTGGATATGCGTGAAGTATCAGTTTTTCTTTTCCCCTGCCGTTGAAGCAGAGAGCTATGCTGGAAATTCGTGATGTATCAGTCTTTCTCCCATGCCGTTGAAGCAGAGAGCCATGCTGGATATGCGTCGAGAGTGAAGTATCAGGTACATTTGGTTTGGGGTAGTAACTGCCGTAACAAGCCAGCTACTCCCCGCTTTGTGAGTGCGAACCCTTTTTTCTTCTCCCCTGCCGTTTAAGCAGAGAGCTCTGCTGGATGTGTGAAGTAACAGTTTTTCTTCTCCCCTGCTGTTGAAGCAGAGAACTATGCTGGATATGCATTGAAAGTGAAGTATAAGAATGGAGTGATCAAGCTAGTTGAAAGGCATCAGGAATAGAGGAAGGTGGAGGTAGTAATTTGGATATTTGGTTTGGGGTAGTAACCGCCGTAACAAGCCAGCTACTCCCGGCTTTGTGAGTGCAAATCCTTTTTTCCACATTTCCTCTTGCTGTTGAAGCTTAGAGTGATGTTGGAGTCACAGTAACCATGTGTATGTTTATTGAATAAGGGTATTGTCTCCAGGCAGTAGCCATCATTCTGGCGAGTCACCTACTCTTCATTGGCGGCCTCTTGACTTTATGGATCCACAGTGTTTATCCCACGCCCCTTTGAAGTCCTTCACAGTTCTGGTCTTCACCACTTCCTCCGGAAGGGCATTCCAGGCATCCACCACCCTCTCCGTGAAGAAATACTTCCTGACATTGGTTCTGAATCTTCCTCCCTGGAGCTTCAAATCGTGACCCCTGGTTCTGCTGATTTTTTTCTTATGGTAAAGGTTTGTTGTTGCCTTTGGATCATTAAAACCTTTCAAGTATGTGAAAGTCTGTATCATATCACCTCTGCTCCTCCTTTCCTCCAGGGTGTACATATTTAGATTCTTCAATCTCTCCTCGTATGTCATGCGATGCAGATCCTCCACCTTCCTGGTCGCCCTTCTCTGTACCGCTTCCATCTTGTCTTTGTCTTTTTGTAGATACGGTCTCCAGAACTGAACACAGTACTCCAGGTGAGGCCTCACCAAGGACCTGTACAAGGGAATAATCACTTCCCTTTTCTTACTCGATATTCCTCTCTCTATGCAGCCCAGCATTCTTCTGGCTTTTGCTATCGCCTTGTCGCATTGTTTCGCAGACTTCATATCATTAGACACTATCACCCCAAGGTCCCTCTCCTGCTCCGTGCACGTCAGCCTTTCCCCCCCCATCGAATACAGTTCATTCGGATTTCCGCTCCCCATATGCATGACTTTGCACTTCTTGGCATTGAATCTCAGCTGCATTGTTAATATCTCTTCCTAGCTCAGCCATCAGGGTGGCAATCTCCAACCAAGAGCCATAGATTGTAGCTTGCTCTGAAATTCAGTGCATGCATACCCCTATTCTGGTCAACAGGTGCTACTGTGGAGCAATGCTTGGGACACCCTCCCCATAGGGGTCTGTGAATCCTACCTCTGAGGTATCCTAAATCTTTTTTTTTTTTCAATTTATACTTTATTGATTTTTAATTACATAATAAATAAAATAACTTTTTCAAACTACATGAAGAAATAAAATTGTGCACAATCCAAGGAAATACTCCAAAAGGAAAAAAGGAAAATACAAACCTATAATTGATAAGCACATTTTATCCAATAAATGGGAGCCAATTAAACAGTATTAATACTTCACATCACATAATATTTAATAAGGAAAGAGAGAATATTTTATTTTCCTATAGACCCTCTTCCGTTATTTGAACCTGACTCGACTTTTCTATTTCCTTGTCCCTCAAAAAACTCTCCAAGTGAGGAGGCAGGCTAAAAATAAACTTTTTCTCTTGATATTTAACAAAACACCGGCAAGGGAACTTTAAATAAAAAGTTGCCCCCAGCTCCAGGGTTCTGCTCTTTAAAACAAGAAACTGTTTCCTACGCGTTTGTGTGGATTTAGATACATCTGGGAAAACATAAACCTTTTGACCACAAAATAAAATATCCCGATTTTTGAGTGACTTATGAAATACGAGCTCTTTATCCCTTTCCAGTGCAAAAGAAACAAACAAAGTTGTCCTTTTGTTTATTATATCTAACGAGTCTTCTAGAAACGTTGATATACCTGGAGATTGTAAATCATCCAATCTTCCAGGGGTATCAGCCAATTTTAAAGGGAAATAGTAGATTTTGGAAATAGAAGGAATATCCTCCTCTTTATATGCCAAATTTTCCTTAAGAAACATAACAAACATCTCAAATGGAGATAGGAGCCTTGTATAAGGAAAATTTACAAAGCGTAAATTCTTGATTCGCATCCAATTTTCTAGGTTCTCTATTTCACTATGCAGGACTACATTATCAGAAATACACATAGTTTCAACACCTTGTGCACTTTGAACATTTATTGTTAAATTATTAACCTTAGTTTCTATATCCATCAACTTTTTCCCTTGTTCTCTAATTAACAATCTTTTACTGTTAACCATTGTTGAAAAGGTTGAATTCATCTGGGTAATGTTTGTGTTATCATTGGTACTGCATGTTGAGAATCAAGTTTTAATAACATCCTCCACAGATCCCCCAGAGTTACATTGAAAGCGTCTACAGCTGTTGCCTGTATGCTTCCATGGTATGTAGATGGTATTCCATTAACATCTTTCTGATGAAAAGAAAACTGAGGATGTAGTGGTTTAGTATCTATCAATGAAGATATAACTTCCTCACTACTTACATTCGCAGTCTCACTTCCTGTGGAATTATCCAAGATTGCTGCTCCTGTGGGTTGTAGAGGCATGGGTCCCATGCCAGGACTTAGTGAGACATCAAAGGCGTCTCTAGTATGTATGTATGTATGTATTTATTTATTTATTTATAGATTCTTTTATAAATTTTATAGTACAGTCCTCTCTTGGCAAATTGAGTCTATTTATATGGGCATCCATAGGTCCGAGCCTTGAGATGGCCGGGGAAGAGGTTACAATCTTGGCCTTCCTCTTATGCCCCATAAACACCAAGAAAAAACTACAAAACTATCAAGGCAATCAAAGGCGGTCAAAAGCCGGTCTAAGCCCCGCGTGCCCCTTTGGCGCGTGCGGCTTAGGCATCGCGCCGGCGCGTCTATGCACTGCTTCTCATGGGGTTCTAAAGGCACAGGCAGTGATGTCACATGGTATTCCCCAGCTGGTCAGCAAAGTTCTTAATCAGGACTTACTGCCACCTGGAGAGCTCCGATAGTCGTCCTCTCTCCCTCTCTCGGCTCTGCCGATACACCGCTTCTCACGGGGTTTTAAAGCCCCGGGCACAGGCAGTGATGTCACACGGTATTCCCCAGCTGGTCAGCAAATTTCTTAATCAGGGCTTACCACCGCCTGGAGAGCTCTGATAGTCCTCCTCTCTCCCTCTCTCGGCTCCCCTAAATCTCTTATTTTTAAACAGGTGGTAATTATATGTTGTAACAACTTGGGGAATTGATTAGTGCAATATTGAAAGCCAGAGTTCAATGTGTAGCCAAAATGTAGTTAAATTTATGAAAAAGCTACTAGAAATAACCTCACATGTACAACTTCAGCAAGTTTAACTGATATGTCAATGGAAGGCCAGTGAACCTTCTTGGGGATGATAGGGAGAAACAGATTCAAGAGATTGAGAAGTTAACAAGATAACTTGTCCAAATCATTCTGGGGCCTTCACTATCCTGAGGGCTGGAAAGGTCCGACCTTCAAGGAGCACCCTCAGTGCTTCTGCTTGGCCAGCAAAATTCACTATAGAAGTGGCAGTCATTTCCCTGGACCTGAACACACCATTCCTGTAATGTATCCAGGCCCAAATAGCCCCGAAGGACTGGGGATCCAAACCTTGATATCCTGCGAAGTAGTGTGTAGTGCTGCAGCCTGAGCCATGGGGTTGGCCCATATTAATTTGCTGTACATCATTGAAGGTTTTCCTGGTTGGAAGGTGCACAGTATCATGAAAGTTTAAACAAGGACTCCACCCTAATCTTAAATGTATTTTCTTTTCTTTAACTTTTTTTTTGTGTATAGCAATGAACTGAGATACAGTGAGGCTTATTTTTAAAAGTTTTGTGCCAGTTTTGCTGCAGTGCAACAATTTCACCAGTGCTTTTCAAATTGAAATGTATTTTTTGGTAATTCTGGAAAATTGGTACAAATCTTTAATGAGTTCAAATTTCTCAGCAAAACAGAACAAACATTCTAGTCATTAAATAAAACACATTAGTACACAATCAGCTTCTGTAAATAAATGGATATACTGCACTTCTTGTCTCAATGTAAATCCACAAGAGTGTAGGAGATGGACAAGAGGTAATTAAATGCCCTCTTCCCAGAATTTGTTTTAGTTATTGTAGTTATTTAATAAAACAAATTAATCATTGACACTGATGAAAGTGACAATTTCAATTAACTAATTCCAAAACATACAACAAAATATATATAACGATTAATAGCAGTAAGGTCCATATTCAGCTATCTGGCTGAGCAAGGTAGCCAGATAAACTGATCTGGCTAACTTGTTTGAGATACTCAGCCGGATATGTTTTTTCATCTAACTATAGAAGAACCAAATAGCTGTCTTACACTTATCCAGCTAACAGGGTCATTTATCAAATAGAGTTAGAGCCTTATTGCAGGCATAAGGCCCTAACATCTGCGATAAATAACGCATCGCGAGATGCATATGCCAATTTTTTAGTTTTTTCCTAAATGGGAGAAGTTAGGGCAGAGTAAATTAAAATGAGGGATGCTTAGCGTTGCGTGTGCTAGCGTAGCACACGTTATTACGAGTTTTAATGCTGAAAAAAACAACACCTTTTTTCATGGCGATATACTATGCAATATGCCTGAAATGGGATTTGCGCTAAAATTGAAAATCCTGTTGAGAGAGAGAGCACTCTGGGGAGGCCACATATTAGTCAACTTTTTGTACCACTGTAGGAGGGGAAACTAGTCACTCAGGCTGAGGTTTTTGGAGGCAGTTTTACATGCACAGACAGAGGTACAAACAGCACAGTACACATCAGTGAAGATCTGATGTGAGGAAAAGTACACAAAAATGAGATTTGTATATTGTACTCTCAACCTAGTTCAAGAGGTGTGGTTAAGATAATTTTTGAGATACTGCAACATGTGCTATTTTACTGAGTCTCTTTATAAGGTGTTTATATAAGTAAACTATTTATGCTACTGTAGGAGGAGCAACTAGTCACTCGGGGTGAGGTTTGGTGGTGGCCTAAGTTTTGGGTGTCAGTTTTTCATGCACAGTCAGAGGTACGAACAGCACAGTACACATCAGTGAAGATTTGATGTGATTTGGTCCAGAGTACAAGGTACAAATCTCATCTTTGTGTACCTTTCCTCACTCCAAATCACATCAAATCTTCATTGATGTGTACTGTGCTGTTCTTACCTCTGACTGTGCATGTAAAACTGCCCCCCAAACCCTACACCAACACCAAAACCTCACCCCGAGTGACTAGTTGCTTCTCCTACAGTGGTAAATAGTTTACTTATATAAAAGCCTTATAAAGAGTCTCTCTCTCCCTCTCCTTTATGCAGTAAAATAGCACACGTTGCAGTATCTAAAAAATTACCCTAACCATGCTCCTGTTTTATTGCAGGCATAATTCTTGCAAAATTTATAGCTCCTGACCCCCCCAAGGCTTGCCAATAATCCCTGGGGCTGCAGCAGGGGTCCGGGAGCGATTTCGTTGTCGGCTGCCAGTAACCAAAATGGCGCCGATAGCCTTTGCCCATACTATGTCACAGAGGCTTTCGACGCCATTGGTCAGCTCCTGTCACATGATAGGAGCACAAGATGGCGCCGATGGCCATGTGACAGGGGCTGACCAATGGCGCCGAAAGCCCCTGTGACATGGTAGTTCAGGCTATTCGGCACCATTTTGAGGCGCACGGCTTGCAGTAGCACACCGGGCATGGAGGGCAAATTGGACCCGGGACCCCGCTGGACCACCAGGGATGTTGGTAAGTCTTGGGGAGGGATCGGGATCCGGGGGGGGGGGGGGGGGTGTATCAAACCCGAAAAACGAAATTTCCCCGAAATTCGGGGAAATTTCATTTCGGGTTTCGGGGCTTCCGAAACCGCAACGAATTAGGAAATTTCGTGCAATTTCCTAATTCGGGCGAAGAACGAAGCACATCTCTAGCGGGTACTCCTGGTAAGTTTGAAAAGGCCGAGCAGTGGAGAAGAATTCCCCTTGCTGATTTGGAACGTAGTTGCAAGTAGCGTGGTCTGCCAAAGCAAGTCCCGATGGAGTTCCTTGCTAACTCATTTGTAGTTAGCAAACAAAGACCTTTTAAATTGAAAACGGATGACGTCATTACGGGGGGATGCTCCCGAGGTTCGCGCCCTTGTTGGTACAAAGTCTGGAGCGCAGGCGCGCGCGCCCTTACGTCATCAAGAACATGGCGGATCCATAGCGTCAAGCCAGCCCGGGGATACCGGGACCAAGAGGTGGGGAGAAGCCGCGGCTGCATCTGTCCGTCTGAGCCGAAGGGAGTCGCCACAAAGGTAGAGAGAGTAGAGCGAGGGCGAGAATAGGCACGAACGCAACACTTATGTACCCGTTCCCCATCCGTGTTAAGGATAACTCTCAATTATCAGCTATAAAAGCTTGATTGCCTGTAGAATATTGTTCTATCTCCCTAGGTTAGAAAGTGTAGCCAAGTTAGCCTGAAGCCAGTGCTAGGAAACTAAAATATATCAAAGCCTTGCTGCTATTTCATGTTGGTTGACCTTGCCTCCTCTTATTGAAAGCTTGACACAGCTGTACCATAGAATTAAGTAAGTTAGCTTTGTCTTCCTCCCCTTTTTGGCCCTCTATTGTTCCAGGAAATTAAGTATATGGGTACTACCAAGCAGTTCTACCAGTGTTATCTCTTGCACCATGTCCTGTGTTCTGCCGAGATCTACTTCTATTTGTCTGCTCTTCAGTAAACTCCACTTGAATTACTGTGGCATACCCTCTCTTCCAGGATGCTTTAATTTCCCTGTTTAATAGAATCCTTTGAAGATACCTCACTCCAAACCATGCCATCTCAGTGACTATTGGGTTTCCCCCAAGATCTAGTTTAAAAATAGCTCTATCTCCTTTTTAATTATTAGTGCTAGCAACCATGTTCTTTTCTAGTTAAGGTAGAACATGTCCTGTTGAAATAGGCTCCTCTTCCACTGTATGATCCCCAGTTCCTAACAAATCTAAAGCTCCAGAGCCTCAATGTGTGGATAAGATAATGATCCCTGCACCGTTATCTCAGCCACGCATTGAAACTCTGGAGATTAGCCTCCCTCTTTTGTCCTGCACATGGAACGGGATCATTTATGAGAATGCTATCATGAAGGTTCTAGATTTTAATCTACCTAGAAGCCTAAATTTGTCCTCTGGTTCCTCCCTCCTACTCCTCCTCAGCATTCTTTAAAATCCTATCTATCTGATACATAACATCTACTATCTCCAGGCAGACAAGTTACCAAGTGATCTTTATGTTTAGTTTAGTTTATTAATCTTGTTATATTGCCTTCCACAAGCATTTGCAGCTATCTATATTCCTGTCCACACTGCAAAGATATATTTCAGCTGCCAGCTGTAGAAGCAGGACTGCTTATCTAAGTCAGTATTTTTTTGCTTCCCTATTGGTTCTCTACCAACTTAGATAAATGACCGTACAAGATCCCATGTTTAATCCAACACCCAGTCGTCCTGCCTGATACATAGAATCAGGAAGGACCATATTCTCCAAACTATTACTTTAAAGTTCAACCAGATGAGGCCTCAGTACATCTTTAGATGCTTCAAATCAGTGCTTCTCAAGCTGGTCCTAGAGTTACCTCCTAGCTAGCCTGGGTCTCAGGCAGTGCATACAAAGTATCTTAGGCATATATTCATTATGGATATCCTGAAAAACCAGACTGTCTAGCAGTAACTAAAAGACCAGCTTGAGAAACACTGCCTCATATTTGTTCTGATCATCGGTCACAGAAGGCTGCGATTGATGCAACTCACTTCATGTACTGCTCTGCTCTCTTCTCCGGGCCTACTCGCGGCTGAGGCTAGCCGCTACTGCTGCATTCCTCCAGGTTCCCAGGACTCCTCATGGTGTCTGGGAAGCTGCCTCCACCCACGCCGACTCTGGGCCTTCCTAGGCGCACGCACGCTCCACCAGCCTCTCCTTTGAAGACCCAATGGCGGGAACCTCAGGGGTGTTCCCGGCTGATGTCGTCACCAGGCTGGTATTCTTAAGCACCGCCTTCGCCCCTTGCTAGCTGACTTGGCAACGAGTTCCTTCGCTACTGATACCTGCGCCTGGCTCCTTGGACCTGTGGTTCCTGTCTCGGTTCTACCTGCCTCGGGACTCTACTCGGGTACCCGATCCTCGGGGGCCCTGCTCACTCTTGTGCGAAACTTTGTCTCCTGGTTTCCCCCACTCCTCGGGCTAACCCTGCACCTCCCAGAGCTCCTGCCTACCAGCGTCCCTGCTCCTCAGGGTCGCCCCTTGGAACCACCTTCTCTTTGGCGTCTGGACCTGCGTTTCCCCCGCTCCTCGGAGCAGTACCTACATTCTACAACAGAGACTGTGCCTGCGCTTCTCCGCTCCTCGGGCCAGCGCTTTAATTCTGTTTCAGTGACTCTACTCGGCATCCCCGCTCCTCGGGGCACTGCCCTCGTTTCTCTGCCAGAGATTCCATCATGCGCAGCCCCGCTCCCTGGGGTTGCTTTCGTCACTACTGCAGAGACTCTCCCAGGCTTCCCCGCTCCACGGGTTGGCCTACGTCACCACGCCAGAGCCTCTCTTGCTGCGCAGCCCTGCCCCTCAGGTCACGCTCTGTTGCGGACCTCCAGAAGTTCCTGTCTTGCGCTCCCCGCTCCTCGGGGCCTGCCCAGCGCTTCTCTCTCTCTCTCTCTCTCTCTGAGGTTCCTGCTCTGGTACGTGCCTCTCCAGTTCAGCGAGTATACTGTGGGTTCTCCCTGAACTGTCTCTCTCACCCCGCTCCTCGGGATCCCCCAGAGTACTCCCTTACTGCACCTACGATCACGAGGCTGTGACGCAGGACGCTTCTTTCCTCTGCACTACTGAATCTCCTACCACAGCTGACCTTGCCTCCCTTCAGTGGGGACCCGTGGGGCTCCTCCCCACAGGTAGTACCAACCCTCACCTTAGGCCAAGGGCCCACGAACCCACGAATCCTAACAATATTATTCCTCAGGTAGGCTATCCTTGCCAGGGCCCTTAAAATTTGGAAGCTTCCCAATTATATTGTCAACATTATTCTTCACTGAATTTGGTTCTCTCAATTATTTATTGCCCTCTCTAGAACACTAGGAAAAAGAAAGTCCCTTGCAAAATTTATTAGATTTCTCTTTTACATTCTGTCCTTGTATATGGAGGATGGAAAAATCTCTCAACTTCACTGCTAACTTTGAAACTGATAATTAATTTCCCATTTCCATCCCTAAAAGCCACTATAGTTGCTGCCAAGTCCAGATATTGAAAACAGAATTAGTCTTGGAATTTGTTAAAGTTGTTTTAATGCTTTGTCAGTGGCAGGTTGTGTTTTTGTGGGGCTTTTCTATAACAACCACTCATGCAGCTCAAGGAGAACTACAAGACATCCTGGTCACCCTGTCTCAAAAAAGATGTAGTGGAATTAGCAAAGATACAGAGAAGGGAAACAAAATGATAAAAGGGGATGGAATGGCTTCCCTAAGAAGGAAGACTAAACAGATTAGGGCTCTTTATCTTGTAGAAGCAATGACTGAGAGGATATGATAAAAGTTTATAAAATCACGAGGGGGTGGAACAGGTAAACAGGAGACTAAGGCTAGGGGACACTCTACAGATAGCAGATTTCAACCAAATTGGAGACAATATTTCTCACACAATGCACACAGTCCAACTGTGCAATTCCTTACTGGAGGATGCAGACAAGGCAGCTACCATAGCTGGGTCCAAGTTCCTGGAGGAAAAGTCCATAAAAGAGTTTTTAACCTGTGACTCCAGGAAACCCACTACTTATCCCAGGAGTGAATAACAAGAAATTGGATCCATTTCATGGGACTGGCCACAGAGACAGGATGCTGGGCTTGACGAGCCTTTGGTCTGGTCAGACCAAAGGCACTTTTTATGAGCTCTTTGCAGGATTTGAGAACCACACAAAAGAAACATCAACGCTTTAAGGGAGCAATTCTTTTTCAAACAGTCCACACAGAGATGATGTTTGTGGGTACTTTCAACCCCTGAATTTTGCACAATTTTTAAAGCAAAAGTATGCCCATACTTTCACTTTGAAGCATGCCAGAGACATAGAATTAGAATATAAGAACATAAAAAATGCCATACAGAGTCAGACCAAGGGTCCATCAAGCCCAGTATCCTGTTTCTAACAGTGGACAATCCAAGTTACAAGTACCTGGAAAGTACCCATACATTAAATAGATCCCATGCTATTAATGCCAGCAACAAGCAGTGGTTATTCCCTATTGATTAATACCAGTTTATGGACTTCGCCTCCAGAAATTTATCCAAATCTTTTTTAAACCCAGATACACTAACTGCCATAACCACATATTCTGGCAAAGAATTCCAGAGCTTAATTGTGCATTGAGGGAAAAAAGAATTTTCTCCAATTTGTTTTAAATGTGCTACTTGCCAACTTCATTGTGTGCCCTCTAGTCCTTGTATTATCTGAAAGAGTATATAACTGATTCACATTTACCCATTCAAGTCCTTTCATGATTTTGTAGACCTCTATCCTATCCCTCCTTAGCCGTCTCTTCTCCAAGCCGAACATACGCGCATATGTCCCTGGGCTTGCAAAAAGGGGCGGGGCAGGGGTGTTCCGGGGTGGGGCCTGAGCCTCCAGGCACAGTGGCTATTTGCTGCAGTGCCCGGGATCGCGGGCCGGCCATCGGTCGGCGTTCGTAACTTCTTCAACAAAGGTATGGGGGGGTTCTAGGCAGGGCTGGGGGGTGGATTAGGGAGGGGAAGGTGCGGGGGGGCAGAAGGAAAGTTCCCTCCGAGGCCACTCCGATTTTGGAGTGACCTAGGAGAGATCGGAGGCAGGCTGTGCGGCTCGGCACACGCAAGTTGCACAATTGTGCACCCCCTTGCGTGCACCGACCCTGGATTTTATAACATGTGCATGGCTGCGCACACATGTTACAAAATCGGGCGTAGATTTGTTCGCGCCGGGTTGCGCGAACAAATCTGTGCCCGTGCGCAGGTTTTAAAATCTGCCCCTTAGAGTTTAAAATGCAATCTACATGCATACTTTTCCTTGTTTGACCTAAACACATTCCTGAGAATGCCTTCTTTCAATGCAGCTAAAAGTACGTGTGTTTTTAGAACAATGTGCATACTTTTAACCTCTTTGGGAAAGGGCATGGGTAAGTTGTTATTTATTTGTGGAAATGGCTTGCTTTGAAAATTGCTGCCTTAATTGCCTCATCTCTATTGTGTCGATAAAGAAACAGCTACACAAAGTCAGCTTGTCCCCTTGGTTTTGTGATTTTTTTTGCATTTCAAGCTGTATATTTCTTTCAAGTCCTTTGACTGCCTCTGACAGTACCCAAAGTAGGAAACTTTCCTTGGAGTTCTGCATTGCTCACAGGGCATAAAGTGTAATGTTAAGTAGCATCCAGAAATGGAGAGCATATACAAGTTATTCATTATTATTCTTCTTATATTCCCGAAATACTTCAAAAACATGTTTCTTTCTCTTTCCTCTGTCGGCTACAGTCACTGGAGATCTAGCAGAGTCTGGCTTCTTGTGGTTTCCAGTTCAGTTTTTGTCTGCTCGTGTCTGTCTATACTTTATGATCACTTTATTGTATATTTAGTGAATGCCTGTATTCTGCATTTGTGATCGTGGTAAGGTTTCTGCACAGTTTCTTTAGATGTGTGTAGTTTCTAAGGATCTATAGCAGTTTAGCTTGTTCTGTTTTCCTAATGGGAGGTGTATTGGAGTTTTAGGGCCTGGTGTAATGTTTGCAGTATTGCCTTTTCATAGGTAGGGTTGTTACTGTGTGCATGCTGGCAGTTAGTGCTGTTTTGGAACGAGAGCTTTACTATATTGTAATTGTTTACTTTTGGCTTTCTGAGGTCAGGGCTAAGCCCACACCCAACTTGCTTTACAATATGACAAATACCCATATGGGTTCCAAGTGTCTTTTCTGCATGCGCTACAGTGGTTGGCACCATAGCAGTGCATGTAAAAAATAATATATGTTATATTTTTACTTCAGAAAACTATGCCTTGAAGGTCCTTTTTCATGAAAAATCTGTCATAAAATGCAGAATGTTTAATTGTGTGTCGTGAAGGGCAGGAGGAGGGGAGTTACAAGACTGTAAGGATCGCCCAGTGCCCCTAATACCATTGGACTGCCCAGAAAGTGTGCCACACACAATCCCTCACCACTCATCCATCTCCTCCAGGAGGCAAATGCTGGGGAAAAGGTGGGAGGCAGGACTTAGGGCTCCTGGGAGTGTGGCAGGGTACTAGCTCCTTGGAAATATTATCACTGACACTCTCTCGGCTACTCCTCTGGGACCCCTGCTTTCTGCCTTCTGCAGCATTCCAAATCATCAAAAGTACCAGACTACAAAGAAACCCTCCCCCAACTTTGGCCCTCTTGATGATTTGAGGTGTGCCGTGCCTTTTCTGGGGAGAGGGGCGGGGGGGAGCCGCCATCTCATCCTTCACCTCAGTCAGCAGTTTGTCTGGAGCCAGCCCTGCTGCCCAGACTATGTTTGTACCCTTTTCCAGCCCTTGTTCCATATCCTGCTTCCCTGCTGTCCCAGAATCCAGTCCTCAGCTTCTTCCTTGCTCTCATACCCAGACCTCTGCTTCCAGTCTGTCCTTGCCCACTATGTCCAGCCTGGGTCTGACCTCAGGTTCCAGCTTGTGTCTGCCTTAGCCTTACCCTGTCCCGCCTTGTCCAGCTTCTTCTAGTTAAGCCCTAATGCCTTCCGGAACCCACGGGCTCAACCTGCGGGGGAGGGGGGCTGGTTAGGCAGACTAGCCCAACTTCTAGCCACAATGAACCATGGTGTTCAGCTGACATTTATTTTATTTTATTTATTTAACATTTTTCTATACCGAACTTCATGACAAGCTTCATATCAGGCCGGTTTACATCAAACTGAGGGATTACCTGAACATTACCATATAACAGGAAGGCCGAAGCGCAGTTACTAATAACAGGGAGAATGAACTTGGGGGCTAGAGTAGCCAGGAAATAAAGGACAGAAACTGGAGAGAGAGAACGTATGAATATACAGTGGATGGGGCCAGCAGGACATAGCCAAGTCCTGCTGGCCCCCAGAGCCAAAACCAAGGGGCTCAATCTGGGGGTAGGGGGCTGGCTAGGAGGAAGATAACCCCAGCTCCTGACCTGCTCCTGAGGGGTGTTTCCAGACCCCAGGCCAGACTCTGGGGTGTCTACAGCTCCTTCTTGTCCTGAATTCCTGTGTCCCCAAAATCTCTGAATGCTTCTTAAATGGCAAATAATAAACATTATTCAAAGGAGGCAAAGAATCAGCTGGAATCATTAAACTTCAATTATTTCTTAAATAATTCTAATTGACTTGTCAACAAATTTAATCAATCATAAAAAATAAATGTACTTACATCGTATACAAAAATGTACAAAAGTATGCAAAGATTTACAAAAAAAATGTACAAATATGTACTCATGCTGGATATCCCCAATCTGTATAAAGTAAGCAACACTCACACCACTCACACTGATACCATACTGTACCCCAAAGTATAACGAACAAAAAAATAAACATAAATGAATAAAAACAATGGATTCCAAACATGATCTCTTCATCGAATAGTAAACAATATCTTCACTGAGTAACCGCAACTCTACAAGAACTTGCACTTTATAAATCTTTCTTCCCTCCTTCCTGAACTGTTCAGTCCTTTTTCTCTAACATAAGTACATATATAATTTATGAGTGACTACATTTTCTGAAAAGTATTGTTGTAAACACTTTCAAGTGATTATTATTTTTTGTAGTTTCTGTCTCACTCTTCTTGTTTGGTAGATTCCATTTATGTTTACATGAGAGAAAGCTAACTGTTTCCCTTCATTTTTGTGTGTACTTAGTTGGTTGCCAGTAAACAGAAAGAAAAAACTTTTTCACAGAAAGGATGGTGGATAGCTGGAATGCCCTCCTGGAAGAAGTGATGAGGACAAGAATGGTAACAGAATTCAAAAGGACATGGGATAAGCAAAGAGGATCCCTAGTGGCTAGAAGAAGGAAATCACTGTAAACTGCTTTAATGAGATTGTATTAAAGGGTGGGCAATGACACCGAATAAATAATAATGAAGAACCAAAGTAAACAGTGGTAATTTTGGTGTAACATTTCTGCATGGAAGTAGCCTATATGGAGTGGCAGTTAGAACCCTAAATAAAAGGCATGGGAGTATTGGGGTAACTTGCACAGAGTGGCATTTGCAAACATACTTTGATTGATAGACTGGATGGGCCATTTTGGTCTTTATCTACAGTCATTTACTATGTTACTATGGGGCAGATGCAATATAGTGCACTCAGCCTAGCCCACAGCTTGGCCACTGTTGGAGACAGGATGCTGGGCTTGATGGATCCTTGGTCTGACCCAGTATGGCATGTTCTTATGTTCTTAGCTTGATGCATGGTTGGACGCGCATTTTGGCTGCGCTAGAATAGCTCCCAATGCAGTAATGGGTTTAGCGTGTCTAAAACATGCATCCAAACAAGCGCATAGCTAATAGTGCTCATCACATGTAAATGCCATGAAAACGAGGCTATTAGCTATTACCCCTGATGCAAAAAATCACCATGTGCCCAACATGCTCTTTTTAACATGGAAAATTTGATGCCTGCCCTAGGGCAGGAATAAAATCTTGCTGCACATCAAGGGCTCAACTTAAGAGCAAAAAAATACTGCTTTTCAGTGGTTCCTCTTACTTAGTATCATCGCAATACTAAGTAGGAGGAACTGCAGAAAGCAGCACCATGCAAAATTGCCTGAAAAAAAAAATTTCTGAGTGCTCAATATACAAACACAATGTACACACTCCAGGCTCTATATATTGTGCTGGTCAATTAGACACTTGTATTGAGCACCCGTTTTCCTAACCCACACATAGCCACGTCTCCTGTGTGCCCGATGCCAAGGATACACTAGGGATGCACAATTTCTCATAGTGCGTCCTTTTCAATGCAGCAGTTCATTAGCATATTACATCGCGCGCCCAGGAGAGGTGGATGGGTGTGCATTAGGAAAATGGGCGCTCAATATGAGTGCCCGTTTTTAGCACATTTATATTGCATTGGCCTGTATGTGGTTTTTTTTTCAACTTTTTATTTTAAAAGACACTGAAAGCACAGAAATTATGCATTATCACAAAAACATAAAACAGCAGTGAAAACATATGAAACCAATACAGTAATTGTGAGGGAATCCTTCAGCTTTATACTATCATAATCTATCAGGTCCCCAGTACATACTTAAACTTGACATATATGTGTATCCCTTCCCCTGGCCAAAAAAAAAAATTATATCGCTGATCAGCTCCATGACCAGTATTTGTTCCACACTTTTTCATATCCCGCAGTCCTATTCTTAAGATCATAGGTTATTTTTTTCCATAATCTCAATTTCTGCCATCACCCCCTTCCAATAATCCAAAAGAATGCAATGGCAATTCGGGCAGCATGAAGCAGGTGACGTAAAAGCACCAATTCATGCTTGACCAGATCCACATCATTCCAATGACCCAGGAGACAGAACGAGGGAGAAATCATCAACGGAATACCCAATATATCCTCCATTATGTGGCGAATCTCATTCCAAAAACCCTGTACAGTATTGCATTCTCACTACATGTGAAAGTAAGAAGCATTTTCACTACATCCCCGTCAACACAATGGACTTGAGTTACTGAATTTGGAAAAGAAAAGGGGATATCTATAGGTTCTTTGTAACAATTTGTACATTGAGGGGCGGATTATTTATTTATTTATTTATTTATTTAACAGTTTTTTTATACCGACCTTCATAGTAAATTACCATATCGGATCGGTTTACAGATTAACAAAAGGGAAAAACAACAAGAGTAACAAATCCACGTAAACGAAAGATAACAATAAGTAGGAATAAGTCAAAAATTACAATCAACAAGGGGAGAGAACTTGGAAGCTTGCAACAAGCTGGAAGGAAGATAGGCCGGTAAAAGAAATTTTACCATAGAAAGTACAAGTTAAAAACTTAGACGGTGTTTTAACCTTAATGACTCAGAGTCCATTTATTCCTTCATTGAAAAATGGAGTGCCAGACCGAGTAGCAATGAAGGCCAACTATTGATTGTCTGGTTCAGGGAAGGCTTGTTGAAAGAGCCAGGTCTTAAGTCCTTTTCTGAAAGTTAAAAGGCATGGCTCCAGTCTGAGGTTTGATGGGATACTGTTCCAGATCGATGGGCCTGCTATTGAAAAGGCTCTGTCTTTGGTCATAGCGAGGCGTGAGGCTTTAGTGGGGGGAACATTCAGAGTGCCTTTGTACATGTCTCTAGTTGGTCTGATAGAAGAATAGAGTTTAAGAGGTATTTCCAGGTCAAGTTGAAGTTGATGATGGATAGTTTTATGGATTAAGGTGATTGATTTGTAAAGAATTCTGTAATTTACTGGTAACCAATGTAGATTCCTGAGAATGGGTGATATGTGATTATAAAAGGGTTACACGCGTAATATATGCGTGTAACCCTTTTAAAAGCCTCATGCGCGCGCCAAGCCCCGGGACACGCGTGTGCCCCGGGGTTGAAAAAACGGGCGGGGAGTGGGCAGGCCGGGGTGGGGCAGTGGCAGGGCCAGAGCCTCCAGGCACAGCGGCCATTTGGCGCTGTGCCTGGGATCATGGGCCGGCCGTCGCGCGCAACCTACGCCTGTCCGGAGGTAGGAGCAACTTAAAAATTAAAGGTAAGGGAGGGAGGTTTAGGTAGGACTGGGGGGGGCGGGTTAGGTAGGGGAAGGAGGGGAGACACGGAGGGAACGGAGGAAGGCTGCGTGGCTAGGCGCGCGCAAGTTGCAAAATTGTGCACCCCCTTGCGCGCGCCGACCCTGGATTTTATAACATGCGTGCGGCTGTGCGCGCGCATGTTATAAAATCGGGCATAGATTTTAAAATCTGGCCCTAATTCTCCATCTTTGTTACATATGCATCATTTAAGAGTATTTCAACCCAATCATCTTCATCCAGCTGGGTTGAAAGATCTGCATTCCATTTTTGTATCAAGGAGGGAGCAGTATCTATCTCTTGTGATCTATCTTGAAGATGATAATATATTTTTGCTGTTAATCTGGGTACAACAGACAATTGTGTCAGCTTCTTTTCTAGCCCTGTGCAGGAATGCAAAACCCTCATGTCCCTTTTCATCTTGAATACATCTCTACGCAACTGTAAATAAACATAATGGGTATGTTGTGGGATATCATATGTAGCTTGAAATTCTGTGAATGATTTATAATTTTCACCCTGCCAAATTTGTTCTAAAAACGAAGTCCTTTATATCCAGAGAAAGTAACCACTAATAGTTATGGATTCCCCATCAATGGGTCTCTTAAGAAGTTGATTTGCTAAACTCCAAATCTTACAATTTCGTGACAGTCTAGAAATCACCACAGATTGTGGGGGAAGTCCTAACAAGGAAGGGAGACTATATTCAGCTGTATGGGCCTATTCCAAATCAAGCCAAGTTGATGATTCAGCCATCTGAAACCAACCTCTCATACCTAACAGCCGAGCTGTAATATAATATAAACGCAGTTCAGGGACAGCCAAACCACCACTATATTTATGAAATTGTAGAATATTGATTTTAATTCAGGCAGGTATTTTCCTTCCAAAGAAACGTTGAAAAGGAGCCACTTAAATCACGAAAAACCCCTTGGGAAATAGGACAGGGAAGATGCTGAAACTAATACAGCAAATGTGGAACTACCACTGTTTTAATTAAATGCGCCCTTCCCAACAGGGACAGTGGAAGAGCAGACCATTTGGATAAGTCAAACAAAATCTTTTGATCACGCCCGGATAATTAAATTTATATAAATCTGAGAGAAAGGCAGAAACATAAATCCCCAAATATTTTATACAGTTTTCTGCTCTCGTACAACCCTGTACAGCACCTGGAATCCTCACCATAGGACCAATCAGTAGCCACACTGATTTAGAGTCGTTTGTTTGGTACCGAGTCAAAGAACTATATTTAGATAAAGAGGACACTAATTGCTGTCAAAGATGTATCCACATCAGTTAAGAACAATAGGATATTGTCAGCATACAACGATATTTTATGTTCCTTTTCTTTACACAGAAAAACTTTTATTTGCCTATCATCCCTTATATATTGAGCGAAAGGTTAGAAAGCTAAATCAAAAAGCATAGGTGATAGAGGACATTCCTGCCTGCTCCCTTGCACTATTTTAAAAGGAGCAGAAAGCAGCCCATTAGCAATTATCTTTGCCCTAGGATCACTATAAATGGTAGAGAGTCAATTTAGGAAAGCGGAGGGAAACCCAAACTTACGAAGAGCCTACCTGACACATTAACTGTTGTTAATTTCCTAATCACTACGTTCCTTAAACTTTTTTGCTTTCTAGCAGTCTTTGCTTCCAAGTTTACTACCCCTGTTAAATGTAACTTTGTTCTTCCTATTTTTACCTATGGTTCTTGTTACAGTTCCCCCTTTCGATGTAAACCGATCTGATATGGTCCTCAACCATGAAGGTCGGTATAGAAAAGTGCTAAATAAATAAATAAATAAATAAACTGAAAACATATAATTCCAGGAAAGACGATTAAACACTTTATCAGCGTCAAGTGATAATACCACCCCAGGAATTTTGCACTTTTTGGCTAGGTGAATAATATTGATCAATCTTCTCATGTTATTAGTCAAATGTCTACCTTTTATGATTCTAGTTTGGTCTGGATGTATGAGTGACAAAACAGTATTTTCCAATCTAATTTGCAAGCGTTGTAAAAATTTTAGATCTGCATTTAACAGGGAAATGGGCCTATAAGAACTATAGTCCAGTGGGTCTTTCCCAGGCTTAAGAATTAAGGTTATCAGGGCATCTAAAAAATTACCCATGGATGAACCTACTATCCGAAGAGAATTAAACAATTCACATAATATAGCAGCCAACTCTACCTGTAACTGCCTATAAAAATCTAACTGGTTCCCATCTGGCCTAAGGCTTTTGTTAAAGGCCAATGACTGAATGGCAGATTTAACCTCACCCACCCTAATGGGAGCTGACAAAGACTCCTTTTGCACATCAGAAAGTTTGGGTAAATGTTCTCCTGCTAAAAAGGATTCAGTTTCCTCCAGTGGAACCATACCAAGTTCCCTGTATAGATGGGGCCGATGCAATAAATTTGCGTAGAAAGCGGGCACTGAACAGTCAGCACCCACTTTCTTAACACGCCCCAGGTGCCTCTGAGGTGGGGACCACACACTATTTTAATTAGGGGCTGCGTTAGCAAGGAGGCAGTAGGGTCACTTGCACGACCCTAGTACCTCCTTGCTAACGAGAACCCGATCGGTATTCGTGACTCGGCCGTCCGGGTAATCAGCACTGGTTTTCATTGACTCGGCTGTCTGCCGGTAAGGAAAACCGACTCTGATAAACTCGGCTTCGGTTTTCGTGATGGCTGTCCACCAGTAAAGAAAACAGACGCTGAGGGTTCAGGAAGCGAATGCTTGTCAGTCGAGCGTCCATTTCTTGAACCCGACTGTCTTTTTGTTTTAATTTTTTTGTTTCTTGAATTTTTTATCCTAATTAATATCACAACAATATTAAGTAGGAGGCAGTACAGAAAAGCAGTTTTTTCTGCTTTTCTGTACTTGTTTTAGATGTGCTCAGCTATTAACGCCTGCTCCAGGCAGGCGTTAATAGATGACAGTTAAACGTGTGTCTGAGATGCACATTTTTTTTTTTTGCATCAGGAGTGAATGCCTAATAGCCTCATTCACTTGCATTTGCATGTGATGAGCGCTATTAGATTCACTCCGCGTTGGACATTTGTTTATTTATTTATTTATTTATTTATTTATTTATTTATTTAACAGTTTTTTTATACTGACCTTCATAGTAAATAACCATATCGGATCGGTTTACATTTAACAAGGGTATAACTGGAGAAACAAATTTGAGTAAACGAAGGATAACCATAGGAAGGAATAAGTCAAAGTTACAATAAACAGGGAAATAGAACTTGGAAGCTTGCAACAAGCTGGAAAGAAGATAAAGGTCAGAGTAAATATAAAGTGTTACCATAGAGTGTACGGGTTAAAGCCTAAAAGGTGCTTTAACCTGGAGGTGTCAGAGTCCATTGTTCGTGGGTATAAATGCCATGTGTTGAATATGTGTTAATCCCCTTATTGCAATAGGGGATTAATTAGCACCTATTCTACCCGCGTTTGACTGCGGGTTAACAGTGCGCTCGGCCCCTATGTGTGTTCGCACCAGGCGCGAACAAAAGTACGCTAGATTTTATAAGATACGCGCGTAGCTTATAAAATCCGGGGTCGGCGCGCGCAAGGGGGTGCACATTTGTGCACTGCCTGTTCCCTCCGAGGCCGCTCCGAAATCGGAGCGGCCTCGGAGGTTTCTTTCCACCCCCCCCGCACCTTCCCCTCCCTTCCCCTACCTAACCCACCCCCCCGGCCCTATCTAACCCCTCCCCTACCTTTTGTTGGCAGATTTACGCCTGCTGAAAGCAGATGTAAATCTGCGCACGCCAGTGGGCTGCTGGCGTGCCATCACCCGACCCGGGGGCTGGTTCGGAGGCCTCGACCACACCCCCGGGCCAGCGCCACGCCCCCGGGCCCGCCCCCGAAACGCCGCATCACTCGCGGCACGCCCCCTGACATGCCCCCGACACACCATTCCATGCAAGCCCCGGGACTTACGCGCGCCGCCAAGCCTATGCAAAATAGGCTCGGCGCGCACAGGGGGGGTTTGGGGTAGGTTTTCAGGGGGTACACGCATATCATACGCGAGTACCCCTTTGAAAATCTACCCCTATATGTTTTCACCGAGCAATCTTTTGTGCTTCCAATGAACTAATATGGTTAAGAATATTCAATTGGGAAGCCCTTTGTTCCAATTCTTATAATTGGAACAGATTATTTTCCCCTTCAGAACTGTTTTAAGCATTTTCCAACGCAGCATTAGAGAATATTACTCCCTTGTGTGATGGTGCTGGACATCAATAATGGTTTTCCTAATCATATCTATACAATCTGTATTTTTCAGAAAGGATAAATTTAGATGGCATCCTAGTTTAGGTTCAATCCTCCCCTCAGTAGTTTAAAGGATATTACAATGGGATGATGATCTGATAAATATTAGGAAAATATGTCACACTCACACACTCTACCAACCAGGTGCTTACTACATAAAAAGTAATCTATTCTGCTATAAGTCTGATGACGAGGTGAATAAAAAGTATAGTCTCTACCACTCAGAGACCTCTCTCTCCACACATCTATCAAACCCAGTAGTGATATAGCATCTGATAAAGCCATAGGGGATGTTGCTGAAGATTGAAATGAGTGTGATGAATGTATTTAAACAGACTTTCCAATCTCCCCCAATAACAAGGGAGGTAGTTCTACATTTCTGCAACACTTTAAAGAAATGTGAATAAAAATCACCAGAATTTTGATTAGGACCATACACATTGGCGAGCGGGATGCCAGTGGCCAGTGGTTGGTGTTCCACCTTCACGGAGCAGAAGGATGGAGGGCTGCTATCTCCAAAAACAAAACAAAAAAAAAAACAAACAAAAAAATAAAAACAGGGGTGGGTAAGAGTATGGGGTAAGGGTGTGGCCTGCTTGTTACAGCGGTTGCTACACCTAATTGAGCTGGACGTTCACTTGGATGCAGATACGGCGCTGCTCTCTAAATTGGTGGTGCGGTGGAGGGGAATTAGGGCTGGAGGGTACTGGAAGCCAATAGTAACAGGTGGGAGAGAAAAAAAGGGGAAAAAAATGGATAAAGTGCATAGCTTGCTGGGCAGACTGGATGGGCTGTTTGGTCTTCTTCTGCCGTCATTTCTATGTTTCTATGTGTAATCCTTACCAAATAGGGTACATTCCAGTACAACAAATCAACCATCCGGATCTCTGCAAGTCCCAGTGATATTGAAAGGTAAAGCTTTATGTATCAAAATACATACCCCTCTGCTGTTAGAACTTAAGAGGCATAAATCACCTGCCCTACCCAATCTCTCGGCAATTTCTCATGTTCCACCACGTGACATGTGTGTCTCTTGTAATAATGCTAATAGCACTTTTTGATTTATTAGAAACTGCAGTATTCTCATTCGCTTAACTGGACCAGATAGACCTCGTACATTTAACGAGATTAATTTAACATCCGACACAGACAGTCACCGATGGTAATCAAAACATTAAACATAGAACATGTCACTCTTATGCATAAAAAAAACCCCTACTTCCCCATATATATAATGAACCTATAGGTATCAAAACATTTCTACATCCTATTTGTGCTCCAGTACCTTGGTTTTTAATCATGAATTTGCCCCACCCAGCCCACCCCTCCCACAACGAATCCAATAACCAGTATATACCTTATCAAACCTCTCAATTCCCCCATGAACACAGCATACCTCTGCCAGCCACAAATCCCCCTTTACTTCCATCCCCCTCCCCAACCCACACCCTCCTCCCTGTGGCTGCAATGTATGCTTGGAACCTCAAAACACTGTGCTGATCTGAGCAGGAAACCCTTCCTGGCTCAGAACTCATGCAAACAAGTCCAAATCCACAGCCCCCTTATACTTCACCATGCATAAGGCACAATGATTTTATCCTGTAATAAAGGGTCATTCTGCAAGCAGAGTTCTAGGTCCCAGGCTTGGGAAACTATTACTGACATTTCAGGTACACCGATTGTCACTGAAAGCCCTAGGGTATAGGCAGCGACTGTGTCTCTAATCAGCAGCTTTGCTAGCTGAGCAAGTTTGGTGCTGAGCATTTGAGCCAAGATAGGAAAGGAAGCTGCAGCTTCCCTGATATATTAGATGCACTATCTAGCCCAATGGTTATCGTGAAATATTTATCAATTAGCCCAGTTTGCACTAGTGACTCTTCTGAGAGGTAAATTCTCAACATCCCTATTCTTTGGATCATTCCTTTTGTTTCTTCTGCTGAAAAACAGGATTAAAGAAGCTGCAGTCAGAAATCTCAAAGCATTAGCTTGCCAGTGCTATCTTGCCCCTGTCCAGCTATGTTTTCTGTAAGAGGCAGCATACAGGGCATGAATCTTTTTAGTTCTCTGTGGTGAAGTTCACTGTGTTGGAGTGATGAAGCCTGCCCTCTCTGTGAGTATCAAAAGTATTGCTACTGTACCAGCTCCGAGGAAGAGATTCAAGAGAGAACAATGCCAGAATTTTGTTTTTTAGATATTCATAGTCAGAACATATATCCTTTACTAACAGAGATTCCAGTTAAATTTGATTTGATGTACTGTATTTCATGAAATGTATAAAAATATGTGGTTTATAATATATAAGTGCACTAAATAAATTCTTATGACCACTTGGTAATTTAAATGTAAAAATCCTCTTGTATTTAAATAAGGGGTGAGGCTAGTTTTTGACTGTGTTAAAAGCAGTGATTTTTCCTTGCAAGATGGGTGGGAGATAGACTGCAGAAGTCATGTGTTTTGGGTTAGGGATGTCCTAAACACTTTTTGTTTTCCCAAGATTGGTATCGTGATAGGGGATCCAAGAGCCCCCATCAAAGAAGCCAGCAAGCTGCAGAGGAGGAAAGCGAGAGCTGTTAAAAAGAGAGCAGCGTCTGTTTTGAATATTTCTGCCTTGCCCCCAGGACCTCGGGCTGCAACTTCCCTGCACACGCTGGATCACAGGGGAGCTGAAGTTTCATTTACCGACTCAGCGACTTTGAAAAAAAAGTCCCTGTTCCCAATTAGTGTTGCAAGTTGTAGAGATCAATGGTGGGTTAAACTGCGCTGCCCACTCAAGTGGTGGGCGTAGCGTTTATTAGAAGGGGGGGGGGGGGGGCCGCGCTTTCAGCGGAGCTGGATTCTTTCAGCGGAGCTGCAGTGAACTGGAGGCTTGTGTGAAAAACAACTGCCACAATGCTCGAGTCCTAACCTCTTCACCTCTGACGCCATGGGAAAGTGCACTCCTCAGCTGTTAGTTACAGAAAGGCCGCTGTAGTCATGAGAAATGTTGATAAAAATGCAGTTTAAAGCCTGCCCTCCTACTCAGCACATGTCATCTTGCCTATCAAACGGTCTAATTGGAAAATTGGACTTGCCTTAATTTAGAATGCTGAAAGTTCATGTGCCAATGATTTCTCAGGGACCCTTTTTTTTTTAAAGATTATATTTACTATATTTGGGAAGGGCTCTAAATTTTGAATTTTTTCCCAAAGGGCTTTCATCGTTTTCAAAGCCTATCAGTATACTTTGGAGGCCATGAATATTCAGTGTCTTAAGGATTTGTGCCACCCCTTACTTACTGGTTTAAACCAAATTGTGCACTGCCGTCAGTGAACCAGGAAATCAGAAGTACCAATTGAGCCAACAGTTTGGATGGTATTCTCAAGACGGCTGCATTACATTTTTTTACAGCATTAAAGTTCTAGAAATCATATTGGTTCTGGAGAAATCTGCATTCCTTGTAGGTTGTAGTACCTTTTTATTGGACCAACATAAGAATTATCCAAGGATGTTGCAGTGCAGGAGCTTTCAGGATCACATAGGTTCCTTCAAAAATAAATCTTTTACTATTCTTATGCTGGTTCAATGACTGTGGTTCCCAAGCTCTTCCTTTTCGAATGCACTTTTGAATGACAGTAAAATCACAGAACCTGCCACATGGTAGCATAACTTTAAAAACCTCCTGATCCTCACAACTCTAATGTTGGATTCTTTGTAGGCTGGGGTCCCTTATCTATATAGTATTTTAAAACTTTTGTAATATATCACATGTGCTTGTGGAACTATGAAGCTAACCAGCAATAATAACAGTCTTGCATAGGCAGATATCACTGTTTCACATTTACAGCTGTTTTGTTTAGACACATATTGAGGGTGTTAAAATCATTAGGTGCATGTACAGTATCTGAAGGGTGACAGCTGACTGATTAGTTCAAAAGCTTGTCCTTTTACTCTTGGCAGGAGGGTTGAAAGGAGATAACTGTAATACTCACTTTTCTACTGCTAACAGGCACTGTGTGTTATCACCAGTAGAATGAGAACCTACTGTATGGCTATGATTAGCTGTCAAGGTAGCAGCTTGCATGAACATAAATAATCTTTTAGGACTGTAAATACTAAAATTGCTTCTTTGCATTTCTAGGCCTATGTCAGAGACAGGGACTAGAGAAGATCTTTAAAGTTTGATAAAAGCCAGGCAAAATGGTAGAAAAACTATCATGAAAAACAAAATTGCTGAACATATAGATAGGCATAGCTTAATGGCACAAAGCCAACATGGATTTAACCAAGAGAAGTCTTGCCTCATAAATTGCTACATTTATTTGACGGTGTAAATAGAGATGTGGATAAAGGTGAGCCAGCTGATATAGTGTATTTGGATTTCCAGAAAGTATTTGACAAAGTCCCACATGAGAGACTTCTTAGGATATAAAAAGTAATGGGATAGGGGGTAGTGTCCTATTGTGGATTGCCAACTGGTTAAAAGTTAGAAAACAGAGAGTAAGGCTAATCTGTAAATTTTCCCATTGGAGAAAGGTGAATAGTGGAGGGCCCCAGTGTTCTGTTCTGGAGCCATTGCTTTTTAATATATTTATAAATGACTTGGAAGTGGGAGCAACAGGTGAGGTGATCAAATTTGCCACACAAAACTATTCAAAGTTGTTAAATCACAATAGGATTGTGAGAAATTGCAAGAGGAAACTGCAAAATTGGGAGACTGGGCATGCAAATTGCAAATGAAATGTAATGTGGACAAGTGCAAAGTGATGCACTTAGGGAAGCATAACCCACATTATGGCTACACAATGCAAGGTTCCACATTAGGAGTCACCATTCGGGAAAAGGTTCTAGGTGTCATCGTTGAAAATATATTGAAATCAATTTGCTGCAGCAGCAGCCAAGAAAGCAAATAGAATACTAGGGATTATTAGGAAAAGAATGGAGAATAAAACTGCATGGTGTGACCTCATCTTGAGTATTATGTGCAGATCTAGTCACCACATCTGAAAAAAGATATAGCAGTATTAGAAAAGGTACAGAAAAGGGTAACCAGAATGATAAAGGGGATGAAACAATTCTATGAAGAAAGGCTAAATAGAAGAGATGACTGAGGGGAGATATGACAGAGGTCTATAAAATAATGAGTGGAATGGAATGAGTAAACGTTAATCAGTTGTTTTATTCCTTCGAAAAGTACAAAGACCAGGGGGATACTAGATAATATATTTAAAATTAATAAGACTTTTTTTTTTTTACTCAATGCATAATTAAGCTCTGGAATTCATTGTCAGAGGATGTGGTGAAAGCTATTAGTGTAACTGTTTCAAAAAGGTTTGGACAAGTTCATTAATCATCATTGATGTAGAGTTGCAGAGATCCACTGCTCATTCTTAGGATAAACAGCTTGGAATCTATTTATCCCTTGGGATCCTGCCAGGAACCTGTGATCTGGATTGACCACTGTTGGAAACCAGTTACTGGGCTTGATGGATCTTTGGTCTGATCCAGTATGGCAAGTCTTATGTTGCTATGTTTTGACAATGCTTCAGGGTATTTCATGGCTGTGGTCTGGAATTGTGACGCATACAAAAATCTTGGATATATCTTGATAAATCTGTTTATGAAAGAGGTAGTCTAGATGTTGATACCAAGCTTCACTTCTAAGAGACAAGTAGAAAATGTATTTATTTATTTGATTTTATTGCACTTTTCAGTCACTTCTAAGTGAATATCAAAGGGTCAGTTCAAATTCCTGCTACAAATTTACTATGCATCAGCTGTAAAAACAATTTAAATAAATTATGTGGTGTCAGCCTTAAAACCATTTCCTAGAATTAAAAGCTTCACAAACCTTTGCTTTTAACATATAGGCCGAGCCAAAGATTTTGCATAGGGGTCACAGATAAAAGCTATAGATATGACACCAAGAGGGTGGGGAAGAGAGAGATACTGAATGTGGATTCTACACAGTATAATCTGAAAAAGGATAACAGAAAGCTCTCAATTTTGTTTACAATATACTGCTCACATGGTCAATATGTAGAGACCATAAAAGGCACTTAATGTTAATAAGTTGCTCTAATTCCTTTTCAGAGATAAAGTGTTGTCATAAGGCACTACTTCCCGACCGGCGGGCCTTCAGACCTGATCAGGTGTGCCACAGAAAAGTCAGCTCAGATCCTGGCCGGCACCTGACTTCTACTCTCAGCATCTCACAGCAACAAGAGACACCAGTAGTGGCTCTTAAAAGTGCAGGAGCTCCTTTCTGAGAAGATATGAGACCAGGCATTCCTCCTCTTCCCAGCTCCAGCATGAGCCCCACCCACCATGAGTGTGGTAGTTAATGGGCAGCATGCAGGCCGTGGATAGCTGGGCCCTCGCTTTGTGCAGCACCGTTGACCCAGCGCCTCCTCACCTCTCCCTCCCAAGCTTTTTTTCCTTTGAGTCCTTCCGTCCTCTGTCTTCTTCCCAGGCTGAGTAAGATGGGAAGAGAACGAGCAACTGAGCACTAGATGTGACTCACTCTGGGCGCTGGGAGCAGCAAAAGTGAAAGAAGCTCTTGCAGGCAAAACGCAGACTTCTCCCATCTCCTGCATTTCTACATAGAGGGTTTCTGGTCTGTTGTGTCAGGTTCATGTGTGTCTCTCTCCCCTCTCTCCCTTTGTTTTAAAATGTGGAAGAGAGACTGGGAGGGGGGCTTTCACTGTTTCCCTAGCTGTTCTTTTGGCCATATGAGTCTTCTCCATTTCTGTACTGCCAGCTTGGTGGAGTTTGGTCTGCCACACAGCATGTTTGTTAATGTAGGTGTTCCTCGGGCTTGTAAGAGTTGGGACACAAGGTCATAAAAGACAATTAGGTCACAAAGAGCAAATGCCATATCACACACTCACTTGCTCTCACCTACAGTTTGTTTTTCCAGCAACTGAATTCCCTCTCACTTTCTTTAACAGATAGAGAAGGGTAATGTTGAATTCAGGGGCTGTAATAGAGAATGCTACAGCTCTTGCCATGCAGGAGGACGCTCAGGACTGTTGGAGCCAGACCCCAGGTTGCTGAGTGTGCAGCAGCTCTTGAGGTCGGCCTATAGGGGCTGAGAGACTCACTGGGAGTCCCTGCATATGGCACTCTCTGCAGGGATTTAGTGGAAGGACTGTGTCCTTCTTACCTTGCTGTTTTTTTTATGCAAGTTGCCCATTTTAGCTTATATGTAGGGACCTTCATTTTTGAGTGTATTTTATTTTTCCTGGGAATTTCAATGTTATAACAAGAGCAGACATTCAGTGGGAAAAATGACTTTGCCACTGATTTTTCTCCTGTTTGTGATAAAGGTCATTTTTCCATTGATTTTTGTTGTTATAAAATCGAAATTCCCAGGAAAAATAAAATAAAAACTGAAAATGAAGTTCCCTACTTATACGTAATCTGCCTTGGGCCCACCTTTAGGAAAAAGATGGAATATCAAATGCTTATAAATAAGTATCTGGTGAAACATTACAAGAAAATATTCTGATGGAACATGAAGACTAGTAAATACCATGCACAAAAAACCACTTTTCCATGTATATTTTCTACAATGCTACCTTCAGCCATTCACATAGATACATGAGTGTATTTGTATAAGAATATTTAATCATGGTGATTTGTAAAGCTAAACGTAAAGCTCATGGACTCACTTTATTAAAACAAAGCAGCATTTCAGTAACATGACTACACCCTAGCAGACTTACTTTCTTGTTATGGGATAATAATTAGTCATTATTGCAGGAGACACAGAAAGAGTGCCTGGTTCTTTGTCTAGTGATCCCTGCTAGCAGAGGAACTGTTTGGGTTAGTAGAAGCCCACATAATACCACCTGTTCCTCAGCGAGAGACATAGCATGTGTGCTAGTGCCTAACACTCTCTTTTCAACCACCTGTTTGTATGAATGGAAATTGTTGGTTGTATTTCAGAGCCTCCTGCCCTTTTGGCCATGAGCTGAGAACCTTTTCCTTTCATAAATGTGCACAGGAAATATGTCATTTGAAACAGCATTAACAGCAGTTCAACCTCTTTGACCCAAAAATCTAGCTGAAGGATCTTCCACACAGTGTTTGATGGCCATAAACAGTGTATTATTTTATTTGATTAACCGCTGCACCAATTTAACTTTCCTTTAAAACTGAATGTGCATAGTACTAAGAATTATGATTATGGTGAATAAAACCGTTCATAGATAATTAGTATATGTGTTAAGGGTGTTAAAATGATTAGTTACATGTCCAGTGTCTGAAGGGTGACAGCTGAATGATTACCAAACGTTTGTCCCTTCATTCCTGGATTGAGGATTGGAAGGTTGTATGTTCATCAGCTCTTCAGACTGAACAATGTAGAAGGTAATTTTCAAAAGCCATTTGCACCTGTAAATCAACTGTCTGAAAGTTGCCCACCCATTATGCAGGTAAAAGTATGTGCATTGTTACACAATGGTAATTTTAAAAAAGATTTATGTTCATAAAATTACTTTTGAAAATTACTTCTTTTATAAGCTTAACTCCTTTGAAATTTCATAGAATTTTCCAAAGGTTTTACATGGGTAAAAGGGCTTTTGAAAATTGCTATGACATATACTTTTTTTACACATATAACTCCTTTGAAAATTAATTCCTTATGGGGTAGATTTAAAAAAATTGCGTGATCGCGTACTTTTGTTCGCGCCTGGTGCGCGAACAAAAGTACGCTGGATTTTATAAGATACATGCGTAGCCGCGCGTATCTTATAAAATCCGGGGTCGGCGCACGCAAGGGGGTGCACATTTGTGCAACCTGTGTGCGCCGAGCCCAGCGCGCGCTGCCTGTTCCCTCCGAGGCCGCTCCGATTTCGGAGCGGCCTCGGAGGGAACTTTCCTTCGCCCTCCCCCCACCTTCCCCTCCCTTCCCCTACCTAACCCACCCCCCCGGCCCTATCTAAACCCCCCCCCTTACCTTTATTCCACAATTTTCGCCTGCGAAAAGCAGACGTAAATCTGCGTGCGCCAGCGGGCTGCTGGCGCGCCATTACCCAACCCGGGGACTGGGCCGGAGGCCTCGACCACGCCCCCGGGCCGGCACCACGCCCCTGGGCCGGCCCCGGAAACGCTGCGGCACGCCCCCGAAATACCGCGTCGTTTCGGGAACGCCCCAGACATGCCCCCTCCCCGCCCCTTTGACAAAGCCCCGGGACTTACTCACGTCCCGGGGCTCTGCGCACGCTGGCCCCGCGTGCATAAATCCGCCCGGATTTACGCGCGCAGGGCATTTAAAATCCGCCCGTATGTGCATACTTTTAATTGCATTAAGCAGAGACATTCCCGGGTATGGGTTAGGTGCAGGTCGATTTTAAGACCTGCGTGCGGGTCCATGTGTGCACATGGATATGGCTGTTTTATAACATGCATGCGTTGGCGCGCGTGTGTAATAAAATATAACATCCACGTGCACATGCACCCGGATTTAAAAATTTGCATGCACATGTGTGGGCGGCCCGTGACTCGGGGGGGGGGGGGGGTTTACAAAGCAATGTGCAGTAAAATGAATAGGGCTTCCCCGATTTCCTCTCAGTCCGATTAAGGGGCGGACTGAGAGGGAATATCCCTATACCTCTATCTAACCTTCCAATGGGCAGGCTAAGAGAATGAATCAGACCTTGAAAGCATTCCTACGCTCATACGTCAATGACCAACAGAATGATTGGTCAGACCTCCTCCCTTGGGCTGAGCTGTCACATAATACTCACCTTGCAGCAGCCACCAATGTGTCTCCCTTTTCAGTGGTCTTTGGAAGGCAGCCCCATCTGTCCCTTCCTGTTCCTGTTTCGATTCTGTCTCCTGCAGCACAATTCATGACTCATGAATAAACTGCATTCTTCATCTCCCATAGATCAGAGACAGATGCACTTTGTGCTTTGGTACCCTGGAAAGAAATCTAATATATAACAGTTAATATAATGATTAAAATGAAATTTAAAAATGACATTACAGGTTCCTTAAAAGTCAAACTACTGATATACCTTAATTCAGAAAAAAGCAGTCATAAAGCTACTTTCCTTTCTCTGATGGTCCACCCCTAGGAGGCGCTGTCCCCTGTGATAAGAGCTACTTCCTTTTACAAATCTAAAACCTTTTTGTTTTCCTATGCTTGTAAACTCCTAACTCACCTTCTAAATGAAAAACTTAAAACAAACAACTTTGCACTTAATTAGAAGTCATTCTATTTCCATCCAATATGCATATGTTCCGCCAAGTATGGACCCAATTAAGAGAACATCTCTCGCAGGCCGCTGAGCACGCTAAACGCACCTCGGATCTCCATTGATGACCTGCTCCACTCTTCCGACCTGGACAGAAAGTTTGGCTGAGTGCCCGCCATATTCGTCTCCGACTTCCATCTCATCGGCTGGCCCCGAAGTATATCGGTCCATTCCCAATCCTCAGAAGAGTGGGGGTTGTTTCCTATCAGCTCCTGCTTCCCTGGTCTTGGGCATCCACAACACGTTCCGCGTGCCTTTGCTGAAGCCTCTTGTCCTCTCATGGCCCTTTCGCAAAGACTCTCCAGCTCCACACATCTCAGCAGGACCCGATACTTCTCTGCAGGTAAGAGAGGTTCTAGACGTCCGATGACATCGAGGCAAATGGGAGTATCTCCTCGCTTGGGAGGCTATGAGACAGAGGAGAATTCATGGGAACCCTCTCAGAATATCCTTGACAAGGATCTCCTGAAGACCTTTCATAGACAGAATCCTGAGAAACCCCAGTCGCGTAGGAGGCCTAGAAGGGGGGGTACTGTTACGCACCCCACCTGCGGTCGTCCCGCGTATGGGACCACTCACCTTTGGGGTCACACAGCGGGTCCCGGTCCTGTCTCCCTCGTGGCCCTTGCAAGTCCAGCTAGGCCCCGGTGTCCTGTGGTGGCGGTCGCCGGGCCTTCAGTCGCGTGCCGAGCCTCACACCAGACCTCGGCATCTCAGCAGCTAGCAACGCCCCTACGCGTGTGCGCGTGGACCAGGCACCCTGACGTAGGTTCCAGGGCGGGGCCTAGTTCCGCAGCGCACCCTGATTGAACTCTTGTTAAAAGGAAGTTTCGGGCCTCACTTCCTTGCCTTGGCATGTGGCGCAATGCCTAGGGTGAAGAGACCTTGATCAGACGGTCTTGGGTTCAAGTCCCACTCTTGGTGCTTCCTAGAATTGATTCCTTGTTCGTGGGTTCTAGTCCACACATCTTTGATTCCAAGAACACTCATTTCCAAACTTGTGGGTTCAAGCTCCAACTTCAAGAATTCCAAGAGCATCTGCATGTTGGGTTGGTTTGTTCCTGAGATTGCCCTTGCTTGTGTACCTGCTTGCTTGTTCCTAGGATTGTGTTGCTCGTTGTTCATCTCCTTGGACTGACTTTCTGGTAAAGACCTCAGCTTGTTCCTGACCTGCCTGCTCTCTGGATCTTGACCCTTGCTTTTGTTGACCATTCCTTGGACTGATAGTTTGACCTTGCTTGATGCTGCCTCTGTCCCTAACCTTGTCCTCACAACTCTATTCAGGTTCACTCTCTTCCAACCTGTCTCCAGCTTCAAACCCGATAGTGCTCTTCCAGTGACTGTGGGCACGCCAGACTCTGACTCTCCCAGGAGGCCCACCTAAGTCCCTATGGGCTCCTTCCCAGGGGGGGGATCTCGGGCTTCCAGCGGTGAAGACCTACACTGCCTCTGTCTCCTTCTGTGCTCCACCCCCTGTGGTCAGTCCCTGAACTGCCACAGGACAGGGGTCCACCCCTGTGCCCAACACCAATTCCCCACATTGTTATCAGTAAGAAATGTTTCTAACTGTAAAGGGTCAGAAGAAATAAACTTGTTCTTTTGTTAAACAACAATACATTTACAAGGAAATTTATGGAAAAAAAGTGGCCCCAAGGGTCACAATTTCTCTGTCTCGACAAAAGAAACTCTTTCCTACAAGCTTGGGTAACACTAGAAATATCAGGAAATACTTGAATTTTCTGACTACACAAAAATAAATTCTTATTCTTGAAATATGTCTGGAGCACTAAGTCCTTGTCTTACTCAGCACAGAAAAAAAAACCAGGAGGGTATCCCTAATTGGTATATTATCTAAAGAAGCCACTAAAAAGACTGATAAGTTGGGGCCAAAACATCCATCCCACCATCCTCCCCATCCACAACTTTCTTACCTTTAAGAATATAAAAAATCCTAGATAAAAAAAGGCAGCTTCTCCTCTTGTATACTCAAAATGCTAGCAAATATATATTTTTTAAATTCTTGTGCTGACAGCAACCTATATATGGGACAATTTTTAAAAAAATGTAAATTTCTACCTCTTTGGCTATTTTCTAACAATTCTAACTGATTATATAAAACTAAACTATCTTTAATATGTTTTATGCTAAAAGCTTGTAAAGATGCCAGTTGCAAAGCTATGGTTGATGTGAGTTTTCAAGTCCAGTTAACTGCAGCTCATGATCTTCCAACTTGGACCTAGAATCTCCAGTATATATACACAATTAAGAAACAGAGTGGGTCACACTCTTTTCCCATCTTGTAACTACCCTCCAATGTCCATGAAAGAAACACTCCCAGATTCTTCAATGACCCCAAGTACCTCACGAGGAGAAAAAAATAGCAGATGGAATAGAAATCTCAAAATTAAGAGCATGATCAACAAGCCCAGGGTCTGGGTCATCTATAGGGTCAGTTACATTGGGGGAGCACCCTCTCCCATCAACAAAGATCTCATCCTATTCAAGGTGAACCTTGCCTCATCTCACTAACTGAGTTTTTGGGGCTGTAGGCCCACCCAACCCATGTATATTCCCAGCCACTTTTCCTTTTGGTGTGGAGTCAACCCCAATAATAAATGGGGCAATGTACAACAACAAAGCCTCATTGATGGACTGACCCATTGGCTGAAGAGGTGGCAAGGAGGCCCCAGAACAAGAGGCCCCTACACTGGAGTCACTATGGGCATGATCAACAGAATGCTGGATGCCCTGATTCATGGGACCGTGGATCAAATTTGGGCAAGGAGAAAAAGTCAGTAACATACTCTTCCTCTTCTTTCCTTTTTGAGTTAACTACAAAGGGAAAATTAACCTCACAGCAAGTGAGGGATAGGGCCGTATCCCTGGCTGGACCTATAATATGGAACACAATGCCTTTAGAAATCAGAACACAAAGAGACATCAAAGCATTCAAAAAAAGTTTAAAAACATGGCTATTTAAGCAAGCATACCACAAAGGGAATGAAGAGTAGAATCCAGGGAATTGTATGATGAAGTCCGAAGAACTCCCACACACACACACACATCAGCTTACTCGAATGGTATGTGTGTATATATTTTTATTTTACTTTACCTCTATTAGATTGCAACAACAGAGGACCAGACTTAAGTGTTAATTTATCTTACAGCTGAATTACTTAAAGTAGACATGACTTATCACAACCACTGAATACTATTTAATATGAAACTATGTTACTATGTTACAGTATTTGATGGCACCTGTTTAATATAACTCAACTCATTTAAGTTTTAAATTATGTACCTTATTGTGAACCGTTGTGACGGCAACTAGCTTAATGACGGTATAGAAAAGATTTTAAATAAATAAAAATAAAATAAAATAAATAAATCCTCCTCATAGAAAAATCGTGCCTAGGAGTGCGCCCCTTTAGTATGCCAATGGCAGCACACTGCAGGCACTTATGTTCAGTAGGCTCCATCAGCACAGCTAGATGATATCAGAGAAGTCCTCGCCAGGTGGGGAGAAGAGAGAACTCTGGAACAGGGCCAGCAATTTCCTCCTTGGTAAATCATTCCCTGCATTTCTTTTTGCATTACATTTTTGCTTATAAACTAGACCTGAGTGAATGAAACTAGTGCATGCAAATCTATCTTATGCATATTCATTGGTGGCTCTTGAAAATTTGCGTAGGCCACTCAGGTCTAGAATGTGGAAGCTAAAATTTAATGCAAAAAAAAATGCAGGATTATGTATTTGGATTGCAAAAATCTACGGGAGAAGTACAGCATAGGGGACGAGAGGTTCTGTATGCGTAACAATATTTGGGGGGTGATCATAATTGATGAACTCAAGGTGGCCAAACATAGACAAGGTAATGGCAAAAGCCAAAAAAATACTTGGGAGCATAGGGAGAGGAATGGCCGGCAGGAAAAAGGAGGTGATAATTTCTCTTTATAAGTCTCTGGTGAGATTTCATTTGGAGTACTGTGTAAAATTCTAGAGACTGCATCTTTCAAAAGGATATAAATGGAATAGTCGGTCCAGAAGAAAGCTACTAAAGCAGTCAGTGGTCTTCAACATATAACAAATGGACACAGAATTAAAGATCTAGGGGCTGATATTCAAGAAAAACAGAGATGTTACATTTAGACACAAATTAAGTTCCTAAGTTAGACTCCTATTTTCAGCCAAATTTATCATCATAAGGGGGTAATTTTCAAATGTAACTACTATTGAAGCAATTTTCAAAAGCCATTTACTTAAGTAAAGTGCACTTATGTGAGTAAATCATATGGACAATTCAATGGCACATATTGTAGCAATTTTCAAAAGCCCCCTACTTGAGTAAAGTGCATTTAATCAAGTAAATGCTTTTTAAAATCAAGCCTTTAGTTTTCAGCTGAAAATTCATATAAATTTATGACTCTACAAGGTAGGACCTTACATTTAGAATTGATATCCATTTGCCTGGATTTAAGCTCCTAAATTATGTGCCTAGTTCTGAAAATCAGTGTTAAGCTCCTAATTTTGTTTCCCCACCCTTACTCCACCCTCATGGCCACACACCTTTTAGGGTCCTATATTTAGGAGTCTAATGAAACCAGGAGCCTAAGTGTAGGCACTCAGCCCTAGTAAATTTTCAGAAGCCTAACTCCAAATGTTAGGAGCCTAAAGTCTTTGAAAATGTTCCATCTAACGTCCTCTATACCCTGAAAGAAAAGGGAAGATACAATAGAGATATTTAAGTACTTCCAAGTAATAAATGTCTAGGAAGGAAGTTGGCATCGTTCAGTGGAAGGGTCATGGGATGAAGGAAAAAGGGATAGACTCAGGAATAATCCAAGGAAATATTTCCTTTTGGAAAAGGTGGTGGATGCATGGAAGTATTGGAGACAAAGGCTATCAGAATTCAAGAAAACATGGACAAGCAGAGAGGATCTTTGAGAGATATGAAGCTAAGCAGGAGATGTGGATGGGCAGACTGGATGAGCTATATAGTATTCATCTGCTGTCATGCTCTGTGTTTCTATGTGCCCACCCTAATACATTTCATTTACTTTGTTTCTGTTTCTTTGGCATTGCTAAGCTAAAAGGGAATCATTAAGTATGCAGTCAGTGCTCTGGGCTTGATCACTATGTAATGATTAGGCCTGAATTTCCAAGTGGAAGAATAAAATACCAAAAAAAATGTAATTCATTTAAGAAGACTAGGAACAATGCCAGCTTTTCATTTTTGACATCTTTTAAGTCATATTTGTTTTAGACAAAATACTAGTTTCATTACATTATTTCAAATGTGAAATTATAGTTGAAATGGACAAAAATGTTCCATGTGAAACACAATATTCATATACTGCCTGTGTCAGCAATGTGCAACATGTTAAAAACTCCAAGCTGGAAGCTGAATGTCTGTAGGGTTATGCAGAGCTATCTCTATGTATCAAATACCATAGTGGCACGAATATAAGCTAACCTCAAATATAAGATGACCCCTTTTATCTCTGGGCCATCTCAGTGCTGCCACATTTCAGGAACATCTCAGTTTGGCTAATAGCAGCTCCCTTGGAGCTGGTGGATCAGGCTTAAAAAAAAATTGAGCATCTTAAGTTGGCGGATTACTGAGCACTTTTGCTTAAGGAGCTTGGGAGGAGGAGCATTTAATGCTTTAAAATGTGGGAGAAATGTGGAAAAGAGGATTTACATTCAGACAACATCCAACAAGGCATGGATCTGTGCAGTCTGGGTAAACAAGCATCGGGGTAACTTGCTTGATGTGGTGGTTACAACCCTTAGCCTTATGCTCACCTCTGATGCAACTCCAACATTACTCTCTGCCTCAATGGCAGGGGGTGGCAGGAAATTTGAATCAAACAGTTACCAACAAGGACCCTGAACTTGGTGGCTGGTGAAACAGATAAGTATGGGGAAATAAGTGTGGGAGCTTGCTGGGCAGACTGGATGGGCCAATTGGTCTTTTTCTGCCGTCATTTGTATGTTTCTATGTAAAAGATAATGGAGAGTCATTGGCCGGAGTACTCTGAGCTTTTTCCATCGGGAAGCCTGGGAGGAGGAGCACCTTCATACAGTGAACCAGTTTCGAATGGGAAGGTGTTTGGCTGCAAATTTAAATGTCAGGGTTGATATAAGACTACTTTGAAAATCACAGACATGCTGATGCCTGTATTGCAGCAGCTAAGATATCACAATGGGAGCAAGAACATTGGCCGCTCCAGCTGAACCAGTTCCTGTTGAGATGATGTTCAGTTTCTGTTATCTCATTTTGATTAATTTTGCTGTAAACTAATGTGATCCATTATGGTGTGGCATATCGTGGCCTTAATATTTTCAAGGTTTCATTTAAAAATCTGTTAAGAATAATAAACCCTACAAACAAACAACAAACAAACAAACAAAAAAACAACCTAAAAGTAAAGGTGAGGTTAATAACAGCCATTAGAAATGTACAAAGTACCATTTTACCAGCTTTAACCTTTAACAAAAACCTTATGGGACAGCAATACCTGACAGACTGCACACTGTATCTAACACTGGTACTCTTCCAGGGCAGCCATTCAGAAGCAGCTCACCTGGAAAGATTTTCATGTGCTTCCCGCTTATGCTCTGGAAATCTAAGCTGAGCAACTGCCTGACCTTATATTATAGAATTAATGAAATGTTCTGGTTAGCCTGCACCTCTTTGCCTGGAGCCTAATCAGCTACCACTGCTCTAAATATACAGAGTGTTATATGGAGCTCCTATAAATGAGTCTAACTCTGCTGAGGCACAGATGTGACTTAGCTGGCGCTAATAAAGTATTAATGCAAATGGGTGCTTTCACTAGTGGGAACACCTCAAATTAGACATGTGGTGAGCATTTAACCACAGAACCAGCAACTCTCATGCGAACATCTGACATCCCTTAATAATTCATTGAATGCAAGCACTGGGACCCACAGTCCATGCAGGAACTAGGATTCAGTTGCCACAGTCCATTAATTGCAGTTATTAGTCTATATTGAAAATGGTATCACTGACAGCCAGACTGTAAGCAATTAGGCATCAAGAGCTGGATTTTCCCAAGGTCTCAGTGTTCTCTGTTTTGTGTGTGTCAGGTTATTTTTTTTTTTTTATATGGAATTGGAAATCCTCATTCAACAGCTCCCATATGCTGCGTCTTCATAGTACTGTCTTCTAGTTGAAGGCAAATGCATCTTGCCAAATGACTTAATTGGAGTCCAAAGGAAAATCATCTTTTGGAAGCTTTACTTTGAAACAATAAAGTAGCCTCTCTTTTGAAATGTAGACTTAGGCCCTGATTTATTAAGCTTTTATTCCCCATAGACACAGAATAGGAGAAAGGCCTTAGTAAACCAGACCCTTAGAAAGATGACCCTGCACGTGATTTCCCTTTCTTCAGAAGCCATGAATGTTGTGTACATATGCATTTTGAGGTGAACTTTCCAAGCAATTTCTAGGGGTATAAAGCATTTTGTTAATTGGCTGTCTGAAAACTGCCCTACCTAAATACAGGAAAAAGTCTGCTTATTGTTCCACACCGTGTGGACGTTTAACCACATTGAGAGAAAGCCTTCCTGCGGGGGGGGGGGGGGGGGAGGGCATGTTTAAGTCAGGGAGGAAAAGCACACTGGCAGATTGTATTTTCAGATCTGTGCACCTACTTTTCAAATAAAATTCTTCCCGCAGAAATCACAGGTCCAAGCGACTGTCTCATTTTCAAAGAGAACGTGTATGTGTACTTTCGCTTTGAGAATTGGTGCAAAGTCCACGCATAAAAATGCAGGTGGTCTTTGTCCCAGTGTGGAGAATTTGAAAACTTCACCCTGTAAAGGCAGTTCAGAGCGCTGACAATAAAGGCAACAGTTGCATTGGTCAGAGATGGTCAGAGGGTGCCTACAGAAAACGTCAACGAGACTATCGTTTTCATTTCAGACATTTTTATGAAACATTCATCAAGTAATATGTGTGGTATCTTGTCAACGTTTTTAAGATGCCAGTGGAAGCTTTGCCTCCTACTATGAGAGAGGTCATCTTTTCGGGTGAGACACCTGGTGGCCAGATTTTGAGCCCATGATCCAGGGTTCCAGAAGGCTTCCAGCCTCAAAACTGTTGCTGCAGTGACCAGACTGGGAGCAGTAGGAGGGAGGGTTTATTAAAATAGGGAAAAAAAAAATCCGACATAGTTTTGAATGAAGGCTCATTGTATCAAATTCCAGCTCTGATTCCAAATGACCTGGAAGAAAAAGGAGAATAAAGGAACTCTGGGCTTTAAAAAACCAAAATGATGGGCTGTCATGTTCAGTGGAGAAAGTGTTACTGTCTCTTTAAAAGTAACAAGAATCACTTCCAAAATAAGACCCTTAGTGATTTTGGTACAACCTCTTTTTCTATATTCCATATTTTTACTGTCCTTTGCCTTAAAGGAAGGTATCTTAGCACAAGGGATGGATTGATCCTTTCCAACCCTAACTTGAGACTGCAGTGTTCCAGTCCTGCAGTGAATACTGGGTAAGGGGTATTATGCAGTCCAAAAAATTTAGTTTGCTTTTTTTCATTTTTATATTTTTATTTACCCCAGGTATCGTTTTATTTAATATTTATTACATTTTGATTCCTTCTAGGAGAAGTAGAAGAGCAGTGGGCAAAACTAAAAGGAGATATCATAAGAGCAACTAATCTTTTTGTTAGGAAAGTAAGAGGAAAAAGCGGTCACTCTGGTTTTCTAAAGAACTAGCTGAAAAGGTAAGGGAGAAAAGGTTAGCGCTCATAAATTACAAGAGATCTCAGAAAGAGGAAGGCAGGCGATAATATCTGGAAAAATTAAGAGAAGCTGGGAAAGTAGTCAGGCATGCAAAAATTAAAATAGAAGAAAAATAGCAAATATGGTAAAACGGGGGACAAGACTTTTTTTTAGATGTGATAGTGATGGAATGCAAAAGTGACATTGTGAGACTCAGAATTGATGGGGAGGAATATGTAGATGCTAATGAGGAAAAAGCAAAATTGCTTTACAAATATTTTTGTTCGGTGTTCACTGTGGAAGGGCCTAGAGCAGGACTACATAAAACAAGCAAATAAGATTGGAAGCGAGGTAAATCTCAATCGATTTTCAGAACAGTGTGTTTGTGGCGAACTAACTGGTGATGGGGCCAGATGGGATACATCTGAAGGTACTGAGGAAACTTAGAGATGTCCTGGCAACTCCGCTGGCTGACCTTGTCAATGCTTCTTTAGAGTCGAGAGTAGTTCGGGAGGACTGGAGATGGGCAATGTGGTTCCTATTCATAAAAATGGAAGTAAGGAGGAGGCTGGGAACTATAAATCAGTTAATCTGACCTCTGTGGTGAGAAAATTAATGGAATCACTCCTATAACAGAGGATAGTGCAGTTTTTGGAATCCAGTGGATTCCCAGGCAGCAAGGTTTTACCAGAGATCTTGTCAGACAAATCTGATCAATTTCTTTGATTGAGTGACCAGAGAGTTGGATCAAGGGGAAGCGCTAGATGTAGTGCACTTGGATTTCTGTAAGGCCTTTAACATGGCTCTATATAGGAGACATAAATAAATTGAATGCCCTTGGTATGGGACTTAGAATGATTGACTGCATCAGAAACCCGCTAGCTGGGAGGCGACACAGGGTAGTGGTAAATGGAGTTTTCTCTGAGGAAGGGAGTGTTACTAGTGCTGTGCCTCAGGAATTAGTCCTTGGACTGATTCTTTTCAACATATTCGTGAGTAAGATAGCAGAAGAATTGTAAGGAAAGGTTTGCCTTTTTGCCAATAATACCAAAATCATTGCCAGGAAGGTTTGGAAAACATGACAAGGGAGCTAGCAAAGCTCGAAGAGTGGTCTAGGGTCTGGCAGCTAACATTTAATGCTAGAAAATGCAGAGTAAAGCATTTTGGTTGCAAGAACCCCAGGGAGAACTACTGGAGGTGAAATTCTTCTACATACAAAGGAAGGGCGGGGGGTAATTGTATTTGATGATCTTAAGTGATGGCAAAAACCAGAAAGATGCTTGGTTGCATAGGGAGAGGAATGGTCAGCAGAAAAAGGGAGGTGACATTGCCTCAGTATAGGTCCCTGGTGAGATCTGATTTGAAATACTGTGTGCAATTCTGGAGACCGCACCTTCAAAAGGACATAAACAGGATGGAGTCAGTCCAGAGAGCGGCTAGTGTTCCTCATTCTAAAGCATATGGGGACAGACTTAAAGACCTAAATATGTACATCCTTGAGGAAAGGCAAGATAGGGGAGATAGGATGGAGACATTTAAATATGTCAAAGCTTTCCAAGCACAGGAGGTGAGACTCTTGTAACAGAAAGGAGGTTCTAGAATGAGGGGACAGGGGATGAGGATGAAAGGGGTAGACTCAGGAGTAATCTTAGGAAATATTTCTGTACAGCGAGAGTAGTGGATGCATAGAACGGCCTTCCCAGAGGAAGTGGTGAAAACAAAAACAGTATCTGAATTCCTGAAAGCATGGGATAAACACAGGATCACTAAAGAAGTGATGGGAATTATAAAGCTAAATTAATTGGGAGGCTGGGCAGACTAAATGGGCCATACGATCTTTTTCTACTGTCATGTCTCTATGTTTCTAACATTAACCTCCCCAAAAAACAAAGAAAGAAACAAAAAAAAACCCCCGCCCCCCATCCTTAAAATGGTGTCCTGTTTATCCCCTGAATAAATCCTTTTATGGCGGTTGATATTCAGCAAATCCTATCTGACATTGTTTACCAAATGCAGGCTCAGAATGGTGGGGCTGGTGGCCACAGATATGATTTAGAAGATGAACAAAAAAGACAAAAACAGAGCAGCAAAATACTAAGATCCCTTTCGGATGCTACTCAAGGCACATACGAGAGAAAAAAAAAATCATTTTGTAAGCCCTTCCTTTGAAGTTGTTCCTTAGTCGCAAAAAGCTCATCTAAAAATTTACTACAATTGTTTTGGAGGTTTTTCCGGGTCAAAAGGAACTTTCCAGAGTGGAGTAAATGTAGGAGGGATGAGTGCATTTAAGGTAAGCTGTCATGACCAGCCCTACATCAGTATATACCCCCGTGGGAATTTCACAGCCACAAAACGAAACTAGATACACCGAATCAGTATGTTTCTGTAGGTTTACAAAAATTAAGCTGCCTGCTTTAAAAAACCGCATTAGACATGTAATCTGCATGCATTTTTAGCCTTTGTTTTCTCTTCTCCAACTTATACTAAGAATTTGTGAAAGGAACAAACTGAACTTTGTGATTTGTTTTGGTTGGAACACCACTTTATCATTTCACATAATATTCAGCAAAAATATCCTGGCTTTGAGTGGCTCCCTACATACTGCTCAAAATATATTATCTGAATATATACTAACAGAGATAAGTGTTTTATAGAGATAAACATTACCAGATAATATATTGGGCAGCACTTTTATATTTTTCTCTTTCCTTAAGCCACCAGAAGATGCCCAGCTGAGGACTTACTCAAGGCTGTGATGCATGTAAATCCCCTCCCTTGAGTGGCATAGAAAGAAGATCCTCAGATAATCTGTTGTTTCCTATTAGTCAAAAAGAAGTAAACCAAGCCAAACAGATGCCAGAAATCCCACTTGATTAATCAACAAAGAGTGCTCTGCTGTATCAAAGGCTACTGACAGGTTGAAAAGGAGCAATGTGGCATCCAGGCCTTTGTCCAAATGTGAATGACAAAGGTAAAAAAGGGCCACTGGTGATGTTTCTGCGCTGTGATGATGGTGGGTTACATGTGGATTATATTGTCAAATCTACGCATGTTGTTTTCCCACAAAAATTTTACTAGCACAGAAAGCAGGTGCAAAAGTACCCACAGCAATTTCCAAAGGCAAGTACCTGTGTACTTTTCCTTTGAAAATGTAGGTACCTGGTCCAAGGGTATAAATTACCCACATACTTTGCACCTAGCTAGTTTCAAAATTGCACCATGTGAATCTCACTACTGCTCAAGGCTGCTTACAACCCTATTGATGGCACCATACTAGCGCATCCCAGTCAGTCAGGGGGTTAACAGGCATTTTAAGACTAGTCAGTAAAAACAAACTAATAGTAAGTTATTAAATTTATGTTATCTGATCAAATAATCTGAATTTATTTAGGTAAACCAACGTGATATGTACCAGTACATGAACATCGGTATATAAAAGCCTTTAAATAAATAAATAAATAAATAAATTTATGCTTACACACCATTGATTGCATTAATTGCATTGATTGTTTATATACTTCTGTATATACTTCTGTATATAAACAAGCACTAAATCACACAAATACGTCATAATGAGGTTGGCTCCTCTACCTCCCTCCCACACCCTCATCTGTATATAGTACACTATCATTGTTCACCCCTCTTTATTTCCTATCCCCAGTTAATGCGCCCTTGTTACAATGTAACTTTATGCTTCATCAAATTTTGCCTCTTGTTATTTGGATATGGTTAACCGCTTAGTTCGATGTAAACCGAGTTGATTTGATTTGTATCAAGAAAGTCGGTATATAAAAGCCTTAAATAAATAAAATAAATAAATAAACCTAAAGATACACGCCAAGCAGATTATAACAAAAGATTATAGAAACAATACAAATAAACATAACAAAATAGCATACCACTCAGAAAAATATATATGCATACATCCATATAAGAAACAATATTGTAATCCAAACATATACTCCACTAAAATCCCTCATCAACCCTATACTTATAACTGCCTTGTCTCTAAGATTCAATACATACAAAAATACGTAGTAGCTCATCCTACCTTGTTGAACCTTAAAGCCCAATCCTTTAAAGACTGATCCTAATATGTGGTTTGAATTAAAAATAGATGCAGGAGACAGTGTACTATCCAAAGTCCTTGCTTCTCTTTCAATAAAAGTCAATCCATTTTTCATTGCCAACAGTGCATTCATTTGGTGGGTTTGATCTGTTTCCTGAAGAACCGATAATCCATCACTAGGCGGCCACACATTGTGTTTTTAAAAAAGGGGGAACCTAAGTATGAGCAAGCCATCTTATGCATGTTCTGCAATTTCTTAACCCTTAAAGAGGGAAGTTTCAATAATTTTCTATCTGCCGAGTCTAAAACTACAAAGTCTATAGTATATGCTTCTAGCAACTCTGTCAATTATTGTGGTTCTAGATCATGCAGTGTTTAATAATCTCAATTTTGTTTAAAGCTTTGTTACTAATATAAATTTGTTGGAGAAAGCTTATGATGCAACAAGATATTTCATGTTTTCACTTTTATGTATCTAAATACACAGAGGTCCACATTCAAAAGCCATTTAGATGGATAATGTAATAGTTATCTGTCTAAATGGCTTACCCAGCTATATTCAGCATTTATCCGGCTAAATTCTAGTCAGCCAATAAGTTAAGCAGCTAGAATTTAGATAGATAAGTTAGAGATGGTCCAGGGGCATAACTGGGAGGATTTAAGTTAACCAGCTAAGTTAACTGGTTAACTCCAATATTCAGTTGCTGGATGACTTAGCCAGTTAAATATGGTTGAGTAAGAGTTGTCCTAAAGTTAACTGTTTGTAGTTAGCCAGCTAACTAATTAAGGCCTAGATTTATCAAAATGCAGTAAATATCACATGCAATAGGAAAAGGGACATGTTTTATGGCAGTAGCCACTTTGTGGTGATACCTACATAATTGCATTTTCCTATCTGCAAAGTACTCATTTCACCATGGGGGGGGGGGGGGATAGAAAGAGAAAGAGAAAGAGAGAGAGAGAGAGAGAGAGAGAGAGAGAGAGAGAGAGTGAGTGAGTGAGAGAGAGAGATAAACTATCTACATGACCCTTGTAGTAGTTAGCTATTTACTATAGGAGGCCCACCTAGTAACTCGAGGTGAGGTTTAGGTAGTAGTGTAGAGAGACAGAGGCCACTTTTACATACAGAGTGAGACTACAAACAGAAAAGTATATTCTTGTGAAAATTTGATGTCCTTCGGAGTGAGGAAACTCATACAATTATGACATTTGTGCAATGTTCTCTCAACCTAGCTTGATGGACTCAATACCTGGGTTACATCAAGCTAGGCTGAGAGAACATTGTACAAATGTCACCATTGTGTGAGTTTCCTCACTCTGAACGACATCAAATCTTCACAAGAGTGTACTGTTCTGTTCGTACATCTCACTCTGCATGTAAAAGTGGCCCCTAACCCCCTACACTACTACCTAAACCTTACCTTGAGTTACTAGATGGGCCTCCTATAGTAGCATAAATAGTTGCTTACTATGCTATCACTCCCAGAGGCTCTCTCTCCCTCCCCCCACATCACAGGTCCTTCCCCAGCCTAAAAATGCCCAAAACAGAACTTGTGAACAAATTGCATTATGGGCATAACACATGTTACTGCACAGCTTATCCCAATTGAAAAATGTGTAGTTGTTTTCAGATTTAAAATTGTGCATTATGGCTTCACAAAGCCAGCCCACTTTTGCAGAAATCCCACCCCTAACTCCTCTCAATCCCTCCCCTTTAAAAAATTTGCATCACACTATGCGTTGTGGTGCTTATCACGTGCATTAAGGCATTTTTCACATGCGAAAACGACATAACATGAGTTGATAAATGACCAGGTAAGATAGCTGGCTATATTCAATAGTGTGGCTGTACTGTTGAATATGCCTCCAAAGTTAGTTGACAAGATTATCTGGCTAACTTTGCTATCCAGACTGTGTCTCAATATAGACTTCCCAATTTTCACTCTGGATTAGTGAAGAAGCATTTATTACAACCACATGGATCTCTTCGATTAGGAAATTCCAACTATAGATTCCACCCATTATAAATTGTACTAAACCAGGTGATGGCCAACTGAGAGCCCACTAACTACTTTTATCTAGCACCCAATCTCTGTTTCCTGTCTTTTAGCCAGTTTGCAATCCACGAAAGGACATCGCCACCTATCCCATGACTTTTTACTTTTCCTAGAAGCCTCTCATGAGGAACTTTGTCAAACGCCTTCTGAAAATCCAAGTATACTATATCTACCGGTTCACCTTTATCCACATGTTTATTAACTCCTTCACCTTTACCCGCCGGTGAGAAATTTATTTATTATATTTTTATATACCATCGTTTGGACAACCCGTCACAACATTTCAAAAATAAATAACATCCAGTAAAATATATCTAACCATAAAATGAAATGTAATCATAAAACAAGATAAAGAAACATAAAATAGGATAATACAAAATACATAGTCATAAATACAGTTAATAAATCAATAAAAATATAAAAATTATAAAAATATACATGTACATGTGCATCCGATGCAAAGAGCTCCTGTCTCTCAGAGAACAAGTCCGATATTTGGAGGCTAGAGTGGCAGACCTGGAGGAGCTGAGGCAGACAGAGAGGTATATAGATGTGACCTTCAGGGACATAGTAGCCAAGTCCCAATTCCAGTCTGGCATCCCTGGTTCTGCCTTGGAGGAGGAAGGTCTCATGATCGGAAAGCATCAACCTGGTGCAGCAGGAAATGATCCTGTAGCAAGGACCTGCTCTCCAGGTGGTGTGTTGTCCTCTCGCATCAAGGATGTGTCTCCCAGGGCTTCTGCCAATGAGGGAAGGGTTGGGTTGGCCATCATAGTTGGTGATTCAATGATTAGGAATATAGATAGCTGGGTGCTGGTGGGCGTGAGGATTGCCTGGTAACATGCCTACCTGGCGCAAAGGTGGCAGACCTCACGCATCACCTAGATAGGATTTTAGACAGTGCTGGGGAGGATCCAGTTGTTGTGGTACATGTGGGCACCAATGACATAGGAAAATGTGTGAGGGAGGTTCTGGAAGTCAAATTTAGGCTCTTAGATAGAAAGCTGAAATCCAGAACCTCCAGGTAGGCATTTTCTGAAATGCTCCCTGTTCCACATCCAGGTCCCCAGAGGCAGGCAGAACTCCTGAGTCTCAATGCGTGGATGAGATGATGGTGCAAGGAAGAAGGATTTAGTTTTGAAGGAACTGGGGAACCTTTTGGGGAAGGGGGAGTCTTTTCTGAAGGGATGGGCTCCACCTTAACCAGGGTGGAACCAGACTGCTGGCGCTAACCTTTAAAAAGGAAATAGAGCAGCTTTTAAACTAGAACAAAGGGGAAAGCCGACAGTCGTTCAGCGGTGCATGGCTCAGAGGGAGGTTTCTTCAAAGGATACTAAAGAAGCATTAGAGTTAGGGAATCCTAACAGAGAGGTTCCACTAATAATAAAAGTAGTCCAAGTGTCTATAATTAAAAACTTACCTGAGCTAAAACATTCCAATTTATCCCTGTCAATTGAAAAGCAGAATGTAAATGCAAACAAAAAACACACTATGAAATGTTTGTATTCTAATGCCAGAAATCTAAGAAGTAAGATGGGAGAATTATTTATTTATTTGTTTGTTTGTTTGTTTTTATATACCGAAGTATTAGTGTTGGCCTTCACTCCGGTTTACATTAGAACAACGTTATACATACAAATCAGAACATTATACATAAAAATCTCTCTCTCTCTCTCTCTCTTTTCCATTAAGTTTAACCTCGGAAGACGACACCCCCCTTTTCCTCTAACCTCTCACACCTCCTCTTTACAACAGCCAACACTAGGCTCTTTCCTACCTTTTTCACCCTAGCTCCTTCCTTTCCATTTATAAAACTGAAGAATTTGCTCATTTGCAGCCCCACTTGTATATAATCCCTTCCCCTCACACCTTTCTCTTTTCCTCCCCTACCCAAATTTTTATCCTCTCCTTCCCTTGCCCCCCCTTATTCTCCCTTGACTCTGTTATAAATTGTAATGTTATAACTACTTTATGTAATATTATCATTATATATCTACTTATATTTTATAAATTGTTTTGTTGTTGTTACATTTAACAGTTTTTAATGTAAAGTTTTCTCAGTTGATTTTCTTACTGTTTTATGTAAAACGCAATTGCGGATTTTGTTCTATGTACACCGACGTGATATCTCTGATGAGCGGCGGTATATAAAAACCAATAAATAAATAAATAGTCCAAGTGTCTATAATTAAAAACTTACCTGAGCTAAAACATTCCAATTTATCCCTGTCAATTGAAAAGCAGAATGTAAATGCAAACAAAAAACACACTATGAAATGTTTGTATGCTAATGCCAGAAATCTAAGAAGTAAGATGGGAGAATTATTTATTTATTTGTTTGTTTGTTTGTTTTTATATACCGAAGTATTAGTGTTGGCCTTCACTCCGGTTTACATTAGAACAATGTTATACATACAAATCAGAACATTATACATAAAAATCATGAGAGGGTTGTAGTAACAGCGAGCATTAGAATCAGAGGACAGCTGTAACAAGAGTTAACAATCTTAACAGAAACGTCGGATTAACAAAGGGAAAAAACTGATATTATGAGGGAGAAACAGTTATTCTAGCAAGGTAAAGGTGGTGGCTAGAGTCACATTGCTGGAGAGAGGGCATGAGTTGGAATTGTAGGATAAATTAGAGTGTATGGCAGTGAATGATGACATAGACTTGTTGCGATTGGCGGGGGCCGACCCCCACGGCCGACCGCACATACCGGCAGTGACATAGGCGGGTCTCTTCGGTACTCTCTGCGCGGTCCTCATCATCGGCTAAGGCAGCAGGGAGCCAGCAGCATGGCTCCTGCAGGGGCAGCCTTAGCCCCAATCTGACACAGGTGCTTGGCTCCTCCCCCCAGTTATAGGAGTAACAACAGGAAGTAGTTCCAGGCTCCCAGGAACCACTTCCTCACCCAGGACTATATAAGGAGGCTTCTGAAGGATTGCCAGTGACTTGCAATAGGTCCAGCTTGGTGTGTCTCCTCTTTTGCTTGCCTTGCGTTGATTTCTGCTTTGGATACTGGACTCTGCCTTGCCTGCTGCCTGCCTCTGACCCTGCTTTGGATACTGGACTTTTCCTGCCTCTGACTCTGCCTTGCCTGCCGCCTGCCTCTGCCCCTGCTTTGGATATTGGACTTTGCCTTGCCTGCCGCCTGCTTCTGTCCCTGCTTTGGATACTGGATTTTGTCTCTTTGCTGCCTGCCTCAACTCTAGACTGTCTATACCACTGCCCTGCTGGTAACTCCGGCTGCCGGCCCTGAGGTTCATCTCCCGCCGACGAGGAACCACGGTTAGCCTTTTTACCTTGTCATTGCGGCCCAATGGTTCACCAATTCATTGAATCATAACAGATTGCAAGGCCATGAACCCGATGGACCTCTCCGGTCTGCAGGCTATTCCAGGCCTAGCATTAAAGATACAGCAGCAGCAACAATGCCTGGTCTCCCTGGCCGCATCTCTGTAACGTCTGAACTCTCGACTAGACACTTCTGGGCCCTTCAGTGGGCCACCTACTGTTCCGGCACACAATAGCTCTCCTGTGCGGCTACCGGCCCCTCCCCGGTATGCAGGTGATCCAGGACAATGCCGAGGTTTTCTTAACCAATGCTCAATGCACTTTTCACTGCAACCTACACAGTTTCCTTCAGATACAGTTAAAACCACCTTTATACTGTCCTTTTTAGATGGCAAGGCTCTGGCCTGGGCATCTCCATTATGGGAAAGAGGAGATCCCATTCTTCAGGACCTTCAACATTTTCTCCAACTTTTTAAATGCACCTTTGATGATCCTGGGTGTTTGGCGGCCACCGGGTCAGACATTCTTCATTTACGCCAAGGTAGTCATACGCTATCCGATTATGCCATTGAAGTTTGGACAATGGCTACTGAATTGAATTGGCGAGAGGACAGTTCACGAAGTATTTTTTTGGAAGGACTACCCACCCGCATCAAAGATGAGTTAGCTGCTCAAGATCTCCTTGATTCTTTGGATGATTTGATTGATCTAGCAAGCAAAATTGATCGACGCCTTCAGCAACGTGCCAGAGAATTGCGCGGACCATGTAGACCAATCACTCTTACACCCTCCTTCTCTCGGCCTCTGATGGGTTCTCAATCAACAGCTTCGAACCTTCAGCCAGAAGAACCAATGCAACTAGGGAGGAGTCCTTTAACGACTGAAGAAAGACGGCGTCGCCGAACCCAAGGTTTATGTTTATACTGTGCTGGCAAAGGACATTTTTTGGCCTATTGTCCTGAGAGAGGGGGAAACTCCAGAGCCTAGAACCAACAGGGGAGATGGTTCTAGGTTGTACCGGCTCTGCTTCCCAGCTCATCCTTCCGGTAACGATAATTCAAAACCAGCAAGAATTCTCGACATTAGCCCTTCTGGATTCCAGGGCAGGGGGAAATTTCATTATGAGTAATCTGATCAAACACCTTGGTCTACCTACCAGGTCGCGAGATACACCTTTGATACTTTCTTCAGTATCCGGAGACCCATTCCCTGGATGAAACCTTCAGACTACTCTTCCACTGCGCCTGACTGGTATACTACATATGGAAGAGATTTCTCTTCACATCATTGACAAAGCTGTTCATCCGGTCATTTTAGGAATGCCTTGGCTCCAAAAACATTCCCCTGCGATCAACTGGGAAACACTTCAGTTAACCAAATGGAGCTCACATTGTCAACAGCAATGCCTTCTTCCAGTGACACGTCCTCTTACTGTATGTCTTGCTACCAACTCAGGAGACCTCCCTTCACAATATGCCAGTTTCGCTGATGTATTTTCAAAAGAAAATGCAGAAATTCTTCCTGAACATAGACAATTTGATTGTGCCGTCAACCTGCTTCCCAGGACCATACCTCATCGGGGAAGGGTATATCCGCTATCTCTCCCTGAAACTCAGGCCATGGCCCAATATATCCAGGAGAATTTAGACCGGAGATTCATTCGCCCATCTACTTCACCAGCTGGAGCTGTTTTTTTCTTTGTGGCCATGAAAGATGTTACTCTACGGCTTTGTATAGATTATCGAGGATTAAATGCCATAACCAGGAAAGATCGCTACCCATTGTCTCTCATTCCTGAATTACTGGACCGGTTACAGGGCGCCCAAGTGTTTACAAAACTTGATCTTTGAGGGGCGTAAAACTTAGTCCACATCAGGCCGGGTGACGAATGGAAGACTGTGTTTAATACTCGGGATGGACATTTTGAATATTTAATAATGCCTTTCAGACTGTGTAATGCATCTGCAGTCTTTCAGTCCATGATGAATGAAATTTTTCAGGATCTATTATATAATACAGTAGTAGTCTATCTAGATGATGAGTTGATATTCTCCCGAGATCTGCAATCTCATCGCGGTGATGTCCAACAAGTACTGCAATGCTTGCAAGCCCACATGCTCTATGTAAAATTGGAAAAATGCATTTTTGAAGCGGAGTATTTGCCTTTTTTAAGATACATTATCTCCATTACCGGGTTCCAAATGGATCCAGATAAAGTGGCCTGCATCCGGGAATGGCCCCAGCCTTCCAGTCTGCACTCCCTACAACGATTTTTGGGTTTTGCCAATTTTTATAGACACTTCATTCCTCATTACTTCAATTAGTTGCTCCATTGACCGCACTAACTCGCAAAGGAGCCAATACCAGAGAGTGGTCTGTGGAGGCATTGGATGCTTTTTCCATGTTTAAGAAGGCCTTCCTTTCTGAAACCTGCCTTTACCACCCGGATCCTGCATGTCCTTTTGTCTTGGAAGTAGATGCCTGTTCCACTGCTGTTGGGGCTGTCTTGAGTCAAATTTCCACAAAGGGGGTTTTTCACCCCTGTTCCTATTTTTCTTGTAAATTTTCCCCAGCTGAAAAAGGATATGGTATCAGAGATAAGGAGCTCCTGGCCATAAAACTAGCTTTTGAGGCCTGGCAACAATGGTTGGAGGGAGCTCAACACACTATTACGGTCTATACTGACCATAAGAATCTAGAACATCTCCGCCAAGTCCAACCTCTAAACCCCCGACAAGCGTGATGGTCCTTATTTTTTAACCATTTCGATTTCCTGGTGAAATACAGGCCAGCCACCAAAAATGTCAGAGCAGACACTCTCTCGTGCGCTTCTGAGGCCGAAGATCTTCCAGACTCACCGAGGTTCATTATCGACCCAGCACGAATCCTGATGGCCACTACCCATGTAGTTCCCCCAGGAAAGACTGTCGTTCCAACCCGGTTACGACAACGCTTGTTGAAATGGGGCCATGATTCTAAAGTAGCAGGACACCCAGGCCGAGCTCGAACTTTCTCACTTCTCAGAAGATATTATTGGTGGCCACGGATGTACCATGATGTGAAACCCTATGTAGACTCATGCCCAACCTGTGCCCGGCTGATAACTCCAATTGGACGTCCTTGGGGCTTATTACAACCTTTGCCGGCACCCAAGGAGCCTTGGACTCATATTGCCATGGAGTTTGTGGTGGAATTACCTGCTTCCAATGGTAATCGAGTAATTTGGGTGGTCATTGATGGTTTTTCTAAAATGGCCCACTTTATCGCTCTCCCAGCCCTACCTTCTGCTCCAGAACTGGCCAAATTGTTTACAAAACACATTTTCTGATTATATGGACTACCTCGCCATATTGTGTCCGATCATGGAACCCAGTTCACGGGCAAATATTGGTGGTCTTTGTGCAACAAATTTGGGGTTAAACTGGATTTTACTACAGCCTACCACCCCCAGGCCAATGGACAAACCGAATGAACTAACCACACCTTAAAGAGTTTTTGTGAATGAATGAATGAATGACAGGATGATTGGGCTGACCTTCTCCCATGGGCAGAATTCTCCCATAATAGTCATGCCAACGCAGCTACGGGATCCTCCCTTTTTCTCTGTGTCTATGGGAGACAACCACTCCCTCCCCTTCCAATACCATTATCCGTGCTGTCCCCAGCTGCTCAGATGACAGCATAGGATCTCCTTGCGCTATGGACTAAGATTGAAACCATGATCAGCAAAGCTGCCCAGAGAACAAAGAATACTACAGACAAGCATCGGCGGCCAGCACCTCACCTTAAGGTTGGAGAAAAGGTTTGGCTTAGCACTTGCAACCTACATCTACATGTGCCTTCCATGAGGCATGCCCCTCGCTACGTGAGTCCTTTTCCAATCTTGAGACAGGTCACTCCTGTCACCTATCAACTACGTCTTCCTCCATCATTTAAAATCCATAATGTTTTCCATGTTTCGCTTTTGAAACCAGTGATACTGTCGTGGCCTGCACGAAAACCGCCCACTCCCCAAGAAATCTTCACGGAGGAGGAGGAGACGTACCAAGTCAGAGAGATCCTGAATGTCCACCGTCATAAGAGACATTGGGAATATCTCATAGCTTGGGAGGGGTATGGTCCAGAGGAAGATTCATGGGAGCCCATGAAGAATATACTCGACAAAACACTCCTTGTGGATTTTCATGCCAATCACCCGGAGAAACCTAGGCCTCCTGGAAGGGGTCTTAAAGGAGGGGGTACTGTTGCAATCAGCGGGGGCTGACCCCCACGGCCGACCGCACCTACCGGCAGTGGCAGAGGCGGGTCTCTTCGGGACTCTCTGCGTAGTCCTCATCATCGGCTAAGGCAGCAGGGAGCCAGCAACATGGTTCCCACAGGGGCAGCCTTAGCCCCAATCTGACACATGCGCTTGGCTCCTCCCCCCACTTATAGGAACAACAACAGGAAGTAGTTCCAGGCTCCCAGGAACCACTTCCTTACCCAGAACTATATAAGGAGGCTTCTGAAGGATTGCCAGTGCCTTGCAATAGGTCATAAGAACATAAGAAAATGCCATACTGGGTCAGACCAAGGGTCCATCAAGCCCAGCATCCTGTTTCCAACAGTGGCCAATCCAGGCCATAAGAACCTGGCAATTACCCAAAAACTAAGTTTTCCTAGCGTGTAGCAGATGGACTCAAAACAAATGGGCACAGTGCGCTCGCGCCAGCAGCCGGAGACGGAGTCCAGCTTGGTGTGTCTCCTGCCTTGCTTGTCTTGTGTTGATTTCTGCTTTGGATACTGGACTCTGCTTTGCCTGATGCCTGCCTCTGACCCTGCTTTGGATACTGGATTTTGCTTGCCTCTGACCCTGCTTTGGATGCTGGACTCTGCCTTGCCTGCCGCCTGCCTCTGACCCTGCTTTGGATACTGGACTTTGCCTTGCCTGCCACCTGCCTCTGACCCTGCTTTGGATACTGGACTTTTCCTTGCCTGCCGCCTGCCTCCTGCCTCTGACCCTGCTTTGGATACTGGACTTTGCCTTGCCTGCTGCCTGCCTCTGACTCTGCTTTAGATACTGGACTTTGCCTTTCCTGCCGCCTGCCTCTGACCCTGCTTTGGATATTGGACTTTGTCTCTTTGCTGCCTGCCTCGACTCCAGACTGTCTATACCACTGCTCTGCTGGTAACTCTGGCTGTTGGCCCTGAGGTTCATCTCCCGCCGACGAGGAACCATGGTAAGCCTTTTTACCCTGTCATTGTGGCCCAAGGGCTCACCGATTCATTGAATCGTAACAAGACTTAATTGGCATCTCAGAGACATGATGGAAAGAGGATAACCAATGGGATAGTGCTATTCCAGGGTACAAATTATATTGCAATGACAGAGATGATCAACTTGGTGGTGGGGTGTTGCTTTATGTCTGGGATGGCATAGAGTCCAACAGGATAAAGATCCTGCATGAGACTAAATGTACAATCAAATCTTTATGGGTAGAAATCTCTTATGTGTTGGGGAAGAGAATAGTGATGGGAGTATACTACCGTCCACCTGGCCAAAATGGTGAGATGGACAGTGAAAAGCTAAGAGAAATTAGGGAAGCTAACCAAACTGGTAGTGCAGTAATAATGGGTGATTTCAATTACCAGCGTGCAAGAAGCAATAGCAAAGTCCATCAATAACTTTATAACAGATTTTTATTAGAACCAAGATATCAACTGTTATTTATGGCAACTCCATATACCTTCAAAGATGCAAGTGCAAGAGTCCCCCGACACGGTCCGTGTTTCGCGGTCGCTGCATCGGGAGGGACCCACAGAAATAATTTCATCTACAACATATAAAGAGTAATAAACGATGAACCGAGGAAATGTGGCCATTGAAAGTTAATACAGGGTATAAAAAAGCATACCTTATGTGTTCATCCTGGAGCGCATCGGCTCGTACAATAGGTAACTCATTTGAAGAAGCAATTTGGCGCCAAAGACAGGAGATATCGCGATAGTATCAGGAACAATCGCGGTAGAATCAGAAATCAACATGAAAACCACGCCCCCACTGTGAACAATTCAGCTAAATAAAAACCACTCAATATCTTTATTGAGACAACTTGACTAAATTCCGTGAGGATTTAAAGTCCCTTAAATTCAGCAAATTTCAACGTGACCTCTCTGACTACAGTACTGGTTATGTCTACAAATGGATGATCAAGAAGCCTCAAAGAAAGGTTACCTTTGCGCAGGGCTCCTCCTCATCATCTTCGGAAGAATCTGGCAGCGAACAAATCCCTCGGGGCCGGGGACAAGGACGCAAGACTCGCGGAACTCTTCCTCCCCCCAGTGCTCTCGCCCCTACACAGGCACCAGTGGACAATGTACAATCCTATACTTCTGCTTCTTCACGGTACTCCTCGATAGCGGCGTCTTTTTTAGACTCCGGTCAACCCCCCAGGGACATACGCATAACACGTTCTCGCACAGGTCCAATCCCACCGGGACAGAAAATGCCTCGGACACCGCGGCCTCCCTCGCGCCTTCCAGAGGCATGGCAGTAAGCTCAGAGACAGTGTTTAATCTTTCCACTCGTGCTTTGTCTGATGTTGAAATGAGCTCCTTACAGAAAGGTCTGTCATTTGTACCAACTACCCGGTGTGATCAGTTCGACTTACAGGTGCACCTTTATCGTTTCTTTCGTATTTTGAAATTAAAACTGTTTTTTGCTGACTCCCCACCCACTGTGGACAATTCAGTTATCACTAACAAATCCAGATGGACCCCTCCTGGCCCTATCAACCCTTTATTGGGGGCTTTTGAACGTCTAGTAAGTACAGATGCTCAACTGTTAGCTGTTAAGAAATCATTTATACAATACAACTTATCCCAACAAGAGGCTGCAGCAATTAGGGGTTTATCTAAAGATCCCTCTGTTGTCATCAAACCAGCTGACAAGGGTGGAGGGATTGTCGTGTGGGGCAAGGCAGATTATGAAGCGGAGGTGTTGCGTCAACTTAGCGACACCTCCTTTTATAAACTACTTGACGATGACCCGACACCAGGTTTATTAAAAACCATTAAAGAGCTTGTCCAAGAAGCCTCTGATTGTAAAATGCTTACCAGTAGAGAAGCCAAATTCCTGGTTAACTGTGCCCCGATTATGCCCTTGTTTTACCTTTTGCCCAAAATTCATAAAACATTGATTTCCCCTCCAGGTCGACCCATAGTTTCAGGAATTAATTCTCTGTTAGAGCCACTTTCACAGTTTGTCGACATTTTTTTGAAACCATTTGTTGCCAATATTAGATCCTACGTGAGAGATACTGCACACCTCATTACAAGACTATCTAATTCTACTGTCCCCCCGGCTGGCTTTTTCTTTGTTACCTTGGATGTCATCTCATTATATTCCAATATTCCCCAGTTGGAAGCACTTCAGCTCATCGAAACCATCTTGGACCAACGTCCGGCCCCTCACCGTCTAACCACGTGTTTTCTGGTACAACTAGCCACTCTTGCTCTTACCAAAAATTTTTTTATGTTTGATCAGCAATATTATCAACAGATTAAAGGGACGGCAATGGGGGCCACTATGGCCCCCTCGCTTGCCTGTCTATATATGGATCAGTACGAGTCTTCACTGGTGTATCCCTCTGAATGGTTCCCCTTTATTGATTTATGGTTACGGTACATTGACGATATCTTGATCATTTGGAAAGGGACAGATATTCAATTCTTGATGTTTTATGACTGGTTAAATTCCCTTAACCCACACATTCAATTTAACTTCTGTATTCACCCCGATAAAATTGCATTTCTTGACATTGTCATTTCTGTAGAAGAGGATCAATATATGACCACCCTATTTAGAAAGGAAACTGATAGGAACACGTTACTGGCATATTCTAGCTGTCACCCTAAACCGCTGAAGGATAACATCTCTACGGGACAATTTTTAAGATTAAAGCGTTTGTGCTCATCCCGTACTGATTTTTTGGCACAATCGAAGCTGATGTCTCAGCGGTTTGTGGATAGAGGATATCCTCTCCGCGTGGTGAAGAAGGCTTTTAAAAGAGCCTTATACACCAATCGTGACTGGTTGTTCCTCCCCTCTGCGGCTGATGAGAATCAATGCTTCAATTGTATTTTACCTTTTTCTACTGCTAGCAAAGATATTGCAGCAATGATTCGTAGACATTGGAATAATCTGTCCCTATCCTCTCTTTTTCATGGATCGCTGCGGTTTACTTTTCGGCGAGGGACTAATCTCCGGGACCAGCTAGTACATGCCAGCTTCAACAGACCCACAATGGAGAGTAGGGAGGGCCAACATGGCCCGTGTGGCCACTGCACCATGTGCAGCCACACTGCCTTGTCAGACTCTTTTATCCATCCTAACACGGGGATTCGGTTTAAGCTACGGAATAGTTCGAATTGTACCACTCGGGGTGTGGTATATGCTATACAGTGCCCCTGCCCTTTATTATATGTGGGTAAGACCTCGAGGATGGTCAAAACCCGTATAATAGAACATTGTTCGAATATTCGTCTTCTTAGGATGGACGAACCCCTTGTCACGCACTGGACTCAGCATCATCACTGTATTGCTGATTTAAGATTTTCAGTTCTGGAGGTTGTGACACCCCCGTTCCGGGGAGGGGACTATTCTGAAATCCTAGGAAGACGGGAACAAAAATGGATTTTCAAACTGTCTTCTGTCCACCCAACAGGTCTCAATAAAGATATTGAGTGGTTTTTATTTAGCTGAATTGTTCACAGTGGGGGCGTGGTTTTCATGTTGATTTCTGATTCTACCGCGATTGTTCCTGATACTATCGCGATATCTCCTGTCTTTGGCGCCAAATTGCTTCTTCAAATGAGTTACCTATTGTACGAGCCGATGCGCTCCAGGATGAACACATAAGGTATGCTTTTTTATACCCTGTATTAACTTTCAATGGCCACATTTCCTCGGTTCATCGTTTATTACTCTTTATATGTTGTAGATGAAATTATTTCTGTGGGTCCCTCCCGATGCAGCGACCGCGAAACACGGACCGTGTCGGGGGACTCTTGCACTTGCATCTTTGAAGGTATATGGAGTTGCCATAAATAACAGTTGATATCTTGGTTCTAATAAAAATCTGTTATAAAGTTATTGATGGACTTTGCTATTGCTTCTTGCACGCTGGACTTATTGATTTGATTGTTGTGCAAGTTACCCCTGCTTCATGTCTCTGCTTGGTTGATTTCAATTACCCCAATATTGACTGGGTAAGAAAAACATCAGGGCATGCTAGAGAGATAAAGTTCCTGGATGGAATAAAAGACAGTTTTTATGGAGCAACTGGTCCAGGAACTGACGAGAGAGGGAGCAACTTTAGATGTAATTCTCAGAGGAGCACAGGATTTGGTGAGAGCGGTAACAGTGGAGACAGTATGTAAATCCATGGTTCTAGCGCTAAACTTTCAAAAAGTTAACTTTGATAAAATGAGAAAAATAATTAGAAAAAACTGAAAGGTGCAGCTACAAAGGTAAAAAATATGAAACAGGCATGGACATTGTTAAAAAATACCATCCTAGAAGTACAGACAGGGTGTATTCTATGCATTAAGAAAGGTAGAAGGATGGCAAAACGATTACCGGCATGGTTAAATGGTGAGGTGAAAGAGGCTATTTTAGCCAAAAGATCTTCATTCAAAAATTGGAAGAAGGATCCTTCAGAAGAAAATAGTATAAAGCATAAGCATTGGCAAGTTAAATGTAAGACATTGATAAGACAGGCTAAGAGAAAATTTGAAAAGAAGTTGGCTGTAGAGGCAAAATCTCTCAATAAAAACTTTTTAAAAGCCTGCAAGGAAGTCGGTTGGACCATTAGATGATGACGGGGTTAATGGGGCACTTAGAGAAGATAAGGCTATCATGGAAAGATTAAATTATTTCTTTATTTCAGTGTTTACTGAAGAGGATGTTGGAGAGATACCTGTTCCGGAGAAAGTTTTCATGGGTGATGATTCTGATCAACTGAACCAAATCATGGTGAACCTGGAAGATGTGGTAGGCCTGATTGACAAACTGAAGAGTAGTAAATCACCTGGACCGGAACCCCAAGGTTCTGAAAGAACTAAAAAAATGAAATTTCAGAACTATTAGTAAAAATTTGTAACCTATCATTAAAATCATCCAATGTACCTGAAGATGGGAAGATGGCCAATGTAACCCCTATATTTAAAAAGGAATGCAGGGGTGATTTGGGAAACTATAGATCAGTGAGCCTGACCAATGCAGGGAAAAATGATGGAAACTGTTATAAAGAATAAAATCACAAAACATTTAGATAGGCATGGTTTGATGGGACACACTCAATATGGATTTACCCAAGGGAGGTCTTGCCTCACAAATCTACATTTTTTTGAAGGGGTGGATAAACATGTGGACAAAGGAGAACAGTAGATGTGGTGTATTTGGATTTCCAGAAGGTGTTCAACAAAGTCAAACATGAGAGGCTTCTAAGAAAACTAAAAAGTCATGGGATAGGAGGTGTTGTCCTTTTGTGGATTTCAGGTTGGTTAAAAGATAGGAAATACAGAATAGGATTAAACGGTCAGTTTTCACAGCATAAAAATGTAAACAGTGGAGTGCCACAGGGATCTGTACTTGGACCAGTGCTTTTTAATATATTTATAAATGATCTGGAAAGGGGTACAATGAGTGAGGTGATCAAATCTGTGGATGACACAAAGTTATGCAGAGTAGTTAAATCTCAAGCGGATTGAGATGAATTGCAGGAGGACCTTGCGAGACTGGAAGACTGGGCTTCCAAATGTTAGATGAAATTGAACATGCACAAGTGCAAAGTGATGCTTATAATGAAAAGTAACCCTTGCTGTAGTTACACAATGTTAGGTACTATCTTAGGAGTTACCACCAAGAAATGCATCATAGTGGATAATACATTGAAATCATTGGCCCAGTGTGCTATGGCAATAAAAAAAAAAGCAAACAGAATGTTAGGAATTATTAGGAAGGGAAACACAGAAACATAGAAACATAGAAATGACGGCAGAAGAAGACCAAACGGCCCATCCAATCTGCCCAGCAAGCTTCACACTTTTTTTTCTTCTGATACTTATCTGTTTCTCTTGGCTCTTAGTAACCTTTTGGTTCTATTTTCCTTCCACCCACACCATTAATGTAGAGAGCAGTATTGGAACTGCATCTAAGTGAAATATCTAGCTTAATTAGTTAGGGGTAGTAACCGCTGCAATAAGCAAGCAACACCTATGCTTATTTGTTTACCCAGACTCTGTAATTCAGTCCTTGTTGGTTGTTCTCTGTATATAGATCCACTTTTCTTCATTCCCCCTGCCGTTGAATCAGAGAGCTATGCTGGATATGCGTGAAGTGTCGGTCTTCCTCCCCTGCCATTGAAGCAGAGAGCTATGCTGTATATGCGTGAAGTATCGGTCTTCCTCCCCTGCCATTGAAGCAGAGAGCTATGCTTGATATGCATTGACAGTGAAGTATCGCTTCCTCCCCTGCCATTGAAGCAGAGAGCTATGCTGGATATGCATTGAAAGTGAAGTATCGGTCTTTCTCCCCTGCTGTTGCAGCAGAGAGCTATGCTGGATATAGTATCAGACTTATTTGGTTTGGGGTAGTAACCGCCATAACAAGCAAGCTACTCCCTGCTTTTTTGTGAATGCAAATCCTTTTTTCCACATTTCCTCTTGCTGTTGAAGCTTAGAGCAATGTTGGAGTCACATTAACCGTGTGTATGTTTATTGAATAAGGTTATTATCTCCAGGTAGCAGCCGTCATACCCGCGAGCCACCCACTCTTCATTCATGTCCTCTAGACTTTATGGATCCACAGTGTTTATCCCACGCCCCTTTGAAGTCCTTCACAGTTCTGGTCTTCACCATTTCCTCCGGCAGGGCATTCCAGGCATCCACCACCCTCTCTGAGAAGAAATACTTCCTGACATTGGTTCTGAGTCTTCCTCCCTGGAGCTGGAATGGAAAATAAAATGGAGAATGTTATAATGCCTCTGTATCGCTCCATGCTGAGACCGCACCTTGAATACTGTGTGAAATTCTGGTCACCGCATCTCAAAAAGAATATAGCTGCAGTGGAGAAAGTGCAGAGAAGGGCGACCAAAATAATATGGGGCATGGAACGATTGCCCTATGAGAAAAGGCTAAAGAATTTGGGCTGTTCAGTTTGGAGAAGAGATGACTGAGGGGGGATATGATAGAAGTCTACAAAATCATGAAAAGACTTGAACAAGTTAATGTAAATTGGTTATTTACTCCCTCAGTTAATAGAAGGATCAGGGGGCATTCCATGAAGTTAGCAAGTAGCTCATTTAAAACAAATCGAAGAAAATTCTTTTTCACTCAGCATATAGTTAAGCTCTGGAATTCACTGCCAGAGGATGTGGTTATAACAGTTAGTGTAACTGGGTTTAAAAAAGATTTGGATAGGTTCCTAGAGGTCAAATCCATAAACTGCTATTACGGTAATTAATAAGTAATAGTAGCTTGTGATTTATCTAATGTTTGGGCACTTGCTAAGTACGTGTGACTTGGATTGGCTACTGTTGGAAACAGGATACTGGGTTTGATGGACCCTTGGTCTGACCCAGTATGGCATTTCTTATGGGTTACTGATGAATAGAGATTTAATGGAGGATATTCACATGATTGCTGTGAAAGGGGAGGTACTGCTGCTAGAGGATTTTAATCTTCCAGTTGTTGATTGGGACATCCCAACTGTAGTATCTTCTAGAAGCAGGGAGATCCTGGATTTTCTGCAGGGATAATTGTTCTGTCAACTGGTAACAGAACCAGTATGGGATGGGGCCATACTGGACCTGGTGGTTACCAACGGGGACAGTATTTCTGATTTGCATCTGGGAACCAGTGACCACTGGGTGATGAAAGTTCTTTCTTAGGCAAGGGTCCTAGACTTCAGGAAAACTAACTTTCTCAAAATGGGTAGAGTACCTCAAGGATGGGAAAATATAGGAGAAGTAGAAGGGCAGTAGACAAAACTAAAGGAGATGCTATAAGGGCAATTAATATTTTTGTTAGGAGTGGAAATAAAGGGAAGAGGAAAGACCATTATGCTTTTCTAAAGAAGTAACTGAAAAGGTAAGGGACAAAAAGTTAGCATTCATAAACTACAAGAGATAGCAGAAAGAGGAAGACAGGTGATAATATCTGGAAAACTTAAGAGAAGCGGGAAAGTAGTCAGGAATGAAAAATTAAAATAGAAGAAAAATAGCAAATACGGTAAAACAAGGGGACAAGACTTTTTTTTTAGAAATGTTAGTGATAGAAGGAAGTACAAAAGTAGCATTGTGAGACTCAAAGATGAAAGGGAGAAATATATAGAGGCTGATGAGGAAAAAGGAAAATTGCTTAACAAATTCCCTGTTCGGTGTTCACTATGGAAGAGCCTTGAGCAGAACCATATAAAACAAACACAAATAAGACTGGAAGTTAGGTAAACCTCAATCAGTTTTCAAAACAGTGTGTTTGTGAGAAGCTAACTAAACTTAAAGTAGATAAGGCGATGGGGCCAGATGGGAAACATGAAAGGGGGTACTAAGGGAAGTTAGAGATGTCCTGGAAGCTCTGCTGACTGACCTTTTCAATGCAACTTTGGAGTCTAGAATAGTTACGGAGGACTGGAAAATGGAAGATATTATTCATATTCATAAAGGTGGAAGAAAGGAGGCTGGGAACTGTAGGCTAGTTAATCAGACCTCTATGGTGAGCAAACTAATGGAATTGCTGCTAAAACAGAGGATAGTGCAATTTTTGGAATCTAATGGATTGCAAGATCTGAGGCAGCATGGTTTTACCAGCAATAAATCTTGCCAGATGAATCTGATCAATTTCTTTGATTGGGTGACCAAAGAATTGGATCAAGGGAGAGTACTAGATATAGTGTACTTAGATTTCAGCAAGGCCTTTGACACGGTTCCACACAGAAGACTTATAAATAAATCATGCGCCCTTATTCTGGATCCTAGAGTGACAAAGGGTAGTGATAAATGGGAGTTTTCTCTGAGGAGGGAGTCGTTACTAGTGGTGTACCTCAGGATCGGTCCTTGGACTGGTTCTTTTCAAAATTTTTGTGAGCAACATAACAGAAAGGTTGTCGGGAAAGTTTTTTTGTCAGTGATTCCAATATCTGTAATAGGGTTAACAGCCAGAAAGGAGTGGAAAACATGAGGAGGGATCTAGCGAAGCTCAAGGAATGGTCTATGGCAGGGCTTCCCAAACCTATCATGGGGACCCCACAGCCAGTTGGGTTTTCAGGATACCCACAATGAATATGCATGAGATACATTTGATACACTGAGTGCCGTGGTGGTGGCCTGGATTGCAAACCGGTTGACGGACAGAAGACAATGTGTGATGGTAAATGGAACCTACTCTGAAGAGAGAGAATGGTATTAAGCGGGGTGCCGCAAGGATCGGTGTTGGGACCGGTCCTGTTCAATATCTTTGTGAGCGACATTGAGGATGGGATAGAAGGTAAGGTTTGTCTTTTTGTGGATGATACTAAGATCTGCAACATAGTGGACATGCCGGAAGGAATGGAGAGAATGAGATGGGATTTAAGGAAGCTGGAAGAGTGGTTGAAGATATAGCAGCTGAGATTCAATGCCAAGAAGTGCAGAGTCATGCATATGGGGTGTGGAAATCCGAAAGAACTGCATTTGATGGGGGGGGGGGGGGGGGGGGGGGGAGGTGAAGGGCTGATGTGCATGGAGCAGGAGAGAGACCTTGGGGTGATAGTGTCTAACGATCTAAAGTCGGTGAAACAATGTGATAAAGCGATAGCTAAAGCCAGAAGAATCTGGGCTGCATAGAGAGGAATATCTAGTAAGAGAAAGGAAGTGATGATCCCCTTGTACAGGGCCTTGGTGAGGCCTCACCTGGAGTACTGTGTTCAGTTCTGGAGACCGTATCTCCAAAGGGACAGAGACAGGATGCAGGCGGACCAGAGAAGGGCGACCAAAAAGGTGGATGGTCTTCATAAAATGACTTATGAGGAGAGATTGAAGAACCTAAATATGTACACCCTGGAGGAAAGGAGGAGCAGGTGTGATATGATAGAGACTTTCAGATATTTGAAAGGTTTTAATGATCCATGGTCAACAACAAACCTATTACGTTGGAAAAAAATCAGTAGAACTAGGGGTCACGATTTGAAGCTCCAGGGAGGAAGACTCAGAACCAATGTCAGGAAGTATTTCTTCACGAAAAGGTGGTGGATGCCTGGAATGTCCTTCTGGAGGAAGAGATGAAGACAAAAACTGTGAAGGATTTCAAAGGGGCAGGGGATAAACATTGTGGATCCATAAAGGCTAAAGGATGGGAATGAAGAGAAGAGCCATATGGGGTGGATTACTGAAGAGGAGGTTACTACCTGGTAATTACTACCCTTACTCAATAAGCCTTTGCACAGTTAATGCAACTCCAACATTTCTCTCTGCTTCAACGGCAAGGAGAAATGTGGAAAAGAGGATTTGCATTCAGACAACAACCAACAAGGACTAAACTTCACAATCTGGGTTAACAAATAAGCATGGGGGTAGCTTGCTTATTATGGTGGTTACTACCCTAAACCACTTAAGCCTGATACATCACTTTGAATGCATATACAGCATTGCTCTCTGCTTCAACGGCAGGGGGAAATCTGGAAAACAGGGTTTACATTCAGTCAACATCCAACAAGGCAATGATCTGTGCAGTCTGAGTAAACAACATCGGGGTAACTTGCTTGATGCGGAGGTTACTACCCTCAACCATTAAACCTTATGCTCACCGTTAATGGAACTCCAACATTACTCTTTGCATCAATGATAGGGGATGGCAAGTGTGGGAGCTTGCTGGGCAGATTAGATGGGCCGATTGGTCTTTTTCTGCCATCATTTCTATGTTTCTGTGTTTCAGTGTTTCCCATGGATATGCATGGGAAACAGGACCCCACAGCCAGTTGGGTTTTCAGGATATCCACAATGAATGTTAGCATTAACATTAGCTGCCAGACCTTAGACCAGGAAGCCCTGGTCTAAGGTCTGGCAGCTAATGTTAATGCTAAAAAATGCTGAATAATTCATTTAGGATGCAAAAACCCAAGGAGAAGGTACAGTATTGGAGGTGAAATTCTTCTATTTATTTATTTATTTATTTATTTATTTATTTATAATTTTTATATACCGACATTCTTACATTAAAATGCAAATCATACCGGTTTACATAAGCACAATGGAAAAGCTGGATCTGGTGGTAATTGTATCTGATGAATGTAAGGTGGCCAATCAGGTGGATAAAGTGACAGTGAAAGCCAGAAAGATGCTTGGTTGCATGGGGAGAGGAATGGTCAGCAGAAAAAGGGAGTTGATATTAAACCTCTCTAGGTCCCTGATGAGCCCTCATTTGGAATACTGTGCATAATTCTGGAGACCGCACTTTCAGAAGGATATAAACAAAATGGGGTCAGTCCAGAGGGTGGCTACTAAAATGGTCAATGGTCTTCATTCTAAAGCATATGGGAATAGACTTAAAGATCTAAACATGTATACCATAGAGGAAAGATGAGATAGGTGAGCTATGATAGAGATTTTAAAATATTTCAAAGGTTTCCATGCTCAGTAGGTGAGCCTTTTTCAATGGAAAGGAGGCTCTATAATGAGGGGGTCATGAGATGAGAATGAAAGGGGGTAGGCTCTGAAGTAATCTTAGGAAACATTTCTTTACAGTGTGCAAGAGGCGTGGTCATTGTTAAAAAATACCATCCTAGAAGCACAGTCCAGATGTATTCCACACATTAAGAAAGGTGGAAAGAAGGCAAAACAATCACCGGCATGGTTAAAAGGGGAGGTGAAAGAAGCTATTTTAGCCAAAAGATCTTCATTCAAACATTGGAAGAAGGATACAACAGAAGAAAATAGGATAATGCAAGTTAAATGTAACACATTGATAAGACAGGCTAAGAGGGAATTTGAAAAGAAGTTGGCTATAGAGGCAAAAACTCACAGTAAAAACTTTTTAAAATATATCTGAAGCAGAAAGATTGTGAGGGAGTCAGTTGGACCGTTAGATGATCGAGGGGTTAAAGGGGCAATTAGAGAAGATAAGGCCATCGCGGAAAGATTAAATTATTTTTTTGCTTTGGTGTTTACTGAAGAGGATGTTGGGGAGATACCCGTTTTGGAGAAGGTTTTCATGGATAATGATTCAGATGGACTGAACCAAATCATGGTGAACATAGATATGGTAGGCCTGATTGACAAACTGGAATTTAGTAAATCACCTGGACCGGATGGTATACACCCCAGGGTTCTGAAGGAACTAAAAAATAAAATTTCAGACCTATTAGTATAAACTTGTAAGCTATCATTAAAATCATCCATTGTACCTGAAGACTGGAGGGTGGCTAATGTAACCCCAATATTTATAAAGGGATCCAGCGGCGATCCAGGAAACTTCAGACCGGTTAGCCTGAGTTCAGTGCCAGGAAAAATTGTGAAAAGTGTTCTAAATATCAAAATCACAGAACATATAGAAAGACATGGTTTAATGGAACAAAGTCAGCATGGCTTTACCCAAGGCAAGTTTTGCCTCACAAATCTGCTTCACTTTTTTTAAGGAGTTAATAAACATGTGGATAAAGGTGAACTGGTAGATGTGGTATATTTGGATTTTCAAAAGGCCTTTGACAAAGTTCCTCATGAAAGGCTTCAAGGAAAAGTAAACAGTCATGGGATAGGTGGCGATGTCCTTTCGTGGATTACAAACTGACTAAAAGACAGGAAACAGAGTAGGATTAAATGGACAATTTTCTCAGTGAAAGGGAGTGGGCAGTGGAGTGCCTCAGGGATCTGTATTGGGACCCGTACTTTTCAATATATTTATAAATGATCTGGAAAGAATAGGGTAATAAAATTTGCAGATGATATAAAATTGTTCAGAATAGTTAAATCACAAGCAGTTTGTGATAAATTGCAGGATGACCTTCTGAGACTGGAAAATTGGGCATCCAAATGGCAGATGAAATTTAATGTGGATAAGTGCAAAGTGATGCATATAGGAAAAAATAACCCATGCTATAGTTACACAATGTTGGGTTCCATATCAGGAGCTACCACCCAAGAAAGAGATCTGGGCGTCATAGTGGATAACACATTGAAATCATCGGTTCAGTGCGCTGCAGCAGTCAAGAAAGCAAACAGAATGTTGGGAATTATTAGAAAGGCAATGGTGAATAAAACGGAAAATGTCATAATGCCTCTGTATTGCTCCATGGTGAGACCGCACCTTGAATACTGTGTACAATTCTGGTCGCCGCATCTCAAAAAAGATATAGTTGCGATGGAGAAGGTACAGAGAAGGGCAACCAAAATGATAAAGGGACTGGAACAGCTCCCCTATGAGGAAAGACTAAAGAGGTTAGGGCTGTTCAGCTTGGAGAAGAGACGGCTGAGGGGGATATGATAGAGGTGTTTAAAATCATGAGAGGTCTATAACGGGTTAATGTGAAACAGTTATTTACTCTTTTGGATAATAGAAGGAATAGGGGGCACTCCATGAAGTTAGCATGTGGCACATTTAAAACTAATCGGAGAAAGTTCTTTTTCACTCAACGCACAATTAAACTCTGGAATTTGTTGCCAGAGGATGTGGTTAGTGCAGTTAGTGTAGCTGTGATTAAAAAAGGATTGGATACGTTCTTGGAGGAGAAGTCCATTACTTGCTATTAATTAAGTTGACTTAGAAAATAGCCACTGCTATTACTAGCAACAGTAGCATGGGATCTTCTTAGTGTTTGGGTACTTGCCAGGTTCTTATGGCCTGGATTGGCCACTGTTGGAAACAGGATGCTGGACTTGATGGACCCTTGGTCTGACCCAGTATGGCATGTTCTTATGTAGAGGATGCTGGATATGTGGATCAGCCTCCTGGTCGAAGTGGTGGAGACAAAAATAGTATAAATACGGGGATCTATAAGGAAGTGATGAGAATTATAATGCTAAATTAGTTGGGTCGATGGGCGGAATGGATGGGCCATACAGTTTTTTCTACCGTCATGTTTCTAAGTGACTGCATCTAGGCTTAGCAGGGGTTTGGAGTTAGTGGGTGGGACTGAAGGATGCCTCAACCAAGTTTTTATTAATTTTATGAAGGTCAGGAGTTCAGGGGTAAGCTTGATGTGAGGGGAGAGGGAGTTCCATAATGTTGGGCAGCACCTGCAAAATTCTCTTTCTGGTGATCACGAGATACATGGATCTTAGTGATAGTATTTCAAAATGGGCCTGATGCAGTGACCATAGTAAGTGTGATGGCAAACAGGGAGTGAGAAAGTTGCTGAGATAGGTTGAAGTTAGGGCTTTGAGGGATTTATAGGTCAGGGTCAAGATCTTGAATTTAGTGTAGTATGGTGATAGCAGCCAATAGAGATTTTTCAAGAGTGGGGTAATTTGGTCATACTTGTATAACCACCCTCTGAGTAGAGTCCTTCCCTCAGTGGTGTCCAAGGCTGATAAGGAATGTGGAATAGGGGCTCACAATCTTTTCCAGAGGGGTCCCATCTAGATGCCCTCTTTCCTACCAAGTTTAGTATAATTAGGACAGAACTCACCCAGTTGAAGGAAAGGAGGGATAATTAAATAGGATACATCCTATAATAAGACAATTTATTACAGATTGTTTAAAAGTGTTGCTGTACTAGATAATTAAAATAATATTTTACCAGCTGGCATTAGCATTTTAAAACAGCCACCAGTACAATACTGCTTGTTAATCATAATCATGAATGAATATAATTAACAACAGTAAAATCTCTTTTAAATAATGTTTGAAAGGGTCTATTAACTTAGCAGATGTGTTAAATACTTACTACATGTCTTGCCTTTTGCAGGATTCAATACTATATTCGCATCACACAAGAGCTCTTATCAGATAAGTACAATTTATGCTTTATTCCCTTTTTCCAAGTCCTGCTTGTGTTAACTCTTATTTTGTATTGAAAATTGATTCTTTGTTTCCCTTTTGTTATTATAGATGATACTGGGGTTTTCACTCTTTTCAGGTATTAGACTTTTTATGGCCTATATTTCTGTTATTTTTCTGTTTTCTCTGTTTGTTCTTCCTTTCTTGTGTGTTGAATGTTATATTTACTGTCTCTGTTTACTCTTTTAACTGGTTGGTGTGCACACATTATTTTTCTCTTTTACAATTCTCTTATATGAAGTGCCTTCTTAGATGTCCTCTGTGTCTCTGCTGAATCTTCCTTCTTCCTGCTACCTACTTCCTAACTTTAAAGAAATCAAAAAGGCAAACCCCTGCTACTCTAACACTCATTTCTTCCACAAGAAAATATTTGTTTATGTCTTTCTATCTTCAGTTTGGAATACTTTAGTGAGTTGTGAGTTTAGCTAGCCATATGTGAAATCAATACTAAAGGCAGTGTAGTCCCTGTCTTTTTGAAGTGCAAAAGAATTTCATTGCACTCCAAGTGGATTGCTTGTGACACTATTTAGGTATTTTCTCTCTCAACATTCCCCATTTCCTGTTCACTGTAAAATGCCAGGCTGCCAACCACTTTTTTCTTTGGGAGACAGTGGGTAGTGAGTGCTTGCTAGCAGAGTCTGCAAGCTGGCATTGCAGCCAGAGGCACTGCTGCCTAATACTGTTGCCAGTTGTTACTGCCCAAAGATATTCTATTTACAATGCCCAAAGATATTCTATTTACAATCAAGCCGATACAGTACAGTGCGCTCCGGTGTTAACCCACATTTGGACGCGCGTTTTCGACACTCTAGCTTTACCCCTTGTTTAGTAAGGGGTAATAGTGCGTCGAAAACGCGTGTCCAACCCCCCGAAACTAATAGCGCCTGCAACATGCAAATGCATGTTGATGGCCCTATTAGTTATTCCCGCGTGATACAGAAAGTAAAATGTGTAGCCAAACCGCACATTTTACTTTCAGAAATTAGCGCCTACCCAAAGATAGGCGTTAATTTCTGCTGGCACTGGAGAAATGCACAGAAAAGCAGTTTTTACTGCTTGGGGGCCTCCGACTTAAAAAAAATTAAAAATCGGTCCGCGGCCCTTGGGTCGGAAGACGGACGCTCAATTATGCCAGCGTCCGTTTTCTGAACCCGTGGCTGTCAGCGGGTTTGAGAACCGACGCCAGCAAAATTGAGCGTCGGTTGTCAAACCCACTGACAGCCGCCGCTCCTGTCAAAAAGGAGGCGCTAGGGACGCGCTAGTGTCCCTAGCGCCTCCTTTTACCGCGGGCCCTAATTTGCATAGGCCACCCTCCTGAACCGCGCGCCCAGGAGAGTGGCCTGTGCGCGCGCCGGGAGAGCGGGTGCTCGCCAGCTCTCCCGCGCTTTTTTCTGAATCGCCTGAATGTTGCATAACTATAGGAAACTCAGCAAATAACTATCATGGTAGCAGGCATTTCAAATCTTAAAGTGCCTAGCCTCTGTGTTGGGATGCTTTCCTTTTTTTAGTCAGTGAACACTAATCTGGCAGATAATTATTCCCAGAGAATGAGGAAAATTATGGGAATAAATGCTCTGGGTTTTCTTCTTTAATTTAACTAAATTTTATTTTCCCTTTTTATTTTCAATGATTGACCATTTTTAAAAGAAGCTTTCCCTTTTTCTTTCATTTTTTTTTTTTTTTTTAAATCATCACCCTAAAATGAGCGGTTGTTAATTCCCATGTCTTACTCAAAAATTACTTTAACTGTCTTAACTCTTACCTTGACGAAGACCAACTTAAAATAAGAGAAACAAATTAATCATTCTGTAGATTGATACCATTCATTCTCTATAATGTCATTTCATGGTTTTCACAATAGAATGCCTGTTATCAGATGATACAGGCAACTTCTGCAAACTGAGGAAATCTATCAGGTTCTGTGCAGAAAGGACTAAACACAGATCTTGTATCTTCCAGTTCTTCTAACTGACTTCCCACAGCTCCAATTGTAATTATTTTTACAGTAACAAAGGTCCATACACCTGATTTCGTAAAAAAATAATCATTTTTTAAAACCCTATTGTTGTCATGGTGATATTCAAATTTACATTGCAGGAGAACTGAGCAGTAGGAAACCCCAGTAGAGCTGCCCTCTCAAGAGCCCTCCCCCCAGCATGGCCTGATTTTATCAATTGTCTCTATGGAAAAATAAATATCTCCAAACCCATTTTTTATAAATAATAAGGAATGTTCAAGGGCACCCCAACCCTTGAATATGCCTTTGTTTATTTATTATGCTTCTGGAGCTGCTGACATGGTAGTACTGCAGATCACCTCTGGGTTCACCTGGAATCACCAAACGTGTAGCAGGGGCTTTTGTACCTACCTGAACATGATGGCCAGTGCCAAGGGGTACTTCCAGGGGCATAGTTTCCCCTAGCAGGTAAGCACAAAAAACACTTTTTTAAAATCCTGTCTACACTTGTGCACCCTCACTATTATGTGGGCCGCAGCATTCTAAATGCCCTGTAAGTGGCATTCTAGGGTATTGGGGATTACTGTATACAGTGAATTACAGTAGTCTAGGTGACAGATAACAGTGGCCCGAATAGCTGTAATGAAAGCTGAGTCTCAAACAGTGGGTGGAAGTACCGGAGTTAGCAGAGGTGGAAAAATGTAGTTTTGGATATGGCTTGGGCCTGGGCTTTGATGGTAAGTTTGGAATCTAATATGCAGTAGGGATGTGCATTCGTTTAAAATGAAAATGCAAAACGCAACAAATAAGGCTAATTAGTTTCATTTGGGGGCATTCCCTGAATGAAACAAACCTTATTTGTTCATTTCATTTTAAACAAATGCATTGGGCCAGGTCTAGGCCTGAAGCTGGGGCCTAGCCTAGGACATAGACTTACGTCCAAAGCAGGGGCTGCGGCCTATGTTCTAAGCGAGGCCCCGGCTTCGGGCCTAGGCCAAGGTACCAGTGTCACGCTTGGGCCTAGGCCAAGGACCAAAGCAGCGACTGTGGCCTAGGTCCAAGCGTGACACTGGGATCTCAGCAGAGGCACGGGCAGACCCACATTAGTGTCCCGAGAGTCCTGCCTTAGATTACCATTTCCTCAAGAGGTATTGTTAATATAGCTGACATCTTTTTAAGATAGCCGTGTTAAGTTATTAACATCAGATTGCCTATTAGTGAGCTGCTTTGCATGTATTTGCAAAATTCATGCATGCAAATTACATGCAAAGCAGCTCATTGTAATAGGGGAGAGAATCTGGGCAGGCCTATGCAAAATATCATATATATAGCGTGATATCACCTTGATAGGGCAATATTGCATGATAAACAGCATATATTGTACAATATATTCTGTTTAACACTTAGCATTTTGCTAATATAGGGGGATAATAAAAGTATTATAAATAAATAAATAAATTTTACATGTGTTAGAATCTTACCGCGGCTTGATGCATCTCCCAGTCAGTTTGTACTTTTTGGGGGTTTAGGCTAAGCTTGTTTTAGTGCAGCCAGTTAGTGATTTTCCCCAACGATCTGTTGAGGAGTGATACAACTTCATCCTGATCTGGCTGATTGGGACTGTCATCCACATAGGATTAGTGAGTGATGTGGCAGTTTCTGAGTAGTTTGCACAAGGATGCGAGATATATGTTAAAGAGCAAAGGTGAGAGGATGGAGCCTTGAGGTACTCCATCATGCAAAGCAGCTCATTGCCATTTTCACGTTATTTGGGGTAAAATAACATGTAAACACCTAAAGCAGTTTAGTAAATATACCACTAATGATAAACGAAGTGACATGCTCACAGTCACAAGGAGTGGCAGAAGGATTTGAACCCTGGTTTCCCATCCACTGCTCTAATCAATAGGCTACTCCTCTACGCCATGTGAGAACATGGTAGCGTGAAGGGGTCAAGGGAAGAGAGCATTTGATAGGTTAGAGACATTAGAAAAGCAGTTTGATTACTTCTGACAGTGAAGTGAAAAAACTCCGAGTCTCGGTTAAATCCTTTCATGCCAGTTCCAAAGTGTTCGATCATATTAACTTCAATACCCAGGCCCCTCTCCCATTTCTTACCACCAAACTTTGTAATAATCCAAATAAACCACCAAACCTTGGGGCTGATATTATGAATAGCCATGCTTTAAAACTGTGTGCTGAAAGTGGTCAAAAAAATGTTAACTCCCAAAGAAGTAAGCAAATTGTATCCTAATGCATTGGAAGTTTCAAAAATGCACTGACTTGAAATTGAGTGCACAATCCTGAGTTAAAAAGTGCGTTCGTCCCTTTGCATCGGCTGACGGTATATTTTAACTCTGGAAAGAAGAGTGGTTGATGCACAGACAACAGGATTTCTATGCTGAAATTAGGCTTTGTGGGAACTTACATGGTTTTCTGTGCATAAATTCAAAGTACGGGACTTACCTACCACAAACTCCAGGTTCAGCCCCATACACTAATATTGGCCACAGGAACTTTATTCCACTTCTGACCAGGAGTTAAAAGGGGGGGGGGGGGGGGGGGAGCTAATTATTTCATTACCATTGGATTTGCATGCAAGGCCATTTACCAATATGCACGGTTTTATGCATAAAACTCCTTGCTGCATTGGGAAAAAAGCATGCGTACAAACAAATGTGTGCACAACCGTAGGTAAAACTGTGCCCTCTCCTGAACACATCTTATTATTGCTTTGGGGCCCTGGTGAGGCTTCTGTTGAAACATCCATCCATACCATATTCATTGATGCTAGGGCTGGAACCTAAGGGTACCCCAGCAAAGCGAGAATTTATGCACCAGACTAAGCTGAATTTGCTTGGCTACTTTAAGATTTTCCAGTTGGTAATCTCCGTATGTGCAGGCTGTAGGTGCAACCTTTCATTGGATCCCAAATATTTTGTGGTAAGGAACTGTAAATGAAGGTATTCCTTAGGTATTAGGAAAATGCATATTTTGAAATTAGATTGCTAAAATGTTTTACAGTGGCGAATCCCATGGAAACTCTATCTGCTGCTTCATCGGTGCCAACATCATAGAAACAAGTGTAACAGATTTGCCCAGCAAAATTTCATAACCTCAGTGAGGAGGATAAAATGGGCAGTGGAGGGGATACATTTGTACCATGAATAAACAAAAAGTTTTATTGCTATTTTCTTTGATTTCTGTTATTTGATCTGTTTGCGAACATTTTGAGATATGAGGCATTCCATTTTTCATGTGACTTTCACCAACATTACAAACATTACCAGGCTCCATGAAAATTGGCCATCACTGTATTAAACTGCTGTTTATCATTTGTAGACAAGTAATTCCCAGGTACCAGAACTGTGAAAACAGTGGTGTGAGATGCTGAGCCTGTGACATGACTGAGTGGTACCCAAAGATCTTTTAAATAAGTGAACAAGGGAAATGGTTACTTGGAAGGCTTTTTTTTACCCAAATAATATTAACATATTAATTTACTCATCTTTATATTTATGTATAAAAGGCCTTGCATGTAAAAAAAAAAACCACCAGTGTGGTAAGCGTGCATTTTTATGGTTCTGTCTCTCTTTCATGTTGTTGAGTGTTCCAAATCTAAATGTTCTGCTTTCTTTCTCCCTTCTATCTTTCAGCTTTCCCATTTCCTCTGTGTACGTCACTCTTCTCTCCTACTTGTAGACATGGAGCAGTATCAAGTAGGATACTGCTCCATGTCTACAATTGTCTTTAAATTATCAGTGCACCTCCTGCAGGAGGAAATGTTAAATTTGAATTCTGAAAGTGCATTACAAACCCTCTTGCTCCAGCAAACCCCTAATCTCCCCATAAAATATCAGAACCCTCACGTATCATAAAGTTTTCACAGCTTTCCAAAATAAATAAATAGATAAATAAATAAATAGAACAAAAACCTTAAACTGCACAGATTCCAGAACTGAAAACACTGAAGAGTAAGCTGAAAAATCATGGAGCTTGCAGTGCTGTCACTCACATAAACATTTGCTACAAACTCAGACTCTGCTACTGTTAAATCCCTATGCCTGTGGTGGTGCCAATGCTTATGAAATAATTACACAGTACCTGACATTTTTCATTCTTGTCAGACTGGTTTCTAACCAGAAATATCCAGGGCATCATAATAATTCTCCCATGGGATTCACCTCTGGTTCGGAAAGTCCTTTTGGAGGTTTTGGATGTAACCTCAGCCTGGAAAAAATCTTTTGAAAGGCAGGATTAACCCAGACCTCTAAAAATGCGTAACCCTTGGCTCGCTTTCTGGCTTAGACCACAGCATTGTGGTACAGGAGATCCAAATTCAGATGCCTTCCCTGTGCATCAGCTTCTTTTGGGCCTAGTACACACAGGTCCAGGGAGGGAGGGAAAATGGCTGCTGCTGCTGTGATAGATCCTTTCTCTAGGTCCATTCCTCCAAGCCCTCGAGTCAACAACGATTCCTAGCACTGCCTGGGCATGTGTGGGTCTGGGAAGGAGAGGGGACTGCAGAGAAAGCTGAGGCCAAAACGGGAAAGAAGCAAGAAAATCACCTTAGCACTCGGGATTCTTTCAAAGAAAACTCCATGCTCAAATTTCAAGGAGACTGTCTAATCAGGTAAAAGGAACAGCGTTAACAGACTGAAAAGCTTTAGATTTAAGCGCACCGACTTCAAGGGTGCAAACTTTCTGAGACGCATACATTTCTGCGATAGCTAGTACATGACATTTTAATTCACGCTACAAAAGGAAATGTGGGCCAGCCTGTTCCTCTGAAATTTACTGCTCCGTAGTATCATATAGAGGTCCATTTTCAAGCACCCTTCAGCACTTCTCTTATGCACCTACATTTCCAATGCCCATATTTAGGGAACTTTCAGCCTAATTTAGGGATCAGGGAGGGCAATTTTCAAAAGATATTTAGTTGGGTAAAAGGCTCTTTACCCAGATAAACAAACATTGCCCACCTTTTCCCCAGGTAAACGTATGTGCAGAGGATACATTGATGTGTGTAGTTTCACCTAAACAGGTGGGGGAGGCAACAACATGTGCAGTTTTTCAGAATTCTGCGCGCTGTTTCCCATGGAAAAAGTACCTGTCCAGAAAGCAGGTGCCAGTCTGTGCAGGAAATGTTTAACTGAGGCAATTTTCAAAGGAAAACCACTGTATGTTCGTACTCACCTTCTGAAAATTGGGGCTCAGCCCACCTGTAAAAGTACCTCTGAGGGCAAATTTGAAAATTGAGCCAGAAGTGAAGATGGTCTGCCATTCACGTGCACCCGAGTTAGATTCCTAGCCCTGAATACCGGTGGCTCTCGGGAGGGAAGAAACCTTTCTTTGAAGCCCAAAGGCTGGATATTATTTTTCATCGCACAAAACAAAGCAAAGTGTCACCAGTTAGGATGAGAAGGGATGAGATTCTTCATGCTGCTGTTAAATTGCAGAATATGCTACCAACTGACTGTTTTAACCACCACAGTAAACATTTTTTAGACAAGTTGGATGAGTTCCTAGAGGTTAACGACATTGCCGACTGTTATGATTTAGTGAGATTCTAAATCATAGGGGCTCATCCAGAAACTTGCTTACTTGGGGTTAGAAAGATTTTTTTTTTTTTTTTTTTTACCTTGGAGACTAAATGGCTGAATTTCTTCTTTTGCCTTACCCTGGACCACCACAAATAATTCCCAGAATAGGTGTTCCTAATGGCCTGATGTCCTTTCAACCACAATAATTATAGTACTGTAAATTCATTGAAAGCATAGCACTATTCATGGAGAACTGCTTTATACTTGCACATTCATATATAATTCATGTTGGACGATTCTTTTGTCTTGTCATAAAACTGCTGACATGACATAAATGAATCCACTAGCAAATGCAAAGGATTTCTATGTGAAAATGTAAAATATATTTTTTAAAGAGAGTTAAGTACTTTTCCTCTGACTTTTAAAGGGACATGATTGCCTATGGAGACAACACATACAGCTCCCAAGACAGAAAAGTGCAGGTATTACTCAGTGCTAGGATATCAGAGAAGAAGGAAGAATAAAGGCAAAATGTGCTGGAGGGAGCTCCTTGTTAATTACAGTGAAGTAGAACTGGCAAGTGCCTCTTGATAAGAAATTGTTAATAGTCAGAGTCCTTTCATAAGAAATTGATAGCACATAAAACATTCACAAATAAAGGCTCACAGCTGGACCAGTTCATCTTGAAGTTCAAGACATGGTAAAAGATGGCCTCCGTAATGAGAAGAAAAGGACTGAAGGCAGAAACTTTAGGCTCATGTATCGGCCGATTCCAACTATTTAGTCTTTAACTTTATCCTTGCTCTCCTTCCACTAAGGATTCTGTTTCTGTCTCCTACCTTTCTGACTTCCAACTTTTTCCATTACCATCTCCGTTCATTACACCATACATCCACCACACTTTCTGTGAAGAAATACTGTCTTACGCTACTCCTAGGTCTAGCCCCTTCCAGCCTCCTATCGTGAACCTTGGTTCTAGAACTTCCTTTCCATGAAAAATTGCACATGTATTTATATGTAGCTGTTTCTTAGTAAAATTTATGATATAGCTAGGCGAGTCTTAAATTGTTAGGTTTAACAGATTGTGTAATAAATTTCAGGTGGCAAAAAAAATCACAAAGAGCACTTTCTTCAGGGACAAACTGTACTAAACCATGTTCTATTCCAAAAAGCAAATCATACATGATGTTTATACCTGGACAATGTGAAAGCAATTTGGCAAATCACACATGGTCACAGTGTTCTCAGTTAGGCTATTTTTACCTACAAAAAGCCCAATATTCAAAAGATCTAGACATTTAACTTAAATGCCCTAACTTAGGCAAGGCCGTTGCTGGCCTAATTATAGGCACCTCACTAAGGGGGTCATTTTCCAAGGAGTTACCGCAGGAGATAATTCCGCAAATCGTATTCAGGGGGCGGAGTATACGTAAAGTAGGAAAGAGTTATCGTGTGCCGCGAAACAGCCGCACACGATCGGGTACATTGCATCGTCGCGGCACGGGAGGTAATGTACCCGTCGATGCAATGTACCCGATCGCGGTCATGTATTTAAAGAGTAAATGCTGACATCCCATTCAGCAAAGAAGAAATGATATCCAGTCAGAGAAGTTCCTGAGGCAGCTTTGGGCGCAAAACGTGGACACGTCGAACTGTACTCTGTCATCATCGGGTGGGTTGTACCAACCACGAACTGGACTCTGCTACCCCTGAAAGGGAAGTACTTTAAAATAACTATTTTCATAAAAACGCCACTACTATTTAAAAAATGAAATATTAATACTGGAGGACATATTTTATAGAAAAATTGTTCTAAAGAAAAAACATTAAAAAAAAGGGAAAAAAAGGAAGTATGAGTGGACTTTGAAGACCTATGATTAAAGATGATCCCTTAAGCGGCTTGAAAAAGAGCAGAAATGCCCAAAGAGACCGCGGGATGTTATGAAGGTCTATAAAACAGCAAGGGGATTTAGTTTCAAAATTTTGATTCTGTTGAAAATGTGAAGGTAATGTTTAATTGACCTCAATTTTCATAATACTTACAACATTCGTCAATATTCAAAAATAAGTGTGATTTTCCTTTTTGCCATAGATCAAGATTTTTTGAGCTACACTGCTTACACCTTGTAGATATGAATAGCATTATCCTTTTCCTGGTAACTGTTTCCAGCCTGAAGCCACTGCCAGAGCCTCTCAGCCTTCTCTTCTTCTCTGTAGGTGACATGGTAAAGGTGACTCGCTATATTGCCTGAAGGGGTTTAAGGATGAGATGAATTACTTGTTTGATGTTTCCTCTTTTTCAGCCAAATATCCACGTGTCCCCCCTACTGTGGCTGCGGAGGAGGAGTAAGAGCAGGAGCTTGAGGAGGGAGGCAAGCCAAATGCCATTGCATGGCAAACTTGGAAATGAGACACTAAACAAAAAAAAAAAAATAATAATAATAAACTTGTGCAGTGTAGAATACTTAATTCTAAAAGTTATTTTTTGATTCCAGAAAATGTAACATAATCCAGTTTAAAAAAACAAACAAACAGAAGATGACTGCATAAAATTCCAAATTAATCTTTCTGCTCTCCCAATTAACAGCAAAAAGAAAGATCCCTTATATTTTGTCATCATTTATGTGCATGGACCTTAACATGCTAGGGAAGAATGATCTATTTTTGTATGTAAGTTGTAGTTGATAGTGTTTAATGGTTTTCCCATTGTAACAAGAATAACAAAAGTAATACCTGTTTAGTACAAACACATATGGGAATGGTGCCTTGGATTTGGAGAGGGCAAGTGTTGTAAAGAGTCCTCTATACTGTACTCCGGTGAGCATGACAGCTCCTGAAGTTGTAAGTTCTTCATTGTCATTGTATCCTCTAAGTGCCTGTGGCAGCTCCTCTTGCTGTAGACCAAGATAAACACACACACACACACACACGCATACACACACACACACACACACACACACACACACACAAAACATACCCATTGATAAGCAACCTTTCTATATTAAATGAATCGTAACCTGACAGAGAGATTTAACTGTCAGGTGCCTGGCTTTGCAAGCCCAAGCCAGTTTTCAGATTAGTGCTAATTGCAGGGCAGGTTGACATATTAACCAAGAGGCCTAGTAGCTGAAGTGCATGGTGCAGTTCAATCGAGTTAGCGAGGGAGGGTGGAGTCGGCCTGTCTCCAGAACGCTGGCAGTTTGACTGTGGACGAAAGTAAAGGAGCTGGCAGGGTGGAATCAATTACTGGCCAATGAAGATTTTCCCACAGGTCGCAGCTTGGGAAAAAAAAAAGGACATTCCTGCTGCCTAGACAGCTGGCACGTACTGTCCACTGGGAAAAGAGCCTACAGAGGGAGAGAGAGAACGACATTTCCCAGTGATAAACTGGTGACAGAATACAAAATATAATCAGAGCTAAAAGTTTGCTACCTATGCTGTTTGTCCCACTGAGATCTGCTTAGATATTCAATAAGGAGCATGAAAAGTTACAGAGAGATAGCCAAGTTATTCTGTAACAGAAAAATAACAAAGAGGCTGGTTGGTGGTTGCACCTTATAGACAAACCAGTTTAATGAGGCGTAGTCTATAAGGTGCCACCAGTCTCTTTGCAGAATAAGCAGGACAGCAATCAAGATTTTGTTAGAAGGAAACTAACTTTTGTGACTGTTTATTGGATATGGATAATTAGTTGAAATATATTTACGGAGGCATAGAGAGCTCCTTTTTCTAAAAGCAGAGCAGGCGTTAATTTCTGAGCAGCCCAAGAAAGTATACAGAAAAGCAGAAAATACTACTATTTACTTAGAGGTCGATGCGATAATCTGCACAGAAAATGGGCGCTCAGTGTTGAGCGCCCGCTTTCCTAACACACGCTCAGCCACCTCTCCTGGGTGCGATCAAATATTTAAATGAGAGGTTGCGCTAAAAAAGGAAGCACTAGGGGAAAATGCACGCCCCTAGTGCCTCCTTGGCAGCAGACGCCCAGGAGAGGTGGCTGTCAGCGGGTTAGGGAAAACGGACACTCAATTTTACCAGAGTCCCTTTTCCTAACCTGACTGCTGGCTGGCACCCTTTCTTTTTTTTTTTTTTAACATTCTGGACTTTTGATTCCTCCAACTTAATATCGTCATGATATGAATTCAGAGGAAGTACAGCTGAGCGTGTGTTATGAAAGCGGGTGCTCAACATTGAGCGCCCATTTTCCGTGCATTTTTTGTGCAGAATCAGCCCCTAAGTAAATAGACTTACAGCTTTCTGCCCTGCCCAGGCATTCCTGAACTTTCAAGAGGCTGAGAGGAAGGGGGATATTTATCTGCCAAAAGTAAACAGAAAGACTTTTATGGCCTCAGATTTTTACATGACTTAGCCCAATGGCAGTGCTGTTTCCTAAGATCATAACAACATAAGAACATACCATACTGGGTCAGACCAAGGGTCCATCAAGCCCAGCATCCTGTTTCCAACAGTGGCCAATCCAGTCCATAAGTATCTGGCAAGTACCCCAAAACTGTCTATCCCATGCTATTGATGCCAAGAAATAGCAGTGGCTATTTTCTAAGTCAACTTGATTAATAGCAGATAATGGACTTCTCCTCCAAGAACTTATCCAAACATTTTTTAAACCCAGCTACACTAACTGCACTAACCACATCCCCTGGCAACAAATTCCAGAGGTTAATTGTGCGTTGAGTGAAAAAGAACTTTCTCCAATTAGTTTTAAATGTGCTACATGCTAACTTCTTAGAGTGCTCCCTAGTCCTTCTAATATCCGAAGGAGTAAATAACTGATTCACATTTACCCATTCTAGACCTCTCATGATTTTAAGGACCTCTATCATATCCCCCCTCAGCCGTCTCTTCTCGAAGCTGAACAGACCTAACCTCTTTAGTCTTTCCTCATATGGGAGCTGTTCCATCCCCTTTATCATAGAAATCGTAGGTTCAGTGTGCTGTGACAGTCAAAAAAGCAAACAGAATGTTAGGACATTAGGAAGGGAATGGTGAATAAAATGGAAAATGTCATAATGCCTCTGTATTGCTCCATGGTGAGACCACACCTTGAGTACTTTGTACAATTCTGGTCGTCAGATCTCAAGAAAGATGTAGTTGCACTGGAGAAGGTACAGAGAAGGGTGATCAAAATGATAAAGGGGATGAAATAGCTCCCCTATGAGGAAAGGCTAAAGAGGTTAGGGTTGTTCAGCTTGGAGAAGAGATGGCTGAGGGGGGATAAAATCATGAAAGGTCTAGAATGGGTATATGTGAAATCGGTTATTTACTCTTTCGGATAATAGAGGGACTAGGAGGCACTCCATGAAGTTAACAAGTAGCACATTTAAAACTTTGGAGAAAATTATTTTCCTCTCAAAGCACAATTTAGCTCTGGAATTTGTTGCCAGAGGATGTGCTTAGTGCAGTTGGTGTAGTTGGATTTAAAAAAGGTTTGGATAAGTTCTTGGAGGAGAAGTCCAATACCACTATTAATGAAGTTGACTTAGGGCCAGATTTTAAAAGCCCTACACGCGCCAGGCTTATTTTAAAAAGGCCCGGAGACGTGCGTAAAGCCCCGGGACGTGTGTAAGTCCCGGGGCTTGCAAAAAGGGGTGGTCCGGGGGCGTGGCGGTCTGGGGGCAGAGCGGGGTGGGGTCAGAAGCCTCTGACATAGTGGCTATTTGCTGCTATGTTGGAGGATCTCTTGCCGGCAGGCTACTGGGGTGTGCAACTTGCGCCTGCCCAGAGGTAGGCGCAAAAGGTAAGACAAAGGTCGGAGGGGGTTAGAGTAGGGCTGGGTGGGAGGAAAGGTTTGGGCTAAGTCAGCGTAACCCTTTTAAAAGCCCCCTGCATGCGCCGAACCTATTTTGCATAGGCTCGGTGGCGCACGCAAGCCCTGGGACGCGCGTAAGTCCCGGGACTTCGCAAGGGGGTGTGCCGGGTGGACGACGCGATTTTCGGGGTGTTCCAGGGTGCGTGTCGTGGGTGTGGCGCCGGCCCGGGGGTGTGGTCGAGGCCTCCGGACCAGCCCCCGGGTTGGGTGATGGCGCACCAGCAGCCTGCTGGTGCGCGCAAAGTTACATCTGCCTCCGGCCGGAGTAACTTTGCCAACAAAGGTAGGGGGAAGGGTTAAATAGAGCCGGGGGGGGGGGGGGGGTTAGGTAGGGGAAGGGAGGGAACGGGCAGCGCGTGCAGGGCTCAGCGCGCGCAAGTTGCACAAATGTGCATCCCCTTGCGCACGCCGACCACGGATATTATAAGATACGCGCGGCTACTGCTGTTACTGTTATCAGTACACGCGTGCGTAGATTTTGAAAATCTACCCCCCTGGTGCACAATTGTGCACCCCCTTGCGTGCGCCGACCCCTGATTTTAAAACATGCATGCTCCTGCACGCACATGTTGTAAAATTGGGCGTAGATGTGTGCGCGCTGGGTAGTGAGCGCACATGTACGCCCGCTCACCTTTTACAATCTACCCCTTAGAGAATAACCACTTCTGTTACTGTTATCAGTAGCATGGGATCTACTTAGTGTTTGGGTAGCCAGGTACTTGTAGCCTGGATTGGCCACTGTTGGAAACAGGATACTGGGCTTGATAGACCCTTGGTCTGACCCAGTAAGGAAGTTTCTTATGTTCTTATGTGAGGCAAGACTTGGCTTGGGTAAAGCCATGCTTTGTTCCATTAAACCATGTCTTTCTATATGTTCTGTGATTTTGATATTTAGAACACTTTCCACTATTTTTCCTGGCACTGAAGTCAGGCCAACTGGTCTGTAATTTTCCAGATCTCCCCTGGAGCCCTTTTTAAATATTGGGGTTATATTAGCCACCCTCCAGTCCAAGTACAATAGATGATTTTAATGATAGGTTACAAATTTTTACTAATAGATCTGAAATTTCATTTTTGAGTTCCTTCAGAACCCTGAGGTGTATACCATCCAGTCCAGGTGATTTGCTACTCTTCAGTTTGTCAACCAGGCCTACCACATCTTCTAGGTTTACCGTGATTTGGTTTAGTCCATCTGAATCATTACCCATGAAAACCTTCTCCGGAACTGGTATCTCCCCAACATCCTCTTCAGTAAACAGCAAAGCAAAGAAACCATTTAATCTTTCCGCAATGGCCTTACCTTCTCTAAGTGCCCCTTTAACCCCTTGATCATATAACGGTTCAACTGACTCAGTCGCAGGCTTTCTGCTTTGGATCTATTTTTTAAAGTTTTTACTGTGAGTTTTTGCCTCTACGGCCAACTTCTTGTCAAATTCTCTCTTAGTCTGTTTTATCAATGTCTTCCATTTAACTTGCCAATGCTTATGCTTTTTTTATTTTCTTCTGTTGGATCTTTCTTCAATTTTTGAATGAAGATATTTTGGCTAAAATAGCCTCTTTCACCTCTCCTTTTATTATTTTATTTTTATGCAATTTCACAAAATTTACAAGAAATTGAGGTTATACAAACATAATGAAAATAAAGAACAATACCAGAGATCTAATAAACATCATAGAATCAAATTCAGGAAAAGTGAAGGGGCAAAGGAAAAATGAGTGGACTTATTGAAATATAATAGGAAAACACTGAAAGTCCCCAGTTACATTTATATATACACCAGATTTTTAAGGTGAAGCATCCTATAATAGTGTCCTAAGTTGGTCAGGTTCAAAGAATATATAATTAGCAATATTAAACTTTATGAAGCATTTACAGGGATACCGTAAGATAAAATGACCCCCCCTTAGATTGTACTTCTTGACATAATAAAATAAATGTTTTCTGACGAATTTGAGTAGGTCTGTTAAGATCTGGGTAAACCCAAATCTTTTGCCCATAGAATAACAGTGAGCGTGATCGAAAAAAAAATCTTAGCACAGTATCTCTGTCCACTGAGAAAGCAAAGATTACTAACATTGTCCCTTTTTGTGTAATTTCCATGTCTTGAGAATTTTGAAGAAAATCAGTCAAATTCAGCATTAATTCAGCAGCGAGTTTATCCCTTTCTCCAGATTGTACTTGAGACTGAACTTGAGGCAAAAAATATGCCTTGGTAATAACTGGCATACAATTATCCGGAATCTTCAAAATTTGTGAAATATAATTCTTAAAGAGTTCAGCAGCAGCCATCTGTTTATGGGGAAATTTAGTACCCTCAGATTCAAAGAACGTAAAACATTCTCTATCTTTTTAGAATATACCACTTCAGTCTGAGATAAATGCTGCTATATTGTTTCCACTGTATTACGTTGAAGATCTATACCTGATATTTTCTCCTCTTGATTTACCAAGGTACTTGAATTTAATTTGAGGGTGTTAGTCTTCACCACTACTCCGGTGAGCTTGGAGATTGAAGTCTCCAGACTTACTAGAGCATTCCATAATGCTTCTAAAGTAATAGTGGCAGGTTTTATAATTTTAGTTTTACCATTAGGTTGTCTCCACCTCCCTGAGAGCTGGCCTCACTGAGTCCAAGTGAAAGCAGAAAATTTGAGTCTACAGGCATTGGAGAAAATGTTCCAATCTCTCTATTCACAGGGGTCCTCGCTACTGCCTGTACTCCAATCACTGTTCCTGGCAGAGATTCAAATCCTTCCTCTGCTCCTCGCTGTGTTCCTTGCTTCGGTGGGCTCTCTCTGGGCACTTCGGGGCCATCAATTGGCTCTAGGAGGCCAAACCCGGGAGGCAAAGTTGTCACCGGTGCTCCTGGGCTTAAAGAGATCTCTTCGGCCTGTAGAGAAAGGCCCCGCTCAAGGTCCCTCTCCACTGTGGCCATCACATCGGGAGTGAAAGCTGGGGATGCTCCGAAGCACTCCTCGATACACCGCTGGAATGGCGAAGGTAATAGATTATTAGAAACAGATCCTCTGAGTTTTGCCTTACATTTAGTGTGAGGCATTAGGGATGTGAATCGTTTTTCTGATGAACTGAAATATCGTACGATATTTCTAAAATCATTAATATATCGGGTAAAAAAATAAACGATCACTTTTCCCCCCGAATTTTCGTAAAAATCATTTTTTGGGTTAGCGCACGCTAACAAAAACTGTTTATTTTGTTATTTTTTGTTACTTTCTGCTATTTTTGTTAGTGCACGCTAACATGAGTTAGCGCGCACTAATGGGAGTTAGAGCGCACTAACCCGAAAAACGATTTTTCACAAAAAAAAAGGGGATCCACGAGAAAATGAGATTTTCCTGCAGCAGGATGATTCCGAAAGTGGGAATGATTGGGCACCCGATTCACATCCCTATGAGGCATTGTTGCATCCAACACAGCAGTAATCTCAAAAAAGAAATTTCTTAGGAAATCGATGAGAGAGGCTTTGGTGTGCTTCTCAGTGATCGGCTCTCACCTCACCTTTTAAAGGAGCAGAGGATCATGGACTGGCAGTGATTCCATGCCTCCAAGTTCACCTTTAAGGGTTGTCTCAGATGGGACATGACCCTGCTGCTAGGAGTAGGGGCAGAAGTCCCTGAGGCTCACCATGGCTTTACCCCTGGTTTTCAGTTTGGTTCACTTAATGAAAGTCTTTGATAGGGTCGATAGGGTCGATAGTTTCATTGTTCTCCTTTTGAACCAACCAGAGACCCGTGATATGGCTTAAAAAATCACAGAATATTTTATGGTTTACATGCCTTTTGTCATCTTGGGGATGTTTTGCTTGATTTATATTTGACATTTTTGGGTTGGGTGGAGGGGAATCCTTTTTTAATCAAGCATATGATTGTACCTACTGAGCCAAAGTATCATTTTTCTCTCATTTGTATTCTTTCCACAAAAGAAAGAACATCAGTGATTATGAATGTGCATTCATTTGAATCACATGCGTAAAATTTGATGAATTAGGCCATTTTTGGTTCCTTCTAAATGAAATGAACCAAAACTAGCCTCTGATGAAAATACCAGAAATCTTCAGTTATTTTCATTTTTTACATTTAAAAAACCCCCGCATCTTTGGTGGGTCTAGGCCTAGTCCTGTCACCGAGGTCTAGGCTGGGTGCCGGGGCCTGGGTCCCCTTGCTGAGGGTCAGGCCTAGATCCAGGACCAATGTGAGGGCCTAGCCCTAGGTCCAGGCCCAATACTCAGTGGGGGCTTGCCTGAGATTGGGTTCTATCACCAAGGCCTAGGCGTGATGTTAGGGCTTGAGCCAAGGCAGGGTCCTATCACCAAGGCAGGATCCCATCACTAAGGCCTAGGCCAGATGTTGGGACCTAGCACAAGGCCAGATCTCATCACCAAGGCCTGGGCCTTCTGCCTAGGTCCAGCCCAAGGCTGGATCCCATAGCTGAGGCCTAAGCTTAGATCCTGGCCCAAAACTGGGGTCTGGCCCAAAGCTGGATCCCATCACCAAGGCCTAGGCTCGACTCCAGGGTCTGGCCCAAGGCTAGGTCGATCGCCCAGCTTCCTGCCTGACCCTGGTACTGTGTTTCCCACTGTTGATGACTTGTATCTGTGGTTACAGACTGAATACAGACTGGATCCTCTGGACAGATTGCTCAAGTCCAGCCACCACTGCAGGCTCTGGTTGCTTCAGGGCACCAGATGGAACCTCTTTTCAGCAACAACCAGTTGCTAACAACTGCACCATAGACCCCAGGACCTGTAAATACCTCCACAATAGGGGAGGGGACTCTCCAATAAGGCTCTTATCTGTTCCTGCAGTTTACTTATCTTCTTCTCTGTCAAACACACTTTCCCTGCTTTTGTGTTGAAAAGCACCCCCAGGTAAACTAGCATCTGGGATGGGCAAAACTGGCTCTTTACCCTGTTCACTACCCATCCTAGACTGTCTAAGACGTTTATCACTTTCTCAATTGCCTGCTGCCCTTCCTGAAATAAGCCAGCTCTTATTGGCAGTTGTCCAGGTAGGAGTGCACCTTGACCCCTTCTTTCCTTAGGAAGGCTGCCTCCACTATCATAACCTTTGTGAAGGTCCTTGGCTCTGTTGCAAGCCCAAAGGGAAGTGCTCTGAAGTGATAGTGCTGGCCAGCAATTTCAAAGTGCTGATAGCGTTGAAAATCCTTCCTGACAGGTCCAGGGAGATGCTTTCACCAATGCCAGTGACTACATATGAAAATAAGGTACTACCAGTGCTTTGTTGTCATGCTTTAGGTCTAGCATTGCGGGAAGCTTCCTTCTTTCTTTGGTACCAGAAAATAAATGGAATATACTCCCGTACCTTTCTGTTCAATTGGTACTGGTGTAATGAATCGTAACCAGACTATCCTGTGTAGGATCTCTAAGACCGTTTCTCTTCTTTTTGCCTTGAATGGGAAGGAAATAAAGAAAACTTTTATTGGAAATTTTAAATCTGGTTGATAAGCTCTTTTTATAAATCAGGACTCTTTGATCCTCTATCACCTTGACCCACTCATTGTAAAAGTTTTGCAACCTGCCTCCCACTTGAGGAGTGGTCAAGTGGGCCTGCTCCCCGTCATTGTGTGCTCTTGTCATTGAGCAACATTCGGGTATTTCCTTCTTTGGCAAACCGCCTATTCCCCTTCCTTGATGAGTGGGAACTCTGCCTTCTACCAGACCTTTGTCTGTAGTTTCTGGGCCACTGTCTCCAGGACACCCTTTTGGGGAAAACTCTGGACTTCTCTTCGGGGAATCTTTGGGGCTTCGACCCTCCCCAGTCTTTAATCCTCTCCAACTCTTCCCCAAAAAGTAGTTTACCTTTAAAGGGTAACTTCCCTAGATTGATTTTGGATGCCTAGTCTGCCGCCCAGTTTGTCAGCCAAAGAGGTTGTCTCACCATGATGTCTGTTGTGGCCTGCTTGACTGATACTCTTATAAGGTATCTCCCTCTAATTCTGTCATGGCCTCTACCAGACTCATGTCCACCATATTGCAAGAGCCCCTGCTTTTTCTGGACCCTGCAGTTCTTCCTGGACCCAAATTAATAAAGCCCTGGCTACATACCCCCAGAGATAGCTCAAAGCCCTTCTTTAATAAGGTCTCTACCATACTGTCTTGGGGGTTTTTCAGGGCTGCTCCCCCTTCTTCTGGGATTGTTGTCTTTTTGGCCACTGCTGAAATGGCAGCATCTAACTTTGGAAGATTCAACTACTTGTCCTTGTCCTGCTGCTCTGTAGGATATAGCCTTGCATTGTCCTACTGCTCCTAAGCCTTGACTCTGGGACCTCCCATTCTGCCAGCATGTTCTGTATTGCTAAATGTATGGGAAAAGCCTTCACAGGCTTCTTCATCCCTGTCAGATTGGGAAACCCCTTCACTCTAGCTTTAGACTGGTTTTCTTTCAAACTCAGCACCTATGTGACTTTTGAGGTCAGAGCCCCCAGTTCCTCAGGTTTAATCAGGTGCACTGCTGAGTCCTTAACTTCTCCTTCCTCCTCCTCCATCAACTCTTTTTGCGAGGAATCCTCTTCCTCCTCTGCCCCCCCTGACTCTTCCAGGTTCGGCCTCCAAACTTCCCAGGCTGACTGTATTATGGGCATATCCCCAGGATCTCCAGCAGTGCCTTGCTTTTACTTTAACTGCAGATAGGCCTGATGCATGGCTAAAATGAATTCTGAAGAAAACTTCTCCCATGGAGACCCCGGCTGTTGGTATTGCTTAGCTGGGCCTGCCTCTTCTTCCAATACCGCAGAAGAGTGCTTTGATGCCCCAACGCCAGCTCAAGCAGCACTGGATAAGATGTTCTTGCCACACTGCATTACTCATTTGCTCCAGCCCCCTCCCCCTTCCTCCATTGGGGCCTGCCTATCACCATCACAATTACAGAAAAACAAGTCTACAATGCTAGGAACCCGATGGGCCCTGCACCATGCACACTTCCTCCCTTTCTCCATATCTGGGGTTGCTTCGGGCTGGGCTGCTTATCCTTTTTTTAAATTTTACTTACAGTTTGGTTGAGTTCTGGAGGAACCCAAGAGACTGAACCACTAAACCATCACTGAACCTCCACCGAACCACCTAGGGGAGGCTGTCATCTCAAAGGGCTCCTGACCCCGGCCCTGGCTTCTAGGGAAAAGTGACCTTAAGTAAGGCCATTGTTCTGGTACCACTTCTCCTGCTGGAAAAGCTCTGTCCGCCCTTCACCATCTGCTGGAGGCAGTTTATATGGTGGTGATGTCAGAAGGTAAGCATTCACACTCTGCCCCCAACTGGTGGTAGGAAGGAGAATCCCAAAAGTCATTGGTCTGGCAGGACAAATAGGAATGGCTTTTTGAGGGCAAATTTCTATAAGCTGCCTAATGGCAAAGTACACACATACTTTTCAACCTGTGTATCTTTATCCAATTTTTAAAGATAAAATATCTTGCTATTTGCGTGGATTGGGTTTTATGGGAAAAAGAACATGGGTATAATTGAAAATTCAGTTGTGCTTTTCTCCTCTGACCTATACAGGCCCCCCGGGAATGCTGGCTTTAATGGTGGCTAAATACAGCTCTGTAGTGAACCCATAAGACTATATTTAGCTGTTTTGCCCAAGAGAAATTTCAAATCCAGGGATCCCTGTGAAAAATGTCCTCTGTATTTTCTGCTTGACACAGACTTAGTTACAGTTAAAACACACAAGTGTCTCAGGAATTGTGTGCTTCACTGTAGCTTATATAAGGCAAATGCTTACAGACCATCACATATTTTAACTTGAATGAGCCATAGCATGATTTCCCTTTGTTTGAATGCCCTCATTTATGAACTGGATGCCATATATGGCATTCTTGCAAATAGTGACAACTTCCTTTCTATTTTTAGATAGGTGCCAACTCATTTGCTCCAAATAAGCATCTCATGTTGTGAAAAGAAGAGAGCCTTATATTGGCTCCGGGTAACTATAGACCAGTGAGCCTCACTTCAGTGCCGGGAAAAATAGTGGAAACTATTCTCAAGATCAAAATCGTAGAGCATATAGAAAGACATGGTTTAATGGAATACAGTCAACATGGATTTACCCAAGGGAAGTCTTGCCTAACAAATCTGCTTCATTTTTTTTGAAGGGGTTAATAAACATGTGGATAAAGGTGAACCGGTAGATGTAGTGTATTTGGATTTTCAGAAGGCATTTGACAAAGTCCCTCATGAGAGGCTTCTATAAAAACTAAAACGTCATGGGATAGGAGGCGATGTCCTTTCGTGGATTACAAACTGGTTAAAAGACAGAAAACAGAGAGTAGGATTAAATGGTCAATTTTCTCAGTGGAAAAGGGTAAACAGTGGAGTGCCTCAGGGATCTGTACTTGGACCGGTGCTTTTCAATATATATATAAATGATTTGGAAAGGAATACGACGAGTGAGGTTATCAAATTTGCAGATGATACAAAATTATTCAGAGTAGTTAAATCACAAGCAGACCGTGATACATTACAGGAGGACCTTGCAAGACTGGAAGATTGGGCATCCAAATGGCAGATGAAATTTAATGTGGACAAGTGCAAGGTGTTGCATTTAGGGAAAAATAACCCTTGCTGTAGTTACACGATGTTAGGTTCCATATTAGGAGCTACCACCCAGGAAAAAGATCTAGGCATCATAGTGGATAGAATCGTCGGCTCAGTGTGCTGCAGCAGTCAAAAAAGCAAACAGAATGTTAGGAATTATTAGGAAGGGAATGGTTAATTGAACGGAAAATATCATAATGCCTCTATATCGCTCTATGGTGAGACTGCACCTTGAATACTGTGTACAATGCTGGTCGCCACATCTCAAAAAAGATATAGTTGCGATGGAAAAGGTACAGAGAAGGACAACCAAAATGATAAAGGGGATGGAACAGCTCCCCTATGAGGAAAGGCTGAAGAGGTTAGGGCTGTTCAGCTTGGAGAAGAGACGGCTGAGGGGGGATATGATAGAGGTCTTTAAGATCATGAGAGGTCTTGAACGAGTAGATGTGACTCGGTTATTACACTTTCGAATAATAGAAGGCTAGGGGGCATTCCATAAAGTTAGCAAGTAGCACACTTAAGACTAATCGGAGAAAATTCTTTTTCACTCAACGCACAATAAAGCTCTGGAATTTGTTGCTAGAGGATGTGGTTAGTGCAGTTAGTGTAGCTGGGTTCAAAAAAGGTTTAAGAACATAAGAAATGCCATACTGGGTCAGACCAAGGGTCCATCAAGCCCAGCATCCTGTTTCCAACAGTGGCCAATCCAGGCCATAAGAACCTGGCAAGTACCCAAAAACTAAGTCTATTCCATGTAACCATTGCTAATGGCAGTGGCTATTCTCTAAGTGAACTTAATAGCAGGTAATGGACTTCTCCTCCAAGAACTTATCCAATCCTTTTTTAAACACAGCTATACTAACTGCACGAACCACATTCTCTGGCAACAAATTCCAGAGTTTAATTGTGCGTTGAGTAAAAAAGAACTTTCTCCGATTAGTTTTAAATGTGCCCCATGCTAACTTCATGGAGTGCCCCCTAGTCTTTCTACTATCCGAAACAGTAAATAACCGATTCACATCTACCCGTTCTAGACCTCTCATGATTTTAAACACCTCTATCATATCCCCCCTCAGTCGTCTCTTCTCCAAGCTGAAAAGTCCTAACCTCTTTAGTCTTTCCTCATAGGGGGGTTGTTCCATTCCCTTTATCATTTTGGTAGCCCTTCTCTGTACCTTCTCCATCGCAATTATATCTTTTTTGAGATGCGGCGACCAGAATTGTACAAAGTATTCAAGGTGCGGTCTCACCATGGAGCGATACAGAGGCATTATGACATTTTCCGTTTTATTCATCATTCCTTTTCTAATAATTCCCAACATTCTGTTTGCGTTTTTGACTGCCGCAGCACACTGCACCGACGATTTCAATGTGTTATCCACTATGACACCTAGATCTCTTTCTTGGGTTGTAGCACCTAATATGGAACCCAACATTGTGTAATTATAGCATGGGTTATTTTTCCCTATATGCATCACCTTGCACTTATCCACATTAAATTTCATCTGCTATTTGGATGCCCAATTTTCCAGTCTCACAAGGTCTTCCTGCAATTTATCACAATCTGCTTGTGATTTAACTACTCTGAACAATTTTGTGTCATCTGCAAATTTGATTATCTCACTCGTCGTATTTCTTTCCAGATCATTTATAAATATATTGAACAGTAAGGGTCCCAATACAGATTCCTGAGGCACTCCACTGTCCACTCCCTTCCACTGAGAAAATTGCCCATTTAATCCTACTCTCTGTTTGGATAAGTTCTTGGAGGAGAAGTCCATTAACGGCTATTAATCAAGTTTACGTAGGGAATAGCCACTGCTATTAATTGCATCAGTAGCATGGTGTTTGGGTACTTGCCAGGTTCTTATGGCCTGGATTGGCCACTGTTGGAAACAGGATGCTGGGCTTGATGGACCCTTGGTCTGACCCAGCATGGCAATTTCTCATGTTCTTATGTTCTTATGAGCCTTTTGATGTTAAATCCTTAAACACCTCCCAGGTAAATAAAGATGGGCTCCCTCATTGATATATTATTCATGCTGCCTCTTTAATAGGCTGATGTAAGAAGACCAGGGTAATAATCAGCACTAAATTGTTATTGCTGATTTTTATTAACACCACAGTAAAATTTATACTTTGCCAAATTGGAAGTAAAAAAAATGCTTACCTAACTCCCCTTCCACCTACCTAAGCCCCACCCACCTAGACAGGGTAGTGAATGGGAAGAGGTGGGCAGATGGGAATTGTGTAAGAGGGATGGTGGTAGTGGTGGGGTAGGTGGAGAGGGGTGGGATGGTGAGTGGAGGGGTTAGATAAATGGTAGTGGGAGGTGAGTGAGAAGTGGTAGGTTGGTGGGTGGTAAGTGGGCTTCGTGCAGGGCCATAGTGGGGAGGGGGGAGGGATAAGTGGGTGATAAGCTTTGAGTATGGGGGAGGCACAGAGAGCATAGTGAGTGGTGGACGAGAAGGTGTATGGGTCCCAGATTTGGGCTGCCTGGCTGCAGAGAACTGGAATCAGAGCCCTAGGTATCAGGGGGCCCAGGTCACAGGAAGCCCAACTGGAGGAGTCCCAGGTCTTTCCATTCACTTCCCTTAAAAGTAAATGGAAGTTAAAACTTTACTTTGGCCCCTGAGGTGAAGTAAAGTTTCAACGCCAAAAAGGAAGTAACAAAGTGCACTAATTTTAGCACATTTTGCTGCACTGGAAACGATTCCATATGCTGTTCATTAACCTGCTAACGGGCGATACAGTAAAGTCCGCTTTCCCAGCATGCGCACAGGCCACTCTCCTGTGCGCGTGATTCAGTATTCAAATTAGGGTCGGCGGTAAAAAGAGGTGTTAGGGACACGAGCGCGTCTCTAGGGCGTCTCTAGCGCCTCTTTTTGGACAGGAGCGGCGGCTGTCAGCGGGTTTGACAGCCGATGTTCAATTTTGCCGGTTTTCAACCCGCGAGCCACGGGCCAACTTCAATTTTTTTTTTTTTAAACTTTTTGTACCTTTCGGGACCTCCGACTTAATATCGCCATGATATTAAGTTGGAGGGTGCACAGAAAAGCAGTTTTTACTGCTTTTCTGTGCACTTTCCTGGTGCCCGGAGAAATTAGCGCCTACCTTTGGGTAAGCGCTAATTTCTGAAAGTAAAATGTGCGGCTTGGCTGCACATTTTCCTTTCTGAATTGCGCGGGAATACCTAATAGGGCCATCAACATGCATTTGCATGTTGATGGCCCTATTAGGTTCGGGGGGGGGGGGGGGGGTTTGGACACGCGTTTTTGACCCCTTACTGAATAAGGGGTAACGCTAGCACGTCGAAAATGCGCGTCCAATCGCGGGTTAACTGTGCGCCGGAGCGCACTGTACTGTATCGGCCTGTAAGTGTTCTAAAATTACCACAATTTCCTTTTTCCTGAATAGCACATAAAATGTGCACTAAAGCCATAGAAATGCAGTACACTAAGCATAGCACACTTTATTGTATCGGCCTACAAGTGATCTGCTATGGATCTTAATAGAAGGTAAAAGGACATTACTACTCCAGTGTGATGGGTGGCGTGGATGTGAGTTCTTGTTCCTGTGGCGTAGTTGATGCAGCCTCATAGGTAAACTTACGAGGCCTATGCCAACAGCTAGCGAACATGCCCTAAAGCTGGACAGACTGGAGTTTCACCTATACAAGCCGCCTCCCCCACATGTTGAGCCCTTGGGTTTTGGCAGCTGGCAGGACTTAGGGTCCTTAAGGCTGTCAGATAAGCAAGAGTTCAAGGGCACGCTGGGGTCAGGGCAGGCAGCAGACTTGAGGAGTTGAAAGCAGGCCAAGGTTGGGCCAAGCTGAGGACAGATGTGGTCAGGTGCAAGCAAGTGGTCATGTCTAGGCGGCAAACAATCGTGGTCAGGGCCAGTTAGCAGGCAATTGTGGTCAGGTCCAAGCAAGAAGTCAGAATCTGAAAGTCAGGCCAAGGATGAATGAAGACACACAGAAGACACTGAACGAGACGGACAGGATAAGGCAAGGCTGGATAAGGCAAGACACAGGAACAAAGACAATCAGGAATTCAGGAGCCACATAAACTACTAGCAGTAGGAAACCCATTGCTGAGGTGAGCAACTATGGTACCAGGAAAGTTTATAAAGGCCTGGGGCTGTTATGTCATCCAAGGCCACTGAAGTGCTGTTCCCACTATGGGCCCCTTAAGAATTGGTGTGCACCACATGTGTGCACCTAGAGCAGGGGTGGGCAATTCCGGTCCTCGAGGGCTGCAAACCGGTCGGGTTTTCAGGATATCCCTAATGAATATGCATGAAAAAGATTTACATATGACTGAGGCAGAGTGCATGCAAATCTCTCTCGTGCATATTCATTAGGGATATCCTGAAAACCCGACCGGTTTGCGGCCCTCGAGGACTGGAATTGCCCATCCCTGACCTAGAGGAAGGCCCGGGAGGAGCAGAAGTCAGATGGAGCCTAGGCACCACATTGGCATGCCAATTATGTGGGGTGTGGCTCTGGCGGTTGGAAATGGGGTCCCTGTCGAGGGTGGCCAGAAGTGGAGTCAGGGGTAAGTGAGGCGGCTCGCGGAGCCTTCCCATGAGCTGTGCATCATGACAGTACTCCCCCTTCAAAGCCCCCTCCTCAATCTTCTGGGCCTGGGTTTCCTGGAAATCTCTTGAGACTCATGTATCATGTCCATAGTTTTTCTAGGAGATTAGGTATTGAAGGTGATTCTGGACCCTCTGGGAATCCAAGATCTCCTGGACTTCATATTGAGCATCTTCTTCCAGAGTCTTCGGTGGGCTGGAGGGGCAGTCTGCTTGGCCATGAGAGAATTGCATGTTTCAGCAGAGGTAGGCCTGGGAGCAGTAGGCAGGCCGTCAGCAGCTGGTGGAGGCAGCCTGTCTATCCCATGGAGTCAGGGAAGTGTAAGGAGAGGTGAGCAACAGAGGTCAAAGCCGTCTGCGACCGATGGGCGTAACAGTACCCCCTTCTTAGGGCCCCTCCCAGGGGGTTTTGGCTTTCTCAGGTTCAAAGCATGGAACTGTTTGATCAACTCCTTGTCAAGGATGTTAACAGCAGGCTCCCAACTGTTCTCTTCGGGGCCAAATCCTTCCCACAAGATCAGATATTCCCAATGCTTCCTGCGCTTCCTTACATCCAAGACGTCCTCCACCTGATAGGTAATATCTTCTTCCGAAGCTAGTGGTGGGGCTCAGGAGGTTTTTGGAGAATTCTGATAGGATGAGCGGTTTTAAGAGTGAGATGTGGATTTTGAGTGAAGTGGGTAGACGAAGTCTGTAAGTGACCAGGCCTAGCCGGCGAAGTACGGGAAAGGGCCCGATGTATCTGGGAGCAAAGCGGGCTGAAGGCAGCTTTAAGGGTATAAAGCGGGTGCTGAGCCACACCTTGTACCCAGGGTTCAACTGAGGAGCTGCCCGATGATGGGCATCGTAGAACTTCTTTGATTTTAGGGCGGCTTGTTGCAGAAGTTGTTTGGTATGCTCTTGAGCCGAAATTTGCACTGCTGGAGAAGGTACAGACAGAGGTATTGGAAGAGGAGTCAGAGGCTGACGTCCGTAAACTATCTGGAAGGGGGATGACCCAGTAGATGCAGACTGATGGGAGTTCAAGGCAAACTCAGCCCATGGCAATAAGTCAGACCAGTCATTCTGCTGAGAGTTCATGTACGCCAAAAGAAACTGCTTCAGGGTGAGGTTTGTCTTTTCTGTCTGTCCATTGGCCTGTAGGTGATAGGCCGATGTGAGGTCCAGTGAGATGTCAAATTTTTTACAAAGTGATCTCCAGAACTTGGCTGTGAATTGGACTCCCCTATCCGACAGGATATGCCTCGGGAGTCCATGAAGATGGAAGATGTGATGAATGAATAGTTTGGCTAGTTCCAGGGCTGAAGGAAGACCGGGTAGTGCCATGAAGTGAGCCATCTTCGAAAAGTGGTCCACGGTGACCCAGATGGTGTTATTGCCACTGGAAGGGGGCAGGTCCACAATAAAGTCTGTGGATACGTGTGTCCACGGCTCACTAGGTGCAGGAAGAGGTTGTAGGAGACCCCAGGGATGACCTGCCACTGGTTTTTGACGGGCGCAAGTGGGACATGATTCCACATATGCTTGGGCGTCCTGTTTCATGGTTGGCCACTAATAGAACCTCTGGAGTGTCACAAGTGTTCTAGTTTTTCTGGGATGACCAGCGAGTAAGGAATCATGTGCCCAGCAGAGGATCTTCCTACGAAGAGGTCGGGGAACCACTGTCTTCCCAGCTGGCACCATGTGTGTGGCGATGGGGAGTACTTTGGTTGGGTTGATGATGTGCTGGGGAACATCTGGGACATCATCAGTGGTGAATGAACGAGAGAGGGCATCTGTTCGGCTGTTCTTATTAGCTGGTCGGTATCGAAGAACGAAATTAAATCATGTAAAAAAAAGAGACCAGTGGGCCTACCTGTGGTTAAGGCGTTGAGCGTGGTGTAGGTACTCAAAGTTCTTGTGATCAGTGTACACTGTTATTTGGTGTTGTGCTCTCTCAAGCCAGGGGTGCCAATCTTCAAAGACAAATTTGATCACCAGCAATTATTTGTCCCTGATTCTATAATTACGCTCAGCCGGAGAGAAGCGTCGGGAGAAGAACGAGCACGGGTGCAAAGTTTGGTTAATAGAATGCTGGCTGAGTACTGCACCAACTCCTACATCAGAAGCATCTACTTCGACGATGAAAGGTCATCGAGAGTCAGGATGACGTAGGCATGGCTCCTGCAGGAATGCCTCCTTAAGCTCCCAAAAGGTGGACATGGCTTTGGGTGACCACTGGGATGGATTGGCTCCCTTACGTGTCATAGCTGTGAGTGGGGCGGTTAGTGTCGAATAGTGATTGATTAATGACCTGTAGTAATTAGTAAAGCCTAGGAATCTTCGGAGTGCCTTGAGGCCCATTGGTTGGGGCCAGTCCTGGATACTCTTAGTTTTCTGTGGATCCATCTGAAACCCTTGGTTAGAGACCACATAGCCCAGAAAACGGACGGACTCCTTGTGAAAAGAGCATTTTTCCAGCTTGGCATACAGCTGGTTTTCCCTTAAGTGTTGCAGAACATTGGTGACATCCTGGCGATGGCTCTGGAGGTCTTGTGAGAATACCAGAAGGTCGTCCAAATAGACCACGACACAACTGTAGAGCATGTCTCTGAAGATTTTGTTCATCATATTCTGGAACACTGCTGGAGCATTGCAGAGGCCAAAAGGATTGACCAGATATTCAAAATGGCCATCGCTGATGTTAAATGCGGTTTTCCATTCATTGCCCTGGCATATTCTGATCAAATTGTAAGCTCCTCTGAGGTCCAATTTGGTAAATATCTTGGCCCCCTGGAACCTGTCAAACAGTTCGGAGCTTAATAGCAGGGGATAGCGATCCTTCTGTGTAATTTCATTTAAGCTGCGGTAATCTATGCACAGCAGGAGGGAACTATCCTTTTTCCCCACAAAAAAGAACCCTGCTCCAGCGGGAGACTTGGAAGGCCGAATGAAACCTTTAGCCAAATTTTCCTGTACATATTCAGACATGGCTTTTGTCTCAGTCAGAGAAAGTGGGAAGACTCTTCCTCAGGGAGGCTCAGTGTTGGGCAACAAATAATAGTGCAATCAAAAGAGCAATGTGGAGGTATGATGTCTGCAGCTTTCTTTGAGAACACATCCTGGAAGGAGGAATACTTCAGCGGAAGCCCCAGGATGAATGGCTGTATGGTTAGGCAGGGCATCGGGGACATGTTTTCCAAACATTTTTTATGGCAGTAGTCACCCCAATGAAACAGTTGGAGAGTACTCCAATCAAATTGTGGAGTGTGTATTTTCAGCCATGGAAATCCTAGGACCACTGGATGTATAGCCTTGTTCAAAATCAGGAAAGAAATTGTCTCTGTATGCAGGGATCCTGTGTGAAGTCGAATAGGGATCGTGGAGAAGGCAACTTCGCCAGGCAATGGTTCGCCATGGATAGAAGAGAGTAACAATGGCTTCGGCATACGGACGGTAGGAATCCACAAATGTTCTACGACTTGCTGGAGGATAAAGTTTCCACCGGCTCTGGAGTCTACTAATGCCAGGGTGTGGAACTCCTGGGTGTCCAAATTAATGGTGACAGGCAGTGTTAATGGAGGAGAAGGTGCAGTCAGGCCTAGGAGGAGTCCTCCAGCAGATCCTAGGCCTGGGAGTTTCCCGGACAGAGTGGACAGGAAGGTACCGCATGACCCCATTGGCCACAACACATGCAAAGACTGGCCTTCTGGCGATGATGTTTCTCCTTTGAGGATAGGTAACTACGACCCCTTTGCATCAGTTCCTCATCCTCGATGCTTAGTGAAGTAATGACCTGAGTAGATGACGTTGGGTGAATGCATGGGCACTTGAAGCCATTCTCTTGGTTCCTCTGACCTCTTGGGAATATTCACGCAGATGACGCTCTATGTGACCAGCGAGGTCTATAAGGGAGTCCAAGGCCTCAGGGAGTTCTCGTGCCGCCAACTTGTCCTTGATACTGGACTCAGGCCCTCAAGGAATATGGCTCGCAGGCAGCCCAGTTCCCAGTGCAATTCAGACGAGAGAGTCCTAAACTCAATGACGTAATCAGTCAGTGATCTGGAACCTTGTTGCAGATGAAAGATCATAGATCCGGAGATGGCCTTTCGACCTGGGTCGTCAACACAGTGCGGAAGAGGGCGAGGAAGTCTGGTAGGTCGTTAAGGATTGTATTCGTACATTCCCAAAGAGGCGACGCCCAGGCCAATGCTTTTCCGTCCAGAAGGGATAAGATGTAGTTTTGGAAACTACATCAGGAAAATATGCAGGTTGTAAGGAAAAGTGCATGTTGCACTGGTTCAAGAAGCCCCTACATAACAAGGGGTCACCTGCAAAATGAGGAGGTGCCAGCAAGGGCACTGGAGGGCGGAAGGGTGGCGCATGAGTAGCTGGGTTAGGCTTAGCAGGCGTTGGAACGGAGTACAGCCGATTATTCAGTTGATTGATGGCGCTAGCAAAAGTCTCTAGGATCTTCTGCTGTTCTGTGATTCATTGGGCCATGCCAGGGATGGCCTGGATTGCTGAGACCTGTGCCGGGTCCATGGACTTGGCAATCTGTTAGGATTAGTTAGTATGTGGGCCCTGGGCCGAGTTGAGAAATGGTACCGCCCACAGGGAGGAGCCCTGTGAGCCTCACCGTCGGGAGGCGAGGTCTCAGTGACGTCAGACACAGTCTCAGTCTAGAGTCTTTATTAAAGAGATAGAGGCACTACCCACAGAGTGGGGGGTGCTAGAGAGGAGGTCTCACAGGCCCAGAGACACAGGGTCAGTGGAATGGGGGATACCCAGAGGGAATACCTCCATAGAGTTGTTAAGGGTCCTCAGAGTGGGATACACCAATGAGGTCTTCAGTATAGATGGTAGTGATCTGTGGAGCGGGTTACACTGAAGAAGGTCCTCAGTAGAGATGGTAGTGGTCCGCAGAGCGGGGTACACCAGTGAGGTCCTTAGTAGAGATGGAATTGGCCCGCAGAGGTTATAGCAGTCCCCAGAGCAGAGAACACCAATGAGATCCGCAGTAGAGTTGGTACAGGCCCGCAGAGCGGGGTACGTCTGAGAGAGTCCTCCGTAGAGATGGTAATGGTCCGCAGAGTGGGGTACGCCAGAGAGTGGGGTATGTCAGAGAGCGGGGTACGCCAGAGAGGTCCTCAGTAGAACAGGAAGTAGTTCGTTTTCGATGCGCTATTTTTACCCCTTATACAGTAAGGGGTAATAGCGTGTGGAAAACGCGCGGCCAAACGGGGGCTAACAATGCACTCAGCCTGAGCGCACTTTACTGCATCGGTCCGAAGGTTTGCCCACCCTTAGCATAAAGGAACAAATTATCTTGTTTCTGAGATAGATGTCCTATGCAGAGTTCTGCAGGGTGGGTGTTGCAGAGATGGACTTCTATGAGGCTGATGAAGCTTAATTTCCCATCCCCCTTCCCATACTGTCCTAAGTTAATGTGTTCAATCATGAATTTTTAGCTATGAGGTCATAAAATCAGTGCAGGATTGACTACTGAATATTCTGAATAAGAGAAACAACACAGAAGGTAGATCGTAGATATGTAAAACCTTTTTTGTGGGGAAGGGGAGGATGTTGGATATATTTGCCTTTCAGTGTATTTTGTACCAGCCTAAGCTTTTGACATTTTTTTTCTCTGAGGTTTTCTACATGTGTCTTATTGCTACTTTTTCCCCCATTATTTTCTATGGAGCTGGCCCACATATATGTTTCAGAAAATACTTACAGTAAATGAGGCAATGAGCTGACTGAAGTGTGGGCAAGCATTTTTACATCTTCTCCAACCTTTGAGCTGACATCACACTATAAGCTTGTTCTGTGCTTTCCCTAAGCCCAATTCCAGAATATCTTGGTGACAAAAGAGTGACTTGTCATGTCCACAAAGGGATGAGCCTTGAGTATACTGTAATGAAACTGATAATGTAACAACCAGAGAGTCAGGAACAGACCTAAAACCCTACATAATGATAAAGGAGGTTTAGTTTGGGTTGCTGAGATGCATGGGATCTCTTGGCAGCATTTTTCAAATCCAAGATAACAATTATTTTTAATTGTCCACAATGGTGAATATATTTTTGGTAGAAATATTTCCAAGTCTCATGAGGAAATGAATTGACCCCTCATTGTTTTGATTTGGTAACTAAGATTAAATTCTAGAAAAAGTATCTGCTGTGAAAAGAGATAATCTGTAAAGCTAATGTAACCCTAAGCAGGCTGTCTAGTCTCAAGGGCACACATTTATCTCCAGGGTCTGCTCTGGCTAGCGCTCCTCCCATGTACTCTCGATCCCAGAGTTGGATTCTTTTTATGGAGGGAAGCTCTCGCTTATGGGCAGTGGAGTGTTACCCCTGTGTGTTTTGATAGCTGCTGCATCCCAAGGGGTTAGATGCTGGGACAAATCAGACAGGATCAGGCTCTGAGTGTTAAATTAAAGTTTATTGATCTGATAATAAATAAAAGACCATTTATCCCTAACGCTGAAGTTACAGATGAATTTGGTAGGTAGGGGCATGGGTGTTCCCTCCGGGCAGGTGTCCTTTACTTCAGCAATCTGAACAACGCTTCCCATGGTGAAATAAATGTGCACAAAACCTCTCCCAGCGGCCTACCAGAAATCCCCTTCTAGCACAGAAAAAGCAGTCCTATCTGCGTCTCCAACTCATTCCCAAACACCCAGCCTTGTGTACTGGTCCCACATAGGTAGAGATCCAGAGAGGAATCTCCAGGTCTTACTTCGTTTCCCTAGTTGTTTTAAATGGCAACTCCTTGTGTAGAAAAGTCTTAAGACTTGAGAATCTGCTGTACCAGCCTGGCTCCCAGTGAGAAGGGATGGTTAAAAACCTCCTCACAACAAGAGAAATCCTTCCTTAATAAAAAAACAAACCTTCCATGACTTGTGTTCTGCTGTCACAGGTGCTTGCCACATTCACGGGGTGAATGGGCTTCACTGATCTTCAGCCCCTGTGTCTAGCCAGCAAGGATGACCTTCCCCAAAGGAGTGAGGTTTAAACACAATCCCTTCTCAAAAGTAGATAACTTCTGGCCATCAAACGCCTCACGCTGCCAAACCTGTCACAGGTGCTTGCAACATTCATGGGGTGAATGGGCTCACTGGTCTTTAGCCCTGGAACAGGACACCCACAGCGGTTCCAGCAAAAAGTTTTTCTTATTGCAGCTAAGAACAGAGGAAACCCTCTGGCAGGGAATGTACAGAGTAGGTCCTCTTCAAAAAGCAAAAGCTTAATGAGGCAGGGAGACCTCACCAGGAGGGAGAAACCAGACATCTGTACTGCTCTGTGTCTGGCACAAAATGTCTGGATTATAAAGGATAAAGCAACCAATCCCGGCTCTCCAAGAAGGGAGGAGGCCGAGAGGGATGGAAGGCTCACATCTCGTGGTGGACTAGAGGGGCCGGTCACACTAAGAGGGTCTCTCTCCCTCTCATCAATTATGTAGGTATTACTGCAATACCTATGTAGAGCACACATTGCAATAATTAGGAAATTACCATAAAATACACCCCTTTTTCTACCGCATACAATATTTATAGCAATTTGACAAATCTAGGCCTGTGTTAAAAACTGGTTGACAATGAGTAGTAAATGGATTTCTCTCTAAAGAAAGGAGGACATAAGGGAAGTTTCTCAGGGATAAATCCTTGGGCTGCTTCTGTCAATGTTTTCATACTATGGCTTTCAGTCTAGGAAAACTAATCAAAGAAATTTCAACTGCTCTCCACATTATTATTTTATTTTAGGTTTGTGTGTCATATGTAGTCAGTGTTATTTATTTACATTTTTTTTACTGCTGTAGTGCACAGAAAGAGAGAGAGAGAGAGATAATATTATGGATCTGTGGACCATATCTACAATCTGAAACAGAATGGTCTTTTCTTAGGGAGTAGACAATGTTTATTTATTTATTTTATTTAATTTAGAACTTTTCTATACTGACGTTCAAGTGACTATCACATCGGTTTACATTAACTTTAGGAAATAAGAAATTACATGTTAAGAGAGGGAGCTAAGAAAGGGAGCTAGAACTGAGGGGAGAAAGGGCTGAAGTAGCAAAATCAGGTGCATGCAAAGCATGGTAACAAAATTGAATGTTAACACTTGTTTACGCTAAAATAACCATTATTTACAATATATACAGTATATACAGTCTGCAGGGGAGGAGGTAGCTAAGATGTAGCCGAGTTTAAGTGAAGGCCTGAGAGAAGAGTCAAGTTTTAAGGTTTTTTGTAAAGGTTTAGGTACAGTGTTCTTGGCGTAGGTAAGGGGGCAAAGAATTCCAAAGGGTGAATAAAACGGAAAATGTTATAATGCCACTGTATCGTTCCATGGTGAGACCCCATCTTGAATGCTGTGTACAATTCTGATCGCCACATCTCAAAAAAGATATAGTTGCGATGGAGAAGGTACAGAGAAGGGCGAATGGAACAGCTCCCCTATGAGGAAAGACTAAAGAGGTTAGGACTTTTCAGCTTGGAGAAGAGACGGCTGAGGGGGGATATGATAGAGGTGTTTAAAATCATGAGTGGTCTAGAACGGGTAGATGTGAATCAGTTATTTACTCTTTCGGATAATAGAAAGACTAGGGGCACTCCATGAAGTTAGCATGTGGTACATTTAAAACTAATCAGAGAAAGTTCTTTTTCACTCAACGCACAATTAAACTCTGGAATTTGTTGCCAGAGGTTGTGGTTAGTGCAGTTAGTATAGCTGTGTTTAAAAAAGGATTAGATAAGTTCTTGGAGGAAAAGTCCATTACCTGCTATTAATTAAGTTGACTTAGAAAATAGCCACTGCTATTACTAGTAACAATAACATGGGATAGACTTAGTTTTTGGGTACTTGCCAGGTTCTTATGGCCTAGATTGGCCACTGTTGGAAACAGGATGCTGGGCTTGATGCACCCTTGGTCTGACACAGTATGGCATGTTCTTATGTTCATAAAACAATACACTTCATAAAACAAAGACAGAATAATACACAGTAAAACAAAACAATTAAAACAATAAACAAGATCCATGATATTTTATAACCTGAAATTTAACTAACAAATAAAAAAATACTGGTTAAATTATCAGCCATCAAAAGCTTGTGAGAAATAGAAAGCTTTTACTTTCTTCTTAAATAATTTGAAGTCTGCTATTTCTCATATAGCTAGAGGGACAGAATTACATAAGGCAAGCCCTGTTATTGAAAGTATACACCTTTCTGATGAATGGTAATACTGTTAGGTGATGCTCCACTGATCACAGCTGGTGCTGGGGAGTGTACCTTTCAAGAACTGTAAATAAATACCTAGGTCCTTCACCAGTGATAGCTTTATACACCAGTGCAATCATTTTAAATCTTACTTTCTGTCTTACAGGGAGCTATGCAGTTCCTAAAGCTTTGGGATAATTTGCTCTGAATGTAAGCATCTGGTTTTCAATCGGGCTGCCACATTTTATAAGGATTGCATTGCTTGCAGTGATGATTTTGAGAGGCAAACATACAGAGAGCTACAATAATGAACAGTGATTCTCAACTGATGTGTCGTGGCACACCAGTGTGCTGCTAAGCACCGGCAGGTGTGCCGCACATTCCAGCGAGAGACTGAGTGCAGACATCCTTGCACTGCTACTGATGCCTTCTGAGCTATCAGCATGCTCAAGCCCAAATGGGAATGGCATCAGTATTAATGAGAGTTGGCAACTACGCATGGCCTTTTCTTCTGCCCCCCATGGCCTGGAAGAGAAAGTGAGGCTCAACGGGGCATGCGGGAAGAAGAAAGGGCCATGCCTCATTCAAAAGTATCAGCCACATGGCTCAAGGAGCAGTGTGGGCCCAGAGAAAAACAGTTAATGATTTGCAGCATTAGACCCTGTGGCCGATGTGATTATTTCTTGGGCCACGAGGCTGGAGGAGGAGGCTGCTGCAGCTCCCAGGTGTGCTGGGGTGAGGGGAATGAGTGAAATTCAGAGCAAGCCAGCATGTGTGTGTGAGAGAGAGAGAGAGAGAATGTGTGTGATTGAGAGCTTGTGTTTAAGTGAGAGAGATCTTGTATATGTAATTAAGAGAGAGAGAGAGAGAACATGTGAGTGATTGAGAGAGAAACTGATTAGGGAGGTGAATGGTATGCATGTGACAGAGAGAGACTGTCCAGGGAGAAAACTGGTGTGCATGTGAGAGAAAGAAACATCAGGGAGATGACTGGTGTGCATGTAAGAGAGTAAGACTGGTCAGTGAAGTGACTGGTATGCATGTGTGAGAGAGAGTGAGACTGGTCAGGGAGGTGTGTGCATGTGAGAGAGATTGAGAAGCTGGTCAGGGAAGTGACTGTGAATTTGAGTGAGACTGGTCAGGGAGGTGACTGGTATGCATGTAAGAGAGAAAAACTGGTCAGGGAGAAAACTGGTGTGCATGTGAAAGAGAACAATGTCAGGGAGGTGACTGGTGTGCATGTGAAGAGAGAGACTAGTCAGGGAGGTGACTGGTGTGCATGTAAGAGAGACAGAGACATGCCAGAGAGGTGATTGGCATGCATGTGAAGAGAAAGACTGCTCAGGGAAGTGATTATATGTGTGTGAGAGAGACTGTCAGGGAGGTGACTGGTGTGTGTGTGTGAGAGAGAGAAATTGGTGAGGGAGGGGACTGGCATGTGTGTGTGTAAGAGAGGTGACTGGTGTATATGTGAGTAAGAGACTGGTCAGGAAGGTGACAGAGAGAGAGAGAGAGAGAGAGGCTGATCAGGGGGGTGACTGTGTGAGAGAGACAGAGACTGGTCAAAGTGGTGATTGTGAGAGAGAGTGTGGTCAGGGAGGTGACTGGTATGTGTGTGTGTGTTTGAGAGAGAGAGATTTAAAGTCTGGTCAGGGAGATGACTGGTGTGTGAGAGACAGAAACTGGTCACAGGGGTGTGATTGGTGTGTGTATGTGTGTGTTTGTGTAAGAGAGAATCTGGTCATGGACCCTAAGGAAGAGGACTGTAAGGACAGAGCTTCAGCAGCCCCTGCTGCTTCTGGTGTGTGCTGCGAGCCTGCAAGAGAAAGGAGTAGGAGAGTTGTTGGAGAGGATAAGTTAAGGTGGCTTTTTAAATTGATTTTTCTTGATTGACTGCCATTTTAATTATTGGGTATTATGTGATGTGTCTGCTGTTTTGAAATATTGAATTAGTGTTTGGAGAATGTTTAATAATTTTTATGAGTTTGTAATTATTGGATATTATTCTGTTCAGTTGTTTTTAAACATGTATTCTCTTTATTAGTATAATTGTACAATTATTTTATATTTCTTGAGGAATGTGTAAATAAAAATGTGCAGACAAAAACTGAACTGAAAACAGCAAGAAGCCAAACCCTGTATGCAGTGCAACAATGGAAAAACAAAAACATTAATACCTTTATGGTCCTTTATTCTGTGTTTGGTGAGGATCTGTCTGTGTTCTGCATGTGTGATCCAGGTAAGGGTATTCTGCAAGTTTGTAGTTTCTGTGTAGGGATCTATAGCAGCTTGGCTTGTTCTGTTTTCCTAATAAGAGGTGCATTGGTATTAGGGCCTGGTTTAGTATTTGTAGTATTGCCATTTCATAGGTTGGATTGTTACTGTTTGAGTGTGTTCCATATTACAGTTAACTTTTATGGATTAGTTTATGTGCATTATTGCAGATCTTATAAATGTGTTAGGTGCTATATTTCTATTTCCATTTCTTCAGGCTTGCACTGCATGCAGAGTGGCTTTTTTGGGGTTTCCATTCCAGTATCTGTTTCCATATTTGTAATTTGTGTTCTTTCTGTACTTGTTGAAGGTTGGGTCTGTGTGTGTCACCGAGGTGAGGTATTTTTCTAGCATGTAGGCATTTGTATCAGTTTTCTTTGCTGTGTTTTCTCAATAGTACGTACATTGGTGTGGTGAACTGCTGTCTTTTCATAAGAAGGGTTATTGAGCCTGGTAGTAGGGAGAGTTTGTGTTGCTGTTACGGACATGACACCAGAATGTCCTAGTTTTGGGGGTCAGGGGGTTCCTGTGAATGTAGAGTGTATGTTTATTTTTAGCCTCATGACAGTCATGTATTCAGTGTGTCACACATGTGAGAGCCAACTGTCAGGTGTGTCCTGACAGAAAAAAGGTTGAGAACCATTGATCTAGAAAGCCTAAACCAGAGCTTGAACTAGCATGCAGAAATCCTCATTCTCAGTAAGCATCTAGCATATTAATCTGGCATATTAATCTGAGTTTGTAAAAGGCAGCTTTTAAAGTGTCTTTATCTGAGTACTCATGGAAAACCTGGCATCTGCCTGGATTTCCAAATCATGGGCTTCAGAGAAAAAGAAAAAGTGGTACCATCTATCTATAATTTGTATTGCAATAGTGGCAGAGAGGTACAGTTTAACCCTATCCTGGAAGCACACCTATCCAGTCAGGTTTTCAGTATTGCCACAATGAACTTGCATGAGATAAATGTGCATATACTGCTCTCCAATGTATGCAAATCTATCTCATGCATATACCATTATGGATATCCTGAAAATCTGACTGGTTGGGTGTGCTTCCAGGAGAGAGTGGAAAACACTGCCATAACTAACATACTTCAATCTGCCATACATTCAATGCAAGCTTATTACCATGCAACTGTATCTTCACAGAGATGCATAGAATCAGGTAGGACAAAGTGTTGAATGTTGTCAGATCCTAGCATTGATATTACATGAAGAGATTAAGCCACATATTGCTTGTACATAGATACTGAAAAACTTGTTTGCCATGATCTCTCACTAGCAAAATCCTGTTGCCTCTAATCCTGTGGTCTATTGGATTCAAAATACTACACTGGGTCTTTCCTATAATAGAGGTTTCATTAATTTACTCACCACTGAAGTTAGACTAGTAGCAGCCTCCTCCCTGCTCCCACATTTATGAAAAGGACCTCTGCTCAGTCTTCTTAAATCTGAGTTTAGAAAAATCATAATCTGCCATCTCAGATTTAGGAGCTGTTTAAGAAATATACAGTATGATGTAACAAAAGCATAATTGTGCACAGACAGAGGTAAGACAGCCATGCTTAACTACCAACCAAAAGTGATGAGGGAGTAACAGGATGACTTAATATGAACAAAACTCAGCAAACTTAAGGGGGTCATTTATTAAGCATTTTTCCCATAGACAGAGAACGTGAGAAAAGCCTTAGTAATCAGGCCCCTCCGTTTCTAGAATTTCCGGTCTTCCTTTGCGATATAAATATAAAACCTCATGTTTGAAAAGGGGGATAAAAGAGCGTCCTCAGACTTTTATGGGCCTGTAAGATCTGCAGGAATCCAGGCTTGATCTCTTTTACATCTGTCCCAGGCTCTCAGCGTTATCTGGTTCAGCTGCCTTTACTTTGTGGCAGCACAAACCTCTCGAACAAAGGACCCTGAGCAGTTGCTGAGTGGCAGGTATTGGATATCTGCAGGGAGAGCAGGGAGGACAGAGAAAGCGCTAAGGAAGGGGCTGGAGGGAGGGATGCGATCGAGTGTTGCCGCTGCAGACAGCCCCCATGTGCTGACCAGTTGACATTGTAAATCTACACCGAGGAGCTGTGTGAGGGGAGTCTGTCAGGCTGACAGTGTAAATGTGCAGCACACACAGCCTGGGAGAGAGAGGAGCCTGCCGGCGGGTGGGAGAGCGCTGGTCACACGGAGATTGAATTACAGCTGAATTAGATCTGAGCTGTGGGAAACAGCACCTCCTGAACGTATACACACCACACACACACACACACACACACACACACACACAGGGAGATGGGGGCGGGCAGCTGTGGTGAAGTACTAAGGGCAGCGAACAGCTAACTTAATTACTAGATAGCTTTCCACAACATGTTTGTCAGTATTTGTAGACTCCACTGTTTTAGACTGAAAGGCTCCACAGTGTCAGAACAAAGTTGTGGGCAGTCAGCATTTAACACACAATCCATTTTTTGTTGTTTTTTTAACCAGCAGCTCTGGAAAGGCTAATTCTGAAAAAAAAAAAGGCTTCTATTCTGGTGGGAAAGGTTGATGCTGGATTGCAGGTTTCATATTCTGAAAACTTGATTGACTGGGGGAACTCAGGACTGCTTTAGGAACCACTGCCCTAATCCAATGATTAATATTGCAGGGTCTCCTCCTCACATTTTCTTCCACCTTTTTCTCATTGCTGCCCTCTTTTCACTGATCTTCCAGGAGTGCAAATATGCACATGTACTTCTTGATCTTTTTTTTCCAGGGAGGCTTGATGCTGTCGCAGAAGTGCATGAGATCACGCATGGTAGAAAACCCAATCTGTGTCCCTTCTTCAGACCCAGAATACAAATTTGAAATGCCGGCATCAGATGAGGACCCAGGGGAGGAAACTTCCACAGGCTTTGAGGACCAGCTGACTGAGCTCCACACCTCAGAGGCCTTGCTGAGCTTAGCATCCTTTTCCCCTTTCACCCTTCTTCGGTGGATCTTTCCCTTCTTTTCTTTACCTCGCCGTAACGCCTATCTCCACCTTCAGAGCCTCTTTCACTCCTCCAACCATGCACTCACAATCGCTTACATTATAATCTTTCTGTGCAAATGTTTCCTCCCTTTGCAGAGGTTCATCCTTAGGCCTTTCATTTTTCCAAGTTCCAAAAAGAGGAGATGTCCAGAAAAAGAGCTCACACAACAATTTGCATACATAATTTATATTTAACAAGTCAAGTACAATTCGTGCTTAACAGTTAATGTCTCATCTACAAATAGGGGCAGATTTTAAAAGGAGAGTGCGCACGTCCATGTGCGCGCAGTTCCCGGCACACGCACATGGACGCACCGATTTTATAACGTGCTGGCGCACGCATGTTATAAAATCCATTGGCCGCGCGCATGTGCAGGCGGCATGGAAGGGGGGTGAATTTTTATTTATATTTATTTATTTATTTAACACTTTTCTATACCGACCTTCATGGATAAGACCATATCGGATCGGTTTACATCGAATAGGGTAAACAACTGTAGTGCCAACTAACTTAAATCAACAAAGGTGTGGAAGAGGCAAAATTACATTCAACAGGGAGTAAGAACTTGGGAGCTTAATCAGCTGGAAAGATAGGTTAGAGCAGGCCGAAATTTATAAATATAATACCATTGTTAAAATTGTGCATAAGGTGCTTAGGAGTATCAGGGTCTATGGTCCAGTCAGAAAAGGCTGTCATTCGAGCATATCATTCCATCATAGAGTAAGGGCTGACTAGTGAATGTCAGGGGGTTCAGAGAAGGCTTGACTGAAGAGCCATGTCTTGAGTTTTTTCCTAAATGTTAAGAGGCAGGGTTCCAATCTGAGATCTGCAGGGATGTTATTCCAGATATCTGGGCCTGCTATCGAGAAGGCTCGATCTTTTGTCGAGGTAAGGCGTGTGGCTTTAGTTGGGGGAAATTGCAGTGTTCCTTTGTGAATTTCTCTCGTTGGTCTATTGGGAGAATGTAGTTTGAAAGGGATTTCGAGATCGAGTTGAAGTTGGTGGTGGATGGATTTGTGTATTAAAGTGATTGATTTGTGCAGGATTCTAAAATTAACTGGTAACCAGTGTAGGTTCCTGAGGATAGGTGAGATGTGGTCTCCACGGTTGGTGTTGGTCAGTAGTCTCGCTGCGGCATTCTGTATCATCTGTAGTGGCTTGGTGGTAGACTTAGGGAGGCCAAGAAGGAGGGCGCTGCAGTAATCAATTTTGGCGAACAACAAAGATTGGAGAACTGTCCTGAAGTCCTGGAAAAATAGGAGGGGTTTGATTCTTTTTAGAACCTGGAGTCTGTAGAAGCAGTCTTTGGTTGTGGTATTGACCATTTTCTTCAGGTTTAGGCGGTTGTCAAGAATTACCCCGAGGTCTCTTACATGTTGAGGTCTCTTACATGTTGACAATTTTAGTAAATTATGCATGGCAATGCAATCGGACCTCCTCCCCCCATTCCCTCCCAGTCTGTTCCAATTAAGGAGCGGACTAGGGGGGGAACTTTCCTATCCCTAACCCTACTCTTCCTAGCTCTTCCTCTCTCCACCCCAACCCCTAAATCTTTCCTATCTATCCTTTTTATTTTTGTTTTGGAACTTACTTCAGGCCTGGAACTGAAGTAAGTTGCGTGCACCAGCCAGCTGCCGGTGTGTGAGTCATTGGGACAACACAAAATGGTGCTGTCCAGGTCCACCCCGTCCCTCCCCATCCCTCTGACCTGCCTCTTTGGAGAGGCCTGGCACTTATGTGCGTATCGGGCTTTATGCAAGTGGCTGGGCCTGTTTTAAAATGCGCACAGCACACGTAAGGCCCAGCCACGGGCATAAATCCCGAGTGCTGGGTTTCAAGCTCCCCTGCAGGATTGTCCCATCCAACCCCATCTACATGATTCCCACCCAACCCCATCTACATGAGTTCTGAGTTTTAATGTAATGTCCTGGGCCGTACATTACATTAAAAAAACTAATATGCCAGCAAGCTCATAAACTGCATGTAGTCAGTTAGCCTTATCCTGGGTTGTTTCTTGTTGTGTTCATGTATATTTGTCTTGAGAGTGTATCTTTCGCAGAAGACTTGATTGCTAGTTAAATACCCATGAAAGTCTTTGCTAGAACCTGGGCTTTTTTTCAGCGGCACCTTTCTCTCCACCTACTACATTTGCTTCGTGTTCCCTCCAAAAAAACCCAACCATGCATCCTGCATTCAGTACCGGCACCTTTTATTCCCAGAAAGAAAGCACTGGCAAGAAGTATCTCTGAAAGTACACTGCATAAGCAGAATCCCTTTAAGTGAGTCTATATTCGGGCCACTGGCTTTGCATCAATGAAAAAATACACTTTGAGTTCACATTGTGAGAAAGGGCAGTAAAGAAGAACTGCGTGATCTTCAATATTTCTGAATAAATTGATATTTTTTGATTTTTCAAAATGCTTGGTACATTTTTTACCAGAAAGTTATGGAATTCTCTGTCTGAGACATTACGTATTTTACCGGATAGAAAGAAATTTAAATGTGAGCTAAAACCATGGCTATTCAAAAATGCATATGAACTAGCAGAATATACTGAAACACAAAGACATTAAGGATAAAAGATAATAACCGACTCATGAAGAATAAACCAAATGAGAGAATATAATAAATTTTAATGCATGTCATAAAGTACCACCTCTGTAACCAATCATTGTTTGTGTGAAGAATGATAACTATAAATGTTGCTTTGTAAACCGTTGTGATCTAAACATGGAATGACGGTATATAAAATGTCTAAATAAATAAAATAAATACATTTTTGGTGTGATGGTAGTTTTTGGAACTCTTTATCATTATCACTGCAAGATTTCACAAATTTATGTGGATTACTGCACTGATCAAAGCACTCGATGTCATCAATTTCCATGCCTTTCTCTAGCAGGTATTTGACATAGGCTTCCACAGCAATTCAATGTGATGCCTCACTCACAGCAATCCACATGACACAAGAGAAGCCTTGGAGCGTTTCCATCCATAGCTCGGAATACTCTGCATGTACTGTACAAATTTTGCACTCTGTCCTGGAATATGTCATACTCTGCACTGGACCCTTCCTTGCATTTTGGGCCAGCACTCCCTTGACTTTCAGGGACATGAAGTGCTGAGTCTTGTGATCAAGAAGGACATTGCACAATGAATTCAAAGCTTTCCTCATTTCCACAATGGAATTCTTTTCCTGCTCCAGTTCTTCAATGTGGGAGTGGAATATGCTTATGAGAGCGAGCATGTGCCATCTCACTGAAGTTGCGTTCAAAAGCATTTCTTCAGCAGAGTAAGTGGTTTGCCTGGGGACAAGAAGAAAGACTTTAAAGCTGGAAACATCTGAAGTGGCCTTGTAATTCCAGGAAACAAGAACAGTCAGCATGTCTTGCTGTGAGTGAACAGTTTTCTATATTCAACTTCCACAAATTTGCTGTATTCTTTCAGGAGTTCAGTCCAGATAGTGTAGATGTGGAAGTAGTTGTACATTTTCAGGAGAATGCTCTCAGTCAAGGACACAGTTGTTTAAAATGTATGCTGGACAACCCCTACCAATTAAAGTCCGTTTCTGCATCAGCTTAACATAAGCATTCCTTCCTTCCTTCATCTCGCTGGAGCCCACTAAACATTGTATTATAGTCATCAGCAAATGTCACACAAGTCTCAGGCAAATGGTCCTTTGTCAGAGATTCAGGGACATAGGCTGCAGTCTTATTGGGTGCTCTGCAATTGTATCAGTTTGGTATGCAAACAAACATTTTTTCAGGCAAAATATTGTATCACCAGTGGAAAACGTTTGGTAGCACCACGATTGCTGCCATCCATGGCTACGTAAACAGTAAGGTCACTGTTGTTTTTCAGTGCTTGCAGGTCACAGTCAACAGAATCTGGTGCAGGCACAACATTAACAATTGCTTTTGTGTACTTACTTTGCAGATATAGATGCTTTTTATATATTAGATTCCCAGTCATCTTGCCCATTCTGAAACATGGAAATTGTGTCCTCATTTTCTCAGTAAAGTGACACTCATGTTTTGGCTTTTTAATCTATTCTCCAGTGGATCACAGAATGGTATAATGCTACCTCCTCCTTCCTCTCTATTTCCTTCTTTCTTGAATGAAGGAACTGCCTTTAAACAAAAGTGATAGTAATAGTCATGTCCTACCTAATCTAAGCCTACTCTCTTTCTCTTAACTGAGGAAGGAAGGGAGTGGACCAGAGTGGAGAGAGCTCACTGCAGGAGCCCTACAGGGACCGAGAGGATGTACAGTGGCCACAGAGAGGACAGGAAGTGAGCAGAGTTCCAGAGGCACCACACTGCTGCCTCTGGAGTTTGGTGCTTCTCTCCCTCTTTAGTGCTCTCGTGTGTCCAGAATGACTAATTAGGCAGAAGATGGTTTCTCTCATCTTGTGGGATAGTTATGGACACGTAAAAGCATTCCTCCTCCATAAAAAAAAGAGGACATTTGCCTAAAAATAAAAGAAACTGGAGGATACGTTCTTTTAAAAGAGGACTGATGGTAGCCCAGTTTACCCTGTTTCTCTAGCTATGGCTCCTGGCCCTGCCCATTAAACCCTTTTGATAATGCACATCCCTGATTTTGGTAGAATGCATTCCACTTCCATATATTCCGAAGTGTTTTTATGTGATTGTACTGCTTCTCGCTGTCTCCAAGAGTATGCCAGGCCTTGTGTAAGGCCTGGGGCTGCTGAGTATGGTCACATGGGAAGGAACACTCGACCTAACCACCCTTAATATATGTGGCCTATAGCCAAGTACATGTCCACAAGGCAGCTAGTACTCATAAGGCCCATTTGGTGGTCCAGGTTCCCTCTTGTATGTTTTGTGGTTCAGGAAATGTTGGGTATGCGCTTCCCAGAGAGCTGTGATGTGTCCCTTGGCATCCTGCTCTCTTCCCCTACCTTGTGTCAGGGCTGAATAGGATTGAGTCTGAGGCTCTTGCTATTCAAGGCTGGGAGACCTAGTAGCTGAGTTACAGAGGCTGCTGGCTTTTCAAGGAATCATAGTACATTATTCCTTTAGGTCAGAGAGAGTTAGACATGCCTATACAGGCACCCATTGGACCAATATAGGGTGTGTCCCAAATTGAGTACTGAATATAAGGAGCCGTAGTCTTACATACCCTTGCATCAGTTGTCTTAGAGCTTACTCTGGGAAACTGCTGTATGTTCCTGCCTTTGATCCTGGCTCCTGCATTGATTCTGGTTCCTGTCTTGCTGTCTAACTCCCAGTTCCTGCTCTGTGTTTAAGCCCTGAACCCTGCCTGAATTCTCTCCGGTAATCAACCCCTGCTTCCTTTTCTGGTAAATCCTAGGAGCCACCTGCACCCAAGGGCCCCAACCTGCAGGAAAATGCAGCAGCTTCAGATCACTTTCTCAGCCTTTTTAGTAATACCTTGCTGCTCCAAAGCTCACCATGAGACCAGGTGTGGTACCTTCCTGGCCTCGCCAGAGTATTCCATGACACCTTTACACCATCAAGAGTCCACTGTATCCCTACAGTGGACTCTTGATGGTGCTACAAAGTCCTCCCTGTTTTGTGTTGCCTGCCCAATGCTGGCTTCAGTCAATCTCACCCATGGAATGTACCAGGAGTGCCAGGTTGATTCAAGCCTTCCACCTGGGTGTTGGCCCTTTTATGTCCAATTCTCTCCTATCTTTCCAGGAGGCATCTTGGTAGAGTTACAGGCTGCTTACAATAGTATTGGGTGCTGAGCTGTTCTCATCCCTCTTGGTTTGAATATGCATTGAAGATCTGGGGCAGCCATCCTGTTGACCCATGACTACGTTTGCAGTGCTTCCTAAACCCCAGCAGAAGACTTCTGCTTGCCTAGCAGATGGCTCCCTCTCCTCCAGTTTATCATCCTAGTTGGTCTTGGACACATCTCTGCTTCTAGCAATGCTCCTGGTAGTTCCAGGCAGGACCATCATTATAGGTGGGCAAGATGGGTGCCCGCATGGGGCATCAAGCTGAGGAGATTCTGAAGAGGTAAAATTGTAGGGTGAGTCATACATCACCAGCCCCATTTCACCTCCTTCCCACCCACCTCCAGACCTGCACATTTGTACTCCTCGGGGCTCTCTCTGCCCAAATATAGGGGCAGGAGCCATATAGCCAGCCTGGGGAGCCTTCCATCCCATTCCCCTACTCCTAGTTGTGTACATGACCTCTATGAACTGGTCAATAGCTCAGTTTTCCCCAACATGGAGGCGGGAGCCAGGCAACCAGCCAGGAGGTAAAGTTAAGTGCTAAAGGGGATGGACTCAGGTGCAGAATTTGCCATACAATGTAATAATGCTAGACTTCAGAGTTGTCTGGTAGACATTTTCAAAACCTGGAGCTTCAGGACAGGAGCAACTGATGATTACTCCTGCCCTTGAAAGAAACCAGATATTTTAATTATTTTTTATTCTGCCTTTCATGACACTTCAAGCAGATTACACTCAAGTACTGTAGGTATTCCCCTATTCCCAGACAGTTTACAATCTAAGGGCCTGATTTACTAAGGCTTTTCTGCCATTCTGTGTTAATGGGACAAATGCTTAGTAAATGAGGCCCTAAGTTTAAACCTGAGGCAATGGGATTTGAACCGAACCCTGGCTTATTAGGATTACAGCCTGCTGCTCTAACCACTAAGCGGCTCTGCTACTCATTGATTATGTAAGAGGGGTGGGGGAGGATGGAGGGATTTGGGGGTCCTCAATTAAGTCAATTTGGTGGGCAAGAGGAGAGGACACTTTTCTTTCATTTTGTTTTTTGTTGATTTTGTTCTGGTTAAACAAAACTAAACAAAATAAGCACAAAATGAAATGAAAGCAAACCAAACCAAGTTTTTCATGCACATGCCCCTAGTAAGTTTCTCTTTTCTGTGTCCTTCTCCTCCATCGCATACTCCAGACTCTGCCCTTTTCACCTGGAATCATCAGTTGATGCATCATGCTACCTCTCTGGTCCTATTAAATTACTACCTAAACCCCCATCTTTTTGAGGTTGCATTTAAAAATGTATTTATGTATTGCATTTATTTCTTTCTATTTCGTAAGTAAAAAAAAAATAGGGAAACCACAGCCAATTATAAGTCAACCAGGTCAGCAGTGCAAATTCAATTTAAATTTAAATTGAAGATGTTAACAAGTCTGTCGTCATGTTCAGCAAAACTGAACCGCTCAGTCAATTTGATCATTCACCTTATCCAGTAATGTTTGTACTTATTTTTTCAAGATTATTTTATTTATAGGATCTAAAAATTCAAACAGTCCTGATGTTAAACTTTGGAGCAAGCCCAATATGGCTGATGTTTCACTTAACCAAGGTTCATCAGGGGTAGAAACATTCATTGAGAAAGGCATCAGGCTATCATCTATAAATGTGTGGAAACCATAAGTTGCCAAACAGTGTTCAAATGATAATAAAGAAATACTTATCTGCAAGTCCAAATATACAATGTATCAGGACAAACAGGTCTCGGCAATTTCAAGTGTTCAAAATTGAGAGAACACGAGAACTCCTTATAACATGTGATGATGATGTGGACTGAGTAGCTGATGAGTATTCACCTGAAAAATAAGGTAATTAGTGACGCAACAATGGTAACATAATAGGCGCATGACCAGCCTAAAAAAACACTTAGGTAACTCTCAGAATTAAGACCTAAAGGAATGACAGATTTTAATTTGTAAATCCACCAGTCTTAAATTTTAATTTGTAAATCCACCAGTCTTAAAAGTTTAAGATACAGATCACCATCACCAAGCCACTTCACAGACTGTTGGTCAATCACACAACAACTTAAATCGTTAAACAGATGATGTTCTTCATCGCAATGAGCAACCAGTGGGGCATTGAATTGGTGATGCATAAGAGCAGATCGATGCTCTATCATCCTGGTCTTTATCATCTGCATGTAAAATTTCTTACAAGGACATTCAATTAGGTAAATTACTACCGATGATGTGCAAGAAGCCACGTGTTTTAACTTGATGATATAATTTGTGGCATGCACAGTAAATACTGACATGTGCATAGATATGTGGCATACTGAACAATCCCCACATGGACTAAGGGAACCATCAATAGATCCAAAATTAGAGTACATGCATGTTCAAAAATCCAAGTGGACCAGTAGGTCTCGCAAATTAGTCCCACGAATGTATGTGATGCATGGTGGATCTCTGAAAACATCATGAGTCTGTAATATGTGCCAAAGGCGCAGAGTGGAAGTCTGAACTTCATGGACCTGGGGAGAAAAAGGTAAAACACAGGTAATGCATGATGACTCTTCTGATCTGCGTGGCAAGAATAACCATTCATGGTGGCTATATTTAGCTCTTTAAAAAGCCTGCCATATGCTGGCTTTTGGATATTCCCTTGCCAAAAATCTGTCACTCATGGCACACACTTGATGCTGAAAATCCATGATGGATGTACAGGAACAACAAAGTCTTAGAAATTGGCTCACCTGCAGAATTTCTTTTAAAGGACACGAATGCGCACTAGCAAAAGTAGAAGAGTGTTAGAGCTAACAGTCTTATGATACAGAGTAGTGGAAAAACCAAAATGCATCTTGTGAACCATAATATCCAAAAACGGTATAGTATATTGTATGTTAGCAGTAAATTGAAGATGAAAATTCAAAGAATTGAGCCAAGCCAAAAAATCATCACCTGTTTTTCTGATGAGGAAATATCCACAGGGACCAGTATTTTACATTTTGCCCAAGATCCGCAAGAGATTAGTTGACCCCTTGGGCTGGCCAATAGTATCAGGCAGGGGATCGCTTCTTGAACCCTTGTCCCACTTCATTGATTTTTTTCTGGCTCTTTTTTTATCCTTTAACGACTTCATATATTCGCAACTCACAAGACATGATTGTTTTTTTGGATCAATTACATATTAACACTTCAGATCTATTTTTGATTGCGTTGGATAGAGTCTCTGAATACCAACATTCCTCATGATGAGGCCATAGATATGAAGAACTTCATATTTATGAAGCGCATGTTTGTGGGCTGCATGCAAGCAACACAGATTTTAAAAGCTGTAAAATATGTGCGAATGTACCCGTGTGTGCATGAGAAATAAGGGGGCGGAAAAGTGGTGGGGAATGGGTGGGACATAGGCGTATCAGGGAGGGGCAAGACATAACTCCGAATTTTAAAAAAGAAATCCTCAATGCGCGTATGCTAGATATCCACATAACTTTACTGCTGATCCTGATGAGGTAGATCTCCTGATGAGGTAGATATCAAGTTTTAAGGCGTTTTGGAAAGTGCGAGGGGTCTGGGTCAATTAGACAGCATGCAGGATGAAGAACCAAATGGGTTTGAATGACATTGCTATTAATTGGACAAACTGGTGGACTGGAATGTTCCTTGTGGGAGAATGTTTTAAAATTCACTGACATACGCACGTAAAAGACATCATGGGCCTATTGAAGACATACGCGCTAGCTGTGCTCAAGTAACCTCTTAAAATTAGGAGCATACTTACGCGCGGTTGGTGCATTTTAAAACATTTGCATGCAAGGGCGTGTACAATTAAAAATTCTAGCATATCCTCACTCGCGCGCCAATATGTGAGTGTGTGGGCACCCATACGTTCATTTTAAAATCGACCTGTCAATGCTTACATTTTTTTTTTAAATGTGAAATATAAGAAGTGTACAGTGAAATCAGAAAGGAAGATAGTTTACCATTGACTGAGGAAAAAATTATCAAAAGATGGCATGAGTGCATCGAAAATGAACTCTACAATGATGACAGACAAAATACTTCAAGCCGGCAAACAGGTCACTTATCTGGATAAGTCTCACAGAATATCTGGATAATGTTATCTGGATAATTTTCTCGGGATAAATGTAGTTCAACCGTTAAGCTTGACCAGAATAACCTGCATAGCTTTACCCTGACAACACCGAATATCAGCTAAAGATTTACCGTGTCTTGGGCACAGTGCCTGCACAAAATTTACTTGCTCAATGGGTCAACCCTACAGACTTGTCTAACTCACTTCATAAGTTAACCAGACAAATCTTTAAATATTGATCAATTTGTATCTATTAATAGAGAAAATGATAATAGAGGAAGTAAAAAAAGAACTTGCCAAAAAAATAAAGTACATGAAGCTGGAAATGTATCTGCAGAATTTCTACAGAATATAGACAAGAAAGAAATTAAATCTCACAGATTTGATAATTCTTATACACATCACTAGAGAATTTCCAGAAACTTCCATGTCAATATATCTTTATTTCCTCATAATAAACAAAAACAGGAGTATGGAAGTTACAGGGCAATATGTTTGATATTACATATATCTAAGATACTTTTATAAGTCATTAAAAACAGAATCATACCAATTATTGAACTGTGTACGTTTTTTGGCGCCAAAATTTGTTTGTCCATTTAAATGCTGAGGTCTGACAGCACTGCTTGCGCTTCTCCTTGTTTGAAGATATATTTTAGTAATGAGTTTGGTAAACATATATCATGTTTAAATGTATGTTAGATATATATTGGATCCATGTTTTGTATCAGTCCCTGTTCTTATTTGATCTGAATTCTTTTGTTTTTATAGCTTGTGAATACTGCAAAAAATTACTGTCCCTCCCGACACAGCTGTGTTTGGCGAAACACGGGTCCGTGTCGGGGGACCCCTCGTTTGAAATTTGTGCCTCTTTAAGCAATGGAATATGCCGCCATGATAAAATAAAGATTTGTCCCTATGAAATCTGAAGTGTGGGACTGATTTAATATTACTGCATTCCCTTGATGATTGGACTCAAATGAACAGGGCCATCTTGGAGTACGGCCAGCGGTTTGCGGGGATCAGGAGAGCCATTAGACCAGGGCTTCCCAAACCTGTCCTGGGGACCCAAGGGTCAGTCGGGTTTTCAGAACACCCACAATGAATATGCATGAGGTAAATGCATATTCTGAGTCTCCATGGTATGCAAATGTATCTCATGCATATTCATTGTGGATATCCTGAAAACTCGACTGTCTGTGGGGTCCCCAGGACAGGTTTGGGAAGCCCTGATTTTAGTCACTTGTTAATTTTGACTCATCCCCTATATCATTGTTATTATAGCTACGGGCATCAAAACCTGGAAGATGGAATTTGTTCAGTTAAGTGGCACTGAACTATGCTGTACGTGCATTTTTATAGTTTAAACATATATGCGTGAAGATTTTACACACGAAATTTGTTGCACTTAGCCCAAGTAAATTGCTCTTTATGGGGCAGATTTTAAAATGTATGCGCGTGGCCTACATTTGTGCGCACTACCCAGCGTGCACAAATGTACTCCCGATTTTATAACATGCGGCACACACAAGAGCACCTTGCACATGCCAAGCCCTCGGGGAGATCAGCTGGCTTTCCCCGTTCCTGTCCTCCCTCCCACCTTCCCCTTACTTCCCCTCCCTGTCCTGCCCCCCAGCCCGAAACCCCCCTCGTACCTTTATTTTACAAGTTACGCCTGCCTCTGGCAGGCGTAACTTGTTCACACCGGCCAACTGTTGGCGTGCGATCCCCCGGCCCAGCGGCCTTGCAGAGGCCTCTGGCTCTGCCCTGCCTCGACCTCGGACTGCCCCACCCCCGCCCCACCTCGGGTTGTCCATTTTTTCAATCCCCGGGACTTACACGCCCCCTACGCGCATAAATCCTTTAAAATCTGCTCCATGTGTGAAAGTCCGCAAATTTTCTAACAACGCACATGACTGAAATGACCAGTTTTACCAAATAGTCCACTAGTTTGCCCAGTCCTTCTCCAGGTCATTGAGACCCTCCTGGTTCTGCAACCTGAAGTCCTCCTGTTTACCCTGACCTCCTGCACAGACAACATGCCACAATAAACAACGTTTAATATTACTTAGGTCAGATAATGAGCAGGTGTAAATATGCATGAGTCAGCTGCCAATCTATAGACGTAAGTCTTTTATAAAATAGCATCTTACCCGGGTAAATGTTGGTTCCACCCTGGAATGCCTCAGTCCACCCCTTTTTTTTACACGTGTATGTCTGAGATTTATAAAATAGCACATACACCAGTAAATGCTATTTATACGTGTATATGCTAATTTTTCCGTGCGTAACCTTTTGAAAATTCACCTTTATATGAGAGCGATTATTTAAGACTGGTGCCAAGTCCCGAGCCTGAGGGCCCAGTTCTTCCTCCCTGTTTGGAACAAGCTTGGAAGTAGCGCTGGGTTGTATCAAATCCCAGGAGTTCTGTGCTGACCCTCTCATGAGTGCAGAGAAATAAATTATTTATTTAGAAGCCTGCTGTTACACTGCACGTGCTGACCAGAAACACATTTGTGGGTGGAGGGGGCGTCATGTGTCAGCCACTTGAGCAGTCTGATTGGATGAATAGTCTCTGGTACTGTGCTGTAAAGGAATCTTCTCTACCTAACTATTGTATTGGTTTTAACTAATTTTACATTTATATCCCCTTTTCGGGGCACATAAATTGATAGTATCTGATGCTGTTTTTGGAGCCCCACACCAGTCTCTATGGGTTCATGATGCAGTGGTTGTGGCAGAAAGGCAATGCCTACATTTCTCAAACTTGAGAGGGAAAGCAGCACAAAACAATTCTTTCCTCTCAGTGACACCATCCCCTCCCAACTGCACCCCCGACTTCATCCATGCACTGATAGATGCCTCTAACGATCTCACACCTCGGGATTAAGGAGGGTCTCACATAAGGATACATTCAAACAAGAAAACTTATTTTACAGTCCGGGGCTTCCAGCAGTCAGAAAAAAAACAAATCCTACATATTCACTGATTATATCAGTTACGCAATTGAGTTAACAGCAATAACAGCAATCATAACCAGACTCTCCCTCTAAAATAAATATCTCCTTCCTCAAGTAGCATAACATATTCTTCCTCCCTCTCTTCTAGCACAGAAATAGGGGAATTAATGCCTTTCCATTGTGAAGAGATAGAACCAGTACTCACATTCCTCATGCATCTTATTCCCTAGTCCAACAATGGGTTCCAGCCATCTTTGTAGTCCATGATTCCTCCCAGGGCTCTGCTGGCACTGTCCAGAAGCCTAGTATTGAAATCCTGGAACCAAGGCCTTGCTGGAAACTGGCTAGGAGAGGGAGGCTCTCCCATCCTGACTTCACCTCAGCTTCTAGCCCCAACTCCCCAAAAGAGAAGAGACACATTCTCAGGCTGAGCACCACCATATAGTGAGACTTCCCTTAGAGGACCTTCATCAAAACATTCCCTGAAAGAGACACACAAAATCTCCTTCATAAACCACTGCATAATCACACATGACACCATCCTCAAAAGTAGAGAAATCCTTTAGAATGTTTTCCTAAGGCAAAATTCTAGAAACCAGGAACTGATTTAGGCCCCTGTCACTCACACTCCCAAAAAACACACACACACACATATTTTCTGTGCTCACATATCTTAATCTAGCTCTCTTTTCTTAAAGGGGGCAGCAAGTCAGTTGGCTCTGAAAGAATCTCACTCAGCAGGGGTGAGGGAGGCATTCCCAGGAGACAGTGGGGAAGCAGTTCTCTCTTTTCCTGGCACTGAAATGCATAGCTGCAGTACAGCACACAAAGAATGACATTTTGTGGAGCAGTAATGTCCTGGTGCCTTCAGATTACCTCAGTAAACTCCACGGTGGTGGAGGGAAGGAGGAAAACACCACTGTGACTTGTTGATTGGGCTGATGAAGGGACAATTCTTGCTTTCAGCTTCCTTAATCTCCTGTTTTACACAGGCTTTTGTGAGCCAGCATAGCAAGAAGTGAAGTGAACTCTAAAACTATTGATTTATTTCTTTTTTTTGCTGTACATTTTCAGTGCATGTTTTCAAAATACCCTCTTAGATTCCATGCCTTTAAGTTTATATAATCTTCCTTTCTATAACCACAGTGTAATATCATTAGCATGCCTGTTTTCTTGCGACAACAGGAGAGTTTATCAGAGCAAGTACTTTTTATGGGTCAGCCACTAGTTTCCTGCATATCATATACACATATGCAATTGGCACTCACCATTCCTTAGCTATTGCTTAATAATAATGCCTATACAATGTAATTTCAGTTTGGGTCATGCTTTATTAATGTAAATATATATTCAATGCATATTACAATATATAGGTAAAATACAACAATATAAATTATCAATTACACCAGCATAAAATATAAGCATCAAATACTTTAATACATATAAATTCTCTACTACGGACTGACCCCCCCCCCCCCCCCCCCCCTATCATATACGTTATATATAATTCCTCTGATTGGAACCATTTACCATAATTTGTCACTTGGGCGGTTTAAGTGCTGGCATTTTGACCTGACACCAGAGTAGGTTGGTACAAGAATGAAAACAGCATTGGTGAATATAGGGAGCATCATCTTGCTGGGTTATATGATCTGCCTCTGAATATTTAAATCGTGTGTGTTTTTGTCTGTGTAGGACCTTCAGTGTTTACTTTGTCTTATTGGCTATTTTGTAGGTCACAGGCATGGGCACATTCTTAACTCCTATTAATGATGGTACCGGCTCAAAGAGTGCTTGAGTTGGACAGAAAGAAAGTGATCAACCAACCTCATGGGAAGCTGACAAGAAGGGAGACACTGATAGTCTTCACAGATCATCCAAAAGATGTTCACTTGAGCCTGACCTGAGCCTGACCTACAGAAACAAAAAGATATGATGGTGCCATACCTATGTACGGAGACTAGAACTTTTAAGAGCAGTCACTCACAGGTCTGTTTTTTACCATTTCCTGCCCCAGTACTTAAGAAGCTTATATATAACATCAGGATTTCCTCTGGCAGTCCCATAATTAAGAAAGTTGTTGCCACTGTCCATCATTTTGGATAAAAATGTAACCACTTCTTAGCTCTGTCCCTCAAAACTAATGCTCCATGAGCTAGCTTGATAGCTCAGTGACAGTGGATGCAATGGTCACAGCTCCTAGAAAGATGGGTTTCTCAGACACTGCACAGCAGTGACACCTGGTGGCTGGAGAAATTTGCTATCTGTGGCCCCTGGCCAAAGATCATCACTACAGTGGGTGGGCTAGATGGGGAATGAAGGGAGGAAAAGCTGTAATTAGGGGAAAAACCTTCACTGGTTATGAATGATGACTCATGGCACCATAGCCCTTGTAGAGACTTGCTCCAGTTGAGCTAGAAATCCAGAAAAGGAGGACTTTGTCAGGTCATAAAATATGTTTTTAAATGGCAGATTAAGATGGTCAACTTTTCCATGGATCATAACTGGACACCCCACCAAACTTGGGGAGGGGAGGTTCTGGGTGTGCATGTGAATGTATGTATTTATTTATTTATTTATTTATTTTTGGTTTTTTATATACCGATCTTCTTGCACTGGATGCAAATCAAACCGGTTTACAGTGAAACAATTCAACTTGCCTAAGAGCATTACATGGAACAAAGAACATGGAACAAATATGAGTGCTTGTGAGCATTCCATAAAAAAATGAGGAACATTTAAACATTTAGAAACCTTTGGTAACAATTCTTATACAAAATGTGAGTAAATGTGTCATCACTGTTAAGACGAAATCAGGTGAATGATTGTCTTGATTGAGAAGGAATACTGGGACGGGAGAGTGAGGGCGGACACGGGGAATGGAAGATAGGGTGGAGGGGCGAATAGAAAAGAAGGTGTAAGGTGGGGGAGGATTTAAAGGTGAATTAATAACATATAGAACCAATCAAAGTTGTCGTGGGTAGTACATTTTGGGCCTTCAAGGAAACGCAAGGCTGAATAGCCATGTTTTCAGTTTTTTCTTGAAAGAAATCTGGCAGGAGTCTTGTCTGAGTTCTGGTGGGAGTGAGTTCCAATGGGTAGGACCTGCAGTGGATAGTGCCCTATTACTTAGCGAGGATTTGGCTTGAGGGACGAAAAGGGTGTCTTGGTAAGCTTTTCTGATCGGTCTCGTGGATTTGTTGGTGCTGTCAAAGAGACATGTATGTATGTATGCATGTATGTAATTTACCTCTGGCCTGAGGCCAGGAGGAAGAGAGGGCCTATTTTTACATTTAGCATTCTAACATCAATTTAGCATATATTTTCTTCCTTTCCTTTCTACAGAGGCATTGCCAGGTACATAAAAGCCACAGAGCTCAGACCCACCCTGAGATTTTGATAATTAACAATCATGATAGGCCCCCATCTGCCCCTTAAACAATCCTATAAAAACACAGAATGGAATCTACCCGAGTTCCTGCTGACCTTATAATGTAAACCAACCACACTACAAGAGCCAATGGGAGACCCAGTTCTGGTTGATTCCTTCACTATAAATGATGCGCTGCCAATTTCATATCAAACAGCTCTCACCAGCGCTCTTCCACTTGGTCAGGCATTCTTTCACAAAATTATTGAACCCTGTACCACCTCTCTCCAAATAACAAAATTGCATATAGAATAACTTAATATGGAAAATTATATTCGTTTTGGGATTCTTGACAGATTCTAAATCCTTTTACTGAATCGGCATAAGAATTTTCTAAAAATATTGTACACAAGCTTTTGAAACAACATAGGCCCCTTCTTCAGATGTCACCTCAGAGACATTATTCATATCTGAAGACAGGACCTATATTGTCTTGATAGCTCATGTACAATATTTTTTAATACTTACATAGATCTAATAAATGCTATTACAGTCTGTGTAGAATCTGTCTACCCTAGTAGCCTAGAGATGTGATTTATTTGAAATGAATAGGTAATTGGAAATGAAACTGGGCATTTTTGTTTAAAACAAAATGAATTGACAATGACCCTGAAAATATTGAAAATTGTGATTGCCTTTATTTTCAGATCTATTTCAAAACTATGGGGCAAGCAAAATGACAGGTTTTTGTTTTCCTACTCAAGGCAAATCACTGAAATCATACAGAATGGAGTCTGGGTAGGAAGGGACAGGGAAGGAGCAGGACCAATAGAGATCAAGCAATTTTTTTCAACCAACCTATCCCAGCTGGCACCTGCATGGATTGACAATGAGCTCCTCATTTTTTTTTAAACCTGAAACTGAAAGAAATACCATTTTGTATTCAATCATTTCTCTGCTGGATTTCAGATGGCAAGGTCATGCTTCTGAAGTCCTATCTCAGAGCCAAAGAAAAAAGTTTAAAAAGATTTAAAAAGGAAAGGAAGGAAGGAAAACATAGCAAGGTGGTCTGGTGCTGTTTCCTGTAGTCAGTGTCATTGTGTGAGTGGAGACGCAACATTTTAATCTGTTAATTGTTACAAAGTTACTGTATCATTGTAAGAGTGGGACTCTGGGTGCACTTTAACTGAAGACAGAGATCTGTTTTTATTTTACAGCTGTCTCTGAACAATGAGCACTGAATTGTCCAGGCAGAATACTAACCTCTCTTTTCTTTGTTCTCTTTGATTTTCTGTGTATGGAGAAATAGTTAGTATATGACCTGAGACATTTCCTAATGGAAGTCTACATGGTCATAGTAAGCATACAGGTAGCATGGGGCAGACTTTATAACAAAAGAGACCGTGTATTGTTTGTTTTGCTGCCTGTGTCACTTCACACTAGACTAGAACTGGTTTTATAGTACTACAGTACACAATATTTACTGGAACACTAAAACCCTCTAACCACTAATAGTGACTGAGTGACTGTCAAATTCTATCATGCCACAGGGAACAAAATGTAGACATGGCACTAGTAGCAACAACCATGGCAAAGGAAAAGAGAAGACTTCTCCTCTAAAGGGACCTAGGGCAAGCATGAGTAACACTACTGATGATAACAGTGAGAAGACAAGGATTCCCCTGCCCAAGGCAAAGACATTTTTCTAGCAGCGAGAAACAACAGATAGGGTTGAGCAAGAAGAAGCTCAAGCTGGAAGAGCGTCTGCCGCCTGCTCCTATTCTCGTCTCTCTTCCTATGGGGCAGAGGCAGGAGAAGGCAGAATCACTGGAGGGGTTTAACAACAGAGGGGCAGGTGTATTAAGAGTGGAGCACCCAAAAGCAGCACAGTTGTTTCCCTTTGATTCCTCCTGAGCCTGTCTGTAACAGAAACTTGGAGAAAGTATTGATTCAGAAGACTCATGTGAGGAATTATCCATACTCTCAGATGATGCTGAGCTTCTAGTACCACAGGAGGGTTTGGGGAATATAATTACTAGTGTGCTATCATCCAGTGAGCAGCTGCAGGAAGCAGAAAGTGATACTGCCAGGAAAATGAGCACCCCCCAGCCCAGGAAAAGCAGTTTTTACAGGGCGTGAGAGATAGCCCTGGTCTTTTTCCTTCCAGTCAACCTTCAACCATCAGTAGCACCTAAGGATCCAGAAAGAGCGAGGGGGTTTTATAAGACATCAGAGGTGTGGAGGCACTTTAGGTTAGGGATGAGCAGTGTTTTACAGAATGCATTCACTGTTGAGGAAAGATACTGGGCCATCTTATAAACAGTGGTATGCGGTATCATTTAAAAAAAATGAGCACCCATTAGTTTTAGTTTCATGAAAAACTGTGAGTACTAGCCTGGGAACCCCGTCTACTACTCAAAGCAACAGCAGCAGGAAAGCCAAAGAAAAGGGGAAGTCTGTCTCCAAAACTGATACCCTCAGCCCCTTCCTCCGGTTAGGTGACAGAAAAGCAGCTCACAACCCCATGTCAATGGCAAGCCGCCATAGCGCTGATGGGATGTTTACCACATCACTGTCCCGTAGTAAGAGGCAGCCAGCATCAAAGATGGTGACATGGTGCATCAGGGAAATGATTGCCCTGGATGACCAACCCCTGCGATTGTGAAAAATGTGGGCTGTAAGTGGCTGCTGCACGTCTTAGTCCACAATTACAAAATGCCTTCTTGGACAACATTCATTAGACAGGTTATCCCTATCCTGTATGCTCAGTGCCAAGCTTGCACGTAGGCACAACTGGCCAAGGAGGAGAGGTAGCATTCATTTTACCATTGACATCTGGACCAGCCAGAATGACAATGGCAATGGCAATTTTATAGAATGATTTTCTGAGGTAATCAAATTGGTTAACATTTAAAACAATAAATAATACATATAAATTATTTAAATAAAATAAAATAAGATAAAACAACCAATACAAAACAATGAAACATAAAGTTCATTTATTTATTTTATTTATTTAAAATCTTTATATTCTGTCTATAATAAGTGGATTACAGCAGAACCATAAAACAATAACATAAAATAAACAAGTTACTAAACTTCACAAGCAAAAAAGAGAATATTGTCCTTGTATTGAATATTGATGATTAGGGAGACTGTATCTTGCTGACAGATGGAAAAGTATGTTTTGTTGTCTTGGCTTATAACGGATCTCGAATGTCAATTCAGCCAATTGCATGATCCATCTCCTTTCTTTTGCTACTGTATTCTGTTCTGAAAGCCATACTTTTTTCCTAAACATAATTATCATATTAAAAAACATCTATGAAAGATCCATGCTATGTAGCCAACATTCAATAAAATGCATTAAGGAATTAATATACAAACTATGGTTCATTAATAAATATTAATCTAATCATCAAACACTTTAGAAAAGAATCAAGCATCCCTTGATGGCACATCAGTGGCAGCTGGCTGAGACAGGGGCAGGCAGCTGTTTGAGGCAGGGGCTGGCAGCACCTTTAGTAGGGTAGACCAGCAGGGTATAGGCGGGCTGTGCTGCACACTCAGGTGAGAGATATCAGCTACACCTCGGTGGATATCGTAGAAGCAATAAGGAAAATGAGGATGAGCTGGCAGCAAGAACAGAAAGATAGGTCTATTGTTCCTGGGGGGTTTTGTTATAGAGTGTGGCACTAACATGAAAAAGGCAGTGGAAGATGGAGGCTATGAGGGAATCTGTTGTTTTGCATACTTATTGCACCTGGCAACAAAGGACACCCTGAGGGCCAAAGAGGAATACAGCAATGTAGTTCTGAAAGAACTGAAAGAGAGGTGCAGAGAAATAGCAGGGCATTTTTATCAGAGCACAAAGGGTAGAACAGCAGGTCTATAAGAAGCAGGAGGTTCCTCTGCACCAGCTTATTCAGGATGTGGGGGAACAGGTGGAATTCCACCTATCTAATGCTAGGACAGCCGTTTAAGACGTCTCTGAAAAGTGAGACAGATGTAGACCACCCCTTGGAGTATCATAATTGGCTACACCTTACACAGGTAGTACAAGTTTTGAAACCCTTCAAGAATGTCATGGAGGATCTCAGTTCCATAAAGCACCCGGGTGAGGTCACATGGGTTTTTCGGTGCTGAACATATTCATATATGTAATATGGGTTTTAGAGATTAAAAAACCCCCATGATATGAAACCGCGGCATGTCTAGGGTGGGTACATGCAAATCACATTTAAATGAAGCTATTAGCTATTACAGGACAGTGAGCTTCATTAATACAGAGAGCAGCATTAGCAGTGAGACATTTTAGCACTTCTTTTTAAACTCTGAAAATGTAATGCCTGGGTCAGAACAGGATTAAAATTTAACTCATGTTTCTGGTGGCCATTTTAGTCCATTGTGGTGCTGTGTGTAGGTGCTTCTCTAGCTTTTCTCTGGTAAACATGGATTACAATCATTTTTTTGGATGCTTAGGTAAATTTTGTGGGCGGGCTGAAGAATTAGAGCGGTAGAAGCTTTAGAGCAAAGAAGACAGAGAGAAGAGAGAGTCTGGTGGCCTTTTTACTTCATTGTGATTCTGTGTGTAGGTGCTTCTCTGAGCTTTTCTGTGGCTTATGCGCTGGATTGTTTTGGTACATTTGGCAGGTGAGCTGAAGAATTAAACCGGCAGAAGCTTTAGAGCAAAGAAGAGAGGAAAGAGAGAGAAAGAAGATGTTTTATCGCTGAAGAAGAAAGAAGGGTCCGAGAGGAGCAGGCTGTCCTGCTTCGAGCTTGTTGCATAAGGAAAATACCGTGAAGGCTGACTGCTGGCCACCTTAGAAATTGAAATCAAACCAAAGCATTAATTAAATAAAAGTAAAACTTAGGCTCGGGGGTGGATACCAAAAGTGGAATAGTATACCCTGTTTGGTGGATGTTGCCAAAGATGCGTACTATCCCGCAGTACATGCACGTTCTTTGCGGGGGGGTGATAGTTGCCCAAGGAGGCAGAATCTGTGCCCCCCAGAGATTTCCATCTCATATGGACCTCAAAACACATCACAGGCCTGCCAGGTCACTTCTATCAACCAAGCAACACTGCAGCATTTTCCAAACTAGCGTTGGTTTTTAATGCCGGTTTTTTGTGGTTTTCTGCATCTCAGCTTTAGCTCCAATTTTGGAGCACTTTTTGGATTACCACGGATTTTTAGCACTGGTTCATTTGTATACCATTAGTTTATAGCGTTGAGTGGGGCCATGTGTTTTTAACGCACGCATTATTAGAAACCGACACTACAATTTGGTGCCCTTTTTGGCACAAGTTTTATTATATTGGCTCCCCATATCCCCTGAAGCCAGCAGGAGAGTAGCAGAGGAGGAAGCCAATAAACCCAGGCTAGAGAAACGCACTCTCTGCCTACCAGTCAGCCAGCAATCCTCCCTCCCAGCTCTTTAAGTTCCTAAGCTGATTTGTCACAGGCTCTGCCCCCTGGGTCAGCCCTGACTACAGAACCCACAGCTGATCACTCGCTCTCGTCCTCTGTGGTCCTATTCAAGGTGCACCTGGAAGGAGCAGCTTCCATTTCGATCCGAGGCCAAAGCAGGCAGGGTCGTGAATGAAAACCATATTCGTGAATATAGGGAACATCATCTTGCTGATCATATGATCTGCCTCTGAAAATTTTGTTTTTTTTCTGCATAGGATCTTCAGTTTTAACTACTTTGTCTTCTTGGCTATTTTGTCACTCTTCCCTTGGTTATGTCTCTATGTACCTCAATATAGCAGTCATAGGCATAAGCCCACTCTTAACTCCTATAAGTGATGGTATTGGGAAAATGAGTGCTAGAGTTGAACAGGAAGAAAGAAATATATCAACTCTAAGTGGGAGGGGGATCGGGAGGTGTGAGGGTGCTGGGTGGCGGGAGTTCCTGACCTAAACTTTTTTTAATTAACACCTTTGTGGGGGAGGAGTTGGGGGGATCTCTGAACCTCCAATGAATTTTATTGAAACCTTTGCTAGGAAGGGATGGGTTGGGGGACCCCTGAACCCCCAATGAATTTTATTGAAACCTTTGGGAGGAGGGGGTTGAAGGGACCGGGACCGATGCTTTGCGGGCACATTACTCTAATTTTTAACTTTTATGGAGTCGGCCCCGGGTTGTACTGGGGTCAGCCCTGACCCCCACTCAACCTTTTTTTCTTCAGCAGGCACTTTTTAAGTGTGCGGCCCTTTAAGGTGATGGCAGTCCCTTGAGGTTGGGGGCACCATTGTGTTAAAGGGCCATTAACCATGTTCTTTTGTCCCGTAATGTTTGGCTGCAAAGCAAAAGAACGCGCCATAGAGCCAGGATGATTTTTGGGGAGTGGGCCCCACTATTTGGGACCCCTACTGCGAAAAAACATTGCAGCTTGATGAATCCAGGCCTTAGTGAAGCAGACTCAGAGATTTGTGCCCATTTTGTGCCTGTGGGAAAATTGCAACAGGATAATTGCAATGAAGATTATTAATTTTTATAATTCAGTTTACAAAATGCATGAACAACAGCCAAGAAAGAAATGCACTGCAGACAATAAAATAGTTTCCAACCTTTGCTGCCTATGGCTTGAGTTTCTGGCTCAGCATTTCTCGCTTCTCTTATTTTTTGGTCAGGTCACTATTTCTTTGTAATTTTCCTTCTCTTTCTTCTCCTCCTTCCTTTTTCTTGTCTTTCGGATCTCTCCCTTCTTCTCTGTCTCTTTCTTTCGCCCTTCTGCCTCTCCCTTCTGCTCCTCCAGTTTCTTCAATGCTCTCTTCCCTATTTTCTCTCCCTTTCCTCTCTGTATCTCCACCTTCCTCCTTTGCACTCTCTTTACCCTCCCCCCTCCATGTTCTCTCTCCTTTGCTCTCTCCTCCCCTCCATCTTCCTCCAGGGCACTTCCCCAAGCCTTCTTCTCTCTCTCTCCTCCATCTTATGCTCTTTCCCTGCAATCTCTCTCCTTATTCTGGTGGTTTCTCATCACTAGCTCTTCCTCCAGCACACTCTTACCTCTATCTGCCTTCTATGCTCTTTTATTTTATATCTTTTCCACCTCATTCCTCCCGATGTCTGGCTCTTCTGCCTCTTCATCCTGCGCACTGTCACCTCTTCCCTTTTTTCCAACATTCCCTCCACACCCTTTCTTTTACATTATCTTCTCTCCCTCTTTCTCCTTTCTCCCGCACATTCCTCCTGCAGGTGCTGACATTCCCTTTTCCCCCTTTCTTATACAGGTACTTTTTCTCTCTTTCTACCTTTCTCCCGTGGGTGCTTTATCTCCCACGCCTGTCTCTACGCTATCTTCATCCCCAGTGCTTCGCTGCCTGCCCCAAAGCTTCCATCTTAATCCCTTCTCCCCACATGATTAATCCCTAGTGCTTTCCAGCTGAAACTGCTGTGCTGGGACTGCTCCAGCTCCAGCCCTTCCCACTCCTGTCTCCAGGCAAAAAAGCAGAGTGAGGTGAGGGAGAAGGGGCATGACAGACAGAGAGGGGTTAGATTAGCAAGCAGAGCAGCTCTGCTCTGGTCTTCTCTATCCACTTCAACCTCAGCCTCCCCTGTCCCCTTTCTCCTTTTGTTCCCTGCACGCTGCTGGAGAGAGGAGGTACTGGAGCAGTAAGCAGAGGGCTCTTATAAGCTGAATGAAGCTGGGCCCTGGTCAATAGCATGCCCTGGTCAATAGCATGCCCGTGCCTAGGGTCACCCCGGCTGGCCATGCTTGACCGGAGATTACAGAATCTGGTTGCCCCTACAACCGGACGTTTGCTTACTTAAACCTATTAATCACATAAATGACCAAAGTTGTTCTAAGGAAAGTGCAATGAAATCAAACAGTAAGAAAAACAAAGCTGGATTTAAGATTTTGGTGCCCATAGGCAAAATGCACAGTCTCTTTGAACTTTTCCTGGCACATGGCCTTAAAGCAAGCAGTAGGAAGCTCCTCTTTGGTCTGGATATTTGGCGCCTTCAAAATTTGGCGCTTGAGGTAGATACCTAGGCCTAAGTCCGGGCCTGAACAAAATAGACAGTAAACAATACAAGCCTCCTATTCAGACAAGCCATAGACACATACAGCCATTGTACAATTTGCTCAGAAACCAGATTGTCTGGTTCAAAACCAGGCAGTTTGCCACCCTAGATGTGTACCTCACTTTCCTTCAACATGTGCCACATCAAAGCTTCCAAATTTGAGGATGCTGTCATAGGAGGATTTCATTTTTTTTCTTTTGTTTTTCCTATGCATTCAGTGCTCACTGTTAACCTGGCAAGAATCAGACATCCAGAAGCAAAAGCATATGATGAATGCTATGTTTCCCATACTGGGAGTCAGTCTCAAACACTCTTTCATGAGAACATGAAATCTTTGTGAGGTGGAAAAGCCCTGGAGAGGACAAACATGCTGGTGGCTGATGAAACCCACTTCCCCAGCTCCTGAAAGAGACATGTGGAGCTCACCCTACTGACGGATGAAGGAGATAGGCGGGCAGCTGCTCAGAGACGTGAGGAGGGTGAGCGGCAAAGAAAGGAACGGTCGTGGGGAAAGGGGAGGGGAGAGGGAGAAAGCGTGAGTGAAGGGGCTTTATGCTCTTGGCTACTCCACTCTTCCCTTCACACACTCAGAAGCCTTTAAGACGTGGGGTTCCAACCTTGACATTTCTCGGCATTGTTCTCGCTTACCTGTATGGTCCTAGGTATGCACATTAGTCCTGACTTGCAGAATCCTCTTCTAATGCTCAGTATGGGCAGAAAAGAGTCTGGAGTCAAGAAGGATTATGAATTACTTAATCTTTTTAATATGAACAAGCTCCCTCTTCAATGGGTGACCTTCCTAGATGCTAATATAATAATACTTACTTCCCAAGAAAGATACAGCCTTATTAAATTGCACTTCACACAGGCTCATTTCCCTTATGAACTCTGACATAAAGATTCTGGCTAAGATTTTACAATTCAGGTTAGAGTCAGTTATTCCCCTTTTGGTTCATCTGGACTAGTCAGACTTCAACAGGGGAAGAACTTCCACTGTAAACACTAGAAGACTGTTTAATATCAAGTGTTGGGTCCAACAGTACACAGTTCCAGGCCTGGTTTTGTTGCTAAACACTGAAAAGGCCTTCAATCAGGTTTTATAGCCTTTTATGTCCTGTATAATGGAAAAACATAACTTCCCTTTGGAATTTGTAAACTGGATCCAAGCTTTGTATGCTGAGCCTCAAGCTGGAGTTGTGGTCAATGGGTATTCTTCCTCTTGGATTCCTGTTTTATGTGCCTCTGCACCTGAGGACTGGAGGGCTATATCCAAATGTATCACCAGTTTTCAAAAAGGGCTTCAGAAGTGACCTAAGTAAATACAGACCAGTGCAACACAGACATCAGTGCCGGGTAAGAGGGTGGAAGCTATTGTTAAGAACAAAACTACTGGTCATAAAGATAAACATGGCTTAATGGGGAACAGCCATCATGGTTTAGCAAATGAAGGAAGTGATTTATTTATTTTATTTTAAAACTTTTCTAGACCGTCATTCAGTTGGGTACCATCATAACAGTTTACAATAAGGCACAAATATTACTATTAGGAATAGATCAAAAATTCTATCATTAAACATGTGCCTTTATGGTAACAAGATCTTTATACATACTTAAAAGAGCGTGTTGTAATTTGTCCGTATTTATAGAACCGGAATTAGAATAAAGATAATAATAAGAAATTAAAAATGGAGCAAAATACCCGGGTATAGTTGGGTATTGAGTTTGGGTGTTTTTGCCAGTCGCCATTTTACCCCTGTGTTCTACTCACCTTTCTCTTTGTTGTACGCTTGTTTGCATAACCATGTTTTTAAATGTTTTCTGAAGGTTTTGATGTCTCTTTGCAAGCGGATCTCGACAGGCATGGAGTTCCATAGCATAGGGCCTGCTAAGGAAAGTGCTCTCTCTCTTACCTGGGTTAGTTTGGCTGTTTTGATTGAGGGTATGGTCAGTAAAGCTTTATTAGCTGATCTTAGGTTTCTGTTTGGGATGTGCACGTGTAGTGCTGTGTTTAGCCAATCAGCTTTATCATTATGTATTAATTTATGTATGGTACATAGTGTTTTATAATGTATTCTTTGAAGGTGTAAATAAGCATGTGGACGCATGTGCGCTAGTCAATACAGAGTATTTGTATTTTCAGAAGGCATTTGATAAATTATCTTATGAACGATAACTCAGGAAATTAAAAAGTCATAAGCTAGGGGAGAGACAGTAATATCTTATTGAAGATTTGTAACTGGTTAAAAGAGAGGAAACAAAGAGTAGGATTAAGTGGGCAGTTTTCCCGATGGAAAGAGGTAAATAATGAAGTGCTTTAAGGATCTGTACTGGGACCAATATTTTACTTATTTATTAACAATCTGGAATTGGGAACAACATGTAAAGTGATCCAATCTGCAAATGACACAAAAATATTCAAAGTAGTTAAAACATGAGCAGACTGTGATGAACTGCAAAACCTTGCCATTTAAATAGCAGAAGTAATACAATGTGAACAAATGCAAAGGGAAAAATAAGTACAGACACACAATGCTGGTTTCCATAGTAAGAGTCACCAGTCAGGAAAAGGATCTCAGAGTTATTGTAGACATTGTATTAAACTCCTCAGTTCAGTGCAGTAACAGCAGTCAGAAAAGCAAATAGAATGTTAGGAATTTTTCAGAAAGGAATTGAGAATAAAATTGAGAATAACATAATGCCTTTGTATACTCAAGGTGTATTGAGTACTAGATAGGGTACTGCGAAGGATGACAAAAATGATAAAGGAGAAGGAAAAGCTCCCTTAGGATGAAAAGCTAAACAGGTTAGGGCTCTTCAGCTTGGAGAAGAGATGACTGAGGGGATATGGTAAAGGTTTATAAAATCATGACCTGGGGTGGAACAGGTAAATAAAGAATGGTTATTTTACTCTTCCAGATAGTACTAAGAGTAGAAGATACTCCATGAAACTAACAAGTAGCAGATTTAAAACAAACTAGAGAAAGTATTTTTTCACCCAATGTATATTCATGCTGTTTCTGACAGATGATGTCAAGGAATCTAGCAGAGCTGGGTTTTAACTGGAGTTTGAACAAGTTTCTAGAGGAAAAGTCCATACACAATTATTAGCCAAGTGGACTCGGGAAAACTACTGCTTATCCCTGAGAGTGAGCTACAGGGAATGGATCTACTCTTTAAAATCTGCCTGGTACTTCCTAGTAGGAGACCACAGTTGGGAGCTCCCTTTTAATCTACTAGATAATGCGATTGACCTCAGATATACCTTGAATCAACAATCTGCTTGACAATTAATTCTTGTCCCCTCACCATTACTGGTGGTGGGGGAAGTGTCCATCCACTTGAGAATGGGTTCTTCTTATATGGCTTGAACAGGGCTACATTAGAAACTGGGTGAATCCAGAGGTTTGCTGGCAACTGTACTCTGAAGGTTACTGTATTTATCTGTTTCTGTATGATGAAAGGCCCAATATTCTCTGTTCAAATTTGATAGAAGGTTTTCTTGTCTGCCATATTCTCCCAATATTTTTCTGCAGTTCCTCATAATTCACTACTCTTTTAACAGCTTTGAATAATTTCATGTCATTAGCTAATTTGACTACCTCACTTGTGATTCCCTTTTCCAGATCATATATGAATACATTAAATAGCACAGGTCCCAGTACTGATTCCTTTGGTACTCCACTAATGACCTTTCTCCATTTGGAAAATTGAACAATTATTCCTACCCTCTGTTTCCTGACTTTTATCCAGTTACACACTAGGACACTGCTTCCTATCCCATGACATTTTAATTTTTTGAGGAGTCTCTCATGGGGAATGTCATTATCAAATACATTCGGAAATATCCAATTACAGTATATCAACCAGCTCACTTTTATCTACATGTTTATTTACACCTTTAAAAACATCTAAAAGATTTTGTGTCAAAAAATTTGGAACTGAAATAGTTAAAATGGTTAAGTTCCTCTTTGTATAAAGGATGTCAAGGTAAAATATAATGTTGACTCAACCAAATACAAATTGTGGAACCCAGAAAATAGCAAGAGCAGGGTACAAAGATAAGAACAAATGTTTCACTTCCTCTGTGTAATTAAGGAAGGCGGTGAGCATATCCTCCCTGTAAATGCTTTCAAGGTAATTTTAGTTTTCCCAAAAGGGGGGGGGGGGTTTAGGAGTGTGCATGTCTTCACCCTTTTCATCTTTCATTAAAAGTGATTATATTAATATTTTGTCTTGGTAAGAAAGTGTATTTAAATCTTGCATATGCCGTCAATTTGAAGTCAGTCATTATTGCTTACTGGCTCCCCATGCACGCATGAATCAATAAAGGGTTAATAGTAAAAGAACTTCCAGTCTCTTGCTTGTTGTGGATTTTGTAACTTTTATTTTTCATAACAGATGTTGCATTGCCCCGGGAATCAAAAGAGGGACCACGCCAGATGACCTGGACTAGTACAGCTTCACTGGCCATGTGCCCCTTCTATCGATTCAAATGGAATATAGGACACCTGAAGGTATTTGTTCTTTCTTTTAATCTCTCTGTCTTTTTGTGCTGTACTACTTCTATTGAGCTGGCATGGGAACTTTATCTCTCTAGCATTTCCTGATATTACATTTACCCAGTCAATATTGGGGTAATTGAAATCTACCATTATTACTGCACTACCAATTTGATTAGCTTCCCTAATTTCTCTTACCGTTTCACTGTCCATCTCATCATTTTTGCCAGCTGGAAAGTAGTATACACCTATCGCTATACTCTTCCCTAACACACAAGGAATTTCTACCCATAAAGATTCAATTGTACATTTAGACTCTTGCAGGATCTTTATCCTGTTAGATTTTATGCCTTCCTAGACATAAAGTGCCACCCCACCACCTCCTCAAATCTTCAGGTACAATGGATGATTTTAATGATAGGTTACAAATTTTAACTAATAGCTATTAAATTAAATGTTGAGTTCCTTCAGAACTCTGGTGTGCATACCATCCAGTCCAGGTGATTTTCTACTCTATAGTTTGTCAATCTGGCCTACTACATCTTCTAGGTTCACAGTGATTTGGTTCAGTTCATCTGACTCATCGCCCTTGAAAACCATCTCCAGAACCGGTATCTCCCCAACATCCTCATTAGTAAATACAGAAGCAAATAATTAATTTAGTCTTTCTGCAATGGCTTTATCTTCCCTAAGAGCCCCTTTAACCCCCTTGGTCATCTAAAAGTCAAAGCAACTCCTTGACAGGCTTCTTACTTTGGATATATTTTAAATAGTTTTTATTATGAGTTTTTGCCTCTACAGCCAACTTCATTTCAAGTTCTGTCAGCCAACCTTATCAATGTTTTACACTTAACTTGGAGGAGAAGTCCATTACCTGCTATTAAGTTCACCTGCTATTAAGTTCACTTAGAGAATAGCCACTGCCATTAGCAATGGTTACATGGAATAGACTTAGTTTTTGGGTACTTGCCAGGTTCTTATGGCCTGGATTGGCCACTGTTGGAAACAGGATGCTGGGCTTGATGGACCCTTGGTCTGACCCAGTATGGCATTTTCTTATGTTCTTATGTTCTTAACTTGACAATCCTTATACTTTTTCCTATTTTCTTCAGATGGATCTTTCTTCAGATGGATCCTTCTTCCAATTTTTGAAGGATTTATTTTTGGCTAAAATAGCCTCTTTCACCTTACCTTTTAACCATGCCATGCTGCTCCTCCCAGCGCCATGTTGGTCCCGCTGTGCGCAACGTGCACCGCTGCTGCCCCTCCCAGCACCATGTTGGTCCCGCTGTGCCCAACGTGCGCTCCCGCCTGCGCATGCGCAGTACAGCAGCTTCATTTCCCAAGGTAGATAGCGTGTATTGCATGTCTGTCCAACAGATGTCGCTGTTTTCCCCACACACATGTAAAAACATGTTTTTTTCTGTAACCGTGTGACATCTATGTAATCTAGATAGAGAAGGACCTTGCCTAAAGTGAAAGCAAGGTTGTGTCCAAATTTGAAAGCAATTGGTGCAGTAGCTGAGCCTGGTTAAGTTGAAAGAATAGAGCAGTAAAGGTTACAGTTTGTGGGTTTTTGTTATTTTTCTTTTACCCCAAATGAACAGCACCAGCAAAGAATAGTTTAAATATGCAAGCACGCCTTCCTGGGCCCCCCCCAACCCGGCGAAATAGAGCAACCCACACTACAGCCCCCCTCTCGGGAGATGTGGAGAATCAGTGCCCCCCCCCGTGAAAAACACGCGGCGGAAAATAAGAACAGTCCCCCACCGTGCTCCTCCCCAGCTACATGTGTAAACTGCCAGCCGGTGGCGAGGATGTGTGCTAGGGTTTGTTCCGCCGGCTGCCATGTCGCAAAACTTCACTGGTGAAAGTGGTGCATCATGATTCCTGACCTAGTAAGGGCAAATGTCCGCTGAGGATATGGCGCCGACGGGCTCTTGCCCTTACTATGTCACATGGTGTACCGACGTCATTGTTGTCTCCGTATAGCATAGTAAAGGCAAGGTCCGCCGGCACCATTTTGGTTGCTGGCATCCGACGGCCCTACTGAATGCGATGTGTCCCGGACCGTTCCTGTGGTGCCGGCGGAGAAGCACGGACTTGTATCAGGTGTAGTGTGTGATCGGAGTGCAGTGCGTGGGTGGGTGGAAGAGGGTACTTTAAATTCGGAGGGTGTGTGAAATGTGTGGCTTCCCAATGTAGCAGTCAGGAATCTGTGTTTTGGTGTGTTTTGGGAGGGTGGGTGAAGTAAGTGACATTGGCAGGCGTGTGGGTGGGGGTGTGTGGTGTGATCAGTGTGGATTTCTGTGTGTTATGAGGGAGTGTGAATGAAAGACAATAGCCCTGTGTGGGGGTGGGGTTTGGTGTGTGAGTGTGTGTGAAAGGTGTAAGAGGTTGCGCTTGCGCTGACGGCCACCAGATGTCGCTGTTTTGTGTAAGCAATATTTAAACTTGTATTACCTGTCACAGGTGTGACCTATATGTAATGTAAGTGTATAAGATCCTTCCCGTATGGGAAGTGAATGTTGTGTGCAAATTTGAACGCATTCGGTTAAGCAGTTGGCGAGATTAGCGACGACGTACAAACTATTTAACATTTTTATTTATATAGATTTGGTGCACTTTTAGTAATTCCCCTAACAAATATGTTCAATGACCTGAGCAAAAATGGAAAGATCTCCCAGCAGGCCAATACGGCGGGGATTACAATTTTGGTAAAACCAGGGAGAGATCATACAGGCCAATTTCCCTCATCAACATAGATCTAATGATACTTGCAAAAATTTTAGCCAAACGATTGGGAAAAGTAGCCCCAATACTAGTAGCACCCAATCAGTCTGGGTTTATTCCAGGGAGGCTGGCCTCAGATAATGTACGTAGAGTGGTTGAACTTATTGAATATGTGCAGCAGAGTAAAATCTCAATGGCCCTACTTGCAGTAGATGCGGAGAAAGCCTTTGACAGGATACATTGGCCCTGCCTTTTTCAGGGTTTAGAAAAAATGGGATTGGGAGCTAATTTTGTACAGTGGGTGACTAATCTTTATGATAACCCTCAGGCTTGCATAAAAATCAATAGAGCATACCTGTCCCCCTTTGATGTTAAAAAAGGAACTAGACAAGGGTGTCCTTTATCCCCCCTGCTTTTTGCGCTATCGTTAGAACCAGTAGCTATAAAGATATGAAGACACAGGGCTATTCATGGGATAAGGGTAGGAGAGAGAGACTACAAAATTTCTCTCTTTGCAGATGATCTCCTATTCACCATCTCTCAACCTGAGACATTCCTGAAAGTATTATTACAAGAAATGAGAATATATGGGGGTGTGTCGGGATTTAAGATGAATGAAGATAAGTCAGAATTGATGAACATATTCATGGATGGGCCTCAATATGGGGAAACGGCCACAGTTACCCTTTAAGAAGGCAAAACTGTGGATAAAATATCTGGGAGTTAAAATAAGTACAAATCTATTGCAGATGTTTGAATTAAACTATAATCCTCTCCTCCAAAACATACAACAAGATCTCAACAGGTGGGATAGAACAAATCTGTCGTGGTTTGGCCGTATCGCAGCAGTAAAAATGACTATCCTGCCCAAGTTTTGCTACCTCTTTCAGACATTACCAGTCAGAGTACCCGAACAGGGAATACAATTATGGCAAAGGAAGCTATTTCACTTTGTTTGGAAGCGAAAACCTCCTCAGGTGGCAAGAACAGTCTTATATAAAGATAAACTAAATGGGGGCTTAGCTTTCCTAATCTACTCTGGTATTATGTAGCTAGCCTGTTAGCAGTGGTGGTAAGTTGGCATAGTAAAGGTACACCTAAATAGGGATGTGAATCGTGTCCTCGATCGTCTTAACGATCGATTTCGGCTGGGAGGGGGAGGGAATCGTATTGTTGCCGTTTGGGGGGGTAAAATATCGTGAAAAATCGTGAAAAATCGTTAAAAAATCGAAAAATCGAAAAACCGGCACATTAAAACCCCCTAAAACCCACCCCCAACCCTTTAAATTAAATCCCCCACCCCCAAATAACTTAAATAACCTGCGGGTCCAGCGGCGGTCCGGAACGGCAGCGGTCCGGAACGGGCTCCTGCTCCTGCATCTTGTCGTCTTCGGCCGGCGCCATTTTCCAAAATGGCGCCGAAAAATGGCGGCGGCCATAGACGAAAAAGATTGGACGGCAGGAGGTCCTTCCGGACCCCCGCTGGACTTTTGGCAAGTCTCGTGGGGGTCAGGAGGCCCCCCACAAGCTGGCCAAAAGTTCCTGGAGGTCCAGCGGGGGTCAGGGAGCGATTTCCCGCCGCGAATCGTTTTCGTACGGAAAATGGCGCCGGCAGGAGATCGACTGCAGGAGGTCGTTCAGCGAGGCGCCGGAACCCTCGCTGAACGACCTCCTGCAGTCGATCTCCTGCCGGCGCCATTTTCCGTACGAAAACGATTCGCGGCGGGAAATCGCTCCCTGACCCCCGCTGGACCTCCAGGAACTTTTGGCCAGCTTGTGGGGGGCCTCCTGACCCCCACGAGACTTGCCAAAAGTCCAGCGGGGGTCCGGAAGGACCTCCTGCCGTCCAATCTTTTTCGTCTATGGCCGCCGCCATTTTTCGGCGCCATTTTGGAAAATGGCGCCGGCCGAAGACGACAAGATGCAGGAGCAGGAGCCCGTTCCGGACCGCTGCCGTTCCGGACCGCCGCTGGACCCGCAGGTTATTTAAGTTATTTGGGGGGGGTTCGGGAGGGTGGGGGATTTAATTTAAAGGGTCGGGGGTGGGTTTTAGGGGGTTTTAGTGTGCCGGCTCACGATTCTAACGATTTATAACGATAAATCGTTAGAATCTGTATTGTATTGTGTTCCATAACGGTTTAAGACGATATTAAAATTATCGGACGATAATTTTAATCGTCCTAAAACGATTCACATCCCTACACCTAAACCATGGATTGCGATAGAGCGGGAACTGGCAGCGGAACCACCTTTAATCACCAGAATCTGGGCACTGCATAAGACAAGGGGAGCACGAGCAACTATATTTACAGAGGTAGTGCTGAAAGTATGGTTAAAATGGAAGGGTAAACTAGTATGTACTAAACAAGCTTACCACTACACTTCATTTTTACAAAATCCACTATTTCCTCCTGGTATGGATAAGGCCTTTATAAGCAGATGGCTTGGTAAAGGGATCACCACATATTAGGGCAGTTACTGAAAGACCAAAAAATAATTCCTTTTCAGGAGTTACAGGAGCAATACTCTTTCACCAAGTTAGATTACTACTCATACTCTCAGCTGTCACATTTCTTTTCTAAGCATAGAATAGCTCTGGAACTTAATCAGGAGAAAACCTTGTTTGTCAAATATTGTGAAAATGCTGACATCTTTCGGAGACCCATCTCCCGAATTTATGCACTTTTGAATGCAGAAAAGGGGGTCATGTATAATCTCAAGACAAAATGGGAAATAGACATTGCAGACCATATGTCAGCAAAAGAATGGGAGAGCTGCTATATACATATCGGTAAAAGTTCAGTATCAGCAAATTTAAAAGAGAATGGGTACAAGTTATTATATCGGTGGTGTCTGACCCAGAACGATTGCATAGAATGTTGGCAAGACCGACTGCTAGTTGTTGCCGGGAATGTGGCTTCATTGGGACTTTCTTCCATATGTGGAGGGAGTGCCATAAAGTAGAAAGAACATGGAATGAGGCAATGGACTATGTTTGAGGACTGCTCAAGATCACAATACCAAGAGATCCCAAGATGTGCTTATTACATATTGCCCCAGATATTGGAACAATATGGCAAAGAGCCTTCGTCATGCAAGTAGTTCTTGCAACAAGGTGTGAGATAGCATTTTGTTGGAAACAACCTGAGACACCGAGATTAGAGAATGTACTTACTAGATTAGATAAGATTTATCATTTGAGTGTTCTTACTGCCCTGAGAAACAACCAGCTTTTGAAATTTCAAAAAATATGGGAACCTTACTTACAAGAGAAAGCTCTTACAAGCTAAACTAGGGCGCTTAGCGCCTATGGATCATAGTCACACTTTTGAAGACGTGTAGACATGTATGCAAAGTGTATACCTTCTGTATCATGTTCTTTCTAGTGTGGGTGGGGGGTGGGATGAAGAAGGTCAACCGGGGGAAGTAATACGTTTGAATGTATAGTTCATATTGCGAACAAATACTATTATCAAATTATTCAATTCTGATACTTAAGTATTCTGATTGTTACTTTACATGTCAGTCTACCTGTGTTTCTATATTTCTAATTGCATATCTATTGGTATTTGTATTGGTATGTTTCACAAAGCTATATATTATGTGTTCTGGTGGCTCAATAGAGGAAGATACAAGTGGAGGAAGTGGTATAAGCGGATCTACGTGACATCACCAGGCAGTCTTCATGCTTTCTGGACTCACAGGAACCATAATTGTTATGATTTGCAATTTCTGTTACAATATGTATTCATTGTGTATAATCTAATAAAAAATAAATAACAAAAAAATAAGATATAGTTGCGATGGAGAAGGTACAGAGAAGGGCAACCAAAATGATAACGGGGATGGAATAGCTCCTCTATGAGGAAAGACTAAAGAGGTTAGGACTGTTCAGCTTGGAGAAGAGATGGCTGAGGGGGGATATGATAGAGGTGTTTAAAATCATGAGAGGTCTAGAACAGGTAAATGTGAATCGGTTATTTACTCTTTCGTATAATATATGGACTAGGGGGCACTCCAAGAAGTTAGCATGTGGCACATTTAAAATTAATCGTAGAAAGTTCTTTTTCACTCAACGCACAATTAAACTCTGGAATTTGTTGCCAGGGGATGTGGTTAGTGCGGTTAGTATAGCTGCTATTAATTAAGTTGACTTAGAAAATAGCCACTGCTATTACCAGCAAGAGCAACATGGGATAGACTTAGTTTTTGGGTACTTGCCAGGTTCTTATGGCCTGGATTGGCCACTGTTGGAGACAGGATGCTGGGCTTGATGGACCCTTGGTCTGACTCAGTATGGCATGTTCTTATATTCTTATTATTAGCCAGGTAGACTAAAGAAAGCTCTTGTTATTCTAGGGAATGAGAAACTGAAAATAGGTCTTCTTCATGGGAATCTGCTGGGTTCATGGTATTCATACTGGCCACTGTCAGAGACAAGATGTTGAGCTTGATTTTCCTTGAAATGACCCAGCATGGTATTTCTTATGTTCTTATATGTTCCAAAGACTACAGCAGCCATCTGCTTTACCTTCACCAAAAGGGAGAAGGGACATAGAGGTAATCCTCAGCCCTACTGCCTCCAAAGGAAAGAGGAGAGAAGCCAGAGAGGCAAGCCACCTGTCCCACCTCCATCAAAGAAGAGAGGTTCTAGAAAGGGAAGCTAATTGATCCTTTGTGGAAGGAGAAAGACACCAATGAGGAATATCACTTGCCCCACTACCATTAAAGCAAAGAGGACCAGTGAGGTAAGTCAGCTGACTCACCACTTTCAAAAGAAAAAGAAGATATAGAGAAGATGCTAATGTACTGACATATTGAAGATTCCATAGCAGCATATTTGTCTTACCCTCACAGTACTTGTGTTCCACTATGCCAGCATTCTTTGAAGTGACCATTTGTTTCTTTTATAATTTCCTACATCTTCATTTAAGTGTTTATCCTATTGAAACTGTGTCTCCTTGACTCATTTCATTAACTCATCAAATTTTATGGGTCCAGAGAAGAAAATAATTGTTTAATCACATGATTTGTTTTGTAAACAAAGTCAACCTAAGAAAACACAGGAAGACTAAGACAACCCAGTAAGAAAACTTTAAACCCCCCCAGAAAACAGAGAATATAGATACAGCTACTAAATAAGAAAATGATTGATGAGCAACAAATAATCACAGACCTACCAGCTCAAAGTCAATCAGCATCAGGCACAATAAATGTGATTCCAAGACTAAATTTATATTACCTGGAAAATCACAATGGCACTTGCTGCCAGGGAATTGCTGCCATATTTAATAATGAAAAAGAAAATGCAACTACCTGATACAGCTACAGCATCAGAGAAAAAGCATATAGGGGTAGATTTTCAAAGGGTTACGCGAGTAATATACGCGCATAACCCCAAAAACCTACCCATGCGTGCACCGAGCCTATTTCGGAGCGGCCTTGGAGGGAACGGGGAAAGCCATCGGGGTTTTCCTAGGGCTCGGCGCGCACAAGATGCACAAGTGTGCACCCCCTTGTGCTCGCCGACCCTGGATTTTATAACATGTGCGCGGCAGTGCACACATATTATAAAATCGGGTGTACATTTGTGCGCGCCGGGTAGCACGCACAAATGTACCCCGCGCGCGTAGGATTAAAAGTCTGCCCCATAATATCTAGTTTAAAAAGAACAATAAAATATATGCCATGGAAAATGCAGAATTAGATATACTAGTAAATCTTACAACTGCAAAAGACATATGGGACAGTCTTGCAGCACTATATGATAGTCAATCTGATCTAATTAAAATTGACATTGAAGATGACATTGCACGCCTCATGATTAACAAAGGTGATCACTGGGAGGTTTGGACAAGTTCCTGGAGAAAAAGTCCATAAACCATTACTAAGGTAGAGTAGTAGAAATCCATTGCATATCTCTGGGATAGCAGCTTGGGATCCTGCCAGATATTTGTCACCTGGATTAGCTACTGTTGGAAACAGGATACTGGACTTGATGGACCTTTGGTCTGACCCAGGATAGCAAATCTTATGTTCTTATACCTACACATGTTGTGTGCCCTGTCTGCGGTAGGCCCGTGACTGGGCCTACTCACCCTTGCAGTACTGCTCCTGGACCTGGACCATCCTCACTCGTGGCTGTGGGCAGCCGCCTACACCCCCGAGCATCTACTGCCAGATTCCTCCGCGGACCTCCTTGGTTTCCGGCGGGCCTCCCCATATGGGCCGCAGGGAGACACCGCGGTCCGGCCTCCTGTGGACCCTAGCTTATGGTCGCACCTCTCGTTCCTTTAAAGGGACCGCAGCTGGAAAGTAGCTCGCGGCCCTGGATGATGATATCATTGGGCCCTGATATATAAGGCAGGGCTTCGCCACTAGTTCCTTGCCTTGGCAACAGGTCTCCATGTTTGATCATGTGCTCAGTGCCCATCGTTCCTGATTCCTGATCTTGACTTCGTTCCTGGTTCCTGATCCTGACTCCATTTCTGATTCCTGCTCCTGACTAGTACATTGGTCCCTTCATTGCTTCGCTGGACTGATTCTTTGGCTTTGACCCTTGCTACGTTGGACCACACTCAGGATTGCTTCTCTGGCTTGACCCTTGCTACGTTGGACCACGCTCAGGATTGCTTCTCTGGCTTGACCTTTGCTACATTGGACTACGCTCTAGATTAATCCTCTGGCTTTGACCCTTGCTACGTTGGACTATGCTCTGGACTGATACTCTGGCTTCACCTTTGCTTTCCTCCATCTTAGTACCTTGTCTTGCTCAGCCACCTGCCCTGGTGGTAGTCAAGGCAATTTGCCTTGACTACGCCTCTGGTATCTACTTGGACTTGACTTCTCAGCTTCGGCCTCTTTTACTTGGGCGCCCCCTCTCTTCACCCTGAACCTGTCGGCGCCTGGGTCTCTGGATCCCTGCCTTGTCCGGACATACATCAGTCCCTTGATACCTCTGCTGGTTCCTGGCAACCTTGCACCACTACTAATGGGAGTCGTCACACGGAGGCCTGCCTAAGACCAGCCGGCCCTGGCACCCAAGGGCTCAACCTGCGGGGAACAAGGGCTGGTATTGGCGAAGCTCCAGTTGGCCTCCATCTCCTAGTCAGCTTCGCAACCCGACAGTGGGGACCCATAGGGTTGCGTCAACCCCAGTTTGGGCCAAGGGTCCACCTCCAGCACAACAACACAGAACTAAAAAACTTGCAGAAAAGGCAAAAAAGTATGAGTGAGTAAATGATCAATCAAAAATGAATCTGTCATCTCATCAAGGGATTACTACCCCGATATCACAATCTGTAAGATCTTTTCATGTGAGTGAAAACATTACAATAGTGGCAAGTCTTCATGCTTTCAAAATGTAAAATGAACAATTACTTATCAGGTATGTCCCTCTATCACTTTACTTATTCCACTTTCACAGTCTGGACACATGGCTTCACAGTGGGGTTAAATTCTTCCAGTTACATCCTTTATAACACGATCTTTATTATCAATTACCACTTTTGATTCACACTGCTGTAATTTAAATGTGTTTTGTTGCAGGGATTTGTTACCAATGATAGAACTGGTTTTTGTTTTCTTAATCAGCCTTTTTATAATGGGTATGTATAATACTTTGATTTCGTGTGCCTCTTGCATCATGCCTTTTGTGGATATGAATTTACTCTATTTTCTGTCACTCTCATTTTTGTTTACAGGGTACTTTAATTGAATTTGTTTCTGTTCCTCTCGATGCAGCATTGTGAAACATGGTCCTGTGTTGGGGGACTGAGCTTTAGACAGCTTGATTAAGCCACTAGTTTTCAAGGATAGCTTATGAAGTTACTAGCCGTTAAGCCCGTAACAACGGGCTCGGTCCATTTCCTTCCCAATCCCTCCCCCTCATTCTCCCTCCTCCTTCACTCTCTCCCCCTCTCCCCCTCACCTTCCCCCTCCCTCCCTCCCTCTCACCCTCCCCCCTCCCCCTCTCTCTCTCTCTCACCCCCTCTCTCTCTCTCACACCTCCCTCCCCCTCACCTCCCTCTCTCACACCTCCCTCTCTCTCTCTCTCACCTTCCCCTCCCTCGTCTCTCTCACACCTCCCTCCCCCTCTCTCTCACACCTACCCTCCCTCTCTCACCTCCCTCCCCCTCTCTCTCACCCTCCCTCTCTCACACCTCCCTCCCCCTCTCTCTCACACCTCCCTCTCTCTCTCTCTCACCTTCCCTCCCTCTCTCTCTCACCTTCCCCTCCCTCTCCTCAGTCACTCCCCCTCTCTCAATCCCCTCCCCTCTCTGATCATCCACAACCGGCAGATCTCGAGGGGGGGGGTGTGTCCCTCCCGTGCGAGCGGCGCCGCTACTTCTTCTCCCGCTCCTGCCGGCAGATATCGGGGGGGGGGCTGTCACTCCCGCGCGCGCGGCACCGCTACTTCTCCTCCCGCTCCTGCCGGCAGATATCGGGGGGGGGGGCTGTCACTCCCGCGCGCGCGGCGCCGCTACTTCTCCTCCCGCTCCTGCCGGCAGATATCGGGGGGGCTGTCACTCCCGCGCGCGCGGCGCCGCTGCTTCTCCTCCCGCTCCTGCTTCGCCGCCGCCGCCGCCGCCGCTCCAGCTTTTCACCCTCGCCGCCGCTGCTGCGGCCCCACCGCCATTTATTTTTTTTTTGGGCACGCACGGCTCTGACCGACGTGTTCGCCCGCACATGCGCGGTAGAGCTGCTCTCTACTGCGCATTTGCGGGCCGTCGGTCAGAGCCCATTTATAAGGTAGATTATTTCTCAAGGACTATGCTTTGGATTTTCCCTGATTAAAAAGACTTTTTATACTTTAATGAAATGTTTTCTCTATGCTTTAATTAAACAATAATTTTTGTTTGCACGCAACGTCATGAAAGTTAACACAGCACACGTTTATCTTTTGGTATTTCTTATTGGTGTGAATTCTGCACATCGGTCCACTCTATTTTTGTGGCAATTACTGAACATAACAATGTGCAGGAAACAGAGTGCACCTTGGCATCAACATTGTGGATTCGGTTACCAGCAAACACAAAAAATAAAGTGTTAAACATGCGGATGAATAGACCACAGTAGTAGCACATGTTGGCATAACTTTACAAAACAACAAAGAGAATGGGGATATCAAACTTCTAGAGACACAAGATGAAACAGACACCATCAACTGAAAACAAATAAAGATGCTAGGAAACAAATAGTGGTATCACTTGCACAAATGACAATAACAGATAGAGTTGAATTAGCTTGAACTGTTTGAGATCAGAAGGTCACAGCTAACAAAGAGAAACCACCATGGACAGTGGATCCAGGAGCAACAACTCATGTGACATCCAATAGCAATTTGCTCCAAGACCCAAAACAAATTTAAGCAAGATGAAATTGGCATATAATACATCAATCAATGCAAAATGTAGTGGAAAAGTGATCTGAAATTGCAACAGTACTAAATGTAATAAATTCAAAGAAAAGTGATAATATCTCTCAAGAAAAACCTATCTGGTGCCATAGATTAAGTCATATAAATGAACAATATATGGATTTGATGAAGAAGGCTAAGATAAGATACCGCAAACGCAATGATACAAGCATGTTATCATGAAAATCATTTATTTATTTAAGAATGTATTTATGTAAGAATACTTATGAATTGCCCTTTCCAGATTTAAAATAAATCGCTCTGAGTGATGGACAAAAATTAACACATAATCAAGCAAAACTAGTAAAAAAAAAATCCACTTGATCTTATACACATTGACTGTATCAGACCAATGCCTGTAATGTCTTTAAATGGTACACATTTTGGAGTGAATTTTAAAAGCATGAGCAACATGTATTTTAAAAGCTGCAAATTAGGTGCGTATATGCACGTGCATGAATTTAAAAAGGGGTGGAGCTGGGGCACGTCAGGGGCATTCCAGAGCGAAGGTCAAATTTATGCACTTCCTTGATGAGGTGTAAATCAGCATAAATCTCTGTTTAGGTCTAAAACAACTGGGTGAGGGGTCTGGGTCAACTGAGAGAAGTGTAGGCTGAAGAGCAAGAGGAGCCTGGATGACCTCAAGACGGACTGGGCAAACTGGTGGACTAATTGGTAAAACTGGGAATGTCCATGTTTTAAAATCCACTTACCTGCAGACATTAAAGCTGACAAAATCCTAAGGAAGTTACATAAAATACATTTTCCTAAATAACCGGTTAAAATTAGGAGTACATATATTTTAAATCATATGTGCGTACTGCATGCATGATTTAAAATTCCTCCCACTTTATGAAGAACTTAGAGAGTACTGTTACTGTATTGGTTAGAGCAACCTTCATATAGCACTGGGCTCCTGAAGGTAACCAATACAGTAACAGTATTCTCTAAGTTCTTCATAAAGTGGGAAGTATTTATATATTTGTTTTGGTAGTTTTTCTCACTGTAAGAGGTTTTGCTTATATTTTGATTTAAAATTTCAGCATATGTGCATATGTGCATGTGGGTGCACCCACGTGCCCCTACACGCATGTTAGGGTGCCCGTACGCACATTTTCACAATAGTGGATGACTTTAGTTGCAAAATTTGTTGCGGTTCTGGCTGCGAGCGCCGCGACCAGACCCTTACTTCCGTGCTTCTGGACCTACTCCAGCTTCTGGAGGCCTGGTTTGCACCCTGTTTGGCGGAGTCCCCGCGGGGGCCGCACCGCCGGGAAGCTTCCCATGGACGCCCTGCTTCTAGGTGCGCGCACGCGCCACTTGTACGCTTTTCTAGGCCGTTTCCCGCCAGTGGTGACTCCGCCCAGTTCCTGATGTCAGATGCCGCGGCCTTGATAAGCCGGCCACGGACACTCAGTCTTTGCCTTGCAACGCACTTACCTCCTGGTTTCCTGTTGCGCCGTGCCCCGGAGTGAGTTGCCTTGCTACTCCCTCCGTTCTTGCTTGCCTGCTACAGTACCTGCCTGGTTCCAGTACCCGAGTCTTGCTACAGTTCCTGCCTGGTTCTAGTACCCGAGCCTTGCTACAGTACCTGCCTGGTTCCAGTTCCCGAGTCTTGCTACAGTTCCTGCCTGGTTCCAGTACCCGAGTCTTGCTACAGTTCCTGCCTGGTTCCAGTACCTGAGCCCTGCTACAGTTCCTGCCTGGTTCCAGAACCCGAGCCCTGTTACAGTACTTATCTACTGTTCTAGTCTGGTTCCAGTTCTCAGTCCTGATCAACAACACACCTAAGTCCCAGCGGTCGGGCCCCTACGGGCTTCTCCCGGGGGAGTACCAGCTTCCAGGGTGAAGAGCACCTCTACGTCCTGCCTGAACATCTGCCTCCTGGCCTGCCACATACTAGAGACATTGACCACCTTTCCCAGTCTCCTGCAGGTCGGCCTAAGGGTCCACTAAACTGAGACTCCATAACAGATTGCAAGGCCATGGACTCGGCGGATGTGCCCACTCCCTCGGATCTGTCCGGGATGGCCCAGCAGATGCTACAGCACCAGAGCTGCATTGATACTCTGGCAGCCAGGGTGGAATGGCTATCCTCTCGCCTGGAGTCCTTGCCTCCTGCTGGCGGGGTTCCCGAGGGACACAGCTCTTCGATGACTCAGCTACCGGCACCCTCCCGCTACACTGGAGATTTAAGGACCTGCCGCGGCTTTTTCAACCAATGTTTCATACGGTTCTCTCTGTTGCCTCGGCAGTCCCCCTCGGATGCGGTGAAAGTGGCGTATATCCTGTCCCTGCTTGATGGGAAAGCCCTAATATGGGCTTCTCCCCTTTGGGAAAACAAAGATTCTTCGCTAACAAACTTACAACAGTTCATTTCGAACTTCCGTCAGGCCTTTGATGAGCCCGCCCGAGTAGCCACGGCTACATCTGATCTGCTGCAGCTCCGTCAGGGGGCTCGCTCCTTGGCAGATTATGCTATGGAGTTTCGGACTAGCCCAAGACGTAGCTTGGCAGGATGGTAGTCTTAAAGCCATCTTCTTGGAGGGTCTCTCCGGACGCATAAAGGATGAGATTGCTGCTCGAGATCTGCCGGAGGACCTCAACGCCTTGATAGAGATGGCCGCCCGCATTGACCGCTGCCTACAACTACGGGCCAAGGAGCAGCGCTCCCCTCGCCACAGTTCGGCTGTTGGGTCGGCGAGACCTGTACCTTCTCCTAAGACTTCTCGTCCAGATGCTCCCACCAGCAAACCCATGCAGCTGGGTCGGGCCCCGCTTTCTGCTGAAGAGAGGCAACGTCACCATTCGTTGAAGTTGTGTTTGTATTGTGGTCAGAAGGGCCACTTCTTGGCACGCTGCCAGGAGCGTGCGGAAAACACCAAAGCCTAGGAGGTCGGGAGGAGCTCCTCCTAGGCTGTGCTACAGCTCCTCAATGTACCGTGCCTGTTACCCTGGAATACCCTGGAGGGTCCATTGAGACGATTGCATTCCTGGATTCTGGAGCTGGGGGTAATTTCATCCTGCAGGACTTAGTCTCCCAGTTGCAAATCCCTAAGCATAGATGGGAGGTCCTGTTACGAATTACCTCTACAGTCGAAAACCCTATAACTGACACGCCATTTGTACTCAAGCAAGGTCACAAATTATACTTTACAAATATGCAAGGCACCCACTGCTCTCATTACACCAACTTTTGGCGACTCACTCCTTACATGACCTTCATAATAGGCATCATTGTGCGGTAACTCGTACCATTTGCTCACTCTGCCTTATTTATAATCATTGGTCAGTCCATATATTTTTTTTTTTTTTTTTTTAAATTTTCAGTACAAAAAATTTAAAAAAAAAAAATATATGGACTGACCAATGATTATAAATAAGGCAGAGTGAGCAAATGGTACGAGTTACCGCACAATGATGCCTATTATGAAGGTCATGTAAGGAGTGAGTCGCCAAAAGTTGGTGTAATGAGAGCAGTGGGTGCCTTGCATATTTGTAACGAATTACCTCTATCCAGGGGACGCTCCTTCCAGGACCTGTCCTGATGTCCATGGCACCCATTACTGTCCGCACCGGGGCAATCCATTTGGAGGAGATAGCCTTCCTAGTGTTGGATAAGGCTGTCCACCCCGTGGTGCTAGGGTTGCCGTGGTTACAGAAGCACTCGCCCACGATTCAGTGGGATACTTGACAGATTGTCAAGTGGAGCCCTTTCTGCCTAGCTAACTGTTTGAAAGTGCCTAGGACTCCCACACTTCCGTTGATGCACTCTGCCCTAGGCCCTCCTGCACCGTATGAGGACTTTACGGATGTATTTTCCAAGACCAAGGCGAAGATCCTTCCGCAGCATCGTCCGTATGACTGCGCTATAGACCTGTTACCTGGTACTATGCCCCCCCCCCCGAGGAAGGGTGTATCCCTTATAATTACCCGAGACCCGGGCTATGTCCGAGTATATTTCTGAGAATTTGGCCAAGGGGTTCATTTGCCCGTCCAAGTCACCTGCAGGGGCAGGCTTCTTCTTTGTCAGCAAGAAGGATGGTTCGCTGAGACCGTGTATAGACTATCGAGGCCTAAATTCCATTACTAAGCGAGACCATTACCCGCTCCCGTTAATCCCGGAGCTCCTTGATAGGCTCCAGGGAGCGAAGATTTTCACAAAGTTGGACTTACGAGGTGCTTACAACTTAGTCAGAATTCGTCCCAGAGACGAGTGGAAAACCGCTTTTAATACCAGAGACGGGCATTATGAGTATCTAGTGATGCCTTTCGGCTTATGTAATGCTCCGGCGGTGTTCCAGCACCTTATGAATGAGGTGTTACGGGACCTCCTAAACACCTGCGTAATCGTTTACCTTGACGATGTGCTAGTCTACTCCCAGGACCTGCCTTAACACCGTCAGCATGTCCGTCAAGTGCTCCAAATACTTAGGGAGCAAGGTCTGTACGCGAAACTGGAAAAATGTAGTTTCGAGAAGACGTCCCTCCCATTCCTGGGCTACATAATCTCTGCAACAGGCTTTCAAATGGATCCTGAGAAAGTGGCGGCAATTAAGAATTGGCCCCGGCCGAAGGGTCTTAAAGCGTTGCAACGCTTCCGGACATCCAAGATCTCACGTACTTGATACGTAACCTCGTCCGGTACCGAAGGGTCCAATGGTTCAGGAGGCCGGGAGTGGTACCTGGATAAAACAAGAGGCTTTAGCAATGACACATGGAACCCGTCATGTATACGCATGGAGGAGGGTAGGCGTAATCGATATGAGACTGCTCCCACTCGCTCGGAGACTCGAAAAGGCCCACAGAATCTCGGAGCTAGTCTTCGAGATGGAATACGTAACTGTAGATTCTTTGTACTAAGCCAGACGCGGTCTCCTGGGAGGAAGATGGGTGCTGGCTGATGATGCCTATCCTCCTATTTCTTGGCGGACTGGGCGGCTTATGGATCTTTCCCTGGATAGACGTCCATAAGGAAAGAAGCTGGCGGGCTGAAAGTTGCACTGCCGGGAGTGCACTAGGTTCCGGCAAAGGCAACGGCGGTCGAAGTTGCTTCCCATAGACGACGAGGAAAGGCGAACTTCCAGTAGCGGCATGCGTGTGATTATTATACGAGAATTTCGCCCACGGGAGTAGCTTGGCCCAATTATCTTGTCATTTATTCACGAACGAACGGAGAAAAGTCTTCAAGGTTCGGTTAGTCCGTTCCGTTTGCCCATTACTCTGGGGATGGAACGCAGACGAAAGACTAAGTTGCACATTGAAGCGTTTGCAAAGTGCTTTCCAATATCGAGCAGTAAACTGTGGTCCTCGATCGGAGACTATATCCTATGGGAGACTGTGAAGTCTGAAGATATGCTGAGTGAAGAGGTTAGCTAGGTCAGGTGCAGAAGGCAACTTTGGCAGGGGGACAAAGTGTGCCATCTTAGAGAATCGGTCTACGGTCACCCAAATGACCGAATTAACTCCTGAGACGGGAAGATCCACAACGAAGTCGGTGGAGATGTGGGTCCAAGGCTCCACCGGGATGGGCAAAGGTTGCAAGAGGCCCCTGGGCCTTCCGATGAGCAGCTTTTGAATGGTGCAGGTAGGGCAAGAACCCACAAAAGCTTGGACGTCCTGTCTCACCGTTGGCCACCAGTAGAATCGGTTCAACAAGTCTAAGGTCCCTTTACAGCCAGCATGGCCCCCAGTGAGGGAGTCATGGGCCCAAGTGAGAACTGCTCTCCGGGAGCGATGTGGAACGACGGTCTTCCCTTGGGAGGACACCAAGGTTGCTGCAAGGCTCACTTTCTCAGGATCCAAAATATACTGAGGAGTGTCAGGAGTCTCTTCGACCTCAGAGGAGTGTGAGAGCGCATCAGCTCGAGCATTCTTAGAGCCGGGTCGATAGCGTAAGGTAAAGTCGAACCGATCAAAAAACAGCGACCACCAGGCTTGCCTTGGGTTCAGGCGTTGGGCTTGCTTCAGGAATGCTAGGTTTTTGTGGTCGGTGTAAATCGTAACTGGATGGTTGGCTCCCTCCAACCACTGTCTCCATTCCTCCAGGGCAAGTTTCACGGTTAGCAACTCTTTATCCCCAACACAGTAGTTGCTCTCTGCCTTGTGCACACCTGTACATGGATATCTACTTATTTGCAATGGCACTAGCAGGAATCTATGAATACAAACTAGAATCCTATCCAGACCATTTTCCCATTTAAACGATTACCAGCCAAGGAAACTACAGGTGGTACAGTAACTGATGGTGACTTCGTCATCCACCAATTAGATCTCTTACATATGTTGCCTTAAATGCTTTGACTTCCGTTGCCACATGCAATGGTTTCTGGGTTTGTGGACCCTTGGCCCGAGGTGTGAGTTGTTGCCACCTGTGGAGAGGAGCCCCACAGGTCCACACCATCGGGAGGCGAGGTCATGCACAGCGAGGAGCTCTGAGAGCAACTGTGGGGAGATCCCGAGGAGCGGGGTAAGAGACACAGCAAGGAGGGATACCCGGAGAGAGTAGGCAGGCTGGAAGTCAGTACCTGGGCAGAGACCCCCGAAAGTGGATGGTGCTAGGCAGACCCGTGGAGCAGGAAGCGTGAGACAGCATGTTCAGTAGATATTCCATAGAGGCAACCCCAAGGGGCGGAGCTGTGCAGTGAAGGAGGTACTGATGCGATGACATAGGCCAATCCGCAGAGCGGGGAAGCTGAGTCCCGTTTCCAGATGATGACGAAGGCCAGCCCGAGAAGCGGGAGGTCCCGACAGACCCAAGTGTAGAACGTAGACACCACCCTGAGGAGCGGGGAAGCACGGACAGTCTCTGTATAGAACGTAGGCACTACCCCGAGAAGCGGGGAAGCACTGAGATAGAACTTCCAGGTTGTAAAGGTGTTCCCGGAGGCGGCCCCGAGGAGCGGGGAGCCAGCAAGACAGGAGCTCTGGAAGATGCAGGGCCAGCCTGAGGAGCGGGGAAAGCCAGGAGACCAAGTCCCCGTAGAGTGTGCACACTGGCCCCCGAGGAGCGGGTACCAGGCAGGGTCCAGAGTCCAAGAAGGTCCGGTAGCGTCAACACAGGAAAACAGAGACAGGAGCTTGTAGCGTAGAATTGGAACTCATTGCCAAGTCAGCTAACTGAGGGCGAAGGTGGAACTTAAGAACCCTGATCCAATGACATCATCAACCGGGGACACTCCCGAGGTTCCTGCCGAAGAGGCTTGAAAGGAATGCCTGCTGGCATGCGCGCACGCCTAGGAGGGCCCAGAGTTGGCATGGGTGCCGGCGGCATCTCAACCTCCATGAGGCGCCATGAGGAATGCAGTGGCAGAGACTAGCTCGCGCTGCGAGCAGGCCTGGAGAGGGAAGCAGGAAGGTGCAGGATGTTAGATGCGGTCGCAGCCATCTGTGACTGTCGGGCATCTACTACATTGTTCTTATTACTTGTTAATGCTCAGTCTATAACAAAAAAAGTCTGCCATTATCTTTGATCTCCTTGCTCCTCCGGATCATATGATGATCTATGCATTACTGAAGATTTTACAGTGATTATGCATTAATAGCATTTGAATTATTAACCGTATAATAAAATAAAAATATTGTTAATAATAATACTGTTGATGGTAGTTTTGAAGGGATTATGCCGGTGGCTGAACAGATCATGGTGATCGTTAGTTTGTTTTGTAGTATGCATCGCTGAAACTTGGCTGAAAGATCCTGACATATCGGTACTTAACTGTTTCTGCCCACCTAATTTCTCATACTTCTACATAACTAGATGAGGTAGAAGAGGAGGGGGCTTAATGATTTTCTTTAAATCTCATATGAAATTTTCCTTAGTTGAAGACTCTGATTGAACTGCTATGCCTTAAATCTCAAAATCTCAATCTTTTCTGACCTATTGCCCCCCAGGGCTACTTATGCATAATTCCTCTCCTCTCTGTGAATCGATCTTGAATCTTAACCTAAATCCTGCCAAGACCATAATTTTAGGTGACTTGAATCTTTGCCCATACTATGTCACAGGGGCTACCGGTGCCATTGGTCAGCCCCTGTCACATGGTAGGAGCACAAGATGGCGCCGATGGCCATGTGACAGGGGCTGACCAATGGCACCAGTAGCCCCTGTGACAAAGGCTATCGGCGCCATGATGAAACCGGCACCGAGGGTGTGAGTGCAGGGAATGGCTCCCAGACCCCCTGCTGGACCACCAGGGAGTTTTGGTAAGTCTTGGTGGGGGTCAGGAGGGTGGGGGGTTGTAGTTAATTTAAATTTTAGCTGGGACACGAATAGAAATTGCCGTATTAACGCATCAGGGCGCCATACGGCCGAATGCAACGTATCTGCTCCCCGACGAATCCGAATCACGAATGCAACGTATGGCGTCCCTCTGCACATCCCTACTGCAACTCTCTCTTAATAGATCTCCCAGCATATGCTACCCGTCCCCTACAGATTATACAAAACTCTGCAGCATAACTTCTAACTGGCACTCTCATAAATTAATATATTACTCCAGTTCTTGAAAAATTACACTTGCTCCCAATCTCTCACCACATACAATAAAAGTTTGCAATGATCATTCACTCATCTATATACAACATACACTCCCCCTGGATCTCTCCAATACTGAATATCACACCGCTTCATGGTGCCTCAGGACGGCAAATTTAATGCTACTCAATGTTCCATCTCCGAAGATGGTCCATCCTGATAAAACCAGAGAGCGGGCTTTCTCCGTGGCAGGTCCTCTCCTGTGGAACAGTCTACCAAAAGAAGAAATAGCTTTCTTTAAAAAAGCATTAAAGATCCACCTCTTTAAAAATGCCTTCCAAATATGAAGCGACAATTTATACTCCCCAACCCTACTCCTTTCTGGAGTTCCTTAGCCCCCCTGAATTGCCTGTAAATCTTTCCTAACATTCCTAGTGCTCAAATTAGGTTTTTTTTGATATTATAAATAATTTCTTAACCACTTTATAATGTCTTTATTGACTAGTTGTTTCTGTATGCCTGCTATTTCCTTGGGTATCCATGCCATACAATATTCGACTTTACTCATATTGTTGATTCACATAACAGCTTCTTTCATTAGCTAGTTACAATATTTTGTGTTCTTGTTGTACCCCGCTCTGAATGTAAGAAGGGCGGGTACTAAATACTTTTAAATAAATAAAATAAATAAATGAAATGGAGATATATGTCTAATTCAAGATAATGAACAATCAGCGGACAATAAGAAGAGAGAAGAACACCATCAATCAGCATTACAGCAACCAAGATGAGCAAGTAGGCTCAGAGAAAATCATCAAAAGAAAGGGACACCAAATTATAATGTAAATCAACTGATAGTGAAATTGAGGAAAATGGTCAAAATGAACAAAACTGTGAATAACAAGCACAAGTAGCCCAAAGGGAAATTATCAAAACACATAGCTACAAAGAGGCTATAAGAGAAAAATATGCAATGCAGATTAGGTTCCAAGATGGCATCCTAAAAGTGGCTGTACACCATGGAGCTCCTCAGTTAATTTGCAAAGATCTTCTCTTACACAGTGGTTCAGAAGAGCAAAGAGAAATTGGGGGTTTACCCTGCCCTCCTGTCTACGCCATTGACTTCTGGCCTGATTGACTCTTTTGTGGTGCATGCCATGGTAAAGCCAGGTGATAGGCTACTGAGGAGTTTGGGGGGGGGGGAGGGGAAGACATAGCCTTGTCTCCTCTTAGACCTAGCGTTTTCCTCAGCCCAGGCATGAGAAGTCCTCTGGGGGACCCTGTAGCTACTCGGGCTGCTCAAGATTCAGCTATGCTATAGCTGGGAAGGGACATACACAGAAAGGCTGAGACTGCAGTGGAAACAGCAGTGGCAGCTGCAAAGGCAAGTGCAGACTTTTCCAATGCCGAAGGAGTAAGAGGGCGTTACAGGCATGATGGGATCATTGAGGTTAGCGATCAAGAAGGCTGATGTGGTGATCAGATACCTGTTTTTAATTTGGGTACTGGTTCAGGAGGTGGAGGAGAATTCAGTTTGGAAAGACCTGCTGTTTTTATCCTAGAAAAGATTTGGAAAGCTATTGTGGGACTTGCCAGAGCTGTAACAACTCAGGTTGCTTCTGTAATGGAAAGAAATGCTTCTTTTGAGCATAGAATATGTTCTCTGGAAACTTTCAAGAAAGATATAGAGGATGGGGTGATTAGTACTGAGAGTAAAAACTGAACATAAAAACTATCAGGCTATGGGGATCCAAGAGGTGATTTTATCTGATAAGCTGAAGAATCTTGAAAATGTTCTTAGGAGGAGGAACCTGTGTTTCATTAATTTTGCTCAGCTCCCTTTTGTAAACCAGCAGATATGTTTAGAAGATATTTATAGAAGTTTTGAAAATGCCAGAATTATTACTTCCTCCAGTGGTTAGTTTTGTTTTGGTTTTTACCTTCTCCCATTAAAGAAATAGGAAGAAGTGAATCCTCAGAATGGATTAAACCATTTGTAATGATAGCTTGAATTTAACTGCTTTGCTGAAACCTTCAGATAAGGACCTGGCCAAACCTGATAATAACTTCGGCTTTAGACTCAGATAGACACTGGCTTTTGAAATTTCTTTAAGCATAGAGATGATCCTTTTCTTCAATGCAGAGTCCGGGTTTTCTCTACCGTTATTAAAGCTATTCAAAGGAAGAAAGGACAATTTCTATTGATGCAGCCCAGAGTTTTACAGCTAGGGGCCTTATGTTTTCTAAAATTTCCTTGTAAATGTTTAATCATGCTTCTTATATTTTTTATGAGCCTATTAAATTAACTATTTCTGAGTGACAAAGTTATAACTCAGAGTCAAGTTTCAAATTATCAGCCTTTAATGTCATCTACCTCTTAAGCCTGTTTTTCACTGCCTTAGTCTATTTGGCTACTATTTATTTATTTATTTATTTATTTATTTATTTAACAACTTTTAATATACCGACGTTCGTGAGGCACATCACGCCGGTTTACAAGTAACTCAGTTAAAGGAGGAAATTACAATGAACAGGGGGCCGGGGGATGGGAGCAGGCCAGAAAGGGGGGGGGGGGGGGTAAGGGAGACAGGAAGAAGAGAGGGAAAGATAGGTAGCATGAGTGAGAGTATAAAAAACAACCGTTAACATAAGAAATAAAAGGAACTTATTTACAGAAAAAGGAATATTTACATTAGTGACAATTAGCATAGGATTGATTATATCGGACTAAATTGAACAATTTTGTAAAATTGTAGGAAGATAAAAGGGGAAGGGCGGGCAAGGAGAGGCGAAAGGGAAAGCCTTGGGAGGGGGGAAAAGCCTAAGGAGGGGGGAAAAAAAGGCCTAAGGAGGGGGAAAAAAGGGAAAAAAGGGAAAGCCTTAGGAGGGGGGGGGGAAAGGGCGGGTGGGGTGGGGGGGATGGAGGCTGGGAATCTGAGTGGGGGGGGGGATTATGTGGGAATGTATAGGTTTGGTTGGTTTCGGGGTAGATTATGTGGAAATGTTTAGGTTTGGTTGGTTTCCGGGTAGGCCTTTCTGAAAAGCCACGTTTTTATGCCTTTTTTGAAGGTGGCCAGGCAGGGTTCAAGGCGGAGAAAGGTAGGGAGAGTATTCCAGAGTGAAGGGCCCGCTATGGTAAAGGCCCTTTCTCTCGTGGAGGTGAGATGGGCGATTTTGAGGGAGGGGGTATGTAGGGTACCTGCGTGGGAGGATCTGGTAGGACGGTTGGTTATGCGGAAGTGGGGTGAGTCCTTGAGCCAGGGGTTGGGTTTGTAGAGGAGGTTGTGTAGTATGGTGAGGGTTTTATACTGTATACGGAAAGAAATGGGTAACCAGTGAAGGTCCTTCAGTATGGGGGTGATGTGGTCTCTTTTTCGTGTGTTCGTTAGGATTCTTGCCATGGCGTTCTGCAGGATTTGTAGGGGTTTGATGGTCGACTCTGGAAGGCCAAGGAGGAGGGAATTGCAGTAATCCACTTTGGAAAGGATAGTGGTCTGCAAGACTAGACGGAAATCTTGTGTGTGGAGTAGTGGTTTTAGCTTTTTCATGATGTGAAGCTTGTAAAAGCCTCCCTTAAGAAGGGATTTAATGTGGGCTTTGAAATCGAGGCGCTGGTCAAGTTCGATGCCAAGGTCTCTGACAGTTGGAGATGAGACGTGGGGGGAGGATGTAATATTGGGGAGGGTAAGTTCAGGTTGATTAGATATTATGAGTATCTCAGTTTTAGAAGCATTGCGGGCAAGGTGGAGGTTGGAGAGGAGAGAATTGATGGATGTAAGATAGGAGTCCCATAGTTGAAGGGTTTCATTTAGAGTATTTTGGATAGGAATGAGGATTTGAACGTCGTCGGCATATAAGAAAAAGTTCAATCCTAGGTCAGAGAGCAGGTGGCAGAGGGGCAGTATATAAATATTGAACAGAGTAGAAGAGAGTGAGGACCCCTGAGGAACTCCTTGTGTGAGGGGGATGTGAGAAGACTCAGCTTTGTCAATTTTTACTATGTATTCTCTATTGGCGAGGTATGAGGAGAACCAAGATAAGGCAGTGCCTGCGATGCCTATTTCTGCTAGTAGGGAAAGTAGGATTTGGTGATTGACTGTATCAAAGGCAGCTGAGATATCAAGGATTGCGAGGAGAAAGGATGTCCCTTGGCCCATACCTATGAGTATGGTGTTGGTGATTGCTAGCAGGAGATTTTCTGTGTTACGCTCCTTGCGGAACCCAAATTGAGATGGATGTAAAATGTGGTGGTCCTCGAGGAAGTCTGAAATTTGGGAATTGACTACCTTCTCAAGTACTTTGGCAATCAGGGGGAGGTTGGATATAGGACGATAGTTTGCTGGGTCAGAGGGGTTGAGGGATGGTTTTTTGAGGAGGGGTTTGACGACCGCAATTTTGAGTGGGTCTGGGACCATGCCCGATGCTAACGAGCAGTTTATTATGTCAGCTAAGGATTTAGCAATAGAGGTGGGAATAGAGAGGAGGGTTTTTGTGGGGATAGTGTCTGCTATATGGGATGCTGGTTTTATCTTTTTTAGGATAGACACTATATCTGATATGGATGTAAGGTCTAGTGATTTCAGCATTGGGCCATTGTGGATAGGGAGCAAGGGGGTATGGATAGGCGTAGGGAGGAAGCGCTTGATGATGTTTGCAATTTTATTGTGGAAATACTTTGCGAGCTCTTCACATTTTTCCATGGGGTTGCTTTCATGGGGTGTGGGAAGGGAGGGCTTTGTGAGATCAGCAACATAGGAAAAGAGGGCACTTGAATTAAATTGATAGTCATGGATTCTAGCTGAATAGAAGTCACGTTTGGCTTTGAGGGTGGCTTGACGGTAGTTGTGTAGGGTCTGTTTGTATTTTGTAGTGTGTGTGTGTGTGGGTTGCCGACGCCAGATGCGCTCCTTGGATCTAAGGGTCTGCTTGAGTATTTTTAGATCATTGTTGTACCATGGTTTTTTTTATCTTTCTGAGGGGGGATTTCTTTGTGGATCAAAGGGCATAATTCCTCGGCTATGGTGGAGGTGATATTATTCCAAGAGTGGAGGGCTGCATCCGGACTTGAAAGGTCTAGGGTCTTGGTGGCTGTTTCGATCGCTTGGGATATGGCCTCAGGGGGGCAGGGTCTTCGAAAGGTGATCGTTTTTTTTTGTGTGTGTGGGGTACAGGGGCGGGTGTTGAGTGTGCAGGTGGTATTAATGATATAGTGGTCGGACCAAGGGACAGGGGTGGCAATGGGGGAGTTGGGAATTGAGATGTGGGAATTGACAAAGATAAGGTCAAGGGTGTGACCTGCTTTGTGCGTCGGGGTAGTAATAGTCTGTTTGAATCCTAGTGCTGAGAGGGAGATCAGGAGGGCATCACAGGCAGAGGATTTGGGGTTAGCATCCATGTGGAGGTTGAAGTCTCCGAGGATAATTGCAGGGATATCAGGCTTGATATTGTCTACAAGGAGCTGAATAAGAGGAGAGGGGTCATGCTCCAGAAGGCCAGGGGGGGCATAAATGAGGCAGACTTGAAGGGTGTTGGATTTGAGTAACCCAATTTCCAGTTTGGGGGGTGGGGAGGTGGGTTGGAGTTTAAGGTTAAGGTGTTTTTTAGTGGCCAGGAGTAGCCCTCCACCTCGTTTCTTGGGTCTGGGGATAGAAATAATGTCGTAGGTTTGGTGGGGTAACTGGTTAAGGAAAACGTGGTCTGAATCTTTTAGCCATGATTCAGTAATGGCGCATATATCAGGATTGTCATCAGATAGCAGATCATGGAGAATGGGGGCTTTTTTGAGTATGGATTGTACATTGATTAAGGTAATAGCTAGAGATGCAAGGCCTAGTTTTCTTGTTTTTAAGTTTATTTATGGGGTTGTGGTATTGGAATCTGTATTTATGGACTGGAAAATAGAGCTACAAGATATATTTTTTGTCTTGTATCCTGTAGATTTTATTTTCCTTTGTAGCTCTAGACTTAATCTGTTCAAGGTGTTCGTTGAGATATTTCTAATAAATTCAATACATATAAAGTACAAAAAAAAATGCAATACAATGATAAAAAAACATGCACAAAGAAATTAAATTTCTTCAGCAGTATAATGTATGGAAATTGGTTGACAGAACTCCAGGCATGAATACCATCAATTCAAAATGGGTATACAAATTAAAATTGAAACCTGACAATTCCATTCTATTCTATTCTATCTAATATGGACAAAAAACAACCACATCTTTTGATACTACTAGATCTCTCTGCAGCCTTTGACACTGTCAACCATTCATCTCTATTAAAATGTCTGGCAGATATAGGCATTAAAGGAACAGTCTTCAGCTGGTTCAAATCCTTCCTAGCAAATAGACATTTCAAAGTAAAGATTAACAACAAAGAATCACAACCGATCCCTTCCAACCGGGGGGTCCCTCAGGGTTCCTCCCTTTCCCCTACCCTCTTCAACATTTACCTCTTACCTCTATGTCATCTACTTACTAAACTAAACCTAACTCACTATCTCTACGCGGATGACATCCAGATACTCATCCCAATCTCAGAATCCTTACAAAAAACCTTGGCTCACTGGAACAATTGTTTGCAACAGATCAATCATCTTCTCTCCAGCCTTTGCCTCATTCTTAACAACAACAAAACTGAGATCCTAATCATCAATCAAGACATCAACATCAAACTTCTAAACCCAGCTGACCTACTCAACTCATCCACTCCCATATTAAATCACTCACCACATGTTCGAGATCTAGGTATCATGCTAGACAATCAACTCAATTTTAAAAAATTCATAAGCACAACCACCAAAGACTGTTTTTATAAGTTACAAGTCTTAAAAAAATTGAAGCCTCTTCTTTATTTCAACGATTTTCGGATGGTCCTACAAGCCATTATTCTATCAAAAGTCGACTATTGCAATTCGCTTCTCTTTGGCCTTCCATATTCATCCATCAAACCCCTCCAAATGCTACAGAACTCTGCAGCCAGAATCCTTACCAATACGAATAAAAGAGATCACATCACCCCCATTCTCAAGCTCCTCCACTGGCTGCCTATAAAGCAAAGGATCCTATATAAAGTACTCACCGTAATTCATAAATCCATTCACAATATCTCTCCTCTTCAATTATGTAACCAACTACGCCCTCACTCCTCCTCTAGACCCATCAGAGGAGCATATAAAGGCACTCTCTATGTACCTTCAACAAAATCCTCGCATCATAAACGTGCCATATCTACAGCAGGCCCCATTCAATGGAATGCGCTCCCACCAGACATTCGGCTTGAGTTCTGCCACTCTTCATTCAAAAAAAAACTTAAAACCTGGCTCTTTAGCCAAGCTTTTCCAGGACCATGATCATCATTTTTTCCCCTCCAACCAGCAAGAACATATCTTCTTCACAAACCCCCATTTTCCATACCACTACCTACTTCGGTATCTAATCTCTTGCTGCAGGACACTTGAGACTTTCTCACTTATACGTTATAATTTTTATGCTCAATAAGACCTGTCAACTTAATTGTTTAAGTCTTTTTTTTTTTTTTTCTCCTTTATCTTTTGGTCATCAATGTTACAACGTTATTGTTAAATTTTGAACTTATGTACACTGTTCCAAGTTTCATAACCTTGTTCTATGTAATGCCTTTTGGCAATTTTCATGTTCTGTTTCAATGTAAACCGATGTGATCTTTATTTCATATAGGAACACCGGTATATAAAAATCTAAAAATAAATAAATAAATAAATAAATTCCATAAAAAAAGCGGAAGACATGACTTGTAACCGGAGATTGTGCTCAGACATATGGGAAAGACTTCAGTGAGACTTATGAAGCCAGAGAGCTTTTGAGGGTCCTATTGATACTTAGCGACATCACAGGATGGAGCATGAAAATGTATGATGTTGTCACAGCATATCTTCATGGAAAGAAAAAAATTTGCATATTTCAACCAGAGAGTTATATCAAACCAGAGAATGAAAACAAGGATTATCTCCTACTCCAAGCCATCTATGACTTACATCAACCTGGGAGAATCCGGTGTTAAATTTTATAAGAATACCTTACAAAGAGCAAATTCAAGCAACTTAGAAGTGATCCCTTGCATTTTCAATGTTATGAAGTCTCAATTTAGTGGACCCTTGGGCCGACCTGCAAGAGACTGGGAAAGGTATTCAATGTCTCTGGTACACCGCAGGCCAGGAGGCAGATGTTCAGGCAGGACGTAGAGGTGCTCTTCACCCTGGAAGCTGGTGCTCCCCCGGGAGGAGCCCGTGGGAGCCCAGCCGCTGGGACTTAGGTGAGGCTTCACCCTTGGAAGCCGAAGCCCCCCTGGGAGGAGCCCATAGGAGCCCAGCCACTGGGACTTAGGCGAGTAGATGATCTTGAGACTGGAGCAGGCAGGCTGATGAGCAGGACTGAGAACTGGAACCAGATTAGAACAGTACGTTACTGGATGGTAGGGAATAGCTAATTCGATCGTTTACATGTAATATACATGCCGCGTGCGGAAGGGGTTACCCGTGGATTTAAGGATGCGGTAAGAGTAGGTTAAAGGGGATTGTGGATCGCAGGAAGGGCTAATGCGGCCGGAAAGTGAGTAGAAAGTGGGTTAGGAGCGGGGTAAACGCGGCCGCACTTTACTGGATTGACCTGTTAGAGAATAGTCACTGCCATTAGCAATGGTAACATGGAATAGCTTAGTTTTTGGGTACTTGCCAGGTACTTGTGACCTGGATTGGCCACTGTTGGAAACAGGATGCTGGGCTTGATGGACCCTTGGTCTGACCCAGTATGGCATTTTCTTATGTTCTTTATGAATTTGCATTGGCCCTTCTCTGTTTCGACCAATATTGCCAAGTAATTCACACATCGCCATTTGTCTTTACTGTTCTTCCCTGGCATTTTTTTTGTATGTCTCTTATGTATATTTCATTTTATTTGCCTATTATTTGATGTCTCCTATTTTTATTTGACTTATTAGAATGTTATATATGTTTTAACTGTAAACCACATAGATCAATTAACTAATTGTGTAAGCAGTATATAAGAACTTTTAAATAAATAGATAAATAGAAATACTTCAAACAGAGAGTGAGCAGGAGTTCTCCCCCTTACAATTTAATTTTCCTTTGCTAGTCAGAGCAAGGACAATATCTTAAGCTTCTAGCTTACACTACAGTGGCAAAATCCTGCTAGTAGTATGGCCCTGGCCAGCAGCAGAGTCCATCCCATCAGCAGCTGAAGAGTGAGAAAAGGAGCCCTGAGGCTGCCAGTGTATCCCATCTCATCAGTGGCTGAAGAATGTGGAGAAGGTCTGGGGCCGCCAGCGGAGCCCATTTCATGGCAGAAAGCATGGGAGCTGCTGCCAGTAGGTAAATCATGGAGGGAGGAGGGGGTGAGGGTGGGGGATGATATAACCCAAGGTTGCCTGGCCCTGTTCGAGTTGTTGTCACCTAACCATGTTTTCAAATAAAGAAAAGAAGAGGTATGAATAGATTTAACTAAGATACAAATCATGGCACAGACACATTGCATAAATATGGATCAAAATGCTATTTGGAAAAGATAAAGCATATCTGCGCATGCACCAGTGAAAAAAGGGATGATAAATCCAAACAGGAGGGGAAAACAAAGAAAAGTGTGCTTTGCATCCTATCCTGTTGCCAGTAAAGACATGTCCACTGTAAAAAGCATCTATTGTATGGCAATGAAAAGTTCAAAGGGAATTGCTTTACCTATTTGAAGGTTCCAGGTATTGCACTAAGGACAGCATTTGCCTCAAGAGCTTATTATCTCAGTGCATTAAAGACTACCTTGTTGAGATCCCTGGTTCAGAGTCCACCACAGATCTTAGGTGAATTATTTCCTTGTCTGAGGTGAATCAGAAAGTTAAATGCATAAGGTTCACATTAGCCAGCAGCTTCATACTGAGGCATGTTAATAATTAAGCTGGTTGCCACTGGCTGGTAGCCTAGGATCCTCCTTTGCTTTGCTCCTCAGAGAACAGGAAAAGTGCCTTAAGTTCCATAGAGTTTCCTTCTGTGTTGACCTTGGTTATTTCATGTTAACCCTTGGGACTACTTATTAGACCACACAAATTGTACAAATTTCCTAGATATAGTGCAGTGCACTTAATGAGAAGAATGTAGTGTACTTTAAAAATGTGAGTAATTTCACTCTGTAAAAGACTACAAAAGGAAAAATAATAAAAAGTATTGTTTTGTAGACAGGTGAAATGTAAAATCCAGTCTACAAAGCAGAGATGATTCAAATCCAGCCATAAAACAGGGATGGTGTAGTACAATCCCCTGCCCCACACTGGCAATCCAATGCAATAATCTGGGTACTAGGAAAATGTGTGCTGGTTTTCAGTGCACATTTTTAATGCCAGATCAAGTTTTTTGACTTCCAATGCAGTAAGCTAATGAAATGCAAATACATTGGGAGTTTAAGAAAGGCAAATTTAGAGTAAAATATGTATTGAGAACAGGTCCAAAGCACAATTTAACTTGGGAAAGGGGTGCGGGGTGGGATGCATCCCTGACAGGCCATAAGTGATGGCAGCCACCGCCACTTATCTGGGTAAGTGGTGGCAGCTGCTGCTTAGCTGAATAAGTACAGACTTATCTGTTGACATTTCAAAACATTTTTAAAACATCCGCCCCCCCCTTTTTAGGGGTTTTAAGTGCCAGCGTAGTAGCGCCGGAAACTTACTCCAGCTTTGACCTGGAGTTAAGTTTCCAGTGCTAAAAAAGGTGCGCTGGCCAGATGCAGTCTCTCTCAGGGAGTGCTACTTGATGCTCTCATTTGCATGAGATTTCCATGTGAGGGCATTAACTAGTATTCTTGTTTAGAAACATTCATTTTCTGTACGAAAACTCCTTGCTGCATTGGCAGTAAGTTTAGCACACAGAAAATGTGGATTGAAGTGCAGGCAAAAGGTGTGTTTGGCTCAATGCACCTTTCTGCATCGGCCTACGCACGTGCAATAGATAGTTTCTTCCTGTAGAGGTGTACATGGATAATATCCAGAAACAATCAGCATGGGAACTGCATTTTGGAGGAGCACACTCAAAATAACTGTAAAGATTGGTGAGAGCCTTTGATGTTGTGGCATAGTTGATGTAGCTTCTTAGGAGAACCTACAAGACCTATGCCAGCAGCTGGCAAACATGCCCTTTAGTGGGACAGAGTGAAGCTTCACCTATACCAGCTGCCTCCTCTGCAGGTTGAGCCCTTGGATTCTGGCAGCTAGCAGGTCTTAGATGGGTCCCTAGGGTAGAGACAAGATCAAGAGTCCCGTAGCACACTGGGGTCAGGATAGGCAGCGGGTATACAGAGTCAGAGACAGTCCAAGGTCAGGGCAGGCTGTAAACAAAGATGGTCAGGTCCAGGCAGAAGATCAGGACCAGGTGGCAGACAAAATGAGGTCAGATCCAGGCAGAAGGTCAAGATCTGGAATGTCAAACCAAGGGAGGAAGAAGACACACTGAAGACACTGGATGAGACAGGCTCGACAAAGGAAGCAGGAGAAGACAAGGAGAGCAGAACAAGGCAAGGATGAGGCTGGATGAGGCAAAGCAAGGCTGGACGAGGCAAGGTAAGGTGCTGGACAGCACAAGACAAGCCAGGAGAAGGCAAGCTGAAGATGCAGGAACTCGGGAACACTGGCAACATGCACTGCAAAGCAGGAGACCCATTGCTGAAGCGAGGAACTGCTGTGGAGCCTTGGCTTCAATAGTCCAAGAGGCTGATGTCATCTGGAGGAGTTACTCAGAGGTTCCCACTGCTGCGTGCATATTATGTGCACACATGCAGCTATGGGAAGGCCGGGTCATGGTGGCATGGAGGCATGGGATGCTGGGTCCAGTGCAGGTTCCTGCTGCACTAAGGATAGTCTACATTGGGGCCAACAGGAGTAGCCAAGGCAGTGGAGAAGGCTGACTCTGGCAGCTTCCAGCTATGCTGAGACTGACTGGCATCAGGGGTGAGTGCCATGGCTTTGGGGGCCTACTTGCGAGCTATAAACAATATCATAGTAATGCTCCTGTGTGAGGGTATTAAAGGGATGGCCTGATTCAAATATGCTTTTTATCCAACTAATGTGGTTGGAAAAAGACGTGAATTGTTTTTCCACAAGCAGGATCCCTCCCAGATAATTAGCCGTTGAAGTATTATTGTGGACTTTCTGTCATCTAAAAACGAGGACTATGAGAAGAAGAGTGAAAATATTGTTTGAAGCAACTGGGTTTGAATAGATGCACGTAGACTGATTTCCCATACTATCTACTACAAAATTTATGTCAAAATGAACTGAATTCCTTTGAAACAGCAAAAGTATTGTTACTGTTATTGAGGAGCAAATATTTTGTATTTTTTAATTATTGAAGAAAATTTGTATGTGACTGTATTAGGCTTTGACCCTGATTTAAGAAATCCAATTTATATTATGATAAAGCCAGGTAAATAAAATGAAATGCAATGATTCTGATATTTGTTTTAAGTGTCAAAGTGATAAAGGAATTCATTCACAGTCTTTACCTATGTAGTAAATTCAAACCATTTTGGGAAGAGATTTTTCAGACTTTGGAATAGATGTTAGGGATGTTTATTCATTTGAGATGACTTCCCCTCCCTCTCCCCTACCTCCAGAAATCATCTCCTCTTCTCTTCCCGTTCCTCTCCCACCCTCACCTTCTCTTCCTCTCCCCTCGCATCATCCCTTTCTATTCCCTTCTTTCTCCCCACTCCTTGATAGCATTATCATCACCTTCCCTCTGCCTCCAATCCTCTCCCTCTACCCCCTGGCTTCATCATCATGTTCCCCTATCTTCCTCAACCACTGGTACCATTATCCTCCCTTTCCTCTTCCTCCACCCCCCTGGCATCATCATAACTTTCCTCTCCCTTACCCCTGGCACCATCACCTCCTCTTTTCTTTGCTCTCCCTCCATTGCTTGCCATCATTCCCTCCTCCTTCCCTCTCCCCTGGCATTATCACCTTCTCTCCCTTCCCTCTACCCATCCCATAGCATCATCATCACCTTCCCTCTCCCTCTACTCCCGGCATCATCACTTCCCTCTCATTACTTCTCCTTCCCTTCCTTCTCCATCCACCTCCCTGCCAACATCACCTTCCCTTCCCTTTCCTTTCCTTCACCCCTTCCCTCTCCCTCCACCCTCCTGGAATCATTTCCATCCATCTCCTCTACCCCTGGCATCACCACATTCCCTTCCCTCCTCTCCCCCCCCCCCCCCCCCCAATACCTCATGGCCCATTCAGCTTTCCTTCCCTCCCTCCTCACCCCTTTGCACATTCAGCTGTACCTTCTCTCTCTCATGTCCTGGAACTAGCAGAGTCTGTGAGCACTGCAATGCTTACCTGGTGCTGCTGCTTCCTCTTCTTCCGGCTTTCCCTCTGCAATCAGATCTGCAGGGGACCAGCCGCTCCCACAAGACTACCGGTCCCTGTGCAGTTTCAATTGCAGAGGAGAGCGGAAAGCAGCAGCAGCAGCAACAACAGATAAGCGCTGCTCTCTGATATCTACCTGCTGGTAGGAGGACATCCTGCAGGCCAGGAAGGAAAGGAAATGACTGCAGCTATGCCTCAGCTCTTTCCTATCAGGTATTTTATGTGACAAACCTGAGCTGCAGCTGTGATACATTAGTGTGCCGTGGCATACCTGTTGAGAAACCCTGCTATATAACATCTCCCCCCTCAGCACACAAAAACACCCACACAGTTCTCACACAGAAGCCCACACAACCCCCCCTCCCCCAACACACCCACCCACAATCCCCCACAAACAAATCCACACATACACCTGCACCCAAAACTCACTCACCCCCATGGTCTTTCTTCTTCTGCTACATTTTTTTTGAAGGGGTTAATAAACATGTGGATAAAGATGAACCAGGAGATGTGGTGTATTTGGATTTTCAGAAGGTGTTTGAAAATCTCCTCACGAGAGGTTTCTAAGAAAACTAAAGAATCATGGGATAGGAGGCGATGTCCTTTCATGGATTACAAACTGGTTAAAAATAGGAAACAGAGAGTAGGATTAAATGGTCAGTTTTCTCAGTGGAAAAGGGTAAACAGTGGAGTGCCTCATGGATCTGTACTTGGACCAGTGTTTTTTAATATATTTCTAAATGATCTGGAAAGGGGTATGACGAGTGAGGTGATCAAATTTGCAGATGACACAAAATTATTCAGAGTAGTTAAATCACAAGCGGATTGTGATAAATTGCAGGAGGACCATGCAAGACTGGAAGATTGGGCATCCAAATGGCAGATGAAATTTAATGTGGACAAGTGTAAGGTGCTGCATATTGGGAAAAATAACCCTTGCTGTAGTTACACGATGTTAAGGTCCATATTAGGAGCTACCACTCAGGTAAAAGATCTAGACGTCATAGTGGATAATACATTGAAATCGTCGGCTCAGTGTGCTGCAGCAGTCAAAAAAGCAAACAGAATGTTAGGAATTATTAGGAAGGGAATGGAAAATAAAATGGAGGTTGTCATAATGTCTCTATATCGCTCCATGGTGAGACCGCACCTTGAATACTGTGTGCAATTCTGGTCACTTCATCTCAAAAAGGATATAGTTGTTCTGGAGAAGGGTGACCAAAATGATAAAGGGGATAGAATAGATCCCCTATGAGGAAAGGCTAGAGGTTAGAGCTCTTCAGCTTGGAGAAGAGATGGCTGAGAGGGGATATGATAGAGGTCTATAAAATCATGAGAGGACTAAAACAGGTAAATGTGAGTCAGTTATATACTCTTTCAGATAACAGAAGGACTAGAGGGGCATGTTATGAAGTTAGCAAGTAGCACATTTAAAACAAATTGTAGAAAATTAATTTTCACTCAATGCACAAGTAAGCTCTGGAATTTGTTGCCAGAGGAGGTGGTTAGGTCATTAGGTTAGCTGGGTTTAAAAAAGGTTTGGATAAGTTCCTGGTGAGAAGTCCATTAATGGGATCTACTTAACATTTGTGTACTTGCCAGGTGCTTGTAACCTGGATTGGCCACTATTGGAAATAGGATGCTGGGCTTGATTGACCCGCATTCTGATCCAGTATGGCAACTTCTTATATTCTTTAATTCTTATCCAGGAGCAACTGCAAGACATAGACACGCAGGTCACACAGTTACAAAATGCATTCTTTGAAGTTGCCATGCAATTTGAGACTTGTTTTTATTTTATCCAGCAGTTTTTGAATGCATCTTTGGGTTTCCAGTTCAACCAGAACCAGCACTGGGTTTGGCACCATGAGCCTTCATTACTACCAGATTTTCCCTTTGTTTTATATATCTCCCAACTTATTTAGTTCAATCACTGCAGTGACAGGTCCCAACTCAGGCCCATGTGCCAAGGTTCCATCTGGAATCCCGCAATTGTAAGCCCTGGGTCAGTCTGCTAGGTACCAACATTGCACACTGATTATGACTCCCTCCCCCACAGGAGCTTTGAATGCTGCCCCTACAGCCCTGACTGACCTGAGAATCATTGGCACAGGACCAGGCCCTGTGCAAAATGTTTTACGTTTTTGGTGCAGTATTCCTCCCCTCCCCCCCCCCCCCCCACCCCCCCGCTCCGAATAATCTATCTTTGTCTGGTAATGGGTAAGGAAGAATACTTGAATTGAATCTTTCATCATCCATAGTTGCGATGGAGAAGGTACAGAGAAGGGCAACCAAAATGATAAAGGGGATGGAACAGCTTCCCTATGAGGAAAGGCTGAAGAGGTTAGGGCTGTTCACCTTGGAGAAGAGACGGCTGAGGGGGGATATAATAAGAGGTCTTTAAGATACTGAGAGGTTTTGAACGAGTAGATGTGACTCGGTTATTTTCACTTTCGAATAATAGAAGGACTAGGGGGCATTCCATGAAGTTAGCAAGTAGCACATTTAAGACTAATCGGAGAAAATTCTTTTTCACTCAACGCACAATAAAGCTCTGGAATTTGTTGCCAGAGGATGTGGTTAGTGCAGTTAGTGGAGCAGGGTTCAAAAAAGGTTTGGATAAGTTCTTGGAGGAGAAGTCCATTAATGGCTATTAATCAATTTTACTTAGGGAATAGCCACTGCTATTAATTGCATCAGTAGCATGGGATCTTCTTAGTGTTTGGGTAATTGCCAGGTTCTTGTGGTCTGGTTTTGGCCTCTGTTGGAAACAGGATGCTGGGCTTGATGGACCCTTGGTCTGACCCAGCATGGCAATTTCTGATGTTCTTATGTTCTTAAAGTGATACTAGGAAGCATGGTTTTGAATCCTAGAGAAAATCTGTCCCATCGTGTCAGATTTAATTATTTTGGTTTCATTGGCAATGTCAAAATTGAATATTTAGTGTACTGAATGGTTGTATGGCAAAACATGCCACAAGTAATTGGACACGGATTTTAAATTCAAGTGACATTTTTTTTATTATTTAAGAGACACAAAAAGGGATTGAATTAACAAAAGCATGTCAGGATATTGTCAACACATAATACTGTAGAAGAATGTATTTTGCAGAAGATTGACAGTACTGCAGCAAATATAAAGCATTACTGAAAAAGACAACTTTCTCAGGCTAATGCATTATGGACGGCTAAAAACGTGTGTCCAAACTGGGTGCATGTTTTTTTTTAACATGCACACTTCTCCTGGGCGCCCCATGCAATAAGAAAATGAGCTGCTAAGGATAAATTGTGTGTCCCTAGTGCGTCCATGGCATGGGGTGCCCAGGAGATGTGGCTGTGCACAGGTTAGTAAAATGGACGCTCATTTTATGAGCGTCCATTTTTTCCCGTGGCAGCTATTTTACCGGCATGCACAATATACAATATACACATTTTTTTTATGTCAAGATTTTTTTTTTTGCATTGTGTGGCTTTCAATGGTTCTTCCTATTTAGTATTGCAACAATACTTAGTATTGCAACAATACTAAGTAGGAGGAACCACAGAAAAGCAGTTCTTTTGTTTTTTTAAGTTGAACTCTTGACGCACAGGAAGACTTTTTACGCCTGCTCCAGGCAGGCGAAAAATTTTACAGGTTAAAAAGTGCACCTCAGCGCATGGGGATTTTTTGCTTTACGGGGTAACAGCATTTACATGTGATGAGCAGCACTATTAGCTAAACCTTTGTTTGGACATGTGTTTTGGATGCGCTGATCCCCTTATTGCATCGGGGGTTATGGATGCACATCCAAAATGAATGTTAAGCTCATTAAGCTGTGCGCTAGGCTGGGTGCACTTTATTGCATTTGCCTGGTCAGGTAGCAATGTGGTTCTGTATCCTCTTCTCATTCGCTGTCCTCTTCATCCCTTCTTTCCTCCATCACAGCTGGAAGACAACCTAGATGTTTTATATATAGCCTAGCATTTACAGTGTCCAGCAGCACTGGTAAAGTTCCCCACTCTCCTCTCTGGTGCTCTGTTCTGACTGCAGCAATATGGCTCTTCTGGCCCTAATGAGCTCTTTGGGGCTGTGGATCAAGCCTGCCTTGGTCTTGTGTCAGACTCAACGATGGCCCCAGTCTGAATCTGGTCAGCAGTCGCAGCACTACAAATGCTTGCGCAGCTGGAAAAGTGTTCTCTCTGACGCTCTTTCTTTTTCTCATATGTAGCCCTTTGCACCCAAAGCCATTCTCATGCTGCCTCAGGGAGTGCGGATAGGGGAATGCAGTGCAGTGGCTTCTAAACTGTGGGCAGTCATTCCGAATGGGGGGGTCACAAGAAACAGCGCTGCTCCCTTGCATGGACCTCCGCTTTAACCTTCGGCAACTGGCGGCAGCAGTCAGCGCAGGGCCCGTGAACCTGCGCACATTCACGGATCTCACCCCTCCGCCTGTGCAAGCTTCCTCTTAATCCAGAAAATGGTACAGAAGGCCTGGCCTTAGGCCTGGCGCTGGCACTGTGAGCATTCACTGGGGCCGATGTAATAAAGGGTACTAAAGTTAGCACAGGTTTTTACTCCTGTTTTAGCATACATTTTTTTTACTTCTGGGGGAATTCTGTGCAAAAAAATGTAAAATTCTGCTCACAAAAACTTAAAATTCTGCAAACTTTATATTGGTCAAATTAACATGACAGTCTTTAAGTAATTACATTTTAAATTAAAACAGAAAAAAGTTATTAGAGATGCAGAATTTTAAATATCTTGAGCAGAATTTCCCTAAAAATGTACTGTAAGTGTGTCCCTTCCACTCGCTTTCCCTATTCCCCTGGCCACTTTGTCCTCTCATGCCCCAACTCCTCCACCTGCCAGTATCTCCCCCTCCACCTCTAGGCTCAACCCCTTCCACTCTATTGCCTTTCCCAGAGTTTGACCCCGTTCTCAGTACTGCCCCTCACACAGGCTCCCCCTGTCCCTCCCTCTCTCACATACATGCTCCCTCTCTCTAGTACACATACACACACCCTCATACAGGCTCCCTCACTCTCTCACGCACACACATCCTCTCATACAGGGTCCCACTCCCTTGCATACACACCCACACAAGCTCCCTTTCTCTCTCACGCATACATCCTCACCCAAGCTACCTATGCCTCTCTCTCAAGCACCCCTTCACACAGGCTAGCACCCTCACATCACATGATCCCTTTTTCATACAACAATCTCTCACACACAGACACACCTTCACAATCTCATAAAGGCTTCCTCTCTCTGGCTCCCACATTCAAGCATCCCCGCCCCCTGCTCTCTCACCTCCCAAGCTCTCTCCCATCCTCCTGCTCACCCCCTGCTCTCTCTTACACCCTCCTGCTCACCCCCTGCTCTCTCTCACCCTCCCCTCCCTCACACCCCTCTCCCTGCTCTCTCACCCTCCCCTCTCTCACACCCCTTTCCCTCCCCTCTCACACTCCCTCCACTCCCCCACACCCGCTCTCCTCTCCTCTCTCACACTCCCTCCCGTTTCTCACACCCCTCTCCCTTTCCTCTCACACACACACATTCACTCTCACCGGGGCCTTCATCTTCACAGGAAGCAGAGTACACTCCATTCGTGGCACACGGGGGCCTTCATCTTCACTGCGAGTGGAGCATATCCCACAGCACACAAGGGCCTTCATCTTCGCTGCAAATGGCGCGCCAGGGCCTTCATCCTCATGCACTCCGTTCGCAGCATGCCAGGGTCTCCTCTGCCATTTTCTGCGCAAAATTTGACACTTCTGTGCAGGGGGGAATTCTGCGCAAATTCTGCGCTCCGCAGTAGCGTAGAATTCCCCCAGGTCTAATTTTTGTGGTGTAACGGGGCTTTTAACTCCTAAAAAATGCATGCTAAAACAGGAGTAAAAACAAGTGCTAAGATTAGCATGGGTGCATACAAATCCGATGTAAAAGAGGCCTTAGCTATTCCACAACAATGCAGGGAGGTATGTTAAAGGACAGACATCTTAAAGCACATTTTCTTAACACTGGAAATGTAACTGCTGGGTCAGTATAATATGGTTGCCATATTATACTGTTGCTGTGCCCAGTATGGTAGTGTCTAGCTGCTTCTACCACACTGGGCACAGCAATAGAATAACTGGCCATCAGAAATATGAGTTTACTCCATTTTGGACCCAAGAGTTTAATTTCTGATACTCTTGGCGAGAGCACCTACAGTTGAACAGTTTATTGGCACTGTGCATCCAACTTTCTGTATATTGTTTAACTGTACATGCCCGTCCCAAGGAGCTTAAACTTTGTTCAGCCAGCTTTTAGTACCCACTCAAAAGAGCAAATTATTGCATCCAAGGCCCTTTTGGCAGGGAATGGAAAATAAAATTAAAGCATAAACTCTCTGGGGTGGGAGAGAGAGAGAGAGGGAGAATGGGTGCTTCAGGTGGATTCCAACCTGCCAGCAGCTGAAATAAAGATGAGGGCCTGATGCTGCTGGTAGATCCCAGCCAAAGAAGAGCTGGAGACGCCTGTGCGTTTGTCTGAGAGAGAGCGTATGTGGGTATGAGCTTGTGTGTGGACATCTACAGCTAGCTTAACAAAGCATAAACTTCCTGGGGGGGGGGGGGGGGAGGGGGTGGAGACCACGTAAAGATGAACAGGATGCCAAAGTCAGATGCAGATACTATTCGCCTATAGGTGCCCGCTCCAGAGAGCTTATGCTTTAATTTTACTTGCCATGCCTTGCCAAAATGGCATTGTATGCGAGACTGCTGCTGGGCATCACAAATTGTGGGCACATTCTCTCATTCAAGACCATTTTGATAAGGAATGGCAAGTAAAATGAAAGAATAGGCTCTCTGCGTCTCTGGAGACTGCACCTACAGTTAGGCTGTCTGGGTGGGCACCAACAACTGAACATATAAACTTTAGCCCTACATGTGCATGAACTGTCCAGTTGTTCAGGTAACTAGAGAAAACTTGTGACTGGTGCCTGCCTAAGACAGCTTACATTGGAAATTTATGTAAATCCTGGGTATGGTGGCAAAGGGTGTCTATTATTATATCCACTGTGGTACTCGACTACTACTACTTAACATTTCTATAGTGCTACATGACATCCGCAGCACTGAACAAACACAAAAAGACAGTCCCTGCTCAATAGAGCTTACAATCTAATAAGACAAACATATAGGAGCAGAGATGACTTGTATTTCATAAAGCAAGACAATGGTTAAAAAGAAAAGAAAGTTAGTTAACAAGACTAAAAGCGCTACACCTCAGACTCAGGAGTTTACATTCCCAATGTGCTATCTAGGGTGGGCACAACATTCAGGGATGCACATACCAATCAGCTGAAGGTGCCTTCCCAAGAGAGGTTATGTTTTTTTCAGCTGTAGATGCAAACTCCAGAGTGCTTACACCTTCTTTGGTCTGAGATGGAGTAAACTCACATTTCTGGTGGCCAAAGTTATTCTATTGCTGCACCCAGTCTGGTAAAGAGACTAACACATAGTCACAGCAATAGAAAATCATGGCCACCAACATTCAGGCCGATACAGTAAAAATGGCGGGAGAGGGGGCGAGTGCCCACTCTCCCGGCGCGCGCAATTCAGTAAATAAAATTATTCAAATTAGGGCCCGCGGTAAAGAGGTGCTAGAGACACTAGCGCGTCCCTAGTGCCTCTTTTTTGACAGGAGCGGCGGCTGTCAGCGAATTTGACAGCAGACGCTCAATTTTTCCGGCGTCGGTTCTCAAACCCGCTGACAGCCACGGGTTCAGAAACCGGACGCCGGCAAAATTGAGTGTCCGGTTTTCAACCCGCGAGCCACGGGCCGATTTTACTTTTTTTTAAAATTATTTTTAACTTTTGGGACCTCCGCCATGATATTAAGTCGGAGAGTGCACAGAAAAGCAGTAGGCGCTAATTTCTGAAAGTAAAATGTGCAGCTTGGCTGCACATTTTATTTAGTGAATCGCGCGGGAATAACTAAAAGGGCCATCAACATGCATTTGCATGTTGCGGGCGCTATTAGTTTCGGAGGGGTTGGACGCGTGTTTTCGACGTGCTATTAACCCTTTACTGAATAAGGGATAAAGCTAGCGCGTCGAAAACGCGCGTCCAAACGCAGGATAAGAATGTGCTCCGCCGGAGCGCACTGTACTGTATCGGCCTGATTGTGAGAACGTTTACTCAACCTCAGGCCAAGGAATTAACCTGAAAATCCACTTAAATGCATTAAACCAGGAGTACAGAGATATACATCTGACGTTAGAAGGAGTGTGACCAAAATGGACTTGCATTCAAGATTGTGACCAAGTCAGGATGCCCAGTGCCAAGCTTGCAAGAAAGTCATTTTGGTCGCACTCCAATTACCCCTTTACTCCTGGCTTTAAAGCACCTTTCTGCATTAGTGTGGATTTTTTTTTTTAGTTTAACTCACATTTTAGAGAGCATTTTCGGTTCAGTGCACATTTTTAAACTGGTTTGATTTGCATCCATTAGCTTATTGTATCCCACGGGGCCCCCTTGTTTTTAATACCCACCTTAAATATAACCCCTGGGTTTTATTACATGGGCCCCATTGATTGCTGCTGTATTCAGTGAGTTGGTTAGGGGAGTGGAGGCATGCAGTTTTTCTTTTTTTGGTCATGGTCTGGAGGTGCCTGAATTTTGAAGTGTTATAAGGGGGTCCAATTGGTTCCAATGTAGAACATTCTCAGGTAGCCTGTTTTTGTTTTTTTTAATTAGAAATTTCAATTGAGCAGAACTATTTGTACTACCCTTGTGGGAATCAGGTGCCAAAAGCAGGAGTTTCCCCTGCGGTTGCGGCCCTAACATTCCAAGAGTACCCAAGAAACAAAGGAAGCCAGAGATTACAGGCTTGACCCGGAGCCCAGAGATGGGTGGTGAAACCCAGCAGGCTGGCAACCCTGTTGGCGACCTACAGGAATTCAGGAAGCACAATGCAGCACTTGTGGCACTCTTCTGCCCGTTGCAGCTCAGCAGGTCCTTTAGGGGATTATGCAGCTGTTATTGAACCGTGGTTGCGCTACAGCGCGCAGGGCAAAGTGAGAGGCTGGTGTGCAGATTTCTGAAGATGGAAAGAAAGAAAAAAAAATGTAATCCACCTACGTAGTTTAATAAACATGGATACCTCTCTAGTTACCGATATCTGATTGAAACTAAGCGGCAGTGTTTTATTTTGAAGAGTGGGGATGGGGGAGATAAAAGCAGAGACGTTTACTGCGAGCTTTGCCGCCAGGAGCTAGCGCAGGCTTTGGGTTTGCCACACGCCTCCCAGCCAGCCGGCAGCTCCCACTAATTAGCCCACGTGATGGGAATAGGAAACAAAGCGGCAAACAATGGCGTGGGAACGCCGTGCAAAGTGCAGTTACAGAGCCCGTCCCTCCTCCCTGCAACCAGAAATAAATAATAATTACAAAAAAAAAAAAAAAGCAGCAACAATCAAAGCTGGCAGCAGGAGAAGCTGCTGGAAAGGAAAAGAAGGGAAAAAAATATACAAAACAAAATTCCGCCCTTCGCACAAAGCCTGAAAGCTTGGCCTGAGGTGAAGTTCAGCGCCTCCCCAGCTAAGCCCCGCAGCTCTTTTCATTCCTTCCACGCAGCTCTATTGAAGCCGCTTCTTGCTATTTTCTTAAAGGCTGAGACGCAACGGGAATAAAATGTGTTTTGGGAACCTCAGCACTTGCCAGGTCACGGGGGTGGGGAGGGAGGAAGAGGAGGCCAGTTAAGTTTCGTTGAGGAGAAAGAGGGCAATCAAACATCCTCCTGGAAGCGGCTTCCAAGCACATGCTCTGTCCCTGGGGGAACATTTGCAGCTTCCCGCCGCAGCTGCCAGACAGAATAGGGGGGGAGGGGGGAGGGGAAGATATGTCGAGTTATCTATAGACAAACTGACACCCCCACCCCGGCAAAGAGCGTAGGGGGGAAGCGTATTGTGGGGGACTGAAGACGGTAATTGCACAGGAGCACCCTTTAACACCTCATTCACAAAGCAGGGGGTGGCACAGAAAGCCCCTGGCGCCAATTGTTAAGGGGATCGGCTCGGGTGGGGGCAGTGAGGCAATACATAGCCTGGACGTGAGCACCTGAGTGCGCATTCCCACCCTGTCCCAAACTGTATGGACTTCCTATGCTAAATACTTTGGAGGGGGTGTGTATGTTACCGTTTAACTTGCATGCCGCTTGCAATTTTTTTGTATCCATGTAAAAGCAGGGTTTCATATTATGCTCCATCCTCTTTGCACCGTTTTAGTCATTTTTATCAGTGTAGCCAAAATAAGACAATTAGCGACAGATATTGAGGCACCCTAAAACTACCTTCTGTTACATAAATGCTTCTGAGAACATTTAATCCGGAGATTTTGTCGTCAAACTACTCAGCTCTAAGATTTTTCATATCTTTTCCATGGGAGTGTCAGTTCATCTGAAACTAAAGGGAAATAATATACTGCAAAGTTCCTCTCGTTTTGTGCCTGCGGAGAAAACTTCCTTTATAGCTCTGGCCCTAAGAATTGGCACCTAAACCTACCACCCCCGATTATCAATTCCCAAGAGCATGGGCAGACAGGGCTGTGTCAGTGGTGCACCTCGGGGCCCTATCCTCCATGCACTTACTCTGTTCTACCAACGCAATTCTTTGATATCAGGCTGCTGAACAAAAACGCCAGGGACATCTCCTAGCTGAGAGCTGCAGATTGTTAAGATAGCATTTCCCAAATGCAGTTGTTAATGCTAAAAAAAAAAAAAAAAAAAAAAAGTTCTTGGGCAGAGTCAGTGGACTAACTAGGCTCAAAGATCGCATGGGTGGGCACAGGGTTGGATGTAATATTTGGGTGTCCATAGGCAACTGGGAGGAGATGAGAAGTTGAGAAGGGGTTGCCACCAGACATTATTGGAGGAGAGGGTCCCTCCCTGCTTTGCCCCTAGATACTCCCTTTGGCCTTTGACCTTTTCCCTCATCTCTGAGCCGCAGTGCTACTGTCAACTTGAAACTTGTGGAAGAAAACGCCGCATGGGGGGGGGGGGGGCACAGTGTTGCCAACTGTTTGAAGTCACTAGGATCCATTGTGAAAAATCTCCAGACTGGGTAAAAATTAGGTACACTTAAATTGCTACACAGTGGTTCCAGCATAGTTGGGAACTTTTGCGTTCTGGTTAACCCTAAGGTTGTTATAGATTGACAGGGGTTGGGAGTCTCACACACAATTGTTGCTCTCTTACAGACACACAGATGCACTTTCAGACCACCCTCTGTCTCACACACAACAAACTCATTTTATATCCTCCCCACCTCTATTCCCAGGACGACACTAGCTGCCTTCCCTGGTCAGGATGGCAGGGGTAACTTCACCCTTGCCTCGCCCTCTCCCCCTTCCTGTGAATGGAGTTCAGTTCACCTTTCTGTTCTCCTACCCCCCAGTGCTTTCCCATTAGCTGTGTCCTATACAGTTTTACTGACTCCTGGGACTGTTTGTGGAATACCTCAGTCAGGAAGCCCAAAGGGGGAGGTGACGCTGCTGAAACGCAGGCAGGTCTGCTTCCAGTCCTGCTCTGCTCCGTAGGGACTCCAGTGGGGATTTCAGAAATGTGGGAAGAAGATTCTAAATGTAACAACAAAATTGCTAAATTGGAAACACTGCATTGGATTCAGTGCTCACAAACACCGCTGTGAACCCCTCCCTCCTAAATGACTTCCCTGTTATCATGGAAACCCATGCGAGGGCTGGGCCATGAGTTTTTAAGATGACAGTGGCATGGTAGCAGATCTAGATGTTGGCATGGCAGTGGTACTATACAAAGTTTGCACTGGAAGAAATTGCCTACCACTTATCCCTCTAATTTTTTCTGGGGCATGGGCGAATGTGCCCTACTTTTGGGGATATCATTTTTCACAAGTGTGCAATGGGGTTGGAGGGTCCCTCCTAGGGTGGCCAACTTTTCCATGGACACCCCACTAAACTTCATGCTTTGGGAGGGAAGATTGGGGGGGGGGGGGGGATTACAGACTACTGTCAGTTGTCAGGCCACTCATTACTTGGCTTTCAAACATCCCCTTCAATATACTTTTTTTTCCCCCCAGTGTATCTTTATTGAGGAATACTGAAACCGCAATCATAGAAAAAACACATATTCTTTGTTTTATAAAATGTTATTTCAACTATCCTCAAACACATCAGCCTCTCTCATGCAGTTTTGCTCTCTATCACAACTAAAGCCTTGCTAATACACACCCACCTTCATACTTCCCCATAAACACACAGCCTCCTCTCTGACACACACTCATTCCCAAATGCACAGCCTCCTCTCTTATACACACACACTCCAAAACGCACAGCCTCCTCTCTCATACACACACACTCCCAAACGCACAGCCTCCTCTCTTACACACACAGTCCCAAACGCACAGCCTCCTCTCTTATACACACACACTCCCAAACACACAGCCTCCTCTCTTATACACACATTTATTCCCAAACACACAGCCTCCTCTCTTACACATACACTCCCAAACACACAGCCTCCTCTCTCATACACACACACTCCCAAACACACAGCCTCCTCTCTCATACACACACACTCCCAAACACATAGCCTCCTCTTATACACACACACTCCCACACAGCCTCCTCTGTTACACACACACACTCCCAAACACACAGCCTCCTCACTTATACACACTCCCAAACACACAGCCTCCTCTCTCATACACACACACTCCCAAACACACAGCCTCCTCTCTTACACACACTCCCAAACACACACACTCCCAAACATACAGCCTCCTCTCTTATACACACACACTCCCACACAGCCTCCTCTGTTACATACACACTCCCAAACACACAACCTCCTCTCTTACACACATGTACACTCCCAAATGCACATCCTGTCTCAGACACAGGTGGTTCGCTCTCCCTTTCCTTAAAACTTTCCCAGCCATTCACCTGTGTCTCCCTTGTGCCACTTGTGCTCAATATGCCCTCCCCCTCTTCTGTGCACTCCTCTCTTGTGCCACCCTCCTGTCAATAGCCCCCTCCCTCCTTCTTCCCTCCAGTCTTCCTCTGCTCCCCAGTGCCTTCCTCTGTCTCCGTCTCCTTTCCTCCTGTGTCCCCATCTCCTTTGTGCCTCTTCTGTCTCTTCCCTTCTCCCATCTGTCTCCCGCCACTCCTCATTCTCCCATTGTGCCTCTCTCTTTCCCTGTGATCTTCCTTCCTTCCTTCCTTCCTTTCCAAACCCCCTCTTTCTCTTTCCTCCCTTGCTCCCTATGTATCTGTCTTACTTTCCCTTCCCTTTTCTCTGTCCCCTTTGTCTCTCCCTTTTTCTCACCCTGTGACTCTGTTTTTTCAACTTTCCCTCCTCTGTCCCTGTATCCCTCGCTGCAGCCCCTCTCTCAGGTCTTGGCCCAGCACTCAGTGAGGGAGGGGGAAGGATCCAGAGGACAGAGATCAGTGGAGCCACTGGGAACTGAGGGCTGTGTTGTGCCCCGCCTCCTCGCCCCATCCCATCCAATCACATCACAGGAAAGGAGGCAAGAGCTTGGGGACACAGCACAGCTCTCGGCTCTGTCTTTCCCTGTAACCAGGAAGCTGTGGGAAAGAGAACCTTCTTGCAAAAACCAGATTTTCAGTGTCCGGTCAGTACTTCTGACCGGACACCATACAGCACATCTGAAAACCTGGCTGTCCGGTCCAAAACTGGGCAGTTGGCAACCCTGGTCCCTCCCGCAGCATCTGCCGTCTGTCTCTCCATTCCAAACCTCCACTGCTGCCGCCATGAGTTTAGCATACCCAAAGTGGTGGCCGACAAGTTTTGAACACATTCACAGGGCCTGCACAGGGGAACAGGAGCAACAGAAGTTTCTGCAACTCCTCTGGTTCTCTCCCAGGTACTGCACAACATGAAGTGTAGAACGCAGGGGGCCGATGCTGTGCAGCTATGCACACATGCACCTCACCGGAAACAGTTTTCCCTTTCTCTCTTCCTGTATGCTCCCTGAGCTGGCCAATAGTGACCCGGCCTGCCCCAGCATGGGGCTGGGCCATGGGATCTGCGCAGCCAGCTGGGCGGTAGGGGCGCTAATTGCAACTATTTCCTGTTGCACTGTTGTTTCCCAGCGTTGACATCTACGGTATCAACTTCTTGGTACTGAAATATTTCCTCATATTTCTTCTGAGCTTCACACCCTAGCTTCATATACTGACCCCAGCTTGTACTTTATTTAAACCTGCTAAATATCTGATTACTTTTATCATATCTTCCTTTCCTCCTTCCTCCAGCAAGTACATTTTGAGTGCAAGTGTTTTGCAGGCCTTGTACTATTTTAGTAGCTCTTCTGTGAACTGCTTCCATTCTCTCGTTGTCCTTAGGAAGGTATCACCCCAGAACTAACACTCAAACTAGTGGCTTATACAAGAGCAAAATTGCCTGGTTTTCCCTTTTCTCACGATACCTCTATTTATGCATCGGATCATGCTATTAGCTTTCCCTGCTATTTTATTACATTGACTGGATACCGTGAGGTCATCTGAGATGATTAATCCTAGATCCCTTTCCTAGGGATGTTGGTAGCTAATTGATATTCATTATAGATACCTCTGAAAGAAGAGCTTTGCATGAATTATGAAACCAGCAAGGGTTGGGGTTTTTTTGGTTTTTTTTTTTGCATTATTTATTTTTGATTGAATTTTTTTTCAAAGCAATTGATATCAGAACACACAATCACAAATTTCAAAACAAAGGTACAGTACATCCATGTGGATATTAATTATTGTTAAGTGAACTGGTACTCTGGAGAACATTTGACTCTTAAAGACAGGCCGGAGTCTGAGGTTCAAAAGGCAGGCAGGTAAATGTGTAACTTCATCATACAGTGTTGCTATTTCTTGTCTAATTTGACTTGCCAACATCGTTGCTCACCTCACCTCTATGTGCCTGGATGTCCTGCCCCCAGCCCACTCCGGAGCAAATATGTGCCATCCTGCCAAAAATTATTTAGGGTAATCCAGAAGCTTCAAAGTATCAGACAAGCTGAAAAATGTTACAATGGCAAATTTGTTCTTCTGTAACCAGAGTGCACGATCAGGTTTCCACCTTTACCTGAGTGTACAATTCCCCCACATCTCAGCACTTAACAACAATAGCTGCAGCGCTTCTGTTTATATAGCCGGTTCGCAGACGATCATAAATGTAATGTTAGGTATGGAAAACTTCAGTCTGGAGTTTGTGTTTGTGGCAATGGAAGATATAAAAAAAGCACCTTTCTGCCTAAACCAGTTATTTGATGAATGCAGAAAAGATTAGTGCTTGCTTAAATAAAGTATTTCTTTTTAGTAGCAAATATATAACTGGGTGATGAATTTCATGCAAATCCCAAGGAGACACATTTCTGCAGAGTGAGGTACATGTTCAATCGGAGATGCTGAGCTGGCAGAGAAAAAGGAGGTTTTTATAAAAAACTTTTGCCTTATTCAGGACCTGATGTAATAAGATGCACTCAGCAGAGTTAATACTTTTACTTTTATTAGTATGATTTGTATTTATTTTATTTCTTGATTTTATTGTTTGATGTTTGAGGGATGGTGATGGTTCTGTTTTTTCATTGTTGCACTGCATAGAGTGCTGGCTTCTTGCACTTTTCAGTTGTTTTTGTCTGCGCATTTGTATTTCTATTTTATGGTTGCTCTATTCTGTATTTGTTGAGGGTCTATTTATGTTCTGCATGAGTGACTGAGGTGAGGCATTCTAATAGGAAGTGTATTAGTGTATTTGGACTTTGCCTTTGACAGTTAAAGACTCATACGTAATTCTTGAACATTAATATCATATGGTTATTATAGTTTATGAAGTTAGCATATTACCATTGAACCCGTTTTTCGTTTTTCTTTACTGTAAAGGTTGTAGCGGTTAAATGTTCTACTGTTTAAACTGTTATATGTAAAGCCTGTTGCTAATTTATTGTTTCACTGTAAACCGAGGTGATGTATATTTATACGTACCGTGGTATAAAAGAATCTATAAATAAATAAATAAAAAATAAATAAATAGTGTTTTAGAGCTTTCAGAGGGTCAAGCCCAACACACATCACAATAGGCCTAATACCATATGGGTTGCAAGTGTCTGTTTTGCAGGGGTTTCTGGTTGGCATCACAGCAGTGCATGTAAATATTGTGGGGTAGATTTTAAAAAAGAGCGCGATCGTATACTTTTGTTCGCGCAGCAGGAGGCATAGCCACGCGTATCTTATAAAATCCTGGATCGGTGCGCAGCCTGCCTCCGTTCCCTCCGAGGCCGCTCCGAAATTGGAGCAGCCTCGGAGGGAACTTTCTTTCGCCCTCCCCTCACCTTCCCCTCCCTTCCCCTACCTAACCCACCCCCCCGGCCCTATCTAAACCCCCCCCTTACCTTTGTCCCTCGATTTACGCCTGCTAGAAGCAGACGTAAATCTACGCGCGCCAGCGGACTGCTGGCGCGCCGTCATCCGACCCGGGGCCTGGTCCGGGAGGCCTCGACCACGGCCCCGGTCCCGCCCCCGAAACGCCGCGTTATTTGGCCCCACCCCCGACACGCCCCCTAAAAAAAACCCGGGACTTACACGTGTGCCAGGGCTCTGCGCGCGCCAGCGGCCTATGCAAAATAGGCGCGCCGGTGCCCTGGGGGTGAAAGGCAGTAGTCAGATCCAATTGCACTTTTAATAGGCTCCGTGAAGCCAAAGAAAATATGAATACAGGAATTCCTTAACCAGTGTATACAGTATCAAACGCGCAATTTTCTTCCAGTAAAGACAGTTTGATAGTAATTTTAACCTCCATTGGTGGCAGTTCTTCAGCTGCTAAGATAAGTCAGATGACTCCATGAGATAAGGAACAAGCTGAGACAGTCCCAGTTTCATTCTGCTGCATCCGTGGACTTGTAGTCCTGCCTTTTGTAGAGAAACTGTATCGAAGCAAGTCCATAGGCAGGTGCACGGCAGGAAAATCATGACTTGGCTCTGTTTGTCCCTTATGACCTGGAATGATTTAGTCACCTTAGTTCAGGCTGTACAGGGTGTTTCCCGCATGAGGTTCTGATAAGGGTTGGCAGAGCAGCCCAGTTTGCGTTTACTTAAACTTCTATTGGCGGGAGGAGCTATTGGAACCTCGGAAGACTAATATGCACTTAGGAACGAGCTATAAATCAGAACAACAAAAAAGGAGCATCTAACTGAATTACCTATTACAAAGTTTTGCTCGAAGTAAGTTGTTTTATTTAACTCTGTTTCCAAAGCAACACAGGACATGCAGTTCCGGTTTGTCAATAGATCATAGAGGGGCGGATTCAAACTCCTTCTGTGGCCACGTGTCTCATCATTATTTACCGAAAAGGGGATGGGGTGGAAATTAAGCTGGTGAGTTTTGCACGCCAGTCCCCAAGACTATGCATTTGGTTCACTAATAAGTAGGCAATACTGCATAAAGTAACTGGGATGGCGTTATGTAAAATGTCATAACCTGAAGAGGTTTTGCTCAAAAATAGATTGTAAAACAAAACATATTTGACTCCAGGCAGGCTCTCCTGCTGAAAAAAAAAAAGGAAAACACTCTCTCACACTGTAATGCATGCATATGATAGGGCTATCATTTTGGTCTTGCTGCACTAGAATGTAGTTTGACTGCCAGAGCTGCTGGCTAACTTGGAAAGAGTAACCATAGGAACGGTTAGTTTCCGGCCCTCAGTGTGACAGGTTGATGAGATTGCTCTTCAAAAACATTTAGTTGTTCCCCTGGGAGAGAAGCGCTAAGAGGAAGAGCTTTAAGTTCACTTGGCACACAGACACGGGAGGGGGACAGTGGTCAGCCCTGGCAGGAAAAGCCTGCAGGGAGAAGAGGCAAAAACTAACTACTCGATCCAGGCTAAAAAGGCATGCAGGGGTAAAATCAAGAGACAAAATAAAGACAGGAATTATGTTTGTAGAAAATGCACATCCTGATGAGTGAAAGCTGTGTAAAAGAAAGTCTAGTATTAGGAACTTCTGACAATATTAAGTTATTTTTCACCTCTAAGTTTTAAGAATGTAGCTAAAATGTATGAGTTTTTTTGAAAATGTCAAGGGGCCACTGCATTAAAGTGTGCCAAATGCTTTCCAAAGCTTTAACATGCATTAAAAGTGCTGTTAGCTGTGCTAGCTAGTTTACATGTGTCAACAGCATTAATGTGCATAAATTAGCTTATCAGAGTTTTAATTTTGAAACTATTCTAATGAGGTAATGAGATGCAAAAAAGCTCATTACCTATTAGCCAAGAAAAAAGTACATGTGTAAATGGCTTTTCAGTCACATTAACATAAAAAATCCTAACTGGAGGAGGTGAAGTTAAGATTTTTCATATTGTCCATAGGTAAAGTATGTACAAACTTTTTTTTTTTAATTTTAGGTTTATTTCATCAAATCAAGCAAAATGACTTATCAAGGAAAAAAGAAAGGAAAAAATAATTTTTGCAAAACTTAAATCTTGTAAACAATAAGTCATTTACCCAAAAGGAAATTCTATATGCTGGGGAGCGCATTATTGGGAGAATATAAGTATCAAAAATACAAAGAAAAGGCTTAACATGTGATCGGCTATTTTATATCATGGATCTAGGTTGACCTAATTTCCCCAGGAGAAGAAGTTAGTATACTCCTGGAGTTAATGAAGGATTTAAGCTGTTCTGAAAAAAAAAATACGAAATATTCGTTCGATGAGCGAATTATACATTTGCAGAGATACCTTAATATAAAGGAAAACCCCAATGAGATAATCTGTGGACAAAGAATAAGGAAACTACGTCTTCGTTCTTGGGTAATACGAGCAAAGTCCGGAAAGATACGGATTATCTGCCCATAAAAGGATACAGAGATATTCTTAAAATATTTCTTCATTACTTCACTCAGTTCATATTTTGAAATTAAAGAAAGAAGCTGATTTGAGTGTTCATAAAAGAATTGAGTTAAATCAGCAATAGCTTCAGGAGCGTGATCTTGAGAAGTTCTCCCTTTATTTGTAGCTGGTATGAAAAATGACTTATTTATAGAGGGCATTTTCCCCTCCTCAAATTGTAATATTTCCATTAAATATTTCTTAAGGCTTTGGTAGGAACTTTCACCTATAACCTTAGGAAAATTCAATATTCGGAGATTTAAATGCCGAGTATAATTTTCTAAGTACTCCAACCTTCTAGAGCAGTTGCCAAAATCGTTAATCAATTTTGTGTTGCAAGATTGGGTCTCAGAGGCCGCAGCTTCTAGGGCCCTCACCTGTGACTGTAATTCCCTATGTTTCTCGTCCCACTTCACCTCAGAAGTGTCCACCTTCATGTTAAGGTTCTTGATCTTCAACTGACAATCCTGTAAAGAACAGCCAAACCCAGCTACAAGGTCCCAAAGGGCATCTAGAGTGACTATTGCTGGCTTAGGTGGGAAATGGAAAGTCTCACCCACAGTTCCGGAGATGACCGTCTCTGGAGCGCTTCTTACTGGCTCTGCAAAAGCCCCCCTGAGCTCTCCCTCAGTCTCAGCCGGAGAGGAGGTAGCTGGAAACACAACCTCCTGAGCGATATGCAACGATGCCGACGCAGACGGGGATTGCAGCGGTACTGGCAGCTGAACTCCACTCTCTCTCCCCTCCCCCCCCCCTGCAGTCGCACAGAACGCGTCACCGGCCTGCGCCGCGGTCAAGAATGAAGCAGCAGCGAACCTAGGCACCAGCGAAAGCCGAAGATCCGGAGGGCTCAGAGAAACTTCCCCTGGTGAGACCGGTGCTCCTTCACCAGTTTCCACAGCAGGGTCAGGCGCCCCCTCAATTATAGCCGATCCAAGGGCAGTAATCAATCACCGACCATGAGGAAAAGGAGAATTCGGGGGGTAGGTTCAGACCTTCCCCTTAATGCTTGGAGGGCATCTTAGAGGTAATTTAGCTAGGAGAAAACGAGGAGCGATTGAGCGCGTCTGGTTCACACCACCATCTTGCTCCCAAAGTATGCACATACTTTACTGTCTACCTCATTCGCCATTAGAACATGTGATACAAACAAAATTTGAGCATATTAATGACTGATGTTAGTGCATGTTAGTATACTCTGCCTTTAGTGGCCTAGTAAACAAAGGCAGATAAGGGCCAGTTAGCCTACCCAGTCTGCCTTGTTATTCCCATCTACACTGCTCTAGCTAAGGATATATTCCAGCTGCCAGCTATACAAGCTTGACCACCTGCAAGTTATCAGTCCTTATCCAACTCAGTTTTGTCCTCTCCATTCTGGGTAGATAAGCATACAAGCTTTCATACTTAATCCAACATCCTGGCACTTCCTCCTCCCATGTATTTTATGCAAACTCTCAACCTAACTCTTACCGCTATTTCTGTCACAGGATTGGTTTCTACCACCTCTGCTGGTAGGTTATTCTGGTCATTTACCATCTTCTCAGTCAAGTAGTATTTTCTCATATTTCCTCTAAGCCTTCCTCCAACTTCATATCATGGCTCTTTGGCCTTGAATTTCCTTTCCTATGGAAAATTGCACCTTCCTGAAGCCTGCTAAATATTTGAGTATTTCTTTTATATCCCCATTTCCCTTCTTTCCTCCTGCGAGTACATTTTGAATGCCTTAGGCCTCTCGTAGTAGGGTTAATGTTGTAATCCGTGTACCATTATAGCAAGCATTCTCTGAACGGCTTCCATCCCCTAAATGTCCTTACAAAGGTATAGCCTCCAGGATAGAAAAAGACAAAGGGGTAGATTTTTAAAAAAATATGCACAATTTTATAACATAACAAGCAGATGTGAGCCGCAGTAAAATCAGGGGTGGCGTGTGCAAGGGGGGGAGTGTACATTTTTGCGATTTTTGTGTGGCGACGCACTGCTGCTTTCCCCAGTTCCCTACCCTCCCTTCCCCTTCCCCTTCCCTTCCCCTCTCCTCCCCAACCCCTAAATTCAATTTTTTTTTTTTTACCTTTTTGGCATAACTTATTTCAGCCGGCCGGTGCGCGAGGCTCCGGACAGTGAATGTCCCGGCCCACCCCCGCCCAAAACACGCCCATCCGGCCTGCCCCTTCCAAGAGGCCCGGCACTTGAGCGCGTCCCGGCCTTTATGCGCATGGCCGGGTCTCTTGGAAGATTCGCCTGGCGCACGTAAGGCCCGGCCACGAGCGTAAAGGCCGGGATTTACGCGCGCCGGGCATTTAAAATCTGCCCTTAAGTATTCAAGGTGGAGTCTCACTAGTGACCTATACAGGGGTAATATTACCTACTTTTTCCTGCTGATATCTGGATTTATACAACAGAGCATATTGTTACATTTCCTGCTGTTTTATTATATTGACTAAACCTTTAAGCCATCTGAGATGATTACTCCTAGGTCTCTTTCCTGTTTGAGAGCAATGTTCCCTCTAAGAATTGGGTTGCTATGTGCAAATATTTCTGCTCATTACCCGTGAACACTGAACACTACTTTATTTGATGCAAAAGCCTATCAATTTTATGCTCACAGCAAACCAATCCTTAGAGGGAACATTGGAGCTGCATGCATACAAACTTTGTCATATATACACATGCATACTAACACATTTTGCATATTCACTCTCATACTCTTTGACTTGCATACCTGCTTATTATCACACACACACACACACACACACACACACACACACACTCATTTACGCTCCAGATTCTCATGCACATGCACACACTGAGTTCTCCTCTTACACACACACACTGGCAGCCATAGCGTCCTCTTCCTCTCTTCAGCTGCCAATGGGATGAGGTCCGCTGATGGCCTCCACTTCCTCTTGTTGGCCACCAGCAGGATGGGGGTCTGCTGGCAGCCACGGCATCCTCTCTCTTTATCCGCCGTGGGACAGGCTCCGTAGCGGCCTCCCAAGTTGAGGGGTGGGCGGCAGCAGCAGCTGACATTTGAATAAACACGGTAAGAGCTGTGAGATTGGCCCTGTGACAGCAGAAGATGAAGTCTGGATAAATGTGACTCCTGCCTCCCGGAAGGAGGTGTGCTGCCACTGATCGGATCGGGCAGGGCTTTAACATAGTATTATCAGCAGAAAAAGACCAACTGGTCCATCCAGTCTGCCCAGCAAGCATCCCACTGCAGTAAATGCCACTCTGTGCAGGTTACCCCCATGTGTCTGTTAAGGGTTTATTCCTGCCCACTCTGATCTCTGCACAGAAAGGTAAAAGCTGGGGACAGCTGCAAAAAATGTTGTGCACAGCCATGCACACAAGCAACTTAGAGGGAACAATGGGAGTTGCCAGTTCTTGTCCTCCTACTTGATAAGTAGCTAATGGATTTTTGCAGACTAGATGCAGGATTTTACACTTTTTTTTGCACCGAATCACAATTTCCAAACCCTTGACCCGTTTTTTCAAGTCCCCAATTCATTTTTTTCCACCTCCCCCAGTGAGTCTACCCTGTACAGATTTTTGTACCATCTGCAAACAAGCATAGTTGTCTCTCAAATCCTCTCCAGTATTGCTAATAAATAGAGTATCGAGTGGTATGTGAGCAGGACTGTGCGTGCGGGGAATGAGGGTGCGCCCAGCTCTGCCGCACTCTTTCTAACGCGGCCTTGCTGTATCGACCTGAAAGGTATTAAAAAGAAATGGCCCTAGCACTGAGCTTCGAGGCACGCTGCTGGTCACTTTAATTTCATCAGAATGGACTCCACTGACCACCATTCTCTGCGTTCTGTTGCCGAATCAGTTCCTCATCTGATGAGCAGCTTTCTGTCCCACCCTGGTATTAGCCAGTTTCTTCTTTGTGGAACAAAATCAAAGCTTTACTGAAGTCCAGACAGGAAAAATCTATTATACCTCCCTAATTCATTACTTTTGTCACCTCCTTAAAGATCTCAATTAAGTTTGTCTGACAGGATCCTCTCTTGGTGGAATTCTGTTGTCTGGGGTCTTGAAATCTATTTGCGTCAAGGTGCTGCATTCTGTTTTTTTTCTTTAGTACTATTTCCATAACTGTGCCCACCATCGAAGTTAGACTGACAGGTCTGTGGTTGCCTGCCTCCTTGTTCACATTTTTGTGGAGTGGGACTGCATCTGTTCTCAAAACCTCCAGTCTCCAAAGACAAGTTGAACAGAGCGTGAGGAGGTACAATAGCATTTGCTTGAGCTCATTCAGCGTCCTGGGGTGTACTCTATAGGGTTTAATGGCTTTATCTACTCTCATTTGTATTAAGTACTTCAAGTACTTCCTCCTCTAGAAATGGTTATTTGTGATCATTTCACAATTATTTATGCTCGCATTTCCTTAGTTAATGTCACCTTCCTCTTCTGTAAATACTGAGAAAAATAACTTAATATTTCTGCCTTCTGTGTTGACTCTCCTCCTTACTAATCCCGCTTTCTCCTTTAGTTTACCTATTCTCCTTTTGTGTTTTTGTCTTATATGCATCAGGAAAGCTTTAGCTACTCTTTTATTGACTGGGCAATTTTCTCCTCTGAGCCTTTGCTCGTAGGGACGCTAATTTTATAGCTGCACGTGTAAGGCTAAAGTCTGTGTGTAGAAAGCACATGCAGGATTTAGCCTGAATTTTAAAAGTGGACTTAGGCGCATTAAGTCCACTTTGAAAATGAATGGGTGGGTGTGCACCCTTGCATGGCACAGATGCGCACATTTACACCATGCGTACATTTACCTGCGTACCTTTGAAAATCAAAAGTATGTATACGTATACAATAAATAGTTTCCCCCACTCCAAACCCACCCACCTCCAGAATGCCAATTAGCAGTGCATGTAAAAGTGCACACGGAATCCCTTCTGCCCGTACTATTATGCACACAAACCCCCGGACCATTTTCAAAAGCCATTTTATTTGGGGTTTTATGCATGTAAATGCATTTGAAAATTTAGCCCATCACTGCTTTCCCTGTCTTCCTTTGTTTTTCCTGATAATTCTACCTGTCCTCCTCTGCTTGAGTTTCTTGTATATTCTGAATTGTACTTTTTACTCTTACCATTCTTTTCCTCCTTAGAGAACTGCATTAGTCTCTGTTTCCTCTTCCGTTTGCTGACCTGCCTTAATACAGATTTATCTTTTTAATACTCCCTTTTACGGCTGTCCACAGTTCCTCAGAATTTTTTAGCTCACGGTTTAAATTAATAGATCCGGATTCCTGATAGGGTTTTAGCACGATCAATCATCTTGAAGTCCAGGACTCTAGTATTAGTATGGTTCAGTTCACATCTAACATTGAGTCACACGTTTTCTCTTACTGTGAAGTCAGTGACACTGTCTCTGTTTGTCAGAAAATTGTCCAGTGTAGCCTCTCCTAGAGTGGGCCCTTCAATAAGTGGCCTGAAGAATACTCCTAATATGGCATCCAGGACTTCTCCACTCCTAGCTGATGTTGCAGCAAGCAGGCTCCAATTCAAATCTGGTTGATTCAAGTCAACTACAATTAGGACCTCTCCTTTGTTTCTCATCATGCCTGAAACCATTTCTTTTGCTTGTGCTAGTAGGCTGTACATTACTCCCATGCACGCAGAAATCTTATCAGGGTTTTCCAGGGCTAACCACACTAATTCAGCTTTTGTCTGTTTTCCCTGTATTACAATGGCTACTATTATGATCCTAATATAAAGTGCTATTCCCTGTGCATTTCCTTATTCTGAAGAAATTATACCATTTAATCACATCTTCAAGGCTATTGTTAGGCTGGTGCAGTAATGAAAAGCAGATCTTTTCATAGGCCCTGTGCTCACTGACAACCTGCTGTCATCAGTTTCCCCCCACTTACAGGCCGATACAGAACATTGCATTCAGACCGAGCACACCGTTAGCCCCCATTTGGATGCGCATTTTCGACGCACTATTATTACCCCTTATACAGTAAGGGGTAATAGCGCGTGGAAAATGCACGGCCAACCCCCCAGAAACTAATAGCGCGCTCAACATGCAAATGCATGTTGATGAGCCTATTAGTCACGCTTGATACAGAAAGTAACTCCTGCCAAAGGCAGGAGTTAATTTCGGCCGGCACCGGGCAAGTGTACAGAAAAGCAGAAAAAACTGCTTTTCTGTACACGCTCCGACTTAATATCATAGCGATATTAAGTCGGAGGCCCCAAAAGTAAAAAAAATTTTAAAATCTGCCCGCGGGATGGAAAATGGACGCTCAATTTTGCCGGCATCCATGTTCCGAACCCGTGGCTGTCAGCGGGTTCGACAACCGACACTGGTAAAATTAAGCGTCAGCTGTCAAACCCGTTGACAGCTGCTGTCTCCATATTAGCGCAGGCCCTAATTTAAATACAGAATCGCGCGACCAGGAGAGGGGCCTGGGCGCGCGTTGGGAGAGCGGGCACTCACCTCGGAGCGCCGGCTCTCCCGCGCACTTTACTTAATTGGCCTGTTTGGGAGAGAGCTGGTGTAGGGAAAAGGTGGAGCCCAATATACCCATCAGATTACACAACGCGAAGCTTCCTTCTTACAGACCGATTTTCCAATCATTCCAACATTTTATATCTTGCCTAAAATTCATAAATCGTTACAAAATCCACCAGGGCGTCCGATTGTCTCAGGTATTGGGTTCAGTCTTGGAACCTCTATCTCAATTTACTGATATTTTTCTAAAACCACTAGTATGTAAGAGTTGGTCGTTTGTCAGAGATACTGATCACTTCATCCAGATTTTGGAAAATTTGGCTGTTCCTACAGACTCTGGTTATTTTTTGGTTTCTTTAGACATTGTCTCATTATATTCAAATATTCCTCAACAAGAGGCTTTAAATCTGATTGAGGATATTTTGAATGAGCGTCCTGATCCAGTGCGTGTGTCTGCTTCTTTTTTACTCACTCTTACACGGTTAGCTTTAACTAGGAATTACTTTCAATTTCAAACCACCATGTTTCAACAGGTAAAAGGTACAGCAATGGGAGCCACAATGGCTCCCAGCCTGGCGTGTCTTTATGTAAGTAAATTTGAAGATGAATTCATTTATACATCACCATGGTCATCTTTTATCTCTACGTGGTTGAGATACATCGATGATGTTTTTCTAGTATGGACAGGATCCAATATTCAATTTTATATGTTTTATGACTGGCTCAATTCCTGTAGTGAGCATCTTCAGTTTAATTTTGTCATTAATCCCAATTCCATTTCTTTTTTGGATGTCACTGTTTCAATAGATAATGGTAGTTTTTGCATATCAATCTTTCGCAAACAAACTGATAGGAATACATTATTGAGGTTTGACAGTCACCATCCTACCCCTTTAAGGTCTAATATTCCAGTAGGTCAGCTACTAAGACTTAGACGGATCTGCTCCTCATGAGAAGAGTTTGTTAGTGAAGCTAAGCAGATGTTAGTAAGGTTTCAGGAATGTGGGTACCCACGTCGTATTATTCACAGGGCATTTAAACGTGCCCTTTATGCTAATCGAGAATATTTGATTTTACCACAAACAAGATCATCTGATGAATGTTTCAACTGTATCTTACCATTTTCCACTCATATATACTATTATTAAGCATTATTGGCCAATGCTATCTATTCATAAGATTTTTGATGTTCCAATCCGATTTTCATTCCGCCGGGGTCGTAACTTAAAGATGTTTTGGTACACTCATATTTGAAAGATCCCATGACAGATGAATCAATACAATCTTTGGGACATAGTCCGTGTGGACACTGTTCGGTGTGCCCCTTGACGTCCATTTTGACTGTCTTTGAACATCCGTCTCATGTCAAGTATAAATTAAACTTCACTGTGACATGTCAAACTAAAGGAGTGGTTTATGTAATTATATGCCCTTGTGCCAAATTGTATGTGGGGAATACCTCCCATCCCATCCGAATTCGCATCATTGAACATCGTTCAAATATCAAAAAGGGCAGGGAAACGGCTCCTTTAGTAACTCATTGGATATCTATGGGGCATACAGAATCTGATATTAAATTTTATATTTATTTATTTATAGATTCTTTTATACCGCGGTACGTATAGATATACATCACCTCGGTTTACAGTGAAACAATAAATTAGCAACAGGCTTTACATATAACAGTATAAACAGTAAAAACAGTAAAAACAGTAAGAAACATTTAACCGCAAAAGGCTTTACAGAAACATTGGGTTCATGGGTAATATGTTAACATCATTAACTATAATAACCATAAATATTAATAATCAAGTATTACGCAGGAGTAAATTAACTGTCCAAGGAAGGACCAAAGTCTCATTAACGTCAATAGGATATAATTGATGTAGTTGATGTAGTTCCTCCACCACCTCGGGGTGGTTGTTTTTCTGACATATTGGCACGTAGAGAACAGAAATGGATTTTCAAATTGAATAGTCTCACACCTGACGGTCTCAACAACGAGATAGAGTGGCAGTATTTCCTCTAGCGACTTTTGCAGGTTTCTAACATTAGCTGTCCCCTTAGGCTTGCTTCTGATTGGTTAAGAGTCCCTATAGCAACATGACCTGATTGGCCGGTTTTAGGCGCCAAATCGGGTGTCTCTTTAAATGTTGAGTAATGCTGGTGTCCTATGCTCTCCTTGCATGAAATGCTGCCAAGACGCTAAGATTTAAAGGTATCATTTTACAGTTACTTTGTTAGATGTGCGATCGGGGCACAAAGTAACAATTGTCATGTATCTTGTCTAAAACATTCCTCATGATACTATTTAGGTGATTTAAGTACATTTAATGTTCATGTAGTTTAAAAAAGAATTTTAAATGTGTTTTCATTTGCACCCACCCGACTGTAATATTATTGATTAAAAATGTCACGAATGTTATTTTTAAATGTGCTCCTCTTTTTTGAGCTTGATGACTTGTCGAAATGGTTGTTATCGATAATTTAATTTTTGAATAATTTTTGAATATCCCCGACGCCACTAAGATATAGGGATTTGATAATATCTATGTATGGCCTACACAACTCTTATTCTGTTTGCATTTTATCTGACTCCTGATTTTCTCTATATTGTTTGCTGTGATCTGTAAGCACTGTGTTTTGTTCCTCTCCGTGGATTAAGTAATATAGAATATTTTGTTTTATATTATAGTTACGTTATATATTGAAATCGCTAAGAACTACGAGATCCTCTGTTGTGTACCAGGTCCCTTATATATTTATCTAAATTATTTTTGTTTTTGTTTCATTTATAGCTTTGAATACCGCTAAAAAATTACTGTTTCCCCCCGACGCAGCCGCGTTTGGCGAAACACGGGTCCGTGTCGGGGGACGCCGTGTTGATAAACTTTTGCGTCTTCTAAGCAATGGAGTTGCCGGTATAATGAATTAAAGAATTGTTCGCACAAATCTTGAAGTTTGGAACTGACTTTATGTTTCTGCATCTCCCTTCTTTTTTTTTTATAACACACCGGAGAAAAATCAGCAGAAAAGTCAATTTTCCACTCCTTTTTTGTTATAACATTGACATTTCCAAGAAAAATACAATAAAAACTGAAAACTAAGGTCCTTACATCAGATATTTTCCCTTTGTATATCTCTAACATTCTTTTTTTCAAGATCTACGATACACAGGGCTCCCTCATCAACTGTAATTCCTACTCTGAGAGCTCCCAGTGGCTACTCCTACACCAGAGGTTGGCAACTCCGATCCTTGAATGCTGTGAACAGGTTGGGTTTTCAGGATATCCATAGTAATTATGCATGAGATATATTTTCATGCACTGTTGCCATTTTATGCAAATATATCTCATGCATATTTGTTGTAGATATTCTGAAAACTTGCCAATAATACAAGGTTGCAATTTCTATTTTATCTTCTAGATGCATCCCAGTTTAAATCAGAAGGATACTGCAAGGCAGCTGTACAAGTGAACCAAAGGATGAAATATTGTACATAGGCCCATTCTGGCAACAGCGAACATTTCAGGCTTGTTTTGGGAGTGTGCTAAAATGTGCAAGATGAGTATAGGTGAAGATGTTTGTCCGGTCCTAATCTTATCTTAATCTTAGCTGAAGCAGGTATAAAAACATGAGAAAGAAAAATGCCAAAGGTATCTGCACTTATAAAAAAATAAATAAAAACACTATACAGCCAGACTAATTGTTCACACAGTCACCAATGTTCACAGGCTTCACTTTCAAGGGCATCTTGTTAGTATAGTAACAAGACAAATACAAACATTAGCCCATGGAGCGCAGAATCCAGAACTTGGCAGTTTGCTTCTGACAGATGAATGTGTCTACAAAAGCAGAACCTCTCTGGAACATTTTCCTTTTGTTCAATGTTCCAGTTGATGCAGAAAATGGGATGCTTTATAGGATGTCAGACCTGTTATGGAGCAATCCAAGAACTATCCAGAGACAAGGTTGTATATGAGCTATTGGTGTTGAGAAAGTCGGCCGAATGGGATCACAGCCAGACCCCGCCCACCTACCGACTCGGCCGACTCCGCCTCCTTGGACCCGGGAATTTCGCTTCAGCCGGCGGTCACAGCCAGTGAGCTGCGCCGCGGTCCTCCCTCCGGATCGCCATGCCGATGCTGCATGCAGGACGGCACGCTGGCAGCTCTTGTTCTGGCCTCCCTCCTGACCCCCAGCTTCCCAGGCGCGCGAGCGTGCCACCTGACCCCTTCTCAGAGGTCACCGTGGGAGGGGCCCAGACTCCTCCTCCCAAACCTGCAGGTATTTAAGGCAGGGCCTGCTTCTCAGGCCTTGCCTTGGCTACTCCTGGCTTCAGGTTCTGTTTGGATATGCCATCGTCTGTTACCTGTTTCCTGTCTTCTGCTTCTCCGTGCCAAGACCCTTGCCTGCCTGACTATGAGATACTCTGCCTGCCAAGACTCTTGCCTGCCTGACTATTAGATACTTGAAGTTTTCCAAGCCCCTCGTAATGAAAGGTATGCAGAGAGGCAGGAAGTGCCTAGTGTGTGGCACACAGTGCGTCCCTACTGTCACCAGCTCCTTCTGCTGCAACTATGACAGCACAGCAGCCGGTGACACAAAAGTGGTCGGGGTGGGGGGAAGTGGCACAGTTGAGGGCAGAGAGGCAGTCTCAGTGGATAAAAATAGCCTGAAGGTGTTTGCATTGCTATCGGAAATCGCTGCTGGTCAGGCCCCTGCCCTCTCTCCGGCAGCCTCGAAAGAGGAATCTTCCGAAGGGGGGGAGGCACTACCATTTAGATTGTCAATGGCTGCACATACTTTCACGAAGGTCTTAGTAGAGGTAGCAGCTACCCTGCACAAGGAGGGAATCAGAGTCCATCCTTACTTGGACGATTGGCTAATAAGAATAGACAAAGACAGGAAGGGGTTGCGGCAATGGAAAGGGTCATATGACAGCTAGAAGCCTTGGGGTGGATAGTAAACAAACTCAAGAGCCATCTCTGCCCATCTCAAACTTTTCAGTTCCGTGGAGCACTAATCGATACAAGCAGAAGGATACTGTTCATGCTAGAAGAAAGGATATTCAAATTGCAGTAGGTGAACAGGCTGATAGCCACCAGGGATCCGAAGGCAAGAACGTATCTTCAACTGCTGAGATCTATGGCGGCAGCCAACGAAGCAGTGCCTTGCGCAAGGCACACACAAGACCACTATAGCAGTAGCTCCTAACAAGTGGAGCACCGCAAGAGCTGGATTTCAATTGGACACTGTCACTCCCACGGCAGCTAAAGGAAATCCTCCGTTGGTGATAAGAGAGAGTCAACTTAGCCAAAGGCTCACTTAGAACCCCTCAGTGGGCCCTACTAAAGACAGACGCCAGAAGCAGGGGCTGGGGGATGCTTTACGATGGTCAGGTGGTACAAGGGCTCTGGTTGCAGCAAAATAGGAATTTCTCCATAAACAGGCTGCAGACAAGAACAGTGTTCCTAACTTTAATCAGATTCAGATCAAGGGTGAAAGGATGGATTCTCTCCGACAATGCAATCACAGTAGCCTACACCAACATGCAGGGAGGAATCAGGAGCCCACAGATAACGATGGAAATTTCCCACTTACTGACGTGGGCAGAACCTCACCTCCCGGACATCTCAGTGGCCCATATAGCAGGCGCAGAAAACATACAAGCAGACTTCCTCAGCTGGCAAAGACTGGACCCAAGAGAGTGGGCGCTATTGGAAGAAACTTTCCAACAGTTAGTGACTCAGTGGGAGCAGCCCCAGTGGGACCTAATAGCCAAAAGAAGCAACACCAAGGCAGCCAACTTTTTCAGCAGGAGAAGAGAATATGGGTCTAAGGGAATTGATAAGTTAGCCTAGGCGTGGCTCATAGGAGTCATCCTCTATGTCTTTCCCTCCGGCCTCTGGTGGGGAGGATTTTCAACAAAGTAGTGAGCCACCAAGGTTGAGAAATCCTAGTAGCACCAGATTGGCTGGGACGGCAGTGGGATGCAGACCTAAGCAGGCTAAGCATAGAGGTGCCAATTAGGTTTGAACCAGTACAGGGCCTCCTACATCAGGGACCAGTCAAAATGGAAAACCCAGCATAATTCTTTCTTACAGCATGGGATTGGGTTGGAAATACCAGACTGAGTATGGAAGAGGGAGGTGCTAGGAGAAAAAGGCAGGGACAGAGTAGCCGAAAATTAAGTTTAAAGCTCCAAGGGGGAAGGGAACCAGAGGGAATAGGGAGACTTGGGGTGAGGGCGGGTGTCATGTTTCTATATCTAACCACGACGCTGAGATGGGGTCAAGGGGAAGTGTTGGTAGCAGAAGGCAGTAACAGTTCAGCACTTCAAACACTACAGAATCATAGGAAGAGTAACAGATAGCGGCTATAAGAACATGCCAGGCTGTCCAAGCTTCTGCATGTTTCTTTTCTCACACTTTGCTCTGCAGTTGCACTGAGAGGATCAAGCGCTTGATTGGATCCCCACTGCTAAGCTTGCTCCGACTGGCCAGCACTTGAGCAAGCCTTTTTGCACCAAATATTACAGTGTCCGGTTACCCTTGTAACTGGATGCTGTACAAAAGGCTGAAAAATCGGACTATCCGTTCCAAAGCCGGGTAGTTAGTCACACTACATGAACCCTTTTCTTCAGTTTTGAATTCTTCTGGGAGGGCATTCCAAGAATCTACCACCATTTCTGTGAAGAAATATTTCCTGATGTTAGTTCTGGGTTCTCTCCCATGAAGTTTCATTTCATGATCCCCAGTTCTACAGTTTCCTTTCCATCAGAAAAGATTTGAAGTTTGTGCACTTTTCAATCATCTGAAGGCCTGTATCATATCTCCCCTGCACCTCCTCTCCTCCAGGATATATATATATAGATCCTTCAACCTCTCCTCATAAGTCTTCTGATGCAGACCATCATTTTGGTCGCCTTTCTCTAGACCGCTTCCATCCTGTCTCTATCCTTTTTTAGATATGGTCTCCAGAACTGAACATAGTATTCTAGGTGAGGCCTCATCAAGGCCCTCCTTTTTCTTACTCATTATTCCTCTATGTAGCCCAGCATTCTTCTGGCTTTAGCTATCACCTTGTCACATTGCTTCACCATATTTAGATCACCAGACACTATCACCCCAAGGTCCCTCTCCAGGTCCATGAACAATAGCTTTCACCCCCTATCGCAGACAGCTCTTTTGGATCACTGCACCCCAGATGGATGAATCTGTATTTCTTGGCATGGAATCCCAGCTGTCAAACCTTTGACCACTCTTCAAGCTTTCTGTAATAGCTTTTCATGCTTTCTACTCCTTCAGGCACGTCCATTCTGTTACAGATATTACAGGGTCATTCATCAAAGTGCATTATGGCGTTAACGCCCGCGATAGCTATTGCAGTGCACAGTGTGAATGCAAATTTGGCAAATTTGTTCAAAGGGGTGGGTTTGGGGAGGAGTTTGAGCGGGCTTAATGAAAATGAGGGGCATTATCGCACTATGCAATAGCGTAGCGCACACTATCACACACTTTTAATGCCAGAAATAACTAGAACATTTTTCCAGGCGTAAAGCCGTGCGATATGCCTGAAACGGCCATAATAAAGAGAGAGAGAGAGAGAGAGAGAGAAAGAAATGATGATAGAGATTTATGAATTAAGGATATTCATATCATTGTGTTAGCAAAGCATATAATGTTGTTGTAATGTAACTTTAAGATCTCTTTGCACTTGTTTATGTTCCGTTTTTTGTTCACACCCCCTTGTTATATGTAAACCGGCATGATGTGGTTTCTAATCACGAATGCCGGTATAGAAAAACTCTAAATAAATAAATATAAATGGGGTTTGTATGCGAACTGGCAGAATTTGTTAATTAAGAATAAAAAAAGAGCCTATATCGCATGTGATTTGTATTTTACCATATTCAACGTGTATGACCACAGTGAAACAGATTGTTTTGAAACACTGGCCGGTTTTGGGATCTTTGTCATCGTTTCTAGAAAAACCCATTTTTGCAGTTAGGAAATGTCGGAACTTGAATAGTAGATTAGTTAGAGGTAGTGATTTTTATATAGAATACGACAGGGAAGGGGACAAATTAGATGTGATGAATGTTCGATCTGTGATAATGTGTTACTTATCCAATAATTTGTCCATAAGAGTTTACCTTAATCATATTCATTGCCTGGTCTTTATTCATGTAAATCAAGATGCGTTATATATGCTATAGTATGCCCATGTTCATATATTTACATAGAGCAAACTAAGAGGGAGATGAGGCCAGAGGATTATTGAACGCAAAAGTAGTATTCGAACATTAAAGGAGAATGCCCCTCTTGTAGCTCATTGGAGTTCAGTATCACACGTGGTCGAGGATGTAAAATTTTTTGTTATTAAACAATTAGATGGGACATGTGGAGGGGATGTTTCCCGCAAATTACAACAATTTGAGCAACGTTTCATTTATAATTGGCACACTTTGACGCCGCTTGGTCTTAATACTGAAATAGAGTGGTTGGCATTCATGTGATTGTTAAATTCCTTGTTGCTGATTGGGTAAGCAGATTTAAAGGTGCGTTCGTCAAAGACATGAGATACGTACATGTTACATCATTGATGACTGTAGCGTCTTTTGGCTGTTTCAGTGAGAAAGTGCATGAAGTATTGGTTTATCTGATCTGCTTTTGGATAAGCTGTAAGTAGTATTTCAGAATTGAAGTACAGTGTGTATTTTTTATATTTAAATATTTAATTTAGATATCTTTTTACTTCATAGATGAGACATGAGGTTATGACGAATTGGTTATGTGAAGCATATAGTGACTTTTGGCTTGATATTGATAGCTTGGTTCTACATTTTTGAATAGAAAAGTCTTTGAGGTAATGCAGGTTTGATAGTTTTAGGTTATTTTTGGCATAATTTTGAAAATAAATGGTATGGCTAATTTTGTACTATTTGTTTATTGTAGGGAGATTGCCCTCTGAGGAAGCCTGGTTTTTTACGTACTAGAATGGTTAACTCTCCTATCAACCCAGAGTCATAGGGATATACTTGGCTCTTTATTATAGGTGATAATATCCACGCTGTTCATTACTTTTATTGAGATTTCTTAGTTTTCTCCTCTATTTCTGACCTCCCCCCATCCCCATTTTGATGATTATTGTGGGAGAGAATAGATTCCATTTAAATAATTGTGTTAATTTTTCTATTTTATTTTGATGTCTTTCTCAATGTTACTGCACAAAGGTTTGTTCTTTGTAAAATTTAAAAATTTCCAATAAAAAAAAAATTAAACAGTATGCCATCTGAAATAGATGAGTTTTTAGTGCCTTCCAAAAAAACAAGGCATCCAAAATTGTTCTTATTTCTGAAGGAAGTGAATTCCACACCGTGGGTCCGGCTGTTGAAAAAGCATGCTCTCTGCTCTCATCAAGGCAGGCAACTTTATTCGAAGGAATGTTGAGCAAAGCCTGGTTAGTGGATCTCAGCATCCGGTAAGGAGTGTAGACTTTCAGGGTGGCGGCAATCCAGATGAGTCAGTTCCTTTTTCTTTGCAGACAGCTGGAGGGAAATTGGACAACCCTTAAGGCTCCAAATGGTATGCCTTGGGACATAAGCAGCACAATTGTTACATTGAATAAAAGACATTCTGATACGTGTCAGTGAAGAGACTTGAATAGTGTTATCTTGACTAAAGTATAAGTTGTTTGATTGTTACTTAGGAGGGAGTGCTGACGTCAGAACCTTCATCTGCTGTGTTAAATTGGACTTGCTGGAAAAGAACTCTTAAAATCTTAAAAAAAAAAATTAAATGGTTAAACTATTACTAGCAGTGTTTATTGTGTGCTAGTTTTTAAGGCCGTTAGAAATTGCATGTGTTTAGAAATAGGACTTTGGGTTATTTTATGAGCTTGTATAAGCTTGTATTTGCTTATAAGTTTTAAAATTGTGAGTTTACAAAGGTCACTTATTTGATCTGAAAAAGTAAGAGTACGGGTTTCTGTGCAACTAGTCCTACATTTATTCCCGCCCACCTTCCTCCCCACCCCAGGCTCTTTTTCTGTTAAACAGATATCCCCGCCCTCCAGTTAGGGGGAAAATCTTGAAAAAATAAGTCAATTATCGATTTTGCAAAACATACAATTAACCCTGATTTTAAGGATTGACTGATTTTAGTCTTGTTGCTGGTCTAACAAGTCATGTAGTTATTAATTTAAATACATACCTACTCCATAATTAGCTTTAAAACTTTAGCAACTTAATGAAATGAAGATGCAGACAAAAGTACAGCAGCAAGTTGGAGGTATCCAATCTTTTGCACTAAGTGCCTCATTTTTGATTATCTGCCTGTTGGTGAGATGCTGTATGTGGGCACCTGGTGCAAAGAGCTCCTGGCTCTCAGAGAACGAGTCCAATCTCTGGAGGCCAGAGTGACAGACCTGGAGGAGCTGAGGCAGATAGATATAAAGAGGAAACCTTCAGGGACATAGTAGAGAAGTCCCAACTTCAGTCAAGCAGCTGTTGTGCTGCTTTGGAGGAGCAGGGTCACTTGGCAGGAGAACATCACCTTGGCATGGCAGGAAGTGATCCTATAGCTAGGACTTGCCCTCCAGGGTGATGCATTATCCTCTCACATTGAGAATGACTCTCCAGTGCTGTGAACCCAGGAGTGAAGGGTTGGATGGCTGTTATAGTGGGTGATTCGATCATTACAAATGTAGATTGCTGGGTGGGCATGAGGATTGCTAGTGACTTACCTGCCTTGTGCAAAGGTAGCAGGTTCTCATGTGCCACCTAGATAAGATTTTAGAGAGTGCTGAGAAGGAGCTGACTGTCATGGTACATCTGGATACCAATAACATAGGAAAGTGCAGGAGGGAGGTTCTGGAGGCTAAATATAGGCTCTTAAGTAGGAAATTGAAATCCAGAACCCTCCAGGATTGCATTTTCAAAAATGTTCCTTGTTCCATGTGCAGGATCCCAGAGGCAGGCTGAGCACAGAGTCTCAATGCATGGATAAGATGATGGTACAAGAAAGATGGTTTTGGATTTGTTAGGAACTGGGGAACACTCTGGGGAAAGGGAAGCCTATTCTAGTGGGATGGTCTTTACCTTAACAAGAGTGGAATCAGACTGCTGGCACTAACCTTTAAAAAGAAGATGGTGCAGCTTTAAAACTAGATGATGATGGAAAAACACTAGTCACTCAGAAGCGAATGGTTCAGAATGATGTATCTTTGAATGATATTAATAAAACTGGGATGTTAGGGCATACTGATACAAAGGTTGCAATAAATGCCAAAATAGCCCAGGTGCCTTTAAGTAAAGAGCACAAGGAGCAGGAAGATTCCAAATTACCCCTGTCAACTGATGAGCAGGTTGTTAATACAAACAAAATACATACTTTGAAATGTTTATATACAAATGCTAGAAGTCTAAAAAATAAGATGGGAGAGTGAGACTGCATAGTACTGAATGAAGAGGTAGATATAACTGGCATCTGAGAGACCTGCTGGAAGGAGGTTACCAAAAGGGACATTGTCATTCCAGAGTGTAAATTATATCGACATGTTAAGATGGATCATATTGGTGGAGGGGTAGTGCTTACAGGAAACAAAACGCACTGTAGAATCTTTATGGATAGAAATATTGGGCTAGATTTTAAAAGTCCTGCGCGAGTAAATCCTCCCGGATATACGCGCGCAGGGCACTCGCGCGCCGGCACGCCTATTTTGCATAGGCCACCGGCGCGCGCAAAGCCCCGGGACGCGCGTAAGTCCTGGGGCTTCGTAAAAGTGGCGGGAGGGGGCGTGTCTGAGGTCAGGGGGCGTGGCGACGGTTCGGGGGCGGGCCAGGAGGGCGGTCCCAAGTCCCCCGGCACTGCGGCCTGTGCCGGGGGATGTGAGGCGGCGCGCGCAAGTTACGCCTGCTTCAAGCAGGCGTAATTTGCCCAACAAAGGTAGGGGGGGATTTAGGTAGGGCCGGGGGGTGGGTTAGGTAGGGGAAGAGAGGGGAAGGTGGGGGAACATGGAGGGAACGGACGCAGGCTGCGCGGCTCGGCGCGCGCAGGCTGCCGATTTTGCGCAGCCTTGCGCACGCCGACTCCGGATTTTATAAGATACGTGTGGCTACGCGCGTATCTTATAAAATCTGGTGTACTTTTGTTCGCGCCGGTTGCTCAAACAAAAGTACGCGCGCACGTACTTTTTAAAGATCTACCTCAGCATGTGAGACAGTAGGGGTATTCTTCCATCCTCCTGGCCAGAATAAGCAGATGATGAAATGCTAAGAGAAATTAGGGAAGCTAACAAAAATAGCAACACAGTAATAATGGGTGATTTCAATTACCCAAGGATTGACTGGGTAAATCTCACATGAAGACATGCTAAGTTTCTAGGTGCAATAAATGACTTCTTCATGGAGCAGCTGATACAAGAACCAACAATTGTGGGGGCAGTGCTATTTTAGACCTAATCTTTAGTGGAAGACATGATTTGGTGAAAGAGATAATACTCTTAAGGCCACTTGGCAATAGTAATCATAACATAATTAAATTGGATGATAACTGGAGGGATGACACTAAGGAAATATACTGCAATAGCATTTAACTTTCTAAAGGCAGATTAAGATAAAATGAGAAAAATGTTTAGGAAAAAATTAAAGGAACAGCTGCAGAGGTCAAGAGTTTATATCAGGCATGGACACTGTTTAAAAATAACATCTTGAAAGCACAGACCGGATGTATTCCATGCATTAAAAAAAGATGGAAGGAAAGCAAACAACTTCTGGCTGTTATGGTTTCACTTGCTGCGGCACCCCTCCACCAGGGGTCCTCAGTGAGCACTGCTCTCATCTGTGCAAGTCACCACTTTCCTGATTACCTGATGCCTCAGCCCAGCTCTACTTAACCCAGCCTGTTCAGTCCCTCAGTGCCTCCATTGAGTTAACTCGGTTCTCTGACCTGACCAACCTTATCTTGTTACTCTGCCTTGTCTAGTTATTCTGTCTTGTCCTGTGGCCTACCCAGGCCTTCTGTCTTGCCTTGCAGCCAACCAGGCCTCTTGCCTTACTTGTGGCCTCTCTTGGCCTCTTGCCTTGCTCTAGGATCCTTCCAGCCCTTCTGGCCTTTCTCTGTGACCTCCCAGGTCTACATACCATGCTCAGTGCCCTTTTGGGCTTTCCTGCCTTACCTTATGGCCTCCGGCCTGCTAGGTTCTCTTAGCCAGCTTTGTGCCCTGTTGGGCTTTCCTGTTTATTGTTGTCTGTTCTGTCTTGTCAAGTCCTTGTCCAGTCCTGGTCACAGTGCAGTCCTTGTTCTGTCTTGCACTGCCCAGTCCAGTCCCTTGTCTGTTTCCTAGGTCTTGCCCTTGGCCTTTTGTCTCAGGCCTTGCCCTTGTCTTCCAATCCCAGTCTGTGCTCTGTAGTCAGGTCCCAGCCTGTGCCTGCCCGCAGCTTCCAGCCTTGCCTGACTCCAGTTCCCAGCCTGTACACAACTCCCACTCCATGTTGAAACTATGATGTTCTCAAGAAGGCAAGTCCTACTGGCCTCCATAACCTAAAAGCTCGACCAGTGGAAGAGGGGGCTTGTTAGGCAGAAGATTATTTCCAGTCCTGCCCTGAGGTCCTGTACAAGTTCTGCAGGAGTACTCCCTGACTCCAGCCTGCTATTCCATGACATCAGATGAGGTGAGAGAGGCCAAAAGAACATCTTTCAAAAAATGGAAAAGGGATTTGAATGAAGAAAACAGCATAAGCACTGGCAAATTAGATGCAAAGCACTGATATGGAAGGGAAATACCTGCCCACTGAGGACCAAGGAAAACTGCGGTGGCAATGCTGAAGGCAGCAGGGATTACCTGCCGCCTCCACCGACGGCTCCCTTCAGGCCCACTGGGCCTTCTTCATCGGTGGTACCTGCGGCGGCAGCAGAGAGGAGACACCAGTGCCATGCCAACGAGGACTGCCCGCCGCCCGTCCACCGAGGACCAAGGAACACCATGACGGTGAAGCTGAAGGTGGCAGGGCATACCTGCCTTCTCCAGCAGTGGCTCCCTTCAGGTCTACTGGACCTTCTCCATCAGTAGTCCATGTGGTGGCAGCAGTAGAGAGGAGACACCGGCGCTGCACTGACAAGGACCGCCCACTGAGGACAAGGAACATCATGGTAGCAATGCTGAAGGCAGCAGGGAATACCTGCCTCCTCCACCGGCAGCTCCCTTCAGGCCCACCGGGCCTTCTCCATTGGTGGTACCTGAGGCGGCAGCAGAGAGGAGACACCAGTGCCACGCCAACAAGGACTGCCCACCGCCCGTCCACCGAGGAACAAGGAACATCGTGACAGTGAAGCCAATGGTCGCAGGGCATACCTGCCTCCTCCACCGATGACTCCCTTCAGGCCTACCAGGCCTTCTCCACTGGCGGTCCCTGTGGCAGCGGCGGCAGCAGAGAGGAAACACTGGCAGTGCGCCAATGAGGACCGCTCACCGCCCACCCACCGAGGACCAAGGAACACCCCAGCAGCGACGCTGAAGGCGGCAAGGCATACCTGCTTCCTCCACCGATGACTCCCAGCAGGCTTACCAGGCCTTCTCCTTCAGTGATCCCTGCAGCAGCAGCAGAGAGGAGACACTAGTGCCACGCCGACGAGGACTGCCCACCTCCCGCCCACCTAAGACCAAGGAACACCACGGCGGTGACAGCAAAGGCGACTGCGCCGAGAGGCACACGCATGTAGGAGCACAACAAAGGAGCTTGCCCCTTTGTGTGTCCCTTTGTGCACAGCTGAAGTGCAAGCCCGAAGCGCGTATACCACTATATACTAGCCTCCTGGAATGCTGCTGGCTGATGCTACTACAATAATGGATCAAATATGCTTTATTGAACCTATAAGAACATAAGAAATTGCCTTGCTGGGTCAGACCAAGGGTCCATCAAGCCCAGCATCCTGTTTCCAACAGAGGCCAAACCAGGCCACAAGAACCTGGCAATTACCCGTACTAGGACAGAGTCTAAATGGAGAACTAAGAATGAAAGCCCTAAAAAAGAAGCAAAGAAGGAACTCAAAGCTGATCTTCTCCACGATAAGTAACAACTCTTCCTCACTCTCTTCCTGCTTCATGTTTACTCTGCTCCTATTAAATGTTCAAACTCTATAAAAACAATCCCTCAAACTAATGATCTGCTAGATGATTTAAATCTCTCTATTTTTTGCATATCTGATACCTGGCTGAATGACAAAGATAACATGCTCTTAAAACAAATATCGAATGCTAACTATTATATATATTTCACTTTCCAAGACCCATACGAAAAGGTGGGGGATTATTAATAATTAGTAAAAAAGAACTCAAGCTGGTACCTTGCAAGGTAGAGATGAACCCATCCTATGAGGTTGCAATTCTAAAATCTCCACAAATAAACACAGGCCTGGTCTATTGTCCCCCAGGCACACTACAAAAAGATTGCTCGCCACTGATTGAATTATTCGCTGAAGTGTTTTCATCACCAGAATCTACATTAATTGTAGGAGACTTTAACCTCCATGTAGACAAAACACCAAGAACCTTAGTCTGTGAAATGTTTTTAGAAGTAATGGAAGCCCTGGGATGGTCACAATTTGTCTCAAAAGCCACTCATAAAGTGGGTCACACTCTAGACCTAATATTTGCTAATACTAGTAATTTCCTAATCAATACTTCGTAGATGATATTGCCCTTGTTCGATCACCAAGTAATAAAGGCAGAAATAACCTTCACCAACCCAATCCATAATAGCATAGATAATAAGCTTACCTTTACCTTCAGGAAAAAGAGAGAGATGGAAGTATTTGCTGAAGCAATAGAAAATAAGCTCCATGAACTAAATCAAACCAATTCCACATTGGCATTTGATTCCTGGGATAAGATTGTCAATGCCAAAATGATACCACCTATAACCCACTTTATTAGATATATTAACAGACCATTATACTAGGCTTCATCAGAAAAGAGTAATAAAACATTATGCAGACTGTCGGCCTTTTATCCAATCATCGGTCTATATTAGTGTCCTGTGTCCTTTTTTAAAAATATTTTGCTTTTGCACTTAAAAACAATGGGCCGGATTTTAATACCTACACGTGGGAGTAGATTTGTTAGTGCAACCCTGCGAGCACAAATCTACACCCGATTTTATAACATGCGTGCGCAGCCAAGCACATGTTATAAAATCCTGGGTTGGTGCGCGCAAGGAGGTGCACAATTGTGCACCTTGCATGCGCCGAGCCCTAGGGGAGCCCCAATGGCTTTCCCTGTTCCCTCCAAGGCCCCTCCAAAATCGGAGCGGCCTCGGAGGGAACTTTCCTTCCAGCCCCCCACCTTCCCCTCCCTTCTCCTACCTAACCCGCCCCCCAGCCCTACCTAAACCCCCCTCTGACCTTTATTTTTCAAGTTGCGCTTGCCTCCGGGCAGGCGTAGGTTGAGCGGCTGCCGAGTGCCAGTGCGTGATCCCTTAGCCTAGAGGCCCTACGGAGGCCTCTGGCCATGCCCCCGTTCTGCCCCGGACTGCCCACGCCCTGCCCCTTGTTTCAAGCACCAGGACATAGGCATGTCCCGGGGCTTGTGCATGTCACCGGGCCTATGTAAAATAGGCTCGGCGCGTGTAGGGCTTTTAAAATCTGCTCCAATAGGAATAACATTGAAATAATAAAAAAATGACTTATCTGATATAGCAATTCCCACGATTACTGTATTTTATCAGGTAATTTCTACTGATATTAACAGTCAAAAGTCACCATCCAAGTACTTAGCTAAACGCCGTCGTTCTTTTCAAAGTTCAGCCAAACTTCTCCAAAACTCTGCCAACACGGGTCTGTGTTTCCATCTGTCGTCCTTCATCAGGGCAATAAAATCCCAATTGGTCACAGCTTGACCTAGGTATAAACTGTTTAACTCCCTCCCACCCTACCCCTCTGCCCACCCACCCCTAGGTTTGTATTTCTAATGTAGTCATCCTAACTTCATAATAGGCAACCAGATAAATTAGTAAATTGATTATTCCTTAGGTGCACCAATCAAATAACTTACCTAAATGAGTACTATTCAATGCAACTGCTGTGGAGCCTTTATATTGAGGGAAATCATATGGAAACTTAAGGCTTGCCCCTTTTGTTCAAAACTCTCTACCTTGGAAAAGGAGCTGGATGACTTTAAAGCTGAATTAGCTTCAATAAAGAGAGTCTCAGCCACGGTACATTATTCAGGAAATAATTTCCACTTACCACTGAATAACCAAAACTCAAGAAAAAAGAGATTTACCGTGGGCTCAGGTAGGATAAGACCTGTAACCCACAGACACCCATTATTGAAAGCTGTGCAACCCACAACTCTATCCCACCACTCACACAGGCCATTAAGGAACTTTAAAAGTATTTCAGTGGGCTCTGGTAGAATAAGACCTGTGTTCCGTAGACACACACTGTATCAAGTGCAACAAGTACAAAATGCCTTCTCTGAATTAAATTCTGAAGAAGTCCTTGAGAAAAAGATTGAAATGTTATCGGAAAAGAGAGAAAAAACCCAATGCATACAGAAATTCCAAATCAGAAACCAAAGGAAAAAGCTCACAGTGATGGATGATTCTGTCATCAGAGGCATTAATATCTTCCCTTGCACAAATGCAAAGAGAAAAGTGGATAACAAACCTCAACTAAATAGGTCACAAAAGGAGTCCAGGAACAGCAGTAACCTGAGCAAAGAAAGCTGGAAAGCTATGAGCACAAATGCTCGTAGTTTGGGTAATAAAATCCCAGAGCTGCAAGCCCTAATGGTGGAGGCGGACTTGGACATTGTTGCTGTCACGGAAACATGGTTTACGTAATATCATGACTGGGATACGGCAATACCAGGCTATAACTTGTTAAGGAAGGACAGAGAGGATAGGAAAGGGGGAGGAGTGGCTCTATATGTCAGAAACAATATCCAAGCATCTGAGCTGCAAGGAAGATGGGGCAAAGAAGAAGCACTATGGGCAAACTTAAAAAAAGATGGGGCATCCATTTTTATTGGAGTGGTTTACAGGCCTCCAAACCAAAAGGAAGAGCTGGACAGAGATCTGATTGAAGACATCCACAGGATAGCAAAGAAAGGAGAAGTGGTGATCGTTGGAGACTTTAATATGCCAGATGTAGACTGGAGAATCCCATCTGCAGAATCTAAAAATAGTAGAGAAATAGTAGATGCCCTGCAAGTAGCTTTATTCAAACAAATGGTAATGGAACCCACGAGAGAAGGAGCTATACTCGACTTAGTGCTCACTAATGGAGATAATGTCTCAGACGTCCAGGTGGGTGCCCACCTCAGCACCAGTGATCATCAAACGGTATGGTTTAATATCACAAAAAGGACACGGAAAAGAAGCACAAAAACCCAAGTTTTGATGTTCAAAAACACAGACTTTGATGAAATGGGGAAGTACCTGGAGGAAGAACTAAAAGGCTGGGAAAACGAGAGAGATGTGGATCAACAGTGGACCAATCTAAAAGGAGCAATCACCAAGGCAACTAATCTATATGTTAGAAAAGTAAAGAAAAGCAAAAGAAAAATGAAACCTATCTGGTTCTCAAAGGAGGTGGCTGACAAAATAAAGGCTAAAAGAACAGCATTCAAGAAATATAAAAGATCCCAAAAGGAGGAACACAAAGAAGAATATCTGGTAGAACTGAGGGAGACGAAGAAATTAATCAAGATGGCAAAAAGTCAAGCGGAAGAGAGGATTGCCAAAGAGGTAAAGAGTGGTAACAAAACATTTTTCAGATATATCAGTGAAAAGAGAAAAGTTCAAAATGGTATAGTGAAATTGAAAGGTGGAAAGGATCAATGCGTGGAGAGAGACGAAGAAATGGCAGAAATATTAAATGAATACTTCAGTTCTGTGTTCACTAAAGAGGACCCTGGAGAAGGACCGACACTAGTTAACAAGAAACTGGAGGGGAATGGAGTAGATGTAACTCCATTTACAGTAGAAAATGTATGGGAAGAGCTGGTGAAACTGAAAGTGGACAAAGCCATGGGGCCTGATGAAGTTCATCCCAGAATACTGAGGGAGCTCAGAGATGTGCTGGCAGGTCCGCTGTGTGACCTATTCAATAGATCCCTAGAAACGGGAGTGGTGCCGAATGATTGGAGGAGAGCGGTGGTGGTCCCGCTTCACAAGAGTGGGAACAGAGAAGAGGCTGGTAACTACAGACCGGTTAGCCTCACTTCAGTGGTGGGAAAAGTAATGGAGTCACTGTTGAAAGAGAGAATAGTGAACTATCTACAGTCGGGAGAATTGCTGGACCAGAGGCAGCATGGATTCACCATTGGAAGATCCTGTCAGACAAATCTGATTGACTTTTTTGACTGGGTAACCAAGGAATTGGATCGAGGAAGAGCACTCGATGTCATCTACTTGGATTTCAGCAAAGCTTTTGACACTGTCCCGCACAGGAGACTGGTGAATAAAATGAGAAGCTTAGGAGTGAGTGCCGAGGTGGTGGCCTGGATTGCAAACTGGTTGACGGACAGAAGACAATGTGTGATGGTAAATGGAACTCTCTCTGAAGAGAGAGCGGTTTTAAGCGGTGTACCGCAGGGATCGGTGTTGGGACCGGTCCTTTTCAATATCTTTGTGAGCGACATTGCGGAAGGGATAGAAGGTAAGGTATGTCTTTTTGCGGATGACACTAAGATCTGCAACAGAGTGGACACGCCGGAAGGAGTGGAGAGAATGAGACGGGATTTAAGGAAGATGGAAGAGTGGTCGAAGACATGGCAGCTGACATTCAATGCCAAGAAGTGCAAAGTCATGCATATGGGGAGTGGAAATCCAAATGAACTGTATTCGATGGGGGGAGAAAGGCTGATGTGCACGGAGCAGGAGAGAGACCTTGGGGTGATGGTGTCTAATGATCTGAAGTCGGCGAAACAATGTGACAAGGCGATAGCTAAAGCCAGAAGAATGCTGGGCTGCATAGAGAGAGGAATATCTAGTAAGAAAAGGGAAGTGATTATCCCCTTGTACAGGTCCTTGGTGAGACCTCACCTGGAGTATTGTGTTCAGTTCTGGAGACCGTATCTCCGAAGAGACAGAGACAAGATGGAGGCGGTCCAGAGAAGGGTGACCAAAAAAGTGGAAGGTCTTCATCAAATGACTTATGAGGAGAGATTGAAGAATCTAAATATGTACACCCTGGAGGAAAGGAGGAGCAGAGGTGATATGATACAGACTTTCAGATACTTGAAAGGTTTTAATGATCCAATGACAACGACAAACCTTTTCCATAGGAAAAAAATCAGCAGAACCAGGGGTCACGATTTGAAGCTCCAGGGAGGAAGATTCAGAACCAATGTCAGGAAGTATTTCTTCACGGAGAGGGTGGTGGATGCCTGGAATGCCCTTCCGAAGGAAGTGGTGAAGACCAGAACTGTGAAGGACTTCAAAGGGGCGTGGGATAAACACTGTGGATCCATAAAATCAAGAGGCTGTCAATAAAGAGTGGGTGGCTCGCCAGAATGACGGCTACTGCCTGGAGATAATACCCTTATTCAATAAACATACACATGGTTACTGTGACTCCAACATCACTCTAAGCTACAACAGCAAGAGGAAATGTGGAAAAAAGGATTCGCACTCACAAAGTGGGGAGTAGCTGGCTTGTTACGGCGGTTACTACCCCAAACCAAATAAGCCTGATACTTCACTTTCAATGCATATCCAGCATAGCTCTCTGCTTCAACGGCAGGGGAGAAGAAAAACTGATACTTCACGCATAGCTCTCTGCTTCAACGGCAGGGGAGAAGAAAAACTGATACTTCACGCATATCCAGCATAGCTCTCTGCTTCAACGGCAGGGGAGAAGAAAAACTGATACTTCACGCATATCCAGCATAGCTCTCTGCTTCAACGGCAGGGGAGAAGAAAAAAGGATTCGCACTCACAAAGCGGGGAGTAGCTGGCTTGTTACGGCGGTTACTACCCCAAACCAAATAAGCCTGATACTTCACTTTCAATGCATATCCTGCTTCAACCGCAGGGGAGAAGAAAAACTGATACTTCACACATATCCAGCATAGCTCTCTGCTTCAACGGCAGGGGAGAAGAAAAACTGATACTACACGCATATCCAGCATAGCTCCCTGCTTCAACAGCAGGGGAGAAGAAAAACAACCAATAAGGGCTGAATAACACAGTCTGGGTAAAACAAATAAACATGGGTGTAGCTTGCTTATTGCGGCGGTTACTACCCCTACTACCCCTAACTAATCAAGCTTGATATTTCACTTGGTTGCAGCTCCATCACTGCTCTCTACATTAATGGTGGGGGTGGAAGAGAAATAGAACCAAAGAGCTAAGAGAAACAGATAAGTATGAGAAAAGAGTGTGGAGCTTGCTGGGCAGACTGGATGGGCCGTTTGGTCTTCTTCTGCCGTCGTTTCTATGTTTCTATGTTTCTAAATACTGTACACTAACCAAAAAAGCTATGCCAAACAGATTCATGGGGTTATATTTAATTCTAAACTGCCCTTTGAGGTTGTTAAACATTTAATTAAAGACCCAACATCTTCCATCTCGAGTAACAACAATTTCACCAAGCTGAAAACACAATTTCCTATCTTTTCTCCAACAAAAACACCTGAAGATTCAAATGCCATGGTTAAGTGATTCAGATTCAACAGATTATCGAAACTGGAAATTAGTCAAATCATTATTAAAATTAATCCTGCCATTCACCCACGTGACCCAATTCCAGCCAGTTCCTTGAAACAAGTAAACGGGGTTATCACTCAGACAATCACAACATTAATTAACCTCTCTCAGAAGGAACTGATCCAAATGGGTTAAAACAAGCCATGATAAAGCTGATCCTAAAAAATAAGATTGGTAGAACTGACGATTGGGATAACTATCGTCCAATATCCAACTTCTCTTTTATCACAAAAATTCTTGAGAATGCAATGTTATCCCAGCTTGTAAATCACCTGGAAGATCAAAATATTCTCTCCCCAAATCAATTTGGATTTAGGAAACATCACTCAATGGAGACATTACTCCTCTCATTAATGTACTTGGTTTTATGAGGGCTTGATGCAGATGAATCTTATTGTCTTGTGCTAATTGACTTAATGGCCGCCTTTGACACTGTTGACACTGAGACCATAACCTGTTATGCCATTAGATGACAAACACTGGGATTGACGGCAAGGTTCTCAGATGATAGTACACTGTTATAGAGTCGATCAAGCTAGGGCGAGAGAACATTGTAGAAATCTCAACTTTGTGAGACTTTCCTCACTCCAAATGACGTCAAATCTTCACCAAGGTGTACTGTGCTGTTCGTACATCTCATTCTGCATGTAAAACTGGCCCCGAAACCCTAAACCACCCCCAAAATCTCACCGCGAGCTATAAGCTGGCCCTCCTATAGTGATATAAATAGTTGAATACTGTGAAAGCCTTATAAACACTGTTTATTCAAGAACGACTCTTTAAAATATTTAAATTCCACCTAGAATGGTACCTGGACTAGATGGTATTCATCCCAGAACTGAAAAATGAAATTGCAGACCTACTGTAGTAATCTGTTAACTATCATTAAAAACAACTATGGTATCTGAAGATTGTAGGGTGACCAATGTAGCCAGATTTTAAAAGGGGTTCCATGGGTGATCCTGGACACTACAGACCTTTAAGCCTGACATCAGTGCTAATAAAAATGGTTGAAACTATTCTAAAGAACAAAATTATTGAACATATAGATAGACAGTTTAATAGGTCAAAGTCAACATGCATTTAGTCAAGGGAAATCTTGCCTCACCAATTTGATACATTTTTTTGAAAGTGTAAATAAACATGCGAATAAAGGTAAGCCAGTTGATATAGAGTATCTGGACATTTAGAAAATGTTTGACAAATTATCTCATCAGAGACTCTTGAGGAAATTAAAAAGTCATTATTGCGTCCGTCGGTCTCTGACGGCTTTGTCCTGTATGCCTCACCTTATTCTCGGCTCCTCCTGCTTACCTTGGGAAAATGGCTACTGCCGCGTCTGCAAGCTGTCCTCTTCGGCGTCCTCGGAATGGCTATGGCATTGCCTCCCGCCATGTTCCTCTCAAGGGCCTATTAGAGTGCGCACGCGTGCTATCCACATCTTTATTCTGACTTTGGCGCGACCCTCGGGGGCGTCCCCCTCGAGTGACGTCACTACTATTTAGTTTGCCCGCAATTGCTAGCTAATCGAGTTAGACAAGACTGAACTTAGACTGACAAGCCTAGATTCGTCCAGTCTACGCTGCTCTGCCGCTTCCGTGCACCTGCTGGAAGCTTTCTCTCTGCCCTTCAGGGTAACTACTAACTTGGGTACCCACTCCTCGCGGGCCCTTCCTCTTCTTTCAGGTGCTTTACTGGGATCAGGTACTCGCTCCTCGAAGGCCTGCTCTCCCTGCCTCTATGCCTGGAACCATCTACTTCTGCCTGGTGGGAATCTTCTACATACAGCTACCATCTAGTGAGTAATATAACTCTCAGTCTATCTCATCTACAGCTTTGCCGTGCTTGGAACTCTACACCGGAACTTCCCTGTATCAATTTGGTGAGAAGGGTCCTTCTGCCGAGGGTCCCTGGGCTGCTACTTCAGAACCTGCTCACTACTACCTCTGGTGGCTTACATCTGCTGTACAATAAAGGCTATTCAGTGTTTGTGCGTCCTGAGTCTAGCCCAGTACTGTGGTTCCCCACGGGGCTCCTCCCCGTGGGTGTGGTCATCTCCCATAGTACCCAGGAATCCACCCAAACACTTCAAAACCATAACAGTCATGGGATAGGAAGCAAAGTTCTAATTGTGGATTGAGAACTGGTTAAAAGAAAACAGAGAGTAGAACTAAATGGTAAATTTTCTCAATGAGATCTGTACTAGGACCGTTGCTTTTTACCATATTCATAAATAACTTACAGATGAAACGAGTGAGGTGATCAAATTTGTCAATGATGCAAAATTATTCAAAGTTGTTTAATCAAAAGAGGATTGTGAGAAACTGCAAGAGGAGCTTGCAAGACTGGGTTTTCAAATGGCAGATGACATTTAATGTGAACAAGTGCAAAGTGATACATGCAGGTAAGAGCAACCTAAATTATAGCTACATAGCTGAAGGTTTCACATTGGGAGTCACCAACAAGGAAAAGGATCTAGGCATCATTGTGGATAATATGTTGAAATACTTTGCTCAGTGTGCAATGGCTGCCAAGAAAGCAAATAGAATGCTAGGTATATCAGGAAAGGAATAGAGAATACAACAGAGAATAACATGCTGCCTCTGTATCGTTACATGGTTCAACATCATTTTTTGTATTGTGTGCAGTTCTGGTCACCACATCTCAAAAAAGATACAGCAGAATTAGAAAAGGTACATAGAATGGTGACAAAGATGAACAATTCCCCTATGAAGAAAGGCTAAAGAGGTTAGGATTCTTCAGCTTGGAGAAGAGACAGTTGAGGGGAGATATGATAGAGGTTTATAAAATAATGTGTGGAGTGGAACGGGTAAATTCAAATCAGTTGTTTACTCTTTCAAAAACGTACAAAGACTAGGAGAGATTAAATGAAGTGATAAATTTAAGACAAATAAAACAAAATATTTTTTTCCTCAACACATAATTAAACTCTGGAATTCATTGCTGGAGGATATGGTGAAAGATGTTAGTGTGGCTGGGTTTAAAAAAGATTTAGATATGTTCCTTTAAAAAAGTCCATACAGCAGAAATCCACTGCTTATGCCTGGGATAAGTAGCATGAAATCTATTCACTATTTGGGATCGTGCCAGGTACTTGTGACCCGTATTGGCCACTGTTTGGAAACAGGATACTGGATTTGATGGATCTTTGGTCTGACTAATATTATTCACTTAACTTAAGTCCTTGAAAGAATTGTTTAAGAAGAAAACACCCTAGGGATGGGTAAGAGAGGAGAGGGTGGGAAGAAATAAATAACTCTTATAGGTAAAAGCCCCCTTATTTCTCCTTTTAAAACACAGTGAATTTAAAATAAAAACTAGCAACAAATTCTTAAACTTTTAACAGCTATAAAAATGAATTTTAATAGTCAAGCAACACAGAGAAGTAGAATCTAATAGTCAAGCAATATATTGGCAACATTAAAAGAAAAGATTAGCAAAGGATTCTTAAGCTATTAACAACTAGAAAAATTGAAGGACCAGGTGAAGGATTGCTTGAATTTTTTAGACAGATGGTGAGGTTAATTCTAGGTGCATGGTATAATTTTGATATGATTAAGCATGTAGTTGAAAGTGCATTAAACAAAACACTTGGAAACTGAAAGTTCTATCTGCCGATATGAGGAAAGAAACTTGGAAGTTAGTTCTGATTAGAACATATTTAGAAAGGAGATCTTGCTCTGTGTAAACAGGACCCCTTTTACCTAAGGAAAAAGGGTTCAGCTGCCTTGGGCCCTACCTATGAGCATACAGGGCTCTCTGCCCCAAAACTCTGTTAGCCTGTGCGCCCACCAGCAGCAGATGATGGCTTTTTGCTTCCTGCTCCTGACTCTCTCACAGGCCGATACAGTAAAAATCGCAGGAGAGCGCACAAACTCGAGAGTGGCACAGGCCACTCTCGAGTTTGTCAGCCGCTGCTCAATTTTGCTGGCGTTGGTTCTCAAACCCGCTGACAGCCACGGGTTCGAAAACCGGATGCCAGCAAAATTGAGCGTCTGGTTTTCAACCCGCGAGCCTCGGGCCGATTTTACATTTTGTTTTTTTAATTATTTTTAACTTTTGGGACCTCTGACTTGATATCGCCATGATATTAAGTTGGAGGGTGTACAGAAAAGCAGTTTTTACTGCTTTTCTGTGCACTTTCCCGGTGCCGGTAGAAATTAACGCCTACCTTTGGGTAGGCGCTAATTTCTGAAAGTAAAATGTGCGGCTTTGCTGCACATTTTGCTTTCTGTATCGAGCGGGAATGACTAATAGGGCCATCAGCATGCATTTGCATGTTGCGGGCGCTATTAGATTCGGGGGGGGGGGGGGGGGTTGGATGCGTGTTTTCGACACGCTATTACCCCTTACTGAATAAAGGGTAAAGCTAGCGCGTCGAAAATGTGCGTCCAAACGCGGGTTAACAGTGCGCTCCGCCAGAGCACACTGTACTGTATCGGCTTGTCAGGCAGTGTGCAGGGAACGAAATAGGAGGGGTGAGCTTTGAGCAGACAGAGCACAGTTCAGAGCAAATAAGAACCACTGTGCTCTATAATCCAACCTGCACCCCCACTTTCCCCTCCCCTCCAGTGATTCAGGGACAAGAGGGGAGGGATGAGCTTGGAGGAGACAGAAAATAACTGTCGCCCTGCTCCCTAATCCAGCCTCTCCCTTCTTGTTCCCCCTTCCTTTCTGTCTGCATGGAACAGAAGGGAAAGGGTGGAGATGGAGTGGACAGCAACATAATTCAGTTGTATCTGCATATTTCTTTTCTAATTAGTGGTTACTTATTCTGTATTTGGTGAGGGTCTGTGTACTGCATGTGTTACTGAGGTGAGGTATTCTGCTAGCATGTTGTTTCTGTGCAGGGATCTATAGCAGTCCAGATTGTTCTGTTTTCCAAATAGGAGATATGTATGGATGTTCTAGGGCCTTGTGTAATACCTGCATTGTTGCTTTTTCATATAGGGTAATTGCTGTTTGAGTTTTGGAAGTTAGAAGGGTTTTGTGTTATTTCACTAAGTATTTGGTGGGTCCAATGGAAGGAGTTTGTATTAGAATTGTAAGGGAAGCATTCTAATTTTGCCCAGCCAATCAGGCCAGTCAGACATGTCAGAGATTGCCTTCAACCAATGCAGTATAGATTTTTTAAATTAAGAATGTATGTATTTCTTGATTTGTTTGGGTTTGCAGTCTAACCCCAAAATCAGACACTATGACATGATTTCTGAAACATATATATAGTAGTAAATAAATAAATAAATACGTGTGTATGTGTGTGCGCACAGTAAACACATATATGAAAAAATGTTTGATATTTAAAAGTATGATATACAATTATGTGCATTTACAAGATTGTTTTGAGTGGGATGGTGAAGGATACATAATGATTGTTGAGTTTGATTGCCAAAATCTCACAGTAGGGGGATCTGAGGGCCTGAAGATTAACTGCGAGGGAGGAAGGGCACAAGGCCGAAGGATCACTATTTCCAGCCCTTCCATAGACACAAAATGGGCTGGAAAGAGGAAAATACCTTATACCACACTTGCATAGACCATAAAAATGTAAGAGACATGATTGCATCAGACCGTGCAAATCAGAGAAAGATAGAAGCATGTTTATTTTGGCTCATGCAGGCAGGAACAAGGTAGAGGTGTGCTTGCCGCAACTCGTATGGTCTGAAAGAAAGTAGAGATGTGCCTGCCAATCTGCATGGCTGGAAGGTAGAGGTGTGCTTGTGTTGGCCCTTGTGGACCAGAAAGTAGAGGTGAGCTTGCTTTGGTCTGTGTGGGCTGGAAGAAGGAGGTGGCATCCGGCTTGCCTCCGTCTCTCTCCTTTCCATTAGTTGGTGCAGAAGAGGAAAAGCTGCAGCAGCATCAGATTAACAGGAAGAGAGGGCTGGGGTCAGGGAGGTGGGGGGGGGGGGAGAGGAAGTGTGGTAGTCAGTATGGAAAAAATAAACGGGGGCTCATCCACATGTGGCTAAAGTGGCCCCAATGGTGGAACATAGCCAATGTGCGCGTGCCAAGTGTATGCGTTTCTGTGTGGAGGGGTATACGTGAGCTATGGTATAGGGCAGCGGCTCTCAACTGGTGTGTTGCGGCACACTAATGTGTCGCGAGGCACCGGCAGGTGTGCCGCGTACCCGCTGCTCTTTCTCCCCTTTCACCTCAGCGAGACGAACACTGCTGCCATTCCTTCCCGGGCTATCAGCACATTCAAGCGCTGAGGGGAACGGCAGCAGTGTTTGTGGAAGCCGGCAACATGAACGTGACCTTTTCTTCTTCCCGCCCCTGTGGCCCGGAAGAGGAAGTGATGTTTACTGGGCATGTGGGAAGAAGAAAAGGCCATGCCTGCATGCTGCTGCTGCAGAAATCGCATCCCAAGGCTCTCCCCGGCCCCGCTACACTCAGCAGATTGCCTGTGCTGTGATCGTCGCGGCACTGAGCAGAGAATGTGGCTGCCGGGATTTCCTGCTGCGCAGCTGTTGGGGAAATCCGTCCGTTAGCTTCCCGGACCCAGAGCTGAAAATCAGTGCTGGCTGGCCACTTTGCCAGGAGCTGCAGGAGTAGGTGCCGCTGCCCCCCCCCCCCCCTTGCTCCGACCTCTCCTTCTCTCGCCAGCAAAACCCCAGCAAGAAAATATAAAAATAAAAATAAACTGCAAAATAAATAAATAAATAAATAAATAAATGGCTGGGGTGGGGAGAAGAAAACGCATAGAATTACATTCAAGGTTGACTGCTCTGTGCTGTGATGGCAGAACAAGCAAACAGCTGAGTGCTGCCTTCTTGCTGCTGCGGGGTGGGGGAGGTCACTCCTGCTGTAGTTTCCAGCCTGGTAGGACTCTGCTTTTAATAGCAGCATACCGGCTACCTTGTGCTGTAGCTGCCATGTGTGGTGGGGGTGGGGGTGAGTGAGTGAGGCAGAGAGAGTGAGCCAGCATGTATGTAAGTGTATGAGAGAATGTGTGTGTGTAAATAAGAGAGAAAACTTGTGAGAGCAAGAGGCTGCTCAGGAAAGTCACTGGTGTATGTGAGAGAAAGAGATTGGTCAGGGACGTGACTGGTGTGAGAGAGAGAAAGAGAAATTGCTCAGGGAGGTGACTACTGTGTGAGTGTGAGAGAGAAAAGATTAGTCAGGGAGGTGACTGGTGTGTGTGTGTGTGAGAGAAAGAGACATTGGTCAGGGAGGTGACTGGTGTGTGTGTGTGTGAGAGAAAGAGACATTGGTCAGGGAGGTGACTGGTGTGTGTGAGAGAAAGACCTTGGTCAGGGAGGTGACTGGTGTGTGTTTTTGAAGGAGAGAAAGATATTGGTCGGGGAGATGACTGGTATGTGTGTGTGAGAGAGAAAGAGACATTGGTCAGGGAGGTGACTGGTGTGTGTGAGAAAGAGAGATTGGTCAAGGAGGTGATGGTGTGTGAGAGAAAGGGATTGGTCAGGGAGGTGACTGGTGTGTGTGAGATAGACTAGTCATGGGCCTTAAGGAAGAAGAGTGTGAGGACAGAGCTTCAGCAGCCCTTGCTGCTTCTGGTATGTGCTATTGGGCTACAAGGGAAAGGAGTAGGAGAGTTACTGGATAGGGTAAGTAAAGATGGCTTTTTAAGTTTATCTTTCTTGATTGACTGCCATTTTAATTATTGGGTATTATGTGATGTGTCTGCTGTTAGAAATATTTTATTGGTGTTTGGAGAATTTTTAATAAATTAAAAAATGTTAATGTTTGGATGTTTGGATGTTATTCCATTATCAGTTGTTTTGAAACATGTATTATATTCTAGTATTAGAATTATTTTATATTTCTCAAGGAATATATAAATAGAAATTTGGAGTCAAAAACTGAACTGGAACAGCAAGAAGCCAAACTCTGTATGCAGTGCAACAATGCAAAAACAAAAACATTAGCTTTATGGTCATTTTATTCTGTATTTGGTGAGGGTCTGTCTGTGTTCTGCATGTGTGATCCAGCTAAGGGTGTTCTGCGAGCTTATAGTTTCTGTGTAGGGATCTATAGCAGTTTGGCTTGTTCTGTTTTCCTAATAGGAGGTGTATTGGTGTTTAAGGCCTGGTGTAATTGTTGCAGTGCTGCCTTTTCATAGATAGGGTTGTTACTGTTTGAGTTCCTTAATGCAGGTGTAACTTTGTGAGCATTAGTTTGTGTACTTTATTGCAGATCCTGGAAGTCTGTTAGGTGCTTTATATTTCTGTTTTGCACAGAATGTAGAGATGTGCATTCGTTTATCACTAATTCGTCGTGGTTCGGGGGACGCAAACCACGAAACGGTTTTTCCCCGAACTTCGGGGAAAATTTGTTTTTTGGGTTAGTGCGGGGGGAGGGCACATTAAAAAAACAAAACAAAACCACCCCAACCCTTCAAATTTACTGTATTATAATCCCCCCACCATCCCGATTCCTCCCAAGACTTACTAAAAGCCCTGGTGGTCCAGCGGGGTCTCGCGAGCGATCTCTCCCTCCAGGCCGTCGGGCCTGCTACAAATCTCAGTGAAAGGACCAATCTCCGTTCAGAAGGCTGTCCTGAAAGGGGATTGGTCCTTTCACTGACAAATGTAAGTGAAAAGGAGCAATGGGCAATAAGTGAAGGAGTGAATAAATTAATATTAAGTGCCCAACACTTTAATATTGATTTTATACACTCCTTCTGGTGCCGGTAGTCAGGTTCGGAGAATGGACGCTGAATTAACCAGCGTTCATTTTCCAAACCCCTGCCAGTGCTTTTTTAAAACTTTTTTTTAAATTATTTTTTTTTAAAGAGTTGTTCCTCCCACTTAATATCCCAAGGATCCCAAGGATATTAATATCCCAAGGATCCCAAGGATATTAAGTAGGAGGCAGTACAGAAAAGCAGTTTTGGGTTTTTTGCTTTTCTGTACTAGTTTAGTAGCGTTCTGTACTAGTTTTAGTACTGTACTAGTTCTGTACTAGTTTTAGTAGCGTTCTGTACTAGTTTTAGTAGCATTCAGCAATTAACGCCTGCTCTGGGCACATTTGTTTTTGCCTAGGGAGTGAATAGTTAATAGCCTCATTCACATGCATTTGCATGTGATGAGCACTATTAGTTTCACTTTGCGTTGGATGTGCATTGTAGAGGCGCTAATCCCCTATTGCATAAGGGGATTAGTTAGCGCCTCTGCAACCCGTGTCCAACTGCAGGTTATATACAGTGCGCTGGGCTCAGCACACTGTATTGCATCGGCCCCATTTACTGGGAAAGGGATTTATGAGAGAAATGTACTGGAGAACAGTCCTAGGATGCAAACAGATTCTCACCCTGACTAACAAAGGATATTCAAACACTTGGGTGCTCAGTTCCCAGACAAGAGAAGACTGGCCAAGCAGAATGGAGGACTGTGCACATGGTCTCTCTCTGTGGTCCTGTCTAGGTCTTGGTCTTTTGGCTGAGAGGAAGTGGTCAGACAACAGATAAAGCAAAAGCTAGGCTGAGAGAAGGTGACTTATCCAGTCTGGATAACAGCACATGACTGGCCATGAACTCAGTGGAGCTAAAATCAATGAAAACTGAGACTGTGGAGGGGAAGAGCCACTAAATGCTAAAACAGCCATGAGTCTAGTAGAGCTGTAAAACCCACACCAGAGAAAACCCTCCTATCAAGGGAGGAGAACTGAAGGACAGTGGGAGATCCAGAGATCAAGCTGTCCCCCCTTCAGCAAGCGGACCCCAGCAGCAGATCCGGAAGTGTAGTCCCCCTTGACCAAGGGGACCCCAGCGGCAGTATGGGAGGTTGAGTAGGGACCCCAGGAGGGTGTGGACCCCAAGGGTGGAATTGGGAGGCGGAGTCGGGTCCCCAGGAGGTTGTGGAACCCAGCAGCAGACTAGGAGGTAGAGTCGGGTCCCCCCAGGAGGACATGGACCCCAGCGTTGCCACAGACCTTTCAGTAGTGCAGAAGGAGACGATTTAGATTCAGCAGAGCCCCCCCAGGCCAACTCTGCCCACCAGCCAAGTTTCATCTGTTCTCATGGGTGATACTTGGGATAAAAGGGGGAGGATAATAATAATGCTTGAGAAATTGGGAATGCAAGAGGTCCCTTCTATTCTATAGGATGGTATAATGTGGGGGGCCAACAACCCTAAATTCCCAAATATTAAATGCTTGACATCCTATATGCAATGTACATAGTCATGTAGAAATGTATACACTTGTATAGTCTAATAAACCTATTTGTACATACTGCCAGCCTTGTTCACAGTCCCATTTGTTTTCCTGGGGTGAAGGGAGGGAAATCCCACCCAGTAAACATCTTCTTCTCCAAGTGGAGGCACCAGGCGCCAAGAATGTGGAGAACCGACGGAGTCTGCCCTTGGGGGGGCTCCTGCCAGGTTGATCTCAGGACCGCCTGCGAGGTAAGCGGTCATGGGGGCGTTACACATGGGAAAACAAAACCCATTCCCAATCCTGTACTTTTTGTGACTTTCTCTCACAGTATGACTTCCCTGTTCCACACACTGCATCCCAGCATTCTGCTCCTTATTCTCAAAATAATCTTAAAAATCTTCCTGATGTTTTAGATTGGGGGTTTAGATTTGTTTTCCTGATAGGGCTATGCACTAAGTATGAACATTTTATTTGGAATAAGGAATATTTGGATTACAGCATGTTTGCATATAAATATGGTAAATGAAATGTTCATAATAATAAAACTTCATACTATACACATTCGTATGAGTGATGGAATTTGGCGTACCCAAAACATTGCCTTCCATGAAGCTGTAAACCTGATATATTTTCTCCATGTTGAATCATGTTTATATTTGGCAACTTTCATACAGCTGATAAAAAATGCTAAGGAAATAAAACTTTGTTCCCCTATCATTACAACTTGATATGTGCGAACCTAATACTTCACTTTTCGGATCAGATTGCAAGGTATTTTAAGTTAAGAGGCTTACTGAGATTTTAGAAAAAATCAATAATGGATTTCACTTACATGAGCACTTGCTTTAGGGAATTTCCAGAAGCAAAATCATTTTTTTCTTAAGCCTCACAGTACTTCCTCTTGTAACATTTGCATCTCAACCCTAGCTCTCTGCTAAGAAAATCCACGGTGACTTTCCTTTTTTTATTTTCTTCAACCCCCTCTGGACCTGTACAATCCTTCCCTCCCTCCCTCTGTAATTTTCTTTACAATGAGAATTGTGAGTACAGCTCTGCCATTGTGATTATTACGATGATAGCCGGATCCCATGCAAAGAACAACAAACAGTGGGAGGAAGCAGACTGTGGAAAAGGTTTTGAGGCTCCTGCAAGACTCTGTCTCTGCGTGCCAGCCTCGCCGCGCTGCCAGCGGCTCCTCCCCGGGGCACAAGCTGCAGCCGAGCGTTGATTTACAAGGCACTGGGAGCCGGGGGTTGCATTACAGGTTCACACGGTTAGCTGCAGACCGCCCGTCACCCCAACCAATTGCTCCATTCATCCGAGCGCCGAGCGCGGACGCCGCCCCCGGATTGGCTGACAGCGTTCGGCTGACGAACTTTCCCACGGCCCGCGCGTGCTAACAGACAGCCCTGCAGACTCCTGACTGGCCCCAGGCCCTCCCAATCCCCAGCGAGCCGCCGGGGCGGGGTTGGTCCAGCGCGCTCTCAATTGCCAGAGACCCGGGGCGAGGGGGGGCAGACCCGCTCGCCGAAGTCGGCCGTCTTCCATTGGCTATTGTGATGCAGACAAAGGGGGGGAAGTCAAAGTGTGATTGGCTGCCATCCTATGCTTGCGTCGCGGAGGTCCGGCCCCCCCCCCTAGACCCCGCCCGCCGCACCGCGCCACTGAGAGGCGAAGCGTGGGAAAGAGATGATCGAAGTTTAACCGGAGGGAGAGGCCGAGGTCGGAGCAGTGTGTGAGAAGCAGCGGCCGAGCGCGGAGCAGCCGTGCGCAGAGACACAGGCGCTTTCCTCCCGTTAACTCCTTCTTTCCCGCAGCCATGAAGCGTACGCATGATTACAGCTCCTCGGACAGCGAACTGGACGAGAACATAGAGGTGGAGAAGGAGAGCGCGGACGAGAACGGGTAAGGCGGGCGGCGGTCGCCCGGCACGTCCCCGCAGGAGCACGGAAGTTTCCGTTAGCATGCACGGGCGTTATGCCGGAGGTGCTGAGGGTCTAGCTTCGATGTTTTTGTGCATGTGAAAGGAACCTGTACTGAATCACGTTACCAGTTCATCCCCCCACCTTTAAAGATGCTCTCGGCCCGGGTTTGTGAATTAACGGTTGGATTTCTTTCAGTCTTCCGAGAGAGTCATCAGACCGGTGTCTGGAGGCTTTTCGTAATGCACATTGTACTATTTCTAGTCATTTTGAACATGAGCGGTCTTTGCTCATGCAACAGTATAGAAAGCCTAATGCAATCTTAAAACAGATTCTCTGCATTTAACAAGCGTTCTACACCAGTTGATTTTTTTTCTCTCTCTCTCTCTCTCTCTCATTTTGTCACATTCAGAAACTTCAGTTCTGCTCCGGGATCGATGTCTCCATCAACAACTTCTCAAATCCTGGCTAGGAAAAGACGCAGAGGCGTGAGTTCTCCCTGCATGTATTGCTCCAGGAAGTGAAAACTGACTTTGATTTATGTATTTCCACACTAGCTGCAAGAAACTTAAGTAGTTTTTGTTCTGCTTCAGATTATAGAAAAACGTCGTCGGGATAGAATAAATAACAGTTTATCTGAATTGAGACGGTTGGTGCCCAGTGCTTTTGAGAAACAGGTAAATGTCATTAAATAATGCTCCTGTTTTTATGGGGTTATCTACAAAATACTTCTAGTTGTGTTGAGATGTGACTTTCCCACCATATAAGCCATAGCTTTAATCCTTTTTTTTTTTTTCTTCCCAGGGGTCAGCAAAATTGGAGAAAGCTGAAATTTTGCAGATGACTGTGGACCATCTAAAAATGCTTCATACAGCAGGAGGAAAAGGTAGATGTCTGTTCTTATTATATAGAAAGGGTGCAGAAGTAAGATCTTTATACTGGAATGTTTCATATGAAAAGAAAAGTAAACTTTCACATACTAGTAATCAATATGGCTGTATTATTGGGCAGCTCTTGCTGGCCGTGAAGGTGTTGAGTATCATTTTCTAATAGGGGTTCTCCATTGTTCATTAGAGCTGTAGAATACAAAGTAACATAAATAGTACCTTTTTTCCAGGAAGCTTCTATTTCCTAGGTATGCTTAGGTTATAAAACATACATTCAACTGAACTGATTTTTTTTTAATTGAACTACTGTAATTTTGAGAATTCTTCCAAGACTTTTATCAACCTGAAGAGAAATGATGGCTATTGACTAGAATGATTTTAATATGTCCTATCTCATTTGTTTTGGGGTTTCTCCATTATTCTCCCCTCCCAATCCCCAGGTTATTTTGATGCCCATGCTCTTGCAATGGACTATCGGAGTTTGGGATTTCGAGAGTGCCTGGCTGAAGTAGCCCGCTATCTCAGTATTATTGAGGGCCTGGACTCTACCGATCCTCTACGGGTTCGACTTGTCTCTCACTTGAACAACCACGCTTCTCAGCGAGAGGTGGCAAGTAGTGCCCACCCTGGCATTGGACACATCCCCTGGGGCAGCACTTTTGGACATCATCCTCATCTTTCGCACCCTTTGTTGTTGGCACAGAACAGTCACAATAACAGCAGTACTGCAGCCTCCACTTCAGAAGCCCATCACCAGAGCAGACATGCTGAAGCTGCCTCCCTCAGAGTGCCCCCTAATGGCAGCATTGCATCTGTGCTTCCTATGGTGGCCGCCTCCAAGCTCTCCCCTCCTCTGCTGTCCTCTATGGCATCCCTGTCTGCATTCCCGTTCTCCTTCGGCTCTTTTCACCTGCTATCCCCAAATGCACTGGGCGCCTCTGCACCAACGCAGACAGCAAACCTTGGCAAGCCATACAGACCATGGGGCACGGAGATAGGAGCATTTTAAGAACTTGTGTATTTCTGGGGTATGGGAGAAAGGAGAAAGATACTAAAAGCCTAGCTGGGCTGGGCTCTTATCAATGTGATTCCAAGTACATCCATCACCTAGAGGGAGAAAATGGTACAGTTTCAGCAGGCTTTGTAATCCTCATGGAGATTTTTTTTTTTTTTAAACTTACATTTTCTATTAGCAACAGTTCAAAATATTAAGGCCCTTATGTATTAAGAGGTTTTCCTACTTTTGTATTTATGGGGCAAATGCTTCATGCGTATAGGGCCTTTAACAAATACTTGTTAGCACAAAGGATTAAGTATTTAACTATCTTTGTAAAATTACATTTGCCAGACTGATTCATTCTTCTGTCTGCAGCCAGTGGGCCCTTTTTAATATTAGCATAGCATTTTGGGGGTCTGTTACTGGCTACAATACGGTCTTAAATTTTCCAAAGCTTGTACGTTCAACATTAGCTCCTTAATTTTTTCTTGTTTAATATTTGGAAAGGTGTGTTTGTAAGAAAATATATATTTTTTTTGTAAACTATACGTTGAGGTTTATATTTCTAAGCGTGATGACAAATCAGACTTCTCAGCATTGTCTAAGAACTTATTAGAGAACTACTCTCGCATACAAGAGTTATTTTCCCCTGCAAGCTGACAGCTCCTACAGTCTAGAAGCCCAAAATTGACTGCATATCTGTTCTGTGCCCTCCTTATTTTTATTTTCCTGTTCTTATTTTTGCTGGTTTACTAGAAGTTAACTCCTTTTTAAGAAGTTGCCATTTTCCCCCCTCTTTTGAAGGGTTTCCTTCTACTCCTTTCTGTACATATTCTTATTGTGCATGGAAAAGCTATTACCTGATTGATTCTTTTAACAGACATTTCATGTTGGCTGAACTGTACTGGGTATGATCACTGTTGTACTGGTCTGTTGTGGCTAAATAAAAAGAGAGACTAAGTTGGTTTTTTTTTGTTTGTTAGGGGAAGGTTGAGATTTGCAGACATGCTTTGTTTCAAATATGTGGCACATATCCAACAGTGTGCACCCTCTCTTGGAGCCTAAATCCATAAAGTACAAATGCAAAATGTGTGGTGGTTGTGGGTTTTTTTTTTTAATTTATAGCTGAGGACTGGCTTGTATGGGTGCAGTTTTAATCTCAAAGAAGCACACACAGTTTAGCCCTCAGGTACCATAGACCTGCCTTTAACTGTTTTGTAAACAATTTGATACTTTTCCAAGGCATCAACACAGTGTTTTTGAAAGTAGAATTCTACATTCCTTTTTTCAAGACTGGTTAATGGGGATATGTTACAAATAATAATAAATGCTGATTCTTTTGAAGTATGTGGCAATTTAAAACAAATGAACTGGGTTGGCTGTAGTATTTTGGTTCTTTGTTGCTAATAGTTCCTACTACTAATGTAGGTGAAGGTGTGGGATGTCTGCCTTCCATTTACTGAGGCTTCATAATGTAGAGTTCTGGGCCAAGTACTTGCCCTTTTATATGCAGTTTTGCATTTTTCTGTTTTATTTTTTCAATTGCAGGTGATGGTCTGTACCATCTGATATGGTGTCTCCAGTAGTTGGCGTGCAAAATAAGGCACTAAGACTAAGTGCAGTTGCTATAGATCAGGGTGGGCTGTCAACTCTTATGATGCTAAGTATTGACCTACTTCAGAACACTAAGACCAATATCAGTGTTCAGATTGTGTACAAAGGCTGGGATTCCCAGCCAGTCCTTATGCCTTATCCAATAGCTATCTTTTTTTCAGGATGTCCATAATGAATACATCAGCACTGTGATGCATGTCAGGGTATGTAAATAATATACCCTGGGTATTATTGTGGTGATCCTGAAAACTGGGCTGCTCAAAGATCAATTTAATAATGCTGTGCTGAGCAAGTTTAAAGCCAAACAAATGCCCAAATATTGGATATCATACACACCAAAGTTGGCAACTAACTTTCTGTTACTGCTGCTACACGAATGATGTGGTGTTAAGCACTGTACACTAGAAAACAGGAGTAGCTTAAAGACCACTGTAATATTAAGACATGTCCCTTGAATTGAAAAAATTATTTAAATATTTTATATGAATTTAAGGAACCGTATAGTTCTTAGTATTAGTACCACACTATTGCTACTCTGTTGTCCTGCTATACAATATTGACAAGGGATACAAAGATTTTTAACTTGTAAACACCTAATTGGATGTACAGTGCCATCTGTAAAATGAGGAAGTGATGTTACATGGCACAATTTAGAAGGCTAGAGGATGGATACTTTAGAAAGTAACCTTGGGAGGTCAAAGAGTGAATAGAAACTGCACTTTCTCTTCCTTGGATGTGCTTTTGTCAAGAAAACTGCCAGCCTGCTGAGCTGAAGTTTCCCTCTACCTGTGGGCTTAATATGGAACTCTACTGTGTCATAAAAAGTCGAACTCATTCTGTTCACTACTACTAGAGCACTGAAAATAGTTCTTAATTTTCCCCCACTGCCTCCCCTGATGATTTTATTTTAATGCTTCCTTAATTGGAAGTGCATGGGTTTTTATAGCAGGTTAAGAGTTAAAGATTACATTATGTATGATGCTTTTACATTCTAATTTGATGCCTGATTTGGGGTGGTGTGGCTTATGAATGGATGGGTGGTGGCATTTGTAACTTGATTTCTAGAATTGGCTTGCTAAAAAGAGAATCGCTGTAGTCCTGTTTGGAAAATGCTGACTTCACGTGTGACATCTCAGTCAATGTATCATTTCCGGGGTGGCCAGCTTCAGCGCTCAAGCACAAATAGGCCTGCATGAGATAGTTGCATACTCTGCTTCTATTGTATGCAAATCTCTCATGCATATTTATTGTAGATCTCATGAAAACCAGGCCTATTTGTGGTTCTTGAGGACTGCAGTTGGCCATCCCTGCCTCATTCTATTAGCTGTGAAATATCGGGCTCTCTCTGTCCTGTGGACTAAGATCTATCATCCCTTTATCTTTACTATAAACAGGTATAAGGAATTTTGTGCCCACAATATTTTATTTTTCTAACTTCCTAGGGTGAGTATTAATGTTACTGTATGTCTGGCAGCCTGTACTTAAGAAAGATTATAGGCCAGTTGTTCTCAACCCAGTTGGTCGGGCACAGCTAGTGAGTCAGGTTTTCAGGATCTCCACAATAACTATGCAGGTGATAGATTAGCATGCACTGGATGCTTATTATTAATTAGGGAGATCCTGAAAACCTGACTGGTTATGAGTGCCCTGAGGACTGGGGTGATGATGTAATAAGCCAGTGGTTTCCATCCCTGCCCTGGGGACCCCCCAGCCATTATGTTCTTATTCAGGTTTTCAGGCTATCCACAATGAATAATAATGAGAGAAAATTTGCATGACATGCAGATTTTCTCTGATGCATATTCATTGTGGATAGCCTGAAAACCTGACCGGCTAGGGGGTCCCCAGGGCAGGGTTGGGAGCCACTGTAATAAGGTATGCATGCTTCTGGCTCCAGTGCCAAGGCCCTGTGGCTCTAGGAACCTGGGTTGAGCTTCCGTCTTTTTGTAATTCAGTGGTTAGAGGTGTGAGTTAAGTTCAACCTCTACTCTAATCATTGAAGTTAAAATGATAGTCATGTCTATTTTTTTTTTTACTTGCATTTTTAGCATCTTTTGTTTTAGCACATTTTGTTCTAAACTCACAGTACATTTGTTTACCATTATTTTATTGTATTAGGAATTAACTTGATTTTTCACGTAGTAGTAAAGAAAAAGGTTCATCAGATTTATAGTAAGCATATGCTTATTGTAATCTATCTGCTTATACTTATGGATACTCGTCAAGTCCCAAGGAAGCTAAATTATTCTAGGCAACCCTCACAAAGAGATGGAGTGATAGCTGAAAAATGAACCGATATGGCAGGGCTTCCAAAACGGGGTCGGGTCCCTAGCTGGGGTAAGAAATCCTTCAGCTGCGTCCACAAATGCCTCAAATTATTGCAGCAGCATTAATAATGGAAGTCCTCATGGAGTCTGAGAGCCAGCACACTCATTTACCCTGCCCTTGCATGAGTTTCTGTGGTAAAAGGGAACCCTGTATGAAGAGGTACTGGGGCCACAGCAGGGCCTGTGACCTTGCTCCAGCTCACAGGTCCCCTACTGCCTCAACTTGCAGATCACAGTTGGGTTTGGAACGAGCCAGGGGAGGGCTGAGTGTGTATGGGCCAGTAGAGATTTCTCTGCACCTCCCCTCCTCACCCACCACTCAACATCGCCAAAAGACAAATGTTGCCCCTCTCATCAATCTGCCCCCTCTTCCCACCAGATATCATCCACCTTTGGTCTGGGTCCCAAACAATTGTTGTCACTGACCCTGGCCAGGGTGAGGGGGGGGGGGGGGGGGATGTATGACGGAGGATCAAATGCAGGATGGGTTTGAGGGTTGAATTAGGTAGAGAGGGCTGCAGGGGATAAAGGGGGGGATGGGCGTTGTAAGGATATCGGCTGGAGGAGCAAAGGTTGAGAGAGGAAGTTCTCTGCAGGTGCTGCAGCTTAAGAGAAAGGATCTGAGAAGGGGAATGAGAATAATCAACGAGGATATAAGAGAGGAGCTGGGGGGTATGTGAGGGAAGGTTAGAGAGGTAGTGGTGAGGCTGGGGATGGGAGATGAGTGAGATGAAGAGGATGACCTGATTAGTTGGAGTTTATGAGAAGGTCTTAGGTATGGGATGACCAGGTGGGGGCTGCAAAAAAGGCTGGAGGCAATAAGATGGGATGGGTGATGAAAGAGGGCATCAGCTGTAGGGTGGGAGGTTGAGAGAGAAGGTCTTCTGGAGGAGCTGTAGCTTGAGAGAAAGGATCGATTGAAGAAAGTGGAAGCTGAGAGACGGGATCAGCTGATTGCAGGGAGTGATACCTGGAGGGGGACCACATACCTGCTAATATGTTTCGGTCTTCCTCTGGGATCATAAGACTTTTCAAGTGCTAAAATGGGGACACACTGGGTAAAAGTCTGGGAAGCCCTGCTGTATGGTTCCAAAACTTCTTGTACTTTAACATTTTTTTTTTTTTTGTTGGTTCTTTAAAATGATAGCTCTGGGCTCTGTCCTAGAGGCTCACTTAATCAGTCTGGGTTTCAGGATAGCCACAATTTGCATGCAATAGGTCTCCAGTGTATGCAAATCTATCTCATGCATATTTGGTCTAACTAAGGAGAAGACGTGGCCTAGTGGTTAGAGCAATAGGCTAAAAACCAGGGTTCAAATCCAACTTCAACCACTGATCCTCCTTGTGACAAGAAGCAAGTGCTGTTTTCTTCCACTGCCTCTGATACCACTATGGGGGTACTTTTCAGTGGAGTTATGTGTGTAAATGAAACATGCTATCATAGCAATTTTCAAAAGCCATTTACTCGAGTAAAGTGCACTTATGTAAATCCTATGGAGAATTCAATGGCATATATTGTAGCAATATCAAAAGCCCACTTGAGTAAAGTGAATTTACTCGATCTTTGTTACTTGTGGCGGACTTTGGTACATACATTGGCAGTCAAGGCATAAGACAATCAAGAAAATTAATGCAACCGCAATAATAACATTGATGCACATCATTTTTCCCCCCAAACCTCTAAAACAGTTGGGTGCCAGTACTTAGGAAGTCCCAGAAGTTCTAGTCCTATTTTCATTGGATAAGCTGCAACTTGTTGGAGTAGAAAATATTTGGAAAATAAACCTGACTGTGATTCACATGGCAAATTTAAGAAGGTCTACCACACGCAGCGCTCAGCTATTAAAATCCATCACCACTTTGTTTTTCTTACTCAGCATTGCAGGTGCTGTAGGCATGAGGGTCCTGCTAGCGCTGGCACGTAGTACACATAAAGAAAAGGAGGAGGAAAAGACACATAAGGTAACAATGGACCAAGCCAACAAGAATAGACAAACAGGCCGATTCAGTAAAAATCACGGGAGAGCGCGCGCAGGCCACTCTCCTGTGCGCGCGATTCAGAAAAATAATTATTCAAATTAGGGCCCGCGGTAAAAAGAGGTGCTAGGGCCACTAGAGCGTCCCTAGTGCCTCTTTTTGGACAGGAGCGGCGGCTATCAGTGGGTTTGACAGCCGACACTCAATTTTGCCGGTGTCGATTCTCAAACCCGCTGACAGCCACGGGTTCGGAAACCGAACACAGGCAAAATTGAGCGTCCAGTTTTCAACCCGCGAGCCATGGGCTGATTTTAAATATATATTTTTAAATTTTTGATTATTTTTTTACTTTTGGGACCTCCGACTTAATATCGCCATGATATTAAGTCGGAGGGTGTACAGAAAAGCAGTTTTTACTGCTTTTCTGTACACTTTCCCGGTGCTGAGAGCAATTAACGCCTACTTTGGGTAGGCGCTAATTTCTGAAAGTAAAATGTGCGGCTTGGCTACACATTTTACTTTCTGTATCACGTGGGAATAGCTAATAGGGCCATCAACATGTTGCGGGTGCTATTAGTTTCGGGGGGGGAGGGGGTTTCGACGCGCTATTACACCATACTGAATAAGGGGTAAAGCTAGCTCGTTGAAAATGCGCGTCCAAACGCGGGTTAACAGTGCGCTCCGTCGGAGCACATTGTACTGTATCGGCCTGAAAGATATTTATCCCCATAGACAAGATTCCATGCAGTAAAAGTATTTCCCAGAGCAAAGGGGAAGAAAACCAAGACTTCAAATGACAATTTCCTAGCGTGTAGACAGATGGACGTAGGACTAGTGGGTTTATGCTCCCCTGCCAGCAGATGGAGACAAAGCAAGCTGATGTCACAGTATATATAATCCTGCAGTGACCTCAGCCTGCCAGTATTCTCCGTCTCCAGCAGATGGTGGACTTGCAATACTCTATGGGGATTGCTTCGAGTTTTTTGGAAGGAGAAATTTGAAATGTAAATTAAGGAAAAGAAAGCCCTGTTCTCCTGAGATGATTTCCGTGTTCCCTCAGAGGTGCACCTTGGTCCGGTAGCTGGTTTTGCCGGTGTGGACTTAGCTGTTTAAGCGGCTGAAAGGCAGCAGGTGCAGGAAGCCAAGCGTGGCAGTGATGGCAATTTCCCTCTCCCCCCACACCTTGAGACCATCTTTGTGCTCAGCCAGGTAAGGCTGAGCTTCAGTAAGTTTAGAAAAAGAAAAGGAAGAAGATATATACAGAGATTTAGCGGAGGTTTAACTGTACAGTGCTTCCTTCTCCCACCTGGTCTCCGAGCTTGGTGCACCGTTCCGACGTTCATCCCACTCTGTGGGAGGTTGAGGGTCGTGGGCAGCCTGGCGGGTTGAGCAGCCTTCGTAGGCTAGGCCTCGTTCCGAGGCTTTTCGCTGCACGCAGTGTGGTACGCCGCAATGGCTTTTCAGAGGCTGCCCTCTACTGGCTTGTCGGTCCAGCGTGTGCATCTCGCTATGCATCCAGTTGTGTGCCCAGTTTTTGGTGGCACTGTACAGCCTTGAATTTTGAATGCCCACATTGAGTGCCACCTAGTGGCCGTGTGCTTCTGTCAGTGCTCAAGTAGTACTGTGCACTTGAGTTTTCTGTGCGCTCTCATTTTGGTTGCCTGGATGAGCGGCTAGGAGTTCACACATAAGTCTTGGCCACATAATTTTTGAGTGCAGAGGTGTGCCACACAAGTATTGGTCACTTGGGCGCCTAGTTGAGTGCATATATCTAAAAAAAAAAAAAGGCAAAAAGCAGCTAGCCGCACACCTCTGGCCGCCGCTCAGTCCATTGTCCACCATATCAGCGCCTGTGCCTCAGAAGCCTAAGCGCCTTATTGTTGCACTGTCTGTTCTTTTCGGGTGTTTCCTCTGGAGTGCCCATTGCTTTGTGCCAGTGCTGTTTTGGAGGCTCAGAGTGCCTTGACTTCTGTTTTTGGCTAAGCCTGGTTCTTCCCAACCGCATGTGGTCTGGTTGAAGACATCTCGGATGGGGTGCCTTACCTAGGCCCTCCCCTAACTGTTCCTCAGAAGCATCTCTCAGTCTAGATGCTTCTGTCTTTTTTCAATACCGCAGTGCTCCTCGAGTGGCAGCAGGTCCTCTGAATGGGGAACCCCCCCCCTCCCAAATTGGAGCTGTATAGAACTATGTGATGGTTCTTTTATAGAGATGAACTGCCAGCTCTGTTTTCTCAGCCCTTATTTATTTTATTTTATTTTATTTATTTTATTTATTTATTTATTTATTTATTTAACATTTTTTGTATACCGACATTCGTTAAGAAAACATCACATCGGTTTCCATCGAACAAAAAATTAGCCAACAGTGCTTCACAATGAAACTGATAATGTAACAGGGGGTAGGGTGGGGGGGGGGGGGGAGGAATTGGAGAGACCAGGAGGTTTACAGTATAATCAATTATTTATTTATTTATTTATTTATTTAACAGTTTTATATACTGACCTTCATAGTAAATAACCATATCGGATCGGTTTACAATTAACAAGAATATAACTGGGGTAACAATTCAAGTACAGCAAAAACAGTAGGTAGGAATGAGTCAAAGTTACAATCAACAGGGTAAGAGAACTTGGAAGCTTGCAACAAGCTGGAAAGAAGATAAGGCAGGAAATAAATATGAGGTGATACCATAGGGCGTACGGGTTAAAGCATAATGGTGCTTTAACCTGGAGGTGTCAGAGTCCATTAATGAGTGTAATCACCATAATGGGTAAGCGTGAAGGACAACTAGTGATTGTCTGGTGGGTCGGCGAAGGCTTGGTGAAATAGCCAGGTTTTAAGTCTTTTTCTAAAAGTTAACAGGCAAGGTTCCACTCTAAGACTTGAAGGGATGCAGTGCATAGTTAAATAAGGGTAGGAGATACAGTGCCACAGTATTTGTACAGTGCTGTGTCCCAGAGGCTATTTCCAAAGGGGCGGATTTTGGAAGGCCTGTACCTTCTGGATTCAGTGGTGAGAGAGCGCTTCCATTTTCGAAGGTAGTTTCATTTGTGTGTGCAGTCTCCAAGTGGACCACTATTCCCATGGAAGGAGGAAAGACCTTAATGGAGTCTCATGTTAGCAAGATTGTGACTATCCTTGAGCAGGTGTCTGAAGCTGTGGCAGTGACCTTACATCGCTTCAGGTTGTTCCTTAGTGGCTCACTCTTGTTTGCTTCTCTCCCAGGAGGTTGCTGACTCTGGTGTAAATCCTAGCACTGTTCTGGTACCACCTGCTACCTTTTTGGCTGATACGGGCTGTGCCTCAGTCAGCACCTTGTCCAGAGGGTTGACTTCGATTGTGGTGGCCAGACGCCAGTTATAGTTGAGAAATTGGTCGGCTGATGTGACCTCCAAGGCTAATCTCACCAAATTGCCTTTTAATGGCTTGCTCTTCTTTGATGAGTTGGAGAACTTGGCCAGTACATGGAGCAAATTTCCCTTGTTTACAGGAGGATTAAGGACAGGCGCAGTGCCTCCTTATTATGAGAGGGCCTGCTGCAGGATCCAGCCTTTTGCAAAGGATGAGGTACAGGCTCAGGTTGTGGATCTTCCCTTACCTCTCAATGACGTTTTGCCGACCCACCTTTGAGAACAAGAGATAGGGAACATCTCTCTCTCTCTTTTGTCAGAGGTGGGTTGAGATCACATCAGACTGGTGGGTCCTGGAGGTAATATGAGAAGGATATGCGCTGGAATTTCACAGTGTTCCTTGGGATGTGTTCTTGGTGTCCCTTTGCCACTCCCCACAGAAGAAGCAGCCATGTGAATGATGGTTCATTATCGTCTCACCCTGATGTGATTCATTTTTTGAAGGGTGTGAAGCATTTTAGGCCTTCTTTGAGGTTACCAGTTCCCTTGTGGAGTCTTAACTTGATGCTGGATTTTTTGGCGGGCCCTACATTCTATCTGCTGTGTAGCCTTTCCTTACATTTGTTGATCTTGAAGACTATGTTCCTGGTGGCTATATGTTCACATCGAATTTCTGAGCTGCAGGCCTTATCTTGCTGGTTGCCACTCCTTCGGGTGACTCCAGAGGTGTTACAGCTGCATACTGTTCCATCCTTCTTGCCCAAAGTAGTCTTAAACTTTCATTTGAATCAATCCATCTCCTTGCCATCCTCATGGATGTGGAGGAGTATCACCTCCTGTGCTCCTTGGATATCAAAAAATGTGTCGGGCGGTATCTGGAGGTTTCTGAACGTTTTTGAAAGATGAATTACTTGTTTGTTCTTCATGGCGGAAGAAAGCAGGGCACTCCGGCTTCACGGGCCACATAGCTTGCTGGATTAAGGAGGTAGTCATGGCTGCATATGTGATTGCTGAAAAGTCATTGCCTACTCAGGTTAGGGTTCATTCTACTAGGGCTCAGGCGTTGTCATGGGCGGAGGTTAGTTTATTGTGTCCTGTAGATATCTGCTGAGCTGCGACGAGGTCCTCCTTACACATTTTTCCAGGTTTTATCGTCTAGATGTACAGGTCTGGGAGGAGTATACTATTGTCCACCTGGACAAAATGGTCAGCCAGATGATGAAATGCTAAGAGAAATCAGGGAAGCAAACCAATTTGGCAGTGCAATAATAATGGGAGATTTCAATTACCCCACTATTGACTGGGTAAATGTAACATCAGGACTTGCTAGAGACATAAAGTTCCTGGATGTAATAAATGATTGCTTCATGGAGCAATTGGTTCAGGAACCAACAAGAGAGGGAGCTATTTTAGATTTAATTCTTAGTGAAACACAAGATTTGGTGAGAGAAGTAACGGTGGTGGGGCCACTTGGCAACAGTGATCATAACATGATCAAATTTAAACTAATAACTGGAAGGGGGACAATAAATAAATCTGCAGCGTTAACACTAAAATTTAAAAAGGGAAACTTTCATAAAATGAGGAAAATAGTTAGAAAAAAACTGAAAGGTGCAGCTGCAAAGGTTAAAAGTGTTCAACAGCCTTGGACATTTTTTAAAAATACAATCCTAGAGGCGCAGTCCATATGTATTCCACGCATTAAGAAAGGTGGAAGGAAGGCAAAACGATTACCGTTATGGTTAAAAGGTGAGGTGAAAGAGGCTATTTTAGCCAAAAAAAAACATCATTCAAAAATTGGAAGAAGGATCCATCTGAAGAAAATAGGATAAAACATAAGCATTATCAAGGTAAGTGTAAAACATTGATAAGACAGGCGAAGAGAGAATTTGAAATGAAGTTGGCCATAGAGGCAAAAACTCATAATAAAAACTTTTTAAAATATATCCAAAGTAAGAAACCTGTGAGGGAGTCGGTTGGACCATTAGATGACAGAGGGCTTAAAGGGGCTCTTAGGGAAGATAAGGCCATTGTAGAAAGACTAAATGAATTCTTTGCCTCCGTGTTTACTAATGAGGATGTTGGGGAGATACCAGTTCCAGAGATGGTTTTCTGGGATGATGAGTCAGACGAACTGAACGAAATCACTGTGAACCTGGAAGATGTAGTAGGCCAGATTGACAAACTAAAGAGTAGCAAATCACCTGGACCGGATGGTATGCATCCTAGGGTTCTGAAGGAACTCAAAAACGAAATTTCTGATCTATTAGTTAAAATTTGTAACCTATCATTAAAAGCATCCATTGTACCTGAAGACTGGAGGGTGGCCAATGTAACCCCAATATTTAAAAAAGGCTCCAGGGGCGATCCGGGTAACTATAGACCAGTGAGCCTGACTTCAGTGCCGGGAAAAATAGTGGAAACTATTCTCAAGATCAAAATCGTAGAGGATATAGAAAGACATGATTTAATGGGACACAGTCAACATGGATTTACCCAAGGGAAGTCTTGCCTAACAAATCTGCTTCATTTTTTTGAAGGGGTTAATAAACATGTGGATAAAGGTGAACCGGTAGATGAGGTGTATTTGGATTTTCAGAAGGCGTTTGACAAAATCCCTCATGAGAGGCTTCTACGAAAACTAAAAAGTCATGGGATAGGAGGCGATGTCCTTTCGTGGATTACAATCTGGTTAAAAGACAGGAAACAGAGGGTAGGATTAAATGGTCAATTTTCTCAGTGGAAAAGGGTAAACAGTGGAGTGCCTCAGGGATCTGTACTTGGACCGGTGCTTTTCAATATATATATATATATATAAATGATCTGGAAAGGAATACGAGTGAGGTTATCAAATTTGCGGATGATACAAAATTATTCAGAGTAGTTAAATCACAAGCAGACTGTGATACATTACAGGAGAACCTTGCAAGACTGGAAGATTGGGCATCCAAATGGCAGATGAAATTTAATGTGGACAAGTGCAATGTGTTGCATATAGGGAAAAATAACCCTTGCTGTAGTTACACGATGTTAGGTTCCATATTAGGAGCCACCACCTAGGAAAAAGGAAAAAGATCTAGGCATCATAGTGGATAATACTTTAAAATCGACGGCTCAGTGTGCTGCAGCAGTCAAAAAAGCAAATAGAATGTTAGGAATTATTAGGAAGGGAATATTTAATAGAACGGAAAATGTCATAATGCCTCTGTATCGCTCCATGGTGAGACCGCACCTTGAATACTGTGTACAATTCTGGTCGCCGCATCTCAAAAAAGATATAGTTGCGATGGAGAAGGTACAGAGAAGGGCAACCAAAATGATAAAGGGGATGGAACAGCTCCCCTATGAGGAAAGGCTGAAGAGGTTAGGGCTGTTCAGCTTGGAGAAGAGACGGCTGAGAGGGGATATGATAGAGGTCTTTAAGATCATGAGAGGTCTTGAACGAGTAGATGCGACTCAGTTATTTACACTTTCGAATAATAGAAGGACTAGGGGGCATTCCATGAAGTTAGCAAGTAGCACATTTAAGACTAATCTGAGAAAATTCTTTTTCACTCAACGCACAATAAAGCTCTGGAATTTGTTGCCAGAGGATGTGGTTAGTGCAGTTAGTGGAGCTGGGTTCAAAAAAGGTTTGGATAAGGTCTTGGAGGAGAAGTCCATTAATGGCTATTAATCAGTTATACTTAGGGAATAGCCACTGCTATTAATTTCATCAGTAGCATGGGTTCTTCTTAGTGTTTGGGTAATTGCCAGGTTCTTGTGGCCTGGTTTTGGCCTCTGTTGGAAACAGGATGCTGGGCTTGATGGCCCCTTGGTCTGACCCAGCATGGCAATTTCTTATGTTCTTATGATACAGCCTTTGCATGTGTGGTGTTGACTGGACTGCGGGCAGCCTCCCCACCCTACTGAGGAGTAGCTTTGGTGCATCCCACTGGTCCTGAGTCAATCTGTCTACATGCTAGGAAATGCAGAAATTACTTTCCTGATAATTTTGTTTTCCTTAGTGTAGACAGATGGACTCAGCTTCCCACCCTTGGCTGCCGCATGAGTGCGTCAATATTCCCCCTGTGGGGATACAGATCCCAAGTGCTAACTGGGAAGTGTTCATCCTGTCCCTAGCTTGGGGTACCTAGAATCTTCCATGAGTTCCGTGTTTCTTGTTGATTTCCAACCTCTTGTTCTGGGCTTGCTCCTCTAACCAAGGAGAACACAGTGGTTTTATAATGTGAACTGTTAACAATCTACTGGTTTGTTTTTAATGAACTTTTATTGAGAGAAGGTGCATGTCAGATATGCTATTATGATATTGCAATGGTAGACTATTAATAAACTGAGCATCAAAATATCCACAGTTACCTGTACCTACTGACTTATAAGAAAGTGGACTACATAAGTGTGTGTGTATTTATATTTGGATATACACACACACATCCAGATACAGTTATGTATATATATATATATATATATATTCCATGTAAACCGGCCTGATATGAATCCCATTCATGAAGGCCGGTATAGAAATGTTTTAAATAAATAAAATAAATATATATATATGAGTGTGTGGGCATACATGTATTCAGTACTTTTTTATTTTTGATGTCTACAGTATGAAAGTGGTGGAAGTATGAGAATGATTCATACTTGTATTAAGTGTGGGCTAAGGTGTTATATTGAGTTTGGTTCAAGCATCTGATTTTTGTTGTGACTTGAAAGCAATATTCCTTGAAGAGGATGAACCATATTTGCAGACTGAGTATAGATATGGTTGCCTGTTTTTAATCTTGTTTAATCAAGTGTTTTGCTAGTCTGTCCACAGTTGCTTTTGAAGAGAATACTGGCAGGCTGGGGTCACTGCAGGACTATATATACTGTGATGTCAGCTTGCTCTGTTTCCATCTGCTGGTAGGGGAGCAAAAACCCACTTGTCCTGAGTCCATCTGTCTACACAAAAATTTTTTTTTTCAATTTATACTTTATTAGGTTTCACATTATATTTCAAGACAATCTTGACATGAAAATTTGACGAGGCACAAAATTAAAACAAGGAAATTTTTAGAAAACACTAAAGAACCATAATCTAGCCTCTTACAAATCTAGTCCTCTATAAAGGAGGAGCATTTCCACAATTTCAGGAAACAAAAATATTCACATATTTGTATAAGAATAACGATGGTGCTTTGAACGAGACTATTTTTGAACTCTAACGCTGCTATGTCGGGTCTTAGATTGCCTACTAAGCTATCTCATTTACAGGTACTTTGTCAGCAAGAAACATGGACAGTTGTGATAGTTGAAAGAAAATGTAAGACGAGCCCTTAAATTTAATACAACACTTGCAGGGGAACTTTAGGAAAAACATAGCCCCCTACTTGCAAAGCTCTTGGTTTCAATATCAGAAATTGCTGACGCCTTTTGTGGGTCTGTTTTGCTATATCGGGGAAAATATGGACTTGCATGCCCAAAAATAATACAGATTTATGCCTGAAGAAAAGTCGTAAGACACAATCCCTATCCGGTTCAAGTACAAATGTTACTATCATAGTTGCTGAACTAACTTCCTCTGTAATGGATTTCTCCAATATCATAGTTAAATTGTCCATAACCAATGAAGTATCTTGCTGTGGTGGGTTGTTTTTTTTTTTTTTCTTTATTGAAGTTGTATTGCATCTGAATACAATAGTACCTGATCAAGATGGCAGTGCAAGGTGAATGCCGAGCTTCTCTCTGACCCAAGTTTTCTGCAATGCCTCATTCCTCACGAAAAAGACGCCTGAAGAATTGGGCTATAGCTGAGACCCCCTCAGGGGGACTTCAGGTGAGCCCGATGGATGCTCACGTAACCCGAGGCCTGAGTTTGCCAGTAGAATCGCTGGGAGAGGAGCGGGAAAAAGATTTACCCGCCTTGTCCCTTGATTCATCTATCATTTCTTCAACTGGCATATGAACTCCCTGGCCAAATCCTGCATTATTGAGAGCGTCGACCCCGGAAGGGAAAGTATTGTAGGCAGAGGATCCCAGGACTCCCCTATCTCCAAATGAGTTGGAAGGCCAGCCAGAACCCCCTGAAGCACAAGTGCTCATTTCTCCTGGCCCAGGGCGGGGAGCTGAATTTGGAGCTGGGACAGAAGTTGCTGAACCGAGCAACATTTCCTTAGGTGAAGGGACTGAGAAATGTTCAGCTTTTTTGGTAAGACCAACCCATATTACTTTGGAATCTATATGGGGAGCCATAGAATGTTTGAGCAAGATAATATATCTACAGCTTAACCCTATGGAGAATAAAATTAAAGATTTGGAGAATAGATTTAATGAGTTGGAAGCTGATAAGACCCGAATGAGAGATCTATGTGAAGAAACTAAGACTGAGGTTCAATTGGTCAAAGGTCTACAGGTTTCAATAATCAAGGAGAATGTGGTAACGGTATCTAAAGTTGAGAATATGGAATCAGAATTTAAGGCTTATAAACTTTCCAAAATGTCCATCAGTTACCCCAAAGGACATGCTGAAAAGATACTTACTCGAGATATTAAAAATTCCAGAACAAACTCTACCACCTATATCTAAATCCTATTATGCTCCGAATTTTAGGAAAGAGCCTCCTTTAACACCACAGCAAAAAGATCTATCCTCTCCAGCGTCCTACAGACCGATATCCCTTCTAAATTTTGAAGCCAAGTTATATGCCAAAATTCTGGCCGACAGACTCAGCGTAGTGTTTCCAACCATCATAACCCGGAACCAGGTTGGGTTTGTCAAGGGACGTTCCATTAGTACTAACTTGACAAAATTATTAATAGCCATGGAAGACTGTCAGACACAGGGCACAGCAGCGCTGATAGTTGGATTTGTTTCCGAGAAAGCTTTTGACAGAGTGTCATAGGACTATATGTTCTCCGCATTACAGCGCTATGCCTTTTCTGGGGACATTATACATAACATTTCTCTGCTATATCGGAATCCTCAATCAGTGATCTTAGCCAATGGACAAATATCTGAGGATTTTCAGCTCTGCCCCTTATCCCCACTCCTTTACATCCTATCAATAGATCCACTTCTGCGTAAGATTGAGGTGGATCCCCTAATTAAGGGCTTTACCAGGGGAACTCAGGAACTCAAGGTCTCAGCCTTCGCTGATGATGTTCTAGTTTTCTTAACCTCACCCGGGCTCAACGATGTTTCCAAAGTCAAGGGGCTCGATAGCTGCTCCTTACCGGCCCCAGCGACTATAGCTTCCGGGTAAATTGTCGACGTCTTAGCGAAAGCTGCTTCAATCCTCGGTTGTCAATAGTCCATTTCTGGAGTTGAGGTAATGCCTCTTACACGAGCTTTCCTCTTTGTATGAGGCATATTTTGATCATTCAAGTATTTATATCAACACACCCTTTTTTTTATCGTGGGTGCTATTTTTGCTGTATTTATAGCAAAATGATGAATCTAGGCCAAAGATTGCTAACACGTCAAACACTGCTCTTAGCTTAGGAGGAAATGACTAATTTAATATACACTAAATAGGTAAAGCACGTTGGATGAAAGAAAAAGCAGAGAAGATTAATTAACCCTGAACTACACATCCCCTGAAGAAGCATGCATGCTCTGTCTAATACCAGAAACCTTAGCTATTAACAGTATGATACCAAATGATGTGTTGTACTGGTTTAGCTTAGGTACATCCCTCTGTTATTCAGTCATCAGTTGGTACTTGTGTGCAAATCCTTGGGCTTTCCTGGCATGCCTGGGATGTGGGGAGCAGTTCTGCTCATGCGTGATTTCTCCCTCTGTGGTACATTTTGGCTTCTCATGTATAGAATTTGTCTGGTACCTGTCATGCTGATGACCACCATGTAGTCCAGAGCCACCTTCCTGTCTAGGGAGGAGAACATGGCACGGTCTATAAAGGGAGTTTCTGGAAAGTGGTTCACATATCAAGTGGCACAGTTTAAAGCAGGAAGAAAGATCTCAGTCTGTGCGTTATATGTTTGCTTTTTTGAGAAAACTGGGCTTCTTTCCCACTGCTGAGCTTTATTCCAAAGTATCCATCACCTTCATTCTACTAAATACATATTTGCCGGTGTGGTTTGCTGTTGTAGAATTACTTAGGATTTATTTCCATTAACTGGTGAGCTTAAGTGTTAAGTGAACCCAGGCAGTGGCAGGGGAGAACATAACTTTGTCAATAGTGGATTCCTGGGAAAGCTCCCTTCCCTTTTTAAACTAAAGTGATCCGATTCCCCCCCCCCCCCCCCCAATGCACTGCTTTTAACATAAAGAAAGCATCCTTCAAGCCTCTAGCCTCCTTCACCCTACAAATGAGATATAATCAAGTATGAATGCATGGATAGATTATGGATACGCAGCGCTTGTAATATAATCCGAGCTGAAACTGGTGATAAGGACAGGGTTCGGAAACATAAGGGTCACAGAGACTTCAGAAGAGCCAGGAATTTAGGACAAGGAAGGTCAAGCACAGCATATATTTTACTTGAAAGGAAAAGGAACCTGAGAAGGTGGCATTATAAAGACATTTCTGGAATTGAAAGATATTAAGCTACTCTGACCGATTAATGTGCAAGTGGCTGTTTCACAGGATGCAAAAAAAGAAGAGGGGAGGTGTTGAGGTAACGCCCTGATGTTTTCCCTCTGTGGTGCTCTTCTGATAGAAGGAGCGGCTGGCTTCTGCCAACAAAAATGCAAGCTCTGTAAAATGAATGAGCACCTTTTTAAGAGGGATGGAGGTAGGCGGAAGAGTAGGCAGAGGATCAGGTGTTCAGAAAGTTTTGAATAAGATAACTTAAAAGCATAGTTCCCTCTACTTTTTTTTTACTTTCAAAAAATGTGCCTAATAAAGCTGGAGCCCTCAAGACAGATTATAATTGATAGCTCTGGACTCTAGTACTTTATTTGTGCACAGCTCTGAAGATGTGTTTGGAGGGACCAACACCAAGAGTTGAAGGGTACAGGGACAGGAATAACTTAAGAAGACAGAGTTAAATAGATATTAAAAGTAACCAGAAAAATTATTCTGTATCACAATAGAGTCAAAATCCCTTAACTGTGTCATCACAACTCAGGCTCATGCTACCCTCTATAGACCCATAGAGCACAAACAACTGTTCAGTCTTCTGAAATAGGGAGCTTCTGTGCAACTAGAACTTCAGGCATCTTTTGCTATCAAGAGAGCAAAATACCTTTTACATCAATATGTAACCTCTGGAGTATAGTTTGGTATGGCTCAAGTACTATTTCTTTAAACTCTTTTTCTTCCTTAGTAGTCTTTTTCCTTCTCTGGGAATCCTTGCCAGCCTGAGTGCTGGCAGGCTTGTACTTCCAATGTGCACTCTCAGTGCTGTTCCATCACAGTAGCCATCTCACCCTCTCTAAACTGGGCCTGACTGTACCCAGATGGGGGATGCAAACCTGAATTCTAGAACAGCAGTGCATAATACTTCGACTTCAACAAAGGATCTGGCCCACTTGTTCTATCTTTTTAGGGAAAAATGGACAGAAGAAACTGAGGACTGGGCCTGCTGTTCACTGATCCTTCTGGCCGAACAAATGGCCACTAACATATACCATCTTAATAAAGCAACACAGAGTTCAATTTGTTTCAAGGATAGTAGGTTGTTCACTACTTCTGGCCTTAATGTCTTGGCTTCTTAAATGAAGCTAATAATAGCCTTTGACAGGCCTACTAGCTGAGATAATTGCCACTTTTTGAACTATAATAGAGTGCATGTTGTTGGCCCGTCATAGGCCGTCAAACAAAAGCTTTGGTTTCTGAAAATCCTTTTTCATGCTGTCAAAAACAATTTTTCTTTCTCAGTCAAAAACGAGGCTTATTGGTGGAACACATTTTTTCAGATTTTATTATTATTATTATGAAACCTATAACATGACAATAAGTTAACAAATTAATATACTGGAAGTAATTTTCAAAAAGATTTATGCCCCGAAACGGGCTTTTGAAAATTGCTACTGTTTTGTGCATAACTCATTTGAAATTTCATTCCATAGAGCTGAATTTTGAAAAGGTTTTACATGCATAATTGGGCTTTTGAAAATTGCTAAGTCATATGCTACTTTTATGCGGGGAAGTCCTTTGGAATATTACGTCCATTATGAACAGATGTACATCAGTTTACATACTAAAAGAAAGTCTGTAATTAGATTGTTAGGAATAAAGAAGGTGCATTGTTAATTACATGATTCTTGGCTCAACACAAATAAACTCAAGAGAGGAAAGGTCATCCTTGGCTAAAGCAGAAAGAGAATCCACTGAACTTTAGTATGCCATTCTAAGTGAAGAGAATTGATGCATTTCTATTTGGAGGCTATTATTTATTGTCTGTTTTGTGGCACTTCAAAGTGGGTTACATTCAGGTACTTCCCTATCGGTAGGAGGGTGTATAATCTAGGCTTGTACCTGAGGCCATAGAGGGTAAAGTGACTTGCCCAACATCAGTAGAAACAGCAGTGGGATTTGAACACTAGTTTCTTTCATTTGTAGTTTACTGCTCTAACCAAGAGGCTACTTGTTATTAGCACCTTGCTATGTTTTTTTTTTTTGTTGAGGGTAAAATTGTCAGGTCCAGTCATAGAGCCCAAAAGCAAAAGAACGTGCTCCATTGGAAGCGCGCATGTTATAAAAATCGGCACGTCCATGTGCATGCACTGGGAACCACGCGCACATAGACACACGCGCAAGGCTTTTAAAATCTAGCTCTTAGTGAATAGGGGTGTATATGGTCTAGAAAACTCATTCTTGTTGGACCGTAGGAAATGTCCTACCTGCAAGAGCGAAAAATTTGGGATATTATGGAGAGTTTCCCTAGCGATGACATCTTCAACAAAATCAAGTACTTTAGTAAGACCAGTTTCGGTCACTCAATGGAATTTTACTGGATTTTCTAGTCCAGGTATGAACAGTGAATTAAAATGTGTAGCAGACAGGGGAGGAATGTGTCATTAATCAGAGTAGTTTAGTAACTTTGTCCTAAACTTAGCATTCTGGTCTTATCAGGGAATGAGAGTGTCTTTTCTTTGACATGATCACAGAGAATAAATAATAATATCAAATCATTTGGAGCCAAGAAGGGATTTTCAGTTTATTGTCAGTGCTGGTCTGGGTTAGGAGAGAAGCAAAAAATAGCATGCAGCCCAGTAGTATTTTTTTGAGATTGTGCATGGGAAGGCACGCCACCCTCCCATTCCCGCCAATCGCTTTTGAGATATCAAGATTTTACAAGATATTCTGGGCCACATTCCAATCTGTCTGGGACCAACGTAGAATGGAAAAAAAAAATAACATCTTGGGACTATGTTTATTCTAGCAAGAATTAGGCTGTAATATAGTTCTAGCAGACTACATCTCTTTTAAGTTGATCTAGAAGAATAGGCAAATTAATATTATATATATTCATACTATATATCCTTTCCTGTTGCCACTGGAATGGATAATATGAACAAATATTGCTCTCTTGCTCCCCTGTAACACTGAATGAGAAAATAACAGTTTTATAGTCATTTAATTTATATCTTGAAATGGAATCAAATTCCCTGAAAATTGACATGAAAACAAGTAGAGAAAGGAGTTTTTTTTTTTTTCCCAATCATCAGACTACAGTACTATCTTGTGTTCAGTATACTCTATGGTAATACCCACTATAATCCTCACATCCCTTTATTGCTTGAATTAAGGGTTCCAGGGACATAATGAACAATCCAGGGATTGGGGCAATACTGCCTAGTCCCTCTATTTAAATAAAAGGCTTGGGTCAGGGGAGCATTAATCTTAAGTCTTCAGCTCATTTGTTACATAAGGCTTTAATAGCCCTTAGAAACTTTGATCTGAAATTTAATTTTGTCAACATTTTGAAAGGTAAGAGCTCTCAAGTAATCATATCAAGGAAGCTGACAGGAGATTTATCTTCCATTGATAAGTGAATTACCAAATTCAATGTTCTTTTTACATTGTCAGTGGCATCCCCCCCCCCCCCCCCCCCCCCCCATAAAACCAGTTTGATTGATCCTTGTGTATTATTTCTAGGATAACTTTTTCTTACTTTATGGAGAGAAGGTTAGCAACGATTTTTGCATCAATATGTGTTAATGAGATGGTCTAAAAGAGCTACATAACTTTGGATCTTTGCAACTTTTATATAGAATTGTTATTTGTGCCTGAGTAAAGGTATTTGGCACAGTTCGATTTCTAAGGCTTCGTTTAGATCCTTTACTAATATGGAGGATAACAGCTGTGCAGACTTTTTATAGAATTCTAGCATGAACCCATCACGGCTGCTGCCTTTTCTGGAGGGGGATCATTCATGCTCTTCTGAACTTCTAATACTGATATGGGAGCATCTACATTTTCTTTTCTTATTCTCACTAATAGTCTTCACTTTAGTGTGACAGAAATTTATTATTCTGAATACTGAAGCACTGATGTATTGTTTTATTTTTTTCATCCATATTTTTTTCCTGATCAGTCCAGAGTTCAGCTACTAAAATGGCCAATGGACTTCATCATAAAGCATATCGGTACAGATTTAGAAATCTAAACATATATACCCTGAAGGAAAGGGGAGATATGACAGAGATATTTAAATACCTCCAAGAAATAAATGTACATGATGCAAGTGTTATGCTTAGGCTTGTGGACCCTTGGGCCGATGAGAGGATGGTATGCCTTGTGGAGGATCCGTAGGTTCTCTCGTCGGGTGGCAAGGCAGAACAGAAGAGGAGTGCAGTTGACCCTCGGCTCTGGAGATGGAGATGACTGCAGGCAGATGAAGAGGCTAGAAGAGGAGCTGTGTCTTCACCCCTGGAAGTCTGTGGTCCCCCCAGGAGGAGCCCGTAGGGACCCAGACCGCTGGAACTTAGGTGGACCCCGAAGAGTCGTGGTATCGGTGCAAGGGCTGACTGGAGCTTCGCCCTGAAAGTCCACGGTCCCCTCAGGAGGAGCCCGTAGGGACCCGGACCGCTGGGACTTAGGCGGGCCCTTGGAGACGGAGTCCAGGAGGGGTCCAAGATCAAGTGCCAGAGAGTCGTCGCTTACCAGTCCGAGGTCACACACCGAGGGATCACCACTTGCCAGTCCGAAGTCACACCAGAGAATCACCGTAAGCCAATCCGAAGTCGCACACCAGAAAATCACCGTAAGCCAATCCGAAGTCAGGAACCGAGAAGACCAAGACGTAACAGGAACAGGGATCCGAAGCTCAAGGAACTCACCGAAGCAAGCAGACTAGACAGCACTGGAGGACGTTGCCAAGTCAGGGAATGAGCAGAGGAAGCTTCCCTTTATACTTCCCCTGCTCAGGCTGATCAAGGACAGGTGAGGCTTGTTAAAGGGATCAGGTCCCTTTAAATCTCTGAAGGGGGCACGGCCTCGCACCTAAGGATGGCAGCGGCCATCTTGAATTTCCTCCGCGGAGGAACGAGCACCCGGTCAAGGGGTTCCCCTGAGGCTGCCGCGGCGGGTCGCCACCGTGGATGAGGTAGGGGACCGCGGTCGTGGTCTGCCACGGCCACGGGACACAACAGCAAGTCTCTGTCAATGTAAAGGATGGTCTAGAACCAGGGGATGGCACGGTATGAAGGTTAAATGACTAATCAAAGGAAATATTTCTTTACAGAATTTGCATCAGAGTTTGAGAAAACATGAAGAGAAGAAGCAAATTTAAAGCTGAGCAGGAGGTATGGATGGGAAAACACAATTTTATCTGCTTTCATGTTGTTCTATGTACAAATACCTCATGCTTTTTCATTGGTAGCTCAAGGTAGTGTCACTCAGATACAGTAATTATTTCCCTGTCCTTAGAGGGCATACAATCTAAATAATAAAGGGTGAAAGGACTTGCACAAGGTGATAGGGAGCATCAATAGGATTCAAACCTTTGGGGCAGATTTTAAACACCCTACGTGCATAAATCCAGCTGGATTTACGTGCGTGGGAGGTTATGCACGCCGAGCCTATTTTGCATAGGCCCAGCGACACGCGCAAAGCCCCAGGACGTGCATATGTGCTGGGGCTTGAAAAAAGGGGCGGGGTGTGGGCAGTCCAGGGCAGGGGCATGGCCAGAGGTCCCCGTAGGGCTGCTAGGCTGGGGGATCGCGCGCTGGCACTCGGCCAGCGTGCGCAACCTTCGCCTGCCCAGACGCAGGCGCAACTTGTAAAACAAAGGTTGGGGAGGGGGGGGGGCGGATGGAAAGTTCCCTCAGAAGCCGCTCTGATTTCGCAGCGGCCTCGCAGGGAACGGGGAAAGCCAATCCGGTCTCCCCTAGGGCTCAGCGCACGCAAGATGCACTAGTGTGCACCCCCTTGCGCGAGCCGACCTCGGATTTTATAACATGCGCACGGCTGCACGCTCATATTATAAAATCGGGCGTATATCTGTGCGCGCCGTATTGCGCGCACAGATGTACGTCCGCGCGTACATCTTAAAATCCGGCCCTTAGCTTCTCTGGCTCATAGCCTGCTGCTTTAACCAGTAGGGTAGAATTGTGTTTTGTGCTATCTTTTGCTTTAGTTGTGAAGCCAGTAATTTATCTTTTCCTCAGTTATATAAAATACCCATTTAATTGATATTCAACTTCTTCTGTCTAATAGGGCATTTATTTCTCAGTATAATATTTTATGTGTGAGCTTAGCTGATCGTATTTTGTGCTCTTTTTCAAGAGCGATTCCTTCTGTGAGCCGCTTAGAACTGCGGATAATGCGGCATACAAGCATCTTAATAAATAAATAAATAAAGAATCCCCAATTTTTTCATATATGCTTTTCCACCACAGGACTACTTTCATATCATCAGAAACAGCATGTAAACACATTTCTGCACTGTCATTTATATCATGATAATCTTGTAGTGTTTTTCATCTCCCCATGGAAACTGTCTTCTTTTAATGGGAGTTAACTAAGGTCCACATTTTCATTTTATTTTTATGGTTTGAAAAAATCAACAGTAAATGTAGAGGGACATTATCAGATCAGATAATAGGATTTATGGTTACCTTGTTATTTGGGAACATAAACCTGGACTAACCAAAACTATCCAGGAATACCAATTGTAGACCAGCAAATAACAGGAATAATTTCTTTTTTCTAAATAGTGTACTCTCCAGCTGGCTGCACTTAGCCTATGGCCAATATGGCTTCAGCCACATGTGTGAGTGCAAGAAGGGTGCTACACTGTCATTTTCCCATATGGGCTAGTTTTGGTGTAGATCGTCCCCATGACAGCACCCCATTCCCCCCCTCCCCCCCCCGGCCGGAAATCTGCAGCAGCAGTGAGAGCTATCCCTGTGCTCTCCATCCTTTTCCTATGCCTCATTCTCCCTCTGACCTTCTCCCGTGGTAACAGCTTAGTTTTAGTTTTACTTCTGGGTTCATGGCGGCATTCCAAGGCCCCAAAGCCACATTCTTGGGACATTTCCCAGGAGCTTTCTTGAGCAGTAGAGAATTCAGAATGTTCCTGCCAGCCTGACCCTAATTTCATGTTGGCCCCAACAACTGATCAGTGTGTGGTAGAAAAGCAAAACAAAAAACGTTGTGGCAGATTCCATCCCCCCACCTCAGGCCACCAAAGCCCACCTGAGAACATAATCTCAGAGGATGCGGCAATCAAGGGGCATCACCAATAATACAAGGTAAAAGAAAGACAGAGACAGGGATACCCCCTCAAAATAAAAACAATTAAAACTGAAGCCGCTGATAACGGATGGCTTCCCTTTCTCATAACACACACCCATCTATATCACCACACACACACACCAACCCCTCCCAACCCCTACACCTTTCTCCCCTAAATTGCAATCACTTTTGTCATGTCACTGTAATCATGTTCATTTAAAAAAAAATAAAATGGAAGTACATCCCTAATCTAGAGTCACTGATAATAATGAACAATTAGCCACCAAAATTACATGATTTACTTAATTATCAATAATCTGTTGATTGAACACTATACTTGGCTTTGATTAATTTTGTGATCACTATATGTGTGTGCTGTCATCATAGAATTGTACTTATTTGCATAACTATGTTTTTGAATTATGTATTGCATTTTATGCTATTTTATTTTTTGCATTTTTATTCTACATTAGGTATGTTTTTAAATTTTCACTATGATGTACGTCACTTAAAGTGGTTTTAGTAAATGGAGCAAATAAAAAGTTTAATAAGTGAATTGAAATGAATCATACCACAGTACAATCTCCTGGCAGCATTCAAATGTTTATTCTGAGGAAAGGCCCTTCAGTTAAACATAAGAACTTAAGAACATGCCATAATGGGTCAGACCAAGGGTCCATCAAGCCCAGCATCCTGTTTCCAACAGTGGCCAGTCCAGACCATAAGAACCTGGCAAGTACCCAAAAACGAAGTCTATCCCATGCTACTGTTGCTAGTAATAGTAGTGGCTATTTTCTAAGTCAACTTAATTAATTGCAGGTAATGGACTTCTCCTCCAAGAACTTATCCAATTCTTTTTTAAACACAGCTACACTAACTGCACTAACCACATCCTCTGGCAACAAATTCCAGAGTTTAATTGTGCGTTGAGTGAAAAAAACTTTCTCAGATTAGTTTTAAATGTGCCACATGCTAACTTCATTGAGTGCCCCCTAGTCTTTCAATTATCCAAAAGAGTAAATAACCGATTCATATTTACTTGTTCTAGACCTCTCATGATTTTAAACATCTCTATCATATCCCCCCTTATTCATTTCTTCTCCAAGCTGAAAAGTCCTAACCTCTTTAGTCTTTCCTCATAGGGGAGCTGTTCCATTCCTTTTATCATTTTGGTCGCCCTTCTCTGTACCTTCTCCATTGCAACTATATCTTTTTTGAGATGCGGCGATCAGAATTGTACACAGTATTCAAGGTGCGGTCTCACCATGGAGCGATACAGAGGCATTATTCACCATTCCCTTTCTAATAATTCCCAATATTCTGTTTGCTATTTTGACTGCCACAGCACACTGAACCGACGATTTCAATGTGTTATCCACTATGACGCCTAGATCTCTTTCTTGGGTAGTAGCACCTAAAAGGAACCTAACATTGTGTAACTATAGCATGGGTTATTTTTCCCTATATGCATCACCTTGCACTTATCCACATTAAATTTCATCTGCCATTTTGATGCCCAATTTTCCAGCCTCACAAGGTCTTCCTGCAATTTATCACAATCTGCTTGTGATTTAACTACTCTGAACAATTTTGTATCATCTGCAAATTTGATTACCTCACGTCGTATTTCTTTCCAGATAATTTATAAATATATTGAACAGTAAGGGTCCCAATACAGATCCCTGAGGCACTCCACTGCCCACACCCTTCCACTGAGAAAATTGTCCATTTAATCCTACTCTCTGTTTCCTGTCTTTTAGCCAGTTTGTAATCCACGAAAGGACATCGCCACCTATCCCATGACTTTTTACTTTTCCTTGAAGCCTCCCATGAGGAACTTTGTCAAACGCCTTCTGAAAATCCAAATACACTGCATCTACCAGTTCACCTTTAACTACATGTTTATTAACTCCTTCAAAAAAGTGAAGCAGATTTGTGAGGCAAGACTTTGTTCCATTAAACCATGTCTTTTTATATGTTCTGTGATTTTGATATTTAGAACACTTTCCACTATTTATCCTGGCACTGAAGTCAGGATAACCGGTCTGTAGTTTCCCGGATCACCCCTGAAGCCCTTTTTTTTTTTTAGAATAATTTTTATTGGCAAGGAAACACAACCATGGTATAAGAGTCTCTTAATAGGAGACTGAAGCAAATCAACAATAAACAAAAACATTCACAGAACATGTAGTGCCAGAAAAGCAAGCAACTTAACAGCTGGAGTATCTCCATCCCATCACATTTTACCATCTTTTATTTCCCTTGCCTCCATGGCTAATCTCCTTCACCCCTATCCCTCGCACACAAGCAGGCACACCCCCATTACCTCATACATCCACAGACAAAAACCTCACATCACCTTCCCCCTACCTCCCCTCCCTCCCATCCCATAGAGACCAGGGGTTAAGACCATCCAGAATTATAACCATTGTCCCGCAGTCTGTCCTGAATAACAACTGGTAATAGTTGAACACAAGTATGCCAACAAGCTCCATATATCTTGTCAGGTTTCCGTTTTCCAATCAAGAAGTCCATATTGGGGTTACATTAGTTACCCTCCAGTCTTCAGGTACAATGGATGATTTTAATGATAGGTTACACATTTTTAGTAATAGGTCTGAAATTTCATGTTTGAGTTCCTTCAGAACCCTGGGGTGTATACCGTCTTGTCCAGGTGATTTACTACTCTTTAGTTTGTCAATCAGGCCTACCACATCTTCTAGGTTCACCGTGATTTGGTTCAGTCCATCTGAATCATTACCAATGAAAACCTTCTCCAGTACGGGTACCTCCCCAACATCCTCTTCAGTAAACACCAAAGCAAAGAAATCTTTTAATCTTTCTGCGATGGCCTTATCTTCTCTAAGTGCCCCTTTAACCCCTCGATCATCTAATGGTCTAACTGACTCCCTCACAGGCTTTCTGCTTCGGATATATTTTTAAAAGTTTTTACTGTGAGTTTTAGCCTCTATGGCCAACTTCTTTTCAAATTCTCTCTTAGCCTGTCTTATCAATATCTTACATTTAACTTGCCAACGCTTATGCATTATCCTATTTTCTTCTGTTGGATCCTTCTTCCAATTTTTGAATGAAGAACTTATGGCTAAAATAGCTTCTTTCACCTCCCCTTTTAACCATGCTGGTAATCGTTCTGCCTTCTTTCTACCTTTCTTAATGTGTGGAATACATCTGGACTGTGTCTTCCCCAACACACAAGGGATTTCTACCCATAAAGATTCAATTGTGTATTTAGTCTCATGCAGGATGTTTATCCTGTTGGACTCTATGCCATCCCGGTCATAAAGCGCTACACCACCTCCCGGGTGCTCCTCTCTGTCATTGCGATATAATTTGTACCCCGGTATAGCACTGTCCCATTGGTTGTCCTCCTTCCACCAAGTCTCTGAGATGCCAATTAAGTCTATGTCATCATTCACTGCTATACATTCTAATTCTCCCATCTTACTTCTTAGACTTCTGGCATTAGCATACAAACATTTCAAAGTTTGTTTTTTGTTTGAATTTTCATTCTGCCTTTTTTTTTTTAAATCTTTTATTTTCAAATTTTTCAATGTAGTATCATTACTGCAAAGCATAACACAACACATGAATATACAACCTTGGTCACCCCCCCCTTTCCCTACCCCTCTCCCTAGCCTCATTTTGGTAATTGAGGACAAAATCCATAGCATCAGCCACAATTTTGTTAGTAGTAAAAGTACAAATTGTCCTTGGTAGTAGAATGAGTAATGTTGGTGTGCTTATGTGTATTAGCATCCGGTGCAGGATACACCCACTAATCCGTATGCTGTGCATGAAGCTGTAATGCGTTGTAGTCCCAGAACTCTTCTGGGGGTGTATGGCAGTGATTACGACATCTCAAATAGTTTGCCCCTGGCTTTGACGCTTAAAGACAGGAGGAACGCCGACCATTTATCCAGGATCTCCTTGTATTTGGCAGGTGTCAACCTTTTAATTAATTGGGATAAGTTAGAATTTTTTAGCTCAGGTGCGGGATGCCCTAATTCTAATGCATCATTAGTATCCTTTGAAGATACCTCCCTCTGAACCATGCGCTGCTGAGCGACTGTCGGCTTTCCCCTTTGTTCTAGTTTAAAAGCTGCTCTATCTCCTTTTTAAAGGTTAGCGCCAGCAGTCTGGTTCCACCCTGGTTAAGGTGGAGCCCATCCCTTCAGAAGAGACTCCCCCTTCCCCAAAAGGTTCCCCAGTTCCTTACAAAACTGAATCCCTTTACCTTGCACCATCGTCTCATCCACGCATTGAGACTCCGGAGCTCTGCCTGCCTCTAGTGACCTGCGCGTGGAACAGGGAGCATTTCAGAGAATGCTACCCTGGAGGTTCTGGATTTAAGCTTTCTACCTAAGAGCCTAAATTTGGCTTCTAGAACCTCCCTTCCACATTTTACTATGTCATTGGTGCCCACATGTACCACGACAGCCAGCTCCTCCCCAGCACTGTCTAAAATCATATCTAGGTGACGTGTGAAGTCCGCCACCTTTGCACCAGGTAGGTATGTTACCAGGTGATCCTCATGCCCGCCAGCCACCCGGCTGTCTACATTCCTAATAATCGAATCACCAACTATGACGGCCGACCTAACCCTTCCCTCCTGGGCAGTAGGCCTTGGGGAGATATCCTCAGTGCAAAAGGACAATGCACCACCTGGAGAGCAGGTCCTTGCTACAGGATCCTTTCCTGCTGCACCAGGTTGATGGTCTCCAATCATGAGACCTTCCTCCTCCAAGGCAGCACCAGGGCTGCCAGTCTGAAGTTGGGACTTGGCTACTATGTCCCTGAAGGTCTCATTTATATACCTCTCTGTCTGCCTCAGCTCCTCCAGGTCTGCCACTCTATCCTCAAGAGATCGGACTCATTCTCTGAGAGCCAGGAGCTCTTTGCATCGCATGCACATGTACAATTTCTCACCAGCAGGTAAAAAATCATACATGTGACACTCGATGCAAAAGACTGGGAAGCCCCCCTCTTGCTGCTGGACTTCTGCCTTCATCTCAAATTTGTTCAGTTCCTACTTACGTTTTAGGTTGCTATGGTAGTAGGAATGTGTCTAATTAATGTCCTTTAAATGTATTAGTTAATTCATTATATGTCTGGTAGTGGCCTACAGGGGACTGATCAAACTCTCAATAAAGTTTTATTTTTTTTTGTGAAAGTGGCACCTGCCTATAAATTAAAGGATGAGCTAGGGGTGGGTGGGAGGATTGGGAAATATAAACAGTCTAACTTCAGTTAGTCAGCCAGAGTGACTCACTGCTCTCTTGATTAACAAATGTTGGTACCTAATCAAACCAAATCACACTACCTTAACACCTTCCCAAGGTGAGTAACTGAAGTGAACTTTTCAACCTTTTTACTTGGGTATACACTGCTCCTAGCTTATTTCTAGCTTCTGGCTACTTTTTTTTTTTTTTTTTTTTTAAATATACAAATACTCTACCTTCTGCTTATTAGCTGCCTTACAGACTATTAAAAATAAACACAGTAACTACTGCTTACTAGCTGCCTTACTGACTATTTAAAAATACAGTCTAACTTCTGTTTATTTGCTGCCTTACTGACTATTAAAAGCACAAACACACACACTAAATAATATTCCCAAATAGTTAACTTTGCCCCAATCATTTAAAAAAAGAAAATTTCCCAAGCAAAAACTTACTGATTTCTTTCAGTCACCAGCAAGGTGATCCTCTCTTCTCAGTGCTCCCACTGTCTCAGTGTGGTAGTAAGTTCTCCAACATTCATCAGAGGTAGATGTAGGGAATTTTGAGAGAGTTGTACAATTTTCCCTTGCCCCGTGTCTATGGGAGGGAAAGTAGGCTGTGAGATATGGGATGAGCGTCTGCTCTAGAATAGAGTGTTTGCCAAAATAACAAGAGCAATACTGCCAGTATGGACAAGCATTAGATAATGTTTATAGTCTGAATAAGTAACCTCTGTTCTGATGAAGTTCTAATGTACTAGTTTTTTCATTCTCATAACCCTTCTGTAAAATGTGTTACCCAGGTGGCAGTAGAATATAGTTAAAAAGCTTAGTTAATAAGCAGTCAAGGTTCCTTTGTCAAATAACAGAATCTACTTAGAAAATTAATTGATATGTGTGACAGCATAATCTGCCACAGGGGTGACCCCCAAAGCCAAGGGCGGATGGTGCAGAGACAGGGCAAAACTGGCAGGTTTTAACTAGAGCAGAGACACAACTTTTCTGCTTGTGATGGCCATTTCCCTTCATTTTAAGCCTTCAGGTGCTGGCAGCCAGCAAGGACAGAAGCAACAGGAAACACAAGGTACACATTAAGGTGATATGCAGGTGCCCATAGAAAGCAGGACAGGACCACTGCAGGAAAACCAGGAGACACAAAGGTGCCTACAGATACAGATCAGGACCACTGCAGAAGGAATGGATACATGAAGAAAACAAGGATCAAACAAGAACACTGGGTACATGAAGCAATCTAGGAGTAAACAGGAACATGAAATGTAAGACCAAGTCTAGCATCATGAAGACCAAGCTCTGGTGAAGTAGACTGTGAACCTGGAATACATGAGCAAGATGGACACCAACAGGAAGTGTGGGCCATATAGCTGGGAGGACTAAACAGATAGTCCAAGAGGCCCATCAAGGTCTTCTACAGGAGGGAGGCAAGAACAATATAAATGCAGTTTCTCAACTGAATTGTCAGAGAAGATGAGAGATAGAGCAATAAGTAATGGAAAACACCCACTACTCCCTAGAGATGTGAATCGTTTTCCATATCGTCTTAACGATAGAAATCATGTGGCAGGGCAAGAAAATCGTGTTAGGCACGATTTTTTAGTTAAAAAATCGTTAAAAATCGTTTTTTTCCGATTAGTGCGCACTAACTCGAGTTAGTGCGCACTAACTGAAAATGATACAATTTGACACTTTTCAGGTCAGTTAAGGTCAGTTTAGGAATGAATATGTATTCCTATTGGCTGCCCTCTTATTTATTCATGTTACCAAGCTTCCCACTGACAGTATATGGGGGATGGGAAATGGAAACAGTTGGTAGCTTGACAAAACAAGTAATGTGATCAGTCAATGTGACTAGAACTTGTGCCCTAACCCTGATACCAGGGGTATTGTGATCTTCCTGCACACAGTGCCCTATCCCTATTAATACCAGGAGTGTTGTGATCTTCCTGCACACAGTGCCCTAACCCTCGCACCAGGGGTGTTGTGATCTTCCTGCACACAGTGCCCTATCCCTATTAATACCAGGAGTGTTGTGATCTTCCTGCACACAGTGCCCTATCCCTATTAATACCAGGAGTGTTGTGATCTTCCTGCACACAGTGCCCTATCCCTATTAATACCAGGAGTGTTGTGATCTTCCTGCACACAGTGCCCTAACCCTGGCACCAGGGGTGTTGTGATCTTCCTGCACACAGTGCCCTATCCCTATTAATACCAGGAGTGTTGTGATCTTCCTGCACACAGTTCCCTAACCCTGGCACCAGGGGTGTTGTGATCTTCCTGCGCACAGTGCCCTATCCCTATTAATACCAGGAGTGTTGTGATCTTCCTGCACACAGTGCCCTAACCCTGGCACCAGGGTTGTTGTGATCTTCCTGCACACAGTGCCCTATCCCTATTAATACCAGGAGTGTTGTGATCTTCCTGCACACAGTGCCCTAACCCTGGCACCAGGGGTGTTGTGATCTTCCTGCACACAGTGCCCTATCCCTATTAATACCAGGAGTGTTGTGATCTTCCTGCACACAGTGCCCTATCCCTGGCACCAGGGGTGTTGTGATCTTCATGTACACAGTGCCCTATCCCTATTAATACCAGGAGTGTTGTGATCTTCCTGCACACAGTGCCCTATCCCTAATACCAGGGGTGTTGTGATCTTCCTGCACGCAGTGCCCTATTCCTGATACCGGGGGTGTTGGGATCTTCTTGCACACATCCCGGTATCAGGGATAGGGCACTGCATGCAGGAAGATCACAACACTCCTGGTATCAGGAATAGGGCACTGTGTGCAGAAAGATCACAACACCCCTGGTATTAGGGATAGGGCACTGCGTGCAGGAAGATCACAACACTCCTGGTATTAATAGGGATAGGGCACTGCATGCAGGAAGATCACAACACCCCTGGTATCAGGGATAGGGCACTGTGTGCAGGAAGATCACAATACCCCGGAGGAGTGAGGGTCAGGCAGCTCCCCCCTGTCTGTGAAGCCAGCCTCTCACTAGTAATGCAGGGAGGGAGCTGTCTCAGACTTCACCATCCTCCTCCCCGCCCCCGCCCCCTCACCCACACACCATTCACTAGCTGGGACATGGGGGAAGTCAGGATGGAGGGTCAGGCAGCTCCCCCCTGTCTGTGAAGCCAGCCTCTCACTAGTAATGCAGGGAGGGAGCTGTCTCAGACTTCACCATCCTCCCCCCCCCCCTCACCCACACACCATTCACTAGCTGGGACATGGGGGACGTCAGGAGTGAGGGTCAGGCAGCTCCCCCCTGTCTGTGAAGCCAGCCTCTCACTAGTAATGCAGGGAGGGAGCTGTCTCAGACTTCACCATCCTCCCCCCCCCCCTCACCCACACACCATTCACTAGCTGGGACATGGGGGAAGTCAGGAGTGAGGGTCAGGCAGCTCCCCCCTGTCTGTGAAGCCAGCCTCTCACTAGTAATGCAGGGAGGGAAGCTGTCTCAGACTTCACCATCCTCCCCCCCCCCCCTCACCCACACAGCATTCACTAGCTGGGACATGGGGGAAGTCAGGAGTGAGGGTCAGGCAGCTCCCCCCTGTCTGTGAAGCCCGCTTCTCACTAGTAATGCAGGGAGGGAGCTGTCTCAGACTTCACCATCCTCCCTCCCCCCCCTCACCCACACACCATTCACTAGCTGGGACATGGGGGAAGTCAGGAGTGAGGGTCAGGCAGCTCCCCCCTGTCTGTGAAGCCAGCCTCTCACTAGTAATGCAGGGAGGGAGCTGTCTCAGACTTCACCATCCTCCCCCCCCCTCACCCACACACCATTCACTAGCTGGGACATGGGGGAAGTCAGGAGTGAGGGTCAGGCAGCTCCCCCCTGTCTGTGAAGCCCGCCCTCTCACTAGTAATGCAGGGAGGGAGCTGTCTCAGACTTCACCATCCTCCCCCCCCCTCACCCACACACCATTCACTAGCTGGGACATGGGGGAAGTCAGGAGTGAGGGTCAGGCAGCTCCCCCCTGTCTGTGAAGCCAGCCTCTCACTAGTAATGCAGAGAGGGAGCTGTCTCAGACTTCACCATCCTCCCCCCCCCCCTCACCCACACACCATTCACTAGCTGGGACATGGGGGAAGTCAGGAGTGAGGGTCAGGCAGCTCCCCCCTGTCTGTGAAGCCAGCCTCTCACTAGTAATGCAGGGAGGGAGCTGTCTCAGACTTCACCATCCTCCCCCCCCCCTCACCCACACACCATTCACTAGCTGAGACATGGGGGAAGTCAGGAGTGAGGGTCAGGCAGCTCCCCCCTGTCTGTGAAGCCAGCCTCTCACTAGTAATGCAGGGAGGGAGCTGTCTCAGACTTCACCATACTCCCTCCCCCCCCCCTCACCCACACACCATTCACTAGCTGGGACATGGGGGAAGTCAGGAGTGAGGGTCAGGCAGCTCCCCCCTGTCTGTGAAGCCAGCCTCTCACTAGTAATGCAGAGAGGGAGCTGTCTCAGACTTCACCATCCTCCCCCCCCCCTCACCCACACACCATTCACTAGCTGGGACATGGGGGAAGTCAGGAGTGAGTGTCAGGCAGCTCCCCCCTGTCTGTGAAGCCAGCCTCTCACTAGTAATGCAGGGAGGGAGCAGTCTCAGACTTCACCATCCTCCCCCCCCCCCCTCACCCACACACCATTCACTAGCTGGGACATGGGGAAGTCAGGAGTGAGGGTCAGGCAGCTCCCCCCTGTCTGTGAAGCCAGCCTCTCACTAGTAATGCAGGGAGGGAGCTGTCTCAGACTTCACCATCCTCCCCCCCCTCACCCACACACCATTCACTAGCTGGGACATGGGGGAAGTCAGGAGTGAGGGTCAGGCAGCTCCCCCCTGTCTGTGAAGCCCGCTTCTCACTAGTAATGCAGGGAGGGAGCTGTCTCAGACTTCACCATCCTCCCCCCCTCACCCACACACCATTCACTAGCTGGGACATGGGGGAAGTCAGGAGTGAGGGTCAGGCAGCTCCCCCCTGTCTGTGAAGCCAGCCTCTCACTAGTAATGCAGAGAGGGAGCTGTCTCAGACTTCACCATCCTCCCCCCCCCTCACCCACACACCATTCACTAGCTGGGACATGGGGGAAGTCAGGAGTGAGGGTCAGGCAGCTCCCCCCTGTCTGTGAAGCCAGCCTCTCACTAGTAATGCAGGGAGGGAGCTGTCTCAGACTTCACCATCCTCCCTCCCCCCCCCCCTCACCCACACACCATTCACTAGCTGGGACATGGGGGAAGTCAGGAGTGAGGGTCAGGCAGCTCCCCCCTGTCTGTGAAGCCAGCCTCTCACTAGTAATGCAGGGAGGGAGCTGTCTCAGACTTCACCATCCTCCCCCCCCCCTCACCCACACACCATTCACTAGCTGGGACATGGGGGAAGTCAGGAGTGAGGGTCAGGCAGCTCCCCCCTGTCTGTGAAGCCAGCCTCTCACTAGTAATGCAGGGAGGGAGCTGTCTCAGACTTCACCATCCTCCCTCCCCCCCCCTCACCCACACACCATTCACTAGCTGGGACATGGGGGAAGTCAGGAGTGAGGGTCAGGCAGCTCCCCCCTGTCTGTGAAGCCAGCCTCTCACTAGTAATGCAGAGAGGGAGCTGTCTCAGACTTCACCATCCTCCCCCCCCCTCACCCACACACCATTCACTAGCTGGGACATGGGGGAAGTCAGGAGTGAGTGTCAGGCAGCTCCCCCCTGTCTGTGAAGCCAGCCTCTCACTAGTAATGCAGGGAGGGAGCAGTCTCAGACTTCACCATCCTCCCCCCCCCCCCCACCCACACACCATTCACTAGCTGGGACATGGGGAAGTCAGGAGTGAGGGTCAGGCAGCTCCCCCCTGTCTGTGAAGCCAGCCTCTCACTAGTAATGCAGGGAGGGAGCTGTCTCAGACTTCACCATCCTCCCCCCCCTCACCCACACACCATTCACTAGCTGGGACATGGGGGAAGTCAGGAGTGAGGGTCAGGCAGCTCCCCCCTGTCTGTGAAGCCAGCCTCTCACTAGTAATGCAGGGAGGGAGCTGTCTCAGACTTCACCATCCTCCCCCCCCCCCCTCCCCCACACACCATTCACTAGCTGGGACATGGGGGAAGTCAGGAGTGAGGGTCAGGCAGCTCCCCCCTGTCTGTGAAGCCAGCCTCTCACTAGTAATGCAGGGAGGGAGCTGTCTCAGACTTCACCATCCTCCCCCCCCCCTCACCCACACACCATTCACTAGCTGGGACATGGGGGAAGTCAGGGGTGAGGGTCAGGCAGCTCCCCCCTGTCTGTGAAGCCAGCCTCTCACTAGTAATGCAGGGAGGGAGCTGTCTCAGACTTCACCATCCTCCCTCCCCCCCCCTCACCCACACACCATTCACTAGCTGGGACATGGGGGAAGTCAGGAGTGAGGGTCAGGCAGCTCCCCCCTGTCTGTGAAGCCAGCCTCTCACTAGTAATGCAGAGAGGGAGCTGTCTCAGACTTCACCATCCTCCCCCCCCCTCACCCACACACCATTCACTAGCTGGGACATGGGGGAAGTCAGGAGTGAGTGTCAGGCAGCTCCCCCCTGTCTGTGAAGCCAGCCTCTCACTAGTAATGCAGGGAGGGAGCAGTCTCAGACTTCACCATCCTCCCCCCCCCCCTCACCCACACACCATTCACTAGCTGGGACATGGGGAAGTCAGGAGTGAGGGTCAGGCAGCTCCCCCCTGTCTGTGAAGCCAGCCTCTCACTAGTAATGCAGGGAGGGAGCTGTCTCAGACTTCACCATCCTCCCCCCCCCTCACCCACACACCATTCACTAGCTGGGACATGGGGGAAGTCAGGAGTGAGGGTCAGGCAGCTCCCCCCTGTCTGTGAAGCCAGCCTCTCACTAGTAATGCAGGGAGGGAGCTGTCTCAGACTTCACCATCCTCCCCCCCCCCCCTCACCCACACACCATTCACTAGCTGGGACATGGGGGAAGTCAGGAGTGAGGGTCAGGCAGCTCCCCCCTGTCTGTGAAGCCAGCCTCTCACTAGTAATGCAGGGAGGGAGCTGTCTCAGACTGGTATCAGGGTTAGGGCACTGTGTGCAGGAAGATCACAACACCCCTGGTGCCAGGGTTAGGGCACTGTGTGTGCAGGAAGATCACAACACTCCTGGTATTAATAGGGATAGGGCACTGTGTGCAGGAAGATCACAACATCCCTGGTATTAATAGGGATAGGGCACTGTGTGCAGGAAGATCACAACACCCCTGGTGCCAGGGTTAGGGCACTGTGTGCAGGAAAATCACAACACCCCTGGTGCCAGGGTTAGGGCACTGTGTGCAGGAAGATCACAACAGTCCTGGTATTAATAGGGTTAGGGCACTGTGTGCAGGAAGATCACAACACCCCTGGTGCCAGGGTTATGGCACTGTGTGCAGGAAAATCACAACACCCCTGGTGCCAGAGTTAGGGCACTGTGTGCAGGAAGATCACAACACCCCTGGTGCCAGGGTTAGGGCACTGTGTGTGCAGGAAGATCACAACACCCCTGGTGCCAGGGTTAGGGTACTGTGTGCAGGAAAATCACAACACCCCTGGTGCCAGGGTTAGGGCACTGTGTGCAGGAAGATCACAACACTCCTGGTATTAATAGGGATAGGGCACTGTAAGAGATGACTGTAGTAGATTGAATAAAGATCTGATGTTTCTGCTCTCCTCACACCAAACAAAAGCAACACACAAGCAGAGAAGCCCTTCTTACAAAGCTGAGCTAGTGAGTTAAGTAGGAGGAAAAGTAAACATACTGGTGCCAGTGTGGCTACTTAAAAAATACACTTACCAACAATCAATTACATATATTTGAACTGTGTACAGTTCCAGCCAGGACCACCTTTCTAAAATGCACAGTGATTGGCAAATTCAACATGCACTAGCATTTCAGGTGCCTGCTAACAAAAATAATAAACAAACAAGTTCTAGTCACGTGAGTGCTGATCATCACATTACTTTTTTTGTCAAGCTTCCAACTGTTTCCATTTCACATCCCCCCAACCATTACCTCAGTGTTAACGTTGGTAACATCAATAGATAAGAGCACAGCCAGCCAATAGGAATACATATTCATTCCTAAGTGACCTTTACTGACCTGGGAAGTGTGAACACTTTGTTTCATTTTCTGTTGGTGTTCATGAGTTTCCAGTTCCATTTCCCATCCCCCCAACCATCACCTCAGTGGTAACCTTGGTAACATCAATAGATAAGAGGGCAGCCAGCCAATAGGAACACATATTCATTCCTAACTGACCTTCAGTGACCTGGAAAGTGTTTATTTGTATCATTTTCAGTTAGTGCGCACTAACACGATTTAACGATTTTTAATGATAAATCGTTAGAATTTCTATTGTATCGTGGTCTATAACGATTTAAGACGATATTAACATTATCGGACGATAATTTTAATCGTTGAAAAACGATTCACATCCCTACTACTCCCTTCTACATATCTATGTTGGAAAGCATTCTCCAAACAAGGCTGCTGCATTCTTTCTCCACTTGTTTCTGGAATATAATCTTTTTTAAAACAAAACAACACAAATTCGAAAGGAAAAAATTCCAAATTAAAGCATCAAATTGTAATAAAGCCAATTTTAGGCAGATATTTTTTTCTTCGGTTAGATATATTTCTAAAGTTCTTCCATCCAGCTAACAGCTGGAAAAGCATTCTATTTATAATTTGCTTTATTACAATTTGATATCTTAATTTTGAAATTGTTCCATCAAATTTGTGTTGCAGTTTTAAAATAGATCATATCATTGTTGCCTAAATGTTTTTTAAGCTAGTTCTGCCACCAATTCATATATTATGAAATCAGTCCTGTTTGTTTGGTCTTTATCTGTGACATGGAGGTATCTTATAGTGCATCCAAAAACAACTTTTATGAGGATGAATATTTAGTAAGCAAATGTAGCAAGCATGGCACAAATGTTATGAGGAATTAAGAATTCCAGAGTGTTGGTGAGGAACCCAAACTAAAATTTTATTTATAAAATCATTGTAAAATATGTAGCTTTCTGCAATCTATCAGACCATTTTTTTGAAGTTTGATTTTCTCCAAATCCTGAAAATAACATATTTCTAACTTATTTTTCTCTCTGTGATTCTCTTATCCTGTTCATCTGTCTTTTCAAGCTTAATTCTATCACTTTTTATCTCTCCTCTAGAACAGTGTTTCCCAACCCTATCTTGATGGCATACTTAACCAGTTGGGTTTTCAGGATATCCATAATGAATATGCATGAGATAGATTTGCATACATTGGAGATTGAGGGTATGCAAATCTATCTCGTGCATATTCATTGTTTCAATCCTGAAAATCTGACTGCTTAGGTGTGCTGCTAGGAGCTGAAAGGGAAACACTGCTCTGTTTTATTGTCTCTTCTCTTACCTCCCTTGTACAGTGCTATATCACTGCCATTGGTGGCAACATCACTTGTACTCAGAGAACAGATCATCCAGCTGGAGTCAGGGGAGAAGAGAGGTTGCTATCGACTTGAACATCATTATACTCAATGATTCCGATTTACATTTGGTGGCATATAAAATTCCAAAATGCTCTTTCTTCTTTTCCACACTCCCCCATAAAAAAAGAAAATCTTCTTAAAATGCATTTGGTTTATTTTTGAGCCATTTAACAATTATCATCGTAACAGTAAGGCACTTCAGGACATGTGATATGCTGGGATAACATAAGCTTCGTAAGATCCTATCTATTTATCCCTAATGGGAGTCAGTGTTGTTTGATCAGTGGATAACAGTTTTATAGTACCACATTCACTAATGCACAAAATCAGTCAGGTTTACTGCTCCTTTATAGTCATATTGAATGAAGATATTGTCAATTGGGCTCAGGCTCTATTATACAAAACAATTGGGATTGAGTCATCAGTTAATTGGGGCCTTTCTGGCCTGGGCATGCCATGGAGGTGACATGCTTGATCCTGGAGAGAGATTTAATTAATTAATCAAAAGCATTTCTAAAGTGCCTACCTGACCATAAGCAGTAATGTAAGGTGTTCAATAAAACCTCAAAATCTATAAAAACAAATAGACAAACCAAATACAAGAAAATATAGAAACAGAAACTGACAGTTCACCATATGCCCCCTATTCACTGACATACTACTGGAAAATCCAGGTCTTTACTTTAGAAAATAAGAATTGTCATACTGAGTTAGACCAAGGGTCCATCAAGCATAGCATCCTGTTTCCAGTGTTAGCCAATCCAGTTCGAAAGTACCTGACAGAATCCCAAACAGTAGATAGATCTCATGTTGCTAATGCCCAGAGATAAGTAGTAGCTTTTCCCAAGACTGGTTTATGGATTTCTTCTCCAAGAACTTGTCAAAACCTTCTTTAAACCCGACTATACTAGCTGACTTTACTATATGCTCTCACAATGAATTCCAGAGCATAATTGTTCATTGACTGAAAAGGCATTTTCTTCGATTTGTTTTATATGTGCTACTTACTAACTTAATGAAGTGTCCCCTAGTTTTTGGATTATTAGAAAGAGTAAATAACGGATTCACATTTACCAATTCTATTACACTCATGATTTTATAGACCTCTATTATATCCTACCTCAGCTGTCTCTTCTCATAGAAACATGACAACAGAAAAATACTATATGTCCCATCCAGTCTGCCCATATGTCCAATTAATTTAGTATTATAATTCTCATCACTTCCTTAGAGATCCTCTGTATTTATTCCATGCTTTCTTGAATTCAGATACTGTTTTTGTCTCCACCATCTTCACTAGGAGGCTGTTCCATGTAACCACCATCCACTCCGTAAAGAAATATTTCCTAAGATTACTCCTGAGTCTGTCCCCTTTCAACCTCATCTTTACATTGAAAGAGGCTCACCTACTGCGCAATGAAACCTTTGAGATATTTGAAATTCTCTATCATATCTCCCCTATTTCATCTTTCCTCTGGGGTTTACAAATTTAGATCTTTAAATCTATCCCCATATGCTTTAGAATGAAGATCACTGACCAATTTAGTAGCCACCCTCTGGACTGATTCCATCATGTTTATATCCTTTTGAAGGTGCAGACTCCAGAATTGTACATAGTATTCCAAGTGAGGTCTCACCGGTGACCTATGCAGGGATGATATGGTCCTCTCCCTATGCAGCCAAGCATCTTTCTGGCTTTTACCATCACTTTATCCACCTAATTGGCCAGATATAATTATCTCCAGATCCTGCTCTTCCTTTTTGCTTAGAAAAATGTCACCTCCAATATTGTACCTGTTGTTGCGCGTCCTGGCCGCATTGGTGCTGCAACCAGGCCTGCTCATCTCATGCTTCCTTCAACCAGCTCCGGCTCCTCATTCCTCGCAGCCGCAGCCAGAATCTCTAGCCCGCAGCGACCTCGGGCATCCCCAGGCCCATCAGGGCCTTCTGATTCTCAGCACTCCTCATGCCGGGGTTCAGCGTCCTCCTCAACGCTGGCCACGCCCCTAGGATCGCATGCGCGGACCACTCGGTCCTTTAAAGGGCCCAGTGTGGGAAACTGATCCACGGCGCCTGATGATGACATCACCTAGGCTGTGTATATAAGGCGAGGCCCAATCCCCAGAACTTCGTCTTAGCAATCGGGTCATTCCTGCCTGATCAAGCTGCTCGCCCTGGACCTCGTTCCCCGGTTGACCATTCCATGGACATTCCGTTCTGGCAGGTGTCTGCTTCCTTGGTGGCTGGAGTACAGATTCGGCAGGATCTCTATCGAGCACTACTTCGGGTCGACACCTTGGTGTAACTAGTTTGCTGTTACTTGATCCTGCGTTTACCTGCTTCCTTGATCCAGTCTTCCTGCGTTCCTGTGTTCCCGTGGTCCTCCCTGTGTTCCAGCGCCTCTCCTGATTCCTGCTCTTCGTTCCTCCTCTTGTCATACCTCCTTGGACTGATTAACGGTACTGACCTCTGCTTGCCTGATCACATTTGACCGCTGCCTGGAACTGACCACTGCCTGCCTTCTGACCACGTTTGACCGCTGCCTGGAACCGACCACTGCCTGCCTTCTGACCACACCTGACCGCTGCCTGGAACCAACCACTGCTTGCCTTCTGACCATGCTTGACCGCCACCTGGAACTGACCTTTGCTCATCTTGACTACGTATGGACTGATCTTGGAACTGACTCTTGCTTTGGCTGACCACCCTCGAAAGGATACCCTGGCTTTGACCCTTGCGCTACACTCAGATACACTGTTTGTTCCTGTGACCACCAGACCAGCCTGCTTGGACACTGCCTGTGGCCTACATCAGACTAGACCAGTAGGCTCTGCCTATCTCGCCCAGAGGACCTTCATCTCCTGCTGCAATCCAGAAGTCTCTGGTGATCCTGGTTCAGGTCTAGTTCCTCCATTCTTCACCAGCCACGTACCTTTGCTCATGGTGGGCATTCTTCTCCGCTACCTCTCCGGGAGACCCTCTGAGGTCCACTTAAGTCCAGGCGGTCCAGGTACCCAAAGGCTCAACCTGTGGAAACCCCGGATTGCTTTTGGCGAAGCTCCAGCTAGCCACTGTCTCCTTGTGTGCTCTGCCTCCTGGTGGCAGGCACTCTCTGGGTCTGACCAGAGGGCCATACCAATCCTGCACCGGGCCAAGGGTCCACCTCCAGTGCAATAGGTTGCCAAGGCCATGTACTCAGTGGAGTCTCCAGCCTTGCGGGCCATTCCTAGTCTGGTCACGTGTGTCCAGGAGCAGCAACAATTTATTGAAGCATTCGTAACCTCAGTTGAAAGACTGCGTTCTCAACTCGAGGAATCTGCTATGGCCAATCCAGGAGCTCTTGCCCACAGCCAGTCCGCTGTCTCATTGCCCTCTCGGGAATTGCTGGCCCTCCCAGCTCCACCCCGTTTCAATGGGGACCCTCGTCTCTGTCAAGGTTTTATCAATCAATGCTACATGCAGTTCTCACTGCAACCTACTCTCTTCCCTGATGAAGTGACAAAGATCACGTTCATTCTCTGTCTTCTGGAGGGGAAGGCCCTGGCATGGGCCTCCCCGCTTTGGGAACGCTCCGACTCAATTCTACAGCAGCTATCACAATTTATCTCAGCATTCCGACATCACCATCTCCTACATCTCCGCCAGGGAACACATTCACTCTCTGAGTACACTGTGGAGTTCCGGACCCTTGCAACCGAGTTGGGATGGCAGAAGACTGCCTGTGGGCACTCTATCTAGAGGGGTTACCATGTCTTGAAAGATGAATTGGCCGCCCGAGAGATCCCTACATCCTTGGAAGAACTGATCTCTCTAGTTTGGCGGATAGACCACCATCTCTGGGAACGGTACTGGGAAGTAAAGGCTCTCCGACCTCCCGCCCTATGACCACCCCGGTCTATGAGCTCCAAGCTAAAGGCATTACTGGAGGGTTCTCAATCTCCGGAAGAACCCATGCAGATAAACCGCGGTCGCCTTACTCCCGAGGAATGCCTCCGAAGAAGAAAGTCTGGTCTCTGCCTCTACTGGGGGGTTCTGGCCATCTTCTCCAAACTTCTTCGGTATGTCTGGGAAACTCCAAAGCCTGAGCCTGGTGAGGGTCCCGAGCTTGGGCGCCACAGTTTCTGGCTCTTAACTGCTGCTGCCTGTCTCCCTCCTTAGGGAGGCACATTCTTTCACCTCCACCGCCCTCGTAGATACTGGGGCAGGTGGGAATTTCATTCTTGAGGAATAAATCACTCTCCTACGGATACCTACTCAACCCCTGGAGGTGCAGTTGTGCATTGCCTCCATCCACGGAGAACCTCTACCTGACCGTATAACTCACCGTACTGTGGCTATCCAACTGCCCATGGGGACACTCCATGAAGAAGAGATTACTCTCTTGGTCCTAAAATGGTCAGTACACCCCATAGTCCTTGGCATCCCATGGCTTCAGTTACATTCACCCCACTTCGACTGGCAGTCACTTCATTTGACCCAGTGGGGCCCTCAATGTCAAAGTCAATGTTTACGACAGGTATCTCTGCCCGTACCAGTACTAACTTCAACAACCCTTCTGGGGTTGCCTAATCCTTACATGGAATACCAGGATGTGTTCTCCAAACAGAAGGCCAATATTCTGCCCTCACTTCGGAAGTTTAATTGCCCTATTGAACTCTTACCTGGTTCCACACCACCTAAGGGCAGAACTTACCCTCTCTTACTCCCGGAGACCCAGGCAATGTCTGCCTATATTAAAGATAACTTAGCTAAGGGCTTTATAAGACCTTCTACCTCTCCGGCAGGTGCCGGGTTCTTTTTTGTAAAGAAGAAGGATGGGAGTCTGAGACTCTGTATTGACTACAGGGTCTGAATGCCATTACCTGGAAGGATCGGTACCTACTCCCGCTCATCAGTGAGCTCTTTGATCGGCTGCAAGGAACTCAAATCTCCACTCAGCATACCTTCACCAGCAGCCCAATCCAGAGCTCAGACCATTCGTCATCTCTGGGACCAAGTTAAGGAGCGTCTCTGCCAAGCAGCCAACTGAGCCAAACGAGTCACCGGATGCCCATCGCCATGCCGCACCAGTGTTCCTGCCTGGGCAACGAGTCTGGCTCAGCACCAGACATATTAGTCTCTGGTTACCCTCTCAACGGCTGGCTCCAAAATACGTACAGCCATTCCCCATCATACGATGGATGGAGACCATCACATACCAATTAATGTTACCTGCGAGCCTTGGTATTCATAACACTTTCCATGTGTCTCTGCTCAAACCCTTGGTATCATCTTGGCCTTCTTGAAGACCTCCTCCACCGACAAAAATCTCAGCAGAATCCGAGAACACCCTTCAAGTGCGAGAGGTTCTTGACGTCCGACACTGTAGAGGTCATTGAGAGTACCTCCTTTCGTGGGAAGGCTTCAGGCCAGAAGAGAATTCTTGGGAGCCCTCTCACCACATCCTTGACAAAAATCTACTCCGTGACTTCCATCATCAACACCCAGACAAGCCCAAGCTGGTAAGGGGGAGGCCTAGAAGGGGGGTTACTGTTGCATGTCCTGGCCTCATTGGTGTCGCGACCGGGCCTGCTCACCTCGCGCTTCCTTCAACCAGCTCCAGCTCCTTGTCACTCGCAGCCGCAGCCAGCACCTCTCACCCGGGGCGTCCCCATGCCCATCTGGGCCTTCCGAATCTCAGCACTCTTCACGCCGGAGCTCAGCGTCTTCCTCTACGCCGGCTCCTCCCCTAGGGGCACTCTTCGTTCCTCCTCTTGTTGTACCTCCTCGGACTGATTCATGGTACTGACCTCTGCTTGCCTGACCACGTTTGACCGCCACCTGCAACCGACCATTGTCTGCCTTCTGACAATGTCTGACCACTGCCTGGAACCGACCACTGCCTGCCTTCTGACCATGTCTGGCCGCCACCTGGAACTGACTTTTGTACATCTTGACTACGTATGGACCTATCTTGGAACTGACCCTTGCTTTGGCTGACCACCCTTGGATGGATACCCTGGCTTTGACCCTTGCACTACACTCGGATACATTGTTTGCTCCTGTGACCACTAGACCAGCCTGCTCAGACACTGCCCACGGCCTACATCAGACTAGACCAATAGGCGCTGCCTGTCTCGCCCGGAGGACCTTCATCTCCTGCTGCATTCAGAAGTCTCCGGTGATCATGGTTCAGGTCTAGTTCCTCTATTCTTCATCAGCCGTGCACCTTTGCTCGTGGTGGGCACACCTCTCCGGGAGACCCTCTGAGGCCCACCTAAGTCCAGGTGGCCCGGGTACCCAAAGGCTCAACCTTTGGGTACCCGGCTAGCCTCTGTCTCCTTGTGTGCTCCGCCTCCTGGTGGCAGGTGCTCTCTGGGTCCAACCAGCGGGCTGTACTAATCCTGCACCGGGCCAAAGGTCCATGTCCAGCGCAACACCTTTCCCTTGGGTTTTTGCATTGTAAATGCATTACTTTGCATTTTTAACATTAAATCTTAGCTGCCAGACCTTAGACCATTGCTCGAGCTTCGCTAGATCCCACCTCATGTTTTCCATTCCTTTCTGGCTGTCCACCATGTTACAGATTTTGGTATCATCAGCAAAAGGACAAACCTTTCCCAACAACCTTGTTTTGACTGCAGCAGCACAGTGAGCTGACTATTTCAGTGTATTATTCACTATGACGCATAGTTCTTTGTCCTAGGTGGTAGCTCCTAATATGGAACCTAACATCATGTAACTACAGCATGGGTTAATTTTCCCTATAATTTTCCCCATAATTTTCCTTTGCACTTATCCACATTAAATTTCATCTGCCATTTGGATGCCAAAACCTCCAGTCTTGCAAGGTCCTCCAGCAATTTATCACAATCCACTTGTGATTTAACTACTCTGAATAATTTTGTATCATCTATAAATCTGATTACCTCACTCATCGTATTCCTTTCCAGATAATTTATAAATATATTGAAAAGCACTAGTCCAAGTACAGATCCATGAGGCACTCTACTGTTTACCTTTTTCCATTGAGAAAATTAATCATTTAATCTTACTCTGTTCATTGTCTTTTAACCAGTTTGTAAACTATCCAAGACTTTTTAGTTTTCTTAGAAGCTTCTCATGAGGGACTTTGTCAAATGCCTTCTGAAAATCCAAATACACTATGGGGTAGATTTTAAAAGAAGCGCGATCAGCCTACTTTTGCTTGCGCATCAGACTCAAGCAAAAGTACGCTGGATTTTAGTAGATACGCGTGGAGCCGCGCGTATCCACTAAAATCCTGGATCGGCGCGCGCAAGGCTATGGATTTTGTATAGCCTGCGCGCGCCGAGCCGCGCTGCCTCCCCCCGTTCCCTCCAAGGCCGCTCCGAAATCGGAGCGGCCTCGGAGGGAACTTTCCTTTGCCCTCCCCTCACCTTACCCTCCCTTCCCCTACCTAACCCACCCACCCGGCCCTGTCTACACCCCCCCCTTACCTTTGTCGGGGGATTTACGCCTCCCGGAGGGAGACGTAAATCCCCGCGCGCCAGCGGGCCTGCTGCGCGCCGGGCCGCGACCTGGGGGCGGGTACGGAGGGCGTGGCCACGCCCCCGGGCCGTAGCCACACCCCGTACCCGCCCCCAAAACGCTGCCGACACGCCCCCGCAACGCCGCGCGCTCCGGCCCCGCCCCCCGACACGCCCCCCTCCGAGAACCCCGGGACGTACGCGAGTCCCGGGGCTCTGCGCGCGCCGGGAGGCCTATGTAAAATAGGTTTCCCGGCGCGCAGGGCCCTGCTCGCGTAAATCCGCCCGGTTTTGGGCGGATTTAGGCGAGCAGGGCTCTGAAAATCTACCCCTATATCTACCAGTTCACATTTATCTACATGTTTATTAACAGCTTCAAAAAAATGAAGCACATTTGTGAGGCAAGACTTCCCTTGCATAAATCCATGCAGACTGCGTTCCATTAAACCATTTCTTTCTATATGCTCTGAGATTTTTATCTTTAGAATAGTTTCCACTATTTTTCTCTGCACTGAAGTCAGGCTCACCGGTCTATAGTTTCCTGGATCACCCTTAGATGACTACTTTTGAGAATAGGAACTATATCTGCTCTTTTCCAGTCTTTTGGAACTATGCCAGACTCTAAAGAAGCATTGAAGAGATCAGCCAGTGGAGCTGTCAGGACATCATTAAGTTCCCTCAGATGTATCCCATCCGGCCCCATCACCTTATCTACTTTAATTTTAGTTAGCTCCTGATGAACACGCTGTTTTGAAAGTTGATTGAGATTTACCTCACTTACAATCTTAATTGTGGACCCTTCCACAGTGACCATTGAACAGAAATATTTGTTAAGCAATTTTTCTCATCAGCGTCTACATATTCCTCCTCTTCACCTTTGAGTCTCACAATGCCACTTTTGCACTTCCTTCTATCGCTAACATATCTAAAAAAAAAGTCTTGTCCCCCCATTTTATTTATTTTTTCTTCTATTTGAATTTTTGCATTCCTGACTACTTTTTCAGCTTCTCGTAATTTTTCCAGATATTGTCGCTTGTCTTCCTCTTTCTGCATTCTCTTGTAGTTTATGAATGCTAACCTTTTCTTCCTTACCTTTTCAGCTACTTCTTTAGAAAATCATAATGGTCTCTTTTTCCTCTTCTATTTATTTACATTCCTAACAAAAAGATTAGTCGCCTTTATGATATCTCCTTTTAGTTTTGACCACTGCTCTTCTACTTACTCTAGATTTTCCCATCTAGCTAATACCTCCTTGAGGTATGCCCTTACTTTGAGAAAATTAATTTTCCTGAAGTCTAGGACCCTTGCCTTAGAAAAAATATTCAACTCTTGCATTCTAATATTGAACCATACCATCTGGTGGTCGCTGGTTCTCAGATGATCATTCATTACAACATCAGAAATACTGTCTCTGTTGGTAGAAATACTGCCTCCGTTGTTCCCTCAATTATGTGTTCCATTACCAATTGACAGAACAGTTTTCCTTGCAGAGAATCCAGGATCTCCCTGCTTCTAGAAGACCCTGCAGTTGGGATGTCCCAATCAACATCTGGATGATTAAAACCCTTAGCAGCAGCACCTCCATTTTCACACCTTTTTCATCCTTTGAATATGCAAGTTGAACAGCACTAACCTCTTTAACCTTTACTCATAAGGGAGCCATTCCATCCCCTTTATCATTTTGGAGGACCTGTTGTTAAGGCATCAGAGGATGGTGAAATTGCCCTAAATACCACGGCAGATAATGTCATTGAGGGAGGGCGCCACCAGGATTTCCTGCCATGGTCCCTTTAAATAAAGTGAGAGCATACACATGTGCCTAGGAGGGCAGCTAGACCTGGAATAGACACTGCCAATGGTGGAGTTGAAAGGACATGCCAACCACAGCCAGCAGGATATTACAATAATTTTCCAGATTTTTTATTTATATTCCACTTTTCACACTTTTTCTTTCAGTGCTTCAAAGTGGATTACATTCAGGTACTGTAGGTATTTCCCTATCCCCAGAGGGCTTATAATCTAAGTTTGTACCTGAGTTAATAGAGGAGTGACAGCAGGACTCAATGGAGGACAGCAGGGCTCAAAACTTGGTCTCCTGGTTCATAGCCCACTGCTCTAACCACTAGGTTACTCCTCCACTGGATCACCCCTGGAGCCCTTTTTAAAATCAGCATCATATTGTCACCTTCCAATTTTCAGGTTCAACTGACAATTTTAATGATAGGCTATAAATTACTAATAATAGATCTGCAATTCATTTTTTAGTTCTTTCAAAACTCTGGGATGTAAACCATCTGGTCCAAGCAATTTGCAACCTTAAGTTTGCAATTCTGCCCTATTACATCATTCAGGTTCATCATGATTTGTTTCAGTTCTTCCAAATCATCACCATTAAACACTGTTTCTGGCATGAATATCTCCACAACATACTCTTCAGAGAACACCAAAGGAAAGAATTAATTAATCTTTCCACTACAGCTTTGTCTTCCATAAGTGTTCCCTTTAATCCCTCTATCATCTAATGGTCCAATTGACTCCTTCACAGGTTTCCTGTTTCAGATATACAGTATTTACAATAGCTTCTAGTTTTTACATCTGTGACCAACTTTTTTTCAAATTCTCTTTTTGCCTGACTTATCAATGTTTTATTTCTAACTAATCAATGCTTATGTTTTTTTCTAGTTTCTTCAGTTGGAAAATTTCCCAACTTTTGAAAGAAATTCTTTTGGCTAAAGTAGCTATTTCTCCATACTTTCAGCCATATCAGCAGTTGTTTGGCCTTCAGTTTGCTTTTTCTAATTCATGGAATACATCTGGTCCAGATTTTCAAGATGGCATTTTTAAACTTTGATCCTAGCCAGATATTCAGTGGCGTCACTTAGTAGTATTTATCTGGGTAAGTGCCATTTTGAATATCAACCTCCAAGAAACCTTACCTGTCTAGCATGTCCTAATGTGACATTTATTAGTTAATATTGGGGTAATAGAAAATTCCCATTATTACTGTGCTGCCAATTTTTAAAATTATTTATATATTTAAAATATTTATATTCTGCACCTTCCACAGTTTGGGGTGGGGTACAAGTAAAAACATACATAAAATGAAAACACAAAATTACAGATAAATCAAACACAGGAGCAGAAAAAGGGTCGGTCAAAGCCCAGTTGAGGGAGAGGGCTAACTATTAGTTGGGAATTTTAATTTAAAAAGATGAATTTTTAAGACTCATTTGGAATCCTTCGCTTCTTTTATACATCATATCTTTAGTAGTAGTGAATTCCAGTATATGGACCTGCCAATGAGAAGGTTCTTTCATGTGTCACTGTGAGGCAAAAATGGCAAACAGAGGGGATGTTGAGCAGCAATTGTGAGGAGGAGTGTAAGGTTCTAGATGGTGTGTAAATCTATAGATAGAACTAATCCTGGGAGATGTGATGTTGTGGACATAAGAACATAAGAAAATGCCATACTGGGTCAGACCAAGGGTCCATCAAGCCCAGCATCCTGTTTCCAACAGTGGCCAATCCAGGCCATAAGAACCTGGCAAGTACCCAAAAACTAAGTCTATTCCATGTTACCATTGCTAATGGCAGTAGCTATTCTCTTAGGGGTAGATCTTAAAAACATACGCGAGCGCGTACTTTTGTTCGCGCACCAGGTGCGAAAAAAAGTACGCTGGATTTTGTAAGATACGCGCGTAGCCGCGCGTATCTTATAAAATCCGGGGTCGGCGTGCGCAAGGGGGTGCACATTTGAGCAACCTGCTCGCGCCAAGCCCAGCGCGCGCTGCCTGTTCCCTCCCACCCCCCGCACCTTCCCTTCCCTTCCCCTACCTAACCCACCTCCCCGGCCCTATCTAACCCCCCCTCTACCTTTGTCGGCAAAGTTACGCCTGCTGAAAGCAAGCGTAACTTTGCTCGCGCCGGCCGGCAGCCCTGCTCCGTGTTCTGGTCCCGGGGGCTGATCTGGAGGCCGCGGCCATGCCCCCGGAACACCCCCGGGCCGAAACCACACCCAGTGTTGCCGCCCCCGAAACGCCGCATCACGCGCGATACGCCCCCAAAACGCCGCGTCACTCCGGGCACGCCCCCGACACGCCCCTTTTACAAAGCCCCGGGAGTTACGCGCGTCCTGGGGCTCTGTGCGTGTTGGCGGCCTATGCAAAATAGGCGCGCCGGCGCGCGCAGGGCATTTAAAATCCGCCCCAAAGTGAACTTAATAGCAGGTAATGGATTTCTCCTCCAAGAACTTATCAAATCCTTTTTTAAACACAGCTATACTAACTACACTAACCACATCCTCTGGCAACAAATTCCAGAGTTTAATTGTGCATTGAGTAAAAAAGAACTTTCTCCGATTAGTTTTAAATGTGCCCCATGCTAACTTCATGGAGTGCTTCTAGTCTTTCTACTATCCGAAAGAGAAAATAACCGATTCACATCTACCCGTTCTAGACCTCTCATGATTTTAAACACCTCTATCATACCCCCCCCCAGCTGTCTCTTCTCTAAGCTGAACAGCCCTAACCTCTTTAGTCTTTCCTCATAGGGGAGCTGTTCCATTCCCTTTATCATTTTGGTAGCCCTTCTCTGTACCTTCTCCATCGCAATTATATCTTTTTTGAGATGCGGTGACCAGAATTGTACACAGTATTCAAGGTGCGGTCTCACCATGGATACAGAGGCATTATGACATTTTCCGTTTTATTCCGTTTTATTCACCATTCCCTTTCTAATAATTCCCAACATTCTGTTTGCTTTTTTCACTGCTGCAGCACACTGAACCGACGATTTCAATGTGTTATCCACTATGGCACCTAGATCTCTTTCTTGAGTTGTAGCACCTAATATGGAACCCAACATTGTGTAATTATAGCATGGGTTATTTTTCCCTATATGCATTACCTTGCCCTTATCCACATTAAATTTCATCTGCCATTTGGATGCCCAATTTTCCAGTCTCACAAGGTCTTCCTGCAATTTATCACAATCTACTTGTGATTTAACTACTCTGAACAATTTTGTGTCATCTGCAAATTTGATTATCTCACTCGTCATATTTCTTTCCAGATCATTTATAAATATATTGAAAAGTAAGGGTCCCAATACAGATCCCTGAGGCACTCCACTGTCCACTCCCTTCCATTGAGAAAATTGTCCATTTAATCCTACTCTCTGTTTCCTGTCTTTTAGCCAGTTTGCAATCCATGAAAGGACATCGCCACCTATCCCATGACTTTTTACTTTTCCTAGAAGGAACTTTGTCATACGCCTTCTGAAAATCCAAGTATACTACATCTACTGGTTTACCTTTATCCACATGTTTATTAACTCCTTCAAAAAAGTGAAGGAGATTTGTGAGGCAAGACTTGCCCTGGGTAAAGCCATGCTGACTTTGTGCCATTAAACCATGTGTTTCTATATGTTCTGTGATTTTGATGTTTAGAACACTTTCCACTATTTTTCCTGGCACTGAAGTCAGGCTAACCGGTCTGTAGTTTCCGGATCACCCCTGGAGCCCTTTTTAAATATTGGGGTTACATTTGCTATTCTCCAGTCTTCAGGTACAATGGATCATTTTAATGATAGGTTACAAATTTTTACTAATAGGTCTGAAATTTCATTTTTTAGTTCCTTCAGAACTCTGGGGTGTTTACCATCCGGTCCAGGTGACTTACTACTCTTCAGTTTGTCAATCAGGCCTACCACATCTTCTAAGTTCACCGTGATTTGATTCAGTCCATCTGAATCATTACCCATGAAAACCTTCTCCATTACTGGTACCTCCCCAACATCCTCTTCAGTAAACACCGAAGCAAAGAAATCATTTAATCTTTCCACGATGGCCTTATCTTCTCTAAGTGCCCCTTTAACCCCTCGATCATCTAACGGTCCAACTGACTCCCTCACAGGCTTTCTGCTTCGGATATATTTAAAAAGGTTTTTACTGTGAGTTTTTGCCTCTACACCTAACTTCTTTTCAAATTCTCTCTTAGCCTGTCTTATCAATGTCTTACATTTAACTTGCCAACGTTTATGCTTTATGCTATTTTCTTCTTTTGGATCCTTCTTCCAATTTTTGAATGAAGATCTTTTGGCTAAAATAGCTTCTTTCACCTCCCCTTTTAACCATGCCAGTAATCGTTTTGCCTTCTTTCCACCTTTCTTAATGTGTGGAATACATCTAGACTGTGCTTCTAGAATGGTATTTTTTTAACAATGACCATGCCTCTTGGACATTTTTTACTTTTGTAGCTGCTCCTTTCAGTTTTTTTCTAACTATTTTTCTCATTTTATCAAAGTTTCCCTTTTGAAAGTTTAGCACGAGAGCCTTGGATTTGCACACTGTCCCCCTTCCAGTCATTAAATCAAATTTGATCATATTATGATCACTATTGCCAAGCGGCCCCACCAACATTACCTCTCTCACCAAGTCCTGTGCTCCACTTAGAATTAGATCTAAATTTGCTCCCTCTCTCATCGGTTCCTGAACCAATTGCTCCATAAAGCTATCATTTATTCCATCCAGGAACGTTATCTTTCTAGCGTGACCCGATGATACATTTACCCAGTCAATATTGGGGTAATTGAAGTCTCCCATTATTACCGCACTACCAATTTGGTTAGCTTCCCTAATTTCTGTTAGCATTTCACTGTCCGTCTCACCATCCTGACCAGGTGGACGGTAGAATACCCCTATCACTATGGTCTTCCCCGACACACAAGGGATTTCTACCCATAAAGATTCAATTTTGTATTTAGTCTCATGCAGGATGTTTATCCTGTTGGACTCTATATCTTCCCGGACATAAAGTGCCACACCTCCTCCCGAATGCTCCTCTCTGTCATTGCGATATAATTTGTACCCTGGTATAGCACTGTCCCATTGGTTATCCTCTTTCCACTATGTCTCTGAGATGCCAATTAAGTCTATGTCATCATTCACTGCTATACATTCTAATTCTCCCATCTTACTTCTTAGACTTCTGGCATTAGCATACAAACATTTCAAAGTTTGTTTTTTGTTTGTATTTTCATTCTGCTTTTTAATTGATAGGGATGTTAGAATTTTTTAGCTCAGGTGAGTTTTTAGTTACAGGCACTTGGACTATTTTTCTAATTATTGGAACCTCACTGTCGGGATGCCCTAATTCTAATGCATCATTAGTATCCTTTGAAGATACCTCTCTCCGAACCATGCGCTGCTGAGCGACTGTTGGCTTTCCCCTTTGTTCTAGTTTAAAAGCTGCTCTATCTCCTTTTTAAAGGTTAGTGCCAGCAGTCTGGTTCCACCCTGGTTAAGGTGGAGCCCATCCCTTCGGAAGAGACTCCCCCTTCCCCAAAAGGTTCCCCAGTTCCTAACAAAACTGAATCCCTCTTCCTTGCACCATCGTCTCATCCACGCATTGAGACTTCGGAGCTCTGCCTGCTTCTGCTGACCTGCGCGTGGAACAGGGAGCATTTCAGAGAATGCTACCCTGGAGGTTCTGGATTTAAGCTTTCTACCTAAGAGCCTAAATTTGGCTTCCAGAACCTCCCTCCCACATTTTCCTATGTCGTTGGTGCCCATATGTACCACGACAGCCAGCTCCTCCCCAGCACTGTCTAAAATCCTATCTAGGTGACACGTGAGGTCCGCCACCTTCGCACCAGGTAGGCATGTTACCAGGCGATCCTCACGCCCACCAGCCACCCAGCTATCTACATTCCTAATAATCGAATCACCAACTATGACGGCCGACCTAACCCTTCCCTCCTGGGCAGTAGGTCTTGGGGAGATATCCTCAGTGCGAAAGGACAATGCATCACCTGGAGAGCAGGTCCTTGCTACAGGATCCTTTCCTGCTGCACCTGGTTGGTGCTCTCCCATCATGAGACCTTCTTCCTCCAAGGCAGCACCAGGGCTGCCAGTCTGAAGTTGGGACTTGACTACTATGTCCCTGAAGGTCTCATCTATATACCTCTCTGTCTCCCTCAGCTCCTCCAGGTCTGCCACTCTAGCCTCCAGAGATCGGACTCGTTCTCTGAGAGCCAGGAGTTCTTTGCATCGCATGCACATGTACAACTTCTCACCGGTGGGTAAAAAATCATATATGTGACACTCTATGCAAAAGACTGGGAAGCCCCCCTCTTGCTGCTGGACTGCTGCCTTCATCTCAGTTTTGATCAGTTCCTAGTTAAGTTTTAGGTTGCTATGGGAGTAGGAATGTGTCTAACGTTCTTTAAATGTATTAGTGAATTCACTATGTGTCTGGTAGTGGCCTACTGGGGTCTGATCGAATTCTCAATAAAGTTTTTGTTGATGTTTGTTTTTTTTTTTTTTTTGTGAAAGTGGCACCTGCGTATAAATTAAGGGATGATCTAGGGTTGGGTGGGCGAGGGGTGGGAGGGTTGGGAAATACAAACAGTCTAACTTCAGTTAGTCAGCCAGAGTGACTCACTGCTCTCTTGATTAACAAAAGTTGGTCACTATTCAAACCCTATCACACTACCTCAACACCTTTCCAAGGTGAGTAACTGAGCTGAACTATTCAACTTTTTTACTTAGGTAAACACTGCTCCTAGCTTATTTCTAGCTTCTGTCTACTTTTTGGGGTGTTTTTTTTTTTCATTACAAATACTCAGTTCTTTAAAAGTCTGCAGAACACTTAGTTCTGCAGACTTTTAAAAATAAACACACTATCTACTGCTTACTAGCTACCTTATTGACTGACTATTTAAAAATACAAACAGTCTAACTTGTTTATTCACTGCCTTTCTGACTATTAAAGACACAAACATACAAACACACTAAATAATATTCCCAAATAGTTAACTTTGCCCCAATACTTTTAAAAAAGACAATGTCCCAAGCAAAAACTTACTGATTCCTTTCAGCCACCAGCAAGGTGATCCTCTCCTCTCAGTGGAGAAGATTGTGAATAACGATGGCAAGTTTGTATTGATTACATTATTGTATGGGTAACCAATGTAGGTGATGCAAAACTGGAGTTATGTGATTGTAGTATTGGGTGCCTGTCAATAGCCGAGCAGCTGAGTTTTGTACTAACTGCAGGGATTTGATGAGATATTATAGAGGGAATTATAGTAATCATGTGTAGGATGAACAATAACTTGAAGGAAAAATTTGTTAGCTTCCCTAATTTCTATTAGCATTTCATCATCCATCCGTTCATTTTGGCCAGACAGATGGTAGTATATCCCCACCACTATAATCTTCCCCATCAATCATGTTATTTCTATCCATAAAGATTCTACTGTGCATTTAGTTTCCCATAGGATCTTAATCCTGTTGGACTCTTTGCTAACTCTAACACAAAGTGCCACCCCTCTATCAACTTGATCCACCCTATCACTGTGATATAATTTATACCCTGGTATAGTACTGTCCCATTGATTATCCTCCTTCCATCATGTCTGTGAGATTCCAATTAAGTCCACTTCTTCAATCAATGCCTTATATTTTAATGCTCCCATCTACTTTTTAGACTTCTGGCATTAGCATGCAGATTTTTCAAGGTATATTTTTTATTTCTATATACAAATTTCTTAGCAATTGACAGGGATAATTTGGAATCTTTTAACTGTCTATTCTTTAGTTATAGGCAAATGGGCTATGTTTACTTTTATTGGAACCTCTCTATCGAGATTCCCTAACTCCCCTGTTATTTTAGTGTCCTATGAAGATAGTTCTCTCTAAACCATGCACTGTTGAGTGATTGTCAGCTTTTTCCCATATTCTAGTTTAGAAGCTGCTCTATCTCCTTTTTAAAGGTTACTGCCAGCAGCCTGGTTCCATTCTGGTTAAGGCGGAGACCATCCTTTCCCAAAAATGTTGCCCAGTTCCTAACAAAATTAAAGCCCTCTTTCTTGCACCATTGTCTCATCCACACATTGAGATTCCAGTGCTCTGCCTGCCTCCATCCTGTGCGTTGAACAGGGAGCATGGATTTTTTTTTACTAAAGGTCAGGTAACTTGCCTCTAACTTTAGATGATGATGCAATTTGTTTCACAGCGAGAGGGCTGCAGTGGAAAATATTTTTCAATGAAGCCTGGATTTCCTGACTGCTTTGCATGAAGGTACTCATATAACATGTGGCTTGGGATGACCATAGAGCTCAATTAGGGGCTGACTATTAGAATGTATCTTTCAGATAAGGATGCCCATTCCCCAGCATTGTTCTAAAAACCAAAGATGAGATCTTAAATTGGATTATTTGTTCAACAGAAAACCAATGCATCCTTTGCAGAAACAGTTTAGCTGAGATCCTCCTAGGTCAGTCCCAGATTTTGTGCCACCTGGAGCCTGTGTATCAGTTTCCATGGAAGGCCAAAAGCAGGCCATTGCAGTAATCCAAATACAAAAGCACAAATGCCTGGACTACCAACCTAAAGAAATTCCTTTCCAGAAAGAGGCAGAGAGAACAAATCATATGCTGTTTGAAAAATATAGACTGGAGAAAGAAGTATCTAACTTAACTCCCATAGATTTGACTCATCTCTCAGTATTACCTTATTGACCCTATGTCAATTGTAGTCATATTAGAAAAAGATCCATCTCTGACCAACAGAATTTCCATTTTAGCTTTGTTCATAACCAACTCATTTCCTAATAGCCAAGAAGAAATTCCCTGGATACTTTTAAACTGGGACATATCTGATGATCTGTCTTTTTCCAATGGGCAGATGAGTTTAATATTATCCACATAAATATAGCAAGGTAAACAATGAACTAGTGAAGGTATATAACCCAGGTCTAATCTCCCATAATCATATTCATACAAAATGAACCTAACAGACATATTACATGAGATACAAAAACACTTTTAATTTCTTATACAAAATTTTATTATAAAACCGTACAAATAAATCCACCCTCAAAATATATGGAGAATACAAACAAATTACATAGATCGTTGCATCTCAAAAAAGATATAATTGCAATGGAGAAGGTACAGAGAAGGGTTACCAAAATGATAAGGGGAATGGAACAGCTCCCCTATGAGGAAAGACTAAAGAGTTTAGGACTTTTCAGCTTGGAGAAGAGACGGCTGAGGGGGGATATGATAGAGGTGTTTAAAATCACGAGAGGTCTAGAACGGGTAGATGTGAATCAGTTATTTACTCTTTCGGATAATAGAAAGACTAGGGAGCACTCCATGAAGTTAGCATGTGGCACATTTAAAACTAATCGGAGAAAGTTCTTTTTTACTCAACGCACAATTAAACTCTGGAATTTGTTGCCAGAGGATGTGGTTAGTGCAGTTAGTATAGCTGTGTTTAAAAAAGGATTGGATAAGTTCTTGGAGGAGAAGTCCATTACCTGCTATTAAGTTGACTTAGGGGCGGATTTTAAAAGGCCTGCGCGCGCCGGCGCGCCTATTTTGCATAGGCCGCCGGCGCGCGTAAAGCCCTGGGACGCGCGTAAGTCCCGGGGCTTTCGAAAACGGGAGGGAGGGGGCGTGTCCGGGGGCGTTCCCGAAATGACGCGGCGTTTCGGGGGCATGCCCCGGCGTTTTGGGGGCGGGCCTGGGGGCGTGGCGCTGGCCCGGGGGCGTGGTCGAGGCCTCCGGACTAGCTCCCGGGACCGGAGGACGGAGCGGGGCTGCCGGCGACGTGCGCAAAGTTACGCCTGCTTTCAGCAGGCGTAACTTTGCCGACAAAGGTAAGGGGGGGGTTTAGATAGGGCCGGGGGGGGGGGGGGGTGGGTTAGGTAGGGGGAGGTAGGGGAAGGTGGGGGAGGGCGAAGAAAAGTTCCCTCTGAGGCCACTCCGAAATCGGAGCGACCTCGGAGGGAACATGCAGCTCGCGCTGGGCTCGGCGCGCGCAGGTTGCACAAATGTGCACCCCCTTGCGTGCGCTGACCCTGGATTTTATAAGATACGCGTGGCTACGCGCGTATCTTATAAAATCCAGCGTACTTTTGTTCGCGCTCGTGTATTTTTTAAAAATCTGCCCCTTAGAAAATAGCCACTGCTATTACTAGCAACAGTAACATGGAATAGACTTAGTTTTTGGGTACTTGCCAGGTTCTTATGGCCTGGATTGGCCACTGTTGGAAACAGGATGCTGGGCTTGATGGACCCTTGGTCTGACCCAGTATGGCATGTTCTTATGTTCTTGTACAATACACATCCAACTTGCACACTACAATATTATCATAAAAAAAATCCCATAAAGGATCCCAAACACTCTAGACTGGTCCCGACAAGGGGCCCTTTGCTTCGCTGTAAAAACAGCTTCTTCAGGGGACTACAGTACAAATTTATATAGCCTCATACTGTTTCAGTTTTACAATCAATTCACATACCAATACAATATTACAAAAATAAATAATTTTTGTTTAGACTGAATCGCATTATCAGTACAAAATTTCAAAGCATGTCATTATTAGGTTCGGCTGTGTGGCATTATAATGGAATATTTGAGAACTCTGCCTCTAGGATGGAATCCTTGAGGCAGAAAACAAAAAATGAAATCTACTGGGTTTGATAGAGGTGTCTTCAACCACTTGACATCTATAAACAATAGGATAGAAGGCATCCTCTATAAGCTTTCTGAATTTAATAAATTTATACATTTAAAATATTAATCCATAGGGTAGATTATTTGGGTGGTTTTATAATGAAACTTTGTAAAAGAAATTAAAAGTGTTTTTTAATCACACGTATTATATTTGTTAGTCAGATCCATTTTGTATGAGTATGCACATAAAAATATTCATGCAGCTCCAGATCATGCACCAACCATCTTAAGGGCTCCATGACTATATTAAATAAAAGCAGTGACAAAGACAAACCCTGTGGTATCCCAAACTCCAACATCATTGAGTCAGACACTGATCCCTTGACAGATATAGAAATTTCTGGCCTACTAGGAAAGAAGAGAGCCATTTGAAAGCCTTTTTGCTAAACCCCAGACGTTGGCATCGCTCCAACAGAACAGTATGATCTACAAGGTCAAAAACTGATGTAATGTAAGGCAAATTCATAAGAGTCTATACACCCTTATCAATAAGCTGTAGAAGATTATCCTGTACAGCTTAAAGTATCCTTTTGGTGCTATGTCCAGCTTGAAAGCCCACTTGACTGATGTCTAAGCATTAAAATTCCTCTAAACAATTAGTCAGTTGGGTCTGAACCACCCTCCTGATAAGTTTCACCATAAGTGGTAATTTGGCAATAGGTCTATAACTAACACAAGAAGAGAGATTCAGATTTGATTTCTTCAAAGTCAGTGTTGTTATGGAATATTTTCAGCATCTTGGAACCTGAGCATTTTGCAATGACCAGACAAGCATAATTCTTATCATCTCCAAGCAGCTGCTACCACTGTGATGAATCCTGCCTACAGAAGGAGCAGCATTGAGGGTGTCTTAAATGAGACTTCCCTCCGGCTCTACTGATTGGAGTACCTGAGTTACCCAGGCATACTGCTTGGCGTAGGATATATATATATATATGAAAAAAGAGAAAATACCTACTGTCCTTCCAACCCTTAAAAACTATTCTGTGAAGAAGGCAATTTGGTTTAGCCAAGTGTTTAGTGAGCATGCTTCATTAGAGGGATCCAACTGAGAGCGAGCTGTCTGCTGAAAACTGAAGGAGTCGGATAGGCAGTAGGTAGCATCATTATATATTATCAGCCCATAGGAATCAGCTTCATGTAGAGCAGGCTTAAGCTCCAGGGAGGTGAATGACAAATGACATGAAATTGCTTGGATTCTACAGCTTGAAGCTCTCAGCAAGTATCCTGAAGTATGAGTATGGGCCTTTCAATATATCAATGGGCAATGGATAACTCAGCAGTGAAAGCAGAAGAATTAAGCAGCAATAGGGCTTGAGTACTGGGGTTAAGATCCATCTGCCAAGTGTTATCAAGTAATTCAGAAGTTAGCATTTCTTAAAGTGTCAATACTAACTGCCCTTTTTTCTATGCTATTGATAGATTGTGGTGCCTGTGTGTGTTTGTGTCATGTTTGCAGAATAAAGCGAGAAAATTTGGACCTCACTTGAGGGCATAAAGGGCCGGTTACTGAGCTGCAGGGCATAAGCACATAATACAATAAAAGTTTCCTTAGCAGAGGGAAGGACACTGAAGGCTCTCTTCTATATCTGTAAGATCAACTTATCAAGAACACCCATGTGCAACCCAGCTGGTGTGTTCAGATACAAAGGAAAGGAGTGGAGGAGTAGCCTTGTGGTTAGAATAGTGGGTTGTGAATTAGGGAAGCCAGGCTTCAAACCCTACTGACACTACTTGTGACCTTGGGCAAGTTACTTCACCCTTCATTGCCTCAGGTGCAATCTTAGGACCTGATTTATTAAGGCTTTTATTCCATTCTGTGTCTATGGCATGACTTTCCAAAACTGTCCTGGGGGACCCTACAGCCAGTCGGGTTTTCAGGATATCCACAATGATTATGCATGAGAGAAATCTGCATACACTGAATCTTCATGATATTCAAATTTATCTCATGCGTATTCATTGTAGATATCCTGAAAACCCGACTGGCTGTGGGGTCCTCAGGACAGGTTTGGGAAGCCCTGGTCTATAGGAAAAATGCTAGGTAAATGAGGCCCTTAGACTGTAAGCCATCCTTGAATAGGGAAATATCTACAGTACCTGAATGTAATCTGCTTTGAAATGTCAAGAAATGTGGAATATAAATAAAAAACATAATAAGACTAGGCTGCGTTGTTACACCTGCAGCTATAAAATAAAAACATATTTCTTGTAAAGAGATTCCTCAAAACCAATAAGTGGAAGGTAATTCTGGGCCTCTCAGTATTTGTTTCATTTCAAGGACAGAAATGCAACAAGCACTGTGTCTATGTTAAAAAAAAAACCAAAACCCTACACCACTTTATTACTTCTTTTAAGGAAAGCATTAATTAGGCTGAACAAAGTTCCTTAAATAGCATTGATGACTAGAGGCCACTAGTTTGCTCCACTGAACTTTTTCTATGGGCTTCTTTGCTTCTTCTGTAAGGAGGAAATTATCAACAACAAGAGGATATCCTGTACTAGTATTGAATAGGCTTTATTGTCAAGGTACTTCCCTTCTTGTGGGAATTTTATTTATTCAGGGAAAAGCCATAGAACAGTTGCATTATTTCAGAAGTCAATCTTTCAGTCTTATAAATACAATTTTCTTATTGTAGCACAGAACCAGACAATTGTTAGGCCTGAGAAAAATCTTCCATAAATTGCTTGCCTCTCATAAAAGTAATGCAAAGCTTAAGGCACCAGATGCAGGAAGTCTAAGCTCCAATGAGATACTCCTGAACCTTAGAATACACAGTGACTAATATATGCTAAATTTACCACTGAGGGCTCACCAAGCAGCATGGAGCAAACATTCATCTCTAAACTGTAAGCTGTATGATGTCTTCAGGGAGATTTTGAGGTATCCAATACCTCTCAGGTTGGGACCAGACCATACCATCAAACTATCTCCTTCAACTATAAGCAGGCAAACAGCGCACTAGCCTCCATCTCATTACCTTCCAAAAAAAACCAAAACAAAAACAAAACCTCATAGAAACATAGAAGATGTCAGTAGATAAGGACCATTAAATCCAACTAGTCTGCTCACTTAAACCTAGATTCATCAATTTGCTATGAATATAACGAAAATAGCACCTGTGATAAAAATGGGCATAGTCAGGCTAATTTGCAGCCTGCTGCATCGCATAGGTAAATATCGCATGCGGTGTTGTTTCAATGCATGCGGTGTTGTGTTCGTGTGTTGTGCGTTGTGTCAGTGTGCAGTGCGTCATTTTAGGTGGTTAGCGTAAATTAGTGCATGGTACGTTATTTTTTCAGTTTATATATACCGGCTTCCTGCAACTGCCTCTTTGAGGGTGTCTCAGGAGTTTGGAGAGAGGAAGTAGATAGGTGTTTTTGGTGGCCAGTTGGAGGTTCTTTATAGTGATTACTGAGTGCGTTGTCTGGTCTTCTGTTGCCATCTCTTTCCCTTTGCCTTAGTCTTTTGTTTTCTTTGTTGGAGAAAGTTTTTGTTTGTTAGTCCAGTTTGTCTGACTTTTGGTGTGGAGGAGTGGTGGTGGAGGAGTGAGGAGGAGGAGTGGAAGAGTATGTGTGGAGAAGTGAGGAAGTGGAGGAGTGTTGGTGATGTGTGGTGTTTGTGGTGAGGAGGAAGAGTGAGGAGAATGGAGTTTAAGAGGCGTGGGGAGAAAGGAGAGGCGAGAGGAGAGAAGGGGGAAGAGGGAGGAGAAATTTAACATGTAGAAAGTGTATAGTGCCTGCTCACACACCAAGCTTTAGGGCTGGTGCATCGTTTGCCGTCACAAGATTAGCAAGCCTCTGCAGCATGAGAGAAAAAGCCAAGTCCTGGGCCAATGGCTTGCAGATGTAACCGTACAAGCTACTTGTCAGGGCAGTGAGGCTTTTCCTCCCCCCCAACCACCCCCCATGTTTGTGCCGTTTGGCACAAACATATAGCCAGAGATGAAATATTGAAAGAAGTGTCTCTTTTACCTATGAGCAAATCGTCACAGTACAGGCCATCCTCAAAATTTTCACACAGGACTGATTGCTGAAGTATAAATGAATTGTGTGTAGCTCCCAGGTACCTGGCCACCACGTCAAGAATATGCATTGCGCGTTGATGGAGTGGAAGAGCTTTCTGTTGCGGTACATCTCCTCCCTGTCACGGGGTAGAATGATGGCCATGTGAGTGCAGTCGATAGCTCCCAGAACATTGGGAAAGCTTGCAAAGGCATAAAAGCCTCTCTTCAAGTCCATCAAGTCCTGCCTGTCCCGAGAAAATGCTATGTAGTGATTAATGTGGTCAGAGACTGCTGTGATGAGCTGGTCCAGACAACGTGAAAAAGTGGTTTGGGACATTCCCCACCAAGTCGTTTGGAAGGAGCTGGTTGCCATGAAATGCAGGGTGGCTAATAGTTTGGTGAGGCCAGGCACTGCGTGGGACCTTTCTGAGATCGGATGAAAATCCCCTCGGATTTCTTCATATAATTCCAGGATAGCCTGAGAGCTGAGGGGATACCTGCAAACCACATAGTCTTCTGTCATGCCCAGAAAGGATGTTGATGGAGGAAAGATGCTCTCCCTGTACCTTCCACCTTGGCTGCCTGTGTGCCAGTTGCTGCCCTGGATCCCGATCCTGTGTGGCCTGTAGGGATGTGAATCGTTTTTTGACGATTTAAAATATCGTCCGATATATTTTAAATCGTCAAAAATCGTTAGGGCCACGATACAATACCAATTCCCCCGATTTATCGTCAAAAAATCGTAAATTGGGGGAAGGGGGAGGGCAGGAAAACCGGCACACTAAAACCCCCTAAAACCCACCCCCGACCCTTTAAATTAAATCCCCCACCCTCCCGAACCCCCCCCCCCAAATGCCTTAAATTACCTGGGGGTCCAGCGGCGGTCCGGAACGGCAGCGGTCCGGAACGGCCTCCTGCAATTGAATTGTGTTGTCTTCAGCCGGCGCCATTTTTCAAAATGGCGGCGCAAAATGGCGGCGGCCATAGACCAACACGATTCGACTGCAGGAGGTCGTTCCGGAACCCCCGCTGAACGACCTCCTGCAGTCGATCTCCTGCCAGCGCCATTTTCCGTACGGAAAACGATTCGCGGCAGGAGATCGTTTTCCAGACCCCCGCTGGACCCCCAGGGACTTTTGGCCAGCTTGGGGGGGCCTCCTGACCCCCACAAGACTTGCCAAAAGTCCAGCAGGGGTCTGGAACGACCTCCTGCAGTCGAATCGTGTTGGTCCATGGCCGCCGCCATTTTGCGCCGCCATTTTGAAAAATGGCGCCGGCTGAAGACAACACAATTCAATTGCAGGAGGCCATTCCGGACCGCTGCCGTTCCGGACCGCCGCTGGACCCCCAGGTAATTTAAGGCATTTGGGGGGGGGGGTTCGGGAGGGTGGGGGATTTAATTTAAAGGGTCGGGGGTGGGTTTTAGGGGGTTTTAGTGTGCCGGCTCACGATTTTCACGATTTTCACGATACTTTAAACACCCAAACGGCAACAATACGATTCCCTCCCCCTCCCAGCCGAAATCGATCGTTAAGACGATCGAGGACACGATTCACATCTCTAGTGGCCTGTGTCTCTATCTCCAGTGCAGGGACTCCCTAGGAGGGCTTGGAATAGGCCTTGCCTGTTCTTGTTCTTGTTCTGCTTGTTGTCTGCAGTGAGCCTCCCGAAGCATCCAATATTCCCCAAAAATTAAACTTGCCACAAACATTATGGCTTTAGGAAGCTAGACCAGGTAAGAACAGGTGTTTTTATTGGGACAGATAGGCCTGGTAGGTTTGTCCACTATAATTTCTCTTTTTATCGCTGCAATAATACCCGTGGTCCCCAATATCGGCCACAGGAGCTCAATAAATAGTTTTTTCACCGTACCACACAAAAAAGGTGTAGTTGTTTCCAGCGTTAAATCCTGCGATAGTGTGTGTTACTCTATCGCACTCTGCGCTAACAGACCCTCATTTCCATTTACTCTGCCCAAACTCCTCCCATTCAAATACTCAATGTTTAATTTGCACACGCATTTTGCGTTGTGTTATTTATCACGTGCCTTACATCGTTATCGCCTGCAATAAGGCCCTATCGCGAAATGATAAACGACCCAGTTAGTAACATAGAAACATAATGAAATAGGAAATGATGGTGGATAAAGACCAAAATGTCCCATCCGGTCTACCCAGTAGGGAAGTAACTGCCACTCTGTGCAGATTACCCCCATGTGCTCTGTCAAGGGTAATAACTGCTGCTCCATGCAGTTTACCTCTATGCAGAAATGATGCACTTAGGAGGTAATTTTAAAAGGAGTTACATGCGCCAATGTAACACCATCATAACAATTTTCAAAAACGTTCACATACATATAAAACTAATAGACAATTCAATAGCATATATTGTAGCAATTTTCAAAAGCACTCTTATGAGGGCAAAATGCATTTATAGGCGTAAAACCCAGTTTTAAATGGGCAAATCCTTTTTAGTTATTTACTTTATTTGATTAAGTGCCATTCTATTTGAAAATCAAGGAAATGTACAGTTAAAACATACGAATACATACAGATTAAAACAGACAAATAAATTACATTAAAATGAAACAGTATAAATAAAAAGGCACTAACATGCTAAAACTATCCTAAAATAACAAAATAATGAGAAAAAAGGTTAAAACTGAGGCAGTAATAGAGCAGGTTAGCAGGAAGCAGTTATTTATTTATGAAATGCTTGTAGAAACAAGTATGTTTTTAGTTCTTTCCTGAATTTAATGAAATTTCTTCCTAATCGCAGAGTGAGGAGAAGAAAGTGTCATAAACCAGGGGCTAAAAAGGAAAAACCCATTTCCTGGGTTATTTCAAATCTAGGGCTTGATTCAGTAAGACATTTTTCCCCTTCTGTGTCTATGGGAAAACAGCTTAGTGAATAAGGTCCTATCTGCTTAAAAGTGAGAATATTTTATAATTCGTGCTGAATTGACTGGAGGGAATGACCTGGTAAGTATGGGCTTAAAATATTTGATAGATAAATAGGTGTGTCCCACAAAAATACTTCAAAAGAGAGGCATCCAATTTTGAATTGGATATGAAGGGAAACAGGTAACCAGTGTAACTGCTTTAAAAGAGGTGTTACATGATTTTATTTTCTCTTGCTAAAAATGAGTTTAGCAGCATCTGGAGATGGATAAGTGATTAAGAACATAAGAACATGCCATACTGGGTCAGACCAAGGGTCCATCAAGCCCAGCATCCTGTTTCCAACAGTGGCCAATCCAGGCCATAAGAACCTGGCAAGTACCCAAAAATTAAGTCTATTCCATGTTACCGTTGCTAGTAATAGCGGTGGTTATTATCTAAGTCAACTTAATTAATAGCAGGTAATCGACATCTCCTCCATGAGCTTATCCAATCCTTTTTTAAACACAGCTATACTAACTGCACTAACCACATCTTCTGGCAACAAATTCCAGAGTTTAATTGTGCGTTGAGTGAAAAAGAACTTTCTCCGATTAGTTCTAAATGTGCCACATGCTAACTTCATGGAGTGTCCCCTAGTCTTTCTATTATCCGAAAGAGTAAAAAACCGATTCACATCTACCCGTTCTAGACCTCTCATGATTTTAAACACCTATGTGATGAGAGACTGTGATAAAGAGTACCACAATAATCTAAACAGCTGAGTATAAGCACATATGTTAAAGACAATATCATTGGGATCTAAAAATGGTTTTAGTTGACGGATAAGATGCAAATAATACTAGGAACATGAGCAAGAGTATAAATTTATGGAGATTATTTGAGCACAGAGTCAAACTTAAATCTTAAAATGGTTATATGATAGTTATTGAAATTAGACAAGAAGTCATGTGGGCTTGGACTAAAACTGACCAAGATCTTTAAATCATCCACATAGAGAAAGCAGCCTGTTAAGAATCATGGTTTATGGGAAGGCCCAACAAGTCGCTGAACTCACCCCTGACACTGCCAGACACCAGCGCCACTGACCTCTGTCTGCGTGGTGGGATGCTGCTAGGGCTGCTGCCTACTGTGCATTCCTTAGACACGTGTGTGCCCAACGTCCATGACTTTAAGGGGCCCATGGCGGGAAAAGGCTGTGGCACCCTCTGATGCTTTAGCCCTGTATAAGGGTCCCTCCGACACTTCTACTTTGCCTCAGCAATGGGTCTTCTGCATCCTGTGCAGGGCATGTGGATTCTCTTGCATTCCTGGTTCCTGCTTCATCTCTCCAGCCTCATTCAACTTTGCCTTGCCTTCCAATCCAGCCTCATCCAGCCTTGCCTTGCCTTCCACTCCAACCTTGTTCAGCCTTGTTTTCCAGCCCAGTCTGTCCAGTCTTGTCTTCCAGTACATTCTGTCCAGCCTTGTCTTCTAGCCCATCAGTTCTTCTTGCCTTCCATGTTGTCTCTTTAGTGCCTCCTGTGTGCCCTGATCCAGGACTTGACTATGATTGCCTAGTGCCTGAACATGACCCCTTGCCTAGACTTAGTTATTCTTGCTTGTTGCCTGCCCCAACTTTGGCCATCTTCTGACTTCCGTAAGCCTGCAGTTCAGTCTGTCTCTGGTGTGTCTCTGCTCACCACCTGTGCCCTAGGGACCTGCCTAAGTCCTGCCAGCCGCCAGAATCCAAGGGCTCAACTTGAAGAGGAGGTGACTGGTAAACATGAAGCTCTAGACTGTCCTGCTACAGGGCGCATTTTCCAGCTGCTGGCATAGGCCTTGGGGGCTCGCCCTTGAGGCTGCGTCAACTATGCCCAGTCCTAAGGGCTCACACACTTCCTATCTGTTATATGTGCTGAAGCCATTAGCTTTGCGGACTCACCCCCACCTCCACTATTGCTGACTTAGCACAACAGTTTCAACAGCAGCAGGATAAGTTGAATACCATGTCTGGTTACCTTCAGGGCATTGTGGCCTGACCTGTTCCTATGTCTGCTCTAGCACCCAACCCACCATGTATTTGCTCCATTTGCCTCTGCCCCTTAGGTATGATAAGGATCCCAGAAGATGTAGAGGCCTTCTTAACCAGTGTTGGATGCAATTTGAGCTGCAGGCACCATTATTTCCATCCGATTGAGTCAAGATAACCTACATTCTCTCTTTGCTGGGAGGCACCCCCTTGGCTTGGGCCTTCCTCCTCTGGGAACGGGATGACCCACTCTTGGGGAATCTGACTCATTTGTTTCCAAGAGTTCTGACAAGTATTTTATGAGCCTGGTTGCTCCACATCCAAGTCATCTGAACTCCTGCAGATTAGTCAAGGCTCCTGATCTATGGGGGAGTATGTGGTACACTTTCACACCTTGACTTCTGAACTTCAGTGGAGCAGCAACAGCCTGATTGCAATTTTACAACAGGGACTTTTGGAATATATAAGGATGAGCTGGCTGCCCGAGACCTACCACCTACCCTGGATGGGCTGATCAATCTAGCCATATGAATAGATCTGAGGTTCCAGGAATGGGCCAAGGAAAAAAGTTTGACCCATTGGCCTATCCATCTTGCTACAACCTTTCAGAGACTGACAACTAACTGTTATCCTCCTGAGTCAGGCTCACCAGCAGCAGAACCCATGCAAGTGGATCGCTTTAGAATCTTGGTCAATGAGAAGCAGAGGCGTTGTACACTCATCCTTCGCTTATACTGCTCTGCCCCAGTCGACCTCGCAAGGTGTTGCCCAAACAAACCGGGAAACTCAAGGACCTAGACCTGGTGGGAGAGGCCACCCTAGGTCATCCTTGCACCTCTTGGTACACCTGTCTCGCGAAGATGTCCTTGTTGATGCTCTTGCCTTTCTGGAAACTGGCGCTGGAGATGGTGTTTGACCAGAGCCTCATGGATAAAACTATAACATACCCACAGTTCCTTTGAATTCCCTGCTTTCGATATCCACTGTTTATGGAGATCCCCTACCTGGACAGATTAGTAAGATGACAGTACCTCTGACCTTACAAACTGGGGACCTACATGCAGAACAAATAGGCTTCTACGTCATATCCAAGGCAATCAACGCAATCATTCTGGGCCTGCCGTGGTTCCTGCATCATCAGCTCCACTTCTACTAGGCAATGATACAAATTGCCAAGTGGAGTCCTAAGTGTCATGAACATTGTATTACCAGAGTCTCTCCTGTGGTACTTGTGGTCTGCCACCACAGTATATTGATTTCACTGATGTATTCAGTAAAAGCAGGTGGAGGTCCTGTCACCTCATCGATCCTATGAGTATCCTATGATTGTTCCATAGATCTCATCCGAGGCAGGGCTCCACTTAGAAAAGTTTATCTGCTCTCTACTCCTGAAACAGAGGTGAAGTCTAAATACATTAAAAAGAATCTGGACTGAGGTTTTATTCGTCTTCCTGCAGGGGCTGGATTCTTTTTAGTTGGGAAGAAGGACGTGCCATTACATCTCTTTATTGATTTTTGTGGCCTCAACTTGATTACTATGAAAGATCAATACCTGCTTCTCTTGATCTTCAAGCTCTTTGACTGCCTCCAGGGCACACAAGTATTCTCGAAGTTGCACCTCCTGGGTGGCATAGAATTCGATCTGAATCCGAGAAGGCGATGAGTGGAAGACCGCTTTTAACACCCAGGATGGACATTATGAATACCTAGTAATGCCCTTCAAGTTGTGCAATGCCTCCACGGTCTTCCAGTTTATGGTAAATGAGATCTTCGGGGACCTGCTTTACTCCCATATGGTGGTTTACCTAGATGAAATCCCGATCTTCTCAAAATCTTTGAACACCAACATCATGAGTGTGGAGGAGTAGCCTAGTGGTTAGAGCAGCAGGCTATGAACCAGAAGACCAGCGTTCAAGTCCCCTGTTGCTCCTTTGTGACCTCGGGTAAGTCACTTTACCCTCCATTACCTCAAGTACAAACTTAGGCCAGGATTCATCATTCCATACGCTACAGGGGGGCGAAGCAGGGGGCGGTCGGGCGATAGCCTGCAGCCGGCCCCACCTCAGTGGTGCGGTGTGGCTGGCTGCAGGCTATTGCGGGCATAGTGCCCCTGCAAAAGGTGGTGCTATTCCCTGTGCTACTGCCAGCGATAATGTTCAAAATATTATCGCCAGCAGTGGTGCCACTGCCAATTACCATAATTCCCTCCCTAACTCCTCCCCTCCCCCTAATTTAAATCTTACTGCCGCCATAAGGCCCTAACGCACGCGATAAGGGCCTATCGCGGCTTTGAAAATAACCCCCTTAGATTGTAAACCCTCTGGGGATAGGGAAATACCTATAGTACCTGAATGTAATCTGCTTTAAAGTGCAAAAAGCAGAATACAAAAATCTAAATAAATTATGTGAAACAGGTCTACACTAATTTAGAGAAGTGTGTCTTCAAACAGGAAAAACTCCCCTTTTTGGAAAGATCTGTCAATTATTTTGTGATTGTCTATATTTGTATTATTTTGTGACTGTTTTATTTGTATATCACCTAAAGTACTGATAGAGGCGATTCATAAATCCTAATAAAAATAAAGATAAAGAAAGATCCAGAGAAATTAAAAGCCATATTATAGTGGCTCCAGCTGGTAGGCCTCAGAGCAATTCAATGCTTTCTGGGATTCGCAAACTATTGCAGGCAATTTATACCTGGGTATTTCACCTTGGCAGCCCCACTCACAGCCCTTACTAGAAAGTACGAGGAATCCAGGAATTGGACCTCAGATCAATTCGGGTTTTGAATAGCTAAAGAAGGAGTTTAACTTCGATACATGCTTACATCATCCAGATATGTCTCAACTCTTCATTGTGGAGGTAGATGCCTCTACTCTCGTGGTAGGGTGCTGTCTTCCTACAGCACAACTCTAAGGGTACTTTCATGACTTACTCCTATTTTTCAAAAAAATTCTTTCTGGCAGGTAAGAATTATACCATCGATGATCATAAGCTGCCAGCATTCAAGCTATCCTTGGAAAAATGGTGACAACTGCTGGAGGGGGCCAAGCACCAAATAACCATTTATACGGATCACAAGAACCTTGAACATTTGTCACAGGCTCAAAAGTAAATCCTAGGCAAGCCAGCTAGTCTTTATTTTTCAATCGATTTGACTTCGAATTGTGGTACTTGCCAGCTGACAAGAACCATTGAACTGATGCTCTCTCCCGGTCATTTGATTCTGAGGGGGGTCTGAACCCCCACAGCACATTATTGACCCAGCCAAAATTGTGACCACCACCACCTTCACAGTTCCTCCCGGCATGACGGTGGTACCTCGACGCCTACATCAGAAGGTTCTCCAGTGTGCACACGACGTCCGTCTATATGGTCACCATGGCATTCTTTATTTATTTATTTGACAACTTTTATATACCGACATTCGTGGGTACATCATATTGGTTTACAAAGAACTAAGGGAAATACAGAGAACAGGGAGGGGGGGAGCAACAATAACAGGAACTTAACAAGGCAAAGCGCAAAAGGTGCAAAAAATTAAATAGATGCAAGAAATAACATTATATGACATTATATAAAGTGGTACAGAATACAATAAATAAATAACATAATGATAATAATGATAATGATAATAACATGTAGATTGTTTTGGCGGAAGACCTGGACATTACCCAGACATTGGAATTAATGATATAACACTATTGGTGGCCACAGATAAAGTCCGACATTCAATGTTTTGTAGGGCCCTACATGCATAAATGTGTCAGAGCATGGTCGTGGGGGGTTGTTATAGCTGCTACCAGCTCCCATGGAACCCTGGACCCTTGTGGCCACAGATTTTACCTGTGATCTTCCCCTCTCTACTGGCAATACCACCATATGGGTGTTTGTGGAGAGATTCTCAAAGATGGCACATTTGATCCTCCTTCCTGGACTCCCATCTGCATCTGAAATAGCTAAACTCTTGGACTATTGTCCAGTAGCCATCCAACAGGAGCATCAAAATTTTTGGAAAAAAACTCACCTTTTCCTAGACAAGGAGGCAGAATGTTCTAAGGAGCAAGCGAACAGGAAACACCATCCTGCACCTCAATTGCGCCCAGGAAGCTTAATCTTGCTTAGCATCAAGAATGTGAGACTCAAGATGCCTTCTATACAGTTTTCTCCATGCTTTATAGGTCCCTTACCTATTGACCATCAACTGGGCCCTGTAGCATACAAGCTCAGACTACCAAAGTCTTTAAAGTTTAATGATGTATTCCAGATCTCATTATTGAAACCTGCCCTTCTCTCTTGGCCTTCCCTCTAGACCACTGAGGTTGTGGCAGAGGAAAACACTCAATTCGAGGTCCAGGAAATATTAGAATCTTGAAGACTTCATAACCAGTTGCAGTATCTTATTGCCTGGAAAAATTGCAGTCCTGAAGAAAATTCTTGGGAGAAAGCCTCCAATCTACAAGCCACCCAACTTGTAGTGGAATTCCACAAAAGATTCCCCAAGAAGCTCAGGTCCAGAATATTGGGGAGGGGGCTTTGAATTGCAGCTTGTGGGAAGGAACTGTGAGCTGCTGGACTCACCCCAATGCTGCAAGATACCAGCATAACTCAGCTCCGCTGACTTCTGTCCATACAGTGGGATGCTGTCTGGGCCGCTGCCTTCAGTGCATTCCTTATATGTGTGCACACCCAATGTCCATGTCACTAAAGCGCCAGTGGCATAAAAAGGCTGCGGTACCCTCTGATGATGTCACCACCAGCCCTTTATAAGGGCCACACCAATGCCTCTACTTTGCCTCAGCAAGTAGTCTTCTGTATCCTGTACAGTGCATGTTGCTTCTCCTGCACTTCTGGTTCCTGCTTCGTCTCACTAGCTTTGTCCAGCCTTGCCTTGCCTTCAAGTCCAGTCTCATCCAGCCTTGATTTCCAGCCCAGCCCAGTCCATCCAGCCTGGTCTTCCAGCCCGGTCAGTTCATCTTGTTTTTCATGTTGTCTCTTCAGTGCCTCCTGTGTGCCCTGATCCACTCTTGGTTTGTTGTTCCAGATCTTGACCTCTTGCTTGGACCTGACTACGATTGCCTGCTACCTGGACCTGACCACTTGCCTGGACTTGACTATTCTTGCTTGCTGCCTGCCCCAACTGTAGATGCCCTCTGATTTCCATAAACCCCTGACCACTCTGCCTCTGGCTTAATTGCCACCTCTGACCTAGGGACTTGCCTAAGGCCTGCTGGCTGCCAGAATCCAAGGGCTCAACCTGCAGAGGAGGCGGCTGGTAAAGGTGAAGCTCCAGATTCCCACTACAGGGTGTGCTCACCAGCTGCCGGCATAGGCCTCAGGGTTCTTCCTTAAGGCTGTATCAACTATGCTGCATCACTAATGGATCACTCACGTTCCTATCCATTACACAGCCATATCTAAAATTCTGAATTAAGGTTGCTAAGGGAGATAGATTTAGATTTAAAAATGGTAGGAGAAAGAATAGATCCTTGTCGAACTCCAAAGGTAAGCTATTGGGGATGAGAAAGAGAAGAGTTCCAATTAATAAGAAATGAACCAATTAAGGGACTGATCATGTCGACAAGATGCTCTATCAAAAGGTTATGGTCAATGGAGTTGAAGGGTGAACTCATATTGATGGACAACACAAGTACAGCTCTCCCGCCATCTACAAATAAACTAATATCATTCAATAATGTTATAAGTGCTGTCTCCATACTGTATCCTTTATGGAATCCTGATTGTTTAGGGTATAAAATTAGTGTTTTTTCCATAAAAGCTATCAGTTGGATAGAGACCACCTTTTCATTTATGTTAGATAAAACTGGCTTAGAGATAGGACTATAGTTTTCATAGAACATCGGATCCAAATTATGTTTCTTCATTACGGGATACACCCTTGCAGTTTTTAGTCCTATTTATTTATTTATTTATTATTTATTTATTTATAGGCTTTTCTTTGCCGACATTCGTAAGGCACATCATGCCGGCTTACATTGAACTGAAAGGAGGAAATACAATAAAACAAAACCATATCGTAGTCAATGCAAAGAGGAACTATGTACATAATATGAAGCATTATATATCAGATATTTGAAAACAAAACAAGCAGAAGGGCAAAAAGGGCAGATAAGGAACTTTGTACATTCTATACATTATTATCTTTATCAATGGAGTTCATATATTGAGGGCGTTCACAAAGTGCAAAATTCTGGGGAGGAAAGGTTGAGAAGGGGGGGTGAAAAGGTGACACTAGTGGTGGGTGGGAGCAGGGAGGCAGGAGGGGCTGGCGAATAGGAAAAGGCCGTTGAGGAAGTCCGTTTAGGGGAAAGTTTACATTATGTTTGTGTCTGGGTAGGCCTGCTTGAAGAGCCATGTTTTGACTCCTTTTTTAAATTTAGTGAGAGATGGCTCTATACGGAGGAAGGAGGGGAGAGAGTTCCAGAGGGAGGTACCAGCTATGGAGAAAGCCCTTTCTCTGGTGAGGGACAGATGCGCAGACTTAAGGGAAGGTGTGTGTAGGATACCTACATGGGCACTTCTTATGGGGTGGTTAGTGGTGCGGAAGCGAGGCATTTCATCAAGCCAAGTGTGATTGAATTTGTGTAATTATCAATGAAGAATGGTAAGGGTGTTGTATTGTGAGCGGAAGGAGATAGGCGGCCAATGCAGGTCCTTTAAAATAGGGGTGATGTGTTCCGTTTTATGAGTATTTGTTATGACTCTGGCCATGGAGTTTTGAAGGATCTGGAGTGGCCTGATGGTGGAGGGAGTTACAATAGTCCAGTTTTGCAAGCATGGTGGTCTGAACTACAGTACGGAAATCTTGAGTGTGGAGTAGGGGTTTGAGTTTCTTGAGGACATTTAATCCTTCCCTTTAGGAGGGATTTGATGTAGGGTTTAAAGTTTAGGTGATGATCTATGAGGACACCCAGGTCTCTTACTGCATGTAACTGGTGTTGTGCAGTGGTTGTGTTCTATGGTGTATGGTGGGGAGTGCAGTCAGGATGGCTGGAGATGTGGGACAATCGGTGCTGTTATTGTGGCAGAGGAAGAGGTGGCAAAAACAAGAATGATAATGATAATGGAATCCTATAGGTAAACATCCTTCATTAAGGCTAAGATTGGTAATCTGAACCAGGTAAGGGAGAAGCCTTACATCTGGGTTTCTGATGAATGTAAAGGATTAGTTGAATGTTAAGATTAGTTGCAAGCTAGCACAGAGATCTTGTTGAAAGCAGAGAATTTGCTGGTAGCCACTGCAGTATCATTATTTGGTAAACAAGGTGCCCAATTTAAATGGGCTTTTGAAAATTGCATTTATGCCTTTGAAAATTACCTCTCTTATGTTAAGAAAAGTTACCCTATTTCTTCATTTTCATCTCTAGCTTAGAGCCCCAGGACACACTTAGCCAGTCAGGCTAGGTGTGCAAATCTTTCTCATGCATATTCAATGTAGATATCCTGAAAATCTGACTGGCTAGGTGTGCCCCAAGGACTGAGATGAGAAGCACTGCTCTAGCCTCTAGGGATCTCCAATGTATATCTCAGGCTCTTTTGAATTCCATTATCGTTCTTGTTTTTGCCACCTCTTCCTCTGCCACAATAACAGCACCGATTGTCCCACATTGTATAGAAAAAAGCCACACATTTGACCAACTAAGATGGTCAGTGATCGACAGTTTTGGAGATAAAACAGTGAACCGAACTTTGTTAAACTATCGGGAACAAGCATGGATCTTTAAATTACGTATAGAACAACCCATAGGATTGAACAATCAACTCGATTGGATGTCATTAACATGAAGTTCTGTGATTGGTTAAGAGCAGGAGAGAAACAGTGGAAGAGAACCATCAGAATAGCGTTGGGTGGAGGCTTTTGGGCACCGAAGAAGGAACAGCAGCGGTTTCCTTTGAAATTTAGCGTTTGGAAAAAAAGAGAGAGAGATAATGCCTGAGGAAGGCACTTCTGCTGAAACTTGTACAAGTCAGATATCGTTATCATTCAATATTTTGGACTCTCTGAACGCAAAAGCTAAGTAACAAAACAAAAGCTAAGTAACAAAATAAAATACAGCAAGTGAGCATGTTACACTGACGGTGATAATAATCAGGAGGCATGTGTGCACACAAAAAAAAAATATAAAAAAGAAAAAAATAAGGAAGATATATAGAGCAAATTTTATTGCCAAACTCTAAAAATAAATTTTTAAAATAAATGTTTGATTAAAAAATGGAGGTAGGAGGGTGAGTTAATGATTAAACAAGTGAGGCAACATGGAGAGTGCCCAATGAAAAAAAAAATGAAACCACCACCTTTCCTCATAACAAATTTATTGGCATGCAATGAAGTATAGAGCACGGCATTATATTTGATTGAAAGATATATTTATTAGGTGAAGGTTTGGGTTAAATTAAGTAAAACCTGGGAGAGTGATCTCTAGTTTAGATATTGACCTCTTCCAAGAGGGGATTCCATGCATCTGTCACCCTTTCTGTGAAGAAATATTTCCTGATGTTTGTCCTGAATCATCCTCCTTGGAGTTTCATATCATGAACCCTTGTCTATAGCTTTCTTTCCACCGGAAAAGGTTTAATTTTTGAATATCATTAATACCAGTCAGGAATTTAAAAGTCTGTATCAAATCTCTCCTGTCCCTCCTCTCCTCCAGGGTCAGGGGGTAGATTGGCCTATCGGGGCTTCGGGCATCCCCCGGTGGGATGGTCATCCCAACCAAGTGGTTGGTGTTGATTGCAGTGACCCCATGCCCACGGAGCCACTGTGCCCAATACCAACCGGCAGCTGCTTTTTTCTCCACTGAAGCCTATCTTTCAATGTTCGGTGCAGTGGCCATGTGGGTCATGGGGTCTGCTCTCTCTCTCTCAAAATTATGGTAACATGGGCCTCACACCTGCTCCCCACTCTACTCACATGCATTGCGATGGCAAGAAATGCGGATAACTTCCATTTGCATCCTGTCTCTCTTCCCTGCCGGCAGGGCTGAAGAAAACCGCTGGGGGCCACTGCCAGAGCTGAGAAAAGGAGCCATTCAGCTGCAGGCTGCCACCAGTAGGGCTGAAGAAAACAGCTGCAGGCTGCCAGCAGAACCATAAAAAGGATCTTATCAGCTGTGTGCCACTGCAGAGAGGCCAGTGGGGATGAAGGCAAACTGCCACTGGAACTCAGGCTATTGGGGGGGGGGGGCAGTATGGGTGCAAGGAAAACCTCTATCGGCTGCCAGTGGAGCCAAAAAATGGAGCTGCTCAGCTGTGGGCTGCTGCTGGAGCCAAGGACAGGAGCTTCAGGCCGTGGGGGAAGCCCAGGACGAGAAGCTGAAGAAAGGAGAAAGAGGCAGGCTGCATGGTGAAGAAAAAGCAGAGGCACAATTGTAAGAGGGAGGTGTTTCTGTTGGGGGGTGTGTGGGTGTGGGTGTGTGTATGAGTGTGTGGGAGAGGAGGAGTTTGCTGCTGTGTGTATATGAGAGAGAGGGAGCGTACTTCTGTCTGTGTGTGTATGTGAGAGAGGGAGCACACTTCTGTGTGTGTGAGAGAGAGAGAGGGGGAGCCTGCTTCTGTGTGTGTGTGTGTGTGTGTGTGTATATGAGAGACAGAAAGTGTGCTTTAGCTGCTATCTGTGTTTGTATGAGAGAGAGAGGCTGTGCTTATGTCCATCTGTATGAGTGTGAGAGCAAGAATAAAAGAGGAAGCATGCTTCTGCTGCTGATTGTGCGTGTGTATGAGAGGGAGCCTGCTTCTGTGTGTGTGTGTGTGTGTGTGTGAGAGAGAGGGAGGGAGGGAGGTGCTTCTGTCTGTGTGTGTGACAGAGAGGGAGGTGCTTCTGTGTGTGTGTGTGTATATGAGAGACAGAAAGTGTGCTTTAGCTGCTATCTGTGTTTGTATGAGAGAGAGAGGCTGTGCTTATGTCCATCTGTATGAGTGTGAGAGCAAGAATAAAAGAGGAAGCATGCTTCTGCTGCTGATTGTGTGTGTGTATGAGAGGGAGCCTGCTTCTGTGTGTGTGTGTGTGTGTGTGTGTGTGTGTGAGAGAGAGAGGGAGGGAGGGAGGTGCTTCTGTCTGTGTGTGTGACAGAGAGGGAGGTGCTTCTGTGTGTTTGTGCATGAGAGAGGGATAGAGAATAAAGTTTGTGCATCCACTTCTCTTCTACTAATTCACAACAATCTGAGGATGACTGGAAATCGAATGTTCCCAAGTATGGAGAGTGTGAGATTTTTTTATCCTTATTTTTTATTTTTAGGTATTTGATATGTTGAGTTTTTAAAAATTGGATATTCTATTAATCAATTGTTTTGAAATATTTGTTAATTTATTAATATGGTTTTACTATTGTATTTTATATTTATTGGTTTTATTATTTGATGTTTTGTGAGGAATGTTAATGTTTCTGTTTTTCTTTTTTTTTTTCCAAAATGATTTTTATTAACAGTTTCCATGTATGGCAACCTGTGGCACAGCATCAGTACCACCAAACCGGAAAACACAAAAACATATCAACATATACATATGTAACCATCAGTACAAAACAGAAAATGTAGGCCTGACGTGCAGATATAAGTTCAGTCATCCATCCATCAACCATCCATCCCACTTATCCCCTCTATCAACAGCATGCAACATCCTCCCCTTACCCTCACCCCCCACCCCAGAGACCGAAAGAGGCCAGTAGAAATGAAGTGTCGAGTATCCTGTTCGACACAGAAGATTGAGATTAATACCAAGTCGCCTTGTAACCAGTAGAGCATAATACTTTGCATATCTGTAGGCAATAGAACAAAAAATGCAGTCCAGCAATTACAGTAAAGCTTACGCTGTCCCACAGTATGGTCAGGCCACTCGAGTTGCATAGTCCGCGTCATCCGTTGATTCTATTTTTCTTATACAGTGTCTAGCCTGTAGTAGTTTCCATGTTCAGTTTTTGTCCGCACATTTCTATTTATATTTTATGGTGACTAGAATCAGAAGTTCCCAGGTGGTGGATATTTTATCTTTATTAGTTATTTGATATGTCTGCTGTTTTGAAATATTTTATTGGTGTTTGGGAAATATTTAAAAAATTTCTCAATGAGTTTTTATTTATTGGATGTTCATTTCTTTTAGTAAGGTCTTACTATTATAGTTTATATTTCTTGATTTTATTGTTTGATGTTTTATGAGGAATGGTGAAGTTTCTGTTTATCCATTTTTGCACTGCATACAGAGTTTGGTTTTCAGTTTTATTTATATTTTATGGCCTCTTTATTCTGTATTGATGAGGGTCTGTATTCAGTTACAGGTAAATTTTAAAAGGAGCGCATATGCATCCATAAATGTGTATATTGGGCATGTGAGCAAAAATATGCTTGATTTTATATAGTGTGCATTTCATGAGAGAGAGAGTGAGAGAGAGAGGAAGAGCACATCTGTTAGAGAACAATTCTGACACTCTACATATCTCCCATTGTTAGAGGGGCAATTTCAACTCAAGTTGGTTTTTTTTGGTGGGGGCGGTGTTACAAGAGTCTACAGACCCTTGCGCCCTAGGCAGACTAATGTAACACCTCCCCTCCCCCAAAGCCCACCCTGTGTTGAAAGTGCCCCTCTTACAGTGGGAGGTATATAGAGTGTCAGAATAAATCTCTAACAGAGGTGCTCTCTCTCTCTCTCTCTCTGTGTTCAGGATCTCTTTGGCTCTAAATCTCTAGACTTGCACCTCATCAGGACCAGTAATAAAGTTATGCAGGTAACATGGCATATGTTGCCATGTTCAGCCTTGCAAAATTTGGGGGCTACATGCATAAGTCTTGGTTCCACCCCAGAACAACCATTTCCTGCCTCCTTATTCTTGATGCACACACAGGTATGTACGCATGTACTTCTCTGCTTCTTAAAATTTGTGTTGCTTGCTCGCTGCCCACATAAGCATGTATGGGGCTGTTTTTATGCGAACAGCTCTTTTAAAATCTACCTGTTAGGGTGTAGTTTCTGTGTTGGAATCTATAGCATTATAGCTTGTTCTTATTTTCCTAATAGGAGATGTATTGATGTTTTAGGGCTTGGTGTAATAGGTGTAGAGTTGCCTTTTCATCATAGGTAAGGTTGTTACTATTGAGTGAGAGGTTTACTATATTGTAATTGTAATTTAGTTTACTCATGGCTTTGTGAGTGCCAAGCCCACACTCAATTTGTGTTACAATAGGCCTAATACCATGAGTTCAAAGCATCTTTTTACTTTTATTGCAGGGTTTTATGGTTGGCACCACAGCAGTGCATGTAAATATAATAGACATAATGGGCTAGATTTTAAAAGCCCTGCGCGCTGGTGCGCCTATTTTGCATAGGCCGCCGGCGCGCGCAAAGCCCCGGCACGCGCTAAGTCCCGGGGCTTCGTAAAAGGGGCGGGAGGGGGCGTGTCTGGGGTCAGGGGGCGGTCCGGGGTGGGTCCGGGGGCGTGGCGATGGTTCGGGGGCGGGCTGGCACTTTCCTGAGTCCCCTGGCACTGCGGCCTGTGCCAGGGGATGCCGAGGCGGCACGCGCAAGTTACGCCTGCTTCAAGCAGGCGTAACTTGCCCAACAAAGGTAGGGGGGGGGGAGTTAGGTAGGGCTGGGGGGGGTGGGGTAGATAGGGGAAGGGGGGGGTACACGGAGGGAACGGAGGCAGGCTGCGTGGCTCGGCACGTGCAGGCTGCCGATTTTGCACAGCCTTGCGCGCGCCGACTCCGTATTTTATAAGATACGCGCGGCTACGTGTATGTTTTTAAGATCTACCTCAGTATTTTTACTTCAGAAGACTGTACTATGAATGTACTTTTCTCATATAAAATCTTATCATAAATGCATACTTTTTAGTTGGGTGTGTGAAGGGTAGGGCTGGTACAGGGGCAAGGCTGTAAGGTTTTCCTAGGCTGCCTTAAGCCCTGCCTGCACTGGCTCCATTTGAGAAAGCAGAATTCCATCTGGAGTTGTGCTGTCATAGTCCAGGCTCTTCCCAGTAATAATGCATATAATTTTGGCCAGGACTTTTCTTTCTCTTAAGCCCTGGAAGAAGCCAGAAGTATGGATCACGTCTGGTACCCTTTCTCCCCAGGAGTAGGTAGGCAGAGCAGAGCTTATGGTAGTGTAGGGATGTGCATTCGTTTTGAATGTATGCGCAATCTGCAACGTATAGGTCCCTATTCGTTGCATTCGTGGGGTTCTGAAACATATGGCGAGCCCCCACGAATGCAACGTATTATTAATGAATAAAACATCCACCCTCCTGACCCCTCCAAGACTTGCCAAACATCCCTGGTGGTCCAGCGGAGGTCCTGGAGCGATCTCCTGCACTCGGGCTGTCGGCTGCTGGTATGCAAAATGGCTCCGATAGCCTTTGCCCTTACTATGTCCAGGGGCTACCGGGCCATGGGTTGGCCCTTGTCACATGGTAGAAGCAATGGACGGCCGGCGCCATCTTGTGCTCCTACCATGTGACAGGGGCCGACCCATGGCTATGGTAGTGTTTCCCAACTAGTATGCCTCCAGACCCGATCAGGTGTACCACAGAAAAGTCACCACTACCTTATGCTCTATTCCAAGACACCACCTGGGCTCTGTTCTCAAAAGACACCAGTGGTGGCTCTTAAACTGTTGGGAACTCCTTTCTGAGAACATGTGTAATCATGCATGCCTCTTCTAACTACAGCATGAGCCCTGGAGTGTGATAATTAATGTTCAGCATGCTGAGCAGAGTTAGTTGGCACTCACTTTATGCAGCACACAGCCCCTCCTCATCTTCCAGTATAAGTCCTTGAAGCCTCTGTCTTAGCCTTAGGCTGAATAAGACAGGGAGAGTGTGCAATGAGCACTGCATGTGATTCATTTTGAGTGCTGGGAGCAGCAACAAAGGAGCTCTGTCAGCCACATGCAGCAGCCAAAGTAACTAACTGAGCAGGTTACTCACACCACACCAATTTCTCCCTTGGGAGCTGATTCATTGTGACAGATTCATATGTGTCTTTGCCCCCTCTCTTCTGTTTTGGAAGAGAGATTGGTGGGCTTTCAGTGCTTCCCTAGTTCTTTTGGCCATGCAAGTGCTTTCCATGTTTGCACTCTGCTCCGTAGAGGTGGGTGTGCCACACAACATTTTCATTAATGTAGGTTTACTTTAGGTGTGAAAAACTTGGGAATCAGCATAAAAGCAGTGGACTGTGTAGCACTCAAGTCAGTGAAAATGTGCTGAAGTGTGGGAGGCCCTGAGATGAGGAGGCAATCTACTGTCATAGAACAAGAGAGGGTAAGCCAGAAGGAGATCCTTATGCAGGGTTAATGAGGCTTCTGTCTGAGGTGGCTTGGCTGAGCTCTGAGATGGGCAGCTGGCTGTGGAACCAGTAAGTCTCCTGGAATGTGAGGGTGCCTGTATCCAGGGTGACAATGGGAAAGGGCGGGGGCTTCTGCTGGCTGAGGAAGGACCAGCAACAAGCACAAACTTTTACATAATGATGCAGCAGTGCTGGGGCAGGGAGCACTCACTGAGTGAGTGCATGAGCAGCAGCAGCACAACAGCAATTGTCTTTGTCTGTGTGTGTGTGTGTGTCTATGTCTGAGTGTGTGCATCTGAGCCATTTGCTGGCAGTATGGTTGTCTCATTACTTGGACTGATTGGTTGGCACTGAGAGGAGAGGAGAGGATCACCTTGCTGGTGGCTGAAAGGAATCAGTAAGTGTTTGCTTGGGACATTGTCTTTTTTTTAAGTTTTGGGGCAAAGTTAACTATTTGGGAATATTATTTAGTGTGTTTGTGCTTTTAATAGTCAGTAAGGCAGTGAATAAACAAGTTAGACTGTATTTTTAAATAGTCAGTCAATAAGGCAGCTAGTAAGCAGTAGGTAGTGTGTTTATTTTAAAAGTCTGTAAGGCAGCTAGTAAGCAGAACTGAGTGTTTGTATTTAAGGAAAAAAACAAAACAAACACACACACACCGAAAAAAACAAAACCCAAAAGTAGCCAGAAGCTAGAAATAAGCTAGGAGCAGTGTATACCTAGGAGCTAGGAGCAGTGTATACCTAAGTAAAAAGGTTGAAAAGTTCAGTTCAGTTACTCACGTTGGAAAGGTGTTGAGGTAGTGTGATTTGGTTTGAATAGGTACCAATATTTGTTAATCAAGAGAGCAGTGAGTCACTCTGGCTGACTAACTGAAGTTAGACTGTTTGGATTTCCCAGCTCTCCAACCCACCCCTAGCTCATCCTTTAATTTACAGGCAGGAGCCACTTTCACAAAAAAAAACAAAACAAAAAACAACAATAACAATAAAAACTTTATTGAGAGTTTGATCAGAACCCTGTAGGCCACTACCAGACATATAGCAAATTCACTAATACATTTAAAGGACGTTAATTAGACACATTCCTACTCCCATAGCAACCTAAAACTTAACTAGGAACTGATCAAAATTGAGATGAAGGCAGCAGTCCAGCAGCAAGAGGGGGGCTTCCCAGTCTTTTGCATAGATTGTCACATGTATGATTTTTTACCCACTTGTGAGAAGTTGTACATGTGCATGCGATGCAAAGAGCTCCTGGCTCTCAGAGAACGAGTCCGATCTCTGGAGGCTAGAGTGGCAGACCTGGAGGAGCTGAGGCAGACAGAGAGGTATATAGATGAGACCTTCAGGGACATAGTAACCAAGTCCCAACTTCAGACTGGCAGCCCTGGTGCTGCCTTGGAGGAAGAAGGTCTCATGATTGGAAAGCATCAACCTGGTGTAGCAGGAAAGGATCCTGTAGCAAGGACCTGCTCTCCAGGTGATGTACTGTACTTTCGTACTGAGGATATCTCCCCAAGGCCTACTGCCCAGGAGGGAAGGGTTAGGCCGGCTGTCATAGTTGGTGATTCGATTATTAGGAATGTAGACAGCTGGGTGGCTGGTGGACGTGAGAATCACCTGGTAACATGCCTTCCTGCTGCAAAGGTGGCGGACTTCACGCGTTACCTAGATAGGATTTTAGATAGTGCTGGGGAGGAGCCGGCTGTCGTGGTACATGTGGGCACCAACATCATAGGAAAATATGGGAGGGAGGTTCTGGAAGCCAAATTTAGGCTCTTAGGTAGAAAACTTAAATCCAGAACCTCCTGGGTAGCATTCTCTGAAATGCTTCCTGTTCCACGTGCAGGTCACCAGAGGCAGGCAGAGCTCCGGAGTCTCAATGCATGGATGAGACGATAGTGCAAGGAAGAGGGATTCAGTTTTGTTAGGAACTGGGAAACCTTTTGGGGAAGGGGGAGTCTCTTCCAAAGGGATGGGCTCCACCTTAACCAGGGTGGAACCAGACTGCTGGCGCTAACCTTTAAAAAGGAGATAGAGCAGCTTTTAAACTAGAACAAAGGGGAAAGCCGACAGTCACTCAGCAGTGCATGGTTCAGAAAGAGGTATCTTCAAAGGATACTAATGATGCATTAGAATTAGGGCATCCTGACAGTGAGGTTCCAATAATAAGAAAAGTAGTCCAAGTGCCTGTAACAAAAAACTCACCTGAGCTAAAAAATTCTAACTTATCCCTATCAATTAAAAAGCAGAATGAAAATACAAGAAGTAAGAAGTAAGATGGGAGAAATAGAATGTATAGCAGTGAATGATGACATAGACTTAATTGGCATCTCAGAGACATGCTGGAAGGAGGACAACCAATGGGACAGTGCTATACCGGGGTACAAATTATATCGCAATGACAGAGAGGAGCACCCGGGAGGCGGTGTGGTGCTTTATGTCCGGGATGGCATAGAGTCCAACAGGATAAACATCCTGCACGAGACTAAATGCACAATTGAATCTTTATGGGTAGAAATCCCTTGTGTGTCGGGGAAGACTATAGTGATAGGAGTATACTACCTTCCACCTGGTCAAGATGGTGAGACGGACAGTGAAATGCTAAGAGAAATTAGGGAAGCTAACCAAATTGGTAGTGCGGTAATAATGGGAGACTTCAATTACCCCAATATTGACTGGGTAAATGTATGATCGGGACACGCTAGAGAGATAAAGTTCCTGGATAGAATAAATGATAGCTTTATGGACCAATTGGTTCAGGAACCGACAAGAGAGGGAGCAATTTTAGATCTAATTCTCAGTGGAGCACAGGATTTGGTGAGAGAGGTAACGGTGGTGGGGCCGCTTGGCAATAGTGATCATAATATGATTAAATTTGATTTAATGACTGGAAGGGGGACAGCAAGCAAATCCACTGCTCTCGTGCTAAACTTTCAAAAGGGAGACTTTGATAAAATGAGAAAAATAGTTAGAAAAAAACTGAAAGGAGAAGCATCAAAAGTATAAAGTGTGCAAGAGGCATGGTCATTGTTAAAAAAATACCATCCTAGAAGCACAATCCAGATGTATACCACACATTAAGAAATGCGGAAAGAAGGCAAAACGATTACCGGCATGGTTAAATGGGGAGGTGAAAGAAGCTATTTTAGCCAAAAGATCTTCATTCAAAAATTGGAAAAAGGATCCAACAGAAGAAAATAGGATAATGCATAAATGTTGGCAAGTTAAATGTAAGACATTGATAAGACAGACTAAGAGAGAATTTGAAAAGGAGTAGGCCATAGAGGCAAAAACTCACAGTAAAAACTTTTTAAAATATATCTGAAGCAGAAAGCCTGTGAGGGAGTCAGTTGGACCATTAGATGATCGAGGGGTTAAAGGGGCACTTAGAGGAGATAATGCCATCACGGAAAGATTAAATGATTTATTTTCTTCGGTGTTTATTGAAGAAGATGTTGGGGAAGTACCCGTAATGGAGAAGGTTTTCATGGGTAATGATTCAGATGGACTGAACCAAATCACGGTGAACCTAGAAGATGTGGTAGACCTGACTGACAAACTGAAGAATAGTAAATCACCTGGACCGGATGGTATATACCCCACAGTTCTGAAGGAACTAAAAAATGAAATTTAAGACCTATTAGTAAAAATTTGTAATCTGTCATTAAAATCATCCATTGTACCTGAAGACTGGAGGAAAGCTAATGTAACCCCAATATTTAAAAAGGGCTCCAGGGGCGATCCGAGAAACTACAGACTAGTTAGCTTGACTTCAGTGCCAGGAAAAATAGTGGAAAGTATTCTAAACATCAAAATCACAGAACATATAGAAAGACGTGGTTTAATGGAACAAAGTCAGCCTCACAAATCTGCTTCACTTTTTTGAAGGCATTAATAAACATGTGGATAAAGGTGAACCTGTAGATGTAGTGTACTTGGATTTTCAGAAGGCATTTGCCAAAGTTCCTCATGAGAGGCTTCTAGGAAAAATAAAAAGTCATGGGATAGTTGGCAATGTCCTTTCATGGATTACAAACTGGCTAAAAGACAGGAAACAGAGAGTAGGATTAAATGGACAATTTTCTCAGTGGAAGGGTGTGGGCAGTGGAGTGCCTCAGGGATCTGTATTGGGACCCTTACTTTTCAATATATTTATAAATGATCTGGAAAGAAATACGACAAGTGAGGTAATCAAATTTGCAGATGATACAAAATTGTTCAGAGTAGTTAAATCACAAGCAGATTGTGATAAATTGCAGGAAGACCTTGTGAGGCTGGAAAATTGGGCATCAAAATAGCAGATGAAATTTAATGTGGATAAGTGCAAGGTGATGCATATAGAGAAAAATAACCCATGCTATAGTTACACAATGTTAGGTTCCTTATTAGGTGCTACTACCCAAGAAAGAGATCTAGGCGTCATAGTGGATAACACATTGAAATCGTCGGTTCAGTGTGCTGTGGCAGTCAAAAAAGCAAACAGAATATTGGGAATTATTAGAAAGGGAATGGTGAATAAAACGGAAAATGTCATAATGCCTCTGTATTGCTCCATGGTGAGACCACACCTTGAATACTGTGTACAATTCTGGTCGCCGCATCTGAAAAAAGATATACGGTAATTGCAATGGAGAAGGTACAGAGAAAGGCGACCAAAATGATAAAGGGAATGGAACAGCTCCCCTATGAGGAAAGACTAAAGAGTTTAGGACTTTTCAGCTTGGAGAAGAGACAGCTGAGGGGGGATATGATAGAGGTGTTTAAAATCATGAGAGGTCTAGAATGGGTAGATGTGAATCAGTTATTTACGCTTTCGGATAATAGAAAGACTAGGGGGCACTCCTTGAAGTTAGCATGTGACACATTTAAAACTAATCGGAGAAAGTTCTTTTTCACTCAACGCACAATTAAACTCTGGAATTTGTTGCCAGAAGGTGTGGTTAGTGCAGTTAGTATAGCTGTGTTTAAAAAAGGATTGGATAAGTTCTTGGAGGAGAAGTCCATTACCTGCTATTAATTAAGTTGACTTAGAAAATAACCACTGCTATTACTAGCAACAGTAACATGGGATAGACTTAGTTTTTGGGTACTTGCCAGGTTCTTATGGCCTGGATTGACCACTGTTGGAAACAGGATGCTGGGCTTGATGGACCCTTGGTCTGACCCAGTATGGCATGTTCTTATATTCATATGTTCTTAACATCAAACCAGGAATCCAGGATATAAGAGAAATGTAACCAAACCTGTGGGGGGAGGGGGGCTGACTGATTGCATAGAAGTGGGACTGCGGCTCAGTTTATTCACCTCTGGTCTAGGATGTGCTCTACTTAATAATTTAGGAAAACATGACATTTATGTGGGGAGCTTGTTTTGTCTCAGTTCTGCCAGACTCCAGATGATGTGATGGTACCTCGCAATGATTGGCTTGGTGTGCTTTTGGGAGCTGTTGAAGAATATGCTACACAGTACATGAGCAAGTCAGATTCCTAGTGGGCCGGTTATGAAAAAAAACCCCGGGCTTATATTTTCCTGCAATCCACCCCTGTCCAGGATATTATATAGTTAGGTCCTCCAGTCTTTTCCTATAGGTCTTCCGGTGCAGACCCACCATTTTGATTGCCTTTCTCTGAACCACTTCCATCCTGTCGCTATTAGAGATGTGAATCGGAACCAAAATCGGTTCAGATTCCGGTTCTGATTCACATGTGTTTTTTTTTTCATCGGGCCCGATCGCGGTTTTGTTTATCGGCTGCGCTCGAGCCGATAAACAAAAAACCCACCCCAACCCTTTAATACCTTAGCTTCCCCCACCCTCCCGACTCCCCCGGTGCCATTGGTCAGCCCCTGTCACATGGTAGGAGCACAAAATGGCGCCGGCCATCCAGTGCTCCTACCATGTGACAGGGTCTGGCCAATGGCATGGATACCCTGTCACATTGTAAGGGCAAAGGGCCATCGGCGCCATTTTGATTAGTGGCAGCCGACAGCCCGGGTGCGGGAGATCGCTCCAGGGACCCCCACTGGTCACCAGGTACCTGTAAAAAGTTTTTGGGGGGGTCGAGAGGGTGGGGCAAGCTAAGGTATTAGTTTTAAAGGGTCGGGTGGGTTTAGGGGTTATTTTTATGTGCTGTTTTTCCCGCCCTCCCCCAAAACGATAAGAGAACCCCCACGATCAATATCGTGGGGTTTTCCTATCGTTTTGGGGGGCCCCCGATTTCTGACAATTTTGAAAATATTGTCTGATATTTTCAATCGTCTGAAGCCCGATTCACATCCCTAGTCGCTATCGTTTTTGATATGGTCTCCAGGACTGAATACAGTAATCCAGGTAACGCCTCATCAAATACAGGAGCATATCGCCTCTTTTTTCCTCCTGGTTATACCTCTCCCTATGCAGCCCAGCATCTCTCGGTCCTTAGCCACCACCTTGTCAGACTGCTTCACTACTTTCAGATCATCAGCTACTACCATCCCAAGGTCTCTCTTTTGGTTTGTGCATATCAGCCTTTCGCCCCCCATCACATACCTACATTGTCTGTGGCAATACAGTTCCATGGCAGGTCTTTGGGCTTCTTGCCCTACTTGATATAACAGATGATGTAACTGTGTCATTTTGTACAACAGGTGTCTCTTTTCGTGCAGCAAGTGCATCCTGATCACATGCTGTTAAGTGATGTTCTTTTCCACATGCCGGACATAAAATTCCATTTATTCTGCAGAATTTAGCAATGTTTTAGGAACCCATGAAACATTGCTCTTTCCTTTACAGCTTTTCCTTTCTCTCATTCACTGTTATTTCCTTACAGTCACTGGTGCTGTGATCTGTTTTGTCACAAAATATCCCGGAAGCCTCTGTAATTATAGTGTGAAGAGAAATAGCAGATGGGACACTGGGTTTCTTTGTCCTTTGCTCCCAGTGTAAGCTTGGCCTTTTCTACGGTTGATGCTCTGTATCTCTGAAGGCACCTTCTAGTTTAGTTAAATGTAGTGTCCTTTCCCTGCTTTTCTCTTCCTTCTGCAAACATTTTATAAGGACTGGTAAGTTCCATTAATCCTCTTCATCCTATTGTTTGCTAAATTCAAGTATGATAGGGTCAGGGATTACTTCTAGAAAAAATAGGGCATTAAGGCATACTAGGTCTTCGGAACTGTCAGAAGCTATGCCCATGGATTCCACACTGTGCACCTGAGTTTCACACTTATCATTCAGCCTGTCTGCGTATCTCTTCACAGGGTTCAGGTTCAAAAACGTATTTAGGTGCACATTGATTACCAGGTCCTCTACCGTCACCGTTACTGATTTTCTTCAGATATGCATGGTCCAGTGAGGGCATTCACTGGTTACACTACTCAAGTAAGATTTCAGATGGCTATGTTTGTCCTTTGCTAATAAACTATAATTATGGTGGATTGCTGTTTCCTGTTTGCTTCAGAGACTATGCCAGAGGCTTATTTCCACTGGGCGTCACAGCTTGCCGGCAGGGGGTAGTTTGCACATGAGCTGGCAGCACTGCTTACTTTCCTCTCACCTTGTTTGAATTACTCTGGTGGCATGCGTCTTACACATGATGTGATATGATCCTATGTGATTTCTGTTTCCTGATCTATCTCCTCTAGAAAGATTATTGCTATTTTGATTTACATATTTATTTGGCTAGGGAATTATGCTATTGTTATAATACTATAATTGACATGTTTCAATATGCTTTAAAATTTTCTTTGGGCCAGGGTTCTGATAGTGATATAATATTATAATTGGTATGTTTCAATGTGTTTTAACATGTTTGATGTGTTGAATACTGCCAGAAGCATTGCATGCAAAAGCCAATAAATAAATAAACCGATTAATATTGAAACAAACGTTTCTCTGTCAGGTTCATTTAGACCTGGTTCTGTTACCGAGCGCTGAATCAGGATTTCTTCTAGCAGGTTCGCCTCAGGGTCTGGCAATATATATTTACAGATTCAACAGAGCTGAACACTGTCACTCTTCTCTTCTCCCTAACTTCCTGTCCTGACAGACTACTTGTGCAGTCCCGCAAATGTAAATCAAAGCTGTAAATGTTCATTCCACAGGCTAGTAGCAAGGAAGTCCTCTTCCCTCATCAGCTAGCAGGGGAAACTAGCCATACTGGGCCTTAAAGGTACATGCACCTATTTGCTGCCAGCAGGGAACTTATTTGCAGCAACGCAGTGAACTTTTTCTAGTAAACCAGGCTACACATGTCCTGACAATCCAACTGGCTACGGGTCACAAGGACAGGTTTAGGAAGTCCTTTACTCTGCTGCAAGAGTGAACCTCCCGAAGCCAGGTCTGGGTATCCTCTCAGCAGCTCTGAATATCTTTTCTGCAGCACAAAATGTAGAGATTTGACAAAGTACACCACGGCTGGAATTTGGCAAAATCCAGCCTTATGTTAAAAGACTATGACAATAAACCCAGAATTAAATATTTTTATGCCATGAATAAATGGATATCTGAAATATTGTTGTTGTTTTATGTCTTCTGTGTTCAATGTTGAAAAAACTCTCCTAATGAAAACAGTAGTTCTATTGCCAGTTCTTATTTAAATGACTAATTCAGTCCCAGTTACAGGGTTTTTTTTCCTGATTTTTCTCTCCATTCAGAGGAGAACAAACAAAATAAACTGACATTGAAGAGATGTCTGCCAGCTGGTGCAGGAAGATAAACCTGCAAGTTTTGTTGGTAGAGGGTGGCATATCCTCTCTGCTTTTGTCTCTGTTTGGAGGGAAAATAAACATTGGAAGCTTTAGAATCTCCCCCACCATCCACCATCAATAATCTAAGTCTGTGTTTCTCAACCTTTTCAAGCTCAAGGCTCAATGTTAACAAAATTGTTGTATGACACACCATCCTCCACGGGGCAGACAATGCAGATATGGAGAGGACTCGATGGCCAAGAGAAAAGCTAGGGAAACACCGAGAGCTCCACCAGTCTCTTCCAATTTGTTTAAGTACGGTGGGGGGGGAGGGGGGGGGGAAGGAGGCAGAAATGCATATGGCCCTGTCATAATGGACCAGCACCCTCTATATACAGTACATCTGCAGGATAAAAGAAGTCCGTATGATGTGGGCAGTTGACTCCGTTGCTTTGGCTGCTGCTGCTGCTCCCAACACTCAGAGTAAGGCACATTCGGTGCTCAGTGCTCTGTCCTATCTCACTCAGCCTAGAGATAGGACAGAGGCTGGAAGGACTCAAAGGAGGTGATTTAGGAGGCAGAAGAGGAAATCCAACTGATTGCAGCCTTCCACTTCCACAGCAGTGGTCTCGTTGGGCCCATGCAGTGACTAATTTCCTCCTCTTTCATCCACTGAGGGCTGACCCGGCTTTACTTCCACCATGCATTCCCATGCTGTCTGTTTTCTTTTCTGTTGTGCTAACCCAGCACTCTTCCTTCTTCTTCCCATGTGGGCCAGCTGATTTGTGATTTCTTTTTCTAAGGGCCTGCATCAAGTTTTTGCAACAGGCCATGGAGATATTTTTTTATATTAGCTTGTAGACCTTGGAGTCTCCAGGCCAAATCCGGAGAGTTCCCAGGTATGCTCATCTCCCATAAGTCCCTTTCCTCACCGCCTCAGCCTATGCTCCTCTCACTCTACCACCACCCACCCAGCTGATCCCCCTCTACTCTCTCCCCTCTTCCCTCTCCCAGCAATGATGCTCCCTTCAAGCTGATCTGGCAGGTAGCATGAGGAAGAGACCCGAAGTGCATTAGGCCGCATCCTTCGCCTCTGCTGCTGGAGCTTGATTTGTGCTTTGAATCGCATGGTATATAGTCTGCAGGTAGGAATCAGCTAGGGGAATGGAGGGAAAGGGAGAGAAACGCCTTATTCCTGGCTATCCCTGACCCAGCTCCTGGTTCCCTTGATTCTGTCACTGCGGCAAAGGCCACCAAACACAGACCTTGCCATGGTTGCAGATTCAAGGAAGACTGGGGGCCCTGCTGAAGACTTCCGTAAACAGTAACTGACATAATGAACATTGTCAAAAACTTCTTGGAATGTCCCAGCAAAGGAAACTAGGCATAAAGAAATGTTCTCACATAGCTTTGTTACTTTATATTATGCTTGTTATATCCAGACCTAGGCCTCAGTACAACTGTGCAGCTTCACACTGGAAAAACAACCTCTGAATTAAGGGCCACACTGAATTGCCCTTTCAGTTTACTCTTAAAATGTAAATTCCCAACGCCTTTTATTCAGAGCTAATTTAAGACAATCTATGGTGTAAAAGAATGCCTTGTGTAGCAGTTTAGGGCCGAAATGAAATGAGCGTCATAATGCAGCAGCTACATATTACTGCGAGTTACTGCGGCTGTAGGTTTGCCTTGAATAATCTTAGGTTGCCACCTGGAGGTGAAGTGCAGCCTGCCTGTAAGGAAAGTTAAACTAGTCTAAAATTATGTTGCCATTAAAATTATAAAATGAGCATTCTGTTTCTTTAGCAAATCCTTCAGGAGGCTTCACGTATTTTTCTGAATGTGAACATGGTCCTTTTGCAACTTGGATTGCAAGCACTAATCGCAAGACTTTACTGATTGCCTTGGGTATGCTGCCTGCATCTTCCTTCCTGTAAACTTGTGGCATGATTAAGTGATTAAGGGATGCTGAAGACTACTTTCCGAGACCTCTATTTTAGCCCAAACACAGGGATTTTCACTGGGATTTTCCCCTCTTCTGCTTAATAAGGGCTGATCCCCAGCCACGTTTTGGTTTTATTTCCATGGTTTAAATGACGTTCAGCCCAGGGGCCTTTTCAGATGTTAAGTACATTCAGAAATAGGGGCATACATAAGTGGGAACCCAGCTGATGGATGCCATTTTAGTCCACCAAGGATCTGCAGGTACTTAAGGGAGAGGTTGGGTGGGAAAGGCTGGAGTGAGCTAAGGTTGGGGGCTGTTACTTAGGGTAGGGCTTGAGGGAGGAGGCAAGCCCTGAACATGGGGAGTAAAACTTGCAAAATTCATGTGGTCCATATTCAGCCGCAGTGCAGCTCTGCTATTTAGTTGGATAAACTTAACCGTGCTGCTGAATATACCAGGATATCCTATAGTTAGCTGGATAAGTTTATCTGGCTAATTATAGGACAGGTGTATGGGCTAACCAGAGTTAGCTAGATAACTTATCCGACTAACTCAGCTCTTCCTTGTTCACCTTATGCACATAACTTTGAGGGCTGTGTGAATAAGCGGAAAGTTAGACTCATACATTTAAGAGCTACATATGTATTATGAATGTCACATGAATACTTTGCAATACAAGACAGATGGAAATCTTCAAGAATGCACGCACACCAGAACACACACACACACACACACACACACACACACACACACTTCATTTCTGAATTACACTGCCACATAAACACATTCTGTTTCTGACATAGACCAGCACCCCCAACCACTGTCACATAGATATCTTCCTCTTACACACACACACACACACACACACACACACACACACACACAGCCTCCCTCTTACAAAAGAACTACCCATAACTGTTGTCTCCCTGTCGTACATATACATACACAAACTCAACTTCTTCCTCTCTTTCTCAAGCATACATAACACATAAGAATATAAGATTTGCCATACACATGTACAAAGTCTCACACTTGCTCACATACACAAGCACGGTCTTCTCATGTCTCACACACACACAGAAACAGAATTTGAAAATTAGTAATCAATAAGAATACTTTTGCAAATTTTGTGTGCTTCATGAAGTATGTCTTTCCAGTCTTATTATAATGGTATAATCAAGTATGACTAAGATTGTGTGTGATTGGCTCCCTCTCGTGGCTGCAATCTGCAATACCTACTCTAGATTAAATTAAAGAACTAAAAAAATACTGCTCCTGTCCTCAGCAAGAGCTAAGCATTATAGTAGAATTATTGAACAGGTATATTTCCCCTATGTATGATATGATGTAAGAATTATAGTGACAATAGTAGTAAAAGCCCGTCCAAGGATGGGGAAATACTGAGAAATGTAGGAAGTGCATAACTGAGATGTGTGGTAGAAGAATCACACCCCATCCCTTCTTTTCCCTTGTCTCCCCTTCTAAAGCCCCTTTGATCTCCCATCCCGCTTTCACTTCCCCTCACTCACCCTGGTTCCCTGCCTACGAACCTTTGCCTCCCCCTAGCTCTCCTCTTCCTCCTCCCACGAACCCCTCACTCACCCTGGTTCCCCCATGATCCCCACATTCACCCTGGTTCCCCCATGAACCCTTCATTCACCCTGGTTTACTCCCTCCCTCCACCCACCACAAACCTTTTATTTTTTATCTCTGATATTTACTTGTGTTTATATTTCATCTATGTGCTATTAATATTTTTCATATATTTTACTGTTTTATATATGATTTATGCTTTATGTATTTTATGTGTGATTTTAGAAATTGAAAATGTATTAAAAGTTTTTATGCAAATGTTCTAAACCGTTATGATGGAACCCACCAAATGACGGTATACAAAAACTTGTAAATAAATAAAATCTACTTATGTGCATGATCCCAATATGCACATCGGGCTTTTAAAATTCACCTTTACCTGAGTTCATCATATAATAAATGCATAGTAGCTTGTTCTCCAGTTCTTGAACAGGTTGGTCTTGGTCTAAGGATCTAATAATGATATCTTTAATGTTTTAACCACATGAATAATCAAACCTCAAAGGTTCAAGCATTGACTTAAAGCCCCTCAATATGTACCAGTGTTTTATCATATTATTACAGATCTGTGAAGAAAACACTGTATACCTCAATATGCAAGCCTGTTGAATTGATTTTTCCCTATGCATTTGTTGTGATAATAGTTCTTGGTTAACATAAAGAGCCAGATGGTATGCTTGTTTCACAGACTGAAAAGTATACCTTCTATTGAGGAAGTGCTCCACCATAATTTTGGCCTGGTGCTTATATTCCCCAGTATCACATCATAACCGCCTAAGTCTTAGGAACTGTCCTACAGGAATATTCTTTTTGAACTCGGTAAGATGGATGCTTTAATATAATAATACGTTGTTCTTCTCTGGCTTCCTGAAAATGCTTGTTTTAAAGGAGTTAAAATCTTTTTTAATCAACATGTCCAAAAACAAATTTCTTCCCTGTGAAAATTCAATGTGAAACACAAACATGTACTCTGCCTACTCAACCATTGATGGAATTGCTGAAGAGATGACACAGACTCTTTCCAAAGGGCAAATATATCATCAATGAATCTCTTCCAGTAAACCATATTCTCATCACAGACACTCCCATAGATATATTGTGCTTTATAAGAGGTGACAAAAATATTAGCCATATCGGGGGCCATGACAGCCTCATAGCCTTTCCTTGTATTTGCAAGAATTAACAACCCTGAAAAGCAAAATAATGTTTATTTAGGGCCAATTGAGCTAATTCTAAAATATATGCAATTGATAATATCTGCGGCTGAATTTACTGTAAACGAACCTGTTCAATGGTCACCAAAGCTTGATCTTGAGGTATTACCATGTATAGCAATTCAATATCAAATGTCGCTAATATCATATCTGGGACAATCTTAAATTTATTCATTATATCAAATTAAAATTGAATGGAGTCTATTATTCTGAAGTAAATCGCTCTGGTATTAATACAAGTGGATGCTATACTTATGTCAATAGCGTCACATTTTAAATTTCACATTCATTCTAATTAACAAGATGGCCGCAATCATTTGGTGAACACTGATGGAATGAAGTGAGTTGGTGACATGTAACATTTCTACCAAGAGGAAAATATAATCCATCATTTATGCTTTACAGATAATTCCTTTGGCAAGTTATAAGTTGCAGCAATGCAAGAATGTGTAAGATGTATGAATAAGCCCCTAAATCAGAAGATTGAAACATGTTATTGTGTCAGGCATTTGCCGAGTAAAAGGGAAGTATTATTTCACTTGTTTTATTTGTATATTAAAAATTTCATGAAAAATGACATGGTGATTTTCAGCAGACCAATGATTAATTATGACCTGTAGTGTAGGAAAATTTTAAAAAATTACAAACCTATTCATGGGTGAAATGAAGGTCTTTCATATATATTTTTTTCATTTTATTAAAATATATTAATCGCTTAACACATATTCGGTCTAAGCGATTTACAGATATAACATTCATAATGTAAAAACATAAAAAAACAATTAAAATACAATTAAAATATCCATAATTGTGCTGCATTAAGAAGAGTGAATAAGAAAAAGAAAATTATCAAATTCTCTTTAGTGATTGATTAATTTGTGCATTTGATTGAAGAGATTCTTCGATTTGGCTGGTATAGACCAGACAGTGGATAGATCCAGTCCCTGGGACTGTTATCAGAAGGAGTACTTAGAGTTTTTAAAGCTGTTCTGTAAGTGTAGGAGTTTAGTCAGATTGGATAGTGACTGTAACTAAGCAGGGTCTGAAGGGCACACTTTGAACCTCATGGTTCAAAGCACGATGCTCGGGCCCCAGCAGGGGAGGAGGGAGGAAACACCAGATGCACTGCAAGGCCGCTGTCCTTTTCCTTCTCCTCCCTTTTGGCCGATAGGAGCCTGTGAGTGAGATGGTCTGTGGTGGTGGTGGTGGTGGTGGGGGGGGGGGGAGTGGGGTTTGGCAAGAAAAAAGTAAACTGGTAATCACAGAGTAGGGGGAAGAGAATGAAATGACCAGAGATCAAGAGGGGGAGTGAGTGAACCAGAGGAAGCTGGGGAGTGAATGAGTAAACTGGGGATGGAGGGGGCGTAAGTGAAGGGTTTGAGGTGTTGGGGGAGAGAGTGAACCAAGGTGAGTGAGAATTTTGGGAGGAGGGAGTAAACCAGGGTGAGTGAGGGGTTCGTGGGGGAACCAGAGAGAGTAAGAGGCTGGTGGGGGGAACTAAGGTGAGTGAGAGGTTTGGGGGAGGCAGGAAACCAGGGTGACTAAGGGGATTGAGTAGAAGAGGAATTGAAAGAGGGAGAGTGATGGGGGGAAGTGGGTGAACCAGGGGAAGTGGAGGAATGAGGAATAAGCGAACCGGGGTAAGTATGGGGTTCGTGGGGGTGGTGGGAGGGAGTAAACCAGTAAAATATATGAAAAATATTAATAGCACATAAATGAAATATAAACACAAGTAAATATCAGAGATAAAAAATAAAAAGTCAAATAAAATTACTGTATAAAACTAATAAAATAGTGCAGTTTCTGAACTTAAATTAAAAGACAATTCAATTATAAAAGGAGGCAGTAATCTTTTTGCTAATAAAAAAGTTAACTGAACGGTGTATTGCTTGAGAGTGAATGTCAATGTGTTTCGGAGTATGCCTTCCTTTAAAAGCTGGTGAGATACACGCGTGTCTCCTGCAGCAGGCACATCTCAGAAGTTTGTAAAAAGGGGCGGGCATGGTCATGGGCATGGTCTGGACGGGGCAAGGGCATTTCCGGGCGTGAAGCTGAGATGTGCACGTACCTATGCAATCCAGCGTGCGCCGAGGCTCCCTGCCGCATAACTTTACTTTTGCTATGGATGCCATTTAACTTATAAAATAAAACGAGGCAGATCTGTGGGGATTTAAGGGTCGAGGTTAACTGGGGGGAATAAAGACTATTAAATCAGGTGGGGTTTGGAGGGCCTATCTCTTAACTGAGTGAACTGGGGATGAACTGGTAAAATTGGAAATGGTGCCAGCATGCGCTCCTTTTAAAATCCTCCGATTTAAGTGATAGATGGCATTTGTGTGCACTTGCCCATGCACACTTAAACTTTCGCACACGTGCACATGGTCAGGCTATTTTGTAATGTGTGCACATATATACACACAAGGTTATAAAATAGCCACATATATGGGTTGTGGGCCGACAAACACTTGCACATGTGTGCCCATGCACAGGTTTGAAAGTTACCATCTTACGTTACAATCTGATCGCATGACTTCTTTGGATGAACTTTTCAATTTAAACAAGACTGGAACTGTAAATCTAACAGGGTCATTTTTCAAGTCACTTTAGGGCCTTATTATGCATGTTAGGGATTTATCGCATGCGATAAATATCACAATGCAAATGTATATGCAAATTCTACATTGAGTATGCAAGTGGGAGGAGAGTGGGAGGAGTTAATTGTAAAGTAGGGTCTCCTACCACAGAATGTGCTACATTAGTGCACAGTAAATCAAGATTTAACTCCAGAAATAACTACACCTATTTTTTTGGGCGATACAGGCAAATAAATCTTTTATTGCAAGTACATGGCCGTTAGCATGATTTGCGGCTATTACCTCACGCGATAAAATGAGGCTTAATAGCAAAAACATTGACCACTCCCTCCTGGACCATTAAATACACCTGTTCATACCTGGCCAGCCTTCTTAGACCCATTATGTTTGTGGCAAGTGTACTTGTGAGGGGATACTGGATATTTGAGGAGGATCGCCACAGCCAACAACAAGAAGAAGGAGAAGAAGAAGAACACCACAACATCTACCAGAATAGGCAAAGGACATTCCCACCCCTCCTAGGGAAGTCCCTGCACCAGAGGCTGAGCCACTAGCCCTGCAGGGAGAGCATCAGGGCCCACAACAGCGTTTGCCACGCAGGTGGCTATGGCGGAGGAAATACAGGAAAGTTCTTTGCTAAGCATGCCTGAAAAATATGTTAAGAAGGGATTGCCTCGGCTCTCAGGCTTTCCTGGAATTACAGGAGGAAATAAGAGGGGATCTGGATCCAGTCTCGAAATGGTCTTATGCTATACTTGGCCTCACAAATTATTGGCCATCCTGCATTTCCTGGCATCCGGATCTTTCCAGGGGAATGTCCCAGAGCACTTTCTCACACTGTCTGGGCCAAGTCATAGAAGCAGTATCCAACCGCATTGATCACTACATAGCATTCCCTCGGGATAGGCAGGTCTTGATGGATATCAAGAGAGGCTTTTACGCCATTGCACACTTTCCCAATGTAGTGGGAGGTATTGACTGCACTGACATAGCCATCATCCCACCACGTAACAGGGAGGAGATCTTTCACAACAGAAAGCTCTTCCACTCCCTCAGCATGCAAGTGGTCTGTGACGGACGACTGTGCACCCTCAGCGTCGTGGCCAGGCACCCAGGAGCTGTGCATGATTCTTTTATAGTTAGGGAATCGGGCCTCTTTGAAGAATTTGAGGATGGCCTCTACGGTGATGGTTGGCTCGAAGTAAGGCACATGCTTCTTTCGCTATTTACTTTCTGGCTCTGTGTTTCCATAAGGACATTGGGGGGGGGGGGGGGGGGGGGGAATTACAGCATTGTTTAAAAGACAAATGCCTAGTACTGTTAGGTGTACACACTAGAGTGCCAGGGCCTGGCTTTCTCTCCCCATGATGGAGAGACCTGCTAATGTTGTGTTCCCACATGATGCTTTTGCCACAAAGCTTTGTGAGTGGGCAGCCACTACACACTTTCTAAGGCTTCACTCAATAAATTTGTCCTTTCCAAGCCTCACATTTCCAGCCGTAGAAATGTGTTGGGTTTCTCAGGTACTTTAGTATCCATATTGCTGTGACTGCCAGATTGTGTGTGGCTGGTTAGTCATTGGTCAGCCAGGATGTCAGCCATAGTTCGTCTTGTTAAATCCAAAGCTGCAGCATGTCCATGATTTGCACAATCATCTTCAGTGTGTCAGCTCAGACCAATTTGTATCTGGGAGGACATATAGTGAGCAGTCAGGAACTTGCGCTATCATACCACGAGGTTGAAGGTTATTGGCATGTGGCAGCTGTGATGTACAGCTCCAGGGTTTGATGAGGGCTAGAAAATGGTGCCCTTTGCTTCTTTATGAGTGACAGGCACACAGTTGTTACGAGCACCATTGCAGTTAGCCATTCTGGAAGAGCTGAGACAGAATAAGCAAGTCCTAAACATAGTGTGTGAACTTCAAAAGTGCCATGCACTTTGTGTATGAAAATAGTATTTGAAGGGACATGCTAACATAGAGGTAACCTTACGCTGTGTTATTACATGCTGTGTCTTGCCATTGAAATCTCCAAGTCACTGTGGGGTGAATGATGCAGCCATTCTGTGGTTTTGCGCAGGAGATTCAGGATATGGTTGCCGGACCTGGCTTCTCACCCCCGTTCCAATTTCCAACACGCTGATGGAGATGAGGTACAATGAGGCCTTATGTTCAATTCGCTGTGTTAGAGAATGTACCTTCGGAGTTCTGAAAAGTAGATTTCGCTGTTTGGCCAAAACAAGGGGAGCTTTATTGTATGTGCCACCCAGAGTAGCAGATATAGTTCTGCTCTGCTGTGTATTCCATAATCTCACCCTATACCATGATCTACCAATAGAGATACTTCAGGAGCTACCCCAGGATCCCCCATGTCCCCCCCCCCCCCCCCCCCCCCCCCGCAGAAGCCCAGAACACCATTCTGAGTGGCAGCCAGCTTTGCCAAAGCCTTATACAATGCCACTTTGCCTGTTAGCACTCAGCTACCCCTTCCCATTCCATGTAAGAGAGCTGAGCAGAATGTTTGCATCAGCTCTTCTCTTGAGAATCTTTCTTTCACTCAGGCTTCCTCTGTCTGGGTCCGTGTGTAAGGAAACCAGTTATGCCTAGTTAGCCTTCATCTTGACAATGCTGCAATTGACTGTACTAGAAAAAGTGTACTCCAAGTAAAGAGAACAACAAATACGTGTGGCTGTCCTATAGTTTTCTGAATGATTGTGAGTGTAAAACTGCCATGTCTCTATATAGTGTTTGTGTTGGCCTGGCAACACAGTGTATAGAGCTTGCCCTAGCTTGCAGCATTTGGCTGGCAGGCCCTACCCCTTGCATACAGTCCTAGGCCTCACATGTGGGCGAGATGCATCGGTCTGGTGGGACTTCAGCAGGTCTGGGAACATGGAGGCCACCAGCTTTAGAATTCAGGCCAGGTAACTCAGAAATGTGAATGTACATTCTAATGCTACAGGTTGTAAGTAAAAAATATCTTTTTCAAAGTACACATTTAACTTGATCATTCCATAGTGGGCATCCATGTCCTTCAGACGTTTTGCACCTATACATGGGATGCATTGTGTCAGAAGGGCCGGTAAAGACACTAATCCCAGCACTGCATCATCTGTGGTAGAGCACCACCAGACACCAGACATCAGAGTGCTCATCAAGCAGGCATGCAGTTACAGTCTTTCCTAAAATGCATGTCAAGGATAGTGTCATTCCCACAATGCTCTCAGGTCTTACCAAGCCAGCATACCTGTTTGTGGTTGGGTGCAGCCATACACAGATGTACCCTGCTCCAGCTACCTAGGCTAACTGTCAACTACATTGTTCAAATGGGGAGGCCCTTGTCTCTTGTGGTGTCATATTGGTTATGTGAGCTTCTCAGGGAGGTTACACAAAGATGCTGTTCTGACTGTATGTAGGCACGATAGCGAATCATATGTTGTCATTCCTTCACCTGTATTAGAAAGTGACCTTGCAATTGTCAAGGTCACAAAATAGTTTATAAGGCCTCTAAAAGCACCCACATGTCTCTTAATCAAACCTTCCCTACCTTTAACCCACTACAAAGGTGTGTTAGAAGCAAATAGCCTAGCCAACTATGGAGATGTGACACTGCTGTACGGCCCTTGGCCTGTCCAGCTCAGGACTAGTCAGTTTGGGCAGCTGGATATATGTACCTAGAAATTGTGCAGAGTTGTGTATTTGAAGCACCAGCTATTATTTGTTCCACTCCTTATGCTATCTGTGGGCACCCTTAAAGCACATAGGCTGAGGATTCCTGGGGTGAGCAGTGTGCAGAAAGAGCAGAGCTATGGGTGAGTAATCCACTATCAGGTGGTTTAGGATTAGACGCCCTGAGTTGAGGCCCCCAGGGAAGAGTAGCTGTCCTATAGGCTATATCTCATGTGGTGTTTGTCACTGTAGCAGTTTGTGGTGAGGAAGCAGGGTCGAAGGAACCACTAGGCGAGCTAGGCCTGTGCTTAGGGTGCCGAGTGGTAGGGGCCGCCTACCGTGGTGCTCTGCCTCCCCCCCCCCCCATGGCACCCTCCTGACGCCTCCCTGGTGCTCCAGCAGAGGGCCCGGGAGCGATCTGCTGCTCCCGAGCCCTCGGCTGCCACTAACCAAAATGGTGCCGGTGCCCTTTAGCCCCTACAATGTGACAGGGGCCAACCAATGGCACCGGTAGCCCCTGTCACATGGTAGGGGCTGAAGGTCACCAGCGCCATTTTGATTAGTGGCATCCGAGGCCCCGGGAACAGCAGATCGCTCCTGGGCCCCACCAGGTGAGTTTTCTTTTTGGGGGGAAGGAGTCTGGGCTGTGACCGGGGTGGGGGTGGCACAACCGGGGGGGGGGGGGGGCAGCGCAAGGCTGAAATTGCCTAGGGCGCCCAATCCCCTTGCACCAGCCCTGTGAGCAAGGCAGGTGTGCTGTCAATATCTCTATCCTCAGCTCAGTGGCTAGTCTTATGCCTAGAAAAGGTGCTGCCAGTTGTGAACTACAGGAGCCTACAAGCTGCCAGAAAGCTGAATGAAGAGGCCTACTGATCCCGAGGTCTCATGTGTTGGCCATTATGGCTTATGCGCTTTCTGTGTTGATCTCTTGCAAGACACCTATTTAGTGCCACCTAAGGCCTTGAGGGGCTCATGTCAGTATCTCAGCGAAAGTATGTCTCATATATGTCTCTGTACAAAAACCTTTGCACCTGATTACACAATAAAGAAACTTAATGTCTCTCGGAAGTGGTGATCTGGCTGAACAGACATAAATTAAAACTTAACCTGGCCAAATCTGAGCCCCTCAGATCAGCAGGCATGGAAAAATGTTTGATGGTGTGTTAGGTTTAATGCACTTGTATATTAGTCCATATTAATGTTAGCACACAGTTTGTATCAGTTACTGATGTGACAACATAATCTGAATATTTTTCCTTTGGTGAGTAATAAGGGGAAACACTTCAGTTCAACCTAGCCAGTTATTTCAGAGATTACCTTCAACCAATGTAGTATGAATTTGTTTTAGTTAATAAACTTAGGTATTTTGGGGGATTTTTCTTTTGCAGTCTATCTCCAAAAACCACAGATAACATATTCATCATCATACACTGTGACATGATTTCTGAAACATATTTGTATTTTTATAGCTATTTTCTACATTTCTATCTCTATATAATAAATATATATTTGATGGAGTGCCAAGTTCTGTCCCTTAAAAGTATTTCTGCCTTATAAAAATGGCAGCAGTGACTTCAGTTAGTCTGAGCAGCCTTAGTGTGTGGGCAAGGGGGTGGGGGGAAAGGGGGAAGCTGATAGGGGGACGCTGATATGGAAAGGGGGAAGCTGATAGGGGGACGCTGATAGGGAAAGGGGGAAGCTGATAGGCAATAGATGGTTAGTGGAGAGGGGGTAACGTTGGGCAATGGGTGGATGAGAGAGAGAGGAAGGATGATACCGGACAAGAAATGAAGCAGACGATAGAGGAGGATGTAGGACAAGGAGCAGGTGGGAGAGAAAGATGGAAATGTAGGGCAAGGAGGGGTTGGAGAGAGAAAGGTGAATGCAGGCTATGGAGTTCGTATGGTTGAAAGGAGGATGCAAGAAAATAGTGGGGGAGAGAGAAAAAGGGGGACCTAGGTCAAGCAGTGAGGAGGGAGAGAAAAAGGGGGATAGATTGGAGAGGGGGATGTTAGGCAAGAGTTGAGGGGGGAGACAGAAGGAGGTGATGAGTAGGAGGGGAGCGAGAGGGGCGTGCTTGCTTAATCCACTCCACCAGAGGGACAGTTGTACATTTCTTGCCAAAGGAGAATGCATTATACTGGAGCAACCACTGGTAAGTTAAAGTGGGGTGTAATTCTCAATATCTGCCCTGGGCACAGGAAAGCTGGTCCCAGCACTGGTCACATACAAACCAGCTAATTAATATGCAAATAGGGTTAACAAACATTGTATTAGGCAACATGACATACATTAGCCCCTTAATAATGCAAAAATGCTACTTCATCTCCCTAAGGTGGAGTTAACTTTCTCCATTATTCTCCAGGGGCTAACACAAGGCCCAATGCGGGCCCTAATATCCTCCGGACTCCCCCAAGTCTGGAAGATTCCTGTCGAAAGAAGAAGGACTCTGGAATCTAGAAAATCCCCTCTGACGTCATAGAGCACTCCTGAGTCCAGAAGATTGCCTTCCTCAGAGTCAGAGACCGTGGAGTCCAGAAGATCCCCCAAAGTCAAGTTATCCTCCTAGAGTCAAGGAACCTCTTGAGTCTAGAAGATTAACCCTGATGTTAAGGAGCCTCTCCCACCACAGCCAGAAGATTCCACTGGAGTCAAGGAGCACTCCAAAGTCTAGAAGATACCTCCTTGCTATGTACTGTGAGGCTGATCTCTTCACCCCTAGCTTACCCCTCAGATATCCAGGAAGTATGATGAGGGCATACGGGCATGCTCCTTCATCCTGCCTCACTGACAAAATGGCATCCAAGATCACTAGATGCTATTGTAGGTGCATAAAGTCACCATTTTTTCCACAGCACCAGTGAGGCTGGATAAAGGAAAGCTCCTTCCTGCCCCCACTGTTCTTCCTGGACCTTTGAGGAGACAAATCAAGGGTTGGGGGATTGGCCTTATGGGGTTCACTGTTTTATTCAGAGGATGGCAAGGAATCATTGACTCAGAGAGAAGAGGTGCTTCTTGACTCTCGGGGTAGGATAGGGATCTTCTGGAGTTGGGGATGGGGTGCAAGAAACATTGCAAACCACATTATGCCTTGTGTTACTGGTGGGGGTAACATGGGCTTTAATTCCTGAAAACCCTCAGGTTTAATGTCCTTTGGTACATTAGATATTTAAAATGGAGTTTTCCTGCAGATAACACCCATGTTATTGGACAATTTTATCACAGCTTAATCCATTGACCTCATAATATGATATACATCAGTTTAATTGTGCAAGTGCTGTAGCTGTGTATCTGCAGTGGGACAGTTTGCAATATTTTTATTTTCACAGGTTACATGCTCTTTTACATATACTTTAAGTCTCCGTTGCAACAAAGCTTAGTGATGAAAGACAGCATCCTGCAGGTAGACACTTTCACTTTGTACTTTGCCCTACCTACATCCTACAGGAGCCTTTGCTGTTTAGCTTGTTTGAATTCTTTACTTTTACTTCCTTTCTTGTTCATATGGAGAAAAGGAAGGGAAAGGCCAGGTTTTTCCCTCTGAAGACACCATGAATGTGAATGGCTTTCTGTTGTAACACCGTGAGATCAGAAGCATATCCGCTGGCTGGGCAAGCAAGGTACAGACTCTGGGCTGTTGCGGTTGATGCTAGAGCAGTCACTGAGACCTGACCCTCTTCCACAGGGGGAAGTTCAAGATTTAAAAAAAACAACCCAGAGTGTATTAAAAAGGTTGATCTGATCCTTAAGGATAATGCTTGAATACAGAGGTAATTGGAAAGCATGAAAAACTATCTGAAGGAGAGAATTTTAAGAGAGAATGACTTTCCAATGGTTACAAACATTTTGGTTGTACAGCAATCAGGCCAATACAGTACAACCCGCGTTTGGACACACGTTTTCGATGTGCTAGCTTTACCCCTTATTCAGTAAGGGGTAATAGCACGTCGAAAACGCGCAACCAACCACCCGAAAATAATAGCGCCCGCAACATGCAAATGCATATTGATGGCCCTATTAGTTATTCCCGCGTGATTCAGTAAGTAAAATGTGCAGCCAAGCTGCACATTTTACTTCCAGAAATTAGCGCCTACCCAAAGGTAGGTGTTAATTTCTGCCAGCACCGGGAAAGTGTACAGAAAAGCAGTAACACCTCCGACTTAATATCATGGCAATATTAAGTCGGAGGTCCCAAAAGTAAAAAATAATTTAAAATAATTTAAAAAAAATTTAAAATCAGCCTGCGGCTCACGGGTTGAAAACCGGACGCTCAATTTTGCCGGCGTCCAGTTTCCAAACTCGTGGCTGTCAGCGGGTTTGAGAACCGATGCCGGCAAAATTGAGCGTCGACTGTCAAACTCGCTGACAGCCGCTGCTCCTGTCAAAAAAGAGGCGCTAGGGATGCGCTAGTGTCCCTAGCGCCTCTTTTTACCATGGGCCCTCATTTGAATACTAAATCATGCGCACAAGAGAGTGGCTGGTGCGCCCGCCGGAAGATCGGGCACTCGCCCGCTCTCCCACGACTTTTACTGTATCGGCCTGAATGTAAGAAATCTATGAATGATGCAAATTTCTTAGTGTTCCACCTATTCTCAAAGCTTGTTTTCTGCCATCAAAAGTTCCACAACAAACTGAAGATAATGTAGACCCAGTATTCGATTTAGCACAAGAGCTTGAGATGCCTGATTTTGCTGTTTCACAAAGTACAACCTAGGTAGTTATCTTTCTTTTGGGATCTTATTATCACCTTTTTTTTCAGAAATTTGAATCGCTATATCTGGGTTTAAAAATTCAACTTTACTTAGATGTACCATTTACAACTCATTCAAAGAGGAAGACACTTATAGTTTTGAAGCAAGATGGGTAGCGGGAGCCAAATTTATTTTGAACTACCCTTGCATCTTTAAATTTAAATTTTGATGGACATCTATTTTGGGACCAAATTGTCTTTATTTCTATAGAAAGAATAGCTTTCTACTCTCATCTCTCTCTGACTCTTCTATTTCTGGTTCTAGTTCAATTAAAAAAAAAAAATATATACCGAAAGGAATAAATATTGAAAGCAAGCTTTTCCAGTCTATCTGTAGTGTGTTTATAAGTGCTGATAATAATTATCATGCTTAAAAGTCCATTTTCGGCTGTGGATATTCAGTGGCACAACTGCACTTTACAATATATCAGACTATCTAAGGTTATCTGGCTAACTTTAGGTCTGCTCTATGGCATGACCAGAGTTAGCTAAATAACTTATTTGGCTAAACTTTAGCTGGATAATGAGTTATCCGGTTAAAATTTAGCCAGCTAAGTGACTAAAGTATTCAAAATCATCATTTAGCAAGATAATTTGTAAGTAATCTGGCTAAATGCCTTTGAATACGGACCTCTTATCTAAATAAAGGTTTCCACAGTGAGTTAAGTCATCTAGCTGTAATCATCACATACCAATTATTTTCCACCCCACCCATATTTCAAATATCCAAACTTCATAACAAGTGTGTTACGCGTGCTGCCAGCGGCAGCACGCGTAACACACTTGTTATGAAGGTTAGAGGGCCGTGCCCTGCGGCACGGCCCTCTAACCTTTTCAGGTGGACTCCAGCTTCTGGCTCCTCTTCGCTGGCGGTGGTGGTGACTGCCAGCTCCGACCTCGGGTTCTCTCCGGTGCCTCCGGCCCTGCCACACCACCCAGTGTTGCTAGCCAAGATGTCCCCATTCGTTGGGTCTCTCCGCGTGGTCCATGGAGAGATGCAGCCATCAGCGCCGTGCATCATTGATTCTTTTAAAGGACCCACAGCAGGAACCTGGCCACGGTTCACGGGCCACGGACCAGCAAATAAAAGCTCAGGCCTCGTTCCATAGCGTTGCCTTTGCAACAGGTCTCCTCATATTCCGAGTACTCATTGCTGATCCTAGAATCGTCTCATCATTGTGTTCCTGTTTTCCTGTGGTTCCCGGTTCCTGTTCTCCTAGTTCCTGTTTCGTCTATGTTTTGGACTGACTCTCTGGATTTGACCTCTGCTACGCCTGACTACACTTCAGCTTCTCTCCAGCCCTGGACCTTCGCTACGCCTGACTACTCTTCTGCTTCTCTCCAGCCCCGGACCTCCGCTATGCCTGACTACTCTTCTGCTTCTCTCCAGCCCCGGACCTCTGCTACGCTTGACCATGCCTGCCTTCTTCATGCCCTGACCACTGCCTTGATTGACTATGCCTGCCTTCTTCGTACCCTGACCCTTGCTTTGAACGACTACGCTACAGACTTTCCAGGGTCCAGATTTCTAAGTTGCTTTCCACAACTTCCACTCGCCGCCGGCTCTGATCCTAGCCTGTCAGTGACGCCTCTCTTTGCCTATCCTCTAGATGTGGACTTTCAAGGCTTTGGCCTTCCTTTGTTTGAGTGCCTTTAGTTCCTCATTGTTCCTTTGGTGCCTGAGTTCCAGTACCGAATCCAGTCCAGGATAGGACTACGCCATATACTGACTGCTGACTCTGGGCTGAATCACCTTTCATCTCTAGCTAATCTCGAGACCCACTTAAGTCCTGCTGCCCCAGCACCCAAAGGCTAAACCCGAGGGGAATGAGGGCTGGTATAGGTGAAGCTCCAGCAGCCTCTAGCTTCAGCCCACTCCTCCTGCTGATGGTGGGGATCCGTAGGTCCTCGCCTATGGGTTGCGTCATCCCCACCTCAGCCCACCTCTGACGCAACAGGTTGCAAAGGCCATGGACTCGGTGGAGCCGCATGCCCTTCAGATCATCTCAGGCCTGGCATCCAAGGTACAAGAACAGCAGCAGTTCCTTGAGGCATTGACCTCCTCCATGGATCGTCTTCACGCCTGGCTCGACACCCTTATGAATAATCCATCTCCTCCTCCTCCACAGACGCCTCCATCGATGCCTCAAGCCTTGTTGGCACTTCCAGCAACTCCAAGTTTCAATGGCGACGCCAGACTCTGCAGAGGGTTCATAAACCAATGCTACATGCAATTTGCTCTGCAGCCCTCCGTCTTCCAGGACGAGTTGACTAAAGTCATATTTATCCTGTCCCGCCTTGAAGGGAAAGCGCTGGCCTGGGCTTCTCCCCTGTGGGAATGCTTGGATTCCTTGTTGAAGGAACTGGCCCAGTTTGTGGCTGTCTTCAGATGGACCTTTGATGATCCTGGGCAACATGCCATGGCAAGCACCAGCTTGCTATACCTCCGTCAAGGACTAAGAAGTCTTTTTGATTATACCATTGAGTTTTGGACTTTGGCTACCGAGCTCGTTCGGCAGGAAGACTGCCTCCGAGCTATCTACCTGGACGGACTCGCTCCGCAGAAGAGATGAGTTGGCTGCATGGGAGCTTCCTTCCTCTCTGGAGGACCTTATAGATTTGGCAGGTCAAATTGACCATTGTCTTCAAGAGTGTCACCGGGAGAGTCGGATGCCCAAGAAGCCTTCGCGGGTTCGCTCCCGCTCACCACCAGTTACCAACCCTGTATCCTGCAGCGGCTGACACCAGAAGAGCACTTCCGGCGGAGACAAACCAGCCTGTGTCTGTATTGCGGAGCACCTGGCCACCATCTACAGACTTGCCCTATTCATCCGGGGTGCAACCTTTCTGGCCCCTCAATTGTCTGTACTGGTCACTTTAATCTGGGACTCCTGGGCCTTCCCATTCTTGCTCTGGTAGATTCCGGAGCAGGAGGTAATTTTATCCTCAAAGATCTTGTGCAGCTTTTGAGTATAAAAACCTGTTTGCTCGATACGTCTTTATGCATTGCTTCTATCTACAGAGAGCCGCTACCCGGCTGAATCTCCTTGACCACAGAACCTGTCCAGTTACGTACTGGGGCTTTATACATCGAGGAACTTGAATTATTAGTATTGGATAAGTCTATCCACCCTATAGTACATGGGCTCCTCTGGCTACAGAAGCATTATCCCCAATTCAACTGGGCCTCATTGCAACTAGCAGAGGGGGGGTCTCGCTTGCCATCAGTCCTGCCTCCAAAAAGTGATACCATCTCCTGTGGTTCCTTTGGCTACCACATCTTCTGGCGTACCTGCTCCGTATGCTGCCTATGAGGATGTGTTCTCTAAACAGAAGGCTGACCTCCTTCCGCCTCTCCAAAAGTTTGATTGCCCAATTGATCTCATTCCTGGAACCACACCTCCTTGTGGATGCACCTATCCTCTGTCGTTTCCTGAGACAAAGGCAATGACTGAATACATTCAGCAAAATCTTGCAAAAGGATTTATTTGCCCATCTACATCACCTGCTGGGGCGGGATTCTTTTTTGTGACCAAGAAAGATGGGTCACTTAGGCCGTGTATTGACTACCGTGGCCTAAACGCCATCACTCATAAGGATAAATATCCCTTACCCTGATTTCTGAATTGTTCAGCTGCCTTTAGGGTGCCTCCATCTTCACGAAGCTGGATTTATGTGGGGCGTATAACCTGGTGAGAATTCGTCCCGATGACATTTGGAAAACTGCTTTTAACACCAGGGATGGTCACTACAAATACTTAGTGATGCCCTTTGGCCTCTGTAATGCACCTGCAGTATTCCAACAAATGATGAACAAAATTTTTAGAAATCTATTGTACACTAAAGTCATGGCTTATCTGGACGACATCCTCATTTTTTCCAGAGATCTCGATACGCATCGCGCCGATGTATGAACTGTCTTCCAGCATCTTCGTGAAAACCATCTGTTTGCGAAATTGGACAAATGTCTGTTTGAAAAGTCCAGTTTGCCTTTCCTGGGCTATATAATCTTTCAGCAAGGCTTCTCCATGGACCCTGCTAAATAAAAGGGAATCTGGGATTGGCCACAGCCAATGGGACTCAAAGCGCTCCAGCGCTTCCTAGGATTTCTCAATTATTATCGTCACTTCATCCCACATTATTCGACACTGGCTGCTCCTCGGACAGCCTTGACTCGTAAAGTCCAAAACACTGGCTGCCTGAAGCCATTGCCACCTTTCATCGTTTGAAGGAAGCCTTCTAGAAGGGGTTTCTGTCTACACCACCCAGATCCGACTCGTCCATTTCTTGTTGAAGTGGATGCCTCCACTATTGGGGCTGGAGCTGTCCTAAGTCAACGCACTGCCTCTGGTACTGTAGTTCCTTATTCCTTTTACTCCTGTAAATTCTCAACGGCAGAGCAAAATTACAGCATCGGGGACCGTGAATTGCTCGCCATAAAGTTGGCTCTCAAAGAGTGGTACCCGTGGCTAGAGGGCGCACAACATAAATTTACGGTGTTCACTGATCATAAGAATCTGGAACATTTGAGTCAAGCATAACGTCTCAATGCCCGACAAGTTCAATGGGCATTGTTTTTCTCTAGATTTCATTTTGAACTCCGCTATTGCCCAGCCAACAAGAATCTCCGGGCAGATGCCCTATCACAGTCTTTTGAGCCTGAAGACATTCCAGAAGAACCAACCTGGCTTGTATCTCGTTGTCTGCCACTCATCCAGTTCCTACTGGAAAAATGGTAGTACCCCGACAACTCCGAGAAAGAGTTCTCCGCTGGGCACACGATTCCAAATTTGCTGGTCACCCAGGACAAGCACGAACCATGGCACTGCTCCAGCGGTTCTTCTGATGGCCTACCTTGGTCTCCGACGTGACCTTGGGGTCTTCTTCAACCGCTTCAAGCACTCGAAGAACCGTGGACTCACCTGTCTACAGATTTCATCATGGATCTGCCATCTTCTAAGGGTCACACCGTAATATGGGTCACCATAGACCGCTTTTCTAAAATGGCCCATTTGTACCTCTACCCGGGCCTACCATCTGCTCCAGAGCTAGAGCGATTGTTCTTCCACCATATTTTCAGACTGCATGGTTTACCCACGGATATAGTTTTAGATCACGGTCCTCAATTCATTGCCAGGTATTGGTACTCGCTCTGCCGAAAATTTGGTATTAAACATCAGCCTTACGACCGCCTATCATCCCCAGGCCAACGGGCAAGCCGAACGGATGAACTGCTCTTTGAAGGCTTTCCTGCGTGCTTACATCAATGACTGACAAGATAACTGGTCAGACCTCTTATCTTGGGCAGAGTTTTCTCACAACTCTCACATCGCCATGGCTACTGGAACATCCCCATTTTCAATCGTCTATGGGAAACAACCACGACCACCATTACCCATACCTCTATCTGTGCCATTCCCTGTGGCACAGGCTACTGTGGATGCCCTTAAGACACTATGGGAACAGACAAATCTTCCCCTGCATCAGGCCACTGTGGATGCCCTTAAGACACTATGGGAACAGACAAATCTTCCCCTGCATCAGGCCACCTCCCGGGCCAAGAGAACTGCTGATAGTCGATGCCGCTCAGCTCCTGAATTCTTTCCTGGCAAGAAAGTCTGGTTAAGTACCAGGTACATCTGACTTCAAATTGCATCACAGAGATTTTCTCCTAGATTCATCAGGCCTTTCCCTGTTACCCGATGCATCAGACCTGTTACATACCAGCTTCGGCTTCTCCCTACACTGGGGATACATAATACATTCCATGTATCGCTTCTAAAGCCTCTGATTCTGTCTTGGCCTGCCCGGAAAGCTCCTGAGCCACCTCTTTTGGTGGCAGAAACTGATATGACGTACAAGGTCCATGAAGTCCTAGATATCCATCGTAGGGGCTGACGTTGAGAGTGCCTCCTTTCCTGGGAGGGATAAAGACCCAAAGAAAATTTGTGGGAGCCAGCTCGAAACATCCTGGATAAGAACCTCCTCTTGAACTTCCATCGTGCCCATCCGGGCAAACTCCGACCTCCAGGAGGGGGGCGTAAAGGGGGGGTACTGTTAAGCTTGCCACCTGTGGGAGACCCGTGGCGCTGCCCTCTCACTCCAGCTCCTGGCTCCTCTTCGCTGGTGGCAGTGGGCCACCAGCTCCAACCTCGGGTTCCCTCCGGTGCCTCTGGCCCTGCCACATCACCAAGTGTTGCTAGCCAAGATGTCCACATTCGTCGGGTCTCTCCGTGTGGCCCACGGAGAGTCATCGCCATCAGCACCACACCCCTTCCTAGGCGCGCGCACATCATTGATTTTTTTAAAGGGCCCGCCGCGGGTATCTGGCCGCGGACCCGGATGCTGACGTCAGACTCTTCAGCGTATAAAAGCTCAGGCCTCGCTCCATAGCGTTGCCTTTGCAACAGGTCTCTTCTTACTCCTCGTACTCATTGCTGATTCTAGAATCGTCTCATCGTTGTGTTCCTGTTTTCCTGTGGTTCCCGGTTCCTGTTCTCCTAGTTCCTGTTTTGTCTATGTGTTGGACTGGATTTGACCTCCGCTACACCTGACTACACTTCAGCTTCTCTCCAGCCCCGGACCTCCGCTATGCCTGACTACTCTTCTGCTTCTCTCCAGCCCCGGACCTCCGCTACTGTTATTATTTAGGAGAGTTGTGGGGTGGATCTTGGACCGGTGGCAGATGACCACGCCCCCGGGGGGGAAGATCCCGAGAGGGCCCACCGGTCAGGCTCAGACTTAGGAGACAGACACACACTAGTTCTTTTATTGACAGTATACTGAACCACCAGAGGTGGCAGTAGTGAACTGGAATTCCCGGCTGGGCTGTAGTCCATCAGATACTGGAATAGCGATCCTGGAGGCTGAGCTGTAGAGAAAACTGAAATATAGCGAGTAGGCAGGGTATTCAGAGTTTATGGACAGAACCTGATGGTTACACTCACACAATGTCTCATAGAAGCCCAGGAGCTGGAATGAAGTATGCCCTCAAGGAGCGAGTACCTGGTTCCAGGAAAAGCTCTGAGAGAGTGATGGTAACTCACAGATGTAGTAGGTAGTGATGGCTTCCAGGCAATAGTGAATTCCGAAGAAGTCCGGGAACGAGGGCCCTCGAGGAGCGAGTACCAGTTCCAGACTGCAACCTACAAAGTAAGAGAGAATGAGGCCCCTGAAGAGCGGGTACCCCTGGTAAGTCCGAGGAGGCAGAGTAGCGTAGATAGAACGAATCCTTTCCTTGCTAACTCGAGTTGTTAGCAATACAGAGACCTTTAAATATCTGAAGCGGATGACGTCATCTCAGGGGGATGCCCCCAAGGTTCGCGCCACTTCTGGTACTTGAGGCGGGGCTGTGCCACGTGCGCGCCCCTAGGCATCAGGTCATCATGGCGGATTACGCGTCAGGCCGGTCTGGGGACGCCGGACGAGGACGGCCGAAGGGCGCCACAGCAGCCAGCCTTCCATCAATCCTGGAGGGAGTTGCCAATGCGGTAAGGTGGGCGGAGTGGATACGTCGGGCAGTGATGGTCACAACAGTACCCCCTTTAAAGGGCGATCTCTTCGGGTACCAGGTTTAGGTTTTGAAGGATGCGCAAGATGGAACTGATGAAGCATCTCTTTGTCCAGGATATTGGCCTGAGGCTCCCAAGAGTTTTCTTCGGGGCTGAAACCTTCCCACTTGCGTCTTTTACAAACATCCAGAATCTCTTCGACTTTGTATTCTAAGTCGTCTTCTGCATTGATGACAGGTGGATCTTGAGTCTTGGAAGAAAATTCGCTGAGTATGAGTGGTTTCAACAGTAAAACGTGGAATGCGTTATGAATGTGGAGACCAGGTGGTAGCTTCAGACGATAGGTGACATTGCCAATACATTGAAGAACTGGGAATGTTCCCACGTAGCGAGAATCAAACCGAGAGGAGGGTAGTTTGAGTCTGAGGTGCTTGGTTGACAACCAGACCTTGTCTCCTGGCTTGAAGACACATGGTGCACATCGTAGTACTTCTTAGCACGGTCACTCGCTTTGACTAGCATGTCCGTTGTCTGAACCCACAGTTTATGGATATCATCAGCAGTGGATTGAGATGCTGGGGATGTCACTGAGAGCTTCAGTGGAAGTGGAGGTTTTGGAGAATGTCCAAAGACCACTTCAAAAGGTGACAGTCCAGTAGATGTTGCTGGATGAGAGTTGATGGCGAATTCAGCCCATGGAAGCAATTCGGCCCAGTTATTTTGTTGGGACGTGACATAGGCTCATATAAACTGCTTCATTGTACGATTCATCCGTTCTGTCTGGCCATTCGACTGCGGATAGTAAGCTGAGGTGTAGTCTAGAGTGATGTCAAACAACTTGCACAAAGCATTCCAGAATCGTGCCATGAATTGGGACCCACGGTCAGATACGATGTGTGAAGATAGGCCGTGGAGGTGGAATATGTGTGTTATGAAGAGCTTTGCAAGCTCCAAGGCTGAGGGTATGCTAGGGAGCACCACGAAGTGTGCCATCTTGCTAAAGCGATCCACAGTCACCCAGATGGTGTTTATTCCTCCCGAAGTAGGTAAATCGACTACAAAGTCAGTAGCGATGTGCGACCAGGGTCGATCCGGGACCTGGCAAAGGTTGCATTTGACCCCACGGTGGTCCAGAGGGCCGGTTTGTTCTTGGCGCAGTTGGTGCAAGATGCCACGTAGGAATAGGTATCCTTTTTGATGGTAGGCCACCAATACAGCTCCTGTATCCTGAGCAGCCAGCCAGCTTGGAATCGTGTGCCAGAAGAGCACTTTCTTCTTGAGGTTCTTTGGAACGATAGTCTTTCCAACGGGCACAGACTGAGTGGATGTCAAGAGGATTTTCTTTGGGTCAATTATGTGCTATGGCTCATCAGGCACATCCTCTGAATGAAATGAGCGTGACAGTGCATCTGCTCTGGTGTTTCGATCTCCAGGGAGGAACTTGAGCACAAAATCGAAATGGTTGAAGAATAAAAACCATCTGGCCTGTCTGTAATTCAGCCGTTGTGCGTGGTGGAGCTACTCAAGGTTCTTATGATCCGTGAAGACGGTTATTAGATGTTGAGCGCCTTCGAGCCAAGGCTGCCATTCCTTGAATACAAGCTTTATTGCCAGGAGCTCCTTGTTGCCGATCCCGTACTTCTTCTCGGCTGGAGAGAATCTTCATGAGAAGAATGAACAGGGACGTAAGGCTTTCGAGTCTCCAGCTTGGCTTAACACAGCTGCTACCCCCACATCTGAAGCGTCAACTTCTACTATGAAGGGCTTATTGGGGTCTGGATGCCATAAGCATGGTTCTGTGGAAAAGGCAGTCTTCAATTTCTCGAACGTGGAAATGACCTCTGCTGACCATTTTGAAGCGTTGGCACCCTTGCGAGTCATTGCAGTCAAGGGTACAGTTAACGAAGAGTAGTTCTTTAATGAAAGCTTCGATAATAGTTGGTGAACCCAAGGAATCTTCTTAAAGCATTCAGGCTGGTAGGTTGAGCCCAATTCTTGATACTTTCAAGTTTGTGAGGGTCCATTTGGAAGCCTTCCTTTGACACTGTGTAGCCTAGAAAAGGCACTGAGTCTTTGTGAAATTCACACTTGGAGAGTTTGGCGTACAGCCGATGTTCACGAAGACGGTGGAGTACTAGCTTGACGTCTGTAATGTGGGTGTCCAAATCCTGGGAGAAGATTAGTATGTCATCCAGGTATACCACAATGTTCTTGTACAGCAGATCCCGCAAGATGTCATTCATCATATTTTGGAAAATGGCGGGTGCATTGCACAACCCAAATGGCATTACAAGATACTCGAAGTGGCCGTCTTGCGTATTGAAGGCCGTCTTCCATTCATCGCCGCTCCGAATGCGAATGAGGTTGTAGGCCCCCTTCAGGTCAAGCTTTGAAAATATCTTGGCCCCTTGCAGCCTGTCAGACAGCTCTGAGATTAATGGCAAGGGGTAACGGTCCTTGATTGTGATTTCATTTAGACCTCGGTAATCGATACATGGACGTAGGGTACCGTCCTTCTTCCCCACAAAGAAAAAGCCTGCACCAGCCGGCGACTTTGATGGTCGGATAAAGCCCTTCTGGAGATTTTCTTCAATGTATTCCGACATCGCTTTATTCTCTTTAGCTAAGAGGGGGTACACTCGTCCTTTTGGTGACTCAGCATTGGGCTTCAGCCTTATGTCACAGTCATAGGGCCTATGTGGAGAGAGAATATCAGCTGCTTCTTTGGAGAATACATCCCCGAAAGATGTGTATTGGGACGGCAGTCCTGTCATTGCTGGAGTCGTAGGCGTGCATAGGATAGGAGAGATCTCCTTAAGGCACTTCCCATGACATTCTGGGCCCCAGCTGGCGAGATCCAGGGATGCCCAGTCAAATTGGGGTTGGTGCACTTGCAGCCAGGGTAACCCCAGGATGATAGGATGCATAGCCCTCTCCAGTACAAAGAAGGAAATTGATTCCGTATGGCGTGCCCCGGTGCCAAGAGTAACTGGTACGGTTTCGCAAGCCACGTTGCCTGGTAAGGGCTCCCCATAAATGGAGGATAACAGTAGTGGATCTTTCAATGATGAGGGGAATCTTCAGGTCTTCCACTAGACGTCTGAGAATGAAGTTGCCTCCTGCCCCTGAGTCCACCAGGGCAGGAGTCTGAACCGTGATCGGTCCGTAGGTCAAAGAGACGGAGAGAGAGCGAAGGAGATGTCACAGTATGGCCTAAGAACAGTTCTCCTGCAGGACTTAGGCCCATCCATTTCCCGGACGAATGGAGCATGTAGAAATATCATGGCTGGGTTGACCACAGTACATGCAAATGCGCGCTTCTTCCGAAATCTTCTCTCCTTTGAAGTCAAGCATCCATGACCAAGTTACATAGGTTCATCTGTATCAGCAGCAGGGATTACTGGAACCATCCGAGGTATAGAGACAGCACTAGCCTGTTTCAACCCGGGGTAACACCCTAGGCCGGAGTTCCTTCACCTTGTCCCGGAGTCGTTGATTAATCCGAGTGGCCAAGGCTACTAATTCGTCCAGCGAGTCAGGTGTTTCACGAGCAGCCAGCTCGTCCTTTAAACTGGTATCCAGGCCTCTGCAAAAGAGAGTCTTGAGACATTTGGGGTCCCAGCAAAGTTCTGCCGCAAGAGTTTTGAACTCGATGGCAAATTCAGCCAATGATCTGCTGCCTTGCTTCAATTCCACCAAAGCAGAACCTGCTACAGCAGTACGAGCAGGGTCATTGAAAATGGATTTAAACAAGTCCATAAATCCTTCTATGTCCTGCAAAATAGAGTCCTTGCGTTCCCACAAGGTGGATGCCCGAGACAGGGCCCTACCATTCAGGTATGAAAGGATGTAGGTAGTCTTGGAGAGAGCTGTAGGAAATAAAGATGGCTGTATGGCAGTGCATGCAGCACTGGTTCAAAAAGCCCCGGGTCTTCTGGATTTCTCCGGAAAAATGGATTGGAGCTGCCAGTGGTACAGCAGTCTTCAAAGTTACCTCTGGTAACTGACCTTCTTGGTTGGAGGCTGTGCCTTGAACCTTCTGTGTGTGTAGCTGATGAAATGCTGCAGTAAGTTCCTCCAAGGCATCTTGCTGCTCCACAATGCGCTGGTCCAGGCCCGGTATGGCCTGGAAGGCATTGAATTGTGCCGGATCCATGGAGTTAGCAATCTGTTATTATTTAGGGAGAGTTGTGGGTGGATCCTTGGACCGGTGGCAGATGACCACACCCCCGGGGGAAGGTCTCGAGAGGGACCACCGGTCAGGCTCAGAGTTAGGAGACAGACACACACTAGTTCTTTTATTAGACAGTATACTGAACCATCAGAGGTGGCAGTAGTGAGTTGGAATGCCCGGCTGGGCTGTAGTCCCTCAGATACTGGAACAGCCTAGTGAGTAGGCAGGGTATGCAGAGTTCATGGACAGAACCTGACGGTAACACTCACACAATGTCTCATAGAAGCCCAGGAGCTGGAATGAAGTATGCCCTCAAGGAGCGAGTACCTGGTTCCAGGGAAAGCTCTGAGAGAGCGATGGTAACTCACAGATGTAGTAGGCAGCGATGGCTTCCAGGCAGTAGTGAATTCCGAAGAAGTCCGGGAACGAGGGCCGTCGAGGAGCGAGTACCGGTTCCAGACTGCAACCTACAAAGTAAGAGAGAACGAGGCCCCTGAGGAGCGGGTACCCCTGGTAAGTCCGGGGAGGCAGAGTAGCGTAGATAGAACGAATCCTTATCCTTGCTAACTCGAGCTGTTAGCAATACAGAAACCTTTAAATATCTGAAGCGGATGATGTCATCTCAGGGGGACGCCCCCGAGGTTCGCGCCACTTCTGGTACTTGAGGCAGGGCCACGCCGCGTGCGCGCCCCTAGGCATCAGGTCATCATGGCGGATTGCAGCGTTGGGCCAGTCTGGGGACGCCGGACGAAGACGGCTGAAGGACGCCACGGCAGCCAGCCTTCCATCAACCCCGGAGGAGTCGCCAATATGGTAAGGTGGGCTGAGTGGAGACGTCGGGCAGCGATGGATGCAACAGCTACGCCTGACTACTCTTCTGCTTCTCTCCAGTCCCAGACCTCCGCTACGCCTGACTACTCTTCTGCTTCTCTCCAGCCCCGAACCTCTGCTACGCTTGACCACGCCTGCCTTCTCCATACCCTGACCACTGCCTTGACTTTTCCGTGCCCTGACCCATGCTTTTAATGACTACGCTACAGACTTTCCTGTGTCTGAAGCCACTTCAGATTGCTGTTCCCAGCACAACTACAGTTCTGCTTTCAGGGAAATCCTGTGCCTCTGTTCAGTCATTATGCAATATAAAAACACCGTTAAAATCATCTGAATATTGTCTTCCCAGCCTGAGGGAATAGTAATTCCATCTGCAGCCCTGCTGATCTCAGCAATGCCTCAGCTTCACTTCAGGAGAGACCTAGTTCAGCAGATACTCTTCTGAGGAATTCCATTTCAGCTGTTCCAGTCAGCCAGTGCCAAAGAAATGCTGTTTCAGTCAACCTGAGCCAGAGAAATGCTGTTCCTGCCAGCCAGCACCAAGGAGATGCTGTTCCATCTCATCCAAGGATGCAGACCAAACTCAGTCGAATTGATCTGCTCCAAGAAGAGCAATCCAGTTTAGCCACTTTGCTCCTGGAGGAAACTTTTGGCCCAGGTACCCAGGGCCAGAGGGACACCAGTCCAGCTACCCAGTGCCAGAGAGACACTATCCCAGTTACCCAGGGCCAAAGAGAGTCTGGCTCAGTGATCCAGTGCCAGAGAGAGTCTAGTCCAGCGACCCAGCATTCAGGAGACCTAGAACCAGCAGTCTAGCCACAGAGAGGCTCTGAGTCAGCAGTCCAACCACAGAGGGGGTTTTAAGCCAGTGGCCAGCCACAGAGGGGCTCTCAGACAGCGGTCCAGGCTCAAAGAGACCTTGAACTAACAGTCCATCCTCAAAAAGGTCTTGAACTAATAGTCCAGCCTCAGAGATACCTTGAACTTGTTTCCCAGTTGTGGAGAAATGCAAGCATAGCCATCCAGTGTTTGAAGGATTTTGGCCTTGTGCCTAAGCATTGTAGAGACATTAATTTAGTTTGTCAGCACCAGAGAGACTCTACCCCACACTTCAAGACCAGAGACAACCTGATTTAGTGCTCCAGAGAACTTGATTCAGTGATTTCGCACCCCAGAGATCTTGATTCAGCGCTTCAGTACTTCAGCACCCCAGAGAACCTGATTCAATGCATCAGAACCTCAGATAACTTGACTCCACAATTCAGTGCCAACAAGCTCTGGTTTCAACCAATGCCTCAGAACGATGCTGGACCTAGACCATGGCCCCAGAGAGACTCTTGATCAAGAACACTGTTCCAGCAAGACACCAGATCAGCCCTTCCAGGCCTTCTGGACTTGCTCTGTGGTCACCCAAGTCTCCCTGCCTTGCTCTGTGTTCCCTTGTGCTTTTCTGTCTTACCTTATGGCCTCCAGGCCTACTAGGATTACCTTGCCCTGTTGGGCTTTCTTGTTCCCTGTTACTTGTCTTGTCCAGTCCTGTCCTTTTCATCCTTATCCTGCCCAGTCCAATTCAGTCCCTTGTCTATTCCCCAGGCCTTGCCCTTGCCCTTTGCCTCAGATCCAGCTCCAGCATGTGCTCTGTATCCAGCCCTCAGCCAGTCCCTGTATCCAACTCTCCAGCTAGTCCAGTTTCCAGCAAATACCTCTATCCAAATTTCATCACCCTGGGCCTGCCCTCAGCTTCCAGCCTGTGCCTGTCCTCAGCTTCCAGCTCTGTGCCTTGTCCAGCCTGCCCTGCCTCATCCAGCCTGTGCCTGACCTCAGCTCCCTGCCTGTACTCAGTTCCCAGTCCGTGTGCTGATGTTCCACAGAAGACAAGTCCTATGCACCCCCAGAACCCAAGGGTTTATCCTGTGGGGGAGGGGCTTGGTTAGGCAGAAGACCAACTCCAGTCCTGACCTGCAGCCCTGTACTGCTTATGTGGGGATGCTCCCTGACCCCAGCCTGCCAGTATATCACATACACACACACACATACACACACATGCACACAGTATATGCATGCTGCTGACTCCTTTGGTACACACACAATCTCTCAAAGAAGAAACAGACAAGGCTAGGTTGCAGTGCACTGGAGTGAGACAGAGACAAAAATCACCCTTGTTCACTGCTTCTCTCCACTATGCTTTTTCAATGAACATAAGATTTGCCATACTGGATCAGACCAAAGTTCCATCAAGCCCAGTATCCTGTTTCCAACAGTGGCCAATCCAGGTAACAGGTACCCGGCAATATCCCAAAAGGTTGATAGATTTCATGCTGCTTATCCCAGGGACAAGCAGTGGATTTCCACAAGTCCACCTTAATAATAGTTTATGGAATTTTCTTCCAGAAACTTGTCCAAATTGTTTTAACCCAGCTAAACTAACATATTTCACCACATCCTCCAGCAATGAATTCCAGAGTTTAATTATGTTTTGAGTAAAAAAAAATACTTTCTCCTATTTGTCTTAAATGTATCACTGTAACTTTCTTGAATATCTCCTAGCCTTTATACTTTTTGAAAGTATAAACAACTGATTTTTGTTTACCTGTTTCACTTCACTCATTATTTCATAGACCTCTATCATATTTCACCTCAGCTGTCTTTTCTCCAAACCGAAGTTTTCTTTCTTTAGCCTTTCCTTATAGGGGAACCACTCCATCCTCTTTAACATTTTGTCTACCTTTCTCTGTACTTTTTCTAATGTTGCTATATCCTTTTTGGGATGTGATGACTAGAACTGCACATAATACTGAAGATGCTGTCACACCATGGACTGATACAGAGGCCTTATGATATTTTCTGTTTTATTCTTCATTCCTTTAATAATGCCTAGCATTTTATTTGCTTTCTTGGCTGCCACCGCACACTGAGCAGTGGATTTCAATGTAATATCCACGATGATGCCTAGATCCTTTTCCTAGGTGGTGACTCCCAGTGTAGAATCTTGCATTGTATAGCTTTAATTTAGGTTGTTCTTCCCTACATGCATCACTTTGTACTTATCAATATTAAATGTCATCTTCCATTTGGATGTGCAGTCTTCCAGTTTTGGAAGGTCCTCTTGCAGTTTCTCCCCATCCTCTTGTGATTTAACAACCTTGAATAATTTTGTCTCATCAGCAAATTTGATCACCTCACTCATTGTTCCCACAGCTAGGTCATTTAAGAATATGTTAAAAAATAGCAGCCCTAGTACACATACCTGGGACACTCCACTATTAACCTTTCTCCATTGAGAAAACTGACCATTTTTCCCTACTCTCTGTTTTCTTCCTTTTAACCAATTCTCAGTCCAAAATAGAAATTGCCTCCTATCCCATGCCTTTTTGATTTCCTCAACAGTCTCTCATGAGGTACTTTGTCAAACATTTTCTGAAAATCCAGAATACTATATCAACTGGCTCACCTTTATCCACATGTTTATTCACAACTTCAAAAAAAAATGTTGCAAACTGGTGAAGCAAGACTTCCTTTTGCTCAATCCAAGTTGACTTTATTCCATTAAACTATGGGGCGGATTTTCAGAGCCCTGCTCGCCTAAATCCGCCCAAAACCGGGCGGATTTAGGCGAGCAGGGCCCTGCGCGCCGGTGAGCCTATTTTACATAGGCCTACCGGCGCGCGCAGAGCCCCGGGACTCGCGTAAGTCCAGGGGTTCTCCGAGGGGGGCGTGTCGGGGGGCGGGCCCCGGTCGTCGAGGCGTTTAGGGGGGCGTGTCGGCAGCATTTTGGGGGCGGGTACGGGGGCGTGGCTATGGCCCGGGGCGGTCCGGGGGCGTGGCCGCGCCCTCCGTACCCGCCCCCAGGTCGCGTCCTGGCGCGCAACAGGCCCGCTGGCGCGCGGGGATTTACTTCTCCCTCCTGAAGGCGTAAATCCCCGGAGAACGGTAAGGGGGGGGGTGTAGACAGGGCCAGGCGGGTGGATTAGGTAGAGGAAGGGAGGGGAAGGTGAGGGGAGGGCGTTGGAGGGAACGGGGGTAGGCTGCGCGGCTCGGTGCGTGCCGGCTATACAGAATTCATAGCCTTGCGCACGCCGATCCGGGATTTTAGTGGATACGCGCGGCTCCGCGCATATCTACTAAAATCCAGCATACTTTTGCTGGCGCTTGATGCGCCAGCAAAAGTACGCCTATTCGCGTTTTTTGAAAATCTACCCCTATGTGTACTATATGTTCAGTAATTTTGTTCTTTAGAATAGTTTCAACTATTTTTCCTGGCACTGATGTCAGTGCCATTGGTCTGTAGTTTCCCAGATCATTCTTGGAACCCTTTTTAAAAACTGGCGTTACACTGGCCACCCTTCAATCTTCATGCACCGTAGCTGATTTTTATGATAGTTTACAGATTACTAACAGTAGGTCTTCAATTTCATTTTTTAGTTCTTTTAGCATCTGGTCCAAGTGATTTACTAATCTTCGGTTTGTCAATTTGCCTTAGAATTCTATTGCCTCTGTCTCTCTCACACAGCAAGCACTGCAGCTGTGCAGATAAGAACAAAGCCCTTCTTTGCTCAATTTCTCTCTTCTTTCATCTTTTTTGAAAATGTTCTTTCATCTAGACAGAATTTCAGAAAATTCAACCTTCTACTGTGAAATCCACCTAAGAAGGGAATCTTAACTTGGAGTTTGCACAAAGTGACACAATTCAATGGGATAAGTCAGTGTCAGTTGATACAAGTGCCAGCAATAGACTGGTTAAAAAATACTTGGCCTTGATTAGTGTTCCTTCCTATCTTCTTCTCTGCCTCTTCTGCCCTTGGCTTCAGTCAGACTATGATCTCACTGGCATTGCTTGGTTGTTAAGTTACCATCAAGGGAAGGAAAGAAATCTAGCTATTGCTGTTTTACTTGGGCCATTAATTTGAATGGGAAACATGAGCGAATAAAAATGAAAATTGTTGTTATTTTCGCAAGTGCTAGGATTGCCAACTGGCTCCAGTCCTGGTTTTACCCCAGTATCTGCATGGACTTCAAGTCTTACTTTTCTTAGGGAAATGAATAGGGACACTAGATCTACAAGTCCATGCAGGCAGAGGAGTAAAACCAGGATTGGATCAGCCTTTCCTGAACATATGGAGCCAAATGGCAGCTCTGATGAGTGCCCCCCATTTGGGTCAAGGGACCAAAAATGAAACAAAAATAGCTTCATGAAAATGTAAGCAGTCCAACAAAGAAGGAATTGTATACAATTTAGCTTCTCCATCTCTCAAGAAGGTCATTTTCATATAAGTATCCATTACACTGGGCAACAAATTTTCACAAAAGTCATGTTACGGAAATGAAATTAGTCAATTCTTATACATTTCCATGTGCTAAACATGAATGTGACTGTGAAAATGCAAAATTGGCTCTAGTTTTTTTGTAATATGCAATTATATAAATACATCTTGAATTGTATGCCAATAGTAGGAGACCTACGGTTAATACCGTTTGAAAAATGAAGACATAGACTACGTCTTAGATTTCTTTGCTTGTCTCTTGTACACCTGTTTGGGAGCATCTCTGCAGAGTGTCCAGCAGTAGTCAGCCAGCATGAATATTTCAAATGCTCACCCTTTCTGACTGGGCTTCATATAGTACACTGCTGACGTCAGCTTACTCAGCAGCAGCATGGCAGTAGAACTGCATTGCATCAGAAAATGATGTAATAAACTCTGGATGATGTGTGCATGATGGCATTATGCAATATGATGCAATATTACATCATTCTAGGCTTATTTACAGTCCTACTGGATAAATTTACATGACTAAACATAGAAAGTGAACTATATTAAATATCTTCAAAACGAGAGCCAATAAAAACTTTTCATGGTCATATTCGTGTTCAGCACATCAAGATACTACAGAGTAGGACCTTTTTAGGTCAGTAACACTTTCATTGTTGCCCAGTGTAATTAATAGTTCTTTAGACAAACATAAAGATTTTTGTAATCCAGGTAAACTGTCCCCCGACATGGACCATGTCTCGAAAAGACTACATCGGGATGGACCTGGAAGCACAGCTTTGAAACAGCACAGGGACTATCAGGCAGTCTCTCTACTTCTTCAAAGCTGTGCTTCCAGTTCTTCCTGACACAGTTGGGGGATCATTTACCTGGATTATCAAAAATCTTTATATTTGCCTAAAGAACTATTAATAAAGGATACTTTTTATTAAATTCCAAAAAGTACTTTGAAAATGTCCTTCTTGAGAGGCAGACAATCAAAATTATTTACTATTCCTTCTTTGCTGGACTGACTTAATTTTGATGATTTGGTGTCTCAACCATTATGGGGCAGATTTTTAAAGGAGCGTGTGCGGGGTACATTTGTGTGTGCTACCCGGCACCTTGCTACTTGTGCACTTTGTGTGCGCCGAGCCCTAGGGGAGGCCCGATGGCTTTCCCCGTTCCCTCCGAGGCCGCTCCGAAATCGGAGCGGCCTTGGAGGGAACTTTTCTTTTCTTCCCCCCCCACCTTCCCCTCCCTTCCCCTATCTAACCCACACCCCAGCCCTATCTAAATCCCCAGCCCTACCTTTGTTCTTTAAGTTACACCTGCCTGAGGCAGGCATAATTTGCGAGCGCCGGCCAGCTGCCGGCGCGCCGTCCCCCGGCATGGCCACTATGCCGGAGGACTCGGGACCGCCCCTGGATTGCCCCAGACCTCCACCCCTTCCCGCCCCGCCCCCTTCCTGCCCCTTTTTTCAAAGCCCTGGGACATACGCGCATCCCGGGGCTTGTGTGCGCCGCCGAGCCTATGCAAAATAGGCTCGGCGTGCACAGGAGGGTTTTTAAAGGGTTACATGCATATATTACGCGCGTAACCCTTTGAAAATCTACCCCTATGTGATTTGCTCATTGAAATGTACATATTTGTTTCGAATGAATGCACATCCCTAAAAAAAAAAAGTCTTTGAATAGATTTAAATTATGCACTTTAAAGAAATATATTACTCTCTCTTTTTACTTTGCTTGTTGGTCTTGTGCTTTGCCTTCTTTCTCAATATGATTTTTGTTTTGATTAATTTAAAACTGAATACATAGAAAGTAAGAAAAAACCAACAACAGAGGTTAATAACCAATATGCATATAGGAGTGTGAGAAGTGAAGGAGCAAGAGAACAGACAAGAACTTTTTCAGTTCACAGAACCCCAATTCTTTATTAATCACAGCTTGCTCACAATGACGTACAGGAAAATAGCACTAATGAAGAGTAGATTATGCAGGCAGCAACCTCCAGAGGTTGGGGACAACTTCAAAACGGAAACTATGCTTGAGACTTTGTGGTTGTGCAGTGGTTCCATACATGGCATGAGCGCCCTGTCTAGTGAGCCTTGCTGTTTCTGCCCTCATAGTTCAAGTTGTATTTAAACTAACCTAGGGCAGCCTAACCCTGAAGAGCAAAGGTCCACTCCAGTGGATGTCAGCAATGTTAAATTCAGCACAACCAGCTCACATGTCCCAAGTTCAAAACAAAAAGACACTGAATACCATCATGAACTGTATGTAACAGTTTAAAAGTATGTGATTTTGTTAGAATATACCAAAGAAGCCGAATTTAACCAGTATCCTTTTAGCAACAAATCTTCAACTAAGATAATAAATCCACTTCTGTTCCAGGATTTTTATGACCATGCTGTACTATTTTGCATTATTTGTTGAGCACATGGAACAATCTAGGGTAAACTTGTAGCTAAATCAGTTTATTTGAATTTATTCGACTAATTGAAATTTCTACAAACTGTAGTGTTTGTTGCCCATAGACTTACTGAAGTAGAAGAAAGTATTACACACAACAATTTGGCCTCAGATTCATTCAGAGGAGTCCAGGCTGTATGGACAGTACATTTTAAAGAGCATACAAAGTAAAACAGCAAATCTGGACAACTTCAGGGTATGGCCACACCACCTGAGATCTAATAATTGGTTTAACAATGTTTAAAGATTATAAAGAATTGTGGGCAATTGGAGGGAGAGGGTGGGAGAGGGAGAACAATTGGTCTCTAGCACCATGAACCTACTGCATCTACTGGCCTCATTGCTTCTGTTTGAATGAAGCGCAGGGAATGGAATCAGATACAGGGGAAGCTTTGAAAGAACAAATCTAACAAATTCAACGGAGTGGCAATAGACAACATCAAAAGCCTGTTACAGGACACATAAGATTATGAAATAACTTGCATAATGCAATACTTGTATTTTTTTAACAAAAATGTAAATATTTACAAAATAAGATCCAAGATTTTTTTAAACATCAAGCAAATCATTCTGCAAAGAGACCAAATTGTTTTTTTAAATTTATTTTTGTTTTTTTGTGTTTTTTTTTTCATTACGAGTTCTTGTTTTTTGTTTTTTTTTTAAACCATGTCATACATTTCCCATACTGCTATCGCATGATCCATAATAATATAGGCAGGGGAGTTTAACTAATGATGGTGACGTCTCATATCAGCCATCGCTTTGTCTCAGCCAGAGAGTTCTACCTGAAGCTCCTTGTTTCTACGGACCTCTGCACCATGTCTCTCCTGAAAACAGCAACAAGGGGAGTGTTAGACCTGTGTAGATCCTCTTGTATATTCAAATCAGATTTTGTTTTAAATTGAATATAGGCATTTATATGACATATGCATTCAATGATCTTTAAAATGTAACCATCACTGAGTATGATTGACTAAGAAATGCATAACTAAAATAATATTCTTAAGCCATGTCATCATAGATTTTAGTCCAGTGTGCACTGTATTTGTAACACTGAAAAGGCATTGATATGCCTTTTTTCATTATTTCATTGTGTTCAGCACTGTCGAGTGACCCTGTTTTCTGGTGGGAAACTTTAGGCGAGTCCCGGATGCCCTATATAATGCATATGTTTTCAAATAGATCAAGCAGGGTTTAATAGAGATGTGAATCGGAACCAGAATTGGTTCGGATTCCGGTTCCGATTCACATTGTGTTTTTTTTTTCGTCCGGCCCGATCGCGGGTTTGTTTATCCAGTGCTCCCTCCATGTGACAGGTGCCGGCCAATGGCACGGATACTCTGTCACATGGTAAAGGCAAAGGCCATCGGCGCCATTTTGATTAGTGGCAGCCGACGGCCCGGGAGCGGGAGATCACTCCCGGGACCCCCACTGGACCACCAGGTACCTGTAAAAAGTTTTTTGGGGGGTCGGGAGGGTGGGGGAAGCTAAGGGATTAGTTTTAAATGGTCGGGGTGGGTTTAGGGGTTATTTTTGTGTGTCGTTTTTCCCGCCCTCCCCCAAAACGATAAGAGAACCCCCACGAACAATATCATGGGGTTTTCCTATCGTTTGGGGGGAGCCCCCAATTTCTGACGATTTTGAAAATATCGACGATATTTTCAATCGTCCGAAGCCCGATTCACATCCCTAGGGTTTAATACTGCAGTGCTTTAGGATTCAAGTTCAAAGACCAGTACCAGACCTAGTACCAGACTCCAGAACAAGTCTTGTTCTGGAGTCTGGTACTAGGTTTCCTGGCAATTCTGGTTTGTCTTAGGTAGAAAGTAAAGATAGGAACTTTGATTAAGTTGTTTCAGACTATATAAATATTATAACAGTATTATGGCATTCAAGCTGAATGAGAGAAAGGAAGGACTAAGTCACCTGAATTGACAGATACATAACAAACTGAAATGATGAGACCTAAGTAGTGAATCACAAACTGATCCTCAGGGGCCATCAGACAATCAGAGTTTAAGAATATCCAGAATAAATATGCATGTGTTCTATTTGCATGCACGGCCTCAAAACTGTATACAAATATATCACATGCATTTTCATTGTGAATATCCTGAATACTTGACTGTTGAGGGTCCCTCCCCTCATATTATGAGCACAATTAGAATTGCCAACTAGCTCTAGAGTTTCAGGAAAAATTGATTGAGTCCTAGTTTTACTCCTCTGCCTGCATGGATTTCATTTCCCTAAGAATAACAAGAATTAGGGGGTCATTTTCAATAGGGTGATCGGGGCAGAATCGTCCCCGGAAGAGGAGGAGTTGGGGCGGCACTGGGGCCAACACTACGGAGACATCACTGGCGGCGAAAGGTAAGGACCCTTATCGCCGCCAGTTTCGCGCCGAATAACTACTCCTTTTATGGTGTAGTTATTCGGTGCGAAAGCCGGCAGCCAGCGCACCGCAGTGGTGTGATGGCTGCCGGCTTTCTCAGGCCCGCCCCCCTGCCCCCCAGTACTGCGCAATTCACAGAGCCGCGCAAGGATAGAAAATCTAGCCCTTAAAGTCCAGTCATATAACATGGTAAAACCAGGACTGGATCAGCCTATCCTGAAAATCTGGAGCCAGTTGGCAACCCTATGAGCAATAAAGGTGAGGGACTGTCATCTTTCCCTGCCATTAATACAACCAGTTTTGCTTCTTGAATTGCCTATCTGCTGATTTCACCACTAGAAGCTAGCTGATGTCATCGGGCTAAAGCCATTAAAGGTCTGCTGGCTATGTATATTGTTACTAGTGAGTTACAACAAAGGGACAAGCCAAAGAGATTTGCCCCTTGGTGAGACCCTTTGGGATTACCAAGGAAACAAAGGAGGTGAATGATGATTTGTTATTAGGGATCTATTTTGCATTTGTAGCTATTGTTATATGATGGATTGCCTTGTTGCTGCAGTTTATATAGTATGGGTTTGTTTTAGTTGTTAACTTTTGTTTTAATGATTGTGATTGTTTTAATCTTCATGCCGTTTAGGGCTTCAGTAGTAGGTGATTTACAAATGCATGAAATAGATAAATAAATTTAATGGGAGGGGATATATATGCTTATTTTTTGGCATGATTTTAGATATGTGATGCAGCCTTGTTCAGTCCCTAATAGTTGATATTAATTATTTTATAGTTTCTACGTTAACAGCTATGTATCATTATATAATTGGTTTGGATTGTAAAGCTTTTTGCTAAGTTAATGTTCATTGTAAACCGAGGTGATGTTTGCTAACGTGCCGCGGTATATAAAAACCCTTAAATAAATAAATAAATAAGAATGAGGGATGAGGCAAGTCTTTATTAGGGATTTTACTAGTTATTTATCCTAATATATAGTATTTTATTTTTGATGTTGTAAACTGCTTTGGGTTTCTCTTTTTGAAGGAGAAATGTGGTATACAAGTGTACATGTAATGTATTATTAAAAAGGTGTGGGAACCATTAAACTAAAGTATCTATATCCTTCATGCTTCAAAATATGGGCATGCATACTTTATACCTTGAAAACCTTTACAGATTAAGGCCGGGATTTTCCATTCTCACAGAGAATGGTGAATCCTGGCAATAACGAGGGGGAGAAGGGTGGGGGGCCTGCGAAAGCCGGCAGCAATTGCACCACCGCGGTGTTATCGCCGCCGGCTTTCGCACCCAATAGCGCCACCTTGAAAGTCCCTTTTCGCGTGCGATAGCCTTAGAAAATAACCCTCTAAATTAGTGTTTGAAAGCAATGAATAACAAACAAAAATATATAATTTAGGGAAAATAGTCTATCATAATCAGTGATAAGTAGGTTTTAAGTCTATTTCTTTCAACCCTTGCTTACTCAGTGTATCATAACAGTTTGTAGAAGGAAATCAACAAAGTAGTTGAGTAGAAATGATGCCTTTATTAGTCTAATGACTGTCTAAAAATGCAAATGTTGGGACTACTAAGGTCCCTACTTACTGAGAGATCAATAGTCTTCAAAGCCAAGTGATAGCCTTATGTGGCTAACTCGCCACATTCTACAGTTACGAGGTGCAGTTCAATGGCACCGACATTTCATTATTTGAGGGTTAGGAATATAAAGGAAGTTATCATGGATTTTATATACAGTTAGGCTCTTGATACTGTAAGCCAGTCAGAGAGTGAGGATATTGAGGGGATCAAGGCAGGGTATATTATTGCACTAGGTGGCTTTAGTGTATCTGTTTGTCTTAGTTTGTTTTTTGCTGATTCTTTGTGGGCCTTTCTACAAGTTAGGATGAGGAAAGCAGCGCCATTACCTTCTCTTGGAGACGTTCCATAACAGCAGCTAAGTAGGCGTCACGGTTTTCTTTGATCTGTTCCATTTTCAGTATCAGTTTTTCCTCTGCCATTTTGCTGAAGTTATTATTTTCTTCCACAGCCTTTTGAAGAACTTCTCGCTCATGTTCTCTCTTTTCAGCCAAGTGCTTTAAGACCTGGGCCTCCTGAGTCTGAAGGGAAAAAAAAATCACAACTGACTCAAGGATGCACTGATAAGAGGTGTAAGAAAACAGAGGGAATTAAAGGGATACAGCAATACACAAGTAACAAAAACAACTACACTTCCTGCATAACACTTTCTTTTACTTTTAGGGGACAATTTTGAAAGTGGCTGGGGAGGTTGCAGGTCTTTAGGTACTTTGTACCAACTGGTCTACAAGCTCATTTTCAAAAGGAAATTCCCCATGGAGTTTCCCTTTGAAAATGCAGACCTGTAGGGACCATGGATATCAAACAATTTATAGACTTGGCACCTGCTATCCCACAGGAACAAAGTCCACACAGAAAAGGGGTGAACTCTCTACGTGTACTTTTCCTTCCCTGCCCCTTTCTGGTACGGCTAAAAGTAAGCAAATGGACCATTTTAAAATCTTTTTTATGCTTTGGCCACATAATCCTGTGTGGCAGGTGGAGCTGGTGGGAGAAGAAGGTTTCATGAAACCCACAGGAATTTCTATACTCTGGGAGGGAGGGAAATCTGCATAGGTTGAAAGGCCCCTTTAAAAGATGACAGCCCTAAGATGTGGGGCTGCCATCAGGCTAGGTCAGCTAAGCTGCGGTATTTTTCCCAGCAGTATTTTAGCCGGGAAAAATCCCGCAGGATTTATTAAACTGCAGTACCGAGTACCACAGATTAGTAAATCCCGTGGTATTTTTGCCTCTGGGGAAAATACTGAGGCTTAGTAAAAGACCTGCTTTGTTTGTTTCCCTTTTCCCTTCTGCCATCTGGAGTTTATTAAATCTCTGTGAGTAAGGTTTTTGTTGTAGGCATGTGATTATATTTCTCTGTAGATTCAGATAGCCTTCCTCTCAATTGCTTCTAGGAGTTTGGCAGAGATGAAACCAATGAGAGCACATTATTTATAAGAACATAAGAAATGCCATGCTAGGTCAGACCAGGTCCATCAAACCCAGTAGTTTATATCCAACAGGGGCCAGTCCGGGTCTCAAGTAGTTGGCAGATTCCAAAATGTAGATCTATTTCTTGTTAATCATTCCCATGGATAGCAATAGCTTTTTTTAGTCTATCTCAGTGGTTCTCAACCTTTTTTCCGTCATGATACACCTGATAGATGATACGTGCGTGACACATTGCACATTACATTTAACAGCTATACTAAAAAAAACCAACCCTAAATTTTATTTTATTGTTGAAAATGATGCAGGAGAAAGATAAAATATATTTTAATTTCAATAACTGCCTATAAAATATTATTAAATGTTATTTTTTTCACAAAAATTATAATCTTTGCTTACTGCATTAGTGATAAATCTAGACTGATATGCATATGCGGCACACAGTTTTTTGATACAGACAAACTCTCATGCATTTCACTGCCAACCTCAGGAATTCTGACTTCTTCTGGAGTTTATGTAGAGCAGAGTTAGGACATTTCCTCTTTCAACTCACCATACAAAAAATATATTCAAATTCTGGTATCCCCTCAGCAATAGTACTTCAAAATCCCTTCCCTGCCTATAAAATAACATGAAAACCTGCTAAAAAGACATTTAGAAATTATATAGTATACCAGCCTTACTATAAGAGTATTAATACCCAGGACTTGAACAGCAACAACCTTACCTATGAAAAAGCAAGACTAAAATATAGAACACAAGACACTTACTATTGGAAAAATAAAGCAAGCCAGACTGCTCTGGATTCCTACACACAATCTACATCCTAGTTAGCTGAATCCCTCCCCTCTGTCAAACATGCAGTATGCAGACTGATTCTTATCTAATATAGAATAAAAGACCATAAATTATACACAAAGATACAGAGAAAAAATGACACTCCAAGAAGCCAGGGGGAGGGGGAGGTGCGGCGGGAAGGCGGGGGCAGGATACAGCATGCCTGCAACATTTCTAGCTTGGACTGGTGGTGGCAGTGATTGCCAGGATTGAGGAAAAAGCAGCAACAGGGAGCGGTGATGAGGAATTTTAAGTCCCAGCTCCTTACTCTGAACTCTTCTCAAGCAGCAAGCACATGTGGTTGTTATACAAAGCATAGGCTTGCTAGGCCAAATTTTTGGTGATACACCTGTGTATCCCAACACACTGGTTGAGGAACAGTGGTCTATCTGACTAATAATGTTTTATGAACTTTTCCTCCAGGAACTTGCCCAAACCTCTATTAAACCCCAGAGACAAGATTCCACAGCTTGATTGTGCTCAAAGGGGTCAATTTTAAAACCTGCGTGTGTGCATCCATGTGCAGGCAGTTCCCGGCGTGTGCACATAGACACAATGATTTTATAACATGTGCGTCAGTGACGCATGTTATAAAATATGGTTTCCGCACGCACATGCGTGCAAGATTTTAATATTTGCGCGTGCATGTGCAGGCAGGTCGCAACTCCCACGCCGGTGGGGAATTTTAAAAACCAATGCGCAGACTGGGAGGGAACTTCCCTATCCCCCTAACTACAGTTCCTACCTTTTCCCCTCTCCTCTCCTTTCCTCTCCTCTCCTCCCTGACCCCTAACCCCTAACCCCTACCTAACTATCCCCAATTTTTTTGTTTTAATACTAACTGCTCCTTTGGAGCAGAAGTAACTTCTGCGTGCTGGGTGGCTGCTGGTGCGCACTTTCTCGGGATGGGCCTAATGGCCGCTGTCCTGGTCAGCCCCCATCCCGTCCCCCCTTGTTGATCCGCCAGCACTTCTGCGTGTACCGGCAGATACCCGCATGCCAGGCCATTTTTAAAATGTGTTTGGCGCACACTCGGCCCGGCCATGTGCGTATCTGACGGATTGTACGTGCGCCGGCATTTGAAAATTCAGGCATAAGTGAAAAAGTACTTTTTCTAATGTGTTTTAATTCTGTTAATTGTTAGTTTCCTGGAGTATCCCCTTGTTTTAGTATTATTTGAAAGGGTAAATAAACATCCTTTATTTTCTTGTTCCATCCCACTCACGATTTTGTAAACTTCTATCATATGCCCTGTCAGCTGTCTCTTTTCCAAGTTGAAGAGCCCTAACATGCATAGCTTCTCATAGGGGAGCAGTCCCATCCCCTTTATCATTTTTGTCGCCCTCCTCTGCTCCTTTTCTAGTTTCGCTATGTCTCTTTTTTGAATGGGGTGACAAAACCTGAACACAATACTCAATAATGCTTGATAAAGAGGCAATTTGATATTTTCTATTTTATTCTCCATTCCTTTTCGGATCATTCCTAATATTCTATTTATTTGTTTGTTTTTACTACACTCCAAGCTGAGTATTTCAGTGTATTGTCCACATTAAATTTCATTCATTCAGATGTCTAGTCTCCTAATCTCACTAGGTTCTGTTTCAGTTCCTTGCAATCTACTACTGTTTTAACATAAGAACATAATAAATGCCATATTGGGACAGCCAAAAAATCCATCAAGCCCAGCATCCTGTCTCCAATAATGACCAATCCAAGCCAAAAGTACCTGGTAGAATCCCAAAGAATAGGTCCATTCCTTCTTGCTCATACCCAAGATAAGCAGTGACTTTTCCAAATCTACATGGCTTGGGTTTATGGACTTTTCCTTCAGGAACTTCTCTACACTCTTTTTAAACCCACCTATACTAATTGCTTTCACTATATCCTCTGGTAACAAATTCCACAGTTTAACTGTGCGCTGATTAAAAAAGTGCTTTCTACAATTTTTTTAAAAGTATTACCTATTAACTTGAGTGTGCCTTAGTCCTAGCACTATTGGAAAGGATAAATAATCATTCCTTTCTTACCATTCCCATCAACTTTGAATAATTTTGTGTCATCTGCAAACTTGATCACCTGATTCGTTGTTTCCTTTTCCAGATCATTTATCAATATGTTAAACAGCACAGGTCCCAGAACTAATCCTTTCTCCATTTGGAAAACTGACCATTTAGACCTATCTTCTATTTCTGGCTCTTTAACCAATTACCGATTCACAATTGGACACTGCCTTTTATCTCATGACTAATTTCCTGAGGAATCTGTCATGAGTGACATTTTCAAATGACTTCTGAAAATGTGTATACAGTATATCAATCAGCTCACCTTTATTTACATGTTTATTTTCACCTTCAAAACAAATCTTATAGATTTCTAAGGCATTACTTCCTTTTGGCTGAAACCATGTGACTCTTCCCCATTAAGCCATGTCTATCTATGATGTCCGTATTGAAAAGCATTTAGTTGGCTAACTCAGAACTTAGCCTGCTAAATTAATATTTGGGTCCATATCCTGCTAAATTCTATCTGGCTAATAAGTTAGGAGGCTAGAATTTAGCCACACAAGTTAGGAGCATTCAGAGTTATCTGGATGATTTAGCTGGCTAAGGGGGTCATTTTCTATTGATATCGCATGCGAAAAGAGACTTTTTGCACATCAAAAGTCCCTTTTCACGTGCGATAGCTTCATAGGGGTGGAGTCGGGGTGGCGTCGGCACCGGAAGAGGAGGAGTCGGGGCGGCACCGGGGCGGACACGGCGGAAACATGGCAGGAACCCTTATCGCTGCCAGTAGCGAGCCCAATAGCACCACCTTTTACAATGGCGCTATTGGGTGCGAAAGCCAGCAGCGATAACACCGCGGTGGTGTGATTGCTGCTGGCTTTCGCAGGCTCGCCCCCCCCCCCCGCCCCCCATTAGTGCTGGGATTCAGGAAGCCGCGGTAGTTTAGAAATTCCAGCCCTAAGTCTGGTTGGGTCAAAAGTTAGCCGGCTAGCTTTAATATAGCTGGCTTTATTCAATAGAGCAGCTGCTATCTAGACTGTGTCTGAATATGAATCTCAATATGTTTAGAAATTTTGTTTTTAAGTATCTACCTTATAAATGGCCTGTGACCGACGGCCCGCAAATGCGCAGTAGAGCGCAGCTCTACTGCGCATGTGCGGGCAAGGATGTCGATCAGAAAAAAAAAATGGCGGTGGGGCCGCAGGAGCGGGAGGAGAAGCAGCGGCGCCGCGCGCCGGCGCGCGGTGCCGCTGCTTCTCCTCCCCAGATCTGCCGGCAGATCTCGGGGGGGGGGGGGTGTCACTCCCGTGCCCCCCCCACCGAGATCTGCCGGCAGATCTCGGGGGGGGTGTCACTCCCGCGCCCCCCCCCCCCCCCGAGATCTGCCGGCAGGAGCGGGAGGAGAAGTAGCGGCACCGCGCGCGCGCGGTGCCGCTACTTCTCCTCCCCAGATCTGCCGGCAGATCTCGGGGGGGTCACTGCCGCGCGCGCGGGAGTGACCCCCCCCGAGATCTGCCGGCAGGAGCGGGAGGAGTTAATGGAGCCGGGTGAGGGTTGCGGGAAGTCGCGCTTACGGCGCCGGGAGGAAATGGAGGTGGGTGAAGGGAGGGAGAGGGGACTGAGTGAGTGGGAGTGAGGGAGAGGGGGGACTGAGTGAGTGGGAGGGAGGGAGGGAGAGGGGGACTGAGTGAGGGAGAGGGGGGACTGAGTGAGAGGAGAGGGAGGGTGGAGAGGAGTGGGTGGGGGAGGGGGGTGGTGAAGAGTGAGGGGAGAGAGAATGAGGGGGAGGTGAGAGACAGAGGGATGTAGCCCGTTTTAACGGGCTTTACGGCTTGTAGCTTCTATATTTTGCCTGCCACTGATGTTAGGTTCACCAATCTAATTTATCAGATCACTCCTATAACCCTTTTTATAAAGCATTATATTGGCCATCCTCCAATTTTTAGGTATTCTGGCTGTTTTAAATGATAGGTTACAGATTACTAGCAACAGGGTTGCAATTTCAAATTTGAGTTTTTTCAGGACTATGGAATGGATACTATCTGGTCCTGGTAATTTGTTAGTCTTGAGTTTTTCAATTTTATCTATTATATCCTCCATTATCATAGTGATTTATTTTAGTTGCTCAGAATCTGTTGCAACCGTCCCTTCCCGACGGCTTCACTCCGCTTACCTTTCTTTCTTTGCACCTCCTCTCACTATGGATAGACGCCTGGCTGCCGCGGCGCCTGCCTGACATTCTCTCCAGCGTCCCTGGATTGGCTTGGGCGCTGCCTCCCGCCATGCTCTGCTGGTACCTTAGGGTGTGCGCGCCGCGTGGCCCTCACTCTTATTTCCTACTTGGCGTGAACCTCAGGGGCGTCCCCCTGTGTTGACATCACGCTGCCCGGATATTTAAAGCCTACGATGTTTGCTAGCCTTTGAGTTAGCAAGGGGTAATCTTATGGATGGGATTCGCTCTCCATACCCAGCTACTCTGCCTCTCCAATTTTCCATTGGACTCTTAACGCTAATGGGGTACCTGCTCCTCGGGGGCCTCACTTGCTTTTCAGGTTGCTGTCTGGAGACTGGTACTCACTCCTCGAGGGCCCATGTTCCCTGACTTGCTGCCTGCTCCTACCTTCTCTTCTGCCTGGAAGGATTCGCTATCTTTAACACCAGTGAGTACTACCATCTTCACCTCAGAGCTGTTCCCTTGAACCAGTTACTCGCTCCTCGAGGGCCTGCCTCCATTCCAGCCCTAGTGCCATCTCCTACGTGGAACCACTGTGTGAGCACTTTACCTTCAAGCCTCTCAGCTCTCAGGGATCAGGTACTCGCTCCTCGAAGGCCTGCTCTCCCTATCCTGGGGTTCTCCATACTGGGGCTTTGTGCATATTCCATTGTACTCATTATTCTCACTTCTTTCCACTACAGCACTGCTACTGGAGGAGTCGCTGTTCCAGCGCCTGAGGGACACTAGCCCAGCCGGGCTACTTCTGCTCACTACTGCCACCTCTGGTGGCTTCACCACATTGTCTAATAAAAGATCAATCTCTGTGTTTGTGTGTCCTAAGCTGAGTCTGACCTGTGGCCCCTCACGGGACTTCCCCCTGTGGGCATGGTCAGCTGCCACAGTGTCCAAGGGTCCACCCAAACCTCACTAATTATAACAGAATCATCTCCTTCAAAGACTGTTTCTAAAGTGGGTATGTTCTCACTCTCGTGCTGACATTCTTGTCTTATTTTGTAAAATTGATGTAAGTAGATATGTATGCATAAACACTAAACATATAAGCAAATGTAAACATACCAGTGTATAAACATGTAAGCAAATGTAAACATATCAGTCTATAGGCGTATAAACTAGAGATGTGAATCGTGTCCTCGATCGTTTTAACGATCGATTTTGGCTGGGAGGGGGAGGGAATCATATTGTTGCCATTTGGGTGTTTAAAGTATCGTGAAAATCGTGAGCTGGCACACTAAAACCCCCTAAAACCCACCCCCGACCCTTTAAATTAAATCCCCCACCCTCCCGAACCCCCCCCCCCAATGCCTTAAATTACCTGGGGGTCCAGCGGCTGTCCGGAACGGCCTCCTGCAATTGAATAGTGTTGTCTTCAGCCGGCGCCATTTTTCAAAATGGCGGCGCAAAATGGCGGCGGCCATAGACCAACACGATTCGACTGCAGGAGGTCGTTCTGGACCCCCGCTGGACTTTTGGCAAGTCTTGTGGGGGTCAGGAGGCCCCCCCAAGCTGGCCAAAAGTCCCAGCGGGTCCAGCGGGGGTCCAGAAAACGATCTCCTGCCGCGAATCGTTTTCCGTACGGAAAATGGCGCCGGCAGGAGATCGACTGCAGGAGGTCATTCAGCGGCGGTCCGGAACCCCCGCTGAACGACCTCCTGCAGTCGATCTCCTGCCGGCGCCATTTTCCGTACGGAAAACGATTCACGGCAGGAGATCGTTTTCCGGACCCCCGCTGGACCCCCAGGGACTTTTGGCCAGCTTGCGGGGGCCTCCTGACCCCCACAAGACTTGCCAAAAGTCCAGCGGGGGTCCGGAACGACCTCCTGCAGTCAAATCGTGTTGTCTATGGCCGCCGCCATTTTGCACCGCCATTTTGAAAAATGGCGCCGGCTGAAGACAACACTATTCAATTGCAGGAGGCCGTTCCGGACCGCCGCTGGACCCCCAGGTAATTTAAGGCATTTTGGGGGAGGGGTTCAGGAGGGTGGGGGATTTAATTTAAAGTGTCGGGGGTGGGTTTTAGGGGGTTTTAGTGTGCCGGTTTTCCTGCCCTCCCCCTTCCCCCGATTTACGATTTTTTGACGATAAATCGGGGGAATTGGTATTGTATCGTGGCCCTAATGATTTTTGATGATTTAAAATATATCGGACGATATTTTAAATCGTCAAAAAACGATTCACATCCCTAGTATAAACAAATATGCAGATGAAAGTTATAAATACAATGAGACTTGTGAGCTTGGGCTGCTGTCTTACCTCTGCTGAGACAGGGGATAGCAGTCTAAGACCTGGTAATAACCTTTATAGATAAGTTAACCATTTATTTTTCTTCTATATCCATTTTAGAAAAGACTTGATCAATCTTACTTATAAAGAATATATGAGCAATTTACTCTTTATTTAATAAATAAGCATATTATTCTACTAAAAATTATTTTGTCTGATTATTGGGCTCTGTCCTTATAAAATAATTATTGCTCTTATACTGATACATTAACTCCCAGGAGCAATGATGTGTTATACTTTTTATGGTTTATTAGAAAAGATAAGCAACAAGCTTCTAATGTTTATAAGCCAGTGCTTAATAACATAACTGCAATATTATTAAATAGTTAGACAGTATATCAATCAGCTCACATGGAGAGGGACTCCGTGTTAAGGATTCCCTCCACCAGCAGTACCTGACAGAGTGAACCCAAAACAGGGAGACCTGCAGCAACTTGTGGAACTTTTCCTGGTAGAAGAAGAGCTAAGGTTTCCATTGGCTAGGAGGCAGGAAATCTTGGCATATGTTTCTGCCTTCTGGCATGCTGTTCTCCAATGGTACAACTATCGAACTGCCTATCCACAAGAGTTGAAGGATGTTAAGAAGAAGACCTGTGAGCTGTGGTTCTGGTGAAGCTTGGCTTGATCTGTAGATAAATTCACCCTAGTACAGGAAAGTGCAGATATGGTCCTACTTTTATTCTGACAAATGATAAGTACTGTCAGTATAAGCCAGATATTTGAGCACCTCAGAGTATGCATCTTTCTCTCTGTCATACACACACCCACAACCACTCCCCACAGAAAGTAGCCATGCTGCTGCATGAATCCCTGACCAAGCACACAAACACATAAACACAGACACACACATACACACACACACACACACACACGCAAAGTTGCAGCAGCTTAAGCTGTTACTAAATCCTCCAGAATTCAGAACAGTCCTCCAGGTCCTTATTCTTTCAGGTCTAGACTACCGTCAATGCCATCAGGGCCCTTCAAATAGTTCAAAACTCTACTGCTTGTATCTTGACTGGTACTAATATGAGAAAACATATCACTTCCATTCTTCAGTCTCTCCACTGCCTGCTGATCCAATGGAGAATGAAATATAAGATTGCTATGATGATTCCCAAGTTCTTAAGTAATACCACCATACCTTGGGTCTACGCAGTGCTGTATATATATATCATTCATCCCAAGCATTGAGATCTGCTCAACTTGGGCTTTTAGAAGTATCTTCTACCAAGTTGGTGCACCTAGTAGAAACCAGAGATTGGGCTTGCTCCATAGATGGTCCACTATCCTGGAATACCTTACCTGATGAAATGCATTTAATGATCTGTATTAACATTTTTCATAAATTACTGAAACCTGATTTTTTTAGATTGACTTTTGAAAGCTAAAACCAATTTTACTTGCCAATTCTGAAGAAAGCAGATGCTAGGGTTTATCTGCTGGATGAATGAAATCTGCAATCAAACTTTTGATAGTTTGGCTGAATCATTACACACATGTTGGGAGGTATCAAGAATTGAGCTAGCTGGATATCTTATGAAATATGGGAGAAGTTGTTGAGACTGAAGTGATTTTTGATAACGTGAGTCTGGGATATGATGGAGGATCATCAATGTTGTGGGGTGGGATGACATTCAGGGAGGCAGTTGGACTTCAGGGAGGCATCTGGTTTATCATCTGTAGTGGTTACAATGTTTGTTTTCATTTTGTGTTTATGTGACTTTTATGTTTGCAATACTGTATCCCATCTTGAATGGTTGAAAGTGTGAGCAAAAAATAATTTTACATAATTAAAATAAACACACACACTAAGCATGCCTCTGTATGCATCTGTAATCACTGCAGTGATGACACAACGTTTGTTACTTATTCTGAATATATACGGGTCAATATTCAAAAAATGCTGCGTGCCTAAATTAGGTCCCTAAGTTTAGCACCTATTTTCAGCTGATTTTAGGAGCTTAAGTTTTCAACTGAAAATTAACAAATTTATAGGGGGATTTATAATTCTGTAATGAGTTCAGTGGAATGATGGCCCATGAAAAAAAGGGGGTGGGGAGTGACAATGTGCAGCTGGCCGCATCACGGTGGTACGGCTTCTCCCGCTGAACACTATCACCCCCATAGCACCACGGTAAAAGGTGGTGTTATTTCCTGTGGTGCTGCCGGCGATAATGTGTAAAACATTATCGCCTGCAGCACTGCTGGGCCATAATGCGGCCCAAACCCCACCCACACTCCTTCCCTTCCCCTGATTTACTGCATGCGGGTGGTATCGCAAGCGATAAGGCACATCACAATTTGATAAATGACCCTGAAAAGATCCTAAAATTTAGAAACCTAAATTTAAGCCTGCAATTTATTTTCCTAGGTTTAGGATCCTAAGGGAATGATTTACTAAGGATTTTTTCCTCTTCTGTGTCTATGGGAAAAATGCTTAGTAAATGAGGCCATAAATTAGTTTTGAAAATCAATGCTAAGTTCCTAACTTTGTTTCCCCTCCCTAACTCTATCCCCATAGCCACCCAATTTTTAGGCCTCTAAATTTAAGAGCCTAATGAAACTAGGACTCTAAATTTAGTCATTCAGCCCAAATACATTTTCAAAAGAGCAACAAGGCGGGGAATCCTTAGCCAATGTAGTCAGAGTGTGGAGGGGGAAGTGTTTCATAGAACAGGTAAAAAATGGTCAGGGTTCTACAGTGACAAAGGGGTCAGATATTTGTGAGGTTTTCTGGCGTTTCTATGCACATCTATATTCCTCTGCAGATATTCCACCAAATTTGCAAATGGAGGAAGAACGTTTTTTTCAAAATGTGGTTTTGCCGCAGTTATCAGAGCAGCAACTTGATTTTTTTAAATAGGCCTATTCAAGCCTTCAAAACATCCCAAGTAATCAAGGGCTGTAAATCCTGCAAAGCCCCTGGTCTCGATGGGTTCTCCTTTGATTATTACAAATTACTAAATCTGCAAGTATCTGTCCCCATTGAGAACTATTTTAGACAAGCCCTTCAGGATTATTTTTTCCCCTCCCAGTTTAACTTCACCTATATAATAGTACTAGTTAAACGGGTGAAAGACCCATTAGCCCTAACTTAATACAGACCCATATCACTTCTACATTGTGATTTAAAAATCTTAACTAACGTGCTAGAGGACCGTCTATAACGAATAACTCCTTCCCTTATCTCATCCAATCAGGTAGGCTTTGTTAAGGGGAGAGCAGCCTGTTTCCATATAGTTAAGTTAATAATGGCCACATCATTATGCAAAACTAAGGGGCGGATTTTAAAAAGGTTACGCGCGTAATGTACACGCGTAACCCTTTTAAAACCCTCCTGCACGCGCCGAGCCTATTTTGCATAGGCTCGGTGATGTGCGCAAGCCCCAGGATGTGCATATGTCCCGGGGCTTGAAAAAATGGGTGGGGAGTGGGCAGGCCAGGGGCAGGGCGGGGCAGGGGCACGATCGAGGCCTCTGGCAAAGCAGTCATATCGGCACGCGCAATCGTAAATAAAGAAACAAAGGTGTGGGGGGGGGGATTTAGGTAGGGCTGGGGGGGGCAGGTTAGATAAGGGAAAGGAGGGGAAGGTGAGGGGGGTGGAAGGAAAGTTCCTCCAAGGCCGCTCTGATATCAGAGGGAATGGGGAAAGCCATTGGGACTCCCCTAGGGCTTGGCACGCACAAGATGCACAAGTGTGCACCCCCTTACACCCCCTTGCGGCGTGCGCATGTTATAAAATTGGGCATAGATTTGTGCTTGTCGGGTTATGTGCACAAATCTACACCCGCGCAAAAGTCTTAAAATCCGTCCCTAAGTGCATCCTTGCAGTAGCTATAGGGTTTGATTCAGAAAAAGCCTTTGACATGGACTCCTGGCCTTATCTATTTTTGGTCTTGAATCGCTTCAGTTTCAAAGGCTCCTTTCTACAGTATCTCAATATTTTATACCGTGCTCCATGTTCTAATATTATTGCAAATGGCTATAAATACGAAACTTTTCAATTACACAGGAGTCCAACAGGAATATCCTTTGTCCACATTACTGTATATTTTGACCTTTGCCCCACTGTTACGAGAAATTGAAGAGGAAGATTCTATAAAAAGGTTTGGAGAGACAGGTACAAATTCAAAATAGCGGCCTTCACTGACGACATCCTAGTCTTTCTTTCGACACCAAAGGACTCTTTGGAGAAGGTTCTTCAGATATAGACTTACTTTTGAGCTTTGGCAGGTTTAAAAATTAATAGGGACAAGTCGAAGTATTAGACATTTTGGGCACCTTGCAGAACTCATGGCCCGAGAATTTCCTGTTGAAATAGGTGTTTGGGGACATGAAATACTTGGGGATTCAAATTCCAGGGGACATTAATCAAGTAATCAAGTAATCAAATCTATGAAGCAAACGTTAAGCCACTTTTGAAAAATTTGAGACTCTCCAGCATTGGTGAGATTTCCCACTCTCTAACTTACAGCTTGTGAAAATGATAGAATTACCAAAATGGTTATATGCTTTACAAATGCTACCCATCTGGCTGCATAAAAGAGATCTTCAGGAGTTACATAAGACTTTCCGGACTTTTATTTGGAAAGGAAAGAGATCAAAGATTTCTCTGAAAATTTTAATGGGGTCTGTGGAGTGAGGAGGCCTGAAGTGTCCAAATATGTAATATTACAACTTGGCCTGTATGCTGTGGCATATTTTTGATGGGATATTTGAAACTTCCAGTTTCTTTTTCCTGTCCATCTTACAACACTGGTTGGGTCCACTTTCTTTGACCTCTCCGATTCAAGTATCTGGGTTAGACTTCTCAGGGGAACTTAAGGGACATTTGTTTATTTGGTCCTGTTGCTCGGCCTGGGCATATTTATGAAAAACAATTTTACATACAGATACACTCTCACCATTTCTTACTATATGGGGTAACCCACAGTTTTTACCGGGGTTGTCCAACCTGAATTTTCGAGGTTGGTGTGAGAAAGGACTTAAATACTTGCATCAATTTTTCATGCCAGACCAAGGCACGATGTTGAGTTATCAGGACTTACAATCCAAATTTCAGATCTCCTCTAAAGAATTTTATGCATACCTACAAGTACGACATTATCTGTCAAATCTCTTTAAAATTCACCTGAATTTCAATGAGTTGGGACCTCTTGAGGAAGTATTAGTAGGAAGAATGTGCTAAATGTATGCAGAGATTACTACTTCTACCACAGGAGAATACACTTCTCTCTATCTTCAATAAGTGTGTGTGCGTGTGTGTGTGGGGGGGGGAGGGGTGGCCTGAATTTAATTTTATACTACAGGAATTTCATTCTTGCTTCTATAATATAAGTAAAATTACAGAAAATGTTAACTTTCGAGAAACGCAATATAGACTTTTGCTTCAATCTTACTGGGTGCCAGATAAAGCTTACAAAGCTAAATTTAGTGATGTTCCAACTTGCAGGAAATGTGGAGGGGATGTAGGAACCTTTATACACAGTTTCTGGAGCTGCCCAAACATTTATCATTTTTGGACAAAGGTACAGTCTTTTATAAGTGCTTTACTTAATGTGTCCTTACCATTAACTCCCAAAATCTGGTTATTTGGGTATTATTCTGACCCTCCATATTCTGTCTTCCAGGAGTGCAAGATGTTTATTGACAAAGTAGCCCTATTAGCAAAGAAAACCATCCTTTCTCTTTGGGTGGGGGAAGACTGCCCAACATTGTCGTTTTGGGGAAATAGGGTGTTTAAATTACTTACATTTGAAATGATGATGGCCAAAGCAACCTCAGACTCCAAAATGGATCAGCACTTCCAGATTTGGCAAGAATACATTGCCTTGCTATCGCCTTGCCCAGGAACACAATTTTCACTTTATAAGGGAGCTTTACCTTGAATTCCAGTCATATTCACGTTCTATATCCCCTCAAGCTCTTCTTATGGGATCTACGAGTGAAACCGGTGTCAAATGAAGGACTGGAACCCTGTTATTTCATTTCATTTTATTTTATTGTCTTATTAATATTTAAAAAAGGATATATGTACCATTCATTACTCTCTTCTACACATAGAATGCCTGGGGGGGGGGGGGGGTATACTGGCTTACTGCAACTTATAAATTTCTATATTGTTCACTTCCGTAAATATACCTGTTGCTCTGTTTATGGCATTGTTCGGTATGAGTAGTATTGTTTGTGGTCTCTCCGAAGGAAAATTCAATAAACATGTTTAATACAAAGAGCATATTTAGGAGGCTCCCTCAAGGAATCAGGAGCCTAAACTCTTTGAAAATTGACTTCCTACCTAAGGTCTATTATTTCTGGAGTAGTGTGTTGCTTTTATCTGTTATAGGATCTCTGCCATATCTTTTCTCTAGGTCTTACACATTTCTCTACCTTCTTCTCTTTTCTTTGGATTCATTCTGCTCGAAGCATGTGCACCACTTATACTTTCTCTGGATAAAATGTCCTCTCTCTTTCTCTGACTGCAAGTTTATATGTAAACCCTGGGCTGATAGTCTTGGATACGATCCCAAACACTGTTTCAAATGTCCCAGTCTTTCTATGCTGTTAGTAGGGATGTGCAGACAAAAAGTTTGCGTTGATAAGTTGAAGTTGAGGGTCGATTTTGTTCAATATGGACATATGGAGAATTCCATAAGTTGAGGGTCTGTCCATACGTTCACCGGTTCCCTAAATAAAAATTTAAACCCCTCACCCTCCTTAATCCCCTCCCAAGACTTACCAAAACTCCCTGGTGGTCCAGCGGGGAGTCAGGAAGCCATCCCTGTATTCCTTTGCGAGGAGCACGTGATGGCGTCACGTCGGAGTGACGCGGACGTCACGTGCTTCTCCGCGCCTCCGCTCCAGGACCCCCGTTGGACCCAACCGGAACTTTTGGCCAGCTTGGGGGGGGGTCAGGAGGAATTTCTCCGCGGAGAAATTTCAGGAGGAATTTCTCCGCGGAGGCGCGGAGAAGCACGTGACGTCCGCGTCACTCCGACGTGACGCCGACGGAACTTTTGGCCAGCTTGGGGGGGGGGGGGTCAGGAGGAATTTCTCCGCGGAGGCGCGGAGAAGCACGTGACGTCCGCGTCACTCCGACGTGACGCCGACGTCACGTGCTCCTCGCAAAGGAATACAGGGATGGCTTCCTGACTCCCCGCTGGACCACCAGGGAGTTTTGGTAAGTCTTGGGGGGGTCAGGAGGGTGGGGGGTTTAAGTGTTTATTTAGGTTCAACGTATTCAACATAGCTATGTTGAATAAGTTGAAAATTGCGATGCGTTGCGCATCATCACTTTTTTAAGTTTAAAAAAAAAATAAGTTGCGTTTTACATATGCGTTCAAAACGAATGCACACCCCTAGCTGTTAGTGCTAGCTGACTGTCCAAGATCCCCTGGTGGGGGAAGATTATTCTTCCAGGCCCTGTGCATTGCTGTAAGTCAACTCTCAATTTACAGTTCATTGTATTCATCACTGATGATCATTTAGTTGAGATCAGTGGCAATAATCATACTGGAGATTATTATGATTTCCAAGATAACTTTTACTGTTGAATATTGTTATTGATGACAAAGTTCTTTACATTTTTGTATAACGTGATGTACAAGTTCAAAGGTTTGGTTTTTTTTTTTAAAATAAATTTGTGACCGTTATCTCTATTTCAAGTTCTTCTGGTGTTCATTGAATGCCAGTTGTCAAATTTAGTTTTTCTCCTGTCTAATCAGGTGATAGGGTCAACTCCCTCCAAATGATAGAAATATCTCTTTAGTCAAGTTGGTGTACTTCATTATGGGCACTGGTCTTACTCTTCTTCTCCTGCTACCTCTGAGTTGGTAGTGAACCTCATAGTGGGTCCATTAAGTCTCCTACTGTCCCGAATTACTTCTTCTTCCCATGGATGATTCCTAGGTCATCCCTCCTGGAGGATACTGGTGATCCTATGGCCCTCTCATAGTGAAAGGCACTGCTCCTCTTGATGTAGAATAAAAAGGAAAAATCTCTGAGCTCCTGGATCCTGAGGTACTCAGCAAAATCAAAAGGGACACTCCATACTCAGTTAAGGAAACCAAAGCACTGAGGTGGGAAGGGTGGAAAAAACTTTACCTTCAGGCAAAAGAAAAGGCCTATAAAAACCTGGCACTCAAATGGGTAAAGGAACTCTGGCTCCATTTCTATTTCCAGTTACTTTTATCCAAGTTCATTCTACCTGTTTATTGTAAGACATCCTCTTGTCATGGTTACTGTTTGGAATGTAAACCGACTTGATTAGTAATTCTGTTACTGGAAAATCGGTATATAAAAGTGCTAAATAATAATAATAATAATAATTTCTTACCCATGGTTATAACCACAGAGATCCCCGAGTCCTTTCCCAGCAAAAATAAACAAACAGGGGACAGCAAGAAACATCCTTCTTGTTATTGTAGATCTCTATATTCTGATGTTTTTGTTAAGTTTTATGCAGTTTTGAATAGCCATATTTTAAGCTCACATTTAAATCTTTTTCTATCTGGTATCAAACATAAAATCTCAGGTAGGGAATTCCAAAGTTTTGGACCCGCTATGGAAAACACATGATCTCTTATTTGCATCAGGTGTGTGCTCCATATTGTGGGGACAGTCAGTAGTCATTTATTTTGAGATCTTTCTGTTTGTTGTGGAGGCTATGGTTATAATGACACGCCTAACCTATCATACTGGTGTTACTCGAATGAATGATTTTGAATATTAATGTTAATACTTTAAAATAGATTCAGGATTGTACTGGTAGCCAGTGCAGTGAAATCAGTGAGGGTGTTGTTAAGTGAGTGGACCTTTTAGCCGAGGTGAGAGATAGAACCACCCAGGGGGAGGTGCCCCGCTGGGCCTCACTGTTGGGAGACGGAGCCTCAGCTGCAGGATAGGACACAACAGACATAGAGGAGGAGATGTAGAGGGTGACCCCAGGAGGCAGGCCATGGAACGGCAGCACAGATGCTGACATCAGACTCATTTGAGACAAGAGTCAAGGGAGGAAGTGGCACTACCCAAGGAACGGGGGGTGCCGGAAAAGTACAGTCACTGTAACACACTGAATCTGTAGTGCAGTTATGCAGGAGGGCTCCTCAGAGGGAGAACACGGTAGTGAACCGCAGAGCGGGGTACACCGGCGAGGGTTCCTCAGATGATATCACGGCATGGGTCCACTGAGCAGGGGGGAACCCAGAAGTGAGTCCTCATGGCAATGGTCTGCAGAGCGGGGTACACCAGCGAGGGTTCCTCAGATGATATCTCGGCATGGGTCTATAGAAAGGGGTACACTGGCAAGATTCCCACGTAGAAATTAGAACAGGGATCCAGAGAGTGGTATTCAAGGTGACAGGAAGTAAGCAGAAGTCCCGTAGAAGGCCTCAGAAGAAAGGCAGGCTGGAATCGGGGTGAGAGGCCCTCCGAGGAGCGGATAGCCAAGAGACGAGGGGGGTCGCCGAGGAGCAGTTACCAAGTAGTCTCACACCACGGAAGCAAAACCGGAACAAGCTGAAGTAGAAGCTGATAGAACAGCAAGTGAACTTGTTGCCAAGTTGCCGGCTGCCTGGGCTGGTGAGTTTGAATATCAGAGTGACATCATCTGGTAGGGATGCTCCCGAGGTTCCTGCCATGATGTGGTTAAAGCTGGTCAGGGAGCACACGTGCCTAGGGAACCCCATGGGTAAGATGGCGGTCTGCAGCGTCCATGTTGCTCAGATAGGCCCGGGAACGGAGGCCAGAAAGCTGGTGGTAGCTGCCGAAGCCACGAATTTGCCCAACAGAGCCAAAGTTGTAAAAAGGGAGGTGAGTAATGGCGGCCGCAGCCGTTTGTGGCCACGGATTGTAACAGGTGTAATGTGATCAAATTTCCTAGTTCCTAACAAAAGTCTTGCTGAGGCATTTTGTAGTACTTGTAATGGTTTTAAGAGACATATGGGAAGATCGAGAAATAAGTAGTTATAGTAGTTGAAGTTTGAGAAAATTAGGGTTTGCAAGACAGTTCGGAAGTCATTGAAAGTTAATAAAGGTTTCAAATGATGTAATATACGTAACTTGGCATAACCTGTCAAATAATTTATTGTTGTGCATTTTCATAGTAAGGTTCTCATCTAGCTGGATACCTAAATCCTGTACTTGATTTGAGGGAGTAATTTGAAAATTATCCAGGTCTAGAGCCAGTGGTTTAGCTATGAAAAAAAATTTCTACTTAGCCAAATGATTTCAGTCTTTTTAGGAGTTAATGTTAGTTTAAGTTGCAATAGTTTCTGCTGTATTTCTTTCATATAGGTTGAAAGTATTGATACTGTGTTTTCAAGTGATTTGGAGAATGGAATGTAAAACTGTATGTTGTCAGCATACAGGAAGATATTGAATAGTGTTGCTGAGAGTGCTGAGACTTGAGGGACCCCTGTATCAATATGGAAAGTATCAGATAATTGATTGTCCAGTTTGACTTGGAATGTTTTATTAGAAAGAAAGGAAGAGAACCATTTGAGAGCAATACCTTTGAACCCAATGTTGTTTAACTGATGGCACAACAGGGTATGGTCCACAGTGTCAAAGGTGGCTGTTAAGTTGATTGGCAAAAGAAAATAAGATTAATCTGCATCAAATCCTTGTAAATACAGAGTCTGTTAATGAGAGGAGTAGTGTCTCAGATGAATGATGTTTCCTGAATCTGAATTGATTTGGGAAGAGAATATCTTGATCTTCTAAGTGATTTACAAGTTGGGTTAATACTGCTTTTTCAAGTACTTTTGATAGAAAGGACAGATTGAATAATAGTTGTCCAAATCATCTGTTCTACCAATTTTATTTTTAGGAATCAGCGATAACATAGGGGGTCATCACGCTTGCAAATTTTGTATTCAGGGGGCAGAGTATATGTAAAGTGTTATCATGTGCCACGGCTCCTAACACAGCCAATAGCTACACATTTGTGGTATGTTGTATGCTAGAGGCCAGTAAAGGTTTATCATGGTTCAGAATGTTTCTGGACAGCCTGTTTCAGAGAGAGAGAGAGAGAGAGAGAGAGAGAGAGAGAGAGAAAGAGAGAAAGAGAGACAGACTTGCTATAGTGCTGCTTCCCTAGACAGGTATTTGTATCCCTATGGGAGGCCCACCTAGTAACTCGAGGTGGGGATTAGGTACGAGTGTAGGGGGTTGGGGGCCACTTTCACATTCAACATGAGACGAACGAACAGAACAGTGGTCTCTTGTGAAGATTTGATGGCCTTTGGAGTGAGGAAACTCACTCCAAGATGAGATTTGGACAATGTTCTCTCCACCTAGCTTGTTGTTGCCCAGGTAGAGTGTCCATCAAGCTAGATGGAGAGAACATTGCCCAAATCTCATCTTGGAGTGAGTTTCCTCACTCCGAAGGCCATCAAATCTTCACAAGAGACCACTGTTCTGTTCGTACGTCTCATGTTGAATGTGAAAGTGGCCCCCAACCCCCTACACTCGTACCTAATCCCCACCTCGAGTTACTAGGTGGGCCTCCCATAGGGATACAAATACCTGACTAGGGAAGCAGCACTATAGCAAGTCTCTCTCTCTCTTTCTCTCTCTTTCTCTCTCTACCCCACAGGCTGTCCAGAAACATCATGAACTGCAATGTAGCCCAAATTGGGTTATTGCAATACATGCTTATTAGCATAAGGTAACACCCCTTTTTGGTATCACGTGCGATATTGGAAAATGAGGCCCATAGTGTACTTGTTTCAAGGAAATGACTTGAATTGGGTCACGAGGGTGATTTTACTGATTTCTAGATTACTCTGTTGAATGTGAATCACTTAACCAGGCCATATGAATCTTCAGGTGGGAGATCAGATAGTGAATTGAGTTTTTAACCTATTAATTTTAACTAAAAAGGATGCCGCATATTCATTGCAAGTGGATTTTGAGAAGTTATAGTTCCTCAAGATGGAAGATGACAGGTCCTTAATTAGATGTTTAACAACATCAAAGAGCAATTTAGAATTAAATATTACCCCGTGAATCTGTTTGGCATAGTAATATTTTTTGTTTTATTGGTTAGTGCGTGGTATTTTGTTAGTAGAGATTTATATTTCCCTAGCGATTCAGAAGATGGGCATGTCCCCATTTTTTCTCTAATTTTCGAAGGTTCTGTTTAGTGCATCTTAACTCATCATTGTACCAGGGCTTCTTTTGTTTACAGGTATTACTTTCTTTGTTAATAGTTTTTGTGTGACAGGACTGAGGTTTTCGGCTATGTCATTGACAATCTGATCCCAGGAATCAAATGCTGAGGAGGCATTGGATTGATGTAGTTCAAGCATCTTATTTTCTATTGATTCTGCAAGTACCTCCATGTCTATCTTTTTTCTGAAGGTAAAAGTATGATTGTTATCTATGCTTTGATGAGTTGGGTTGAGGAAGGTTATTTCCACTTTTATTAATTTGTGATCAGACCAAGGCAATCTGGTGTGAGAAGTATCGATTATGCAGTTACTGATATTGGCAAAAATTAGGTGTAGAATATGTCCCACTTTATGAGTAGCTTTGGAAACAAATTGGGACAACTTGGGTTCTGTTAACACACTCTATACATGCAGAGGGATCAGCACCAAAGCAGCCTTCAGCTGTGCAGATTAAGTATAGTAGATGTGCTAATGGATCTGTTCTGGAGAAGATCCTTCAGAATGTTCAGGGCACATGGGAAGACACAGGGGACCTGACTGCTAAAGTAAATTCCTTAACATCATTATACATGGAAGACCTCCATTCAGGAACAGATTGCCTTAGTGCCTGTGACACCAATTCCTCAAGGACAAGACCACTTGCGAGTTGGCACAGTAGTTACTTGATGAGAATCTATGATTTATGGCCTCAATTTATAAGTTGTAAACACTCATTAAGTTGGAAGCCTGGTATGGTAATAGCCACACTAAAGGGACATTTACTACTGTAACTTGTTGGACAGATTGCCCTATGGTCCTGTTTTTGCCTTTTATGTCATTAATTATTATTTTAAATAGAAGAAAAAATACAGTTTTCTCTTTAGTTACATTGTATTTATTTCCACATGAGGACATATGAAATAATATGAATTCATGTTATGGTGTACAGGTTTATCAACACATAAAAAGCATGTAGGAAGTAGGAAAGGAAGATTCCATGGAGAATTTCCACCCAGGACCTTCACTTCTAGAGCTGAGGAATGAGCCAGAGAGGAGGCAAAGTCAGTCACTTGCATAATAAGAAATCAGCAAGATTGTTGTGGAGAAAGACCCCCTAGAAGATTTCCTTCTCAAAGAGATTAACGTGGACAATTGAGTTCATGATTGCTTCTAAAAGCAACTATTATTACGAGCAATGCTGTCCAAAGATGTATAGGAGGAGACACTGGCTGAGGGCAGAATTGATGAGTCTCCTCAGGGATTCCAGGCACCAGTGAAGCTGAGCATGGGGGAGAAAAAGATAATTAACTGGATGATAACATACTGCACCAATTAGAATTCATAAATGAAACCGAGGCAAGAATAAAGCTGCAACGAATGTATATGGCAGATGCCCTGGGAATTCTAATTGATCACCTGAGTTCTAGATGCCTGGTCCCCTTCTGCCAGCTCCTCCACTGGCTCTGTAGTTAGTGATTTGCATGACTGATCCTTGTTCTGCTCCTCCCTGGGAATGTATTTGGGATACTGTGGATCCCTTGGAAGGTAGCATCACCTAAGAGCACATCTCATAGTGATGAAATGCTAAGATGAAGAGAAAGAGAGCAATTGCCTCAGGAGATAATGAATGATACAAATTCTGAACCTAAAAACCTTTGTGACTGTATATGTTTTATATAGTGAGAAGTAAATTTGACATTCACATTACAAACAGGCTCAATCTATTTCTAAGATAGATAGCAGCATTCCCGGTATGCTGCCATACTCCTTCCATATTGTTCTCTGATTCAGAATCACTATTATTATTTGACTAAATGCACTCCCCCTCAAGCCCCAGATAATCCATGTAACTCTGCCATAGCATGCAGAATACTGCATGCAAGGAAAATCGTACAAGACATTGCGTAGTTATAAGGCGATGCACAACACAATGTATCTAGGCATGTACAATGGGATTTTAGGATGCCAAAAGTCCTTTCAATTACTTATCTGGTGAACATATGAGATTTATTATAATGTTCCTCTCCAAGAGTTTGAAGATAAAAATTGCAATTATCTAGTTCTTAAGGGGATAGCTATGATCACCCTTACAGGAGAAAACAGACAAGAAAAGTACTGGGGAGGGGAGGTAGAAGTAGTTAGGCTAATAAGCAGACTATGCATATAAATAGTATGTCAAAAGCTCTGACATTAGAAGATAATGATTTGAAAGCATGAACTTAACTACAAAGCCATCAACCTTTAATTTAGCCTGGACTGTCTGACAATGAAAGAATTAGTTTACTTAGCTTCTATATCAGTAATGAGTCCTTTGACATTGTATACTACTTGCATTGTTGAAGAAGTGGGAAATTTTCCTAGTCCAGGAGATCCTCTCAATAGCTGCTGGTGGTCTGATTGCAATGTAAGTGCAATCAATTGCCCCCAAGACTGAAGCAACATTAGCAATGTCATAAAAGATCGTCATGGCTTGCTGTTGGTGCTTTATTTTTCAAGGAAAATAAATATATTGATTAGATCTCAGAAGAGCACCAATAAACAGTTCAGTATAATAATAAATGACTGACTAAGCCCTTTGATATCATGATCTGAAAGATGCCTGTGGCTAAGAAAGCTTAAGCTGTGTTGACTCTTAAGTCCACAGGCAACACATTACTTTCTTAACATTGGAATCTACAAATCCACCTTTAATGGTTTGTAAAATCTGTATATAAAAAACATTTATTCATCAGATAAATAAAGGGGATCCTCAACTATAAACCCTTTCTAGAGGGTGCATCCTTCTTTGCTGCCTCTGCCTACTCTGATGCACATGTTTTAAAACCCACACCTGAGAACTCATAGTGAACACACAAGTCTCCAAAACACCTTACTTCCAGCCAAAAAGACAAAGAAGAAAAAGTTTGCTTGTACCTACCAAAGAATGCATGCAGGCAAAATGACATACGAATATAAGAACATAAGAACATGCCATACTGGGTCAGACCAAGGGTCCATCAAGCCCAGCATCCTGTTTCCAACAGTGGCCAATCCACGCCATAAGAACCTGGCAAGTACCCAAAAACTAAGTCTATTCCATGTTACCGTTGCTAGTTATAGCGGTGGTTATTATCTAAGTCAACTTAATTAATAGCAGGTAATGGACTTCTCCTCCAAGAACTTATCCAATCCTTTTTTAAACACAGCTATACTAACTGCACTAACCACATCTTCTGGCAACAAATTCCAGAGTTTAATTGTGCGTTGAGTGAAAAAGAACTTTCTCTGATTAGTTTTAAATGTGCCACATGATAACTTCATGGAGTGCCCCCTAGTCTTTCTATTATCCGAAAGAGTAAATAACCGATTCATATCTACCTGTTCTAGACCTCTCATGATTTTAAATACCTCTATTATATCCCCCCTCAGCCGTCTCTTCTCCAAGCTGAAAAGTCCAAACCTCTTTAATCTTTCCTCATAGGGGAGCTGTTCCATTCCCTTTATCATTTTGGTCGCCCTTCTCTGTACCTTCTCCATCGCAATTATATCTTTTTTGAGATGTGGCGACCAGAATTGTACACAGTATTCAAGGTGCGGTCTCACCATGGAGCGATACAGAGGCATTATGAGTATTTTCCGTTTTATTCACCATTCCCTTTCTAATAATTCCCAACATTCTGTTTGCTTTTTTGACTGCCGTAGCACACTGAACCGACAATTTCAATGTGTTATACACTATGACGCCTAGATCTATTTCTTGGGTAGTAGCACCTAATATGGAACCTAACATTTTGTAACTATAGCATGGGTTATTTTTCCCTATATGCATCACCTTGTACTTGTCCACATTAAATTTCATCTGCTATTTTGATGCCCAATTTTCCAGCCTCACAAGGTCTTCCTGCAATTTATCACAATCCGCTTGTGATTTAACTACTCTGAACAATTTTGTATCATCTGCAACTTTGATTACCTCACTCATCGTATTTCTTTCCAGATCATTTATAAATATATTGAAAAGTAAGGGTCCCAATACAGATCCATGAGGCACTCCACTGCTCACTCCCTTCCACTGAGAAAATTGTCCATTTAATCCTACTCTCTGTTTCCTGTCTTTTAGCCAGTTTGTAATCCACGAAAGGACATCGCTACCTATCCCATGACTTTTTATTTTTCCTAGAAGCCTCTCATGAGGAACTTTGGCAAATGACTTCTGAAATTCTAAGTACACTATATCTACAGGTTCACCTTTATCCACGTTTATCAACTCCTTCAAAAAAGTGAAGCAGATTTGTGAGGCAAGCATTGGGTAAAGCCATGCTGACTTTGTTCCATTAAACCATGTCTTTCTATATATTCTGTGATTTTGATGTTTAGAATACTTTCCACTATTTTTCCTGGCACTGATGTCAGGCTAACTGGTCTGTAGTTTCCTGGATCGCCCCTGGAGCTGTTTTTAAATATGGGGGTTACATTAGCTATCCTCCAGTCTTCAGGTACAATGGATGATTTTAATGACAGGTTACAAATTTTTACTAATAGGTCTGAAATTTCATTTTTTGGTACCTTCAGAACTCTGGGGTGTGTACCATCCCGACCAGGTGATTTACTACTCTTAAGTTTGTCAGTCAGGTCTACCACATCTTCTAGGTTCACCGTGATTAGGTTCAATCCATCTGAATCATTACCCATGAAAACCTTCTCCAGTATGGGTACCTCCCCAACATCCTCTTCAGTAAACACCGAAGAAAAGAAATCATTTAATCTTTCCACGATGGCCTTATCTTCTTTATATGCCCCTTTAACTCCTCGATCATCTAACAGTCCAACTGACTCCCTCAGAGGCTTTCTGCTTTGGATATATTTAAAAAAGTTTTTAATGTGAGTTTTTGCCGCTACGGCCAACTTCTTTTCAAATTCTCTCTTAGCCTGTCTTATCAATGTCTTACATTTAACTTGCCAACATTTATGCATTATCCTATTTTCTTCGGTTGGATCCTTCTTCCAATTTTTGAATGAAGATCTTTTGGCTAAAATAGCTTCTTTCACCTCCCCTTTTAACCATGCCAGTAATCGTTTTGCCTTCTTTCCGCCTTTCTTAATGTGTGGAATACATCTGGATTGTGCTTCTAGGATGGTATTTTTTAACAATGACGTCGCCTCTTGCACACTTTTTGCTTTTGTAGCTGCTCCTTTCAGTTTTTTTCTATTTTTCTCATTTTATCAAAGTTTCCCTTTTGAAAGTTTAGCACGAGAGCCGTGGATTTGCTTACTGTCTCCCTTCCAGTCATTAAATCAAATTTGATCTTATTATGATCACTGTTGCCAAGCGGCTCCACCACCGTTACCTCTCTCACCAAATCCTGTTCTCCACTGAGAATTAGATCTAAAATTGCTCCCTCTCTCATCGGTTCCTGAACCAATTGCTCCATAAAGCTATCATTTATTCCATCCAGGAACTTTATCTCTCTAGCGTGTCCCGATGATACATTTACCCAGTCAATATTGGGGTAATTAAAGTCTCACAGTACACTGGTGCAGGGTAAATGTTTATTCACCATCAATTTCTATGGTATGCTTAACTTGAAGAATTCAGAACATCAAGAATATATATAATTCAAACAGGCAACTCCATGAATTCCAAATAATGCTTTAAACTCGGTCCCCCGACACGGTCCCGTGTTTCGCTTAGGCTGCGTCGGGGGGGAACCAGGGGTACATTCAAATCTAAAGTGTAAAAGCAAATAAAAGTCAACTCAAGAAAATGGTGAGAACGGCTACATTGTAACATCCGTTAAGCAAAGGTACATACCTCTAAAATGTCACCCGGAGCGCGCAGGCTCTCGCAGGTGTCAGCCATTTAAACACAGGAAAGAGCGCGAACGTGACAGCTTTCGCGAGAGCTGTCAAAATTTTTTGACAGCTCTCGCGAGAGCCGTCAAAAGCCAGCAAATCTCGATGAATCCGTCCTAATAAAACAGGTACCACTCAATTTCTCTGTTTAGACCCTGGGGGGCAACCGTATTAAGCGTAAAGATCCACCTCTGCTCCCTCCGACCCAGAGCCTCGGGGAAGTCCCCACCCCGAAGGGGGGGACGTACTACCTCGATAACTGAAAAGGAGAGATCAGAGACGGTGTGACCAGAGTCAATCCAGTGCGAAACCAGGGGCTCAGCTACTCTATGAAGGCGAATGTTTGAACAATGCTCAATCATGCGGGTCTTTAGCATTTGCATGGTTTTGCCAACATAGAGTAGAGAGCAAGGACATTTTACAATATACACTACACCCTTTGTAAGGCAGTCTGATGTGGAGCGGAGTTTAAAAACTCGCCCCGTGCTGGGGTGTGTAAACCATGCGGTCCATGTAAACCATGCGGTCCATGCGGCCACTGCACATGGTGCAGTGGCCGCATGGACCGTGTATTCCAAAATTGTCAAGACTGTCATCTGAAGGGGATGTATGGACCAGCCGGTCCCGCAGATTTTTCCCACGTCTAAAGGTAAAACGAAGCGAACTGTCTAACAATTCAGTCATAGCCAAAGCTGCCCAATGTCTCGATGATCAGGAGACAATTTTTTGACAGCTCTCGCGAAAGCTGTCACGTTCGCGCTCTTTCCTGTGTTTAAATGGCTGACACCTGCGAGAGCCTGCGCGCTCCGGGTGACATTTTAGAGGTATGTACCTTTGCTTAACGGATGTTACAATGTAGCCGTTCTCACCATTTTCTTGAGTTGACTTTTATTTGCTTTTACACTTTAGATTTGAATGTACCCCTGGTTCCCCCCCGACGCAGCCTAAGCGAAACACGGGACCGTGTCAGGGGACCGAGTTTAAAGCATTATTTGGAATTCATGGAGTTGCCTGTTTGAATTATATATATTCTTGATGTTCTGAATTCTTCAAGTTAAGCATACCATAGAAATTGATGGTGAATAAACATTTACCCTGCACCAGTGTACTGTGATACTTGCTTACGTGCAAGGTTTTGCTTCTTTTCTCTTTGGACTGGTAATTAAAGTCTCCTATTATTACCGCACTACCAATTTGGTTAGCTTCCCTAATTTCTCTTAGCATTTCACTGTCAGTCTCACCATCTTGACCAGGTGGACGGTAGTATACTCCTATCACTATAGTCTTCCCCGACACACAAGGGATTTCTACCCATAAAGATTCAATTGTGCATTTATTCTCGTGCAGGATGTTTATCCTGTTGGACTCTACGCCATCCCGGACTCTATGCCATCCCTGACAATGTTCTACATTTTGAAAATCGAGAATGTGTATGCACTTCTTCTTCTTCATCATCATCATCATCACCATCGTTTATTTGTTTCATACTTTTCCAGAAAAAGAGTTCAATGTGTGTTACAATAGACTGATGTTATGAGTATAGAAGAATAATTGATAATGGTTTCTATTTATGGTCATATCTTCATAGATGAATAGCTAAGATTCTTCTTACATTTCAAGTAGTTGGGGGGGGGGGGGGGTGTTTCCTGTGGGAATGCCATTATACAGAGGAGGTGACATTAGACAGTTATATATTTGTAAGCATAGTATCAGCAAGGTTGTTTCAGTTGGATGAGCATCATAGTAACATAGTAACATAGTAATGATGGCAGAAAAAGACCAAAATGGTCCATCTAGTCTGCCCAGCAAGCTTCCCAAGGTAGTAACTGCCGCTCCATGCAGGTTACCCCCAAGTTTCTCTTAAGGGTAGTAACTGCCACTCTGTACAGGTTACCCCATGTTTCTCTTAAGGGTAGTAAGTGCCGCTCCGTGCAGGTTACCCCCATGGTTCTCTTAAGGGTAATAACTGCCACTCCATGCCGGTTTAGCTTTATTTATTTATTTATTATTTATTCCCATCCTCTAGCCTTTTATGGATCTACAGTGTTTATCCCATGCCCCTTTGAAATCCTTCACAGTTTTAGTCTTCACCACTTCCTCCGGAAGGGCATTCCAGGCATCCATCATCCTCTCAGTGAAGAAATATTTCCTGACATTGGTTCTAAGTCTCCCTCCCTGGAGTTTCAAATCGTGACCCCTAGTTCTACTAAATGGAAAAGGTTTGTTGACAACCATGGATCATTAAAACCTTTCAAGTATCTGAAGGTCTGTATCATATTACCCCTGCTCCTCCTCTCCTCCAGGGTATACATATTCAGGTTCTTCAACCTCTCCTCATAAGTCATTCGATGGAGACACCCACCATTTTGGTCACCTTTCTCTGAACCGCCTCCATCCTGTCTCTGTCTCCTTTGAGATATGGTCTCCAGAACTAAACACAGTATTCCAGGTGAGGCCTCACCAAGGACCTGTACAAGGGGATTATCATTTCCCTTTTCTTACTAGATATTCCTCTCTCTATGCAGCCCAGCATTCTTCTGGCTTTGACTGTCACGGTGTCACACTGCTTTGTCGATTTCAGGTCGTTAGACACTATCACCCCAAGGTCTCTCTCCTGCTTCGTGCACATCAGCCCTTCACCCCCAACACATTTAGTTCTTTTGGATTACCATGCCCCAGATGCATGACTCTGCATTTCTTGGCATTGAATCCCAGCTGCCATATGTTCGACCACTCTTCCAGCTTCCTTAAATCCCATCTCATTCTCTGTACTCCTTCCGGCATATCCACTCTGTTGTAGATCTTAGTATCAACTGCAAATAATCAAATTTTACCTTCTAACCCAGAGCTTTCCAAACTTTTCATGTTGGTGACACACTTTTTAGACAAACATAATTTCGGGACACAGTAATTCAGTTTACTAGCAAACCAGAGGTTAAAGGTTAAATGAACTAAATGTATTTCGACAATTTATGTATGTTTCCTTAAATATATACATAATAAAATGTTTCACGACACAACCTATCTTGTGAAAACCTCTCATTTATATTAAAAATATATAATATTCCAAGCTTAATGTTATTGTTCTAATTTATGAATAACAATAATAAAACAAAGTTATTGTGTTATTCAATTTACCTCTTTAATGAGATATATGAGCTTGATGGGATGAACACAGATTTTGAATATTTGGTGTTAATAAGAAAGTCCAAAGGGTCTTCTGCGTAATTTTAAAAAGCTGGCCAGTTTCACACTATATAATTATTTGATAGCCTCATTCAACTAATTCTATATGGCTATGAGAGTGAAGACTGGAATTTATAGGAAGGGACAGAATGTCAATATAAATCCTGCACCTCCAGTTCTGTAACTCTGTGCATCCACTGAAATTCCCCCAAACAATGGAGCTTGGATGTTTCCCTTACAGCTCATCATACTAAAAGATATTTTCAAATTCTGGTGTCACCTCACAGTAACAGCAGCACAAACACCTTCCACTGCCAGGCACATTGTGAACTAACACAAAACCTCGCAAAAAAGACACTCAAAATCTATACTGCAATCCCATCGTAACATAACAGTAATAACACCAAGGACTCAAACAACAATAACCCTACCTGTGAATAAGCAAGGGTAAATATTACACTGGGTCCTAGAATACCAATACACCACCTACTGAGGAAACAAAACAAACCCGATTGCTATAGATCCCTATGCTAGTAGAATCTCTCATCATGGTCACACACACAGAGCAGAGACAGACCCTCACCAAATACAGAATAAAGGAGCACAAATTTGACAAAAACTGACATGGAAACCCCAAGAAGCCAGACTCTGTGTATTAACAATGGAAAAACAGAACCACCATTCCTCATAAAACAAATAAAATCAAGAAACATAAAGCATCAGTTATAATAGTAAAACCATACTAATAAAAGAATATTTTAAAACTACTGATAAATAGAATTTCTATTAATTAAAATCATATACATTTTTTACAATTTCCCAAATACCAATAAATATTTCAAACAGCACATATATCAAATAACACCCAATAATTAAAACTAATAAGGATTTTAAAAAGCCCCTGCTGTCCATACGTGGGAGCTCTTGATTTCCAGTCACCCTGATATTGTCAAGGATTAGGAGGTTATCCTCTCTCTCTCACACATACTCACATGTCTATTCTCTCTCACACATACACTGTCACATACATACATACATATTCATGCTCTTATACCCACCATAACTTCTCGCTCTCGCAGACACTGACACACTCTCAGGCTCTAAGACACTCTCTCCCCCTCCACACACACCAACCACACAAACTCTTACTCCCCTGGATTTTCTCATACACACTCATGCTCTCACTCTCTCTGGCTCCCTCACATACACACAAACACACACACCCAGGCAAGTTCCCAATCACTCTCACACAAACACACACACCCAGGCAAGCTCCCAGTCATTCTCACACACTGAAACTGACCCCCAGGCAGGCTCCCATTCATTTTCACACCACTCCCTCACAATCCCCCAGGCATGCACACATTCATTCTCACACAAACAGACCCCCAGGCAGGCACCAATTCATTCTCACACACACACACATACACCACACACAGGTAGGCACCTATTCTCACACATACAAACCCCAGGAAGACACCCATACATTCTCATACACAGACACACCCTCAGGCAGGCACCCATGCATTCACACACATACACCCCCAGGCAGACTCCCATTCATTCACATACACACTAAAGGCAGACCCTCTCTCTTTCTTTTGCCAGCAACCTCAAGAGCCTCTCTCATTCCTCTGCTGCCACTGTCACTGATGCCGCATGGGTATGTGGGAGGCGCTGATTGCTGCTATTGGCACTGAAGCCCATTCTGTTGCCTTCTCTGTGTAGGCCCCGTGGGTTTCCACTTCCTCCATGTTGATCTCGTACATTGTGAGATCCGCATAGAGAAAATGCTACTTTTGCACATTACCAAAAATTACATGTGCCAATCAGTAAAAAGTAATTTTTTTTTTTACCTTTGCTGTCTGATCTTAGTTTTTTATCAGTTGGTCACAGGCTTTTTTGTTCCACCTTTCCTTTATTTTTTTTGCCAATTCCTTTCATATTGTCTTTTTTTTCTATTTCTTTTCTCTCCATCTATCTTCTTCCCTCAAACATACAGTCAGGTTCTCATTCTCACATGCTTTCTCTCTCTCTCACACACACACACACACACACACACAGGCTCTCACATGCTCTCTCTCATACAATCATTCATACACAGTCTCTCTCTTGCACATGCTCTCTCTCATACAATCATTCATACACACAGGCTCTCACTGGTACATGCTGTCTCTCTCACACACACACAGGCTCTCACATGCTGTCTCTGCAAACATTCAGGTCCTCACTCCCACACACAGTCTCTCAACTCATCTCATACATGCACTCAATCTCTCATCTCATACATGCACACAATCTCTCAACTCATCTCATACACGCACTCTACAGGCCCTCAGCCTCTCTCTTACCTCTGGGCTCCTCTTCAGGGGTTGCTGCAGGATGGGCTCTGCAGCGGCCCTGATCTTCGCGGGCCGATCCGCAGCAGCGGCGTCCCTCTTCTTCGCGGGCCGATCCGAGTCAGCGGCGTCCCTCTTCTTTGCGGGCCGATCCGAGGCAGCAGCATCCCTCTTCTTCGCGGGCCGATCCGCGGCAGCGGCGTCTCTCTTCCTCGCGGGCTGATCCGCGGTGGGGACCCTGCTACCGGGCCTCCTCCTCTCAGCCCGCTGCTCTTCTTCTGCACGTGGCTGATGCTCCACCTCCTTCCTGCCCGTGCGGCTCCGGCAACATTTTTCTTCCGGGGCCGCGTGGGCAGGAAGGAGGAGGAGCACCTGCATGACCTTTTTCTTCGAGCCGTGGTGACATAAGCTGCACCACGGCTCACCGATCTTCATGCTGTGTGTCTCCGGCACACAGCCCAGCCCAGCCCAGCGAAACTTCACTGCTCAGCCGCCAGTAGGATGAGGTCCACCGGCGGCTGCATTGGTTCCCACTTGCCGGTGTGTCACGTGCACCGGGCTTGCGCGACACACCGGCACACCTCAGGCGACACAGTAAAGTGTCGCGACACACACTTTGGAAAGCTCTGTTCTAACCCTTCCGCAATGTCATTCATGAAGATGTTGAACAGAACCGGTCCCAACACCAATCCCTGTGGCAGTCCATTTAACACCATTCTCTCTTCAGAGTAGGTTCCATTTACCATCACCCGTTGTCTTCTGTCAACCAGTTTGTAATCCATGCCAACACCTTGGTGTGGATTACACCTCCTAGGCTTCTCATTTTGTTGATGAGGCTTTTGTGTGAGACCGTATCAAAAGCTTTACTAAAATCCAAGTAAATTACAATGAGCACTCTTCTGTGATCCAGTTCTCTAATCACCCGATCAAAGAACTCAATTAAATTTGTCTGACTGGACCTTCCTCTGGTGAATCCATGCTGCTTCTGATCGAGCAACCCACCAGATTGTAAATAGTTCACTATCCTTTCGTTCAGCAGAGTCTCCATTAATTTTCCCACCACTGAGGTGATGCTAACTGGCCTGTAGTTTCCAACCTCTTCTCTATTCTCACTCTTGTGAAGCGGGACCAGCACCGAGTTTTGTCTACTCCACCCCCTTCTACAGTCTTGATAACAAGTGACGGTCCTTCTCCCGGGTCTTCTTTTGTGAACACTGAACAGAAGTATTTGTTTAATGTTTCTGCTAATTCATCTCTCTCCACCCACTGATCCTTATCCCCTTTCAATTTCACTATACCACTATGTATCTTTCTCCTTTCTCTGATATATCTGAAAAATGTTTTGTCACCTCACTTTATCTCCTTGGCAATCCTTTCCTCTGCCTGACTTTTTGCTTTCTTGATTACTTTTTTCATCTGTATGGATAGAAATCCCATGTGTGTTGGGTAAGAGTATAGTGATAGGAGTATACTAACGTCCACCTGGACAAAATGGTCAGACAGATGATGAAATGCTAAGAGAAATCAGGGAAGCTAACCAATTTGGCAGTGCTATAATAATGGGAGATTTCAATTTCCCCAATATTGACTGGGTAAATGTAACATCAGGACATGCTAGAGACATAAAGTTCCTGGATGTAATAAATGACTGCTTCATGAAGCAATTGGTTCAGGAACCACAAGAGAGGGAGCTATTTTAGATTTAATTCTTAGTGGAACACAGGATTTGGTGAGAGAGGTAACGGTGGTGGGGCCACTTGGCAATAGTGATCATAACATGATCAAATTTAAACTAATAACTGGAAGGGGGACAATAAGTAAATCTACAGCTCGAACATTAAATTTTAAAAAGGGAAACTTTGATAAAATGAGGAAAATAGTTAGAAAAAAACTGAAAGGTACAACTGCAAAGGTTAAAAGTATTCAACAGGCATGGACATTGTTTAAAAATACAATCCTAGAGGCGCAGTCCAGATGTATTCCACGCATTAAGAAAGGTGGAAGGAAGGCAAAACAATTACCGTCATGGTTAAAAGGTGAGGTGAAAGAGGCTATTTTAGCCAAAAAAATATCCTTCAAAAATTGGAAGAAGGATCCATCTGAAGAAAATAGGATAAAACATAAGCATTGTCAAGTTAAGTGTAAAACATTGTTAAGACAGGCAAAGAGAGAATTTGAAATGAAGTTGGCCATAGAGGCAAAAACTCATAATAAAAACTTTAAAAAATATATCTGAAGCAAGAAACCTGTGAGGGAGTCGTTTGGACCATTAGATGACCGAGGGGTTAAAGGGGCTCTTAGGGAAGATAAGGCCATTGCAGAAAGACTAAATTAATTCTTTGCCTCCGTGTTTATTAATGAGGATGTTGGAGAGATACAAGTTCCGGAGATGGTTTTCAAGGGTGATGAGTCAGATGAACTGAACCAAATAACTGTGAACCTGGAAGATGTAGTAGGCCAGATTGACAAATTAAAGAGTAGCAAATCACCTGGACTGGATGGTATGCATCCTAGGGTACTGAAGGAACTAAAAAATGAAATTTCTGATCTATTAGTTAAAATTTGTAACTATCATTAAAATCATCCATTGTACCTGAAGACTGGAGGGTGGCCAATGTAACCCCAATATTTCAAAAGGGCTCCAGGGGTGATCCAAGTAACTATAGTCCAGTAAACCTGACTTCAGTGCCGGGAAAAATAGTGGAAACTATTCTCAAGATCAAAATCGTACAGCATATAGAAAGACATGATTTAATGGAATAAAGTCAACATGGATTTACCCAAGGGAAGTCTTGCCTAACAAATCTGCTTCATTTTTTTGAAGGGGTTACTAAACATGTGGATAAAGGTGAACCAGTAGATGTACTGTATTTGGATTTTCAGAAGGTGTTTGACAAAGTACCTCATGAGAGACTTCTAAGAAAACTAAAAAGTCATGGGATAGGAGGCGATGTCCTTTCGTGGATTACAAACTGGTTAAAAGACAGGAAACAGAGAGTAGGATTAAATGGTCAATTTTCTCAGTGGAAAAGGGTAAACAGTGGAGTGCCTCAGGGATCTGTACTTGGGCCAGTGCTTTTCAATATATATATCAATGATCTGGAAAGAAATATGACGAGTGAGGTTGTCAAATTTCCGGACGATACAAAATTATTCAGAGTAGTTAAATCACAAGTGGATTGTGATACATTACAGGAGGACCTTGCAAGGCTGGAAGATTGAGCATTCAGATGGTAGATGAAATTTATTGTGGACAAGTGCAAGGTGTTGCATATAGGGAAAAATAACCCTTGCTGTAGTTACATGATGTTAGGTTCCATATTATGAGCTACCACCCAGGAAAAAGATCTAGGCATCACAGTGGATAATACTTTAAAATCGTCGGCTCAGTGTGCTGCAGCCGTCAAAAAATCAAACAGAATGTTAGGAATTATTAGGAAGGGAATGGTTAATAAAATGGAAAATGTCATAATGCCTCTGTATCGCTCCATGGTGAGACTGCACCTTGAATACTGTGTACAATTCTGGTTGCCGCATCTCAAAAAAGATATAGTTGAGGTGGAGAAGGTACAGAGAAGGGCAACCAAAATGATAAAAGGGATGGAACAGCTTCCCTATGAGGAAAGGCTGAAGAGGTTAGGGTTGTTCAGCTTGGAGAAGAGACGACTGAGGGGGGATACGATAGAGGTCTTTAAGATCATGAGAGGTCTTGAACGAGTAGAAGTGAATCGGTTATTTACTCTTTCGGATAACAGGAGGACTTGGAGGCATTCCATGAAGTTAGCAAGTAGCACATTTAAGACTAATTGGAAAAAATTCTTTTTCACTCAACACACAATTAAGCTCTGGAATTTGTTGCCAGAGAATGTGGTTAGTGCAGTTAGTGTAGCTGGGTTCAAAAAAGGTTTGTATAAGTTCTTGGAGGAGAAGTCCATTAACTGCTATTAATCAAGTTTACTTAGGGAATAGCCACTGCTATTAATTGTATCAGTAGAATGGGATCTTCTTGGTGTTTGAGTAATTGCCAGGTTCTTGTGGCCTGGTTTGGCCTCTGTTGGAAACAGGATGCTGGGCTTGATGGACTCTTGGTCTGACCCAGCTTGGCAATTTCTTATATTCTTATGTTCTTATCTCCCTCAGTTTCATCAGACAATCCTCCCTGTGTTTCACTTTTTGGGATTCTTTATATTTCTTAAAAGCTGCTTTTTTTTTGCTTTTATTACATCAGCCACCTCCTTTGTGAACCAGATTTGATTCTTATTTCTCTTACTTTTGTTTACTTTTCTAACATATAGATTTGTTGCTTTTGTAATTGCTCCTTTTAGTTTGGCCCACTGTTGTTCGACCTCTCCCATTTTCTCCCAGTCTTCAAGTTCTGCCTCCAGATATTTCCCCATTTCGACAAGGTCTGTTTTTTTGAAGTTCAAAACTCGGGTCTTTGTGACACTTCTCCAGATCCAGTTTGCATTATCAAACCATACAGTTAGATGATCACTGGTACTGAAGTAGGCACCCACCGGGACATTAGAAACATTATCCCCGTTAGTGAGCACTAGGTCAAGTAAAACTCCCTCCCTCGTGGGTTCCATTACCATTTGTTTGAATAGAGCCCCTTGTTGGGCATCCACTATCTCTCTACTTCTGTATTCTGCAGAAGGAAAAGTCCAGTCCACGTCTGGCAGATTAAAATCACCAACAATCAACACTTCTCCCTTCTTTCCCACCTTTATAATGTCTTTGATCAGATCTCTGTCTAGTTCTTCCATCTGAGTCAGAGGCCTGTACACCACTCCAGTAAAAATGGATGTACTGTCATCTTTTTTTAAGATGGCCCATAATGCTTCTTCTCCTCCCCATTTTCCTTGCAGTTCAGTTGCATCATGTCCATATCTCAGCAAAAGGGGAATGTAGAGGTGCCACTATATCAGGAGTTGTGATGGGAGGAGGGGGAAAGAGGAAGCCAGCTGTAGTCAAAATACTAGATGTTGTGGATTTGCAGAGGTTGGGTGATCATGAGAGGGAGCTGGTAAGGTGTAGTAGTCATTTGCAGAGTGCTTAGGTTTTACTCTCAGAGCGTTCCTGATAAGGTGAAGTGGTCATTTGCAGAGAATTTAGGTTATACCCTGAGTTACTGCTGTGGGCCAAATGCTGTTTGGACGAGACACATTTTCAGTAGTTTTCTGGATATTACAGTAGCTTTGTTAGATATTTGGTGGTAGAGAGTTCCAGAGGGCTGGAGCAGCACTTTGGAAGGTCTTCCAAAACCAAATATCACATTTTCTTTGCATAATGAGATTTTTTTTGTATTACAATTCAAAGTTGAGTATAACATGGATGTAAAGTAATGAAACAATTTGGGAGGAAATTAAAAAATTAAATATGGTTAATAAAAAAATGTATCAGATCAGGTGAATGCCATGCAGGAGAGCCAAAGCCCATAGAGCAGCAGGAATATAAACCATTCCTACTACACCAATCTTCATTTCCATGCCTGCAGGGTTTCCAGCAGTACTTTGTTTTGATATTTGTATATTTTAAAAATTACATTAAACAATTCTATTGCACAAATATCTTGACTGCTGCCAGTAGTACTGGGCAAGAACGAAGAACATACCAAACTTTCCTTAAGGTCTTGATTGACCTGAAATAGGCAAAAAATGAAAGTAAGAAAGTTCTTATCCTGTGGGGTTTCTTTAAAAACATCAAGACTGGAGTTAAAATATACTATACTGTAAATCAGTTCTTGATTGCTTTCCCTCAACTCTCCTTGATAAGATCAAGCTTCACCTCTGGCAAGAAATTACTGCTTTTATTACCTCCAGCAACTAAATTCAATTGGGATAATGTCATTAGACGGAAAGTGCTGCTACATGTTCTGAAAGCTGGAGGACTGAAAGCAGCAAGAAATATTTCATAATAAACCAAGTGCAGTCAGCTATATGTTCGGGAGGCAGAGATAAAGGAGAAACATCTTTGACTTTTACAACTTCCTTTCATAGGCATAGCCAGATGGCTTCATCTCATCAGGGCCAGGCAGAGCTTTTTCTGTTATTGCTCCTTGCCTTCTCCTTAAGCTGTAGTTCAGCTTTTCTTCCAGATTTGGGAAATAAAGAAGTATAGATGCAATGTGGCAAAACTGGAACCATAAGAACATAAGAAATTGCCATGCTGGGTCAGACCAAGGGTCCATCAAGCCCAGCATCCTGTTTCCAACAGTGGCCAAACCAGGCCACAAGAACCTGGCAATTATCCAAACACTAAGAAGATCCCATGCTACTGATGCAATTAATAGCAGTGGCTATTCCCTAAGTACAATTGATTAATAGCCATTAATGGACTTCTCCTCCAAGAACTTATCCAAACCTTTTTTGAACCCAGCTACACTAACTGCACTAACCACATCCTCTGGCAACAAATTCCAGAGCAAACTGTTCCTTGACCTTGAACCAAAATGGATATGCAAAATATTTAACTTCAAAATCAAATGGCCCTGCAATTGTGCTAAATGCAACAAATTATTTTTGAGTAGCTGTAAAACATCTGCTAATACAAATATCAAAAACTCCCTTGAGCTTTAAAATCCTAATGTCACTGATATATGAATATATGATAATTAACTTCTATTGTCTCTACTATTTGAAATGCTTATAGTAGTGGGTTGTTGATATGTTAATGGGCTCTAGCTATTAATTTTTCATACTGTTTGGTATCTATGTTGTTGCAAAAATGTATCCAGTGACTTTATTTTCTGGGACCGATAGTGTTAGGAATTGTGGACCCTTGCCCCGAGGTGGGGTTGACCCTACCGACGTGGTTGAGCCCCGCAGCTCCCCACTGTCGGGAGGTGAGGCTGGCTGGGAATAGAGGCAAACAGGGGCTTCGCCAGTACCAGCCCTCGTTCCCCACAGGTTGAGCCCTTGGGGCCGGCTGGTCTTAGGTGGGCCTCTGTGTAGCTGGTCCCGGAGGAAACAGGCGGCTGGAAGCAGGGCGTGTCAGAAAGGTCAGATTCAGTCCAAGGTCGAGGTTCTCTCAAGGAGAGAGAGGGAGAAGGCCTCAAGGGATGAGATGCTACAGCAGTTTCGGTTACAGTAGAGCAGGACCACGTGGGGCAGGCCCTGTGGAAAGGAAGTGCAGGAGCAGAGGCCTGAGTAATAGTATGTTGAAACAGGCCCTGAGCAGGGAATCTGCTGTGACAGATTCTAGTGGAGTAGAAGTGCTGAGGCACTGCCTGAGGTGCGGCAGTGCAGTAGCAGGAACCTGTGAAGCAGAAGCTCTGAGAGATACTCCGAGGAGTGGGGACACAGATACACAGTCCTGAAATGTAGAGGTGCTGAGACAGGTCCTGAGAGGGAGCAAAAAGACAGCTTTTCGTGATGTAGAAGCTCTGACCCAGGCCCTGAGGGGCGGAAGCGCTGTGACAGGGTCTTGTGATGTAGCAGTGCTGAGCCAGGTCCCAGATGTACAAGTGCTGAGGCAGGCCCCGAGGCGTGGGAGTGCAGAGGCAGGGTCCCAGATGTAGAAGCGCTGAGCCAAGCCCCAAGGAGCGGGCGCCAAGGCAGGGACCCAGAAGTAGGAGCACTGAGGCAGGCCCCAAGGCATGGAAGTGCAGAGGCAGGCCCCGAGGAGCAGGGTGCCGAGGCAGGGTCCCAGATGTAGAAGCGCTGAGCCAGAACCCTGAGGAGTGGGGCGCTGAGGCAGGGTCCCAAATGTAGAAGCGCTGAGCCAGAACCCGAGGAGCGGGAGTGCAGTGACAGGATTCTGACGAGCAGAGCAGGAATCTGTAGAGCAGGAACAACAGGTCCGGATAACTGGAGCAAGCACCAGTTAGGAACCAGGGAACTCATTGCCAAGTCAGTTACTGGTGGAGAGAAGTAGTCCTTAAATATCCTGGGCCAGGATGTCATCAACCTGGGACAAGCCTGAAGTTCCCGCCATTGGCCCTTTAAAGGGAGGACAGATGGCGCACGCGCGCCTAGGGAGGCCCAGGGTCGGAACGCTGGTCAGCGGCGTACGTGGAGCACAGGGCCATGTGGAGCACAGGGAGCCAGAAGGAACACAGCGGCAGTGACTGGCTGCGGCTGCGAGAGTTCCGGGAGTAAAGGGCCAAGCATGACATGAGGTGAGTTGAGTCAGCCCCGGTTGGCTGCGGCCGGTGGGCGTAACAGATAGAAGACCTCTGCTATTGATAAGCCTCTTATTTGCTTTTATCTGGGTGTCTTATCTGTCGGTTTTGATTAAATTGTGAGCTTCTGTCTCTCATATGTATCCGTATAGTATGTGTATGCCTAGTAATGCTACACAAATTATTATTATGAATAATAATAATAATAATATTGATATGTTGTATCCGTGGAACAAGTTACTCTGATACTGAAATGAAATAAACTTCTGTACTTGGCTTGTCTCTTCTCCCCTTTCTATATAACAAGCCGTAAAGCCCGTTAAAACGGGCTACATCCCTCTGTCTCTCACCTCCCCCTCATTCTCTCTCCCCTCACTCTTCACCACCCCCCTCCCCCACTCCTCCCCACCCTCCCTCTCCTCTCACTCAGTCCCCCCCTCTCCCTCACTCCCTCCCACTCAGTCCCCCCTCTCCCTCCCTCCCACTCACTCAGTCCCCCTCTCCCTCCCTCCCACTCACTCAGTCCCCCTCTCCCTCCCTCCCACTCACTCAGTCCCCCTCTCCCTCCCTCCCACTCAGTCCCTCCCTTCACCCACCTCCATTTCCTCCCGGCGCCGTAAGCGCGACTTCCCGCAACCCTCACCCGGCTCCATTAACTCCTCCCGCTCCTGCCGGCAGATCTCGGGGGGGTCACTCCCGCGCGCGCGGCAGTGACCCCCCCGAGATCTGCCGGCAGATCTGGGGAGGAGAAGTAGCGGCACCGCGCGCGCGCGGTGCCGCTACTTCTCCTCCCGCTCCTGCCGGCAGATCTCGGTGGGGGGGGCGCGGGAGTGACACCCCCCCCCCCGAGATCTGCCGGCAGATCTGGGAGGAGAAGCAGCGGCACCGCGCGCGGCGCGCGGCGCCGCTGCTTCTCCTCCCGCTCCTGCGGCCCCACCGCCATTTTTTTTTCTGATCGACATCCTTGCCCGCACATGCGCAGTAGAGCTGCGCTCTACTGCGCATTTGCGGGCCGTCGGTCACAGGCCATTTATAAGGTAGATAGTCATTCTTTCATAAAAATGGAATATTCTACTAAAACATAGTAACACATATCTAGATATTTAATAAGTTATTTTTAGGGGAGGGGCAGGAACAGAAGGCATAATTCTGATGAATACACATTTACAATCATTTTAAACAGGGTACCTTTAACAACATAAACCAAGTGTAAATGTTATCCATCAAAATACAAAACAATAACCCTTGTCCAAGTTTGACTATGCCCATTCCAGTTTTTCAGGGTGCCTTAAAAATAATGACCCAGCCTAGTTTACTCAAATTTATCAGCTCTGTTTTTCTAGTATACCATCATCAATCCTCCTTTATTCTGATGAGTCCTTACACCTCCCCGATCATTGAAAACCAGACTGGGTAATTCATTTCAATACACACACTTTTGATTCTGAGGCCAGCACGAATGAGCTGATAATGAAATGTTATTAAACAGTAACCAAATGATAGTTATTTGCACTTAAGTGGACGGTTTGCCAATGTTTTGAACTAAACTTCAGTCTGAGAAATCAGACAGATCAAAAATAATTGGAAAGATGGTAAAAAATAGATAAAATGCAAAACTGTAAGGAAGAAATCTTTCTGAATCTCTGGAAAATAGATAGTGAAAATCGGTCATTGAAATGAATGTTCCTGCAGGCATTCTAGTAGCATGTAAATGGTTTTAATGTCTGGCATCAGGCCACTCTAGTTGCTGATCATTTTACTTTTTTATCTGTGTTCATATTTGAGATGTGTGAGGTGTCTTATGCCTGAATGTATTCTATTATAATTGATGTGTTGGAAATGGACAAAATAAACTTTTTAATGAAAAAATATTCTCTACAATATATAAAAAAATTAACCAGATAATCGGGTAGGTAACGGTTGCTAATTTTATATGAAACTATCAACCCATTCTTTAATAATTTTTTATATATCGTAGATTCTCTGTGGAGAGTATTTTTTTGTTAAAAAGTTTATTTTGTCCATTTCCAACACATTAATTTTCAGGTATAATATTTGTTCGCATTGGTTTTAGGGCTACACTTGTTTTGTTGCGATATTAGACATTGTTCTATTATGATTGGACATTTGTCTGTCACCCAGGGCCTTGGTATGGGTGACTCATAAATGCTCAATAAACATAAACATATACATCTAATTAGCACAGTGCATTTTCATATCAAAGTACAGTGAAATCAAATCATTATTTTTTTTCCTAATAGACAATTCTCTTTAGCTGTCTTTCGTAATTAAAAGATGAATGTGGTAAGACTCTGTTTTACTATATGTTGACAATGGATAGTATCTGATTTTGGGTTGACTTTACAAACCCAAGAACAGATGATGGCCTCCATATAAGCAATGCACAGACATTTTAATACAAGGTGAATAGAAGTACAAGGAAGCAGTTCCTTAATATTTTCCAGCATCTGCCAAATTGAAAATGTTTATTGGAAACATGTGGAACAACAAAGTAAATACTCCTATGCTAGAGATATTTCAAATGACCAGTGAATATTTTTAAATAATATCTCATTTCCTGCCAGGTTTAGTGCCTCAGCCTCTTTCTCTCATTTTGTTTTAGTATGTTATACTATAATATTATAATGATATAATATAATAATGTTATACTATAATGTTCAAATGTGAACCGGTATGATGTCCCCACTAATACCGGTATAAAAAAAACCTTTAAATAAATAAATAAACAAACAAACAAACAAACAAACAAATAAATAAATAATATTACACACAACCTGGTGTGATCCTTAGCAACGATAGAATGTCATGGAAGGAGTCATACTCAAGACTTAGAGCATGGAGAGGTCTTTCTTGTAGGTTTTAAGTCTTGTTCTGCTATTAACTGTGGCCTTTTTCTAGGCTTACAAGGTTTTTTAATCCTACACTGCTACTACATAATTATTCCTGTAAATATTCAGCAACTGTGCCGAAGACTCTCTCATCCAAAATGTAAATCATTAAGCATATAATAAAAATGAAAGACTCTAAGATGACTGGATAACATAGCTTGGTCGTCATGATAATCTACTTGAATGCACAGTAATAAAGGTTAGCAAATTTAAGAAACAGAAAAAAATATACAAGGTGATACCTTTTTATTGGACTAACTTAGGCTTAGATTCAACATTTTGCTATAAATTTTGCATGAATAGCACCTGTGATAAAAGAAAGGGCATGGTTAGGGTAAATTCTGAGTTACCACAATATGTTCTAATTTAGTGGTTTGCATAGGTATTTTACTGCAGTACACATTAAATTTATCACACCTGTGATGTGCATTTCCTTGTTTTGGGCTGGAGAGAGAGAGAGAGAGAGAGAGAGAGAGAGAGAGAGAGAGACTCTTTTTAAGGCTCTTATATTAGGGTCTACTAGTAACCTGAGGTGAGGTTTTGGTGGTGGTCTAGGGTTTGGGGGCCAGATTTACATGCACAGCAAGATGTACGAACAGCTCAGTATGCATTTTGATGAATGACCTTGTTAATGCATTTCCTGACTAGCTTTTGAGAGCTAATATTTTCTTCCTTACTGTTCATCTTATTATTGTACAGCCTTTAATGATTCACTTATGGTAGCCATACTGCTTTATATTTTTTGGTATGTATCATGTTTTATTTATGCAAATTCTGACATGAGGAAGAGTGCATTAGCTCTCGTAAACTAGTCAAGAAATGTATTGTTAGTTCAAGAAAAAGGAATCACCATATATATGCATTTTCAAATGCACATATGCATGCAAGTCTGCTTTGAAAATTAGGACTGAAGTTTGTGTGTATTTTGTACACGCAAACTTCAGCCCTAAATGCACTGTTATAAAATTGAACTCATAGAAAGCAAATGAGGGGGCATATGTTTTTCTGGGCAAATTCATCATCATCATCATCATCATCAGAAGCAGTCTAATCGGTAGATATGAAAATTGATAACTGTGGTTCAACAATTCTCTCTATGCTCAGTTTTCGTCTTTGCTTTGTCCATGTTTTCCAGATAGTGACCATTTTAATGTCATCATGCCAGATAGGTGTGCTCCACAGACGTGGCTGATCTTTCACACACCAAGAGCCAAGGAATCAGAATGTACAATAAAAAAATAATCTCATGTTTTAAAAAGAGGAAGAGTTTGGGGAGGAAGGGGATGTTTCTCCTTCCAACAGTATCTCTCTCTCTATCTACCTACACAGTTCCCATATGCTTCTTTCTCTCAATCCCATCCTGTCCCCCTTAATCTCTCAATTTTACCACCAGTCTCTCTCTCTCAATTCCCCCAACCTGTTTCTACCAGTCTCTCCCAATTCTCCTACCAGTATGTCAATTTCCTCACCCCGTCCCCATCAGTCTCTTTCTCTATACCATTCTGTCCCCAGTCTCTCAGTTACCCTACCCTGTCCCTTCTAGTTTCACTCTCTCAATCCCATTCTGACCTCCCCAATCTCTCAATTCTTCCTCCAGTCTCTCGCTCAATTCCCCATCCTTTTCCCACCAATCCTTCTCAATCCTCCCAACCTGTCCCCATCTGTTTATAATCAACATCCTTCTCTCTCCCACCATGCTTTCCCCATGTTTGTCCTTCTCTTGCTCTCTCTCTTGTCTCCAATATTTCTCTCAGTAGGGATGTGCATTCGTTTTGAATTTATGCGCAATCCGCAACATATAGGTTCCTATTCATTGCATTTGTGGGGTTCAGAAACATATGGCAAACCCCCTCGTATGCAACGTATCATTAACAAATAAAACCCCCACCCTCCTGACCCTCCCAAGACTTGCCAAAAGTCCCTGGTGGTCCAGCAGAGGTCCTGGAGCGATCTCCTGCACTCGGGCCATCGGCTGCCAGTATTCAAAATGGCGCCGATAGCCTTTGCCCTTACTATGTCATAGGGGATACTGGTGCCATTGGTCGGCCCCTGTCATATGGTAGGAGCAATGGACGGCTGGTGCCATCTTGCTACCATGTGACAGGGGCCGACCAAAGGCACCGGTAGCCCCTGTGACATAGTAAGGGCAAAGGCTATTGGCGCCATTTTGAATACCGTTAGCCAATGGCCTGAGTGCAGGAGATCACTCCAGGACCCCCGCTGGACCTCTAGGGACATTTGGCAAGTCTTGGGGGGGGGGGGGTCAGGAGGGTGGGGGTTGTAGTTAAATTTAAAGGGTTGGGATGGGGTTTTTTTTAACTTTAATGGGAAACGAATATCATATGTAACTAATGGACGAATCGGGGTCCCCCGAAAACAGATGCAACGGATTTGGATCCCGACGAATACGAATACCGAATCGGACGAATCTGTCCCTGCTGCACATCCCTATCTCTCAGCTGCCACATCAGTCTCTCTCTTGGCATTCCCAGCATAATATTCCCAAATCCCAAAGAATGATGACACGGGCTCAAGGGTCCCAACATTAACATATCCTTCCCCACCCCTTGTGTTAGTTTTCCCCTTCTTACTCTCCTCCCACCACCAGTATCTCCCTTGTACTCATCTCCTCTTTCTCTCTTCTCTTTCCCACATCCCTCTTAATCTCTTTCTTTTTCCCTAAAACCTCTTTCCCTCCAGTGCTCTCTCTGGTTCTTTTACATACACCATCTGCCATCACCCCTTTTGGTCTCACATACCCAACCCTCTTTCCTAATATTAACCCCTAGAAACATTCACACTCTCTTGCAGTGCCCTCCTGTGACCTTCTTCCAAATCATTTCTCCTCCTAATTTCCCCTTCTAATTATCGTCTTTTGCTTTCTCCCTCCAACCACACCATCACATCTCTAGTTTTTGTTCTGTCATCCAGTTCCACCACCCCTTTTGGCTCTGTTACTTTCCCTCTCCTCTTTCCCTAATTCTATCTCACCATCCGTTCCATCTTCATTACTTATTTCTCTCTGTCACCCATCCTTACCCTCCCTCATCTTCTGGCTCTCACTCACACTATTACCAACTCTGCCAATCATCAAGACTGACTTTCTTGCACCTGGCTTTTTCACACCCCTCTACTGCCTTTCCCCATTTTTTAACCCATTTATCCCATCCGTGGCTTTCTCAAGTTCCCTCCTCTCCCCCCACATGGCTTTCATAAGTACATAAGGTTTGCCTTACTGGCTCAGACCAAAGGTCCATCAAGCCTAGTATTCAGTTTCCAACAGTGGCCAATCCAGGTCATAAGTACCTATCAGGATCCCAAAGGGTAGATAGATTCCTTGCTGCTTATCCCAGGGACAAGAAGTGGACTTCTGCATCTCTGCCTTAATAATGGTTTATGAACTTTTCCTCCAGGAACTTGTCTAAACTTTTTTTAAATGCATTTACAGTAATAGATTTCACCACATCCTCTGCCAATGAATTCCAGAGCTTAGTTAAGTATTGAGTAAAGAAACATTTTCTCTTATTAGTTTTAAATATATTGCCTAGTAACTTCATTGCTTGTCCCTAGTGTTTGTAAATTTTGAAAGAGTAAACAATTGTTCCATTCCACTCATTATTTTATATACCTCTATCATATCTCCCCTCAGTCATCTCTTCTCCAGGCTGAAGAGTCTTAATCTTTTTAGCCTTTCCTCATAAGGGAATTGTTCAATCCCCTTTATCATTTCGGTCATCCTTCTCTGTACCATTTCATATTCTGCTATATCTTTTTTGAGATGTGATGACCAGAATTGCACACAGTACTTAAGATAAGCTCATACCATGGAGCAATTCTGCATGCCTTTCCTAATAATTCCTAGCATTCTATTTGCTTTCTTGGCTGCTGCTCCACACTGGGCAGAAGATTTCAATGTATCATCAACAATGACGCCTAGAACCTTTTCCTGAATGATGATTCCTAATGTTTAACCTTGCATTGTGTATGTATAATATGTGTTGCTCTTCCCTAAGTGCATCACTTTGCACTTGTCCATGTTAATTTTAATTTGTAATTTGCATGCCCAGTCTCCCAGTTTTGCAAGCTCTTCTTGCAAGTTCTCACAATCCTCTTGTGATTTAACAACTTTGAATAATTATGTGTAATCAGCAAATTTGATCATCTCACTCGTTGTTCCCATTTCCAGGTTGTTTATAAATATATTAACAAGCAGTGCTCTCAGAAAAGATCCCTAGGGCACTCCACTACTCACATTTTTCCATTGGGAAAACTTACCATTTAGCTCTACTCACTGTTTTCTATCCAGTTCTCAGTCCACAGAACACTACCCTCTATCCCATGTCGTTTTAATTTCCCATGAAGTCGCTTATAAGAACATAAAAACATAAGAACATACTATACTGGGTCAGACCAAGGGTCCATCAAGCCCAGCATCCTGTTTCTAACAGTGGTCAATCCAGGCTATAAGTACCTGGCAAATACCCAAAAACTAAGTCTATCCCATGCTACTGATGCTAGTAATAGCAGTGGCTATTTTCTAAGTCAACTTGATTAAAAGCAGGTAATGGACTTTTCTAAGAACTTATCCAAACCTTTTTTTAAAGACAACTATACTAACTGCACTTAACCACATCCCTGGCAACAAATTCCAGAATTTAATTGTATGTTGAGTGAAAAAGAACTTTCTCTGATTAGTTTTAAATGTGCTACATGCTAACTTCATGGCGTGCCCCCTAGTCCTTCTATTATCCGAAAGAGTAAATAACCGATTCACATTTACCCGTTCTAGACCTCTCATGATTTTAAACACCTGTATCATATCCCCCCTCAGCCGTCTCTTCTCCAAGCTAATCTCTTTAATCTTTCCTTATAGGGGAGCTGTTCCATCCCCTTTATGATTTTGGTTGCCCTTCTCTGTATCTTCTTCATCACAACTATATCTTTTTGGAGATACAGTGACCAGAATTGTACACAGTATTCAAGGTGTGGTCTCACCATGAGATGATACAGAGACATTATGACATTTTCCATTTTATTCACCATTCCCTTCCTAAAAAGTCCTAACATTCTGTTTGCTTTTTTGACTGCCGCAAAACACTGAGCCAACAATTTCAATGTATTATCCACTATGACGCCTAGATCTCTTTCCTGGGTGATAGCTCCTAATATGGAACCTAACATCGAGTACCTATAGCATGGGTTATTTTTCCCTATATGCATCACCTTGCACTTATCTACATTAAATTTCATCTGCCATTTGCATGCCCAATTCTCCAGTCTTACAAGATCCTCCTGCAATTTATCACAATCTGCTTGTGATTTAACTACTCTGAATAATTTTGTATCATCTGCAAATTTGATTACCTCACTCAACGTATTCCTTTCCAGATCATTTATAAATATATTGAAAAGCATAGCTCCCAGTACAGATCCCTGAGCCATTCCACTGCTCACCCCCTCCACTTAGAAAATTGTCCATTTAATCCTACTCTCTGTTCCCTGTCTTTTAACCAGTTTGTAATCCACGAAAGGACATCCCTACCTATCCCGTGACTTTTCCTAGAAGCCTCTCATGAAAAACTTTGTCAAATGCCTTCTGAAAATCCAAATACACTACATCTACCGGTTCACCTTCATCCACATGTTTATTAACCCCTTCAAAAAAGTGAAGCAGATTTGTGAGGCAAGACTTGCCCTGGGTAAAGCCATGCTGACTTTGTTCCATTAAACCATGTCTTTCTATATGTTCTGTGATTTTGATGTTTAGAACACTTTCCACTATTTTTCCTGGCACTGAAGTCAGGCTCAATGGTCTGCAGTTTCCCAGATCGCTGCTGGAGCCTTTTTCATATATTGGGGGTTACATTCGCCACCCTCCAGTCTTTAGGGTACAATGGATGAGGGACTTTATCAAATGCTTTCTGGAAATGCACATACACTATATCAACTGGCTCACCTTTGTCCACATAATTATTTACTTCCTCAAAAAAATGTAGCAGATTGGTGAGGCAAGACTTCCTTTGGCTCAATCCATGTTGGATTTGCCCCATTAAACTATGCCTATTGTTTAGCAATTTTCTTCTTTATGATAGTTTCTACCATTTTGCCTGACTCAATCGTCAGACTCATTGGTCTGTAGTTTCCTGGATCATCCCTTGATCCATTTTTAAACTCTACAGCCTATTTCAGCCCTCCTTGTCTCACTCTGTTTCCCCCACCCAAGCCCTGACCCCAGTCACACCTATTGCAGAATAGGTGGCAGCATGGAGTTTGGGAAGAATAAGATGGTAGACAGTCCAATTTGCAATGCTGACTTAAGGGAAATGCAGAGGGAAACAATATTCAACCCACCTTCATCTCCCCCCACAGCATAGTCTTCCTTGTGCTACTCCTCTCCTTTACTCATTACCACCCCCAGAAGCATTCACCCCATCTTGCACCACTTCTCCTTCAAGCTTTCACATTAGTCATCTCCCACAACATTCATGCACTCCTTCCCAAGTATTCATCAGCTACATTCACCCCTTCTCCCTTCACCCCCTTTCAAAATTCATCCCTTTTCCCTTGCCACAAATAATTCTGGCCTTCCCTGGGTTCTGAGTGATTCCCTCCTCCACTGTGCTGACAGCTGAATCCAGAGACTTGGGAACACAGTGAGCTGCTGGACCTGGGGCAGTGTACACTCCAGTCCAGGGGCGGATTGGCCTATCGGGGGATTGGGCATGCCCTGGTGAGCCGGTTAGGTTGGTCACGTGTCATTTCCTCTCAGACTCGCTGCTTTCTTTGTGGCTCAACTGCACTAGTAGTTAGTAGGGATGTGAATCGTTTTAGGACGATTAAAATTATCGTCCGATAATTTTAATATCGTCTTAAACCGTTATGGAACACAATACAATAGAGATTCTAACGATTTATCGTTATAAATCGTTAGAATCGTGAGCCGGCACACTAAAACCCCCTAAAACCCACCCCCGACCCTTTAAATTAAATCCCCCACCCTCCCGAACCCCCCCAAATGACTTAAATAACCTGCAGGTCCAGCGGCGGTCCGGAACGGCAGCGGTCCGGAACGGGCTCCTGCTACTGAATCTTGTTGTCTTCAGCCGGCGCCATTTTCCAAAATGGTGCCGAAAAATGGCGGCGGCCATAGACGAACACGATTGGACGGCAGGAGGTCCTTCCGGACCCCCGCTGGACTTTTGGCAAGTCTTGTGGGGGTCAGGAGGCCCCCCCAAGCTGGCCAAAAGTTCCTGGAGGTCCAGCGGGGGTCAGGGAGCGATTTCCCGCCGCGAATCGTTTTCGTACGGAAAATGGCGCCGGCAGGAGATCGACTGCAGGAGGTCGTTCAGCGAGGCGCCGGAACCCTCGCTGAATGACCTCCTGCAGTTGATCTCCTGCCGGCGCCATTTTCCGTACGAAAACGATTCGCGGCGGGAAATCGCTCCCTGACCCCCGCTGGACCTCCAGGAACTTTTGGCCAGCTTGGGGGGGGCCTCCTGACCCCCACAAGACTTGCCAAAAGTCCAGCGGGGGTCCGGAAGGACCTCCTGCCGTCCAATCGTGTTCGTCTATGGCCGCCGCCATTTTTCGGCGCCATTTTGGAAAATGGCGCCGGCTGAAGACAACAAGATTCAGTAGCAGGAGCCCGTTCCGGACCGCTGCCGTTCCGGACCGCCACTGGACCCGCAGGTTATTTAAGTCATTTGGGGGGGGGTTTCGGGAGGGTGGGGGATTTAATTTAAAGGGTCGGGGGTGGGTTTTAGGGGGTTTTAATGTGCCGGTTTTGCGATTTTACGTTTTTTCGATTTTTCACGATTTTTCACGATATTTTACCCCCCCAAACGGCAACAATACGATTCCCTCCCCCTCCCAGCCGAAATCGATCGTTAAGACGATCGAGGACACGATTCACATCTCTAGTAGTTAGCTCCTTGTCTTTGCGTGCAGGTGTGCTGGGCTTCAATTTTAGAGGGAGCAAAGGCAGACTGGTACTTGTTGCAGGTAAGCCAGCACCCTGGTGACCCCTGCTTGCTGCATTTTGGAAAAAAAAAAATTAAACCCTGCTCTGTTTTCCAGTCAGAGCACTGCCTGCCTTTGGCCTTCCTCTCTTTGATGCTCCAGTCAGAGCTGCAGTGTCCTGGCCCCAGCCCACCTTCCTGTCTCTCCCACCTCCTTTTTTTTTTTTTTTTACTAAGTGGATGAACTATCAGCCTCAGGGCCCTTGCTAGGGAGAATAAAAAGCAGGCTATTACCAGTCCTGGAGTAACAGAGCTCTGTTTCCATCAGGTTGAAACTGTCTGCCTCTAGCCTCAGAGACAGAAGAAGGGAAAATAAGGTTGTGCAAGCACTGATAGGCAGTACTGTGACTGAAAACAGCACTGCCCTTGGGACAAGAAATTGAGCTTTTTTTTGGCCTCAGTGAATCCAGTAAAGTTTAATTAAAAAAAAAAAAGCTGTGAAGGAGAGAAGGACTGGCTGGCGCCATCACACTGCATCTCTTGCACTATCACCAGGACAAGAAAGTGCTGCAGAGCCCAGCAGCTGAATGTACCTGAAGGTAAGTTAAGGTTACCTGCAAAACAAAAAAAACTGGGGTGGGGGATTGGGGGATTAAAGCAGGAATTTGAGGATTGGGTGAAGGTAGGTGTGAAACTGGGGAAGGGGCGAGCATCCCTGGTGTTGGAGATTCTTGGGTTAAGTCTGGGAGTAGAGGCGTATGTGTTCCAGGTCACATAATGTACCTCTCTAGGGTCAGCTTGGTGTGCTTTTTGGGAGTCATTGAATCACATGGGCCTGTTTAAAAAAAAAAAAATCCCCTGGGCTGATATTTTCCTACAGTCTGCCCCTGCTCCAGCCCCTCTTCTCCAGACAATAGAGCCCTCCACTCCAGTCAGCAGGTGGGGTGGGAGTGAGGATGGGGAAGTCTGGAGCAGGGAATTGACTGCTCTTCTTTGCTGTCTTGTCAGTTCCAGCCTCCCCCTCCCCCCCTCTACTTCTGTTTTCCACTGTTGCTGGCTACAGCCAGGGGTTAAGAAGAGAAAAGATGAGCAGAGAACCGCATCTGATCCCTGCTCCAGCCCCTCCCTTTTGTCTCTCTGGTAACTAGTAGCACTGTGAAGTAACAAGGGGAGGGACTATATTGAACTGTTGCTCTCTACTCTGCTTTTTTGCGTGTGCTTCTGCTCCAGCCTCTCTACTCTTGTCCTCTACAGTGATGCTCGGTTGCCATGTGGCCAGGAGGCCAAGAGCTATATTTTGCACATGAAAGATCCACATGACTTCCGAACCACAGGTTGGCCACCCCTATTCTATCATGACCTCTAGTACTAAATTAGCTAATTTGGCAGAAGAACCTTTAAGGTGAATTTTAAAAACTTGGCGCGTGCCAAAATCAGGAAATACACATGCATGTAGGGCTTATACGTGCCCGCCATATTTGAAAAGCCACCTACATCCATCTATCTCCCACAGCGCACACAACTCATCTGTTTTAAAAGGGGGCATGGTTTGGGCGTGGTCTGGGTGGCACGTGGGCATTCTGGGCAGGGCCAAGAGATGTGCAAGTAAATACTCACTTGAGCATACACTCAGGTCCAATGCCTTATAAATTTACTTGTTATGGGGGAAGTGTAACTTAAAAATAAACCCCAGCCGTTTCTGACAGATCTAAAGGGTCTGGGGAACAGGGGGAGTGCAGGCTATTAAACCAAGGGGATTTTGGGGACCTAATTCTAGACTGGGCGAACTGCTGGACAAACTGGTGAAACTGGTCATGGCGTTGATGCACGCTGGTTACAAAATACCCTGACTTATGCAGTAGAAACCCGATTTATGCAGCTAGGCATGTGAACCCTTAAAAATGCACGCACTTGTGCTGGCGGCCAGGCTATTTTATAACGTGTACCACCGAGAAGATGTACACACTCAGTAGCCCTTTCTAAACTCCTCCTATGAAACTCCTTATTTATATGTAAAATCAAGGGTCGGGACATATGAAGTCTCACTAGGTGACAACAAGCATGGCATGTTGGTGGAATCTCTTATAGAGGGTATGTAAGCTTCTGGAGGTCTCTAAGTGACGGTAGGCTTTAAAAAATGAAAACTGTAAGAAAACTTAAGCTGAACCAATGTAGTAGACAGAAATACTATTTATTACCTTTCTCCTTTCCTCTGCAGCTTCCAGTTTCTTTTGGATCTCCTCCAGGGAAACATCTTTCTTCTTTGGAGAGGCTAGAATTCGTGGTGCTTCTGAGACAGGAGATGGTGGCTTTAAAATCAGTTCAAAGGCCTGGCCGGAAGCCCTTTTGTTAATTTGTTTAACTTCCATATCTGAGGAATAAATATTTGAAGATGATAAATGTAACATTTTCCTAAATAGCAAAGTAAAATGAGATATTACATACAGGCAAATCATTTGAATATATGAATGGATTTATTTACCCTCATCTAAAACTTGAATTTGAACAGTCATTACACAAACTTCAGCACTCACTTAATAGCCTTATAGTAATTGTCCTATAATTTTCTTAATTTATTATTGGAATATTGATACATTGATACAGCAATTTATATGTGACCAGTCAGATGTAGTTGATGCCACAGAGTCAGCTGCTTACAGAGTGGTCAATGACATCATAAAGTCATGAATAAAAGGCCCCAAACCTGTATTGGTAACCCTGCAGTCAGTTGGATTTTCAGGCTTTCTATAATGAATATGCATGAGATAAATTTGCAAAAATGGGGATCTCTAATCTAAGCAAATTTATCTCATGCATAAGCATTGTTGATAATTTGAAAACCATGGTGTTACCAGGGCAAGTTATGTGGAAACCCCACCACTGACAAGTGAATAGTGAAAGTCTACCATTTACCTTTTTCATGACCATTCTGTATTTTGGCCATTACATCAAGTAATATTATTTTATACAGAGATGGTAGACTTTCACCGTTCACGTAACAGTGGTGGAGTTTCTACATAATAACAATGGGGCCGATGCAATTTCGGGCACTGAGCTCAGCTTGCTGCTAAATGCATGGTTGGATGTGCATTATGGACATGCTAGGCATACGCCCAATGCAATATTGGGATTAGCATGTCCAAAACATGCGTCCATACTGGCTCTTTACTAATAGTGCTCATCACATGCAAATACCATGTTAATGAGATAATTAGCTAGTACCCTCGATGTAAAAAAAAAGTGCACCCAATGGGGTACATTTTAAAAAAAAGCACGAGCATGTACTTTTGTTCGCACATCAGGTGCAAACAAATGTACGGTGGATTTCAATAGATATGCGCATAGCTGCATGTAGCCATGCGTATCTTTTAAAATCCGGGGTCGGCGCGCGCAAGGGGGTGCACATTTGTGCACCTTGTGCGCGCCGAGCCCTGCGCGCGCTGCCCGTTCCCTCTGAGACCGAAATCGGAGTGGCTTCGGAGGGAACTTTCCTTCTGCTTCCCCCCACCTTCCCCTCCATTCCCCTACCTAACCCACCCACCCCAGCCCTATCTAAACCCCCCTACCTTTATCGCAAAAGTTACACCTGTCTGAAGCAGGCGTAACTCGCGCGCGCCGGTGGCCCGCTGGCGCGCCATCACCCGACCCAGGGGCTGGTCCGGAGGCCTTGGCCACGCCCCCGGAACGCCCCCAGACCGGCACCACACCCCCCGGAATGCCCCCAGAATGCCCCGAACGTCGTGCTGCCCCGACACACCCCCCTAGCAAAGCCCCGGGACTTACGTGCGTCCCGGGGTTTGCGTGCGCCACCGAGCCTATGCAAAATAGGCTCGGCGCGTGCAGGGTTTTTTTTTAAGGGTTACACGCGTAACTTATGCTAGTAACCCTTTTAAAATCTGCCCCAATGTGCACATTTTAACTCTCAAAAATTAACACCAGCCCAGAGCTGGTGTTAAGTTTTGAGGCACCTCAAGCCATGCTCAGAAAAACAAAAAAAAATACAGCTTTTCTGTGATTTCTCCTACTTAATATCATTATGATACCAAGAAGGAGGAACTACAGAAAGCGGTGCGATCCCTGCCGGCTTTCGCACCCAATAGCCCCATTATAAAAGATGGGGCTATTGGGCGCGAAATGGGCAGCGAAAAGGCTCCTTACCTTTTCGCGTCCACGCTGTCTTCGCGGCATCCACCCCAACTTCTCTTTTTATGGGGCAGACGCTGCCCCGACTCCGCCCCTTTTTAGCTAACACACGCGAAAAGGGACTTTTCGCTTGCGCTAGCTTTAAAAAATGACCCCCTTAGGGCCAGATGGAGTAAGGGGTTTCTCCCATTTTTGTGTCTATGAAGAAAATGGCCATAAATGGTTCCATAATCCAACAGTTTGGTTCCTCAATAGGATGGTCCTATTCAGGGCCAAAACATCAAACTGAAGATATATTAGATGTCTTACATTTTTCAAATTAATATTAGTGTCTCACTCACAATCATACATGTCCATCTGGCCTCTGTGCATTGACATCACCTGCATAGATCATAATGATTTCAGGCTCTTGGAAACTACAATGGTGACCCTTCATTCCCTATTTCATAGATTTTATTTAATGACCTTTTTTGATCAAATGAAGCATTTAAAACTTATCAAAATACCTATGGAAGATGGCAAGGAGTTTTGCACTTTAAATTTTGTGAGGTCTATTCTTAAAGTACTCTAGACCTTATTCAAAAAGGACTTTTTCCCATTCATTGCCTACAGAAAGAAGCACATTTTTTTGAAAATGCTAAACTGTGTCTCATTTTGAAATATACTGTGATTAGTCCTGAGCAGCTGATCCTACTATTTGTAGTTTATTCTGCTTATGAGATTTTAATTTGCCATTAGGACCAATTGATAACCAGGGTAAACAATAGATAATCAATAAAAGCAAACAACAGGCAAGTCCATTGTCAAATTACAGTACTGACCAGATAACAATTGAAACTAAGACATTAAAATATATATAATTTATTTTGTATTTGTTTGCATGCCAATTTCCAGCCCTTGCCTGTTTATTGCAGTGCATTTAGGGGCAGATTTTAAAAGCCCTACACGTGCCGAGCCTATTTTGCATAGGTTCGGCGACGTGCGCAAGCCCCGGGACGCGCGTATGTCCGGGGTGGGGCGTGGGCGGTCTGGGGCGGGGTGTGGGCGTGGCCAGAGGTCTCCGAAGGGCCTCTAGGCCCAGTGCCGGCGTGCGCAACCTTTACCTGCCCAGAGGCAGGCACAGCTTGTATAATAAAGGTTAGGGGGGGGGTTAGGTAGGGGAAGGGAGGGGAAGGTGTGGGGGAGGGGGGCAGAAGGAAAGTTCTCTCCGAGGCCGCTCCGATTTCAGAGCGGCCTCGAAGGGAACAGGGAAAGCCATTGGGGCTCCCATAGGGCTCGGCGTGCACCCCCTTGTGCTAGCCGACCTCGGATTTTATAACATGCGCGCGGCTGCGCACACATGTTATAAAATCAGGCATAGATTTGTATGTGACGGGTTGCGCGCACAAATCTACGCCTGTGTTTAGGTATTAAAATCTGCCCCTTAACGAGTAGGCTGATTTCCATTTTAACTCACCATCATATGTATAGATATTTAGGTTGCGAGGTTCAGGGTAAAAACAGGAACAGATCAGGGACAGCATGGACAGCTCCTTCATCTTCTCTTTGTAGGCTGAAATAAACAAAAGGATTATGTTAGCATGTTAAAATGTCTCTTCCTGTTTAAAGCTAGGTTCTAGCCACATTGGTGAGGAGTAGGCTCTGAGGATTTGCATTGGACTCTCTGGACCTTTCCCTGAATCACTTACATATCTGATGCCCACTCCATGAGTTATTTCCGATTTAAAAAAACACATAATCAGCTGTAGCAATATATATCCATCTTCATCAGTATTATTAGCTATATGTCTTGAGATAGAGACCCAGTCTCTTGGTCCTGACAAGGTACACAATCATGAGACTGTGAGCGTATGCTACTTTCCAATTCTATGGTATATTTAGGCATGTGCTTATCTAAGGACAAATAGCTAGTATTCTACAATTTCTAAAATAAAGAGGGGTTTTGATTACAAATTGCACTATATCTTTCATCATTCCTCCTAACGTTATCTCAAAAAGGCAAGTTGTAGAGACAGATTAGACACTGAACCTGCACTGAATCCAATTGTATTAGCTGTTCAGCAAAGCCACTATAGATCAAGGCTTGATGTAAAGATTAGATGAGGCATGAAATGCAAGCCATATGAGGATCATATCACTTTGACCTTCTATGACTGTATTTATATTGATCCTTTTTTAGATTTCATTAAAACATAGGCTGTGTTGTTTTGTGAAGGTTAACTTTATTTATACTGCTTTTGATGTGCTACACATAGAGAGAGCTTTCTTTATGACAGCAATCTGTCAATCTGAAGCTTATGTATTAAACTGTCAGTCATCTCTTTGCAGGCAATTGTATTTGCAATGTATAAAGAGCATAGAAGATCTATTTGTAAAACAAGATGGAGGTTATATCATCCTGTAACTATTGATCCCAGATTACTTTAATTTACAAAGTCAACTGTAGAGGTTGTTTTCTGAGCTCTGCTTGTTTAATTAAAGTGACAATCCTACATACCCACTGCCAAATTCTAATTTATAGTGAGGATTTCATTAAGTGAAAATTGTCTCTTCCTAATTAGCAACAGGGCAGCAGCTGGAGACTATGAATAGGAAGGTGCATGAAGCCTACAGTACCTGAACGTAATCCTTTTGGAGTGCCGAAAAGCAGAATATAAAAATCTAAAATAAATAAATAAACAAAAGATTAAATAAATAAATAAATGCAGGAAGGGATGAGGGAGAACGAATAAGAAAGAAGGCTGTAAAAATATTCTTGAAAAAAAAAAATGAAGCAAGTATATGGAAACCTGTTCTTTGTCACTGTCAAGTGTATCACAGAGTCTATAGTTAGAAATCTGATTGCTATCTTGCTCATGGCCTATTAAATATTGTTTTGTTGAGAACCATAAGGCTACAAAAGATGACAAAGCAGAAACAAAGATAGAAGGAACTCGCAGGAGTGAATGGCCTCATGATCTAAAAAGGAGGGCTACTCATTCCAAATGAGTTTAAGTGCCCCAGAAATAAGTTAATTACCCACATGTAGTGTCTGATTTTGGCTTATGGGCCTAATTTTCAAAGCCATTAATGCTCATAATAACTGCTTTTATGAACATATATGGCTATTATAAAATAGCACAGGGTCAGTCCAGCTGCAGACTTTCCCATTTATTGCAGAGAGGCATTCTAAGGAGTGGAGTTGTAGGATGGAGCTGGAACTTATGCACAAACCTTTAATTTTAAAACGTGTGTGCAAGAGTTTACCCAAATAAGTTACACCCTCTGAAGAAGAGATGAAACTTTCTGCAAGTTTATTTGTGCGTATATTGGGGCATTTGCACATGAATTTTGGAAGTGAATTTACGTGCATATGTTTGTTTTGAAAATTCGGGGTGAGGTCTGAACATGAAAGGTACACACAGACTTTACTTCACTACGCACTATGCACAATTATAAAATTTTCCTTCCTCTATATAAAGAAAAACCAAATGTTGTGCCATGTTCTAGAACCATTGTAGTCTTCTTATGTGTTCATAATTTAATAGTGTGAACCTTAAATTATGTGCTTGTAGATCAGGGGTGCTCAAATTGGTCCTCAGGTCCCCGGCTCCAGCCAGTTGGGTTTTCAGGATATCTCTAATGAATATGCATGAGAAATATTTGCATACATAGGAAGCAGTGCATGCAAATACATCTCATACATATTCATTAGAGATATCTTGAAAACCTGACTGGCTGGGGTGGCCCCAAGGACAGGTTTGAGCACGGCTGTTGTAGATGATAATAGTTGCCACCCTGTTGGCCTGGCTGTTAATTTCTTTCCTTCACCAGGTCCTTAATCAAGTACACCTTTGAGCTGCTGAAAAGCAGCTTCAGTCCGTAGGCTACCTCAGAAGCTTCCTAATCCTTATATTAGTGAAAGTCTGCAGGGAGCTCACCGTGCGTTGCATGCTACAGGCGTGCCACTTTCTATTAATGTTTATTAGGACTGGGATTCATATCCTAGTAAAAAGAGTGCTATGTATTTCAAAATTCAGTCACCCTAAATATAGGCAAGGTTTCAGCCAAAAATAGGTGTCTAGCTGAAAAATCTCCCAAAATGAGGTATCTAGAACTTGGGATGCTTAGATTTAGGCTGTTATTCATTTACCTAAATTTGGGTACATAAGAACTTCCATACTGGGTCAGCCCAAGGGTCTATCAAGCCTAGTATTCTGTTTCTAACAGTGGCCAATCCAGGTGACAAGTGCCTGGTAGGATTCCCAAATAGAAGAAAGATTCCATGCTGCTTATGCCCAGAGATAAGCAGTAGCTTTTCCTAAGTGAACCAGGTTAATAATTGTTTATGGACTTTTCTTCCAGTAACATGTTCAAATCTTTTTTAAACCCAGCTATGGTATATTTCCTGAATGTTTGTATGTAAATCGCTTAGAACATGGGATAATGTGGCCTATACATTTTAAATTAAATAAAAATTAAATTAACTAAAACATTATGGGCCGGATTTTAAAAGGGTTACGCGCATAAGGTACGCGCATAACCCTTTTAAAATCCACCTGCGCGCGCCGAGCTTATTTTGCATAGGCTCGGCGGCGCGCGCAAGCCCCGGGACGCGCGTAAGTCCCGGGGCTTGCAAAAAGGGGCAGTCGAGGGTGTGGTGTCAGATCAGGGGCGTGTTCAGGGGCGTGTGGGCGGTCCGGGGGCATGGCCGAGTGCCCCGACACAGCGGCCTGTGTCGGGGCCTGCTGCGCCGGCGCGCGTAAGTTACTACTGCCCGGAGGCAGTAGTAACTTTTCAGATAAAGGTGTGTGTGTGTGTGGGGGGGAGGGGTTTAGATAGGGCCGGGGGGGGAGGGGGGGTTTGAGTTTGGTAGTGGAAGGGAGGGGAAGGTGCGGGGGTGGTGGAAGGAAAGTTTCCTCCGAGGCCGCTCCGATTTCGGAGCGGCCTCGGAAGTGCTACTGGTGGTGCTACTGGTGGCGATAACGGGTCTTACCTTATTGCCGCCAGCGAAGTTTCCACCGCGTTCACCCTGATGCCACCCCGACTCCTCCTCTTCCGGTCCCGACGCTGCCCCGACTCCGCCCCTATCTAGCTCTCGCATGTGAAAGGGATAGAAAATGACCCCCTTAGCTGGCTATATTAACTGGCTAACTCTAAATATTGGAATTAGTTGGATAACATAGCTGGCTAACTCAATTCCTCTCAGTTATAGTATGGCCCCAGAATGCCCCTAACTTAACGAGCTAAATTCTAGCTGGATAACTTACTAGCAAGCTAGAATTTAGCTGGATAAGTACCCAATATTACCTTCAGAGTTAGCCAACTAAATGCTTCTGAATATGGACCTCGTGGTGACCAGAATTGCACACAGTACTCTGTAAGCAGTTGCACCATGGAGTGATACAGAGGTATTATGATATTCTCCATTGCTTTCCTAATAATTCCTAACATTCTTTATGCTATTATGACTGCCGCTGCACACTGAGTCAAGGATTTCAACCTATTGTCCACGATGATGTCTAGATCCTTTTCCTGGGTGGTGACTCCTGATATGAAACCCTCCCTATATGTGTCATTTTGCACATGTTCAAATTAAATTTAATCTGCCATTTGGATGCCCAGGCTTCCAGTCTCACAATGTCCTCTTGTAATTTCTATCTACCAGTGATTTAACAACTTGGAATGATTTTGTGTCATCTCATTTTTCCCTTTTCCAGAATTTTTATAAATATATTAAAAATCACCAGTCCCATTACAGATCCTTATGGCACTCCACTTCCTCCATTGAGAAGCTGATCATTTAGTCCTACTCTCTGTTTCCTATCTTTTAAACAATATGTAGTCCAGAATAGGACATGGCTTTTTAACATTCTGAGGAATCTCTCATGAAGATCGCTGTCAAATTATCTGAAAATCCAGATATTCTATATCCACTGGCTCACCATTTTCTACAATTATTAACCCCTTAAAAAATGTAGCAGATTTGTGAGGCAAGTCTTCCCTTAGGTAAATCTATGTTGTCTGTGTCCCATTAAACATTGTCTATTTATATGTTAAGTAATTTTGTTTTTTGAAAAGTTTCTATGATTTTTCTCGGCACTGACATGAGGCTCAATGGTCTATACTTTTATAGATCATCTCTAGACCCCTTTTTAAAGATTGGCATTAAATTGGCCACCCTCCAAACCTCAGATAGAATAGATAATTACAAATTACTACTAAGTCTGCAAATTCATTTTTTAGTTCATTCAGTACGCGGGTGTAAATCATCTGGTGCAGATGATTTTCTACTCTTTAGTTTGTCAATTTGCTGTATTACATCTTCCAGGTTCTCCATAATTTGTTTCAGTTGCTCTGAATCAACTCCATTAAATACCATTTCTGGCATGGGTATTTCCCCAACATTATCCTCAGTAAACACCAAAAGTAAAGAATCAATTTAGTCTTTCCACTATCTTTGTCTTCCATAAGTGCTCCATTTACTCTCCTTGATCATGTATTGGTCCAACCAACTTTCTCACAGACTTTCTGGTTTAGATTTTTTAAAAAAGTTTTTATTGTAAGTTTTTGCCTCTATGACCCCCACAAGACTTGCCAAAAGTCCAGCGGGGGTCCGGGAGCGACCTCCTGCAATCGGGCTGTATTGCAAAATGGCGCCGGCTGTATGGCCGTATTGCAAAATGGCACCGGCCGTATGGCCGTGTGGCCGGTGCCATTTTGCAATACGGCAATACGGCCCGAGTGCAGGAGGTCGCTCCCGGACCCCGCTGGACTTTTGGCAAGTCTTGTGGGGTTCAGGAGGCCCCCCCAAGCTGGCCAAAAGTCCCTGGGGGTCCAGCGGGGGTCCGGGAGCAATCTCCTGCGCTCGTGACGTCGGGGGACAGGAACCAAAATGGCGCCGGCGCTACCTTTGCCCTGTCATATGACAGGGCAAAGGTAGCGCCGGCGCCATTTCTATTAATGCAGCCATGGCCCGAGAGTGGAAGATCACACCGGGACCCCCCACTGGACCCCAGGTAATTTAAAACATTTTGGGGGGTTCGGGAGGGTGGGGGATTTATTTTAAAGGGTCGGGTGGGTTTTAGGGTTGTTTTAGTGTGCCGGTTTTCCCGCCCTCCCCCGATTTATGATTTAAACGATTTTAAAAAAACCAAAACTGCAACGATCAGATTCCCTCCCCCCCCAGCCAAAATCGATCGTTAAGACGATCGATCACACGATTCACTCTAATAATTCCTAACATTCTGTTTGCTTTTTTAACCGTCAAGGCACACTGAGCTGACGATTTCAATGTATTATCCACTATGACGTCTAGATCTCTTTTCCTGGGTGGTAATTCCTAATATGAGCCTAACATTGTGTAACTATAACAAGGGTGATTTTTCCCTATATGCATCACCTTGCACTTGGCCACATTAAATTTCATCTGCCATTTGGATACCCAATCTTCCAGTCTCGCAAGGTTCTCTTGCAATTTAGCACAATTCGCTTGCAATTTAACTACTCTGAATAGTTTTTTGTCATCTGCAAATTTGATCACCACACTCATCGTACCTCTTTCCAGATCATTTATAAATATATTAAAAAGCAGTGTCCAAGTACAGATCCCTGAGGCACATAAGAACATAAGAAATTGCCATGCTGAGTCAGACCAAGGATCCATCAAGCCTAGCATCCTGTTTCCAACAGATGCCAAACCAGGCCACAAGAACCTGGCAAGAACCCAAAAGCACTCCACTGTTTATCTTTTTCCACTGAGAAAACTGATCATTTAATCCTACTCTCTGTTTTCCTGTCTTTTAGCCAGTTTGCAATTCACAAAAAGGCATCTCCTCCTATCCCATGATTTTTTAATTTTCAGAGTAGGCTCTTATGAGGGACTTTGTCAAATGCCTTTTGAAAATCCAAATACACTACATTTACCGGTTCACCATTATCCACATGTTTATTCACCCCTTCAAAAAAATGTAACAGATTTGTGAGGCAAGACTTACATGCTAGCTGTGTCCCATTAAATCATGTATATCTATTTGTACTGTGAGTTTTTTCTTTAGAATAGTTTCCACTATTTTTCCCAGCACTGACATCAGGCTCACTAGTTTATAGTTTCCCGGATCATCCCTAGAGCCCTTTTAAATATTGGGTGATACCTTGGCTACCTTCCAGTCTTCAGGTACAATGGAGGATTTAGGTCTAATAATTTAGTCTAGTAAAAGGTCTAAAATTTCATTTTTTAATTCTTTCAGAACCCTGGGTGATTTGCTATTCTTCAGTTTGTCTATCTGGCGTTCTACATCTTCCAGATTCACCGTGATTTGATTTAGTTCATTCGAATCATCACTCTTGATAAATGTCTCTGGAGCTGATATCTCCCCAACATCCTGATAAGTAAACACCTAAGAATTCATTTAGTCTTTCCATGATGGCCTTTTCTTCCCTCAGTGCTACCCTTGATCATCTAAGGATCCAACCGACTCCCTCGCAGGCTTCCTGCTTCAGATACATTTCTAAAAGATTTTATTATGATTTTTGCCTCTGGGGACAACTTCTTCTCAAATTCTCTCTTCACCTGTCTTATCAATGTTTTACATTTAACTTGCCAATGTTTATGCTTTTCCCTATTTTCATCAGATGGATCTTTCTTCCAGTTTTTGAAGGAAGTTATTTTGGCTAAAACAGCCTCTTTCTCTTCATCATTTAACCATGCTGACAATTGTTTGGCTTTCCTTCCACCTTTCTTAATGTGTGGAATACATCTGGACTGCATTTCTAATCTGGTATTTTTAAACAATGTCCATGCCTATTGTACACTTTTAACCTTTGTGGCTGCACCTTTCAGTTTTTTTCTATTTTCCTAATTTTATCAAAGCTTCCCTTTTTAAGGTTTAGTGCTAGAGTTGTAGATTTAGTCATTAATTCAAATTTTATCATGTTATGATCACTATTGCCAAGTGGCCCCACCACCTTTACTTCTCTCACCCTTATTCCACCTCCTCATAATTTTCTCCCATATCATCATTTTTAGAGACATAGAGGTCTCCCCAAATATTCCTCCAGTCACTCCCACCTTACCCCATGGGTTACTAACAACCTCATGACCTCAGGAACCTCTCTTCCTTTGTCATGGGCCTCTCCATTGGTAATTTGAAGAATTCTCCTGTCCCGTCCACATTCCATTTCTTTCTGGGTCTCCACTCAATTCAGGAGACTCCTTCATCTCCTCGTCATTTTTCCTCAGGTGGAGGAATTGACTCTCCTATAATTTCTAATTCTGCCAGTTTCTCAGGGGGAGGAATCACTCCTCGGCCTTGGACATTTTCACTTGTGGAAAAGTCCTTGCAGGACTCACTTTGTATTGGACAGATCCCCAGGTCCCATTAGTCCATGGGCTGGCTATTTCAGCACCCTAGATCACTGTAAGTCCTTCTTTTTCGAAGCTCTAACCTAGAAAGGGCAACTCCCATCAATTTGATCCAGAATTTATTTCTTCCCAGAACACATGCTCAGTCAGTCAAAACTTCCCATAGGTTAAGGAGACACAACACTCAAAAGACTAACACTCAGATGCCTTTATACATACTAATAACCATAACCCAGTAATCCAGTATCACACAAAGTGCCATCCAGAGGACACTCTGAAATAATGCAGATTCAAACATTCAAACATTATTCATAACACAATGGAAATTCCTCGTTCTCTACTACTCAAAATATCTTGTACTACTAGAATCAAGACAGACACAAGTTTGAGGGTCTTCTCACACTTACAAATTCTCTTCAGTCACCATAAAAATAACATTCTGCTCCCAATACTCCCTCAAAAATACTGAGAGCAATTCAATATTCAGTGCTCTCTCAGGAACAGGGTTTTAATGCTAGGCACCTAACTTGCTTCCCCTGGACTAATCCTAGCCCTGTTGTCACCCATTTTTTGTCCACCTAAATTTAGGTGCCTTATGAAGCTAGGCATCTGTAACTCTATTTTAGGGTACATAAAATACAAAAAGTGCCTGGGAGTCCAAACCTTTCACTGGCTAAGGATTTCTTTAAAAATGGTAGAGCAGATGGTGCAGTGGTCCTGGCCCAAGGGAAATTATCTTACCAGAAAGAGAAAAGACAAAAACTTCTCTCTGTGCTTCTAACAGTTACCTCCTTTGGAATAAAAATCTTTGGCGAAACCTTTAAGCACTTGCACTTTTTCAATCCCAGACTTTGAAATGAATTCAGTCTGGCACATGCACTGGAAGTTCCAACTTGCCAAAATTTATTGTAACTCACACAAGAGAAAACAAATACAAAGATACTGAGGAAGCTAAGCCACAGGCAAAGAGCCCAGCAAGAGCAGCAAAAACAAGACCTCATCTTTAGAATAAAGAGTTTATCTTCTGGCACAAGCAGCTCAGTTCACAGCAACAGCAATCTCCATTTATTACCATTGTGATGAAAATATCAAGAGACTAAACTTTCTAAGGTTAGATTCTCCTGGAAGATGTTTCCATGATCCTCCCAGGGATTCTATAAAAAATTAGGACAAGTGTCTAGGAGAAAATTATTGGAATCTCTCCTTCCATGAAGAAGTTGAAGGGCAGATTTGTTATTAGCCTGCAGCACCCACACAACCTCATTGACCAGTATCTAAATTAAAAGAGAAAGGATCATCCCAGTACCCTATGCATCACTTTATATGCTCATGTATGGGCCAGTGACATCACCAGCTCTTAAGGGCAAAACCTCCCCTTCACATTTACATGTTGTCTACAAAGAAGAGTCCAATGGGCAATACAAGAAGAGGTTAAGTGTCATCCAGGTAGAGGATAAGGATGAAATATTTGAGTCCGGCATCTCATACCTAAATTTAGTTGCTCAGCCGAGCTCAGTTATCAAATACGATGATTTAGCTGTCTAACTCTTGAAGCAAAGTGGGTAAAGCTTTGAAAATTGACTCTTCTACTGTTTATAATCTTAATTCCCACTCCTTTCAGTTTTATCCCATTTTAAGTACCCTTTCCTAGAAAGGCATGCTGCAGGATTGGTACAGCCCTCCAGTCGGACACGGAGAGTGCCTGCCACCAGGAGGCGGAGCACAGGAGGAGACAGATGCTAGCTGGAGCTTCACCAATAGCAACCCGGGGTTCCCTCAGGTTGAGCCCTTGGTTACCCTGGCCGCCGGATCTTAGGAGGGCCTCACAGAGTCTCCTATAGAGAAAGTTCAAGGGAGTGCCCACCACGAACAAGGGTGCGCGTTCGGTGTTCAGATAAGAAAGTCCAGAGGTCGCAGGAGGCCAGAATAGGTGTCCGAATGTATAGTGAGAATCAGTGCAAGAGTCTTGATGCAGAATGATCAGCTAGGCAGGGTCGGTAACAGAGGTCTGTCTGTGCATAGTCAGGTCAAGCAGGAGGTCGAGTTCCAAGTGGCAGATGAGAGTGGTCAGTGTTCCAGGCAGAGGTCAGGACAGGCAGCAATCAAAGAATAGTCAGAGTTCCAGGCAGAGGTCAGGTCAGGCAGCAATCAGAGAGTAGATGGTATTCCAGGCAGAGGTCAGGTCAGGCAGCAATCAGAGAGTAGATGGTATTCCAGGCAGAGGTCAGGTCAGGCAGCAATCAGAGAGTAGATGGTATTCCAGGCAGAGGTCAGGTCAGGCAGCAATCAAAGAATAGTCAGAGTTCCAGGCAGAGGTCAGGTCAGGCAGCAATCAGAGAGTAGATGGTATTCCAGGCAGAGGTCAGGTCAGGCAGCAATCAGAGAGTAGATGGTATTCCAGGCAGAAGTCAGGTCAGGCAGCAATCAAGGAGTAATCAAGAACAGGCAAAGGTCAGTACTGTGAGATCAGTCCAAAGGGTACTACCAGGGATGGAGAGATGAAGGAGCAGGAGACGCTGGAACAGGAGACCAGGAGACGCTGGAACTGGAGACACAGGAGACACTGGAACGGGAGACACAGGAGTCGCTGGAACTAGAGACACAGGAGACACTGGAACTGGAGACACAGAAGACACTAGAACGCAGGAGGGAAAACTTGCTATCACTAGGTGATCTACCCGATTGCCAAGGCAAGGAAGTGATGTGAGACACTTCCTTTTGTACAGGAATCAATCTGGATGCACTGCGGAGCTGGGACCCGCCCTTGGCCCTTTAAGATGCCGGTCAGTCCGCGCGCGCATGCCTAGGGGCAGGGCCGATGCCACAGAGGACGCCGAGCCCTGCCTTTTAACCATGCCGGTAATTGTGAGGCCTGGCTGGAGCTGTGAGATGAAGCGTCGGGGAATGCCGCCACGGAACGCCGTGGCCGAGTGGAGCTGGCGGCAGATGCGAGGGAGGCCGACCCGGGACTGGCTGGCGAGGAGGAAGGGTAAGCGGACCCGGGAGTGGGTTGGGCGCGAGCGGGACACGCAGCAATGTCTGTATCTATATGCTGCTTTTATCCCACTGCTCCTTCTCACAGAGCTTGAGTTCGTCTATTATGAATTTTTGTTTATTGACCTGATTATTTATTTTAAAAGTCTGAAGAAGCAGGAAAGGAATTTTCTTTTTAAACATAAATGAAAACATCAGATATAAATAGTCTATATCTTATTTAAGATCTTTTTTCCTTTTTATATTTCATAAATTTTCATTATTACTTCTAATTTAAACCCAACTATGCCTTGCTCCAGATTCACACGCCTCCAACTCCATGCTGTTTGCAATGACTAATTACAACACACTGCTAATTAATTATGGCAGGAGGTTTAAAGCTGGGTATCATAAAAGCTTTATTTAGAATTTTTGTTCTTTTATTCCCTGAATTATCATAATTGGGCTACATGCAGGAGCAAACGCCTGTGATTATATGTAGGATAAAGCGCTTTCCTTTCTGCGGCTGCTGGGTGCTTTTCTCCCACGTTTGACCTGCAGGAACACAAATAATTTTAAGCAGGGAGGTGACAACTGCAGTTTGCAAGTACCAGGAAGGAAGTGATTGAATAGCAGTGATTACGAAGAGCTGAAAATATGGTTGGGAAGCAGAGAGAGGTGGATGGAAGTTGGAGTCAAAGCAATACAATGGATTCAGACAAAGGATGTTTTCTTGATGGATGGGGTTAATATGGTACAGGAGTGTGGTTTAGTGCTTGGAAAATTGAACACTGGATCTGAAGAATTCTTTGGGCACATAAAGGGGTTGATTTTAAAAACAGCATGCGGCTGTCCATGTGCATGCAGTTCCCGGCACATACACATGGACGTGCCGATTTTATAACTTGCGCGTGCTGGCACATGCATGTTATAAAATCTGATGGTTATGCGCACATGTGTGCCGGATTTAAAAATCTGCATGAACATTTGTGTGGGCAGTGTGCACGGTGGGGGGTGGGGGGGGGCAAATTTTCCCTAAATACGTGCTGCAATGCAATCAGGTCTCCCCCAGTTCCATACCCCCCTACCTAACCTTCCTTCCTCTTCTCTTCTCCTCTCCTCTCCTCCCCGACCTCTAACCCCTTCCTATCAACTTACTTTTTTTGTTTCATTACTTACAGCTCCCCTGGAGCAGAAGTAATCTGGCCGGCTGCTGGCGCGTGCTTCCCCACGTTGGGGAAGCATGCGCCAGCAGCCGGCCAGATTACTTCTGCTCCAGGGGAGCTGTAAGTAATGAAACAAAAAAAAGTAAGTTGATAGGAAGGGGTTAGAGGTCGGGGAGGAGAGGAGAGGAGAAGAGAAGAGGAAGGAAGGTTAGGTAGGGGGGTAGGGAACTGGGGGAGACCTGATTGCATCACAGCACGTATTTAGGGAAAATGTGTGTCCCCCTGCGCGCACCGCCCACACATGCACATGGTGACTGAAGAGAATTTGTAAGTGTGAGAAGACCCTCAAACTTGTGTCCGTCTCGATTCTAGTAGTACAAGATATTTTGAGTAGTAGAGAACGAAGAATTTCCATTGTGTTATGAATAATGTTTGAATGTTTGAATCTGCATTATTTCAGAGTGTCCTCTGGATGGCACTTTGTGTGATACTGGATTACTGGGTTATGGTTATTAGTATGTATAAAGGCATCTGAGTGTTAGTCTTTTGAGTGTTGTGTCTCCTTAACCTATGGGAAGTTTGACTGACTGAGCATGTGTCCTGGGAAGAAATAAATTCTGGATCAAATTGATGGGAGTTGCCCTTAGGTTAGAGCTTCGAAAAAGAAGGACTTACAGTGATCTAGGGTGCTGAAATAGCCAGCCCATGGACTAATGGGACCTGGGGATCTGTCCAATACAAAGTGAGTCCTGCAAGGACTTTTCCACAAGTGAAAATGTCCAAGGCCGAGGAGTGATTCCTCCCCCTGAGAAACTGTGCACGTACTGGTTTTTATGTGCGTGGCTGGGCCTGTTTTAAAATGCGTGTAGTGGAGCAGATTTTCAAAAGGTTACATGCGTAACTGGTCTTAAGCATGCCTGGCCTATTTTCAAAAGGCCCAGCGATGTGCGTAAAGCCCCTGGATGCGTGTAAGTCCCGGGGCTTGCAAAAAGGGGTGGTTGGGATGGGGCGGTCCAGGGGGCGGAGCGGGACCAGAGGCTCCCGGCACAGTTGCCATTTGCCGCTGTGCTGGGGATCGCACGCAACTTACTTCAGCCCCAAGGCTGGGTTGAAAGATGTTCAGGGAGATTATTTGAATCTTCTTAAAATTGTCAAAGAAATGATGAAACTTATTGTTGTCATCCATTAATTTTTATATTTTGTACCTTCTTTCTGATTGGGGTGGATGTGAGTGTACGAGACTGTTATTAATCCCAAAAAGACACACCCTAAGGTTTAAGGTTTATTTGTGCTTATATACCGTTGTCTCGGCGTAGCCTTCACAACAGTTAACATAGCAATAAAATACAATAAAAGTAAATTACAAACAATAATAATAATAGAAGATAAAATTTAACAAGTAAGAATAAAAGATATCTTAATAAAATAATGTCTGAAGCCATAAATATTAAACCAATAAATACTAAAAACATAAAACATGCTTTAAGTATTGAGGTTAATAAAAGTCAGAGCTACCTGTGATTGTACAGTTACATTGATGCCTATTTCTTATCTTCATTATATGCCGCATAGAATAGCCAAGTTTTAAGTTCTGCTTTAAACTTATTTTTTTCTTGCTGCATTCTTAGTTGTATTGGTAGTGAATTCCACAGCTTTGATCCCGTGATAGACAGTGCCCTTTCTCGAATCTGGCTAAGGTGTGCTGTTTTAATGGAAGGAATAGACAATAGACCTTTGTTAGCGGATCTAAGGTCTCTTTGTGGTACATGTAGTCGCAACGCAGCGTTAAGCCATTCTGTTCTCTCTCCATAGATAATGGTATGTATTAGGCATGCCGCCTTATATTGTATTCTGAAATGCACAGGTAACCAATGTAAAGACATCAAAGTTGGTGTAATATGCTCAAACTATCTCTCTTATGGTCTCATACATTCACTGTCTCGTACACTCACATCCACCCCAGTCAGAAAGAAGGCGACTTGATTAATAGCAGTTAATGCACTTCTCTTCCAAGAACTTATCCAAATCTTTTTTAAACCCAGCTACACTAACTGCACTAACCACATCCTCTGGCTAACTTCATGGCGTGCCCCCTAATCCTTCTATTATCATTTTGGTTGCCCTTCTCCATACATTCTCCATCGCAACTATATCTTTTTTGAGATGCGGTGACCAGAATTGTACACAGTATTCAAGGTGTGGCTTCACCATGGAGCGATACAGAGGCATTATGACATTTTCCGTTTTATTAACCATTCCCTTCCTAATAATTCCTAACATTCTGTTTGCTTTTTTGACTGCTGCAGCACACTGAGCTGACAATGTCAAAGTTTTATCCACTATGACGCCTAGATCTTTTTCCTGGGTGGTAGCTCCTAATATGGAACCTAACATTGTGTAACTACAGCAAGGGTTATTTTTCCCTATATGCAACACCTTGTACTTGTCCACATTAAATTTCATCAGCCATTTGGATGCCCAGTCCTCTTGTCTCACAAGGTCCTCCTGTAATGTATCACAATCTGCTTGAGATTTAACTACTCTGAATAATTTTGTATTATCTGCAATTTTGATAACCTCACTTGTCGTATTCCTTTCCAGATCATTTATAAATAATTTGAAAAGAACCGGTCCAAGTACAGATCCCTAAGGCACTCCACTGTTTACCCTTTTCCACTCAGAAAATTGACCACTTAATCCTATTCTCTGTTTCCTGTCTTTTAACCAGTTTGTAATCCACGAAAAGATATCGTCTCCTATCCCATGACTTTTTAGTTTTCTTAGAAGCCTCTCATGAGGTACTTTGTCAAATATCTTCTGAAAATCCAAATACACTACATCTACCGGTTCACCTTTATCCACATGTTTATTAACCTCTTTTAAAAAATGAAGCAGATTTGTGAGGCAAGACTGTGTTCCATTAAACCATGTCTTTCTGTATGCTCTGTGATTTTGATCTTTAGAATAGTTTCCACTATTTTTCCAGCACTGAAGTCAGAGTCACTGGTCTATAGTTTCCCGGATCACCCCTGGAGCCCTTTTTAAATATTGGGGTTACATTGGCTACTCTCCAGTCTTCAGGTACAATAGATGATTTTAATGATAGGTTACAAATTTTAACTAATAGATCTGAAATTTCATTTTTTAGTTCCTTCAGAACCCTAGGATGCATATCAGCCAGTCCAGGTGATTTGCTACTCTTTAGTTTGCCAATCTGGCCTACTACATCTTCCAGCTTCACAGTGATTTAGTTCAGTTCATCCTACTCATCAACCGTGATAACCATCTCCGGGACTGGTATCTCCCCAACATCCTCATTAGTAAACACAGAAGCAAAGAATTCATTTAGACTTTCTTGAATGGCCTTATCTTTCCTAAAAGCCCTTTTAACCCTTCGGTCATCAAACGGTCCAACTGACTCCCTCACAGATTTCTTGTATCGGATATATTTAAAAAAGTTTTTAAGAGTTTATACCTCTACGGCCAACTTGATTTCAAATTCACTCTTTGCCTGTCTTACCAATGTTTTACACTTAACTTGACAATGCTTTTGCTTTTTCCTATTTTCTTCAGATCGATCCTTCTTCCAATTTTTGAAGGAATTTTTTTTGGCTAGAATAGCCTCTTTCACCTCACCTTTTAACCATGCCGATAATTGTTTTGCCTTCCTTCCACCTTTCAAGAGTAAGAAGAAATGCAAATATTTAAGTCTTGGAGAAAGTGATGTATGCAGATCAGCAGAAACTTCAGGAGAAGAGGTAGATGAGGATACCTTATTCAGGTATCTGGACATTTTCCGCAAAATGTGTGCCTAGGAGGATTTTTTTTTTTTCTGTGGGAGTGCTTGGAAGAAGGAGACTACCCACCAGAAGAGAGGTCCAGTGGAGCTCCTGTTTGACATAGGAGTTCAGGTAGAGTTTCATCCAAATGCCAAGAGCTGGTGAGAGAAAAGAGGACAGCTACTCTACTGAACAGATACTGGGGAAAGATCCAGGAGAAAGGGACTCTACCCCAGGGAGCATACCTGTCTGAGAAGACTGATATTGCTGAAAGAGACTGTTTTTGTTTTTTGTACTGCTTATGCTTGTGCCTCTGGCCCCGCCCCCGATTTCCTATTATGACGGCTTATTACTAAGGCCATTGCAAGGGAATATTGGGGGTAGGAGGAGGGAGGGATGGGGGAGGGTGATATGCCTTTGGGTTACAACTAAGATATCAATGTTGGGACTTAAGACAAAAATTTAATAGTCAAACCGGTTTCATTCCTGGCAGTTATCAAAGTCTTTCAAAGTTTTTACTCACACTGGTTTTTTCTGCCACAGATGCCAAATGAATGGATTAATTAGTTGGATATTACATGTTTGTATTTCAAAGTATGGTATAATGTCTGTAGCTCACAGTGTTATTCTGTTTTTGTATTATACATTGAAAAACCTAATCAATACATTATAAAAAAAAAAAAAAAAAAATCCGGCCCTAAGGGCCTTGAAAAGGAGATCTTTTCCTCCTATGCGGGAACCCCTAAGAGATCATGGGGCTAGGCCTGGCCCATGAGCCTCCCTGAGCTTATCAAGGCGGGAGCTACAATGGTATGTTTGTTTTAGCTTCAGAAGTCATAAGTAGGTAATCTGAAAATCTTTAGTTACCATTCAGCTCTGCTGTGTTACAACTTTTCAGGTCAACCTATTAAAGCTCTAAGTCCATTTATGCATAACCTTCCCCCCACTACACACACACACACATACACACTAACACACACATACACAAACTCTGGTATTGTTGCTACTGATAATTGCATCTATGTTACTGAATAAATGGAACTACAATCTTAAATATGATTTTGTAAGTGGTTGAAGCTCAGGAACAAATAACTGTAAAGAGGTTCTAATAGATTCTGTGAAAAAGTAGAAATCTTTGTAAGTGAAGTGGAGATGGAGTGTATTTTGAGAGAGGGGAAGGGGAGACAGAAATATTGTGTGTGTGTGTGTGTCTGTGTGCACATGTGTGTATGTATGTGTATATATATATATATATATATGAGGGGGGAGGTCCAGCGGTGGGGGTTGGGGGTTCACTAGACCAGCAGAGAGCTTTTTTTCTGTAAAGGGGGCCAATGGGTAGTGGGTGGGACAGTCTACTGGACCACCAGGGACATTTATTTTTAAACAGAGTCTGGGAGTGCAAGGGTGGTGGGAGAGGGTCCTGGCCTCCCAGCCTTAGGAGGCCGGATTTTTGTGTGAAAGGGAGGGGTTTGGGATGCAGGGCAGGGCTTCCATCTCAAAAATGTTTTTTTTATTTTCACAAATATGGGCCTCCTGCAAGGGCAGAGGGGCACTGGGACAAGGGTCTAAACAGACACCCAGGGTTTTTTATATCACTAGGGTGGGCATTCTCAGGGCCCACAATGCTGTGGGATGAAATAATGCAAGATATTTCACATAGCTCATTCTATGTCCACTTTTGGGCATTTTCTGTATAAAAACCAACATTTTTCACTTGCTAAATATTCTAACATGGCATAGTGAATGAGACACTAACTTAGCTGGGATATTCTGTGGCATATTCTGTGACTTCTCCTCAACTAAACTAAAGAGAATGTGCAAGATCAGGAGACCCCCACCCAGATCTCCACCCATGGGACCAGGATGGACTTTGTGCCCAGGAAGGATATGGAGTCAGGTAGGACTGTTTTTGCTGTGAATGTGGGGACCCCCTCCAAAAGGATTCCTGATTAGCTGCTAGGTGAGCTTTGCACAATTAAAACCACCATGGAAGCTCTACGCAGTAGAGATGTGAATCGTGTCCTCGATCATCTTAACGATCGATTTCGGCTGGGAGGGGGAGGGAATCGTATTGTTGCCGTTTGGGTGTTTAAAATATCGTGAAAATCGTTAAAATCGTGAGCCGGCACACTAAAACCCCCTAAAACCCACCCCCGACCCTTTAAATTAAATCCCCCACCCCAAATGCCTTAATCATCAACTTTGGGAGGGAAGTACTTACTTGCCCTAAACCAATGGCAGGAAAACCGACACACTAAAACCCCCTAAAACCCACCCCGACCCTTTAAATTAAATCCCCCACCCTCCCGAACCCCCCCCCCCCAAATGCCTTAAATTACCTGGGGGTCCAGCGGCAGTCCGGAACGGGTTCCTGCAATTGAATTGTGTTGTCTTCAGCCGGCGCCATTTTGCAAAATGGCGGCCGCAAAATGGCGGCGGCCATAGACCAACACGATTCGACTGCAGGAGGTCGTTCCGGACCCCCGCTGGACTTTTGGCAAGTCTTGTGGGGGTCAGGAGGCCCCCCCCAAGCTGGCCAAAAGTCCCTGGGGGTCCAGCGGGGGTCCGGGAGCGATCTCCTGCCGCGAATCATTTTCCGTACGGAAAATGGCGCCGGCAGGAGATCGACTGCAGGAGGTCATTCAGCGGGGGTTCCGCTGAACGACGGGGGGTTCCGCTGAACAATTGGGTTCCGCTGAACAATTGCAGGAGCCCGTTCCGGACCGCTGCTGGACCCCCAGGTAATTTAAGGCATTTGGGGGGGGGGGGTTCGGGAGGGTGGGGGATTTAATTTAAAGGGTCGGGGGTGGGTTTTAGGGGGTTTTAGTGTGCCGGTTTTCCTGCCATTGGTTTACGGCAAGTAAGTAAGTTCCTGCCCTCCCCCTTCCCCCGATTTACGATTTTTTAACGATAAATCGGGGGAATTGGTATTGTATCATGGCCCTAACGATTTTTGACGATTTAAAATATATCGGACGATATTTTAAATCGTCAAAAAACGATTCACATCCCTACTACGCAGATGCCTGAAATCAAGGACACCTACCTACAGAGAAATACACACATGTACCAGCAGTCAGACGTAACTTCAGCATTATGGCCAAATGGACTTTTATGTAATCCTTGCCAAATCAGTAAACTTTATTTTAACAACCAGAGCCTGGTCCTGTTTGATTTGTCCAGCATCTCACTCCTTGGGATGCAGCTACTATCTACACATACTGAAAGCAAGACACCATGATCGGGACCATAAAAGCCAAGAGCTTCTCCCCGTAAAAAGAATCCTCCATGATTGACAGGCTCCACTGCAGCCTGTCAGACAGACCTGGTTGCATGGTTTCCTGCATTTCCATTAGGACTTCTAACATTTTAAGTTTTTCCACTTTTCTATTCATTCAGACAGCCTCAGCACTCGTTGTTCAGTTATTGGAGCAGGGCACTTTAAACACTGAAACAAAGAGCTGTTAGATCATGCTTCATCTAAAGATCCTCTATGCTTATCCCATGCCTACTTAAAGTTTGTTAGTGTTTTATCTGTCACCATTCACTCTGAGAGGGTGCTCCATGCATCTCCAACCCTTTCTGTTAAAAAAAAAAAAAATTCCTGATCTTACTCCTGAGTCTTCCACTCAGAACCTCCTATCATGATCTTTATTAATTGTAATATAAGTCAACAATTTACATAACAACAGCTTTCATTGACCAATACTAATAAATCAACAAGCCTGTTGCGTTACAACCTAATGATGAGGGCACTAGCTGTGATAGGAAGAGGGGTATGTTTTATGGTGAGAGAGAGAGAGAGAGAGAGAGAGAGAGAGAGAGAGAGAGAGAGAGAGAGAGAGAGAGAATGTCTATAAGGTCCTTGTAGTTGTTAGCTATTTATGCTACTATAGGAGGCCCACCTAGTAACTCGAGGTGAGGTTTAGATAGTAGTGTAGGGGTTAGGGGCCACTTTGACATGCAGAGTGAGATGTATGAACAGAACAGTGCAGTCTTGTGAAGACTTGATGTCCTTCAGAATGAGGAAACTCACACAATGATGAGATTTGTACAATGTTTTCTCAATCTAGCTTGATGTTACCCAGTTAGAGAGTCCATCAAGCTAGGTTGAGAGAACATTGAATCATCGTTGTGTGAGTTCCCCTTTATGTTCTGCATTATTAGATTCAAATTCCTGCCATCTAGCAAGCAGAAAGTCTTTAAACCCCTGGTCTTAAATAAGCCAATGGGCATTTTCCAATTAGAGTAGTCAATCCCCCAATTAGAGCCCTGCATCACAAAGGATACAGGCAGAGATCAGAAATGCCCATGGTTTCAATAGCAGCCCCACCTAGCCTAGAACACAATTTGTCCAATATCAAGAAGTAATCAGCCGAGCTTTTGAGTCACTAGAACAGGCATAGTGAATAAAGTCCCTAGAGCACAGATTAAAAATTCTCCATGCATCTATAACTTGCAGAACATCACAGATAAAGGGAATCCCCTTAGATGTTCCCAAAGGTCAGTTAGCCCCTTTAGATTGTTGATCCGTGAATCAGCTAAGCAATTAAAATCCTCTCCCAGCACTATAGGAAAACTCCCCAATCAAAGAACCTGGGCCGTTATCTCTGTGAAGAATTTATGACCATATTGATTGGGACCGTAAACCATTCCTAATATCACTGGCTTCCCAAGTAAACTCTGCAATATAATAATAAATCTACTATTAGGGTCCATTATTAACTTCTGTAACTAAAAAGAAATGGATTTTTGAATCAGAATTGCTACCCCACAGCTATTAGAAGAGCCTTGAGCTGCAAATACTTGATACATCCCTTGTTTTTTAAGTTTTAAATGTTCTTTATGCAACATATGGGTTTCTTATAAAAATATGGAGCTCTTGAGCCTGTTCAAGTGTGACATCACCTTTTCCCTTTTTACTGGAGTGCCCAACCCCGCCACATTCGGAGATCACATGATGTGGTGAGTTGGGGAAGAAGTGAATTCTATGAGCTCTGAAGGCCTTCCCCCTTAATCCAAGTTCTATTTGGATAGGGGTGACACATTTGACTAAGATTTCTCATCAGCAGGGAAATACATTGTCCCATACCTATGCTAACTGCTAATTAAAAGGATATGTCAACCCAACTGACAAAAAAAGACAAGGAGAAGTTGAGGATATCAGATGTGAAAATGGCCGCCGCTAAGGATACCTCTCCGGTGGTAGGCCTGAATGAGACAGCCATGTCTGAGCTTAAAGTAGCAGTGGTGGCAGCCCTGAACTCTAAATTTGAAGATCTCTCAGCACAATTTGCAGAGGTAAAGGGTTCCTTGATGGAGTTTCATTTGAGGCTCAAAGGGGTTGAGGACCGGGTGAGGCTAGTGGAAGATGATTCCCTGGCACTAACCAGAAAAGTGGATAAACTTGAGAAGCTGGTGGAGGCACAAGATGCAAAAATAGATGACCTAGAAAATAGGTCCCAAAGAGCTAAGCTTCACTTTTTGGGATTCGCAGATAATATCCCTGAAGAAAAACTGCTTGAAATCCTTGAACAATGGTTGCTGTGGAGCTAGGATTAACAGAGCTGATCCGTTTCTAGATTGAGTGCACTCACCACGTGCGCCAGAGACCAGAGTTAAACTGAGGATCGTCATTGCAAAAATTTTAAATTATGCTCATAAAGCTAGGATCTTTCAAGAATATCACAAAAGAAAGAGCTTTTATATGATGGGAAATACTTCTTAATATTTCAAGATTTCTCAACTAGATTTGTTCTCATTTACCCCATCAAGCTAAAGATTTGGTTTGCACAGGAGATAAAATAGTGCGATTTGGCGAAAGAAGCAAGGGCTTTCCTACATACGATCGCAGCACCAACTAATGAGTTGGGGGTCGATACTAGAGCCGTGGAAATTTAATTTTTATTTCTGACTTTTGGCCCTGGAATTTGAGCTTGGGACAAGCAATCTTGTTCGATATTTAAAGTTTGGGGATTTTTTTGCATGCTGAATCGGATTTTGGCAAGAAGATTCTGAAATCGGATTGTGGTCCAAGCCAAGAAGTTGTGTGCAATGTCTTTTTGTATGCCCCGGCTGAACCAATGTTTTTGGTCTGAGAATTTAAGGTCAATTTGCATGGAGAAATGTCCTCCTGGTTTTTGCTGTTTCATAACCTGCAGTTTTACCAAAGGTTGTTGGGGACAATAAATGTCGCTGGGTTGGAAAGAAGATGGTACCCCAGGGAGCCCTATTCAGAGCTAATTGTGCTCTTTTTGGCCAGGTTCTGTTAGCGCTTCCTATGGGGCTGAAAAACTGATTGAGTTGCAGGGTATAACTTTTGTTTGGGTGCTGATGCTCGTGTTTAGGAGAATTCCCACTCGGTGGGCGTCCATTTTGTAGTTTGAACTATATTTACATTGAGGTTGTCAATGTGGTGGAACTGGAAGTTTGTATTTCGATGCAGCATAATTTAGAGACAGACTGTCATAACTGCAACTGAGGAGTCGTGAGCTCATTATCTTTCCAGAGACGATAGCCGACAGCTTGAGAGGCTGCTTATAGTTAGCCCAGATGACATAGCAATTGGACTTATACACACTTGATCTGCTCACGCTATTCTGATCTCTCTTTCAGTGTGGGGATTTATAGTTGCTGTTTAACCTTGATTTTCTTTTTAAGTATCCAAAGCAACTTATCATGGAGTGTCCTCTCAGGGCATACTTTCAAGTTTAAATGAACTGATTACTGCTGTGGTAATGCTGTGAGATGATACAGTTTGGGAATAGTTTTCATTTATGTCTGTTCTGAATTTTATCTACATTTTTTGGGAATACATGGGGAGGCAGGTATCTGGGGGAAGGCACCTGGACACATTTAATATGATTTGGGATCTCTGAAGGAAGAGAGTATTTGGATAGCTGATGTATATATGATGGGGGAGTTAAGGATATGGATGCAAGAGATGGGGAGGAGGGAATGGGTGTGTGTGGGGGAGGGGGGGGGGGGGGGGGGGAGGGTGGTATGAGTGATTGCAGGAGAGGAATTATGCTTGTAATTCATGGCTTCATTGACAGAAGGTAAACACTTACATATCTGCAATCATATATGTAATCTTTGTGACAATCTAATATTTGTGAGCCCTCTGGGGATAGGGAAATACCTACAGTACCTGAATGTAATCTGCTTTGAGATGTCAAAAAGTGGAATATAAAAGAAATAAATAAATAAAAATAAGGGGTCATGATATGAGGTTCTGAGTGGTAGACTCAGGAGTAACATCAGGAAATACTTTTTTTTAATAGAAAGGGTTCTGGATGCATGGAATACCCTCTGAAAGTGAATGGTGATGGATAAAACAATTATTTTAATCTCGCTGTCCTTAGAAATTAAAGTCAGAGGTGACAGCGATCATTCAGGAGCTTGTAAATGCACTCAGTTTGGCCAGACTATTCTTTACCGTGCCACCTTTCTCGGTATTGGCAAAGAAACAATGTACAAAATTTAGCAATAATGGAGTGAAATTTCAAAAGCATATATGCACATAAAATGCCATTTCACACAGGCCTTCTGAAAATTACTCCAGGGGTCGTAGGCATAAAAGTATGTGCAGAAGCAATTTTATGGTGACTTTTACATATACTTGAAAGAGACATTCCCAAGGGTGGAGTTACTGCAGGAAAAACTATTTGCATGCATCCTTCCTAAATTTGAAAGTATGCCCGACACGTGCTCATGAAGATTTACCCTTGCTCCCATGCAGGCATAAATGTGCACATATGCCACACATGCCTGCTAATTTTCAAAGCAAACTTACAGTTTTAAAATTGAGCCCAATTTTATAAGAAAACATTTGGTCATGCCTGTGCAGAGGTTTGGGTAGCTTACAAATGCTTGTCCATAAAGGTGTTGATTTGGCCCCATCAGTTTTGGCCTTCAGGAGATAAACAGCAGTATTATATAGTGACTGTTCCCAAATATCTGCTCTTACAAAATGGGAGATTTGGCCACTATTCAATGTGCTTTCAAGTGTTATTTGCAAAATTCTGAGCAAATACATTTTAAAAAAGTTATCAGGCTCTTCTCCACTTCTATCCCCGAAGCTTATTCAGCCATCTAGATATACAGCTTTTATTCAACTTATTGGGGTCTCTACCCCCAAGTATATTTACTTCTGTTCAGAACTGGAATTAGTCTGGTGGGCCTTTCTCCATTATTTCCTATGGGAGGAAAAATGTATTCATTCCTTTTCCTTTTCTTTTTCCTCATATGAAAAATCATGGGAGCTGGCGTATGTCACATTATTTCCTTTTATGCTGTGTAATGCCATTGGAATGAAACCCATAAATGTCGCAGGAAAATGTTGCAAAGAAATCCCATTTGGAGTAATTTCTCACTTTTTTAATAGCGATGGTACTGCAATTTAACATGAGCAAAAATATTACAAATAGAAAATAAATTAATGAAATAATTAATTTTATAAATGCACTGTAAATTTTCATGTTTCAGAACATTCTCATTTGTTTTGTATATTTTCACCTTGATACAATATTATCCTTTACTAAGGTCCCAGTTAGCAATTAAGGTTGTTAGATTCCTCTCTGCTTTCCCATATTTTACAATTATTATTTCACTGTTCAGCTGGCACCATATATCAAATTGCATATAAGCACAATTAATCCTTAATCCAAATCTTCCACTCTTACCGGAAAACTGGAAGATAAAGTGACTACCCAAACCACAGCAAATGTGAGTGACGGAAGTAGGATTTGATTCAGATTTTTTGATTGTAAGTCTATTATGTTAACTGCTAAATCATATCATTCTCCCTTTGTCCAAAACAGCCACTCTAACCTATGTTTGATTCATATTAATCTCCAATTCCATTATTCTTTCATTAAAATTGTCCATTTTAATTTTCAGCATATTTCTCTCAATTAAGCTTTCAGAGAGGACTCATTCACTGCTGTAGACTCTCTCTTATCATGTTTTCTCTATGGATTTTGAATACAAATTTTACTGTATTTCAAAACATCTGAGATTCCAGTGCTCATGAGATCTCCCCAGATATGCCTGTATGAGTGCATACCATCAGTTTTGTGTGTCTACCTTCCATTCATGAGATACACACACACTGCTGAAAAGAAAGATCCCTGCACCTAGAAAGAATAAGGGAGCAGGGATCAACATGTAGGTAGGGTGGAGAAAGGGATGGGGGAGTGGGAAGAGAAAGGAGGGCAATAGGCAGGGTCAGAAGTGGGCTTACATTTACATTTATTAAAATCTATGAATCTCCTAACACTAAAAATAAGTCTAGACAATGAATAAGAATACTTACATAAAACTTATGATAAAAGTAGCAAAAGAACTAAAAGCACAATACCAATAACTTATATTAAAAATATTCAAATAAAAACAAATTAAAATTAACAAATAAAAATAAAAATCATAATAGATTAAAAATAAGCTGCCTTAAACAAAAAGTGGTAGATTTTTAAAGGTGTGTGCACTTCCCGGCGCGCACATATGGTCATGCAGATTTTATAACATGCACGCATGTTATAAAATCCGGGGGCCGCGCGCTCATGCGTGCTGGATTTTATAATCTGCGCGCGCATATGTGAGCAGACTTCCACTATTTTCGTGCGGTGATGCATCCTGGCCTTCCCCAGTTCCCACCCAGTCCGCTCCAATTAAGGAGCGGACTGGGAAGGAACTTCCCTACCACCCTATCTAACCTCCTTTCCCTTCCCCTCTCCTCCCCACCCCCTAAACCCTTTCTCCTACCTTTTATTGTTTTTATTTTGTTGCTTACTGCTCCGTTGGAGCAGAAGCAACTTGCGTGCACCTGCAGTCCTTTCCCTGGCACAGCAGCAAAAGGCCACTGTACCAGCTGCCTCCAGCCCCTCCCCCCGCCACCCGGACTGCCCCTTTCCTTTGGCCCGGCACTTCTGCGCATAATGGGAGTTATGCGCATGGCCGGGCCCCTTTGAAAATGCGAGCAGCATGCGCAAGACCCAGCCACGCGTGTAGCCCCTGTTTTTTATGTACTTGGCCGATTAAAAATGTACCTGAAAGGTCTTTAAACACACTCTAAAGCTTTTAACTGAATCACATGAAAAGGGGCCACATGAGTTGGAGCAGCGCATTTTCAGAAGCGGAAGCCACCTGTGTGTTTCGGGTCAGTGGCTCTGGGGCAGCATTTTGTATTTGTGATGGCTCTGGGTGGTTTGGAGTTTTGGGGCCCAGCCATGATCTGGAGGACAGGAGAGATTTCATGCTTGACATAGATGAAGCACGTCAAAGGGAGGCAGCCATTTTGTGGGGCAGGAAGAAGGCACAGCAGCCATTTTAGTCAGTTTCATGGTGGTGGTGGCCATATTGGGAAGGAAAATAAAATGGGGTTTTGTAAGCAGCTTAATAATGATATATATAGAAAGAAAAAAGTAAGACAGTAAGACAGCAGCAGCAGTTACCCAGATTGAATTGCCAGTATTGGTAGGCCGAGGCTGCAGCAGAGTTTGAAGCACTGGCTTATGGTCCATGAAACTAATGTTATTTTTATTATCAGAATTATTCCTAGCAGATCACTATCATGAGTTAGCATGGTGCCTAAGAGGACAGTGGTGACAGGCGGCAAAAAAAAACAGGGCAACGCTAAAGAAGGATCAAAAGGATCCATCAAACCCAGCATGACACATGCTACGCGATCTAGAATGGCAGGGCAGAAAGCCACTAAGGCCCCTAAAGGGACATCGAGAAGATCAGCAACAGGGAAGCAGATGGAGCTTGACTCACTAATGTTGGAGCTGAGGCAACAAGCAAAAAAGCACGGTACCACCTGGCTGAGGCAGCATATGCTAGAGAAAGGTGTTTCTAGTTCCAGCCTAGCCACGGAAGTATCCGAAGGGTTTAGCTCAACCGATGACCTCCCCCCCCAGAGGCACAACAAGCACAAAAAAGGTTGCGGTGGTAAGTTTGCCAAAAATGCCATGAACTTAATGGAGTTATTGTTTGACTCTGACTTTAAGGTAGATTCCAGTGATGAGAAAATGTCATTGGCAAATGTGATGGAGAATGCAATAAGGGCATTCAAAAGGAAGAGGGTTAATGCAAAAGCAGGTTTGGCAGGGGAGACAGGTGATAATAAAGGTCTTGAGGTTGCACCGGGGCCAAAAAATGTTGGGGTGGCTTCATAGTGCCTGGCAAGGGGAACATTGCTAGTGGGTGCTCAGCAGAGGAGATTTTATGTGGGGTGAGCACATTAGCATCAGGGATTCCTTGCAAGATAAAAAAGAAAATATGGAGATATGAGTACATCGTAGGGATGTGCAGGCAAAAAGTTTTCGTTGTGTACGCGATCCGTATTCGTGGGGGGGTCAATTCCGTTTCATGCGGAAGTATGGAGAATTCAATAAGTTGTCGATCTGTAAATACGTTACTACTAAATTAACTACAACCCCCCACCCTCCTGACCCCCCCCAGACTCACCCCCGTTGGACCCACAGGGACTTTTGGCCAGCTTGGGGGGGTCTCCTGACCTCCACAAGACTTGCCAAAAGTCCAGCGGGGGTCCGGGAGCGACCTCCTTTCACGCCGGCCGTCCGATCCCAATACTCAAAATGGCGCCGATCGCCGCCATTTTGAGACTCTAAATCGCCATCCCGCCAATACTCAAAATGGCGCCGATCGCCGTCATAGTGAGGGCAAAGGCGATCGGCGCCATTTTGAGTATTGGCGGAGATGGCGATTTTGAGTATTGGCGGGATGGCGATTTTGAGTCTCAAAATGGCGCCGATCGCCTTTGCCCTCACTATGATGGCGATCGGCGCCATTTTGAGTATTGGCGGGATGGCGATTTTGAGCCTCAAAATGGCGGCGATCGGCACCATTTTGAGTATTGGCGGGATGGCGATTTTGAGTATTGGCGGGATGACGATTTTGAGTCTCAAAATGGCGGCGATCGGCGCTATTTTGAGTATTGGGATCGGACGGCCGGCGTGAAAGGAGGTCGCTCCCGGACCCCCGCTGGACTTTTGGCAAGTCTTGTGGGGGTCAGGAGACCCCCCCAAGCTGGCCAAAAGTCCCTGTGGGTCCAACGGGGGTCCCGGAGTGACCTGCCGTCCGACGCCAGGACTCAAAATGGCGCCAATAGCCTTTGCCCATACTATGTCACAGGGGCTACCGGTGCCATTGGTCAGCCCCTGTCACATGGTAGGAGCACAAGATGGCGCCGATGGCCATGTGACAGGGGCTGACCAATGGCACCGGTAGCCCCTGTGACAAAGGCTATCGGCGCCATGATGAAACTAGCACCGGGTGTGAGTGAGTTCCCGGACCCCACCGCTGGACCACCAGGGAGTTTTGGTGAGTCTTGGGGGGGTCAGGAGGGTAGGGGGGGGGGGTTACATTTTTATTTAGGCTGAATTAAACAGAAATCTGTTTAATAAGTGGGGAGTCGCGATGCGTTTCGCCTCCTCACGTATTTAACAGCAAAAAATAAGTTGTGGATTACAAATACGTGGAAAACGGATGCACACCTCTAGTACATCGACATATTCTCTTTGCTTATAAAAGATCAGGATGGAGCAAATAGTGAAGGGAAGGAAAAAGCAGCGAGCAGAGAGAAAGAAAGCAAAAGATATGGAAAACCATTCATAATTGGGTGTCTGCTTTCCACATCTTTATGAATGTAGTGGTGGAGCACCTGCCAGATCAGGCTCCTAACCTGGTTCATTATCTGGATACAATAATGTGACATCAAATTTAGAAAAAGTATGGCAGAGGATAAAGCTATTTCATGGAGGCATTGGGTTCTGAACTTGTGGTTAGACTAAATGACTATGCCAAGGTCGGCGTCATTTGACAAAGCTCACCCAGTCCACAACACCTTTTGAGACAAGAGTGCAACAGGTTTTAGTGGGAGGCGAGGCACATGCCACCAGTTTAACAATGGGCATTGCTCGTGGTCCCCATGCCATTTCCAACATGCATGTGCTAACTGTGGCGCTTCCCATCCGGCCTCACAATGTAAGTTGCCCAGGGAGTACAGGAATCACTCCGGGATGGGTCAAAGGATCAGTGATGGGACTGGCCCCCACCCCAATCAACACTAAGGCCATGGAGGAAAGGTTAAGACGATACCTGTGGACAAAACAAACATTAGAGATCACACAAGGCTTCACTTTGGGATTCCCTATCACTTCACAAATTGAACCTAGTGCGCGAAAATGCACACAACATGAATCTGTGGCAGTAAACAAGATCTGTGCCAACATGAATCTGTGCCAACAAGAATCTGTGGCAGTAAACAAGATCAGACAGGAGCTCGACTTAGGGAGAATAGTGGGCCCTTTTGAATCTCCCCCTTTCAGGAACATGGTCATATCCCCGCTGGGGGTGATCCCAAAAAAAGAACCAGGAAAATTTAGATTGATCCACAATCTATTTTACCCACAGGACTGCTCTGTAAATGATGCAATCGACTCGAGGTTATGTGCAGTGAGTTATGCTTCTCTAGACCAAACAATTGCAATTATAAAGAGATTGGGCTGCCATGCAAAGTTAGCAAAGAAGACATTGAATCAGCCTTCCGCCTATTACCTGTCCATCCCAAATCATTTCACCTTTTAGGTTTCCAGTTTAAAGGTGGATTTTATTTTGACAAGTGCATCCCGATGGATTGCTCAATTTCATGTGCATATTTCGAAAAGTTCAGTAATTACTTAGACGATTTCCAAACAGGATTGCTCTATCACCATTGAAAGAGGTACGCAGGAATGTGGATCACTCCTAGAAGCTTTCAAAGAATGTGCTGAGATATTTGGCATTCCATTGACAAAGGAAAAGACAGAAGGGCTGGCCTCAGTCATCAACTTCTTAGGAATTGAATTAGATGTAAGAGCTGGGGTATCAAAACTCCCATCTAAGAAGCTACAGCTCGAAGTGGCGGCGATGTTCTGTGCCAAGAAGACCATGCTGGGACAATTCCAGTCATTTCTGGTGCTCCTCAGTTTCACCTGCAGTGCGATGCCTATGGGTAGAATATTCATGAGGAGGATTTCCATGGCTCTTTCTGGAGGCACAAAAAAACACCATCACATTCGTGTATCAAAGGCTATAAAGGAAGACCTGAAGAGATGGGGCAAATTTTTGAACTCCTTCAATGTCTTAGCAATCTGGCAGGAAATACTGAGATTCAATAACAAACTTGAGTTCTATACAGATGCTTCAGGCATAATCAGTTTTGGCATCTACTTCCAGAAATCATAGTGTGCTGAGGCATGGCCTGAAGAGTGGCACGCAGAAGGCATCACATGGGATGTCACTTTCCTCGAGCTATTTCCCATTATGGTAGCCCTGACCATTTGGGGTGGGCAGCTGAGTAATAGCATCTTGTTGTCAGACTTAAAGATGACAGCCCTGAAATCTATATCCAGGACGGTGGGGGAGTAGCGCTGTTAAGGGAAATTGTGTTAATATGCCTATGAACAATATCTATTTGCACGCCATGCAATCTATTTGCTGATTCTCGCTCCTGATTCAAGTGGAGAACATTTTGGATGCTAGAGCCAGAAGGAGATACAGTGAAAACACTAATACTTTTGGAAGTATGGTGGTTTGGCCTCCAGAGATTTGGGGATTGATACTGGATTCGTTGTCCCTAGGTACAATGAAGAAGTACAAGGACACCCTTTGTGATTTCCAGAATTTTTGGACAAGCTTGGGCAAGAGTTTCAGATGGCCTATTACTCTGGAAGGGCTTCTTTGATACATTCTACAGTGCAAGAATGAAGGCTCATTGAGATCAACAATGGCAGCTCACCTGGCTGGTATATCAATCTTTGCCAATGCACTTGGGCATGGGAACCCTTTTCTAGCTTTGCAATAAAAAGTTTGATGCAAGGATGGGGCCGCATTTCACAAAGAACTCAGGACATGTATTGCCCTATTACGGTGGACATATTAAAGCAAGTTATGAAGGCTCTCAAATTTGTGTACTTTAGCAAATTTGAATATATCTTGTTCCGTTGTGTGTTTTTGCTAGGCTTCTATGCTGCTTTGAGAGTCAGTGAGTTGGTGACGCATTCCAGTAAGAGCCCCCAGTCAAATGGACTTCTCATTAATGATCAATGGGCCTTGCATGATAAGCTTACACTGAGTATAAGAAAGTCCAAAACAGATCAGGTGGGTAAAGGGGCAAAAATTGAATTGCACAAATACAGAGGGACAACTAATGTCCAGTGAAGAACGATTTATCCTTCCTCAAGGTGCATCCCCCAAGGTTCCAGGGGCTCTACTTATTCACAAAAATGAGCTCCCGCTCACTTGTTTCCAGTTCCATAAGGTGTTGGTTAGCAATGGGAGCAGCAGGGATTGAGGCAAAAAGTTATATATTATTATATAATTATAATATATAATATATATACAAATATGTAGTTATAATTATAACTACATATTTGTACTGAACAATTCATTGTAAATCACACACTTCCATTTTTGGAAATTCTACCATTCTACGGGTTTATACACTATGTTAAAGTTACTATCTTTTCTTCTTCTTGCTCCTAGTTGTACGACTCCTTGTTTATTGTAACTGCATCTATAATATGTATAGCACATATTATTTCGTTCTCTGTTCCGGTTATCACCCCATTGTTTATTGTAAACCGGCTTGATGTGATATTATCACGAATGCCGGTATAGAAAAAATTAAAATAAATAAATAAATATATCGCATTCATTCAGAACTGGGTGTGGCCACAGTGGCAGTGCAGATGGGCTTGCCTGCAAGAGTCATAATGGCATTAGGACATTGGCAGTCAAAGAGATATCAGATTTAAGTGAGACCAAGACAATATTTTGAAAACATGTCACCGTAACCAAATATGTTCATGTTCAGGTTCTCCTTCACAAATGCGCCCTATTTAGGTAGTAGGGCACGCCTTCATATAATGGCCCACAAACGAGCAAAGGAAAGGCCAGAGGGTAAACACTTGGGCATGGCGGCCCACTGGATTTCCCTGTTATGGAAAGGTTGCCCCAGGATGAAGTGGGACCAATTGATGCCATTGATACTGCAATTAAAAGAAAACTTAGCCATCCCCTGGGCTATCATCCTCCACTTGGGAGGCAATGACCTAGCATCATCACTGCAACTGGTACAAAGGATGCAAAAAGACTGTATATCCTTGGCAGGATTATTCCCTGAGGCCAGCATCGTTTGGTCCTGCATCACCCTGTGGCATGTCGGAAAGGAAAACGATTGCATCAAATGCTAGAAAGAGCAAGAAAGAAGATTAATAAGTGGATATGCCGATTCATGCCCATTGTACGAGGGATCAGCGCTAGACATGAGTTGATTGATGAAAGCTACACAGGCCTGTTTCAGCCAGAAGGAGTTCATTTGATGGACATTTGGTTGGATATTTTTGATATTGATCTTCAGAACGTGTTAGAGGCCTTATTATGGAAGATTGTTTGCAGTGTTTCATGTGGGATGCCCCTTGGCAAATGTAGCCATTACGAAGGGGTGGTGGCGAGGTGGCCAGCAGGGTAAACAGCTAAAACTACACATGTTGAGATCCCTACAACTAGAAAGAGTAAGGAAGCAGGGCACAACATGTGGGTAGGGTGGAGAATCAGGCAGGGGGAGGAGGGGATGGGGGTGGAAGGAGAAAGGGATGGACAAGGGGAGGGCAATAGGTGGGGTCATAGGCAGGCTTCATGAAAAGGAGCTGCGTGGATGGAGCATAGGGATGTGAATCGTTTTAGGACGATTAAAATTATCGTCCGATAATTTTAATATCGTCTTAAACCGTTATGGAACACAATACAATACAGATTCTAACGATTTATCGTTATAAATCGTTAGAATCGTGAGCCGGCACACTAAACCCCCTAAAACCCACCCCCGACCCTTTAAATTAAATCCCCCACCCTCCCGAACCCCCCCAATAACTTAAATAACCTGCGGGTCCAGCGGCGGTCCCGGAACGGCAGCGGTCCGGAACGGGCTCCTGCTCCTGAATCTTGTCGTCTTCAGCCGGCGCCATTTTCCAAAATGGCGCCGAAAAATGGCGGCGGCCATAGACGAAAAAGATTGGACGGCAGGAGGTCCTTCCGGACCCCCGCTGGACTTTTGGCAAGTCTCGTGGGGGTCAGGAGGCCCCCCACAAGCTGGCCAAAAGTTCCTGGAGGTCCAGCGGGGGTCAGGGAGCGATTTCCCGCCGCGAATCGTTTTCGTACGGAAATGGCGCCGGCAGGAGATCGACTGCAGGAGGTCGTTCAGCGAGGGTTCCGGCGCCTCGCTGAACGACTCCTGCAGTCGATCTCCTGCCGGCGCCATTTTCCGTACGAAAACGATTCGCGGCGGGAAATCGCTCCCTGACCCCCGCTGGACCTCCAGGAACTTTTGGCCAGCTTGTGGGGGGCCTCCTGACCCCCACGAGACTTGCCAAAAGTCCAGCGGGGTTCCGGAAGGACCTCCTGCCGTCCAATCTTTTTCGTCTATGGCCGCCGCCATTTTTCGGCGCCATTTTGGAAAATGGCGCCGGCTGAAGACGACAAGATTCAGGAGCAGGAGCCCGTTCCGGACCGCTGCCGTTCCGGACCGCCGCTGGACCCGCAGGTTATTTAAGTTATTTGGGGGGGGTTTCGGGAGGGTGGGGGATTTAATTTAAAGGGTCGGGGGTGGGTTTTAGGGGGTTTTAATGTGCCGGTTTTTCGATTTTTCGATTTTTAACGACCCGCAGGTTATTTAAGTTATTTGGGGGGGGGGTTCGGGAGGGTGGGGGGTTTTAATTTAAAGGGGCGGGGGTGGGTTTTAGGGGGGTTTTAATGTGCCGGTTTTTCGATTTTTCGATTTTTCGATTTTTAACGATGTTTAACGATTTTTCACGATATTTTACCCCCCCAAACGGCAAACAATACGATTCCCTCCCCCTCCCAGCCGAAATTCGATCGTTAGACGATCGAGGACAACGATTCACCATCCCTAATGGAGCAGCCCCTTTTCATCAGTAGAAGTGGCCTGAGTGTTTCCTGCCCACCCACCCTCTGTTCAGAGTTCTTGAGAGAACTTAGGTTTGGTTACAGCATTGGGCAGGTGACCAGCAAATAGCAACACCGAGTGGCAGCGGGGGTCATGAGATGACCCAAATAAGAAGGTTAGTCCAATTAAGGTGGCTTTGGAACAGCAGGTGATGCAAGTCCCACAACTTTGACAGCTGGGGAAGAAAGCAGAAGCGGCAATAGCTTCGGGGGTCCCAAGCCTTCTATGGGCAAAATAAGGGATGCAATCATTGGAGACACAGAAAGCTATTTACTGAACAGCGTGAACTTGACGGTCTTCATGGCCAAAAGGAGGCGGTTGTATTTTAGCAATTGGTTTGATGGCAGGATGCTGGTCACCCTCACGTGGTTAAATTGGGCAAATAAGGTTAAATGGGTTAATTATCAGGATGCTATGTAATGAATTCGCTACGATGTTATTGCTTGTTAGGTGTGTATGCTATGACCATGTTATACCCACATTGTATTAGTCAATAAAAACAAAGTTTTCGAGCATTCTATCAGCCTCCTTATTGTCTAAGATCTTACAAGTGAATGGTTTGGGGTAAGATGGGGATCCAACCCCTACTAATTTTCCCTGTTATAATGTAACTTATTGCTTTCACTGTTAACTGGTTCCCCCTAGTTTATTGTAAACCGGTACGATAAGACCTGGTCTTGAGCATCGGTATATTAAAAAAGAATTTAAATTTAAATAATACTGAGCGAACAGCTAAAACCACACATGTTGTGAAACAAATGGACCAAAGAATGCACATCCACCTAGTACAAACAACAATTTAAAACTGTTAGACATGTTATTTTAATTAAGGGATCAAGATATCTGAGTAAAATAGCATACTTTCTGTATTTGTTCCTAAAAAAATGCTAATTTAATATATGGTAGCTATTAGGGCCATATGGTCTACATAAAAATTTCATCTGTTAATATTATAATATTGTTCATGTTTGTGTTTCTATAATGATACTGAAAAAGTTACAACAAATTTCTGCTATAGAGAATATTTCTCATATACTTCACAGTGATTTCTCTATATTACAGAAAGTGCGAAACCACAAAATTTATTAAAATGCTGCTAACTATCTAATCGTAGGTACACTACACTGAGGGTGCTATTAAACTACTGGTTCTCTTTCCCTAAGTAGTTACATCAACAATAAGAGAACTCAAAAGTATATCAACATTCAATTTCCAATTTATTCATGAAATATATATATAAAAGATCCTATCTAGACAATAATTACTCTCTAGCACAATCATCCTTCATACCTCAATCATACAACACATATAAAAACATTATATCATAATGTAAAACTCCATCACCAAAAATATGATTTCAATTCAGATAACAATATAAAGTGACTTTTACAATGTTATGTACTCAAAATTTAAATATGTATCACATAATATTGCAGCTCATTTCCATAGATGTATAAAACTTTGTCTACTACTGTCACAGCATTAAACTCCTCTTTTTTAATTCTCACAACCAAAACGTGACATCGTCCGCTGGACCTGTCCGACAAGGACTCCTTGTTTCGCCCGACTCATCTGGGCTTCATCAGGGAAATTCTCGCCACTGTTGTCTCTATTCATTCTGTATTCTCGCCACTGTTGTCTCTAATTCATTCTCTGCACATCATGTAATCTTTTTTTCACACGCTTGAAATATACAATCTCCGTTATCATGTCCAAGTAATCTTTAAATCCATTTAATCGTCAAAAATATTGGCGAAAGTCGTTCCACATTTAATACATAACTAACATCATGCCGTTAGTTACATGCCATTAGTTACATGCCGTGATGTCATGCCGGCATGACATCACGTACATCATGCCGTTGTACGTGATGTCATCAGTTCCGGAGGAAATGGTTCGCTTCCGGAATTAGCGAAGTTATGTATTAAATGTGGAACGACTTTCGCCAATATTTTGACAATTAAATGGATTAAAGATTACTTGGACATGATAACGGAGATTGTATATTTCAAGCGGTGAAAAAAGATTACATGATGTGCAGAGAATGAATTAGAGACAACAGTGGCGAGAATACAGAATGAATTAGAGACAACAGTGGCGAGAATTTCCCTGATGAAGCCCAGATGAGTCGGGCGAAACAAGGAGTCCTTGTCGGACAGGTCCAGCGGACGATGTCACCGTTTTGGTCGTGAGAATTAAAAAAAGAGGAGTTTAATGCTGTGACAGTAGTAGACAAAGTTTTATACATCTAAGGAAATGAGCTGCAATATTATGTGATACATATTTAAATTTTGAGTACATAACATTGTAAAAGTCACTTTATATTGTTATCTGAATTGAAATCATAATTTTGGTGATGGAGTTTTACATTATGATATAATGGTTTTATATGTGTTGTATGATTGAGGTATGGAAGGATGATTGTGCTAGAGAGTAATTATTGTCTAGATAGGATCTTTTATATATATATTTCATGAATAAATTGGAAATTGAATGTTGATATACTTTTGAGTTCTCTTATTGTTGATGTAGCTAACTATCTAATGCCATTCATGCAACACCAGGTTGATTCTTCATAATGAGGGCAATTGTTTAGCAAGCTTAGACCTAGATTGATCCTTTTGCTATAAATATAGCAGATTAGCGCCCGCAAAAAAAAAAAAGGGGCATGGTTAGGTTAATTTTTTAGATTTTACTGCAACATCTGTTAAATGTTATTGCACGCATAATATTTTCACATCAGAAGTGCCCAGACAGGCTTTTACCATGTTTTGGGGAAGGGGGGGGGGGCAACTAGTAACTCAGGGTGAGGTTTTGGTGGTGGCCTAGGTTTTGGGGGGCAGTTTTACTTGCACAGTTAGAGGTACGAACAGCACAGTACACATCAGTGAAGATTTGAAGTGATTTGGAGTGAGGAAAGGAACACAAAGATTAAATTTGTACATTGTATCCTTGACCTACTTTGATAACAGTTAGGTAGAGAGTGCATCAAACTAGGGTGAGAGTACAATCTGTACCTTTCCTCACTCCAAATCACTTCACATCTTCTTTGATGCGTACTGTGCTGTTCTTACCTCTACTGTGCATGTAAAACTGCCCTCAAAACCTAGGCCACCACCAATCTGAGCTTCATTTCAGAATGGAACTTTCTTCCCCTACCTAGATTTATAGCATTCTTATAAGCCCTCAATGCTAGGAATGTGAAATGATTAATGGGTCTAATGTCTAGTTATTGTGAAAGAAAGTATACTGCATAGTAGCAGATTTCAACAACAGAGCCTGTTTGAGGGCTGTTGGTTTGAAAAATTAAGTAGTATTCAGAAGAACACCTATCCGGGCCGATTCAGTAAAGTCCGCAGGAGAGCGGACGAACGCCTGCTCTCCCGGCATGAGCACAGGCTACTCGCCTGTGAGCTCGATTCTGTATTTAAATTAGGTGGTGCGGTAGAAACGGGCAAAAGGAGGCGCTAGGGATACTAGCGCGTCCCTAGCGCCTCCTTTTGACCCGGAACGGTGGCTGTCAGCGGGTTTGACAGCCGACGCTCCAGTTTGCCGGAATCGGTTCTCGAGCCTGCTGACAGCCACGGGCTCCGAAACTGGACGCCGGCAAAATTGAGCGTCCGGTTTTCGGCCAGACAGCCGCTGGCCCATTTAAAATTTTTTTTTTCTTTTTTTTTTCACTTTTTTTTACCCTTCGGGACCTCCGACTTAATATCGCCATGATATTAAGTCGGAGGGTGGCACAGAAACTAGCACCTACCTTTGGGTAGGCACTAATTTCTTAAAGTAAAATGTGCGGCTTGGCTGCACATTTTACATTCTGTATTGTGCGGGCATACCTAATAGGGCCATCAACATGCATTTGCATGTTGCGGGCACTATTAGGTGCCGCGGGTTGGACGCGCGTTTTCCGCCCCTTATTGAATAAGGGGTAAGGGAAAACGCGCATCCAAGGGCAGGTTAACAGTGCGCTCCGTCGGATGTACTAACAGCAGTACGGATGTACGAACAGCAGTTCACATCATCAGTGAACATGTGATGTGATTTTGAGTGAGAAAAGGGACACAAGCGATGAGATTTGTACATTGTACTCTCGCCCTAGCTTGATGCACTCTCTACCTAGGTGCTATCAAGCTAGGGCAAGAGTACATTGTAGAAATCTCATCTTTGTGATCCTTTCTCACTCCAAATCACATTAAATGCTCACTGATGTGTACTGTGCTGTTCATACATCTGGCTGTGCATGTAAAACTGGTCTTCAAACCCTAGACCACCACCAAAACCTCACATCAGTTACTAGTTGCTCCTCCTACAGTAGTATAAATAGTAGCCTAATATGTGCCACAGCAGAGGCTCTCTTTCACTCTCTCCACTCCCTCTCCCTTCTGCTGCCCAAAACAGGATTTGTAATATTGCACAGTTTAACATGTGGAGTGGTCACTGTTGTAAACAGGATGCTGGGCTTGATGGACCCTTGGTCTGACCTAGTATGGCAATTTATTTTGTTCTTATGAAAAAAAGATGTAGTTATTTCTGGCGTTAAAATATGCATTACGCTATCGCACGAACATTAAACACCCCTCATTTTTTTTAACCCCACCCAAACTCCTACCCTTTGAATACATTTTCAAAATGTGCATTCGCATCACACAATGCAAAAAATAACGCATGTATTATGGCGTTATCGCGGGCATTAGGACCCTACGCCCACGATAACACCCTAATGCGATTTGAAAAAATGAGGCCAGTTTAATTTGATATGCCAAATTTGCTAAAAGTAAATCTATATTCAGTTTCTACCATATGAAGAAAGAAAATTTAAATCAAACATTTTATTAGTTGTCTAAGGAAAATACAAAAGTGAAAAGTTCATATAAATAAAATGTATACTTGACATAATAGCAAAACTGTGAAATAAGCATGACTCCTCTCAAGTCTATCTCTCTTAAATTCAGTAATATATATTACATTCTAGCACTGCAGCAAAACAGAGAGATGTACTGCATTGAACAAGGTTTTTGAATCTTAATTGCTGCAAAGCCCCCTGCAACAAAATCCCAAGGCAGCACAGCTGGCTGCCTAAAACAGCAAACTGCAAGTGGTAAGAAAAATACATTCATGGGCTTCCACCACTTTCACCCTTCCCCTTTCTTCTCCTTCTTTCTCCCTCCATCATCCCACTTTGCTCTCTTCAAGCACTCCCCACCACCCCATACCTCCTTTCCCATGGGGCGGCCTCAGACTCTGCTGCTGTCTGTGCACAGTGGTGGTGGCAGCACTAACTCCCTGCTGCATTGAACATGAGGACTGTGAGTCAATATGTGCTCGCTCCTAGTCAGCCTTCTCCTAGCAGCTTTTAAACTAGACCATGGGGAATGCTGACAGTCGCTCAGGAGCTCACAGTTTGGAAGAAGGTATCTTCCAAGGATACTTGAGAAAAAGAAAAGTTAGAATATCCCAGGAGAGAGGTCGTAGTTAAGGCTGAAGTAGCCCAAGTGAATGTAAACAAAGAGCACACAGATGTGAATGACTCTACACTACCGGTATCATTTTCTAAGGGCGTGGATTTAAAGAGAAATGAAAGTACAAATAAAAAACATATTTTTAAATGTCTGTATGCAAATGCCAGAAGTCTGGATAGTAAGATTGGGGAGTTAGAATGTATGGCATTATATGAAGATATAGATATTATAGACACTTCGGAGACATGATAGAAGGAGGTTAACCAATGGGACACTGTAATACTAGGATATAAATTATATCAATGTGATATATCAAGATTGAATTGATGGTGAGGAATAGTACTGTATGTAAAAGATAGCACAGAGTCAGTTTCGATAAAAATCCTACAGGAAACAAAATGCGCAGTGGAATCCTTATAGACAGAAATTCCATGTGTGACATAAGAATATAGCATTGGATGTGTACCACTGGCCATTTAGACAAGATGAAGAAATGGACTGCAAAATGCTAACTGAAATTAAAAAGCAAATACATTTGGCAACACAATAATAACGGGAGATTTCAACTGTCCTAGTACTGATTGGTCAATGTCCCCCCAGGACATGCAGGAGAGATTAGGTGTCTAGATGCCATAATTGACCACTTAAGGAAGCAGCTGGTCCTAGAACTGACCAGAGGGGCAGCTACTTTAGATCTTGTCTTCGGCGGAACACATGACCTGGTGCAAGGGGTTACTGTGGTGGTCATAATGCAGTCAAATTTGATACAATAATTGGAGGGAGAATATTAAGTGAAATACTGCAGAACCATTTATCATTAAAAAGTCCCCCATGAGAGACTCCTCAGGAAATTAAAAAGTCATGGGCTAGGAAGCAATGTTCAATTGTGGATTAGTAACTGTTTAAAAGACAGGAAACAGAGGGTGCGACTAAATGGTCAGTTTTCCAGATGGAGAAAGTTAATGAATGGAGTACCACAGTGATTTGTACTGGTAAACGTGCTGTTTAATATATTTATAAAGGATTTGAAAAAGGGAAAAAATGAGGTGATCAGATTTGCAGATGACACAAAATTATTCAAAGTTGTTAAAACAGCAGTGGATTGCGAGGTACTGCAGAGGGTCTTTGTAAGACTAGGAGACTGGGCGTCTGAAGGGCAGATGAAGTTTAATGTGGAAAAGTGCAAAGTAATTCACATAGGGAAGTGCAAAGTAATTCACATAGGGAAAAATAATCCCAACTAATCATAGAAACTAATCATAGAAACTAATCATAGAAATAATCCCAACTAATCATAGAAACATAGAAACATAGAAATGACAGCAGAAAGAGACCAATCGGCCCATCCAGTCTGCCCAGCAAGCTCCCACACTTATTTTCCCATATTTATCTGTTTCACCAACCACCAAATTCAGGGCCCTTGTTGGTAACTGTTCAGTTCAAGTTTCCTGCCATCCACTGCCATTGATGCAGAGAGTAATGTTGGAGTTGCATCAAAGGTGAGCATAAGGTTTAAAGGTTAAGGGTAGTAACTGCCACATCAAGCAAGTTACCCTGATGCTTGTTTACTAGGGGTGTGCATTCGTTTTGAACTTAAATGGAAAATGCAACTTATTTTTTTTTTTAACTTAAAAAAAAGATGAGGCTTAAACGATCGGATTTCCAACTTATTCAACATAGCTATGTTGAATAAGTTGGAAATCGCGATTGTTGATCTAAATAAAAATTTAAACCCCCTCACCCTCCTTAATCCCTCCCCCCAAGACTTACCAAAGCTGGCCAAAAGTTCCGTGAGGGTCCGGGAGCGGACGCGTGGGGAATCACGTGACGTCGGTGTCACGTGATTCCCCTCGGGTTCGCTCCCGGACCCCTCGTTGGGCTCAAAAGGAACTTTTGGCCAGCTTGGGGGGCCCCCAAGCTGGCCAAAAATTCCTTTTGAGCCCAACGAGGGGTCCGGGAGCGAACCCGAGGGGAATCACGTGACGCTGCGTCACTCCGACGTGACGCCGACGTCACGTGCTCCTTGCAAAGGAGTTCAGGAATGGCGTCCTGACCCCGCTGGACCACCAGGGAGTTTTGGTAAGTCTTGGGGGGGGGGGGGGATTAAGGCGGGTGAGGGGTTTAAATTTTTATTTGCACATATGGACATAGACTCAACTTATGGAATTCTCCATATGTCCATATTGACCGCAAATGGGACCCCCTTTCGACTTATGGACTTATGAACTTAAACTTTTGGTCTGCACATCCCTATTGTTTACCCAGACTGCACAGATCATTGCCTTGTTGGATGTTGTCTGAATGTAAATCCTGTTTTCTACATTTCCCCCTGCCGTTGAAGCAGAGAGCAACACTGTATATGCATTCAAAGTGAAGTATCAGGCTTGATTGGTTTAGGGTAGTAACCGCTGTAATAAGCAAGCTACCCCCATGCTTATTTTTTTATTATGGACAGTGATTTGATATCCTCAGCTCAGTGTGCAGCAGCAGTCAAAGAAACAAATAAAGTATTAGGAATGATTCAAAAAGGAATGGAAAATATATTGCCTCAGCATTGAGCATTGGGGTGACCACACCTTGAGTACTGCGTGCAGGTCTGGTCACCCCATCTCAAGAAAGACATGGCAGAACTAGTACAAGTGTAGAGTAGGGCAACCAAAATTATAAAGGGGATGGAAGGGCTGTACTATGCTTTGAAGCTATGCAGATTAAGGTGCTTCAGCTTGAAAAAGAGATGGCTAAGAGGGAACATGATAGATATTTATAAAATCATGAATGGAGTGGAATGGATAAATAAAGGACTTTTTTTTTACCTTTTCAAAAATAGTAAAACAAGGGGACACTCCATGAAACTAACAACCAGCAGATTAAAAAAACTAAAATTGTAGAAAGTACTTTTTCACTTGATGCCCAGTTAAGCTGTGCAATCTGCTGCGAGAGGATGTGGTGAAGGCCACTAGTATAGAAAGGTTTAAAAGACGTTTGGACAAGTTTCTAGAGGAAACATACATAACACATTATTTTCCAGGTAGACTAAAGAAAGTTATTACTATCCCTGAGTACGAGTAAGTGGAAGTAGATATACTTTATGGAATTTGTCAGGTACTTGTGACCTGGATAGGCCACTGTTGAAGACATGAAGTTGGCCTCACTGGACCTTGGTCTGACCCAGCAAGGCATTCCTTATGTTCTTATGTACCTCCCCAGCCAAAGCCATCCAAAAGTGGTGAAATACTAGCAGTACTATGTGCATAACTTTACGTGCATGTAGGATTGTCAGTTTTCAAAAACACTATTTTTGGGGCTAAATGGCCATATACATGTGGACATGTTTTAAAAATTGCACTCCTGGAGTATTTAAAATTTAATAAAATATTGGTTCCTGAGTTTGTATGGCTAGTGTTTTTAGGGCAGGATTTTCAAAGTCATTTACATGCATAAAACTGGATTTATGTGCGTAAATGACTGTTAAAAAAACAATTCAAGGCTCAGTGAACATAACCTGGCTTCGCATGTACTTTTATGTGAACTGGGGAGAGGCATTCTGGAGATGGAGAGGGGTGGGGTTGAGGGAGGGGATAATGGTTGCTGGGGCAGAGCTGGAACTTCTGTACAAAATTTTTGATCATAAAACATATGCACGTAAGTATGCATTAGTTACACTCTGCAAAGAGAAGGTATAACTTTATGGGAATTATTCTGGGGATATACTGTACCAAGCTATTTATCTAGTAGCATAGTAACACAGTAAATAATGTCAGTTAAAGACCAAAAGTCTGCCCAGCAAGTTTCTTACTGTAGTAATTGCTGCTCCGTGCAGCTTACGCCCATGCCTACTGTTAAGGGCAGTAACTGCCACGCCAGGTAGTTTACCCCCATGCCTTCTGTTAAAGGCAACTGCCACTCTGTGCAGGTTACCCCAATGCCTTCTGTTAAGGGCAGTAATTGCCGCTCTGTGCAGCTTACACTCTGCCTTCTGTGCAGCTTACCCCCTGCTTTCTGTTAAGTGCAGAAACTGCTGCTCCATGCAAGTTATCCCCATGCCTTCTGTTAAGGGCAGTAACTGTCACTCCATGCAAGTTATCCCCATGCCTTCTGTTAAGGGCAGTAACTGTCACTCCATGCAAGTTATCCCCATGCCTTCTGTTAAGGGCAGTAACTGTCACTCCATGCAAGTTATCCCCATGCCTTCTGTTAAGGGCAGTAACTGTTGCTCCATGCAGGTTACCCCTATACTGTTATGGGAAGTAACTGCCACTCCATGCAGGTTACCCCCATTCCTTCTGTTACTGTCAATGAATGCCATGCCGTGCAGGTTCCCCCATGCCTTCTCTTAAGGGCAGTAACTCACTCCATGCAGGTTACCCCCATGCCTTCTGTTAAGGGCAGTAACTGTCACTCCATGCAGGTTATCCCCATGCTTTCTGTTAAGGGCAGTAACTGTCACTCCATGCAAGTTATCCCCATGCCTTCTGTTAAGGGCAGTAACTGTCACTCCATGCAAGTTATCCCCATGCCTTCTGTTAAGGGCAGTAACTGTCACTCCATGCAAGTTATCCCCATGCCTTCTGTTAAGGGCAGTAACTGTCACTCCATGCAAGTTATCCCCATGCCTTCTGTTAAGGGCAGTAACTGTCACTCCATGCAAGTTATCCCCATGCCTTCTGTTAAGGGCAGTAACTGTTGCTCCATGCAGGTTACCCCTATACTGTTATGGGAAGTAACTGCCACTCCATGCAGGTTACCCCCATTCCTTCTGTTACTGTCAATGAATGCCATGCCATGCAGGTTCCCCCATGCCTTCTCTTAAGGGCAGTAACTCACTCCATGCAGGTTACCCCCATGCCTTCTGTTAAGGGCAGTAACTGTCACTCCATGCAGGTTATCCCCATGCTTTCTGTTAAGGGCAGTAACTGTCACTCCATGCAAGTTATCCCCATGCCTTCTGTTAAGGGCAGTAACTGTCACTCCATGCAAGTTATCCCCATGCCTTCTGTTAAGGGCAGTAACTGTCACTCCATGCAGGTTACCCCCATGCCTTCTGTTAAGGGCAGTAACTGTCACTCCATGCAGGTTATCCCCATGCCTTCTGTTAAGGGCAGTAACTGTCACTCCATGCAGGTTATCCCCATGCCTTCTGTTAAGGGCAGTAACTGCCACTCCATGCAGGTTACCCCCATTCCTTCTGTTACTGTCAATGAATGCCATGCCGTGCAGGTTCTCCCATGCCTTCTGTTAAGGGCAGTTACTGCTGCTCCATGCAGGTTACCCCATGCCTTCTGTTAAGGGCAGTAACTGCCACTCTATGCAGGTTACCCCCATTCCTTCTGTTACTGTCAATGAATGCCATGCCATGCAGGTTCCCCCATGCCTTCTGTTAAGGGCAGTTACTGCTGCTCCATGCAGGTTACCCCATGCCTGCTGTTTAGGGCAATAACTGCCACTCTGTGCACGTTAACCCACTGCCTTCTATTTTCAAAGCATACTTATGCACATAATTGCACTTTGAAAATTCGGTGTAAAATGTGTATGTAAAAGGTACACGTACACTTTATCCAACCACATACAATTATAAAATTACATTCTTAATGCATATTTTCCATGAAGCAAAAAATAGTTGAATGCTTTTTTTCCATAACATATGTGCTTGCATCTAACATTTCCATAAGCTCACATTGGGAGGGTGTTATCTATCCATTTGTTCATGATGCAATGTCTGGCAATCCAAAGAGCTTTCCCTAGTAAAAGTTTACAGTTCTTTTTCCCCAGAAGACAGATTTTAGTACCCAGCAGCACACAAATGACTTCATTTTCATTCTGTTGTTTACTTGTAATGTTGCACAAGTATTCCAGTACTGTATCCCAAAAAGTAATTATTTTTTGATCACCCCTCAGCCAATGAATCAATGTTCTGGTTCTGGTACAATTATCTTTGGAACATGCTCGAAATGAGGTACATTTCGAGCATATACCAAAGGAAATTACACTAGAATTAAATGCCCAATGAGAATGTAAGACAATTCTGTGAAGGATTCTAAAATTACAATTCCCTTAGCATCACTGTCACAGACAGCTTCTTTAATTGCTCAAAACAAATTTTGAAAATCTCTGGAGAAAACTCTTGAGTTACCTCATTTTGCCACTTATTCACCAAATTAGACATCAGACAGGATGCTGGGCTTGATGACCCATTATGGGTTTTCTTATGCTCATATGCTTCACCCAGAAGGTTTAGGCCTCTAGTAGGTGAATAGCGGACAAATACTGAATTTTTCAAATAACTAATGCTGTATTATTTTTTAACCTAGTGAGTTACTCCAGGAAAAGGGGAGGAGTAGCTTTCTATCCATATACATAATATACTTGAGGCACTGCAAGTTATGTTGTCTGTTAGTTGCTGGGGAGTTACTTGATAGACAGATCTGGCTACTGCTCAAACTTCAGGAGCTCAGCCACTAACCTCCAAAGTTTTGTTAAAAAAAAAAAATCAGAGTCCTCGAACCGATTCCTCTCCCCCCCATCAAACCTGCTTCACCAAAAGCCCCCCCCCCCAGCATCCTGGACACTCTGATCTCTAAGTCCCCGATCTGATCCCTCCCCTCCCCAAAGCCGCTTCAAGAAAGTGCCCCCTGGGACCCCAGGAGAGCCCCTGAACTTCCCCTAACTCAGTCCTTACCCCTTCACCCATCTAGGTCTTCTGGGGCAGGAGCGATCTGCAGTCACTTCTGCCCCGCTGTCCATGTCCTTGCACAATGGCCATCAGTCAAACCCAAAGCTGGTGGCATTATGTTGTGCAGCTGCCCTAGTTATGAAAGTTTGAACATGCATTTATTTTTATTTATTTTTATTTAATATGTTTTGTATACCGTCCTTTGGTTTCGCCATCAGAATGGTTCACATCATATTAGTTAAACAATGAATGAATCATATTAGCTAAACATCTTTGCGTCATAATAGTTGAACAGAGATTACTTCAAGGAGTCTATCGTTTGTATCTTAGTTTAAGAATAATTTATGTGTCTATCCTTATATGTGGCATTGAACGTAGTCTTAGGTGTTCTAGTGTTGTCTTAGATTTTATTGTGTTGCATTGAGGTTGCGGATTTTCTTGGAGGTTGGTTGCGAGGGAGTCTGGTTGTGTTGATGGATGATGTCATTTGCATATGCTTTGGGTGAAAAGCCATGTTTTCAAATCTTTTTTTAAAGGTTTTGATGTTAGGTTGCATTCTTATTTCGATTGGAACACGAGTTGTGTTCAGATGAGTGGATCTTATTTGAGGGATTTTGAGGCGGCCTTTGTTCGTTGATTATAGGTTCTTTTTTGGAGCATGGGGTTCAATGTATTTGCTCAACCAGTAGTTTTGCTGTCCTGTGATTTATTTTGTAGAGGATTGTTAGGACTTTATATTCTATTCTGTATTTTATTGGGAGCCAGTGTAGGGAGATGAGGGTTGGTGTGATATGCTCATGTTTCTTTGCTCCTGTAACAATTCTTGCGGCTGTGGTTCTTAGTATTTGTAGTGATCGGATGGGTAGAAATAGGTAGGCCGAGGAGTAAGGCGTTGCAGTAGTCTAGGTCGGAAAAAATGAGTAGTTGTAGGACTGTTCTGAAATCCTCCTTTGTAAGGAAAGGTTTGAGCCATCTGAGTGTGAGTAGTTTGTAGTATCCTTCTTTGATTTTGTTTGTTATGTGGTTTTGTATGATAGTTCTTTGTCTACAGTTATTCCTAGGTTTTCGAGCGTGGCTGACTGGAGAGATAAGTGTTTTAGGGGTCTTCCGTTTTGAGTGGTTGCATGGGAGATTCGGAGACTTTTTGTCCAGGATTATTAGTTCATTTTCTCTATGTTTATTATGAGTTTATGGTGTCAAGGCATTGTTTGATTTCAGTGAGATAGCTGGTAATACTCTTGTAAGTTTCTTCTTCCATTGTATTCTGTATTGGGACTAGGATTTGGATGTCTTCAGCATATAGGAAGTGGGTCAGGCCTAGGCGATCCAATGTGTGACAGATCAGTAGAAGATATATGTTGAAAAGTGTTGCTGACAGGGCAGATCCTTGTGGGACTCCTGTGTTTAGATTTATCTTGTTCGATAAGTTGTTATTGCATATTACTTGGAAGCTTCTGTTATACAAGTAGGAGGTGAACCATTTTAGTGTGGTTCCCGTAGCTCCAATTTCGGATAGTCTGTCAAGTAAGATAGCATGGTTGACTGTGTCGAATGCAGCTGATAAATCCAAAAGGATTAATATGTAACTTTTTCCTTTATCGAATCCTCGAAGTACTGTGTTGTTTAGAGACAATAGTAATGATTCGGTGCTTAAATTTTTTCTGAATCCAAATTGCGAGGGGTGAAATATGTTATTCATTTCAATGTGGTCAGATAGTTGGGAGTGTATGATTTTTTCAATGATCTTTGCTATGAAGGGTAAGTTTGGTATGGTCTATAGTTTTGAATGTCTCTGGGTCTAGGTTGTTCTTTTTTAATAAAGGTTTGATGATTGCTGATTTTAGACAATCCGGGTATTTCCCTTTGGTGAGGGAGAGGTTAACTATTTCAGTTATTGTTTTGTTTATTGAAGTCTCAATCAATTTGATAGTTTGTATGGGGATGCTATCGATGGGATGGTTTGCTGGATTCATTTTTTTAAATTATTTTTGGATTTCCAGTGTGGAGCGTAGTCAAAGTTGTGCCAAGTATAGTTTATTTTGTGAGATGATGAATGATTTGGGTGTTGGTGTTGTTGTTGGAGTTGTTTATTAGTTTTTTGATTTTGTCAGTGAAGTAATTCCACAAAGTCGTTGCTTTTGCTTGTGCTGGAAGGTGTTCTCATTTCTCTTGGAGATTTGGTGAGGTTTTGAAACGATGTTGAATAGCATTCTGGGGTTCTGTTGATATTTATTTATTTTGGTAGAGTAGAAGTTTTCTTTGCATTGTGGATCAGCTTTTTGTAATTTGGCTAATTGGGATTGGAAAGCGTTGAGTAATGTGGCAGTTTGGTTTTTGCGCCAGTCTCTCTCTTTTTTCTGAGATCGCGTTTGGCTGACCTTATGTTGTCATTGTACCATTGATTGTGGTGTTTAGGATTTCTAATGGATTTTATAATGGTTGGGTTTATTTTGTCAGCTATGGCTTTGGTGATGTTGAGTCAGGAGATTGTGGCTCTTTCTGTGTTTGTTAAGTCCATGTTCTTGAGTTCTTCTTGAAAGTTGCAGTGTTTCGTTATGAAAGTGGGGGTGGTATGAGATGGTTTTTATGTTGTTTTCTTTTCTGGTAGGTGTATTGATGTAGGATAGGGTGGTGTGGATGAGAGAGTGATCAGACCAGGGGATTTCTGTTATTTCTGTTTCGAGTGAGTTCCAAGTGTCTGTGTTGATAAAAACTAGGACCAGGGTGTGTCCTGCTTTGTGAGTTGGTCCATTGACTATTTGTTTAATCCTTTTGTTGCAAGTGCATCTGTGATTATTTTGCATATGTCCATGTGTAAATTGAAATCACCCAGGATGATGATTGGTTTATTGAGTGTTAGGTTGGCAATTATGAATTCTATGACTGGGGAGCAGTTTCATTCTAGGGCTCCTGGCAGACAATATTCTAGACAGATTTGTAACTTTGAGGAGTCGAAAAGTGCAATTTCAAAGGGAGGTGATATTTTTGTTGTGATGAGTTTCTTCTGCATGCTTTCTTTTGATAATTAGCATGAGACCTCCTCTTTTCTTCTTTGGTCTGGGGGTTGAGAAAGTATGGTATGTTGGGTCTTTAATTTGGTTAATTAAAATGTTATCGGAGTTTTTTATCCAGGTTTCAGAGATTGCTATGAAATCTGGTTTGTTGTCTGTTAGTAAGTCTGTGAGAATGGGCATTTTCTTTTCTATGGATTGTGCATTAAGAAGAATGAAGGAAAGGATCATGCATTTGGTGTACATCTTTAGATTCCTGTATGTTATGTTTGAATGGTTGTACTCACTTTTTTTCTTGTGTTTTCTGTGTTGCTCCATTGGAATATCTACTGGTTGATGCCGGGTTGTTTGGCTTTTGGATCTTCTGTTGGATGGGTGTGCTCCTCTTGCGATCTTTAGGTGCATGTTGCATAGAGCGAGGCTGTGGTTGCCTGTGGAGGCCGCTGTAAATGGGATGTAAGTAATAATTATTTCTGGAGAGTCACATGGTGTGCGCATGAAGGGGCGCACAAAGGGGCAGCCCCTTTGTTCGCGCTCCTTCGTGTGCACGATGCTGGGTGCACGGCACCCCTGTATCCTAGCCCTGCTTTACGGGCTGGTGCCAGCTCAGTCGGGTCCTTCTCGGCCTTGGATAGGCCGGTTGCGCCGGGTGGGCAGGCATTCCGGTCAGGTGGTCGAGTGCGGATCAGGGTGGCCGGCTGGAGGTGGAGAGGAGGGTCCTGCCTCTACTGGGTTGTGCTGGCTGCGTGAGCCCAGGAAGCGCAGAATCCAACCGGGAGAAGAGGGCAACCCTGTATCCGAGCCCTGCTTTAAGGTCTGGTGCTGACTCAGTCGGGTCCTCGGTCTCGGATAAGCCGGTTGCGCTGGGTGGGCGGGCCTTCTGGTCCGGTGGTCGAGTGCGGATCGGGGTGGCCGGCTGGAGGTGGAGAGGAGGGTCCTGCCTCTACTGGGCTGTGCTGGCCGCGTGAGCCCAGGAGGCACAGAATCCAGCCAGGAGAAGAGGGCGCCCTCTTCTCTTCTTAGATGCTGTGAGGGGATAAGTTTTCATCAGGGCAATCTATCTAAGTAAATATCTATTTTCCTGGGTACATTTCTTTGAAAATGTTCCTTCTAATGTCTTGATTGTAAATAACATTAATAGTTAAAGGTGAATTTTAAAAGCCTGACGCACACATCAATTAGGGGATATGGAAAGATATTGGGCTCGCACATGCCAACTGTATTTTAAAGAGCACTCGGATACGTGCGTAGAACCTTATTCATGCACATCTGAAAAGTTTCCAAAAAGGAGTGGGGTGTGGGTGTAGTCCGGGATGTCAGGGCCTGACCAAGAGATGTGCTTATGCATGCTGAGGTCTCCTACCTTGTAACTTTACTTTTGCTATGGATGATATGTAAGTTATAAAATAAAAGGATAGAGCCATTTCTGAGAGGTTTAAAGGGTCTGGGGGTAACAGGGCGGTTTGGATGACCTAGCTGTTAACTTTGTGAACTGGTGGATGAACTGGTAAACTGCAAGGACATGGGTGACTGCCCCTTTTAAAATTTCCTGAATTTGCGCATCCTCTTAAATTAGGCTCACATTTGCACACCACCAGATTACATTATAACAATGTGAGCACAAGGCAATGCAAGTTATAAAATGGCCGCGTCCCTGGGTGCGGGCCGAAGCACACATGTGCCAATGTTGCACCCATGAACCAGTTTGAAAGTTATCGTCCCATTCTGTCAATCCTTCAGTTGCCTTTAATTTGTGAAGAGGGCAGTACTCAAAGTATCCGTGTTGGTGCAAATCCCACAAATACTTTTATTCTCGGGTGTTTGTACTAATACTCAAAGTAAAACTATGTGGGTAGTTTCTCTTTGATTATTGCCCCTGAAAAAAATTGCCTGCAGAGATTTGCACCTACTTTCTCTGTGGATAATATATCTATTCGAAACAACACACATAGGACTGGATTCACCATTCTTCACAGTGCGGGGCCGGCCGGCTGCAACCTTTTGTGCAAATAGCACCACTGTGAAAGGTGGTGCTATTCGCCGCGCTACTGCCGGCAATAATGTTCCTCACATTATCACCGGCAGTGGTGCTGCAGCGGACTCCTCCCCCTCCCCACCCCGACTCCTCCCCTCCAGCTAATTATCATCCTATCGCACGCGATAAACGTTTAGAAAATACCCCCCATAGTTCTGAATATACAAAACTATGTGCATTGTTGCATAGCCCATCCTCTCCCTGTCCCTGAAAAAACCTCTGAACAATGCAGACAAAATTATCTGCATAGTATAAAAATTTTCAAAGCCCTGATTTCCATGGGTAAAATGCCTTTGTATCCATAGAAATGGCTTTGATTATTGCCTTTCAAAGGAATAACACACTTTGGCCATCATGGGTAAGTAATTCTTTGTGAAAATATCCTTGGAATACCAACTCTTGAATAAAGCCTTAGAAAGTCCCTGTTGAAATTTAGATTTGTACATCAACTCAAAAAATAGGCCACTCGGTCCTTACTATTAATTGATCTAGAATACCATCAAGGATTGGCAACAAAATATCTTTTCTATACTTTTGATGATAATTTATGTTGGAAAGCAAATCTCAACATTAATATCTTCAATATTGCTTCAATTGTAATGACTATTTGCCTAAATTACCTCCTCTCTAGTGGGGTAACATTTGTGCGATGGCAAGAAAACACAAATCTGAAAAAACATGACTCCATTTTTCAGAGAACTTGCATAAGATTAAACTGGGATGTTGACTGAGAAAGCAAAATCCAGAGAAGTAGAAATTTAGCTAAATCCACAAAAGTTTGAAACCTTGTTCCCTGAGGCAGGCTATTTACTGAAACTATGGCTGTTGTTGGACACATTTATTAAATATATTTATTAAAAAATGTATTATCCACCTATAACATAACATTACTAAGCAGGTATATTGTGCAGATATAGTATAAAATACACTAAGGGTAGATTTCAAAACTTGTGCGTGCGCATCCATGTGTGTGTGCTACCCCGGCGCACACACATGGAAAACACGATTTTATAACATGTGCGCGCCAGGGATGTGGCCTTCCGCAGTTCTCTCCCAGTCCACTATCCAATTTAGGAGTGGACTGGGAGGGAACTTCCGTACCCCTTATACTAACTTCCTACCCCTTCCCCTAACCTTCCCGCCCCTAGCCCTATCCTAACCACCCCCTAAATCCTTATCTTACCTTTGTGCCTGCTTTGAACAGGCGCAAGTTGCGCTCCGCTAGCACCACTTGCCGGCACGCGATCCCCCGGCACAGAGGCAAATGCCGCTGTGCTGGGGCGCCTCTATCCACACCCCCCCCCGCCCCCCGGGCCAACCGCTCCCCCACCCCCTCCCCATCCTCTCCCCTTTCCCAAAGCCTGGGACTTACACGCATGGCCGGTCTTTGAAAATTGGCCTGGTACACATAAGCCGGGATTTATGCGTGTAACTTTGAAAATCTACCCCTAAATACATTATCGTGATGAAAGAATCTGAATTATAAGGCAATATTAATCTGGATACATATCTCTTAAATTTCACCTAAAAATTATTAGGGTAAATGATAGACAATCTTGGTTGGCAGCTCAAGTTAGAACCAGATAAAATCACCATGCTGACAGTTGATAGGCATTTGATACTCTCTCACAGGGAAGATAACTTTAAAATGTGAGCATGCACGCCCCTATACGCATATTTATGAGCACACAAAACTGCTCTGCTATTTTATACCTACATACATTCAATGTTCGCAAGCTATAAATACATGTAAATGTACCTGGGAACATGTACGCACATAAATTCCAAGTTATCTGGGTAAGTGGCTGCAAAGTCACTACTTAGCTGGATAAGTCTTAAAAACACTGTTTATGTGGCACTCTACAAACAAGTCTGGCATTCCTAAGATTATGCTTGAACTCAAAAACATTCAGGCCTTCTTTCATGTGTGGAGATTTCCAGGCTTTAATATTAATTTTAAATTTGGTAAGTGGTTTGAAATCTTGAATAGTGTTGTTAGCCTCATTCAGTGGAAAGCGATGTTAAGACAGAATGAAAGTACAGAATGAGTTTTATCCCTCTATAATGCAGCTATTGGTGACAACATTTTCAAGCAGGGGGTCAGGCTGGCTCCCTTCAGAACTATGCATATATTCACGTTGAATCCATGTACTTGGTGACATTGGTGACAGGATGTTTCCTGCTTTTAGGTGCTGTGATCTATGACTCTGCCTACTTTTAGGTCCCACTGAACCCAGTAAGCAGGAACTGAATGGAACCTGTTTCAGCTTTTGCCATCAATGTTCAGGTTTCCATTTTATTTTTTTTAAAAAGTAAAAATGAATAGTAGACTATTTTGGATTCTACTCCATACATGGAATTTACATTCTTATGTTTCTAATTAACTAACATTAACTTTTCAATTTTACTATAATTAAAAAAAAAATTCTGTTTTCTTAAACAGCCACGCAGATCGACATGTTTGGATGTTGTGGATTATAAGTATAATAAGTAAATAAATAAATAAAATGGTACAATTAAGTAAGCACTATTACAGGGGTAGTCAATTCCAGTTCTAAAGAGCCACAAACAGCCCTGATTTTCAGGATAGCCATAATAAATAGGCATGAGATAGATTTGCATACAAGAGAGGCAGTGCAAACAAATCTATCTCATGCCTATTCATAGTAGATATCCAGAAAATCAAGCCTGTTTGTGGCTCAGGAGGACTGGAGTTGGCCACCCCTGCACTATTAGAAAGTCAAGGTGAAGGTCTCCATGAGCAAAATTATCTCCTACTCTAAATTAAATCAGGGGAGCAGCCAGAACTGAATTTTTTTTTTTTGGGGGGGGGTGGGGAACCCAAGGTTAACGTGGATGGATACTGTGTTCGTCCCCTGCCCCACCTTTCTCCCATCCCTTCCCCATCCTATGAAGGTCTTCATGGCAGTGGCTACAAAGCCCTTTGATTTCTGGCAATATTTTGTATCTTCCATCTTTTCACTCTGTCATTGCCCTACTTATCGCTCACTCCCCCTCCGTAGTTAGGGCAGCTATTTTATAAAAATTGCTGAAGAGCAATTACGTAAATAGGCTTCCACTGAGACCAGGCATTCATGAACTTTTAAGATGCTGAGAGCTGTGTGTGTGGGGGGGGAGGGGAGGGGATAATTACCTGCCAAAAGAAAATATAAAGACGTTGATGTCCTCAAACGTTTACATGACTAGCCCAGGGACAGTGTGGTTGCCCTGTTCAAGACAGCCTTCTAAAAATGCAGGGTATCAAAGCTTGCCGATCTTCTAAGTGCTGCAATTTGAAGGGCTGACTCAGATGTGACATGATCTTACCGCTAGAGGAGGCCCCCGAGCGAAATGTGAGGAGGTGCAGACCCCCGAGGCTCCCCCTTTAGATACGCCGCTGAATTAAATGGTATTTTAACAAAAACAGCCCAAGAACTAACTTACATACTTTAAATAGTAAATAGTTCACTTAGCTTTATATAAATGTATATTCAGACAAGAGAGCACCTGATTCTATTTTTGAAATAATTATAAGTAACTCAATGCTCGCTGAGGTATCAAAAACTCTACTGTTTCTCTCATAGCATAATTACCTTTAGAATCCATTTTAAAGAACGCATATTGCTGTAAAAGCTATGAAAGCAATCTCTTAGGTTAACCCAAATATGTCAGCTAAATGAGTGCATGTTTTAGAAGATCTTGGGAATAAGCACGGCTAACGTTGCAGAATCTCATTACGTTCACAAAATAATATCTGCAATATGACATTGCTTGATTATTCTCAACAATCTGCAGATGATTCATAAAGCTAAATATGTGTTACTACTGATAGCTTGTTACTCCCAGCTTTCATGCAGACATTTTCAATAAAGGATCTCTTGTATGATATAATATTGGACACCCATGTTATTTTTGGTTCTGCACATATTTTATAAAACTGGATTGCTATTGCTAAATCTTTACCCACACTCACACTCACACACATACACACACACACACACACACACACACACACACTTGCAAAATTTCTAAATTACAACATGAAACAGTAAAAGATAGCATTTAGGAAAACATAAGTGTGGAAATAAGCGCAGACATATTCAGGCACGGCCTGTGTACCTGGCAGAGAGGTTGTTCTCTCTTGCCCTGTCTTAGGCTGAATCCAGAGGAGGAGGACTCTGGGGGTGGGGGTGGGGGTGTGGGAGGGGAGAAGAGGGTGTGGTGTGGCACTGAGTATTCCTTAATTGCACTGGCTGCATGGCAAGGTGGATGGTGCAAGATCTAGCTTCTTCCTTATCCCTGCATAGGATGGTGATGGGGTAAGAACATAAGAACGTAAGAAAATGCCATACTGGGTCAGACCAAGGGTCCATCAAGCCCAGCATCCTGTTTCCAACAGTGGCCAATCCAGGCCACAAGAACCTGGCAAGTACCCAAAAACTAAGTCTATTCCATGTTACCATTGCTAATGGCAGTGGCTATTCTCTAAGGGGTAGATTTTTAAAAACAGCGCGATCGGAGCAGCCTCGGAGGGAACTCTCTTTCGCCCTCCCCTCACCTTCCCCTCCCTTCCTCTACCTAACCCACCCCCCCCCCCGGCCCTATCTAAAACCCCCCCCTTACCTTTGTCCGTAGATTTACGCCTGCGAGAAGCAGATGTAAATCTACGCGCGCCAGCGTACTGCTGGCGCGCCATCCTCCGACCTGGGGGCTGGTCCGGAGGCCTGGACCACGCCCCCGAGCCAGCACTACGCCCCGGTCCCGCCCCCGAAATGCCGTGCCCCGCCCCCGAAACGCATCGTCTTCGGGTCCTGCCCCCCGACACACCCCCTTCCAAAACCCCCGGGACCTACGCGCGTCCCGGGGCTCTGTGCGCGCCGGCGGCCTATGGAAAATAGGCGCGCAAGGCCCTGCTCGCGTAAATCCGGGCGGATTTACGCGAGCAAGGCTTTTAAAATCCGCCCGTAAGTGAACTTAATAGCAGGTAATGGACTTCTCCTCCAAGAACTTAGCCCATCCTTTTTTAAACACAGCTATACTAACTGCACAACCACATCCCCTGGCAACAAATTCCAGAGTTTAATTGTGCGTTGAGTAAAAAAGAACTTTCTCTGATTAGTTTTAAATGTGCCCCATGCTAACTTCATGGAATGCCCCCTAGTCTTTCTATTATCTGAAAGAGTAAATAACCGATTCACTTCTACCCATTCTAGACCTCTCATAATTTTAAACACCTCTATCATATCCCCTCTCAGTCTTCTCTTCTCCAAGCTGAAAAGTCCTAACCTCTTTAGTCTTTCCTCATAGAGGAGCTGTTCCATTCCCCTTATCATTTTGGTAGCCCTTCTCTGTACCTTCTCCATCGCAATTATATCTTTTTTGAGATGCGGTGACCAGAATTGTACACAGTATTCAAGGTGCGGTGTCACCATGGAGCGATACAGAGGCATTATGACATTTTCCGTTTTATTCACCATTCCCTTTCTAATAATTCCCAACACTTTGTTTGCTTTTTTGACTGCTGCAGCGCACTGAACCGACGATTTCAGTGTGTTATCCACTATGACGCCTAGATCTCTTTCTTGGGTTGTAGCACCTAATATGGACCCAACATAATTATAATTGTGTAATTATAGCATGGGTTATTTTTCCCTATATGCATCACCTTGCACTTATCCACATTAAATTTCATCTGCCATTTGGATGCCCAATTTTCCAGTCTCACAAGGTCTTCCTGCAATTTATCACAATCTGCTTGTGTACCCTGTGGTTAGCTCCCATGGGGCATTCTGATGTCATCAGCCAGTACCAAGCCTAGGAGTGGCTGAGGGGCCAGTGCAATCATACTGTAAATGGGGCAGGGCCTGTGGAAGATTTAAATCCCATTGGCTTCTCCATCTTTCTCTCTTTCACTACCTGCCCCTGGGACCTAATGCTTTCCCACCTGACTAGAACTGACTAAGGGGATCAATCACTAAGCTGTGATATTTTTCCTCGAGGGATTCACCAAACCATGATAAATGACCCTGCGACTTGGTGACTCTCCCTGCCACTTGGTGAATCCCAAGATGTTTTCCTGTGGGGAAAAATATTGCAGCAGAAAACACCTCCTGTACAATGCATGATGGTAGCCCCGGGACTGATGAGCTGCTATTCGTTGAAATTATCTAATTTGTCTAAAACGAATGCACATCTCTAATGTCTGTGTGTTTGTCTCCTTTTCAATTTCTAAACAGCTAAACCTAAATGAATGAAACTTCGTGTGCAGGTAGACACTTGCGGGGGGGGGGGGGGGGGGGGGGTGGTTGGGACTCATCTGACTTTTGTATCTTTCAAAGTTCATGAGTGATTTGGGAGGATGCAGTGGGGGCAGGGCAAAGCCAACAATTTATCCATAAGAAATGAATGGGAGACAAGTTCAATACGTCGTATCTTGAGAATTGTTAGTCCGATTCTCACAAAATTGAATATCTGGGTACAATTATTTTCAATTGGGAGGACTGGAATGTTGGAATGTTTTTTAGTTACCTCTTGTTTGCATGACAACAAAGTAGTTTCAATTGCTGTCATTTCTATCGTGTATACATTCTCATATGAAATTGTTCTTCATATCTTTCTTTGTGCTTCAATTTGTAATTATCATTATCCTAAGGCTGATTAGTATTGACTGTGCATAGTGAAAGTTCAGTGTAATTTCAGCATCTGAAAATGAATGGTAGTGTGAAGGAAGATGATTTTTTCCTGAATGATCACATGTGCTGTTTTGTATTCCAGAATATATCAATCTATAAAGAAACCAGAGAGAATATATTTTGAAATTGGTTATATTTGGTAATTTTCCAGTACATCCATTGGGAATATTGCATACAAATGGAACTGGCACTATCTACTCTCTACTGGTTTTTAGCACAAGTCATGAGTATGAGGATGTTTTGTGTTCTGTTTGCACTTAATCTTTTGCATTTACATGAATGTAATGTTTTTTGAATGGGTCTTTTTTTTATGGCACAATAAGAACATGATATTTTGCTAATCTTTGGATATCAAAAATACACAAGTGCGATCTGGTATGCAGTGACAGGTAGACAGATTATGTAAAAACTAGGGATTACAAAAACAGTCATGAAGATTCATTTTTAGAAGAAATATAGTTAAATGTGATTAACTAGGTGTCATTTTGCTTTATTCCAGAAGATGCAGACAGTGGGATTTTTATGTTTAGCTCTACGAAAAACCACCCACACGGAACATATGCATATGGTGACATCAGTAATTCCAACAAGGACCAGGACAAAACAGATATGTGAAAAAAGGATTTGTCTCACCATAAATAGATGAACTGACACAAGCAGGTCACTTACAAATTGACTGGCATTACTTGACATGGCAAAAATCTATTTGTAATGGTTTGTTTTTATTTTAGAGTGTTTAAAATATTGTATGTTTTGTTGTAAACAAAATATTAAAGGTATACAAATACAATTAAATAAATAATTGATCGAATCAGAATGAAAGAGATCAGTGCAAGTAAGTAACATCATCTCACATAGTACTCCCATACCTCAGTACCTCCATCACATTTTAGGTAATCATAGGCAGTGGTAGAAACATTTTCAGAAAATTTGAGTTCCAGCTCAAATTTTTAGGAGCCAGTGTAAAAAGAAATCTCCTTATAGGTTTTTTTGTTGTTTTGTCTGGGTTTTTTTTGTGTGTACATATTTGCTTTTTTGCCTTTTTTGTGTACACATTTTGTTCTTGTTTAAACTTTGTCCTAAACCAAGCATTTATCTGCCTTCCCTTCTGACTCTTCCAACCTCACGTTGATGGTGGGCAGCCTGTGGCAGCTGCTATTGCCACCTCTATCCTGGTCCCTGCAAGCACAGCTAGTCTCCTACTCCCTTCTACTTGGGCATTGCTCTTTCTCTCACCATTGACAGCGGCTCCTCTCAAAGCCCGGCTCTTTCCCCAGGTGCAGGCACCAGGTACCAAATTTAAGTTGCCTAGGTGACCTGGTGCGCAGGATCTTTCAAGCCCTGATCCTAGGGACATATTTGTTTTACCATTTAAGCATGCAGTTTACCATTGTATGTTTATCGGTTTACTCTTGAGACCTAATTATTGAACATTCTGATACTATGTGTAAAGAAATCAAACGTGTTATGTATTTTAATATTTTGCATGTGTTTCCAGTTCTCTGGATAAGGAAATGTAATGGTGCTCTATTAATATTCAGTCACAGAAATCCCTCTTGCCAGGTTCTTTGAATGTCTTCATTGAAAATTATTGTTGAATCAAACATCATGATGTCACTCAAATCATTCGGGAGAATGAACTTTAGATTTCTATCCTTTCTTTTCAAGGTGGCTCAGCTTTCATTCTGGGTTTTTTATTTCTGTTCTTTAGTATTAATACTGCTAAAAATCATTCAAGCAGTGATTACAATGTACCTCTTTCTTTGTAAACTGAAGTGTTCATCTGTGGAAATAAATGGCTTGACACAATATTTCTGGCAACCACACACTGGTGTGAACAGTATCACCAAGTTTACCAAACATATTTTACCAAATTTTATTCTTACAAACATTCACCTCTCTTAATAATAGTATCTATCTGGAAAATACTCATAGTAACATAACATAACTCTTAACATATAAAATATACACAATTATCAAAAAATGAAAATGGAAAACCTGCTCCTGCTGATTTCAAAATACTAGCTTGCAAAGATATCCATGTCGTTATCTTTGGGGACACTGAGTCCACAAGAGGTATTATCTAAAGAATCTCTGTAACTTTATCAATGTAATCAATCAAAATGCTGTGATTTATAACTTCTTCAGCACTTTATTGCTCAATTAAAGCTATTTTTATGTAAGCAATACTTTGTAATCCACAGTGGAAATGATAACTGCAAAGATGCTCAGAGAATAAAATGGATGGAGAATTATATTCAATACTATTTCTGGCACCTGAACTATATGAAAGCTCCCAGAAAGGTTCAGATGACAAGATGTTGCAGATAGATTGGTTCTGCTGAGAATAGATATTATATGTGATAAAAAGGACAAGGTATCAAAGAATTCTATAGGCTGAAAAAACTACTCATGTTAACTTCTGTGGAATACTACAAAGTGCTGATGCTAGTGAAAAAAGCCAAGACCAATGTAATTGCTGAAACTGCTGAGAAGTGTTTACAGCTCCTGTGTGCATGCATTTATTACAAGGACATAGTAGGGATGTGAATCGTGTCCTCGATCGTCTTAACGATCGATTTCGGCTGGGAGGGGGAGGGAATCGTATTGTTGCCGTTTGGGGGGGTAAAATATCGTGAAAAATCGTGAAAAATCGAAAAGTCGCAAAACCGGCACATTAAAACCCCCTAAAACCCACCCCCGACCCTTTAAATTAAATCCCCCACCCTCCCGAACCCCCCCCCAAATGACTTAAATAACCTGCGGGTCCAGCGGCGGTCCGGAACGGCAGCGGTCCGGAACGGGCTCCTGCTCCTGAATCTTGTTGTCTTCAGCCGGCGCCATTTTCCAAAATGGCGCCGAAAAATGGCGGCGGCCATAGACGAACACGATTGGACGGCAGGAGGTCCTTCCGGACCCCCGCTGGACTTTTGGCAAGTCTCGTGGGGGTCAGGAGGCCCCCCCACAAGCTGGCCAAAAGTTCCTGGAGGTCCAGCGGGGGTCAGGGAGCGATTTCCCGCCGCGAATCGTTTTCGTACGGAAAATGGCGCCGGCAGGAGATCGACTGCAGGAGGTCATTCAGTGAGGGTTCCGGCGCCTCGCTGAACAACCTCCTGCAGTCGATCTCCTGCCGGCGCCATTTTCCGTACGAAAACGATTCGCGGCGGGAAATCGCTCCCTGACCCCCGCTGGACCTCCAGGAACTTTTGGCCAGCTTGTGGGGGGCCTCCTGACCCCCACGAGACTTGCCAAAAGTCCAGCGGGGGTCCGGAAGGACCTCCTGCCGTCCAATCGTGTTCGTCTATGGCCACCGCCATTTTTCGGCGCCATTTTGGAAATGGCGCCGGCTGAAGACAACAAGATTCAGGAGCAGGAGCCCGTTCCGGACCGCTGCCGTTCCGGACCGCCGCTGGACCCGCAGGTTATTTAAGTCATTTGGGGGGGGTTCGGGAGGGTGGGGGATTTAATTTAAAGGGTCGGGGGTGGGTTTTAGGGGGTTTTAGTGTGCCGGCTCACGATTCTAACGATTTATAACGATAAATCGTTAGAATCTCTATTGTATTGTGTTCCATAACGGTTTAAGACGATATTAAAATTATCGGACGATAATTTTAATCGTCCTAAAACGATTCACATCCCTAGGACATAGTCCTATTTTTCTCCTTGGTGGAAAGCTACAGTGACTCTGTCCTGAGTACATGCAATGTGACCATGATTGACTACACATCACCCAGCGCTTGGTGGAACGAGGGTCCGTCCCATGGCCCACTGCTCTTACCTCCAGCCCGGACCTGTCCTGGCAGCCTCCCTCCCTATGGCGCAACAGAATCTTCCATCAGTATACAGCCACCTGCCGCAGTTCTGTTAGGCAGATGCCAACGCTGCTGTGGGTCCTGTTGCAGAGCCTCCATAGGCATGAGTGTGCCTGACATGCCGGGACTTAACAGGCTCGAGGCGGGAAATACACCACAGCGGCCTCTGACGATATCATGCCTGGACACCCCTCCAATGCCTTGGCAATAAGTTGACTCCATTGGAGAAGTGCTTTGCCTCTGCATTCCTGTGTTCCTGGTTCCTGATCCTTGCTTCCTGGTTGCCAATTCCATTTGTGTGTCTTGTTCCTAGTTCCTTGGCGTCTGGCTTGTCTTCTGAGTTCTTGTCTTCATGGTCAGCCTTCCCTTCGTCTGTCTTCCACGTCTCATCTTGCTCCTATGGTTCCTCATCCTCCCTCTTCCTCTTCATTCCTCATTTTATCAGACTGAAGTGCTGGCTTTGACTTGGATTGGACTTCTGGTTTGAACTCGGATTAGACCTTAATGATGTTTGACCCCCGTCTGCCTCTGAACACCTCCTACTTACCATTAGCAGGCTCGAACTCTGCCTACCCTGACCACTGCCTGAACCATGACACTGAGTGAACTCTGCCTGCCACTGACCACAGCCTGATCCCATCTCAGTTTGCCTGCTGCCTGTCCCGACCGTTGCTCATCCTGACTCCGCTTTCGTCACCATGTTGGCCTGCAACCTCTTCTACGCAATGGATCTTCACCTCCACAGAGGCCTGCACCTAAGTCCAGCTGGCTCCGGCACCCGAGGGCTCAACCTAAGGGGAATGAGGGCTGATATTGGTGAAGCTCCAGTTGGGCTTCTGCTTCAGGCAGCTTTACCTGCTGATGGTGGGGACCTGCAAGGCTCCTCCCTGTGGATTGCGCCAATTCCACTTCGGCAGCACCATGATTGTCAGGAGCACGCTTACAAAAATGTATAAGACATGAAAAAAGGCAAAAGAACTTTGGAGTCACTATCATCATGATCTTAAAACATGTATAGGTGCAGACCAATCATCTGATCTCCCCACCCATCTCATCTACAAGAAGCAATTTTGCCAGCCACCAGGATGTCCTATTGTATTGCTTACAAGAATAATAAGTAGAAAAGCCTTGCTTTCTGCTTACATATTCTAACAATCTGGAGTGAAAGCAAAATATCTACATTTCTATATAATCATGTACTATAATCTAATTATTGTTGACATTTGTGGTATTTGTAGTCCTTTAATAAAAAATCCTATTTAGGTGACATTTTTGGTCTCCAAGAGTTATTTGATTTTATTTACACATATTGGCATGGTTACCACCCTTACAGCTAATTCCCCTCACAAAACTGGTAACAAAGGAATAACATTTTACAATTAACAATACCTAAATACAGTTGCTTAAGAAAAGCCATAAGGATCTAAAGTGATTTGGCAATGATCACAGAAAGAGTGAAAAGTAGGCAAGATTTTAATATGAGCCCAAGGAATACTTCTATTAATTAAATACTGGAATTAGTTCTGAACTAATAGAAGAGTTTCTGGGTGTTGATATGTTCTTTTAAGAAATAAGGTTTTTGAAAATTGCTGCAATATATGCTATTGAATTGTCAGTAGGTTTTACCCATGCTAAGCGTGCAACACAGGTAAAGGGGCTTTTGAAAAATGCTAGGATATTATGCTATATTTACATTTACATTTTCCTTTGAAAATTATCCTGTTACTATTTTCTGCAGGGTTCTTGGTGCTTTAGATTCTCTGTGGCTCCACTGCAGGATCCCCTGTTGTTGAACTTCCGGGCCTTTAGGTTCAGTCCCTGTTGCCCCTGACAGAATGCCCCACTGAATGGGTGGCCTCTGGGCACCTGAAAAATATCTTGAGGATCCCAGATCCAAAGCAAGCATGGGGGTCAAGCCCCACCAGGTTGGGAACAGGAACAGAGCCTGCCCTGGACTATGATGTTGTGGCTGACTTCACCAGTGCATGGGCTGGAGCTGGGAGATTCATGGCAGCCTTGCCGCGTTCTCATCCTCACCCTCCTGAGTCTCACTTGGGGGGTGTACCGCAGAGCATGAGGAGGTTAGTAGTAATGTAGATTCACTGTGAAAAATGACTGGCGAGCACGCCCCTCCTTCCGCCACTAAAGCAAACATTTTTTTTTTAAAGATTAGATTTCCCTGATCCTCCCTGAATCTGTGGCTGTTGCATTCAGCAGAGGCGCGTGGAGCAGAACGCTTCTGAGTAGCTTGTTCTGATCTAGCCAGTTTCTGCTCTGTGCCACTGGCAGAATTGCCTCTAGGCCTATTTAAGCCTGTAGGGTGGCTTGTCCTGCAGAGGAACTGGTCAGAAGTAGAACAAAAAGTAGGAGTAGCTGCAGAAGTTTTGAACGAGGTAGGGAACCCTGTGAAAAGAGGAACGGAAGCAGTGGTGCGTCTGTGTTTGTGTGAATGGGAGCCTTCCCAGGTTGTGTGTGTGTTTGTGTGAATGGGAACCTGCCTGGACTGTGTGTATATGTGAATGGGAGCATGCCTGGATTGTGTGTCTGTGTGAATGGGAGCTTATCTTGATTGTTTATGTATGTGAGTTTGTGTGAATGGGAGCTTGCCTGGATTGTGTGTGTGTATGTGTGTGTGTGTGTGTGTTCATTTTTTGTGTGAATAGGAGTGTGCCTGGATTGTGTGTATTTGTGTTAATAGGAGCTTGCCTGGGTAGTGTGTATGTGTTTGTGAGAATGGGAGCTTGCTTGGGTGGTGTGTGTGTGATGAAAGTTTGTGTGTATTCTTGCTAACTCATGACAAGGTCAAGGTGAAATGCTATCAATTTTTTTCAGCTATGGACAGTGGGGCATTTTTCCATTCTTATTAGTTTAAATCATTGGGTATTTGATGTCTCTGCTATATTGAAAATATTTTATGCTGTTTATAAACTTTTATATGCATTCTTAATTATTGAATGTTATTCTGTTCATCAGCTCTTTGGCAAGATTCTTTTATTAATATGGCTTATTATGCTTGAGTTATATTTCTTAATTTTATTGTTTGATGATTTATGAGGAATGTTTATGTTTTTTTCCATTGCTGCATTGCATACATGGTCTAATTTGTTGCAGTTTTCCAATTTGATTTCTGTCTATCCATTTCTGTTTATATTTATGGTCTCTTTAATCTGTATTTGGTGAGGGTCTGTGTTCAGTATCTGTGACAGAGGAGGCACATTCTGCTAGCATATAGTTTCCATGTAGGGATTTATAAAGCCTGGTTTGTTCTGCATTCCTAATAGGAGATGTTTTTGGGGCTGGTGTAATATCTGCATTTACTTTTTCGTTTGTTCCTGTTTGAGTGCAGACAGTTAGTACCTTTTGGTACAGGAAGTTTACTATATCTTATTGACATTCCGTTTACTGTAGGCTTTCTGAGGGCCAAACCCACACCTAAACACATTACAACAGGCATAATGTCATATGGGTTCCAAATGTCTTTTTTTTTACAGGGTTTTCTGGGTGGCACCACAATAATGCATGTTACAGGTCCCAGCCAGCGACATTTTTATGTACTGGTAGGTGGGGCAGGAGCACCTGGGAATTACTTCTGCACAATTTAGGAATTTTGGACCTGTGGATGGGGTAAGATAGTTTCAGGGATATGTGTCAATTTTGGATGTTTTGAATTGTCATAGGGTGCAGGGCTTTTTTCAGTGGGGAAAGGGGGTCTGAGACTGAGCATGAAACTAACAGTTTTCTATTGTGTGTTGGTTATTGGGAAAACATGAAAATTCTGTATTAAAAAAAAGAGAATGGGGTCGGGAGCAGCAGAGTAATTGTTTGCACAGGGCAGCAAAAACTCTAGCACTGGCCCTGAAATGCTGGAGTCATCAAAGGAGTCACTGGCTTCATTAGTGCCTGGACTGGGATAGCTGGGAATGGAATATTTTGATTTGTTGGTGCATTTTGGGATGGAACCATCATAAGAGGGAACTTCCCTGGAATGGAATCATGGCAGAAGTTGGATCAGCATGAAGAAGAGCCACTGCAGGAGCTGGTTCATCCTGGACAGTTGGTGCTGGACTTGCTGGAGCTTGCTCAGCAAGAAGTCTGGGATCCTTGGAGCATTTGGTTCAGTCAGGAAGCCTGAGATTGCTATGAATGGAGTCTGAGTCTGCTGTGGGCATAACCTGGAGCGAGCATTTCATGCCACTTTAGGAGAAGCAGCCTTGAGCAAGCTCTTTGGTGTTGCGGCGGAAGGCTAGAATACAGTCATTGGTGTTGCTGTGGCAGGCGCAGTCTGGAGTGGAATCTTGAAAACTGGTGCAGGTGGAGAATTGGGAACTGTGAATATGGTCAGCATGGCCACAGGAGTAGTCTGTTGCTGTGGACCAAGAGCCCATTCTGTGAACTTGGCTGCCAGCATGGCATCCTGCATGACACGTTCCTCATCCCTGCAGAGGTGACCATCATAGCCTAAAGGTCTAGTTGTAAAGCCACTTAGTTGCTAAGTTCAATATGGATCTTGTTTTTGCATAGAACTATTGATACAAGAAAAGAACCCACAATATCTTTTGTGAAGGATCCATACTTTTCTTGCCTCTGATTTAAGCTGTTCCAAACTGTCATCGGTTGCTCTGCTGGGAACGGGGAGAGGTACTGTGTCTGGGCAGAGATGTACCTGAGAGAACCCGGGTGTCAGGGAGTGAGCATTCCTATGTGTTATGGTTAATGGTGTTTGGGTGGATCCTTGGACACTGTGGCAGCTGACCACGCCCATGGGGGGCAGTTCTGAGAGGGACCACGGTGTCAGGCTAGACTCCGGACAGACAAACACAGATTTGAATCTTTTATTAGACAGTTTAAGTGATCACCAGAGGTGGCAGTAGTGAGTAGTGAATGTAGTAGAGATGTGAATCGTGTCCTCGATCGTCTTAACGATCGATTTCGGCTGGGAGGGGGAGGGAATCGTAATTGTTGCCGTTTGGGGGGGGGTAAAAATATCGTGAAAAAATCGTGAAAAATCGAAAAAACGTAAAATCGCAAAACCGGCACATTAAAACCCCCTAAAAAACCCACCCCCGACCCCTTTAATTAAATCCCCCCCCCTCCCGAACCCCCCCCCAAAATGACTTAATAACCTGCGGGTCCAGTGGCGGTCCGGAACGGCAGCGGTCCTCGTTCAGCGAGGGTTTCCGGCGCCTCGCTGAAACGACCTCCTGCATTCGATCTCCTGCCGGCGCCATTTTCCGTACGAAAACGATTCGCGGCGGAAATCGCTCCCTGACCCCCGCTGGACCTCCAGGAACTTTTGGCCAGCTTGGGGGGGGCCTCCTGACCCCCACAAGACTTGCCAAAAGTCCAGCTGGTGGTCCGGAAGGACCTCCTGCCGTCCAATCGTGTTCGTCTATGGCCGCCGCCATTTTTCGGCGCCATTTTGGAAAATGGCGCCGGCTGAAGACAACAAGATTCAGTACAGGAGCCCGTTCCGGACCGCTGCCGTTCCGGACCGCCGCTGGACCCGCAGGTTATTTAAGTCATTTGGGGGGGGGGTTCGGGAGGGTGGGGGATTTAATTTAAAGGGTCGGGGGGGGTTTTTAGGGGGTTTTAGTGTGCCGGCTCACGATTCTAACGATTTATAACGATAAATCGTTAGAATCTCTATTGTATTGTGTTCCATAACGGTTTAAGACGATATTAAAATTATCGGACGATAATTTATTAATCGTCCTAAAACGATTCACATCCCGAGAATGTAGCGCCCGCTGGTGCGTCTCACACAGAACGCTGGAACAGCGATCCTCTGCAAGGAAGTGCTGTAGTGTGAAAGAGACTGAGTTACGAGCACACAAATAGGATTAACATTCAGAGTCCCAATGTAGAAATAGGAGAAGCTCCGAGACAGGGAGAGCAGGCCCTCGAGGAGCAAGTACCTGATCCCTTAGAGCAGAGAGACTCAATAGTGTTGTACTCACTTAGCAGTAACAGAGATTCCACTAGACGAGAGGTCTGACACCGGAGCAGAGAGCAGGCCCTCAAGGAGCGAGTACCTGATTCCAGTGAAGCAGTACTGTGGAGAGAGATGGTATCTGTACTCACTGATGGTAACTGTAAGTTAGTTCTTCCAAGTAGAAGTGTAGAGGTTGCAGACAGTGACTCAGGGAACATGGGCCCTCGAGGAATGAGTACCGGTTTCCTGATAGCACCTGAAAGAAACAGAGAGGCCCCCGAGGAGCGGGTATCCCATTAGAGACCCCGAAGGGTAGTAAGAGTTCCAGATAGAGCTGGAGTGGCAGAGTAGCTTAGGAATGGAGAGTGAATCCCAGCCGTACGAATCCTGTTGCTAACTCAACAAGCTAGCAAATACTGTAGGCAAGCTATACCGGAAGACGTGACGTCAGAACAGGGGGACGCCCCTGAGGTTCGCGCCAACGTAGAGTTAAAGATGAGGGCAGTGTGCAAGCGCGTCCTAGAGGTACCTTGAAGGAGAATGGCGGGATGCAGCACCAAAGCCAGTCCGGGGATGCCGGAGAGAACGGCAAGCAGAATGCCGCGGTTGGCCATCAGTCCAAGGTGAGCGGGAGGAGCCGAGAATAGAGAGAAGTAGGTGGGGCGAAGCCGTCAAAGACCGACGGACGCAACACTCTGCCCTGAAGAAGAATAGGATCCAGTAATGGGACCAAAGACCTGGGCTGTTACAGAACAAAGAACCAGGATAGTAGCTGAGGACTAGGACTGAAACAGGAATTAGGAGAGTTGCTGAAGAATAGGACTGGAGCAGGAAGCAGAAATTAGGAGAGCATGAACCGGGAGCCAGGGGAGTAACCGAGGACCAGGATTGGAGTAGGAACCAGGAATATAGCCAAGGAATAAGACTGAATCAGGAACCATGAAACATGTCAGGCAACAGGAAATCACAAAGCAAACTCTCTGTGGGCTGCTGGACCAGCAAAGGTATGTCAGGCTAGAACTCCTTAAATGTAGCCCTCTATATGGGACACACCTAATGCTGGTCCAATAGGGAATCTCTGGAAGCAGGTCTCACTAGCTTTGCTTCACTTAGGATTTTCTGCAGGTTGCTTAGTAATTCAGATTTCTGTGGCCCCACTGCAGAATCCTATGGCCTTAAACACTCAGGACCACAGGTTTAATCCCTTCTGCTTCTGATAGTACCACTGTTAAAGCTCCTTTCCTTGTGGATCCTTCTGAGGTGATTTCAGTAAAGCTGAGACATCCAAACTATCCACAGACATCAAGAGTTCAGCGCCATTTTCCTGCACTTCACAACCCTTTTGGCTGAAGACAAAAATATAACTTTACTTAAAGAAGGTAGTTGCTGGGAAGGAATTTTTGAAACTTTCAGGAAATATTTCTTAACCATTTCATAAGGTGTCATCTTTTAAACTTACGAAATTTAGCATTCGAAGATTGTTATATGTAGCATTATTCTTCAAAACCTCAGAAGAAATAAAATATCCTTTACTAAAGCAGCCTTGGCTGACTGAAGCAAGGAAATTTTAGAAGAAAACAGACAGGCCTGGAATTTCCTATGTCGCACAGCTTAGTGAATCCCTCGGTAACGGGGGGTGGGGGGGCGAAGGGGGGGCAGGCCTGCGAAAGCCAGCAGCGATGGCACCACCACGGTGTTATTGCTGCCGGCTTTCACACCCATTAACGCCACCGAGAAAGGTGGTGCTATTGGGCGCGCTATTGGTGGTGATAACGGGTCTTACCTTATTGCCGCCAGCGAAGTTACCGCCGCGTCTGCCTCCTCACTGCCTTGACTCTACCCCTTCCGGCCCCGTCTCCGCCCCGACTCCACCCCCAGCAACCTTTTCGTGTGCGATAGGCTTACAAAATAACCCCCTTAGTTAGGTAGTACATTGCTTCAATTTGTTGCCATGATCTTCCAAGCTGGAAACAGCTTCTGCTGAGAAGTGAGAAAGTTGAGTCACACATGCAGCCAGGATCTCCTCTACATATGCCAGAGAATGAGCCAAGACCTCCAGAGTCATCTTATGCATTAGGGTTTAAACAAAAACATTGAGGCTTAGTGAAGATGCCATCTCCCTCTCCACTAGCTCACCCACAAAACAGTGTCAGCCTGGTCTTCCACCAAAGAGAGAACCCAAATGTTCCAACAATGTTCATAATCTCCACCCTGTAGGCCCTGATCATCAGGTTCCTTTTCTTCCTGGTAACAATGGAAAAGGAGAGTAAAAATATTTTTTGAAAATCATGGCGCTCTCTCTTGGGCATCCAATCAGGCTGATGTCATCTTTAATTCTTCCCCCTTCTTTTATTTTTTAACACATCATGCAATCCTGAACCCAGTCATGGCTTCACAGCTTCCTTCCACACAGGCCAGCATGGCAGTGACATGGGTTATTGAGCAACATCTATCATAGCTAGGAGGAGCTAGGAGGAATGATTTGAGGACTTGTATGTTCATCTTCCTTAGTGCTTCATGTCCATCCTCTAGCCATTAGACATCCTCTGGGTCAGATGCAATAAAGTGCACTCAGCCTAGCACATGGGTTTACTCGTGGTTGGGTGAGAATTTTGGACGTGCTAGACTAGCACATGATGCAATAAGGAGATTAGCTCATCCAAAATGAGTGCTCAAACAAATGCATACTCGATAGTGCTCGTCAGATGTAAATTGCATGTAAATGAGGACATTAGATATTACTTCTGATGCAGTAAAGCGCTGGGCGCCCAATGCACACTTTTTAACATGACAAATTTAACTCTAGCCTTGAAGGTGGAACAAAGTCAATTTATAGTCAAGGGCTCATGAAAAACATTAAAAAATAGGTTCTCTGTGTTGCGATAAGTATGTCCTTCTCCTTTGTATTTTTGTGACACTTTAATTTACTGCTTTTGGTGGAGAAAAATAATTGATATATTTTGACTTGATTAAAAGAAACCCACTTTTTTTATGGCCACACAATTTAGATGCCCATTTCAAGGGGCACCTAATATTTTGCTGAGGTTGCTTAAGTGAATTATAACAAAAAAAGAAGCAGGATGGAAACAGACTTTGTATTGAGCACCCATTGCAATTGGGTGCCCTATGCCATAAACTATGGCATTGTACAATAGACGTTCTGGTGCTGATTTTTAATTATCAGTTCCACCTTACCCACCTAACAATCCAATATTTTAATCACAAAAACTTTTTTTTATATTTTTGAAATATTATTTTAAAATGACATTTTTCCATATATCAAAGAAATTTATCTGAAACCATTTCCAGTAAATCATCCATCTTGGCCATGTTTCAAAATTTTTTTCTTCTTCTTCCTCAGGGGTCAATGTTGATTTTGCTCCAGTGGATCAGGAAAATAAATGTCGAGCAGACATTACTGCCATGGTTTAATTGATGATTCAAAATCGGCACCAGAACTCTGCTTGAGTTATATGAAATTTCTACCTTCCACCTATAACTATTTTTTGTGCGAGTATTACAGGAGTGTTTTAAGGTCTTTTGAGCAGCTGTTTTCCATGGGAGTGATTAATTGGTTTGAATGTGTGCAGGTCAGCTCTATGTGGAGATTTGTTTTTTTGCAATTGCGACAAAGGTATCGAGGCTTATTGTTTAAAGGTAGTAGGCCCCATGTGTCTGTTAACAGTAGTGACTGCCATACCAAGCAGGTTACTCCTATGCACCCTTTTCTTAATTTACATCTTCTAGTCTTTAGGGATCCATAGTGTTTATCCCATACCCCTTTGAATTCTTTCACTGTTTTCATCTTCACCATCTCCTCCAAAAGGGTATTCCAGGCATTCACCAGCCTCTCCATGAAGAAATATTTCCTGATGTTGGTTCTGAGTCCCAACCTGGATTTCATTTCATGACCTCTAGTTCTACAGTTTTCAATGGAAAATGGTCAAAGTTTGCACATCATTAAAACCTTTCAGGTATCTGAAGGTCTGTATAATATCTCTCCTGCACCTTCTCTCTTCTAGGGTATTCATATTTAGATCCTTCAACCTCCGATGGAAACTCCAGTTCATTTTGGTTGCCCTTTTCTGGACTGCCTCCATCTTGTCTCTATCCTTTTTAAGATACAGGCTTCAGAACTGAACAAGTACTCCAGGTGAGGCCTCAACAAGGACTTGTGCAAAGACATTATCACCTCCTTTTTCTTACTGGTTTTTCAGTTTTGGAGACCATATCTCAAAAGCGACAGAGAAAGGATGGAGATGATCCAGAGAAGGGTGACCAAAATGTTGGTGGGTCTCCATCAAATGACTTATGAGGAGAGGTTGAAGGTCCTAAATATGTATACCCTGTAGGAGAGGAAGTACAAGGGAAATATGATATAAACCTTCAGAAAGGTTTTAATGGTGAACAATCAACAACAAACCTTTTCTGTTGGAAAGAAATCAGTAGAACTAGGGGTCATGAAATGAAACTCCAGGGAGGATGATTCAGAATCAATGTCAGGAAATATTTCTTCACAGAAAGGGTGGTGGATGCCTGAAATGCCCTTCTAGAGGAGGTGATATAGACAAAATAGTAAAGATTTCAAAGGGGCATTGGATAAACATGTGGATCCCTCAAGGCTAGAGGATGGAAATGAAAGAAAAGAGTGCATGGGGGTAACTTGCTGATGGGCAGTTTCTACCCTTAACTAATAAGCCTTTATGCTGTTGATGCAACTCCATCATTGCTCTCCTGCTTATTGGCAGGGGAAAAAGAGGAAAAGGGAAAATTAGATTCAGACAGCAACCAACAAGGACATTGAATTGCATAGTCTGGGAAAACAAATAAGCATGGGAGTAACTGCTGATAAGGTGGATGCTACCCTTAACCATAAGCCTGATATTTTTGATGCAACTCTAACATTGCTCTCTGCTTTAATGGGAAAGAAGTAATGGGAATTGGACACAAACAGTAACCAACAAGGGCCCTCATTTTGACAGGCTGGGAAACTGATAATTATAGGTGACTTGTATGGCCAGTAGTTACTACCATAAGCTTGCTGGCAGATTGGATGGATCATTTGGTCCTTTTCTGCCATCATTTCTATGTTTCTGTGTTTCTATGAAGTGAGGCTAACCACTCTGTAGTTTCCAGCCTCCTCTCTACTACCACTCTTGTGAAATGGGACCACAACCGCTCTTCTGCAATCCCTTAGCAACACTCCCATTTCCAGGGATCTATTGAATAGGCCTTCAGTGGACCTGCTAGCACATTTCTGAGTACCTCAGTTTCCTGGGATGTATCTCATCCAGCCCTAAGGCCTTGACCACTTTCAGTTTACCTAGCTCTTCCAATACATTCTCATCTGTAAACAGCATTCCGTCTACCCTATGCTTATCTATGGTCTTGCCAACCAGCAATGATCCTTCTCCAGTGTCTTCTTTAATGAACACCAAACTAAAGTATTTGTTTAATATTTCCGCCATTTCTTAATTTCTTTCCATTTCTTTCTTGTTAACTTTCAATTTCACTATACCACTTCGGGCGTCCCTTCTTTCTCTGATATATCTAAAAAATGTTTTGCCACCTCGCTTTACCTCTTTGGAGTATTTATGCCTATGTACAGGGTAGGTCCCATTAGTATACATGTGAACGAGAACATGAGAAAGAAGTTTGAATGAGGAGGGTTGGCATGGGTGGGGGACTAGGAAATGTGTGGAAATTAGGTTGAGATGCTTGTGCTGGAATTGAGAATTGTCATTACTGCTTTTGAAAGACAAATGTCACATTTTCTGCAGCTATTATCACAGTATCTCTTTAAAAGCAGTCAAAAATGGCTTCATACAGGACTTTGGCCAAATTTTTTTCTGATTGCATTCCAATGGAATTGTATAGAGCAAAATCAAATAGTGTGACATGGGGCAGATTTCATGATTTTCTAATGGTTACACAAATAAAATAAAAAAGTACAATTTTCTTCCCATGGTAATCAAAGGGAAATATATGGGCAAACTGGAGAAAACTGGGAAAACAAATAAGCTCCTTTGAGCTGGAGTAAATATTTTCAGAATAAATGCCTCAAAGACCTTAATAAAGACTTCATATCTAGGAGGGTGAATAGCCATTTGTGAGCAGGAGTAGAGACAGTGGGGACCTGATAAGAGATAGTATTGGCAAGATCTGCATCATGAATAAATAGTTTTCTGGCTTTTCCAAATTTTTTTTGAGATTTAGAAAATTCACTGATTAGTGAATGAATATGCACTTTTATAACAATAGATATTCAGAAAGGTCTGATATTTGGTTGATATTACATAGATGTAGTCTGCCTGCTTAATTTGGGAGTAGGCAAGGAGTAGGAAGGTCATATTCATGGGAGAGGCAGAATGGGTTCAATTTAGTACTAGCACCTGGAGGATTTGAGGGGGGGGGGGGGGGCACCGCCCCCATGTAGGGTTGCCAACTGGCCCCAGATTTTCAGGACAGTTTGATCCAGTCCTGGTTTAACTTCATTGCGTATTGGAATTTATTCTGATTTTCTTATTGCATTCCCTAAGAAAAGCAAAACTATAAGTACCTGCATGCAAGGGAGTAAAACCAGGACTGGATCGACCTGTTCTTAAAATATGGAGCCAGTTGGCAACTCTACTTCCATTCCACATCTAAAACTATTCCTATGCTTCTGAAGACCAAAACTTCTGGGTGTGATTAAAAATGTAAAAAAGCAAAATAAAAATTCTGCAGTAATTTATGTATATATAGAACACTAGAACCTTGTTCACAGCCAAATTAATTTCCAGTAAATGTGGATACAAAAAAGGGTTGAATTAGCACAAGTTTGAAATGTGAGTAGCAGTAGAAATCATTAAAGCTTAACTCTAGTGCTGTCTAGTTTCAAATCTTTCATAAACATTCAAGTTACAAACATCTATCTTCTTTTTATGTCTGTTAACATCTGTCCAATATTTGTGCATGTATTTTTATATTAAATATAAACAAATCAATGCTCACTGTATACCATGTTGTTCATAGAGCATGAGGTGTTGGCATTGTTTCTCATTTTCCTACGGTGATTTATGCTAAGCCTCTGGGATTGCAAATATTTAAAATGTTTGTGATCTATATTCATATTCAACCAAATAGTTAAGTTCCTCATCTTCTTTCTGGATTTTTCCATATCAAGGTGTCCCTTGTGAAATCTGTTCAACATTTCTTCTAGCATGAGCATGTTAATAATTATTTATGATCTCTTGAACAAGATACACAACAACAATCACTCACAGCAAAATATAAAAAATCTGCTAAAATATCTGCTAAATACAGATAGAGAGAAGAGAGCAGAAAAATGTATATATGAGAGGGGAACTATCTCATAAATTGTTCACAGACATTGAGCTTCTTAGTGAACATATTCAGCATTGTAACCCCACTCATATAGGAACGTGTTTCTTCTCACTGTGGAGAATAATTTTTTAAAAATATTTTTTGTGAATGCAGTTAAAGAATGCTTATAATTTATCTGTGTATGTTTTAGAGGAGTGCATCTCCATGATATCAACCTTATTAGATGGTTGGTGTTCAACATGGGCCACATTTCAAACATGATCTTCTTCAGGAACTGTGATTTAACCAGAGCAACAAATAAGTATGTGAATGAGATGCCAAATCCTCACTCAACTGTTTCTCTACATCATATTGGTAGTCTTGAATTGGCACTCTGCAGGCATCAGTTTTTATGGGTTAATACAGGCTCTGAAATGGACCAATGATGGACCATATTGATACGATATATATATGTGATATATATATATATATTTATTTGTTGAAGTTGTGTGAGGCGGTGGAATGCAATTTAAAAATCCAAAATTGTTCACAGAAATTAAGGAGATAGAATCTGTCTCCTCCCTGTGGAGGGTGGGCAGTGTAACCCTGATATTTAAAAAGGGCTCCAGAGGTGATGTGGGAAACTATAGACCAGTGAGCCTGAATTCAGTGCCAGAAAAATCATGGAAACTATTCTGAAGAACAAAATCACATAATATATAGATTAGAGATGTGAATCGTGTGATCGATCGTCTTAACGATCGATTTCGGCTGGGGGGGGAGGGTATCGGATCGTCGCGGTTTTGTTTCTTTAAATATCGTGTAAATCGTAAATCGGGGGAGGGCGGGAAAACCGGCACACTAAAACATCCCAAAACCCACCCCGACCCTTTAAAATAAATCCCCCACCCTCCCGAACCCCCCCAAAATGCCTTAAATTACCTGGGGTCCAGAGGGGGGGTCCCGGTGTGATCTTTTACTCTCGGGCCTCCGGTGCATTGTAGAAATTTTGTTTTTTGTCCCCCGACGTCAGGAGCGTAGGAGATCGCTCCCGGACCCCCGCTGGACCCCCAGGGACTTTTGGCCAGCTTGGGGGGGCCTCCTGACCCCACAAGACTTGCCAAAAGTCCAGCGGGGGTCCGGGAACGACCTCCTTGCACTCGAATCGTTTTGCCGTACAAAATTGCGCCGGCCATACGCCATTTTGTACGGCAAAACGATTCGAATGCAAGGAGGTCGTTCCCGGACCCCCGCTGGACTTTTGGCAAGTCTTGTGGCGGTCAGGAGGCCCCCCGAAGCTGGCCAAAAGTCCCTGGGGGTCCAGCGGGGTCCGGGAGCGATCTCCTACGCTCCTGATGTCGGGGGACAAAAAACAAAATGGCGCCGGCGCTACCTTTGCCCTGCAAGGTAGCGCCGGCGCCATTTCCACAACACACCGGAGGCCCGAGAGTAAAAGATCACACTGGGACCCCCCCCACTGGACCCCAGGTAATTTAAGGCATTTTGGGGGGTTCGAGAGGGTGGGGGATTTATTTTAAAGGGTCGGGTGGGTTTTAGGGTTGTTTTAGTGTGCCGGTTTTCCCGCCCTCCCCCTTTCCCTCCCCCTTCCCCCGATTTACGATTTTTGACGATAAATCGGGGGAATTCCTATTAAATATCGCCTCTAACGATTTTTGACGATTTAAAATATATCAGACGATATTTTAAATCGTCAAAAAACGATTCACATCCCTAATATAGATAGACATGTTTTAATGGTACACAGCCAGCATGGATTTACCCAAGGTAAGTCTTGCCTCACAAATCAGTTACATTTTTATGAAGGGTAAATAAACTGTAGACAAAGATGAACTGGTGGTTGTAGTATATTTGGATTTTCAGGCGTTTGACAAAGTCTATCATGAGAGGCTTCTAAGAAAACTAAAAAGTCATGGGGGCTAGGAGGCGTTGACCTTTCGTGGATTACAAACTGGTTAAAAGACAGGAAACAGAGAGTAGGATCAAATGGTCAACTTTCTAATTGGAAAAAAGTAAACGAGTGCCTCAGGGATCTGTACTTGGACTGGTGCTTTTCAATATATTTATAAATGATCTGGAAAGGGATGGGATAGGAGAAGATGTCCTTTCTTGGACTGCAAACTGGTTAAAAGACAGGAAACAAAGAGTAGGATTGAACAGTCAGCTTTGTCAGTGGCTTGCCTCAGGGATCTGCACTTGGACTAGTGCTGTTCAATATATTTATAAATGATCTGGAAAGGGATACAATGAGTAGATGATCAAATTTGCAGATGACACAAAATTATTAGTGGATTGTGATAAATTGCAGGAGGAACTCCCAAAAATGGAAGATTGGACATCTAAATTGCAGATGAAATGTAATGTGGACAAATGCAATGTGATGCATATAGGGAAAAATAATACAATGTATTATCATAGTGGATAATACATTGAAATTGTCAGCGCATTGTGCTGCTGTGGCAGTCAAAAAAGCAAACAGAATGTTAGGAATTATTAGGAAGGGAATGGTGAATAAAACGGAAAATGTCATAATGCCTCTGTATCGCTCCAAGGTGAGATCACACCTTGAATACTGTGTGCAATTTTGGTCGCCACATCTCAAAAAAGATATAACTGCAATGGAGAAGGTACAGAGAAGGGTGACCAAAATGAGAAAGGAAATGGAATGTTCCCCTATGAGGAAAGGTTGAAGAGGTTAGGGCTGTTCAGCTTGGAGAAGAGGTGGCTGAGAGGGGATATGATGGAGGTCTATAAAATCTTGAGGAGGGGGTGACTGAGGACCAATTGGGGGTTATAAAAATGACCGTGAGCTGAGAAAGGATCAGTTGGGATGATTCAAAAATGGTTGGATGGGATGAGAGAGAGGATGAGTTGGGAAGGAGAGAGGAGCTGGGGGATGTAAGTGATGCTCCACTAGAGGAGCAGAGATAGAGAGAGGAGGTCCTCTGGAGGGTTTGGAGGTTGAGAGAAAGGATCGACTGGAGAGGATGGAGGGTGAGAATGAAGTGATTGTTGGAGGAGGACCACCCCTCTCTAATTTGTTTTTGTCATCCTTTGGGTGAATTTTCAAGTGCTAAAATGGTGTCACATTGGCTAAAAGTTTGGGAAGCCCTGTTTTACAGCATATGTAACTGTAGCAGACCCTCCCAGTTTGGCCACCAGACATCACTGTCCCTAGTAAGAGACCATCCCACCTGGAAAGTATGGATTGGATGCGTGAAGACTATTTAGCCCAGCCATTTTAAAACATTGGGGTTCAGTTTGAGGAAAAAGTCAAAGAGTAAGGATGTCTATTTTTTACACTCTGGTGAGGCCTCCTAGCTTCACACCGAAGGAGTTTCTTTTAGAAGTGACACCTCATCATGCACTCCCTGCCAGAGGGTCCTTATCCTACTAATTTACAGAGAGATAGATTTTTAAGCCTGGTGAGATTCCTTTAGGGGCAAAAGGGATCTCACCAGGGGACCAAAGACGTGTGAGCCTACTCTAAACCCTAGGTGGGCAAGCACCAATGATGGATCATGCTGCAAGGGACAGTGAAGGCAGATGTATCCAGTTTAACCTTTAAAGTATTTTTTTGGACTTGAGCAGAGTGTGGAGGTTTTTGATGCCCCTTCCCTACTGGGATTTCAGAGCTGAGAACTAGCCTGATCCCATTGATTTTCCCCCAAGAAAAGTCCCTTATAAATAGAAATGAATAAAGGATGAAAGAACAACGAAGGAAGGAAGGACGGACAAGAGCAGGAGACCCCAATCTGATCTCCACACACCAAGGAACCAGGACGGCTTGGGTGTCCAAGGAGAAAATGACCAAAGACAGGATTTTTGCGGTAAAGTTGGGGACCCCTCCATTAGGATTCCCTCATAGCTGCTGGGTACGCTGCACACATTAAATATCACTATGGGGCTATCCAGATGCCTAAAAAGAAGGATACCTCCTACCTAGAACAACACATGCCAACATTCAGATATAACTCAATAATATGAATGGATGGATTTAATTTATGATTCTTAATCAGTAAATTTTATTTAACACCCAGACCTGGTCCTTTCTGAGTTAGTACAGCCTCTTGGGAAGCACAAATAGACAGTACACACACTGGGAGCTTTATAACATTGTCTGGGCCGCAAGCGAGAGCTTACTTCCATAAAAAGAATCCCATCCAGGGACTGAGAATCAAGTGTGGGATGGAACCAGGGCCTGAGAATCAAGCGTGGGATCATATTGGTAGTCTTGAATTGGATGGAACCAGGGACTGAGAATCAAGCATGGATTGGAATTGCTAGCCGGTGCAGCCCCAGAAGATACAAATTAGTTGTGTGGCCTGAATGGAGTTGCTATTCCTTAAAAAGGTGTTACATAATAGATAATCATCTTTGTCCAAAAGTTTGTAGTAAGAAGACATCCCAGAATTTGTAAAATTGATAGATATCTTTCTATTTCTTTTAGAACCTCATAGTCTTTATGATGTGGTGCACCTATCAGCAGTCTTCTTCTATGGACCTAAATATGTTTTTAGGTAGACTGCTTTCCTCAAAAACCACAAATTGCATAAATTATTTCACATTGTAATCCTTGAGCAGAAAATCCCTATTGTGATACCCAAGGTTCACATCTCAAAGTGTAGACCTTAAGACAGTAACTTTCAAACCAGCGTGAGGGTGCACATTTGCGCACATACGTCGGCTCGCATCCAGGGAAACAGCTATTTTATAACTTGGACACGAATATGCGTGTATGTACACATATGCACCGAATTTTAAGTAGGTGCGCGCATGGGTGCACAATCCCGCTTCTACCACGTACGTTGGGAGGTTTTAAAGGGGTGCATGCTGATGCCATTCCCAGTTTACCAGTTCACCCCCAGTTCACCTAATTAAGAGATAGGTCCTCCAAACCTCCCTAGTTTAATAGCCTTCATTCCCCCCAGTGGCAGTTAGCCTCGACCTTTAAAACCCTGCAGATCTTAAAGGTTTTCTTTATTTATAACTTACACCCCCTCCACAGCAGAAGTAAACTTCTGCAGCAGGGGGTCTTGGCAAGCATCCAGGAGCGAAAGTATTTAGTTGCACATCTCTGGTTCATGCCACAAAATGCTCAGACCATGCCCATGCCTCACCCCTTTTTGAAAACTTTTGAGATGCATGTGCTGCAGGAGATATAAGCATATCTGGATGACTTTTAAAATTCACTTGGCACGTGCAAGCCCAACTTCCTTTAATGCACAGGGCTCACCATTCCAAACTTTTCTGAGAGTTCCTGTGAGGAGAAGCTCAGCTTCAAAGCCCTTTGAATTGTCCTCTCCCAAAAGCTCTTTATAAGTCTCTTGTTCCACATCTTGTAAACAGCACTGATTGTCTCCTAACATAGAGAGCAGCAATAATTACGCTGGAGACTGGGTGGGTTCCAAATCAATTTTATTGATAGCTTAAAAAAAGTGAATTGATAGTTTTTAACAACTCACATTTGAAACTGTCCAATTACTCTTCACAAATGAAACAATAAATTTGTGACCATATTTTTTCCAACAACTTGTTCTCCAATTTCTTCAGCCAATTCCTTGAGTAATTTGACTCTTTCTCATACTTTTCCCATAATCCCCACTAATCTTCACTCTCTACTTTGTGGCATCTGATAGACACATTAACACAGCACTCTTCTCTGATGTTTATCCTTGAGTTCCTACAGAAATCTTACTCCATACCTCAACTTCTTCTTCCTGGAAACAGATATGAATCCATTTTTCCTTGCTGATACCTCTTTTTCTCCCCGTCATTTTAAAAAGAAAGATACCTCTCTTCAGACCAGCTGCAACTGAGCCCTGGGTTTTGGGGTACTCAGTAACATGCAAAAAGCAAAAAGCTTACAACTGCAACCTAACAAGAGCAGAAAGGGTGGGGAAAAATACATTCCTCCTCTGGCAACTAAAACAGTTACCGAAGACATGGACAAAATTACAGGGCAAAATAACTCTGTCTCCTTTCTTGTCCCAAGTCTATATGTAGAAAGGCCCCAGAGGCTTGACCCCAAAAATAATCAAAGTGGTACAGCACAGGATATGCTGTCCCTTAAAAGGTTAACATAAGATTTCAACTGAAAATCCAAACTGTAATCTGGAACTAAAATCCATATTCTAAGATGGTGGCAGGGGGTTTATAAAAGTTCTGAGAACACCATCTACTTCTCCCACATGGGGAAGCAACACCCAAACCTCTATGTCGCTACTCTTTCTGTACCTCTCCAGAATTTGTTTCAGTCCTTCTGATAACAAAACCAAAGGCTCCTTACAAAATTTTAGTATTTACCATTAATAAAGCTGGTATACATATGATAGTTTGAACTTCATTACCATCTTCTTGAACTCTAAGATTACATTTTTTTTTGCAAGGTATATAGTTTTCTGTAAATGACACTGACATTTTTACATTGCTTATATTTTGCTTGTATCAGCATAATTCTAGTTCCAGATGAATATCGTGCTGTACAGGCTGGCATAAAAAAACAAGACATCTTGTAATTGTTGCCTGGGATCCAGCATTCACTTAATACCATTACTCTATTTCTCTCCTACCTTGCACAGGAAGGCTAGTTTTCAAACAGCCCGAATAAGGAAATCAGCGAAAATGCATCTTAAGTTACATTAGTTTTCAAAGTGGACTTGTGTGCTTAGAAAATTATCTGAAATAACACACCTACACAAAACTAACACACCTACACAAAATTACACCAGCTCTTTGCAGGCAATTCACTTGTGCATATTAATTTATATGCACATTTTTTAAAATCAAAAGTATGCATGTAAATTTCAATTTTCAACTACCCCCAACTCTGTTCCTGGAATGTCTATCTTTTGTCTACATAAAAGTATGGGCAAAATCAGGTTATGCACATGCTTTTATGCAGAGAAACCTGTGGCAATTTTATAATAATCCATTTATGGCATAAACCTGTGTTTTATGCATGTAAACATTGTAAATAAGTGAAAAAATATTTGTATTCTATGTGCCTGGTTGAAAGAAATCCCAGCTCCTGCTATTACAGAGGAAGCAGGACTCACAGAAAAAAACACCCAACAACAAAAAAGGAAGGCACTGAGAAAGTTGCAGTTGTACCTTTTGATATCAGCCAGGTCTGCTGGGAAGGGAAAAAGGAAGTGACATCAGCACAGATCTCCAGTAATGTAAATCACTCTGAGAAACCCAGAACAAAAGTATTGAAGCCAGTGCCATCTTAGATATGAGCAAGCATTAAGCAATCTCTTCATATAATGTTTATTTCAAAATGAAATAAAAACGTTTTAGAAGATAAAGTGGATGGTGTTTCACTTGAAGCAGTTGGAGACAATACAAATCTATGGGAGGTCAAGGAACTGGCATCATTCAGCTGGCACCACAAGGTTCTGCATGTCAATAGTTCTGCTGTGACAGGCTAATTTGCATGGAATTTGCATGTTAGCTGCAAGAAAGCCTCGAGCTTAGTTTTTTTTTTTTTATAAAAAGGCTGTGGAAGAATCAAGGAGCTGTGAGTTGACTGAGTTTCATAAAAGTTTAGTACGGTGTTTAACAAAACGTTCTAACAGGATGATATTAATTGTCAGACTTCTGCCATCTTAAGGAGGTTATAAAGGAGTCCAGTAAAGAAGTGTTTAAGGATATATTAGCACTATGTGAGGAACTATTTTCTGTTTTGTGACCTCATCCAGGGCAGTAATCCTTCTTGTGGAAAGAAAGTCATGTGCAGATAGAGACTGGTCTTGTGCAGAGGCAGGGGCTTATAGCTTGAGTTCTGCCTTAGAATCAGGGAAAAAAGGAGAAAACCCTGTTTGAGACAAAAATAGTGGGAACAGAGAGACAAAATCTACCATTGTTAAAGCCTGAGCAAGCCAAAGAGTGAAGGAGATTGTGAAAGTAAGAATATCCGCTGTCAAGGTAAAGAAGAAATACAGATAAACTTTAAATATAATTAAATGAATAGGAATGCAGAATTTACCTGCTCTATTCAGGGGTAATTTACCAGTAAAAATGTAATTGGGAAAACTGTAAAGTCAAGGTTTCAACAGAAGGGAGAGAGAATGAAGTGCATGATTGTGGCATAGCTCTGAATCCAGTTGGTCCCAGAGTGAAAATTTTCTGCTAGAAGGGAAAAAGCTGATTTGAACCAGTGAGAAGTGACTTTACCCCATTTTGCCTTCTATATACTGAGATATAATTCTACTGAAGAAAAATCAATGTTTGGTGAACAGTCAAAAGACATTAAGTGGGACAATTAAACTGTTTTTTTTTGTTTACCAATCCAGGCAAAACGTCAGACTTTTAAAGGAGATTCCAAATTCAGACAAATTCCTCTCTGCACAAGGAAGGAGTGGGACATTTTGGAAGAGTGACTGGAAAAATAATTAAAATATTTTCTATTCCCACAGGAAGAGAAAGGACCAGTAGTTAAGGACAATTGCTTATCCTTTTATTTTATTAGTTAGAATTTCAGTACATGGTAGGTTCCTGTTGCACACATAATAGGGCCATATTGTTAGATTGCCAGAAGATATATAGTGAGAGGCAGATAGTTTCTCTTTTTGATCTTCTTAAAGTCAAGCAAATAGGTGGTTCCTGTAAGACAACCAAAGAGAAGAGGACCAGAGCCACAAAACCAGGAGTGATTTTCTCTCAATTAGTGCCACAGGCACCTATTTGGAGCATCAGAGACAATGCACCCTGCATCCTACAGCTAAGTTTGCACTCTCACAACAGTCTAGGTCTGCCCAGACACTAGTGACATTCATTAAAACTCAAAAGAAATACATAAGAGAAAATGTTCAAAGGCACTGCAAGCTAGAGAGCAGTCCAAAGCATCAAGTTCACAGAATGCATTGGTATTAAGTAAAATATAGTATAAAGGACAAGAGTGGACAATATTATAACCTGCCTGAATAACTGTTTTGAATGCATCTTGCTTCTTTTGAGAGAGACTTAGAAGAAAATGCTAATTACCATAGTGACTTAATTCGTAAAGATTGTTCTGATAACTATTCTGATATCTTGATTTCAAAAGATTTAAAGTGAATTGCATCTACTGTTGGTACACAATAGCTGTTGAACAAGCTGTTAACATCATTGCCAGCTTGTAAAATTTTTTAATTTGCATTTCATAATTGTTACCACAATAAAGCTTTTGTTAATTTTAAACAATTCTTTCCTACATAATAATCTTTCTTACTTCCTGCTTCCCCTCCCAACCTCCAGGAGCTCCACTGGCTGGTGGGATTTCCCATTTCTTTTAAAATACCCACTCATGTTATGATACACTGCAAATCATATTCAGACTGTACTATGAAGAACATTATTTGAGCTGCCTATATTCATTAGTCTACATAGGACATACCAGCTTACCAGCTGTAGTGTCATGGTATGATTAAGAGAACATAGCAGCTATATCAACAATCCCCCAGACAATGCAATATTAGTGAAACATTGTATGGAGACCACATCACTCATTTTCAGAGCTTAAGTGGACTATTCTACAAGTGATACACCTGGCACCAACGGAAAGAGATGCATCAGCAATTTTAAATCATTGTAATGTTTCATTTTTAATTTCAACACAGTTGTTTCACATGGCTTAAACAAAGCTATAGATTGGTACACACTATAACAAGATCTGTTTTATGTGTGATTTTACTATATGATCATCACGGTTTAAACACTGATTGATAAGCACCCCATATTGTTGTCCACATTCACAGAGCACTTAGTCACACTGAGACACTGATGTATGTTTGAAGCAAATGCTCTGAGTAAAATCCTTCTTATTAATCCCCTTTTCAAGTCTACAGTATATAACAATGTCTATATAATAATAGATATATTGTCTGAAATATAAGAAAATCTCAGCACCTGATGCAATTTCACAATATTAAATGAGGGTTGTCTCAATTTCAGTTTTGCATTGTATTATAACTGTCTATCCCAATTGCTTCCAGTGTCGCCTATATAAGATTCAGCTTTTTTTTATGCCCATGATGCAGATGACAACACATTGGAACAGTATCAGGCATTCAACTGAAGATATTCAAGTGTTTTCATCTATGAGATAAGTGTTTTTATCTGCATTAAAAATGGTATAAAAATACATACATGTATGACCTATGATTATACCACAAGACACATTCAAACAAGACTTTAGTTACTCCATCAATTAATGTATTCAGCTTCTCAGGTTATATGGTGGCCATAATCTGTGTTAAAAGAAATATATGTGTTAAGAAATATATGAAAGTCACATGTCTCTATAATTTTCTATGGTGTATTTACAGTTGGATTTACAGTATTATTTACCTTTGGGGTTTATTCATTGTTGTTAGTTCACTCCCAGGAAAAAGAAATTGCTTTCTGAATACCATCTTGCTAATCAATGCTTATGGACTTTTCTTCCTGGAACTTCTCCAAACCCCTTTCACATTTAACCATGATAGATGCCTTGACCTCTAGCAACATATCCCAAAGCTTGACTGTGTGCTAGCGAAAAAAAAAAAATACTTTCTACAATTTGTTTTAAATCTTCTACCAATTAGTTTCATGGAATGTCCTCTAATCTTAGTATTAGTTGATGTGGTAACTAACCATTCCTTATTAGGGATATGCATCTAAAAAAGGATGTATTTTTTTGTTAATTCATTTTTCAGTTTAATGTTTAATTAGTAAATAACCTCCTTCCTCCCAAAAAAAACCAAAACAAAATGGGGCCTCTCTGTGGCCCCTGCCACTCCCTCAGGTTCTGGTACCTCCCTGGGCTCCTTTACTGTCGCCTATCCCTGCCAGTAACCTGGACAGGGGCCTTTCTGGGATGGGACGGGCTATGTCAAGACCAACAGGGACTTCTCCAGACCCCTTGCCCCCCCCCCCCCCCCCCCCCCCAAAAATAAGCTAGTGTCAGTACTCCCACTTACCCTTTCTGTTGGGGTCTTCTTCCTAGAAAGGGGAAGGCACAATCCGCTCCTACCCCACTGGCTTCCTCTTTAAAAATGGTGCCAGCTAGCTCAGAGATCAGCACCAAGTCTGAAGTCCACAACTTGGCACCAGTCTCAGGGCCGGCCAGTGCCATTTTGTAGCATAGCTCCTGGGTATTGGCAGGGGCTGGGGAAGGGAGGAAGTACAGAAGCAAAGGAGGCCCCGGATCTGAGGAAGGGGCAGAAGTCCTGCAGGGTCCAGGGTGGCCTCTTTTTTTTTTTTTTTTTTACATGTTTTGAAAGAAACAAAAAAATATCTGAAAATGTTCATATATTTTCAGGTAAGTCTATTTTTGGTTCGATCCATTTGGAATGAACCAAAAATAGACTTTTGGGCTGTGAAAAACATACTCATTTAAAATGAATGTACATCCTTATTCTGTAGTAACCTGTTCCACACTGCACATTATTTTAGAAACCTGCTCTATCCTCTTTATCATTTTAGTTGCTTTTTTTCTGTACCTTTTCTAGTTCCGCTATATCTTTTATAAGCTAGGGCAACTAGAACTAACATGCAGTACCCAAAGTGCATACATCTATACAGAAGCATTATGATATTCTCAGTTTTATTCTCTATTCCTTTCCAAATAATTCCTAACATTCTTTTTGCTTGTTTAACTGCCACTCCGAGCTGAGGAGTTCAATGTATTGAACATAATGAAACTAAGATCCTTTCCCTAGGTGGTGAATTCTAGTATGTAACCCAATATTGTGTATCTGTTGTTGGACTTGTTTGGCCCTATGTGCATAAATTTCATCTGCTGTTTAGATGCCCAGTTCCCTAGTCTGGTAAGGTCCTTCTGAGGTTCCTCACAATCTGCTTTGTTTTTCATCTACTTTGAATATTTTTGTGTCTCCTGCAAATTTGATCACCTCACTGATTGCACCTTTTTTCAGATCATTAATGAATAAGCTAAACAGCAGTGATCCCACTAGAGATCCATGAATCACTCCAATATTAACATCTTTCCATTGGGAAAATTGGCCATTTAATCCCATTCTTTGTTTCCTATCTTTTAACCAGTTACCAATCCACAGTAAGGCATTGCCTCCTATATCATGACCTTTTAGTTTCCTGGAGTCTCTCATGAAAGATTTGAGAAATGCCTTTTGAAGTTATAAATACACTATGAGGTTGATTTTAAATGCGTTGCTTGCACATAAATGGCCACATAGGTGCAAATGTGGGCCACATGCAAGCAACACAGATTTTAAAAAAGCAAATATTATGCACATATGAGAAATAAGGGGGCAGAAAAGGGGCGGGATATAGCTGTGGCATGGGTGTTCTGGGGCAGGACCAACACTTATGTGACTAACTCCGTTTTTTTAAAACCAAAAGCCACAGTGCCACGTAGGCTAGATATCTGTGCAACTTTACTGCTGCTCTTGATGAGGAGCAAGTCTATAGATCTCAAGTTTTAGGGCTTATAGAACAGGTGAAGGGTCCAGATCAACTGGGAGTTGAGCAGCATGAAGAAACAGAGGGGGTCTAAAAGACCTCGATAATAACTGGACAAACTGGTATACTAATTGGAAAACTGGGAGTGTGCCTTGTGTGAGCATTTTTTAAAATTCACTTACATATGCGCATTAAAGCTGACAAAATCCTATGGAAGACATGCATTAGCTTTGCTTGAGTAACCTCTTAAAGTTAGGAGCATTTTAAAACATATGGGGTAGATTTTAAAACATGTGTGTGGTTCCCGGCGTGTGCACATGGACATGCCGATTTTATAACATACGTGCGTTGCTGTGTGCATGTTATAAAATACGATACCCACACACACATGCGTGGCCGATTTTAATATCGGCGCACGCATGTGTGGGCAGATCACGACTCATGCTCGTGGGGGAATTTTTAAATTACGGGCAGCGACACGATCGGGCCTTTGTCCACTTCCCTCACAATCTGCTCCAATTAAGGAGCGGACTGGTAGGGAACTTCCCTAACCCCCTAACTACCCTTCCTCTCTTTTCCCCTCTCTACCCTGACCCCTAAACCCCACCTAACTACTCTATTTTTTTTAATTTTAAAACTTACCTGCTCCTTTGAGTTGAAGTAAGCTGCATTTGCCAGCCAGCTGCTGGCATTGCCTTTCCCAGAACAGGGCCTAAGGACCACTGTGCTGGTTGTCCCACACCTCGCCCACAACCCGTTCCCAGTCTGCCCCTTTCAAGGAGCCCAACACTTTGACACATATTGGGAGATATGCAAGTGGCTGGGCTGTTTTTAAAATGTGCTTGGCGCGCACATGGCCCAGCCATGCGCATATCCCTCAGTTTTTACGCACACCGGGCTTTGAAAATTTGGGCCTATGTGCACAAATGTGTGCTCGATTTCAGAGTCCACCATTTCTTCGCTCACTCGCAGATACACGTGTGTATGGGTACACGCGTATTCGTTTTAAAATTACCAATTAAGACAATCTACGGTGTACATACTTGTTCAGACCTTCAAAGAATTCTGATAGTTTAGTGAGGTAAGAATTTCCTCTAATAAATCCATGTTGGCTCTTCCTCACTCTGCCATGTTTATCCATATGTTTAGTCATTTTGCTTTTAACAATAGCTTCCACCATTATATTATGCACCAATGTCAGGAACACTGGTCTGTAGTTACTTGGTCACCCCTGGAGCCTTTTTTGAAAACTGGCATGCCCTTGGCTTCCCTCTCATCCTCAGGTACAGAGGTAGACTGGAATGATAAGTTACAGATTACTAGTAGTAGATCTGCAGTTTTGTATTTGAGTTCCTTTAGAACCCTAGGTTGAATACCATCAGGTCTCAATGATTTGCTATTTCATTTGTCAATGCGCTCTAGCACCTGATCAGTATTCAGATTGATTTGTTTCAGTTCCTCTGAATCATCACCCACAAAGAATTTTTTGGGTACGGATATGTCCCTGACATCTTCAATGGTAAAGACTGAAGCAGAGAATTCATTTAGTTTATTTTGCTAAGGCCTTATTCTCCCTCAGTGTCCCTTTTACTACCAGGTCCTCTACTGCCCCAACTGATTCTCTTGCAGGTTTCCTATTTTTATTTTTAATTAACATGTTTATTGAAATGAATCATTCCAATGAAATCAAGGCAATGTGTATATTTTGCAAGTTAAAATACAACAAAGGAAAAAAAGGGCACTGACATAGAAACAAGAAGATAAACAAACCAAGTCCCTATTATAACAAGGGAGACAACAAAAAGGAAATGATTAATAATGATAGCATTTCAAATGGTAAATGAAACAATACAATCATCTAAAATACTTAACAGTCCATCACCCAAAACTCTTGGTGGTGGTAGCAAGGGCCTTCACCTTTATCAAAAAGGAAAGTTTCCAAAAATGTAGGATCTAAAAACACAAATTTATTTTGAAAAGAAATCAAGTACTTTTTAGTTTCCATGTGACTAGTGTCCTCATTTTATCATAGTCACTCTTTTTAACATCATGTTATTGCTGTAGTTTTATCTATTATTCTCCCTCCAGTGGTTATCTTAAATTTGACCGTATTACCATCTCTATTACCAAGCAGATCTACCACCATTATCCTTTGTAAAAGAAGTGTTTCCTCTGCCAGATATCAAATAATACATTACCTAGCATATTCTGCAAATCCTATGCAGATAAAACTGGTAAGCATGTATGATATTTATTAAACTATACAGTACAGTATTAAAATTTGGAAGGCATAGTTTAATGAATACCATACAAATTGTGGCAAGGAGAACAAACACACTAAATGAAGCAAGAGAGCAGGTGTGTTGCAAAACAAACTTGCATATGGACCATAAACCTAAAAAGGAGGCCAATAAAATTTGCTAATCAATCCCCAAAATTTTGAAGTCAGCATTGCCTCCTTTTTATTGTATTCACTTACATTCAGGCCGATATAGTACAGTGCGCTCCGATGGAGCGCACTGTACTGTATCGGCCGGCTAACAGTGTATCGGCAGGCTAACAGTGCGCTCCGATGGAGCGCACTGTTAGCCTGCTATTGGACGCACGTTTTCCCTTACCCCTTATTCAGTAAGGGGAGGAAAACGCGCGTCCAACCCGCGGCACCTAATAGCGCCCTCAACATGCAAATGCATGTTGATGGCCCTATTAGGTATGCGCGCGGGATACAGAAAGTAAAATGTGCAGCCAAGCCGCACATTTTACTTTCAGAAATTAGCGCCGACCCAAAGGTCGGCGCTAATTTCTTCCGGCACTGGGAAAGTGCACAGAAAAGCAGTAAAAACTGCTTTTCTGTGCACCCTCCGACTTAATGGCGATATTAAGTCGGAGGTCCCGAAGAGTAAAAAAAGTAAAAAAAAAAAAAATTTGAATTCGGCCCGCGGCTGTCAGGCCGAAAACCGGACGCTCAATTTTACCGGCGTCCGGTTTCTGAGCCCGTGGCTGACAGTGGGCTCGAGAACCGACGCCGGCAAAATTGAGCGTCGGCTGTCAAACCTGCTGACAGCCCCCGCTCCTGTCAAAAAGGAGGCGCTATGGACGCACTAGTGTCCCTAGCGCCTCCTTTTCCCTGTTTCTACCGCGCCACCTAATTTGAATACTGTATTGCGCACTCCGGCAAGGGGCCGTTGCGCGCGTCGGGAGAACAGGCATTTGTTCGTCCGCTCTCCTGCGGACTTTACTGAATCGGCCTGATTGTTAGGTTTATGGTCCATTTGCATGTTTCTTTTGTAACACACCTACTCTCTTGCTTCATTTAGTGTGTTTGTTCGTCTTGCCACAATTTGTGTGGTATTCATTAAATTATGCCTTCCAAATTTTAATACTGTATTCAAAGTTTAACATTTTCTTGACTAAGCCTAGTATCAGCTGTTTATCCTTCTGCTAGTTTAATTACTATTCCAAAAATAACTTCTCTTTAACCTCACACCTGGAATATAATGAATATTACTGCTAAATTCCCTACAAAAACGAGGAGGCACATATTCAGCATCAAAGGGAAGTACCATAATACAGAGATGGGTGCCAGGAACTGTTTTGTATTACAGCAAATGTAGGATGTGGAAATATTTCCATTCTCAACAGAGAAGTTTATGTTTGCACCCAAACTATAAACAATTGGAAAGGATAGAGGTTAGAAATAGAATTCAGACTGGAGTAACTGTACTAGGGGAGGAAATTCTGTGCTACTAATTAGGAAGATATAGGTCTTTTTTTCCATAGACACCAAATAGGAAAGAACCCTTAACGAATCATATCCATGGTGTCAATAAAAATGAATCCCTTCTGTATCATCTTATATACAGCACTGCTCGTGCCTCCCTGCAAAGTATGATAAGTGTCTTACCTTGACTGTAGGCATGTCAGAAGATTATTTTTTAATGGAAGCAGTGCATTTCAGAATAGATGTAGGCTAAAGAATAGCTTTTCAAAAAAAAAATATTTTGCAGCCCACCCTGATGAACAAATAAACAGTGACAGTTTATTCTTGGTGGGGAAATTATTCCTAAATGGTAATGACTTTAGAAAAGACGATTTTCCTTTGCTAGAAATTGTTTAACTTTGGGAACTGCCAATAACCTTGACTGATTCATGATTTAGATTTGGTGGCGACATCTAATGAATGTTAATTCATGTCTCTTTTGTTCTGACAAGCAAGTCAGTTGCATATTGCACTATAAGAGCATGTGACGTATAGGATATGCTGTAATATCATAAATGAAAGAAATCCTGGATTAACTGATGGAATGAACATGCAGAGCTTGGAATAAATTATCTTGGTTTTGGGCTAAAATCACTCTTACAGTAACACAAAAGCTGTTCATTTTTTCAGATGTACTACACTATTGTTTTGTTTTTTTTTAATTATGCATTTTAAAATACAATCAAGATATTGCACAATCTTGAAAGAGGAAAACAAGGAATTGACTACAGCAAATAAAACAGAAAAAGTAATAAAGAACACCCCCCTCATATTTCAATTTCCATTTCCAAGTTCTCAAATAGGCAGGGGATACAGTACCACAACCCAGAAGAAAAGAAAACAAAGAAAAAAATACATAACCAGCAATGTTCCCTATGGTGCTATTTATAACAGAACACAATGTGAACTTTACTAAGGTGCAACAACAGGAGATGAAACAGACATTCCTAATTGTACAGACTTATTAAGGCATCCAATTGATTAGGTAAAAAAAATAAAAGGGTCATCCTTATATTTAATACAATATTTGCACAGAAATTTGAGAAGAGACAAAGCTCCCATTTTCTGGATGTTCCATCTCATCAGTAAGAATTGTTTATGCTTCTTCTAAGTCTGCCTAGCCACATCAGGAAACATTTTTACTTTAAAGTTAGAGATGTGAATCGGAACCGGAATCGGTTCAGTTCCGGTTCCGATTTAAATCGTGCATTTTTTTTCGTCTGGTCCAATCGTTTTTGTTTTTTATCGGCTGCGCCCGATCCGATAAACAAAAAACCCACCCCGACCCTTTAAAACCGCTCCCTTAGCCTCCACCACCCTCCCGACCCCCCCCCAAAAAAAAAACATTTTAAAATTACCTGGTGGTCCAGTGGGCCCCGGGAGCGATCTCCCGCTCTCGGGCCATCGGCTGCCACTAATAAAAATGGCACCGATGGCCCTTTGCCCTTACCATGTGACAGGGGAACCATGCCATTGGCCGGCCCCTGTCACATGGTAGGAGCACTGGACGGCCGGCACCATCTTTAAAATTGGCGCGGGCCATCCAGTGCTCCTACCATGTGACGGGCCAGCCAATGGCACGGTTTCCTGTCACATGGTAAGGGCAAAGGGCCATCGGCGCCATTTTTATTAGTGGCAGCCAACGGCCTGAGAGTGGGAGATCGCTCTCGGGGCCCACTGGACCACCAGGTAATTTTAAAACGTTTTTGGGGGGGTCGGGAGGGTGGTGGAGGCTAAGGGAGCGGTTTTAAAGGGTCGGGGTGGGTTTTTTGTTTATTGGCCGACAGCCCGAGCGCGAGAGAACGCTCCCGGGACCCCCGCTGGAACACCAGGTAATTTTAAAATGTTTTTTTTGGGGGGGGGGGGTCGGGAGGGTGGTGGAGGCTAAGAGAGAGGTTTTAAAGGGTCGGGGTGGGTTTTTAGGTTGTATCCTAACTCCCGTTAGTGTGCACTAACCCGATTAACGATTTTTTCACGATAAATCGGTGGAATTTCTATTGTATCGCACTCTTTAATGATTAATGACGATTTTAAAAATATCGGATGATATTTTAAATCGTCAAAAAATGATTCACATCCCTATTTAAAATGCAGAAAGAACGATGTCTGAAAAATAGTCTCAAGAGCCAGTCTCTGTCTGGTTCCAAAGCCAATGACACTATCAGTTTTGCTGGCTTAGCCAACACAAAATCAGACATTTCCAAAATTGCAGCGAAATCAAGATTATTCTCAACTGCCGAATTAGGAGACAGATCTGCTAATCCTGGTTGAGAGCCCTCTTCTTTCTTCTTGAAAGGAAGCACATAATACCTTTTTTAAACTGGTGGAACCACTTGCTCAGGTACCTTCAAATCCTCCTTTAAATAACTTTTATACATCTCTTTAGGAGAAACTAGAGGTAATTTTGGTGTAATGATTGTGAGCCCTTGTGCTGTGGCATTGCTGATGCAGCCTAGTAGGCAGTCCCTACTAGGCCCATGTTGACAGCTGGTCAGGGACAAGTGGGAGCTTCGCTTATACCAACCCTGTTCCCTGCAGGTTGATCCCTTGGGTTCCAGGGCCTCCAGAGCTTAGGAAGGTCCTAAGGGTGCGAAGAGAGAGAGAGTCTGGAGATGGGCTAAGGTCAGGACTGGCAGCAATCAGAGAGGTACCAGATTCAGGCCGAGGTCTGGACAGGCAGCAGGCAGAGCGTTGTCAGGGTCTGTAGTGAAGGTCAGATCCAGGCGAGCAGGCAGAAGAATATGGAACAAGAACGAAGAAGGCTGGACAAGGCAAGGTTGGACAAAGCAAGCCAGAAGGCAGGATGAGGCAAGACTGGATGAGACAAGGCTGGAAGGCAGGATAAAACAAGCAACATGTACTGTGTTAGGCAGGAAGACCTTTTGCCTAGGCGAGTTGTTTGTGGTGTGGCTGGGTTTAAATACCCAGTCACCTAATGTCATTAGGGACTGCTGGTACTGTTGAGTAGCCCATAAAAGCTGGTGCATGTTGTGTGTGCCTCGGGAATGGCACATTATGGTGATAGGAGGCATGATAGCGGCATCCATGCTGTCAGGAGGAGTCAGAGGCTTCTGGTGGCAGTCAGGATGATAGTGCCAGTCCCGGAGGTCACCCTGCAGCCAGCCAAACATAATAGTACCCCCCCTTCTAAGCCCCATCCCCAGGCATCTACATCTTGGCTTCTGGGGAAAGCATTGATGGAAGTCTTTTACCAGTCTGGGTGCTTGAAGGTTGGAAGCAGGTTCACATGAGTTCTCCTCTGGGCTGAAGCTCTTCCAGGAGATGAGGTACTCTATTTTTTTGGACCCTCCTGGAGTTCAAAATTCCTTGAACTTTATAAATGGTGTCTTCCTCGGAACTGACTTCAGTGGGTTTAAGTGGGGCCTTGAGAGCCAGTACAAGACTGCTGGCTTCAGGAGGGAGATGTGAAATACGTTGTGTATTTTAAGCCTGGAAGAGAGTCTTAGCTAGTAGGCCACTAGCCCTACCTGATGAAGAATGGGGAATGGTCTCCCTAATCTAGGTGCAAATTTAAATGATGGCGTCTTGAGGTGTAGGTTCTGAGTACTGAGACATACCAGTTCCCTTGGCTAGAATTATGATGTTTTTTGTCTGCTTGTTTCTTAAAAGATTAGCAACCTCAGTGAGCAGTTGATGAATTTTCTGCCATAGCTATTTAAAATCCTGACCCATAACATTGGCTTCTGGACAGGAGATTGAAAGTGGGACAGGTAGTAGTACGCTGGAATGATGGTCAAAAACTATTTGAAAAGATGAAGATCAACATGAACTTCCCACATGGTTATTGTGGCAGAATACTGCCCATGTGAGAAGATAAACCCAGTTGTATTGTGCTAATTAACGTAAGCTCTTAGAAATTCTTTGCAAGTCTGATTGATTTTTCGGTTTGCTCGTTGCTTTGTGGGTGGTAAGCCAAAGTGAAGTCCAATGCAATATAAAATTTTTGCAAAGACTCTTTATGAAGTGGACTGTAAATTTTACTCCTTAGTCCAAGAGGATTTGAGATGGGAGCCTGTGTAACCAAAAGATGAGTTGAATAAAAAGGCAAGACAGCGCAAGTGTGGAAGGAAGCCCAGAGAGTGGTGTGAAGTAAGCCATCTTGGACAATGATCCACCACTACCCAGATAGTAGAGTAGATGTCAGAGAGGGAACGTCAGTGACAAAATCAGTGGCCAGGTGGGTCCAGGATTCATTGGGGGCTGGCAATGGCTATAACAACCACCTAAGGTGAGCATGATAGCTTTTGTTCATTGCACAGGTAGGACAGAATTCTACATAAATCATTATGTCAAGTTTTACTTGGGGCCACCAGAAGGTTTCTGGTAATTCAAGGGTACTCTGGCCGATGGGAGTCATGGGCCCATTTGAGGAATCTTTCTGTAAGCCACCTGGGAACTATCATCTTCCTGGGTGGGACCAGCATGGCAATGGTGACCACAATCCTTGACAGGTCTATAATATGTCATACAGGCTCTGAAGAATCTTCAGTATCAAAAGACTGTGAGAGTGCATCAATCCATTGGTTTTTTTCTGGAGTGTGGTACCATAATTCAAAGTCAAAGCAATTGAAGAATAGTGACCACTAGGCTTGATGGAGGTTTAACTACTGTGCCTGTGGCAGATATTCCAGATTTTTGTGATTTATATAGATTGTGATCCGGTGCCTGGCTCCTTCTAAAAGATGTTGCCACTCCTCCAATGCAAGCTTTACTGATAAAAATTCACAGTTTACAATTGTATAGCTCTTCTTTGAAGATTTGAACTTTTTAGAGAAGTAAAAGCAGGGTATGAGAGACCCCTGGTCATTGTGTTGCACGAGGACAGCCCTTACCCCAATGGCAGAGGAATCTATCTCCAAAATGAATGGTATGGATAAATCCAGATGGTGGAATCAGGGATCTTGAAGAAACTCCTGTTTAAGGCAGTAAAAGGCCTGAATAGCCTTCTTAGTCTAGTGCTTGATATCAGCATGCTTTTTAGTAAGGGTGGTTAGAGGAGCCACCAAGGAGGAGTGTCTATGCACGAACTGCCGATAATTCGAAAAGCTCAAGAAATGCTGCAAAGCTTTGAGTTTGACAAGTTGAGGCCAGTCTACAATGACTTTTAATTGCTCAGGGTCCATGGGCAACTTTTGTTGAGAGATGATATAGCCCAGGAATGGCAGCTCTTCCTTTTCAAATGTACATTTTTCAAGTTTGGCATAAAAGTGGTGCTCCCAGAGTTTTTGAAGGACTTGCTTCATATGTTCATGGTTTGTGCCAGCGATTATGAAAAAATGAAAATGTCATCTAGATACACGACTACGTGGGAGTAAAGGAGATCTAGGAGGGGCATTGCAAAGGCCGAATGACATAACCAAGTATTCATAATGCCCATCCCTGGTGTTAAAGGCCATTTTCCGTTCGTTGTCCTCTTTGATGCGAATCAGGATGTACACTCCTCAGAAATCAAGTTTCATGAAGATCTGTGCTTCTTTTGTGCGACCAAAGAGCTTGGTGTAGAGAAGTAGAGGATATCAAATTTTTTGAATCATTTTGGGGCAAAATGATACATCTTTTTTGCCAACAAAAAAGAAACCTGCTCCAGCAGGGGATGAACATGGATGAACAAATCCTTGTTCCAGATTTTCTTGGATACATTTAGATATAGCCTCTGATTCAGGGTCAGATAGGGGGTATCTTGACACAATTAGAAGGGAAGAGAGCTGCTTGTAGCTCAAACTGTATTCTGCATTGATTAATAAAACTCCTGCATCTCTTAGGGTCGCCATCATACTTGGGTGGTAGAGATAGATGTAACAAGGGTATTGTGGAGTGAGGAGGAATGGCCAAAATGGATGCACAAGAGGATTCCTGACAGGCTGCCAAGCCTTGGAGTATATTCACCATGGCATTCAGCTGGTCTTGTTTCTGTTTCACCTAAAGTGCCAATCCGGAGATGGCCTGAGTTGGGGATGAGTCTGCCAAGCTCATGGCTTCAGCAAACTGTGATGATTGCTAGTCCTTGCGCTGTGGCGTGGTTGATGCAGCCTAGTAGGCAGATCTACTAGGCCCATGCTGACAGCTGGCAAACATGCCCTGATCAGGGAGAAGCGGGAGCTTCACCTATATCAGTCCCGTTCCCTGCAGGTTGAGCTCTTGGATTCCAGGGGCCAGCAGGATTTAGGAGGGTCTTGAAGGTGGTCAGAGAGAGGGTCCAGAGATAGGCTAAGATCAAGGCTGGCAGCAATCAGAGAGGTTCTGGATTTGGACCAAAGTCTAGGGTGGCAGCTGGCAGAGCGTAGTCAGAATCCATAGTGAAGATCAGGTTCAGGTGGCAGGCAAGAGAATAGTCAAGGTCCATAGCAGAGTTCAAGTTCAGGTGAGCAGGCAGAAGGACTGGAAGCATTTGAAGCAAGGATGAAGAAGGCTGGACAAGGCAAGACTGGACAAGGCAAGACTGGAAGGCAGGATGAGACTAACAACACACACTGCGCTAGGCAGAAAGACCTGTTACTGAGGTGAGTTGTTGTTGATGTGGCTGGGGTTAAATACCCAGCTGCATGATGTCATCAGGGGGCATAGTGCTTGGCTTTCCCGCTGCGGATTCCATAAAGGCCATCGTGTAGCACGCATGCGCACCGAGGGGATAGCACAGCATGGAGACAGGAGGCATGATAATGGTATCCATGCCATGAAGAGGAGTCAGAGGCATCTGGCAGCGGTCATGGTGAGTGCGGCCAGTCGCAGATCCATCCCGCTGCCAGCCAAACAAAACATTTGGAAAATGTATAAAATGTAGATTTTTCCCTCTAATCATATTTTTCAAATTATCCATTTTATCCATTAAAGTGATAATGTCCTTAAGAATATTCTCTTGGACTTGCTTAACATGATTCACCTCCCATCAAATATCAGATATCTTTTTTTCCATTGTTGAAGATTTAGATTCAAGTGACTGAATTCGCAATTCCAATTCAGCATTTTTCTCCTGAAGAGAGGTGATATGAGAAAGAATGACTGTTCCCAGCCCCTTTATGGCATCCCAAATTGATTCTAATGTAAATTGTGCCGGTCTCACCTAATTGAGTTTCCCTTGAGAACTTTGCAGAGAGAATGACATCAAGGTGCTAACAGAAGAAAAAGTTGTCAATTCCTCACCTGCTGATGCAGCCCGAGCTCGTGAACCACCAAGGTATTTTGTGTTCACCTGGTTGGAGGTAGTTGCAGCTGCACTATCCAATGTACTCCCTGTCCTTTAAGCAATCGCCCCACCATCCCCAGTCAGTGACTCAACCAGCTGCAAGGAGGACATGTACACGGCTGCAGGAAATTACATTCTGGCCGGATGTGGAGAGACCCTGCGATAGGCCACACCCACTCCAAACTCCGCTGAGGCCTAGGATGCTGCCAGGAACCATTGTGCGCCGGACCTGTCATGCCATGCCTTCCCTTAGGCGCACGTGTGAATACTTTGGCAGGAAAGTCAGGCTGGCGCTCCTTTGGTGATGCCAGCATGGCAGGGTATTTAAACCCCTGCTGTGCTCCTGCGCTCCAGTGCTTCAGCAATGTGTCCTCCTGCCTTGTGAGCAGTATGAGTTGCTTCATCATGTTCCTGCATCCTCACCTCATCCAGCTTTGCTTTGCCCAGCCTGTCTTGTACTGACTAGCCTTGCCCAGCCAGTCTTGTCCAGTTTCTTCTCATGTATCCTTATCCACCTCTTGTCTGATTTCCTGGTACTGATTTCATGCATTGGACCTGACCAGATTGCCAACTGCCTGGACCTAAACTTTTGCCTTGGATCTGAGCACACTTGCCTGCCACCTGGACTTGACCTCTTGTATTGGACCTGACTATGCTTGTCTGCTGCCTGTCCCGACCTTTGGCCTGTCTGCAGTATCTTCAGTCTGCTGTCTGTCCTGACCCCAGCGTGTCCTCGGACTCTTGCTCTCTCTATCGTCTTAGGGTCCCACCTAAATCTTGCCAGTCGCCAAAACCCAAGGGCTCAACCTGCCAGGGAGGCAGCTAGTCTAGGTGAAGTTCCAGACTGTTCTGCCTCAGGATGTTTTCTCCAATTGTCAGTTTAAGCCTCATAGGCTCGCCTATGAGGCAGCATCAACTAAGACAGCAACAAGGGCTCACTTCCATGATACTCATCACACTGGATCTCTAGGCAGGGTTCTGATAGCTGGACTGAGAGATGTTTCAGAGCCTAGGAGAGAAGGGAACTCCTCTTTCTTTCCATCATTCTTCAATGGCTGAGACACCAGCCTGGAGCAGCAGGCTACGAACCAGGGAAACCTGAGTTCAAATCCCACTGCCACTCTTTGTGACTCTGGGCAAGTCACTTTACCCTCCATTGCCTCAGGTACAAACTTAGGCCTGGATTTATCAAAATGCACTAAATATTGCATGTGATAGGAAAAGGGATGAGTTTTATGGAGAGAGAGAGAGAGAGAGAGAGAGACTCACGCTAGATAGGTATTTATATCTCTATGGGATGCCTACCAAGTAACTCGAGGTGAGGTTTAGGTATTAGTGTAGGGGTTAAGGGTCACTTTGACATTCAAAGTGAGACGTACGAACAGAACAGTGCTCTCTTGTGAAGATTTGATGACCTTCGGAGTGAGGAAACTCATCCAAAGATGAGATTTGTGCAATGTTCTCTCAACCTAGCTTGATGGACTCTCTCTCACATAGCTTTATGAAAAAGGTGTAGTTAAAGCCATGCAATACAGCTTCGCAAAACTGTGAACCCAGCCCACTTGGCGAAAATTCCTGCCCCGATATCCTCCCCTTTTTCTCATTTGCATCGCACCAAACGTTATGGTGCTTTCGCATGCGTTAATGGAGTTTTTTGCATGCGGAAATGCCTTAATGCATGCGAAAACGCCATATAGCACTTTGATAAATGACCCCCTTAGATTGTAAGCCCTCTGGGGATAGGGAAATACCTACAGTACCTGAATGTAATCTGTTTTGAAGTTCTGAAAAGCAGAATATAAATAAATAAATAAAACTAGACACACCACAGATAATGTGAGCATCCATTGGTCCCAAAGGCGGAGGGTCTAGTGAGACCACAGGGAAGATCTTCTGCTTCCCCTTCTGTTTTTGGCCCATCAGGAAATCCAGAAGCAGGAAAATCTTTAATGAGAAGAGGAACAGCTGACACCACACACCACTGGTCATCCATCTTGAGTCCCTCTAACTATACTATTGTGAAATCTTTCAACAGAAGATTTTTTTGGGAAAACCCAATATTTATGAATAGAATATTTGGAATCATAATATGCACTAAGCATTATATTTATGGGAGTGCCTATATGTATAATATAAAAATGCCTCTGAGATTGTTGACCTTCAACACAATGGCAACACTTCTCGAAGAGAAGTTCCTAATGCTAACACTATATTTAGTCAGGTGTTCTAATAAAGCAACTTTATGCTAAGAAGCCCTGTCTTCATGAAATATTTCCCAAAACTACATAAGGATGCAAGCTAATCAGAGATTTTGATATAAAATTATCCATCTAGAAAACATGGCATTTAAAACTAGAATGTTCACAATGGTTTGGAAGGAAAACAGTAGCAATATTGACTCTCACCCCAAAAGAGAGAAGCAAAAATTAACACTTCCCAGTCTCCCATCACCTTGTACCTCTGAACATTCTTATAGCTTGAAAATTCTGTTGTATAATTTTTCTGGCTGCTGCTTCTTTATAGTAGCATAATAGATGATGGTAGAAAAAGTCCATCCAGTCTTCCCAATTATTTCTGTTCATATTACAAGGAAATATACCAGCTGCCAACCATAAAGCAAGACCAGTTTTTGTCATCTTTCTCATTTTTGCTCTATCATCTTGGGCAGATGAACATACAAGATCCCCCACTAAGCTCATACTCAGTATTGCAATGCTTTTAATAATCCAGAAAGCTGCCAATACTAGAGTGGCTCTTGCCTGAACATTTGGCCCTCTAGGTCTTCTGTGTAGCCTGCCAGACATATTTGGCTATTTGAATGTTTACATTTGTGCTAAGGCTTTGAGTTATTTCTGAGCTTACAACCTGTAAGACACTCCCAGCAACTATTCCCGCTGACACTCCTTGTGACCTTGGGCATGTCACTTTACCCTCCGTTGCCTCAGGTACAAAATTAGATTGTAAGCCCTGTGGGGATAGGGAAATACCTATAGTACCTGAATGTAACCTGCTTTGATGTATACTTTGAAGTGCCAAAAAGTGGAATATTAAAAAAAATCTAGTTAATTCTATAATTTCTGTCTGCCAGACAGACCAGGCTGTGTGACCAATAAAGTTAGAAATGACAAGGTCCATATTCAAATGGCATTTAGATGGATAATGTAATACTCATACGAAAAATGAAAAAAAGGACTGATGTACCTCTATTGTCTGAAAATTAATCAAAGACCATTATTGTCATATTTTTGTATCATTTAAATGACCTCATACTTGGGCATCATCATAAATGCTCTCTAGCATGGCTTTTCTCTGCCAGTATTATAATCATAGGTCGTAAATGAAATTTTTATATCTTAGTGAATCCAAAATTCCATGTGCAGGATCAATTCTTCTTTTGAAATTATATGTGAACTTCAGAGCAACAGACACTATTCATTATTTTTGTTAAATGTTAAAGCTACTAGCTTGGTGTAGTCGGAGAAACACTTGTAAGCCCAGCGTATTTAGAGGCTGCAATGAGACTGCCCGACATGGTCCGTGTTTCGCGTACACCTCCTTCATGGGGCTGAAATAATCTGTGAAATTATTTATAAAATATTACAAGAGAAATTTTTACAGTTTAACAAGACGCAATAAAGTTCCATACTAACGCATTGTAGCTTCAGCGGCATTTTACCGACCTGCCGGTAGTGTGTTTCTTCTACCAGAGTGGGCCGCACATGTGCCATTTTTAAAGGGACTTCCAACCAATGGAAGACATCCACGTATGTAACAAAACCAGCATCAGGATTACTCCGATATTGGTTGAACTGTAAAAATTTCTCTTGTAATTTTTTATAAATAATTTCACAGATTATTAATCGTATGTATATGGCGATTACCTCACTTTAAATACCTGAGAGACTGTTGGTTGTAATGTAATAGTTATCCATCTAAATGGCTTTCCTGGGTATATTGAACAATTTTGCAGCAGTCTGGGGGTGGGCAAAAGGTGTTCCAGGGAGGAGCTGAGTTAGCCGGATAAGTTAAATAGCTAACTCTGGTCGGGCCCTAGGGCAGTTCTAAAGTTAACCATTTATACATAACTGGCTAATTTTAAGATAGCAAAGTATATTCAGCTGCATGACCATACCGCTGAATATACCCTGCTAGTTAGCTGGATATGGTAATCGGGCTAACTAGTTGAGCTGCTTAGTGGCTGAATATTGCCCCTGACCTATTTACTGATTGTCGTTGATAATGGCACTATCGCTTATCACATGTATGGTTAAGGAAAAGGGGCAAGGAGTTGAAGGGATAAGGGAAGGAAGGACAAGGTGAGTACAAATTGAGGGACTAATTGAGGGAGCACTGAGAGGAGAGGATCACCTTGCTGGTGGCTGAAAGGAATCAGTAAATTTTTGCTTGGGAAATTTTCTTTTTTAAAAGTATTGGGGTGAAGTTAACTATTTGGGAATATTATTTAGTGTGTTTGTTTGTGCTTTTAATAGGCAGTAAGGCAGCGAATAAACAGACGTTAGACTGTATTTTTAAATAGTCAGTAAGGCAGCTAATAAGCAGAGTGTTTGTATATTAAAAACAAAAAAAAGAAAAAAAAAGGTAGCCAGAAGCTAGAAATAAGCTAGGAGCAGTATATACCTAAGTAAAAAGGTTGAAAAGTTCAGTTAAGTTACTCACCTTGGAAAGGTGTTAAGGTAGTGTGATTTGGTTTGATTAGGTACGAACATTTGTTAATCAAGAGAGCAGTGAGTCATTCTGGCTGACTAACTATCTCTACTCCAAGCAAAATAGCTCTAACCTCTTTAGCCTTTCCTCATAGGGGAGCTGATCCATGACCTTTATCATTTTGGTCACCCTTCTCTGTACTTTTTCCAGTGCAATTATATCTTTTTTGAGATGGGGCAACCAGAATTGCACACAGTATTCAAGGTTCAGTCTTACCATGGAGAGATACAGAGGCATTATGACATCCTCCATTTTATTTGTCATTCCCTTCCTAATCATTCCTAACATTCTGTTTGCTTTATTTGATCGCCACAGCACACTGAGCAAACAATTTCAATGTAATATCAATTATGACACCCAAATCTCTTTCCTGGGTAGTAACCTAATAGGAACCTAACATTGTGTAACTACAGCATGGGTTATTTTTCCCTATATGCATCACCTTGCACTTGTCCACATTATATATCATCTACCATATGGATTCCCAATCTTCCAGTCTTGCAAGTTCCTCCTGCAATTTATCACAATCCGCTTATGATTTAACAACTCTGAATAATTTTGTCATCTGCAAATTTGATCACCTACACGTCGTAACCCTTTCCAGATCATTTATAAATATATTTAAAAGCACCGAACCATATACAGATTCCTGACACACTCCACTGTTTACCTTTTTCCAGAGTGAACACAGACCATTTAATTTTACTCTCTGTTTCCTATCTTTTAACCAATTTGCAATCTACAAAAGGATATCAGCTCTTATTCCTTGACTTTTTAGTTTTCTTAGAAGCCTCTCATGAAGGACTTTGTAAAAAGCCTACTAAAAGGAGATTCTGTTATGGTCCTGGGCCATGCCCTGGGACCTGCACTCACCAGGCGGCCTGGCCCGGCCGCAAATACGCCTTCCCTTCAGCCTCCTAGGCCCGAGATGTGGCCCTCCACGGCATTCTCCCTGCGAGGGAGACACCGATGCCAATCTGCGGTTGGCCCCTAGGTGCGCGCGCACCGGGGCTGCTGATTTAAAGGGGCCAGCGCGGGAAACTGTGGACAGCTCCTTGCTGACGTCAGACGCTGCCGGGTTATTGTAATCCGGCAGCTGCACCAATACCTCGCCTTGCAATGAGGTTCCACAGTCTTCTGTGTTTTTAGTTGCTGCAGTGTGTCCTGATCGTCCTGGCTCCTGACCTGGCTTGCTCCTGACTACGTTTTCGGCTTCCGCTCTTGGTTTTGGTATTGTCTTCTGACTTCTGGCATCTGACTTGGCTTCGTCTTCTGACTACGTTCTCAGCTTCCGCTCCTGGTTTTGGCATTGACTTCTGACTCCTGGCTTTCGACCCGGCTCCGTCCCACGACTCCGTCTTCAGCTTTTGCACCTGGCTTTGGTTTGGATCTCTGACTTTTGGCTTCTGACCTGGCTTTGCTCTTGGACTCTGACTTCGGCCTCTTCCACCATCTCAGGTATCCGGTACGTGCTGGCCCACAGGATTCTCCTAAGTCCCAGCGGCTCAGGCTCTCATGGACTCCTCCTGGGGGAGCCACGGGCTTCCAAGGGTGAAGACTCTTCAGCTTCCTGGGCCCAGCCGTCCTTCGTCCATCTTTTCGGCCACCGCCTGGATCCTTGGTTACATAGGGTCCCACCTACGTCCAAGAGATCCGGGTCCCTACGGGCTCCTCCTGGGGGGACCTCGGACTTCCAATGGAGAAGCCTCTTCTGAGTCTCCTCTGAGCTGCCTCCCGGCTGTGACCCTCGCTGTGGGCCCCCCACGGCATACCACCAACTGTCTCAGCCGGCCCAAGGGTCCACAATCGTAACAGATTCTGCAATGAGGGTGATAGAATGAGGTTGAAAGGGGGGTAGACTCAGGAGTAAACTAAGGAACTATTTCTATACAGAGTGATGGATGCATGGAACAGCCTCCCAGTGGAAGTTGTGGATACAAGGAAAGTATCTGAAATCAAGAAAGCATTGGACAAGCAGAGATATCTGAGGGAGTAGTAGGGATTGTAGAGCTAAGCAGGTGATGTGGATGGGGAAACTTATATAGGCCTTATGGTCTTTTTCTGCCATCTCATTTCTATGTTTCTTAAAAACCAATGTAGCTGTCCCTTATTTATTTATTTATTTTTTACAGTATCTACTTTTGTATCACTTAAGAACTGATGCATCCAAATTATTTTTGGAGGGTGAATACTGTAGAATTGCAGGCACAGTAAAAACAGTATTTTGAAAATAGTAATCTTAATGAAAATATTCTCATTATGTCCCTTTCCCTGCAAAAGTTATTCAGAGTGTTCAGAATGAGGAACATTCACAGATGCTGCCTCCATTTTGTCTACAAATATTCCTGGAAATACTGACTCTGTAAGTACTTAGAATTTAATGTATTTACTCCATCCTCAGGTAGGAAATAGCCCAGGCTGAAACACTGGCACACCTGTGCAGCTCTCATTCATGTCTCATGGGAACATTTTTGACATTTTAAAAATGTTCCTATACAAATGGGAAAACCAAGAAAGACAGCTGCAGCTAACCCTCTTGTTTTATTTTAGCAGGCAGAAATGCTAAAAAAATTTTGAAAATCTGCCCTGATTTTTTTGATCCAGGAGTTTGCTCCTGCTCTTTTGTACTTCCAGCTCAATGAGAACGAGTACAGAGATCCTGGTGCCATGAGCCTTCATTTATAATCACTGGGAGAGTTTTCCCTTATTTTATATCTCCCTTCCCCCCTCCCCCCAGGCACAGCACACTTAGAGGCTGTTGTATTAAATTGCAAACTTTTTTGCAAAATGTTTTTTGCACAAAACATTTCACGAAATGCCAAGCAATGTGTAAAAATGATTAAAAACTTGGGATTTGACGCAGTTTGTTTTTTTTTTTTTTTAAAAACCTGTTGCAATAAAAATGAGCCAAAAAAAAACAAACAAAAAAACAGATAGCACAGTAAACTTTTGCATGGTCTGCTTTGCATGAAAGTTTATTTAAATCCCACATGAAGAGCTGCTGAAATGCAAAATCAGGAAAAGCAGATCACTGAAAGGAAATTGTGAAAATGGGCACGAAAAAGACTTTGTGAAAAATATGTTTTTAGCAGCCTGGGGAGGTGGGGAAGGGTGAACAGTGTTTCATGCAAAGTGTCATGCAATCTTAAAGGAGGTTTCATGACCTGTGTGAGGCCCCCCCCAAAACAGAAGACTCTCTCTGGTGGGCCAAAAAGAGCAGTGGTAACAGGCTTTTCATGTGCAAGGGAGTGAATAGGGTGAGCCTGTCAGATGGTGCCATTTTGAAAATGACAGCTGGAAAGGCATGACTGGACATCGCTCCTATCCCAGGAAGACCCTCCCCAAGCTATTAGGGAAGTTTGGAGAGTGTTGAGGGGGATATGCAGAGGGGGCAGATTTTGTTTTCAAACTTTTTAAAAAAGGGCAACAAGGGGGTGGGGCTTCAAAAGTCACACCACTATTGTACCTTTTGCCTTCTCCAAGGTGATTAAGGGGATCAAGATGGGGGCCTCTGGCCCACGACATAGGCCCTTTTACTTTATGGGGCCACATGGTCCCTTTAACCCTGGACAGGGTTATCTGCTTGCAAATTTTCCACATGGTGTCACAGCTGTGAATGCATGAAGTTCCTGGTTATGGCAATGTGTGTCACATTTTGTGCAAAGTTTTGCCATAGATGCAAATGTTCACATTCACAAAATGGATGCTTACCTGTGGTAAACATATTGGGGCGGATTTTCAGAGCCCTGCTCGCGTAAATCCGCCCAAAACCGGGCGGATTTACGCGAGCAGGGCCCTGCGCGCCGGGAAGCCTATTTTACATAGGCCTCTCGGCGCGCGCAGAGCCCCGGGACTCGCGTAAGTCCCGGGGTTCTCGGAGGGGGGGCGTGTCGGGGGCGTGTCGGGGGGCGGGCCCGGTCGTCGCGGCGTTCCGGGGGCGTGTCGGCAGCGTTTTGGGGGCGGGTACGGGGGCGTGGCTACGGCCCGGGGCGTGGCCGCGCCCTCCGTACCCGCCCCCAGGTCGCGGCCCGGCGCGCAGCAGGCCCGCTGGCGCGCGGGGATTTACGTCTCCCTCCGGGAGGCGTAAATCCCCCGACAAAGGTAAGGGGGGGGGTGTAGACAGGGCCGGGTGGGTGGGTTAGGTAGGGGAAGGGAGGGTAAGGTGAGGGGAGGGCAAAGGAAAGTTCCCTCCGAGGCCGCTCCGATTTCGGAGCAGCCTTGGAGGGAACGGGGGGAGGCAGCGCGGCTCGGCGCGCGCAGGCTATACAAAATCGATAGCCTTGCGCGCGCCGATCCAGGATTTTAGTGGATACGCGCGGCTCCGCGCGTATCTACTAAAATCCAGCGTACTTTTGCTTGAGTCTGATGCGCAAGCAAAAGTAGGCTGATCGCGCTTCTTTTAAAATCTACCCCATTGGCTGGCCTCTTAGTTTGGTCATTCCAGTGATAATTTTGGGATGGGCTGCATGCCCCAGGACTGCTTCAGAATCCTACATCATGGGCCCTGAATCTAGGCACCAGGTGTCACCCTTAAGCAATGATCAAAACTCTCCCCCCTCCCAGGAGCTGTAAATACAGCCTCCATAGCATCCCTAGCCCCAGACGCCAAGGGAGCGGAAAAAACAACTTGGGGATTGAAATGGGAAAGTCTGCATGGTAGTACATAGCACCATCTTTAGGCACCGAGGCAGTCCCTTACTCCTACTTTCAATACTTTCTAATGTTTCCTATGCAAAGTTGAATTTTAAAAGTTTGCTGCTTGGACTCACAGCGCTTGTTATCAAAAATGGCTTTGATATGCTTTGCCTTCATTACTATATTAACCTAGATAGCTTTCAAATAATTTATCTTCTATTATCCTAACCCTCTTTTTCCTCTCATTGTTGACTTTAAACCCTCTCTCATACACTCAACACACACTCAGACTTGAAATGAGCGGAAGTTACTATCTTTAACAGAAGGCACAGGCATGGCCGGTGCCCCCCAATAGGTGAAGTAGGCTATTGCCTAAGGTACCAGCCAATAGGGGGTGGCAAAGAGCAGCCCCATGAGATAGACTGTGAGAGGAGTCTATCTCATGGACGAGAGGAGTAGAGACTCGACGGGCTGCAAGGAGAGCCTATCCCGCTTGCAGCCAAGAGTAGAGACTCAGTGGGCCATAAGCAGCAGAGACTCAGTGGGTGCAAGCAACACCCATCCTGCTCATGGCCGAGAAAAGCAGACATTCGGGGGGCCATGAGTCATGCCCATCCAACTCATGGCCAAGAGAAGCAGTGGATCACAAGCGGACCCTCTGTTTGTGTGTGTGTGTGGGTGTGAGAGGGATTGGATATGTACACGAGATCAATGGTGTTAGTGAGAGGGAGGGAGGGAGCCTATGAGTGTGTGAATGAGACAAGGAACCTAAGTGTGTGTAAGAGAGGGGCCCTGTCTGAGAGAATGAAGTTGAGGCTGGGCCTGGACCAGGCAGGTGGGAGGAGGATGGGTGCAAGGCAGAAGGTTCGTCTAGGGCACCTAATACCCTTGCACTGGCTCTAGGCACAGGGATAACCTCCACAGAGCAGTAGTTTCTACCCTTAACAGAAGGCACGGGGGTAACTTGCACAGACTGGAAATTACTAACATAAGCAACTTGCTGGGCAGGCTGGATGGACCATTTGGTCTTTATCTGCCATCATCACTATGTTACTATGTTCTACATACATGGAAATGCTTTTCCACATATCCATTTTTCATCATATCTAACATACAGCAGCACATGTATAGCAGAAAGGTTCTCCATGACTTTATGTCAATCAGAGGACACAGATACTATTGTCATTTAGCAATACTACATTATCAAACATCATTCATACTGATCACTTATAGCTCCACATTACACTGCTACATACAATAAATTCTCTATTTCACATTCTAATGAACATACAGTATATGCCACTCATAGTCTTCCTTTATACCACATACATCTACATTTAAAATTATCATTCATATCTTTTCAACAAAAATGATCATATATGGACAAATAACACATATTAGGTATGTATACAGTAAAAATCTTTAATTTACAGGAAAAGAAAAAGAAAAATGAAAATCTTCAGCCACGCCATTGCAGGTTGAGAAGATGTGATAGTGTAGGCTATAGTGGAGCCACTTGTACAGCTGCTTCAGTCTTGAACTGATGCCCTGTAGCTTTCTATTTGAATGTTCTTCCTGTTGAGCTCATTCAGTTATTTAGTACTTAATGTGCACCACTTCTCCTGGAAGTTTGCCTTTAGAACTATCCTCTGTCTGCAATTGATCCTGCCATGATTGGGTTTATATATTTAACTTCCTCATCAGCCTATAAATCTGGCTGGTAGAACAGGTCAACAAGCCATTCTGAACGTGTTCTTGGTTTCTGTTTCCAGTCTCATATTTACTAGCATCTGGCTCTGTTCCAGGCCTTCTGTTTCCAGCCTTTGTTCTGTTTGGATTTGTATCTGCACTCCTGTTTTCAAAACCCTTGTTTTATTTGGGTCTGTTCATGGTTTCCCAGCATTGGTTCCTATTTGTGTTTGCCTTGTTCTTGCTTGTGTCCACCCCTGCCTGGTCCTGCACTCTGTCTTGACTAGACTTTAGCCTGTTTTCTCTGTCCTCAGCCTGGACCCAATTTTAATTTAGAATCTGGCTTGTGGACTAGGTCAAGGGAAGGTACGGTAACTCTTTTTCCTTGTGTGCTGCGCATTGGTTGGATTTTCAAGATATGGACACTAAATATTCATGAGATGCATTGGCATGCACTGCCTCCATTATATGTAAATGGATCTCATGCATATTCATTGTGGATATGCTGAAAACCCTACCATAGGCAGTGTTACACGCTTGTCTGCTCCTTTGGAATTATCTGTCTTTTTGTTGACAGTTTTTCATCCCAGATGTGATATAACAATCCCTTTCCTTCCTTGCTGGACCTTCTGGAGCTGTATGGTTTGGAGTTCCTCCAATCTTCATCCTCCAGCTGCTGCTGCTCCTGCAACCACAGACATGAGAAGAGAAACACCATATTAAGAGCATAAATATTGAAGCCATCCTTAAACTCTTCCTAACCACATAGAATGCCACCTAAGTGTATGTATTATGGATGGTACAGCAACAGACAAATAATATAATCATGTGATAATCCTAGCACACTCACATGCATGAAACACAGATAGGACGTGCCTTGTTGTCATTTGAGCACATGCCATGAACATATAGGATATGAATTTACACTTCCAGCACGAGACGTGTAACCATGCTATTATTTGTAATACAAAAGGAAAGGTATTCATTGTCTGGCTGTTCATGGAGTGGGAAAACTGACATCTGGGCATGAAGTACCCACCTGGATTCTTCTGCAGCCACTCCTGCAGTACTAGCAGCTCCCCTGCATCAGGAACACAATCCTAATATGCTCAGCGTTGGTCTGAATAACAAAAGCTGGAAAACATTTCAGTCAACATGCAATTATTTAATAGTAGCATATGCTATAACTATTAATTCTAATCACTGACAATCAATGCAAATATGCACAGGCAGGGCACATCAACTGTACCCAATTCCTCCCCTTATATTTTGTTTGGAATTAGATCTTGTAACTATGAGAAGAATAGTACTTACGTAGGTGGATAGGAAAACTCTCTAGAGTTTCTACTCAGTGTGCAGATGGTGGTCCCTGAGCATCAGCTGGAGGTAGGGGGCAAACTTGGTCTTAAATTGCCAGTCACATTTAGCCCAGTTGCTGCCAGTGATACAGATCAGTCAAACAGGTGTGAAATGAGAGGCCTTCCCATGGCATCAAGGGGGTACAACAAAGTGATCTAAAGGGTACCTGTCCATTTTACATAGCTGATACCAAAATAGACATCAATAAAGTTTTGTTTTTTTTAAATACAAGAAGAGTAGGAAATGTGATCTCATTTTATACCTGCTTGGCCTGTCAATGTTAGAATCATATTGTGTGCATATGAAAATGAGAAACATGATGGTAGAAAAAGACTGTACAATCTATCTAATCTACCCATCTCTATAATCCCTATCACTCCTTCAGACACCCCATGTACTTGTCCCATGCTTTATTGAATTCAGATACTGCCCTTGTTGGCCAGGTCTACTGGCTGACTGTTTCAGGTACCCACGATTCTCTTTGTTAAGAAATATTTTCTTAGATTATTCTTTAGTTTGCCCCTGTTCACGTTCTCACCCCATTATTCCATGTTCCAGAGCCTCCTTTCCATTCAAAGAGGCCCAACACCTGTGCATTGATACCTTGGTGGTATTTAAATGTCTCTATCTTATTTCCCCTATCCTGATTTTCCTCTAGGCTATACATATTTAGAACTTTAAATCTGTCCATATATGTTTTACAACAAAAACCATTGACCATTTTAGTAGACACCTTCTGGACTGACTCTATTCTTTTAATTGTACAGTTTTGAAAATTGTACACAGTATTCCTAATGAAACCTCACCAGGGATCTATACAGGGGCAATATCACCTCCCTTTTTTCTGTTGACCATTCCTCTCCTTATGCACCAAACATCTTTCTGGCTTTTGCCATCACCTTCTCCACCTGTTTGGCTACCTTGAAATCATCAGATGCTACCACCCCCAGATCCCCCTCTTGATTTGTGATTTGAAGATTTTCACCCATTAAACTATTCTGTTATCATATAAGTGAGTGACTTTCCTGTTTCATGAACATTTTTGCTGATATCTAGCTGTAGGCAGAAGACAATTTGGTGACACAGCATATTTGAAAAAGCTGAGTTTGAAAAAGTCTTTTCCTAGTGTCTTCAAGAGGAACTCAAGAGTGACAAAAGAAACAAGTGCCATTAAATTGTCTTTGGTGTGATGTCTCATCTGCTCCTTTGTGGATGCCACAGTTGCCAATAATTACCTAGTACAGTTAGTATGACCATACCAGGGCTGGGAACGTTTTTAGAAAACATGGGCAGCAGGAGGAAAACATTCTTTATAGCTTTTATTTTACTATGTTTGTCTTTTAAATCTATCTTTTGCTTCTTCTTTTGGCATTTTTGCTCTCCCCTATCTCTTCCCATCCTACCTTTTTTCTCTGTCCATCAGCCTCTTTCTCCCACTTCTGTCTTTCTTCTGCAGCCCAGCCACTGCTTCTGATCCCATTGCTTTCTGATGTTTCTAGCCCTGGAACACCACTGCTTCTCTTGACCCTGGCCCTAGGCCACAGCTGTTCCTCCCAGGATATTGCTGCTTTCTTAACCACTGTTCCTGGCTGTTCCTGCACCTCCCAGGCTATCTTTGTGCCCTTCAACCCTGGATTGACAGCCATTACTCTACTGGCCCAGGTACTGACCCACAAGTACTGCGCTACTGGCCCCAACCCAGCTCCTCCACTGGTACCAGGTTTTGAATTTTAGGTGCCCATATGATCCGATACTTAGTTTTTCCCAGTCCTGGACCATACTATATATGAGAGAGATGAAGTGTCAAAATGCTTCTATAGCATAGGCCCCTTCCTCAATTAATTGTAAGTCTGAGAATGCTTTGGGTGTCTTCTTTCCACATTCCCTTAACCTTACTCCCCTTGGCTAATTTGTCTAGTTTGGTGCATGCTGAATTTAGATAATGACCATGACCACCCATGACATGACCACCCATCTGACCACCAACCGACCGCCCACCTGACCCTCGCACCGTCTATTTTCTCTCCCTACCCCATCTGACCCTCGCCTATTCCTTATCCCCCACCCACTCTAGGTTTCCTCCCCTTCTTCCCCCTCCATCTATTACTTAACCCTGCTAATTATCCTTATTGCTTTATTTAACCTAATTGTTAAAATCAACTTGTACATTTGTATATATTTCTCGTATTATCATCTCCTGCCCTTGTTAACCCCTACCTGTTAATGTTATTATTGTAAAGCCTGTTGCTAAGTTATGTTACATTGTGAACCGAGGTGATGTTTTGCAAACGTGCCTCGGTATATAAGAAACCCCTAAATAAATAAGACAAAAGTTATTATTCCAAGTGGCTTTCCTCTGTCTGATGAAGATTTGATTTTCAATTTTGAGGGATATGAATTACAAAGTTTATCTCAGGTACAGAATCTTGGTGTCATCCTTTTATAGTAATCTTGCCTTGGATTTCTGCATCATCCTTCAGAGTCTCTTGTTTTTTCAGACATTGACTACTGCAATGTGGTCTTCATTCATCTAAGATTAATTGAGAGTCCTGCAAATGATGTAGAGTGCTGCGGCCTGAATGCTAACCAGGACCAGAGTGCATGATACATTACACCTATCCTTTTTCCTCTCCATTGGCTTCCCATTCAATGAAGAATTAAATTCAAATTTGCTATGCTTATCCAAAGCTTTTAAATAACATTGGATTCATTCATATTACATATTTGCAATCCAGTACAGTCCTTGAGATTGGCCCAACAAAGCTTACTGGAAGCACCCTTCTCCTGATTGGCTCCACAAAACTTGTAATTGAGCCTTTTCCATTGCAGGCCAACTCTCTGGGCAGAAACGGTCCGTGACCTCGACACAATCATTTAAAAAAACACTTAGAGCTTTCCTGTTTAAGCAGATGTTCAAACTGGACTCTCAAGGATAAAATTAATTGCCAGTATTCTGCACTCAGGATTCGTAGTGGTATCTACAGCTGTGATTTATTGTGTATGAAGGGAAAGTAACTTTCTGATGTACAGTAGTGCTGCTGATCAAGTAGTGAGGGCAAAAGTGTCCAGAGAGGATTAAATAATTTTTTTTGTGCCTTTTATGTATTCCTGCCATTTCCATATCTCTACACATTTTTTTAAATATAGAATTGTATTTTTCTTCTAAAAGTGTAGATATTTAAATTTTTCTTTTCTTTGCTGATTTTCCCTATTATTTCCTGAGGAGTTAGGGTACATGAGTGATTTTCAGAATGTTTGAATAAGGTAGGGTGGCAACTGAAGTATGGAAATAGATTTTTAAAAAATTCTTTCCTTTAGTTCAAACAAACATCATATTCCTAACATACACATTTTGTTACCTCCAACCAGAGTCATTTATTGATGATGTCAGAAGAATGACTTTTCCTGTCTGAAAAGGGATAACCAGGCCCATGCATACTTTAAGGAAGCTGATAATGCATTACTGGGGCAATTTTGAAATTTTGCCAGGGGAACATATTGTCCCCTGGCTATAGACTTACAAGCTAATTTTTATTGAAAATTCATGTTAGCCAAAGACCACAGTACAAATGTACCTGTTCACTTTGCATCTGTGGCTAGATGCCTTTGAAAATTGTTCTTCCTCGGACTTTGAAGTGTAAAAGCACATAAAGGGGGTTATGTGACTTTCCTGAGAAACAATTTATAACTTTAGATTTCAGTATCTTTAATTGCGAAAGCCAGTGATTAACATTATGTCAAATTATTTTCCTGTTCTTGAATTTAGGGGAATCAAGTCCTCAATAACCTGCATAATTCATTCAGCAATGCCCCATTTCAGCATTTGATATCAGAATTATTGCAGGACTGTGTTTCATAAGCATATGACTGAGGAACCTAATGAGTAATTAACATTAGACTTCTTGGGTAATCTTAATGATTAAGGATGATAAACTGTTTCTGGTCAGTTCAGGCATTATCCACTTTTAAACACAGAAACATGACAGTAGAAAAAAAGACCATACAGCCCATCTTTTCTGCCCAATCCACAAAAATGCTCAGCTATACAATGCCTACCACTCCCTTAGAGATCTCCTCTGCTTGTCTCATGCCCTTGTCTCCACTACTTCCACTGGGAGATTGTTCTATGAATCTATCAACTATTTATGGTTGAAAATGGACCTCAGGCAGAAAAATATCTTTTAATTATAAGATGTTTACTTATTTACATAAAGAAACAAATGGAAACTTGAGAAGACAATTTTGTTAGCCAAGGAATGTCATAAATTATTATTAAATGGAAACTTCCTTAATATAATTGCAGATTTCTTCATGTACTATCACAGAATTCAATACTCTTTACAGGTTTGAGGTTTTCTACCACGAAAAGTGGCTGAATGAAACAGAATATTGAGTAAGGAAAGCATATTGCTTACTCTAATGTCTCTCCCCATAGCTCTTTTACTAATCCAGTATGTTAGTGGCTCCTCCACAGTAGCAACATCTCTGCCTGAATGAAGGGAATTTAAACAGTCACTTTTCATACAACATTTAGAACCTTGAAACTCCTATTTTGTTTATGTTAAAGACCTGACCGCATTTGTTATTGAAGAGATATGACCTTAGTAATAGTTTCAGAATGAAGCAATGCAGCACAATGGAGGCAGAGCACATGTTCCTTTACAGCACAATTGTGTGCAGCTAGCCTGCTAGAAAAAATAATCTACTTTTTCCATTAGGAAAGGTAGAACATTTCATATTCTTTAAAAAGTGGAAAATATTCAAGTATAACTCATAATTTTAAACAAGCCAAAAGCCCATTTAAATATTTTTTATGTAGCTCTGATAGCTCTTACGCATTAACAAGGCGTGCAAGAATAAAGATTAGCAAACAAGAAAATAATATAAGGTAATGCTTTTTTCCCCCGACTAACAATACATTTCTTGCACATTTCTAGTTACCCTTTTTAAATTAATTTGCAGAGAAATGCAGGCATGTAAATATGGAATCAATGGGAACAGACACAAAAAGGGGACACATTTCAACCCTTTTTTTGTGTCTATAGATTCATATTTACAGAGAGACAAGGAATTTGGACCTAACGAATAAGCTTACGTGAAAAATTAAATGATTTGCCTATGGATTCATTTAATATTCTTTGCCACTTTTTCTGCTACAGAAAACCTTTAGATTGCCTGCTCCACTGTGAATTCATTAACCAAACAGTGAAGATCCCTTCCCTCTTTGGAGTCAGAATTCCTAACAGGGGCCTTCTGCAGTGATCAGTCTCCAGCTGACTACAAATTATCAATACTGATTACCAGATTGCTGCAATGGGGAGGGGATGGCACCGAGCACTGCAGGGCTGGCTCTACTCCCATAACTCTTGCCTCCATCTATTTGCATATATAGTTGCCTTTTGCCTTTGTCCAGCAGCAGTGATGCCAGGGGCAGCAGTTTCTTACAGATGATGTAGCATTTTAAAAAGCAGAATGCAATATCAGCACGGTAAGCTTTAAAACTAAACTCATGACACCTTATGCAAATTTTGAAGAAAGGCTCAAGAATTTTAAACATGAAATTCCCAAAAGAAGCAGTTCCTTGTTTCTAATGGGTGTAGTGAAGAATTAATTTGAGTTTTAATAATAAATATCTGTGAAGCCTTGCTTCGGAAATCCATTCTCTGGCACATCGATTTAGACTTTCAGGTTTAGAAATTTAAAATAAAAACGAAAAGAATAACGGGCAAAGAGTGCTCCACCCTGATCATCTGCAAACGTCTGGCTCCTTCACAAAGGACACTGGTTGATTCAAAGCTTTGAAAAGCGTGCAGTGGAGGAGGAGCGCAGAGAAAAATCCATTTATGCCTCAGATACTGTACTGCAAATCCCTTCTTATTTCACCCACTCTCACCAGAAGCAGTTGATTATAAGATACAAATAGGAAATGAAAACTCCTCAGAGAAGCCTTCTCATTTCAGTCTCGATGACGTTAATTCTCCATAAAGTAAAAGCACTGTACAAAAAATAACGTTATCGGATCTTCCCTTGTATAGCACAGAAGGGCGAGCCCACATGGCGTGTCTCACATGCCCAGCAGTTTGACGATGCAGCAATGGCTGCTTTCCTAGAACTGAAACTGGCAATCTTGCCTGCAATCTTTCTCCATCAAAGATAAAGATAATATTAGACATGAACATTTAACATGAAAGGAAATCAAACTCCTGGGGCGGGGGAATGGCACATGCAGCTACTTGCTTCAGAGAATCACCATAGGGCGTGTGTGTATGGGTTGGGAGGGGGGTGGGGGTGGATGGACATTTACAAAAAAATCTGCATATTGTTAACTTCCAGGAATCTAGGAGATTGCGGTGGGAGGGAAGAGAAAGGAAGAGCTATCGGGATCCATAGGCGGTGGCCAGGGATGTGGTTATGGTATGCCTGAATTAGTTAAAATAAAACCAGACATAAATCTTTGGAAGCTTTATAGTGGTCACAGCAAATGCTAGTGGTTTAACTGACAAATAAGAGAATATATATGTAAGATACCATTTACTGCTAAGTGGTCAGCTTTCATGGAAGACTTAGGCTTTGCCAGCTGAAGCTTTGAAAGGCATTTTTGTATTCCTAATTTCCTTAAAGCTTATTTAATTTTTCTGAGAGAGCCAAACAGGTAAAGGTAAATGGCTGGTTTAAACTGGGTGAGGACTCCCCAGTGTGCTGTCTGTGAGAAAGACGACGAGAGCCAGCTGGGTGGGGTCTGTCTGCATTGTGTTGTATTCTGTGTCATAGAGCTATGCAGGTGCATTCGCTGTATGAACGCCCAGCTCTGCACTTACGATCACACAAAGAAACCGGCATCCGTGTCCTTGCAATAAGCAAATGAAGAATATATATTTTATTATCCCTTTTAAAACAAAATACCACTGGTCCTCAGCACTACATATAAGACATTATGAACTATACCAGGTAGAATTCTGCAAATTTTCCTCTTTAGGCATCCTTACATGCAAATAATTTCTGAAGTATATAAGGGACACTGAACCGTTTCCTTTAAGGCATATTTTTACCTCTGTTTTTTTATTTTTCCAAATCATTACTTTCAGCTTTTCCGCTGCTAATGAGCAGTTTTTAAAATAAACAAAGCACGGCTTTTAAAAGATGAGTGTCAAACTTACCTGCTTAAAGCATTATAATAAGCAATTGGACAAAATAATAGCGATAAGAGCTTAGAAAACACGCCAGACAGCTGCCCTCCGCTTAAGCTAAGGTTTAACATTGCCCTTCTTTCAAAACAATAAGAACATCTGTTCAGCATTCAGCAGAATGCCCCTTTGTCTTAGCAAAATACGCCTGTGGTAGAAAATGAGACGTGATCTCTTACCCATCGCTGTTTTAGCCATGGTGAGATGTGCGGATGCTGAGAGACTGAAGGCAAGGTGGTCCAGCTACAGCAGTGGAGAAAGAGAGAGAGAGAAGGAGAGAGAAGACTGAATAAGGCACTGAGTCAGCAGAGTGGGGCTGTGCAAAAGAAAGAGCCAGAGGCAGGAGCCTATGAATAATTAGCACTCTTCTGTGCAAGCAGATTGGCTCCAGAGATTCCCCCCCCACTCAAACCCGATGTGATTCCAGCAGAGCTCCAGTCTCCAAGCACTAAATATTGATCCACCAATAGCTCTGGCATACAAAATGCCAGAATGCATTTTGAAACTGAAGTCCCTTCCTGAATATTCCACCCCCCTAGCTTTTTTGTTTTTTAACAATAGTACCTTCCATGTTTAATGTCTTATGTCTTGCCGGAAAAGCATGTAGGTGTTGGAAACTGTACTGTGGTCAGCTCAGCATGAATAAAGGGGCTCACTGCCAGGACTGCAAAAGACAAGATTATTCAAGAAGTGAAAATTTTAGTAAGAACTGATTACAGCATAATGCTCCCCTTGTGCTGTAACACAAAATAGGATGAGTGTTTCTTAAAGCAAGTTCATTTTATGTTTGACTTTAACCATTTACACCTATTTTTAATGTAGGGAAGAGATGATATTTAAGGAATAATTATAACATGGGCAGCCAGGATTTTGGCCTCTCCCTGCACTTGCCCTCTTTTACAAGCATAACCACAAAATATAGCAACAGACCAACATTATTGCTTGGGAATCAACAGGCTGCAGGTTTATTACAAACCAGTACATGCATCATTATTTATTTATGCATTAAAAAAATGTATAACTCACATGAGTCTGCTAGCAGTCATGGTGGGGTACATAGCAAACATGCACAATAAAAACATATAAATATAGAAACAAATTTACCACATAGACAGAGAACTTCACCTGCAAGATGTAAGGCTGCTGGAAGCTGCCATGACATGTTCTAAATGCTGTATATAGATACATCTTTAAGGGTCAGTTTTGAATGCTTGCTTAAACAAGAAGGTTTTAAGTGTTTTTTAAAGGACTTTGTTGAAGTTAGTGATCATATCTGAACAAACCGAGTATTCCAGTATAATGGGCCTGCAACAGAGAAAGCTTGATCACGAGTTTCATCAGGGTGAGCCAATTGGGGATTATGGTACTTCAAGTAAGCCTAACTAAGCTGATCTCAGGGAACATACTGGATTGTAGATGCTCTATATTGAATTATTCCAAGGTACAACGATATTGTTTAAGAGCTTATGGACCAATAAAGCAATTTTGAATCTAATTCTCCACTGGATGGGAAGCCAAAAGAGTGAAGATAGCATTAGTGCAATATGATTGCACGTCTTGGCCCCAGTTAGCATTCAAGCAGCAAAATTCTGAACCAGCACCTTCAGGACGTTTTCTGGAAGATCGATGTAAAGCACATTGCAATAGTCGATGCCTAAGAGAGCAAGGACCTGAAAGGTGATCCTGGGGCTCCAAAAAAAGGTTTCAATCTTTGGAGCTGGCACAATTTAGAAAAGGCTGTCTTGACCACCGATTTCATTTGGGCATGCATAGACAGATTACTGTCAAGGATTATATCAAGGTTCTATATCTGAGATAGTATTTGTATTTGTATACGGTAAACCACCAAACATTACTCAAAAGACTAGAAGAAATAGGATTATGCGACAAAATGATTAACTGGTTTAAATCTTACCTCAGCAATAGGTTCTTCCAAGTTATGATAAAAAAACACTCTTTAAAAAAAACTTAAACTCGAAACCGGAGTACCTCAGGGTTCAGCCCTGTCTGCCACCCTCTTCAATATATATATGCTGCCCCTTTGTCATCTATTGGCAGGACTAGGGATAATTCATTACATTTACGCTGACGACATTCAGCTAATTCTACCAATAGAGGACTCCATTGATAAAAAACTAGGATTAGCACACATGTACCTTGGCATAATAAAACAACTTCTAACCCAAATGGAGCTGGTTATTGATAAAACAGAATTCCTACACCTTGAACAAAGACAAACTGAAATCGTCAAAACACCAATAACGCTAGGAAATAACCAGAAAATAGAACTGGCTGAAAAAGTAAGAAATCTGGGAGTAATAATGGATCCAGAAATTAATGTAAAACAACACATATCCTTAAAAGTAAGGGAAGGGTATGCAAAACTCATGATCCTTAAAAGATTGAAACCATTACTCACACCTGCCCACTTCAGAACAATCCTACAAACACTTGTTTTCACCAGTACTGATTACTGTAATGCACTCTTACTAGGACTCCCCAGCTCATCAATCAGACCACTGTAAATACTTCAAAATACTGCAGCCAGAATTTTAACAGGAAAAAAAAGAAGGGACCATATAACAGAAACTTTAGCAGAACTACATTGGCATCCAATTGAATACAGGATCAAGTACAAAGCCTTATGCACAATACACAAACTAATATATGATAAAGAAGCAGACTGGCTAAATAAAGCTCTAAGAGTCCATGTCCCACAAAGGAACCTTCGTTCGGCTAACAAGGCACTACTAACAATCCCTACAGTAAAATCAGCAAAACTAACCCAAGTAAGAGAAAGGGCCTTATCACTGGCTGGGCCCTTTCTATGGAACACAATGCCCACTGAACTCAGATTACAGAGTGACATCAAATCCTTTAAGAAAACCTTAAAGACATGGCTCTTTAAACAAGCCTTTCCAAAAGAAACAGCGGGGTAGAGAGGGAGAGAGAGAACGAAAAATACAGAAAAAAACGCAGCTAAGAATAAATGGCATCACAATATTATAAATACACAATACGGTAGAGAAATAGACCAAAATAAAGTACCTCAATAAACTTTCCCAGACTAATCCATCACTACCCAAAAACTTAACTTTAATGATATTGTAACCGTCTTTTGTTGGCACTTGTTAGAATGTACGATACCTAACTATATATACCTATTTGTGCCTATTTGTAAACCGTTGCAATGGTACATAACTTAGCGACGGTATAGAAAAGTTTTTAAATAAATAAATAAAATAAATTTGTAGGTCATGTTCTTGAAAATTAAAGATTGAAAGGGCATTGGACATTAGGGATGTGAATCGTTTTTTGACGATTTAAAAAAATCATCAGATATTTTTTAAATCGTCAAAAATCGTTAGATTCGCGATACAATAGAAATTCCCCCGATTTATCGTGAAAAATTGTAAATCGGGGGGGGGAGGGCGGGAAAACCGACACACCAAAACAACCCCTAAACCTACCCTGACCCTTTAAAACAAATCCCCCACCATCCTGAACCCCCCCAAAATGTTTTAAATTACCTGGTGGTCCAGTGGGGGGGGTCCCGGCATGATCTCCCGCTCTCGGGCCATTGGCGCCATTTTGGCTGTCACTAATATAAATGGTGCCGATGGCCCAATAAAAAAAAAAAACCCACCCAACCCTTTAAAATGACCCCCTTAGCCTCCCCCACCCTCCTGACCCCCCCAAACCTTTTAAAATTACCTGGTGGTCCAGTGGGGGCGCGGGGAGCGATCTCCCGCTCTCGGGTATTGGCTGCCACTAATAAAAATGGCGCCGATGGCCCTTTGCCCTTACCATATGACAGGGTATCCGTGCCATTGGCTGGCCCCTGTCACATGGTAGGAGCACTGGATGGCCGGCGCTGGACCCCCAGGGACTTTTGGCCAGCTTGGGGGGGCCTCCTGACCCCCACAAGACTTGCCAAAAGTCCAGCGGGGGTCCGGGAGCGACCTCCTGCACTCGGGCCGTATTGCCAGTATTCAAAATGGCGCCCATGCTACCTTTGCCCTCACTATGTCACAGGGGCCGATGGCCGGCTCCTGTGACATAGTGAGGGCAAAGGCTAGCGGCTGCCAGTACTGAAAATGGCGCCGGCGCTAGCCTTTACCCTCACTATGTCACAGGGGCCGACCATCGGCCCCTATGACATAGTGAGGGCAAAGGTAGCACCAGTGCCATTTTGAATATTGGTAATAAGGCCTGAGTACAGGAGGTCACTCCTGGACCCCTGCTGGACTTTTGGCAATTCTTGTGGGGGTCAGGTGGCCCCCCAAGCTGGCCAAAAGTCCCTGGGGGTCCAGCGGGGGTCCGGGAGCGATCTCCTGCACTCAGGCCGTATTGCCAGTATTCAAAATGGCGCCGGCACTTCCTTTGCCCTGTCACATGGTAAGGGCAAAGGGCCATCAGCGCCATTTTTATTAATGCAGCCGATGACCTGAGAGCAGGAGATCGCTCCCCGCACTCCCGCTGGACCACCAGGTAATTTTAAAATCTTTTTTGGGGGTTCGGGAGGGTGGGGGAGGGTTTTTTGATTATCGGATTGGGCGCAGCCGATAATCAAAACTCAAATCGGGCTGGGTGATAAGATTTGGATCAGAACCGGAACCGATAAGATTCTGGTTCCGATTCACATCTCTATTGGACATAGGAAATCTGCTTAAAATAATCATTTCATTCTTGTCTACATTCAGTTATATAGTAGCCAGTGTTTAATAGCATTACCTGAACTTATACAAAATTGCTATCCACAAAAACCCCAATGAACAATTGTCACATGCCAGAAAGATGTATACACTGCCAGGCCACCTGAAGGCCTCCAGCAGCCCTATGCTGCCTCAGTGTACAGCCTCTGCCACAGTCCAGCAAAGAGTGAAGCCATTTTGGAATAACTGCACCCAGTCACCCCTGTCAGAACTCATGGTTCTCAGTGCTGACCATCCAACTAACCCAGCTGGCCCATCAACACCACCCTAAAACATTAACTTTGGCTCAGTTAACCTGCCACTCCAAACAAAAGCTGCAACAGCTATAAACCAGCCAAAAGATCCAAAAGAACTAGGGTGGGTGGGTGGGATGTAATCTTCCACAGCAACATAAAGGGTAGGAAGACTCCATCTCCTATTCTTTTATTCTCTACTAACTCTGATCCATTCTCTTGCTCCCCTATGGTGCTCAAACCAACCAGAGACCACAAAACCTACTGAATGTATCATGCCTTCTCATCTGAGCCTATTCTCTGCCCTACACCTTGTCAGAAATCTAAGAAATATACAAATAAGGTTAAAGTGACAGCAATTAGACATTCCCCACTTTCAGTCTAACATATGACTCATTCCCCACTTTCAGTCTAACATATGACTCAAAAGCACTGTAGGACTGCATCTGAAAGCTCAAATACTGTTGCAGAAGTATCTAAAGGAATGAGTCTCATAATGACCTACATCCAAACCCACTGTCTCAAAGGCTGTCTTCAAGACCACTTCAAACTAATACCTAGTCAGCAGTTTAAGATCAGCATGCATCAATGACTGTAGTTGGATGAATGCTCATAAAATTCAAAGCAGAAGCCGATCTAATATTGCTAGTAAGTGATGAGATGAAGAAGATCATTGTAAAAAATGCATTATTAAAGAGTTGCCCGACTCTGGCCGAGTTTCGCTGTCGCAGGAACTGCCTCAGGGGCTGTTTCTATCCTGTTGATTTAAAAATTCAGTGGAAAGTCCTCACCGATTGCCAATATCAATCTCAGTGTTGTTAGTACAGTTTTTGGTACGTGGTTAAGTCTCCTGCCGATGCTGACAATGACGGGTTGAACCCAAGAAATGTGCTATCTTACATTCGCTTTTACACAAGACATTGAACAAACTGGAATGTATTAAGAATCATGCTTGTTTGCCAGCTTGAGAATTTGAATAAATAACACATGCGGGATTGACTGTATCTTAAGCAATCGGTAAGTCTGCAAACCCCTCACTGCTTTCAAAACCAAAATAGCTCCCCTACTCACTTGGAATGGTGAATCTGTAAAATGATACTTTCCTTCTCTATCACAACATGCTTCAATTTTAGCAACATCCACTGAGTGCCGCATTCAGTTCTAGCCAACAATTTTTTAGAACAAAATGTTCTAAAAAATATAAATAGAAATGCAACTTGGAAAAGGCCTGTTTCATAACCTGAGGTGCAAACTTCAATGGTCACATCCCACAATTTCTGCAACATCTCAATAAAACCCAGCAATAAAGATGAATGATAAAATGTCCTGCAGGAAACCCCATACTCATGTACCCTCATAAAAAAAGGAAAAAGCCCAAGACATGTCTTAGAATGACCAGCTTTGTTAGAGTCCTCAATATAATGTAACAAGATAATATCAGATACCGGACCTCATGACACCAGTCATTGTGGATGGAGCTTAAGATGCTCACAGCAGGCTCCATGCTTGACATTGAACTACCAAAGGAAATCAGGATCTGCTACCCTTCTCTGGTCTGTTTCTGGAGATAGCTTCTGGAACTGTGTACAACTGTAATGAGAACGAGAATCAGCAATATCATTGTCAGCAACCAGAACATGTCATTACCAAACAGTTACATTTAGCTTCATGCAGCACAACACAAACTCACACAATAGTTCTGACACCAGCATGCAGTTTCCTGTTTGCTTATTAATAGTTTCCACCACACCCAGCTTATCACACTAGAATGTCACCTTATTGTTCTGTAATCATGAACCCTGATTTACCAATGCCACTAAGATCGAGAACAATTTCAAAAAGGTGATATTTCTAGTGATACCTGCCAACATCAAATCCTTAGACAAAGTGGAAGCACACCATGACCCCTGACAATACTCCCAAATCCTATTGCCCCAGCTGCATCTGAGAATAACTCCAAATCATGATTGGAAACCAGTTCTGCTTGCCACACTGAAGTCCCATGGAAAATGACCAAAAATGTCCTCTACATAACAAGATCTTCCAGAATCTGACGAGTAATGCAAATATTATGATTTGTTAGGAAATGGACCCTTGTACTGTGGTGAGGTTGGCATAGCGGGACCAGCAAGTCCCGAATGGTCCACATCAACAACTAGCAGACGTACTCGAGTGGAACGGGTGGAGCTTCACCTATATCAACCGTCTTCCCTGCAGGTTAAGCCCTTGGGTTCTGATGACCAGCAGGTCTTAGGAGGGTCCCTGGGGCAAGAGCAAGAGAAAGAGTCCAGGTCCTGGCAATAGCTGGGGCAGGCAACAGACAGCGAGATCCAGTATTCAGGCCAGAGGTTGGAGCAGGCAGCAGACTGGAGATGGTCAGGTCTAAAGCAAAGAGCCAGATCCAGAAGCAATCAGAAGGCTCAGAGAATAAGTTGAGGTCAAACAAGGAAGTTAAGCCAAGAGAAATAGGGTGAGACAAGGGTGAGGACATGGACAGACCGCACATTGATTACTAGGACTGGGCAGGAAAGACAGACCAGAGCACAGAACCACAGCAGGAAGCAGGAACACAGGAACACAAGTAAACAGGAACTTGGGATGACAGTGCTGGGAGAAGCAACATGCACTGAAAAGTAGATCACTCAGAAGACCTGTTACCGAGGCAAGGAGTGCAAGGAAGAGCAGATTTAAATACCTAGAGGCTAGTGACATCATCCAAGAGTTACTTCTGCATTTTCCCACCTTGGTGCATATATTGTGTATGTACTTGGGCGCATGCGCCTAAGGTGTCCATTGCCAGGTCCCCACTTTATGTGCATAATGGCGAAATTCTGCCTTGAAGATGGAGTGGGATGCTGGTAAGTCAATCAGCTGGGAGGGAGCAGCTGGAGACTGTGTGTTCTAACAGTACCTCACCTTCCAAAGCCCTCTCCTCAAGTCTTTGGGCTCAGGCTTCTTGGGGATCCTTTGATGAAACACTTGAATCAATTGGGTAGCCTGATGGTTGGAAGCAGGTTCTCAAGAGTTCTCTTTGGACCTTTAGTACTTCCATGCAATGAGGTACTGGAGCCTATTTTTCATTCTCCTAGAGCCTAAGATCTTGGTTACCTCGTACTGAGTGTCTTCTTCCAAGAGGACATCAGTCCACTGAGGCAGAGGTCTCGAGGGCCAGTAAAAGACCTCCGGCTTCGGAAGGGAGACATGGAACATGTCATGGATGTGGACTGTGATGGTAGTTTCAATTTATAGGCTACATTCCCCATTTGATGGATCAGTGGAAAAGGCCCCACAAATTGTAGGGCAAATTTGAAGCACGGTTTACAAAGTCTCAGATTTCTGGTGCTTAACCAGAACAACTGCCCCAGCTGGAGTTGGGGTGCTGGCTATCGTTTCTTGTCTGCTTGTGTTTTGGCACGGGTTGCAGCTTGTTCTAAAAGTTGGTGCATAGACTGCCAGAGATTGTGTAGCACCTGACTCATTAAGCTGGCAGCAGGACATGCTATTGAGACTGCCAAGAATGGCATCCATAGAGTATGTAGGAGAAGAACCTGTTAATTTATTGATATAGTTATTATTACAGGCCTCCTCCCAAGGAAGAAGGGAGGCCCAATTATCCTGGTGCTGGTTCACATAGGAATGCAGGAAGAACTTAAGAAATTGGTTTATGAGCTCAGCTGGTCTGTTGGTCTAAGAATGGTAAGCAGTCGAGAAGTCCAATACGATACCGAATATTTTGAATAGACTCCTTCACTAGTGTGCAGTACACTGGACACCTTGGACTGAGAGAATGTGATGGGGGAGCCTGTGTAGATGAAAGACATGTTGTACAAATACTTGTCCAGCTCTGCTGCTGATGGTAGTCTGGGCAGAGGAATAAAATAAACCATTATAGAAAATCTGTCCATTATTACCCAAATAGTCATATTAACTCCAGAGGAAGGAAGATCGGCAATAAAGTCTGTTGCCAAATGAGCACATGGCTTCTCAGGGCAGGTAGGAGTTGAAGTAGACCCCAAGACCATGGTCAGAAGTTTTTGTTTGCTGCACATACTGGCAGAATTCTAAATAGCATTTTGCATCCTGCTTAACATAAGACCAATAGTGACAGGTGAATAGCTTCTGAGTTCAGTAGACCCCTGGGACTCTAGCCAAGTGAGAGTCAGAGGCCCACTGCAGCATTCACTCCTGGAGTTGGCAGGGAACCACTGTCTTCCTTTGTGGTATGGTCCATACTAGAGGACATTTTTTCTCCTCAGTAGCCCCAAATTAGTGAAATAAATTGCCAGTTAACCTGAGACAGCAGCAGAATTTTAAAGTTTTTGAAAGGCATTAAGGCAGTGCTCTCTGAGGAAGCTTTTGGATGAAGCAGTATGACCAATTTTAAGTATTTTAAACAATCAATATATGTATTTTAAGTGCTGTTTGTGTACCTTGTATTTTGTTGATTTTATGATTGTTTTGTGAACCACACCGAACAGATTTTTGGAGGTGGCGGAATGTAAGCATCTATATAAATAAAAATGTAAATGTTCATTTGTTCAAAATCTTAAATCTCCGAAAGTTCTTCACCGATTGCTTTGAAATTTTGACACAACGTTGCATTCGAATACGCACGTGTTTTTATATACCTATATTATATAGATGTCACACCTGTGACAGGTAAAAACATGCTTTTTTGGAAAAACAGCACCATCTGTTGGACGTAAAAGCAACACAATATAAATGGGCTCTGACCGACGGACCGCAAATGCGCAGTAGAGAGCAGCTCTACCGCGCATGTGTGGACCATAGAGCTCTGTGCTACATGTGGGAGTCACAGAGGGGAGGAGGAAAGGGCAGACGAGTCGCCACTCCGAGAAACGGCTCAGCCCGTTCCTCTGCCGCTGGGGAAGGGGTGAGGGAGTAGGGACTGCCGGACAGTTACACACAGGAGGAGGAAAGGGTAGAAGAGTCGCCGTCCACCGCCGGGGAAGGGGGGGGAGGAGTCGGCAAACCAGACAATCTCTATATCTGCACAGACAATGGAACAACAAAAAATATTGTATACCCACAAGCATTGTGAAATTAAACATATTAGAAACGTGCGCTTTCTCTTTTCTTTCTTTTCCATTTAACCAGACTGAGCCACAGCAACGCGTGGCAGGGTACAGCTGGTTTCTAAATAAATAAATAAATAAATATCTCAATTTTTGCTGGGTTAATAATATGACATGGTGAGTCTCAGATTCAAAGGAGCATATTAGGTCATCAGTGCACTGGTTGTTTTCTGCGGAACAGTCAAATCGGTTAAAAAATAATGACCATCGGGATTGCCAGGGTTCAATCACTGGGCTCGAGATAAACAAGTTTTTATGGTCAGTGTATATTGTCACTAATATCTGGCTCCTTCCCACAGGTGGCGCCACTCCTTGAAGGCTAGCTTAATGGCCAAAATTTCTTGGTCCCCGGTGATATTATTCTTTTTAGCAGGCGAGTATTTCCTAGAGAAGTATGCACAGGTCAACAGCATCTAGTGATTATCATATTGCAAGAGGACAGTCCCCACCCTGAGAGTGGAGACATCTACCTCTAAGATAAATGGCTTGGTGTTTAGGTACTTGCCAGTTACTTGTAACCTGGATTGGCCACTGTTGGAAAGAGGATGCTGGGCTTGATGGACCCTTGGTCTGACCCAGTATGGAAACTTTGTATGTTCTTAAAGTGTGGTCTGGGTTTCACAGACATGGGTCCTGAGTAAATTCTTGTTTCAGGTGCTGAAAGGCCAGTATCGCTTCTTCACTCCAATTACGAGAGTCCTCCCCCTTTTTGGTAGGGCTGTGATCTGTGCTGCCAAGGAAGGGTATTCATGAACAAACTGGCAGTAGTAGTTAGGGAAACTGAAGAATCACTGCAGGGTCTTATGTCCCACTGGTTGGGGGCAGCCTAAGATGGCTTTCAACTTGCTGGGGTCCATACTAAGCTCGATATGGGAAATAATGTAGCCCAGAAAGGGCAGATTCACTTGTTTGAATGAATGTTTCTCCAACTTGGTATAAAGTTGGTGCTCTCGCAGCTGTGTAGGGCCTGTTTCACATGTGCCCAGTGCTGTTTCAACTTCTTTGAGAAAACTAGGATATCATCCAGGTAGACAACAACATGAACATGAAGGAGGTCATAGAATATTTCATTCACGTGGAGATCTAAGATGGTGCGCTAGAGTGAGGGTGTGTGGCATCTCTCTTCCCATTTACCTTGATAACTTTTACCTATGCCTCATTTGGGGTGAAAACGGAGGGCCCGCAAGAGGCTGAACATGGAGGCCTCGTTGGGCACAGTTCGAGGGCCGATGGACGCTCACCTCCTCAGAAGAATTGGATTTCTGGGTGAGGAGTTGCAGGGGGACCGCTGTAGAGATGCATTAACAGCCAGCGTCCTCCAGGACTCACTGACATTGCTTTCCCCGGCCGAGAGAATAGCCCCAGAAAACCCAGCGGCAAGTCAGACGACTAACCTGAACCACCTGGAGTTGCTTCCAGGTCACGTCAGGGAGGGGGCCCCGTGAGGAGCAGAGGAAGCTCAGACAAGTACGGGACCACCAGCAGCCTCTGGGATGGAGGGTGAAGAACCTGATAGAGGAGAAATGCAGGCTTTGCAAGAGCTAGTTTCTGGCAAGTTGGAGGGGAAATTGTAGAAGAAACATTGCAAGAATTGTTCCCCGAACTGCCTCCATTGGTAAGACCAGATATTTTTTCCCTCAAAACTATATGGATGGCAATAGAAACTTTGAACAACAACGCATCTATACAAATTAGACCTATAGTGAAAAAAGTGGGACAAATTGAGACACAATTGCAAAAATTAAAGGGGAAAGTTATAGAAAATAAAAGGGACGTGGTAATGTTAAAGGCTGACATTAGGGAAATGAAAAAGTTGAAACAAGGAATTGTAAAAGATAATCTATATTTATCAAGGAAATTGGAAAATTTAGACAATCAACAGAGAAGCAGGAATTTGAGATTGATCAATTTTCCTAAGAAGATTACAGTCATACCGGACTGGACTACATATGCTTTAGAAATATAGAAAATTCCACAGGCAGCTTTACCCCCATTGTCGAAAAATGTCTATCTTCCAACAAGGAAAAGGTTTCCGGGTGAAAGAAAAGAAATGCAACAGTTGTCCCCATTGACCCTATCTGAGATATTGGAGTCATCTGCTGAGGAGGAGGCCCAACCTGCAACGTTAATAATCTCTTTCCTATTAGAGCGTGGGTTCTCAGATTATATTTCCGGAACAAATCCGATTTATTTTTGGGTATGAGGGTACAAATTTACCCTGATTTTGCCAAAGAGATGCAGCTTAGGAGGAAACAATTTCTTGAATTAAGAGCGGGAGTAGTTCAATTGGGAGCCCTATTTTTTCTCAAGTTCCCATGTAAATGTCGTGTTAAGTTTAAAGAATTAACATATACTTTTTTTCTGTTGTGATTCCTCCCATGGCAGGAGCCGCAGACGCCCTGGTTCCCGCGTCCCGGGGCCGCCATCTTGCTGGCGCAGCAGGAGTTGCGCCGGGGTTCGCCTCCACGGCTGGAGGCCGGCACAGCAGCCTGCCTCCGTTCCCTCCAAGGCCGCTCTGAAATCGGAGCAGCCTCGGAGGGAACTTTCCTTCCGCGTCCCCCCACCTTCCCCTCCCTTCCCCTATCTACCTCACCCCCCAGCCCTACCTAAATCCCCCCCCTACCTTTGTTGGGCAAGTTACGCCTGCTTGAAGCAGGTATAACTTGCGCGCCCCACCCCGGAATCCCCCGGCACAGGCCGCAGTGCCAGGGGACTTGGGACCGCCCTCCCGCCCCGCCCCCGAACCATCGCCGCGCCCACGGACCCACCCCGGATCGCCCCTGCCCCAGACACGCCCCCTCCCTCCCCTTTTACGAAGCCCCGGGACTTACGCGTGTCCCGGGGCTTTGTGCGCACCGGCGGCCTATGCAAAATAGGTGCACCGGCACGCGAGTACCCTGCGTGCATAAATCCGGGAGGATTTACGCGCGCAGGGGTTTTAAAATCTACCCCAATGCGAACTAAAAGAAAACTACATGACTAACAACATAGAAACTAAAAATAGTGAGATACCTAAAAATAATGGAAACTAAAGCCATGACTTAATACAAAAGGTCCACTAAAAACTACCTGGTAACAACACATAATAAAATACTAAAGAATGAATATTAAAACTATTACATGGAACCTATGAAAAATGGAAGAATTAAAAATAATGCAATATGACTATAGTAACCAAATAAGAAAGGTCCACTAAAACCTACCTAGTTAAAAACACAAAATAAAAATGATAAAAAATGAGATGACACTGGAACACATAGATATCAAAAAATTGTGAAAAAGAAAATTAAAAAATAACAAGCAAAAAATAGCCTATGATGGCGCGGGCCATCCAGTGGACGGCCAGTGCCATCTTTAAAAATGGCGCCGGCCGTCCAGTGCTCCTACCATGTGACAGGGGCCGGCCAATGGCACGGTTATCCTATCAAATGGTAAGGGCAAAGGGCCATCGGCGCCAATTTTATTAGTGGCAGCCGACGGCCCGAGAGCGGGAGATCGCTCCTGGGGCCCACTGGACCACCAGGTAATTTTAAAACATTTTTTAATGAGGCCCGACCCTTTAAAATTGACCCCTTATCTTCCCCCACCCCCGAACCCCCTGAACCCCCCCAAAACATTTTACGAGTACCTGGTGGTCCAGTGGGGGCGCGGGGACTGATCTCCCGCTCTCGAGCCATCGATGCCATTTTGACTGCCACTTTAATCGGTGCCGATGGCTCGATTAAAAAAAAAACCCCACCCGACCCTTTAAAGATGACCCCTTAGCTTCTCTCACCCTCCTGATCCCCCCAAAACATTTTTAAATTACCTGGTGGTCTAGTGGTGGTCCCGGGAGTGATCTCCCGTTCTCGGGCCATCGGCTGCCAATCGTAAAGATGGCGCCGATGGCCCTTTGCCCTTACCATGTGACAGGATATCCGTGCCATTGGCCGGCCCCTGTCACATGGTAGGAGCACTGGATGGCCGGCGCCATCTTTAAAGATGGCGGCGGCCATCTTTACGATGGTGGCGGCCATCTTTACGATGGTGGCATCTTTAAAGATGGCGCCGGCCAGCCAGTGCTCTTACCATGTGACAGGGGCCAGCCAATGGCACGGATACCCTGTCACATGGTAAGGGCAAAGGGCCATCGGCGCCATCCTTACGATTGGCAGCCGACGGCCCGAGAATGGGAGATCGCTCCCGGGACCATCACTAGACCACCAGGTAATTTAAAAATGTTTTGGGGGGATCGGGAGGGTGGGAGAAGCTAAGGGGTCATCTTTAAAGGGTCGGGTGGGTTTTTTTTTAATCGGGCCATCGGCACCATTTTTGAGTGGCAGTCAAAATGGCACCGATGGCCCGAGAGCGGGAGATCGGTCCCCGTGCCCCCACTGGACCACCAGGTACTCGTAAAAAGTTTTGGGGGGGTTCGGGGGGTGGCGGAAGGTAAGGGATTAGTTTTATAGGGTCGGGGTGGGTTTAGGGGTTGTTTTGGTGTGCCGGTTTTCCTGCCTTCCCCCCAAATAACTCCCGTTAGTGGACACTAACGGGAGTAACGATTTTTCACGATAAATCGTGAAAATTTCTATTGTATCGCGCACTGTACCGATTTTTGACAATTTAAAAAATATCGGACGATTTTTTTAAATCGTCAAAAAACGATTCACATCCCTAATCTATCTTATTCACAATTTTTAAGGCTTAAATGATACAACTTTCTATAAAAGATCTAAAGAAATGACTGATAGATTTTAGAAAAATCTTATCCTATTTCAGCAGGGTACAAAAAAGCTGCTAAATTTGATTGGAATGAGCTGTTACAACCAAAAGAGAAAAATGTAATGATCATATTGTTTGTCCCATCACATTTACTCATATGTCGTTCCAAATTACTAATATATTGAAAAAATATTGGTTAATTTTACAAATATTACCATGTTTTAAAGATAAGAATCTCATGATTACAAACAAAAGAGAAAAGAACATCAAAGAATATATTTCCCCATGTGCTTTACCAGATACCAGGTTGAAAGATAAAAGACCCCCCGAGTCATCGTCCATGTGTAAATTGCTCTGTTTGTGGTGTCAATATGAAAACAACTATTCTAAATATCCCCGGTAGAGACAAAGAATTAAAACTTAAAACTTTCACCAATTCCAAAAGTAAAGGTGTTATTTATATTGTATTCTGTCCTTGTAAAAAATGTATATTGGGAAAACTATTAGACAATTTAATAAAAGAATAATTGAGCATAAGAGTAGCATTAATAGGAAAATTGAATCTAAACCTTTGGTTTTACATACACTGGAGAAAAATCATAAATTCGAGGATTACAAATTTTGGGCTGGATTTTAAAAGGGTTACGCGCATAAGTTATGCGCGTAACCCTTAAAAAACCCTCCTGTGCGCGCCGAGCCTATTTTGCATAGGCTCCACGGCACGCGCAAGCCCTGGGACTCGAGTAAGTCCCGGGGCTTGCAAAAAGGGGCGGTCAGGGGCGTGGCCAGGGGGCGTGGTGTTGGCTTGGGGGCATGTTCGGGGGCGTGAGGGTGGTCCGGGGGTGTGGCAAGTGCCCCGACACAGCGGCCTATGTCGGGGCCTGCCGCACCAGCAGACAGCTGGTGCGCGTAAGTTATGACTACCCGGATGCAGACGTAACTTCATGGATAAAGGTTAGTAGGGGGATTTAGGTAGGGCTGTGGGGTGGGTTAGATAGGGGAAGGGAGGGGAAGGTGGGGGGAGGTGGAAGGAAAGTTCCCTCTGAGACCGCTCCGAGGCACGTGCAAGTTACATAAATGTGCACCCCCTTGCGCGCGCCGACTCCCGGATTTTATAAGATACGCATAGCCACGCGTATCTTGTAAAATCCGGGGTCAGCGTGCGCAAGGCTGCGCAAAATCGGCAGTCTGTGTGCGCCGAGCAGCGCAGCCTGCCTCCATTCCCTCCGAGGCCACTTCGAAATCAGAGCGGCCTCAGATGGAACTTTCCTTCCGCGTCCCCCCATCTTCCCCTCCCTTCCCTTATCTAACCCACCCCCCAGCCCTACCTAAATCCCCCACTACCTTTGTTGTGCAAAATACGCCTGCTTGAGTCAGGCGTAACTGGCGCGCGCCGCCTCGGCATCCCCCGGCACAGGCCGCAGTGCCGGGGGACTCGGGACCGCTCTCCCGGCCCGCACCCGAACCGTTGCCATGCCCCCTGATCCGTCCCGGACCACCCCCTGACCCCAGACATGCCCCCGGACACACCCCCTGCCTGCCGACATGCCCCGGACACGCCCCCCCCTTTTACAAAGCCCCGGGACTTAAGCGCATCCCGGGGCTTTGCGTGTGCCGGCGGCCTATGTAAAATAGGCGCTGGCGCGTGAGTGCCCTGCGCGCGTAAATCTGGCAGGATTTACGCGCGCAGGGCTTTTAAAATCTACCCCATTGTGTTTTATTTAGTTACGTGCCTCTTTTAATGTTAAAATTCTTTTTAATGTCCGTTTTTTAACCAGTTCATGTAGTTTGTACACTCTGTTGCAGATTGCAACGTTAGCAATTGTTTTTAATGTCAACAGCGGGATTTTTCTCCATTGACCGCTTTCTGCTGTCACATACGGGAACCTTGAGTACACGCCCCCTTTGTCTTGATTGACAACTCAGTTGACATGTTTTTTTAGTGTTTAAATGCCTGTCATGTAGTTTTCTTATGGTTCATTTTATTTTTATTAAGTACCTTTTTTATTAGCATTCTTTTTAATGTTTTTTTAATTAGTTCATGTAGTTTACACACTTTGTTGCAGATCGCAACTTTAGCAATTGATTTTAATGACACACAGTGGGATTTTTCTCTTTTAACCGCTTTCTGCTGTCACATACGGGAACCTTGAGTACACGCCCCCTTTGTCTCGATTGACAACTCAGTTGGAGCGTTTTTTTAATGTTTAAATGCCTGGCGGTAACTTTGTTTCCTTTTTTCGAGTGTAAAAGAGATTGAGCTGACTGCGACAAAATTGTCTTGAGATGCACCAAAGGGTAAGGGATTTTATGTCAGTATTAACATTCACCGAGAGCAGTTTTTTAAGACCGAGTGTCTCCAGAGGTTTTTATTGTTTTAAATAGCTTTTGTGTAATGGAGAAACATGTATAAAAAAGTTTTAATTCAGCGTGTTTAACCTCAAGAGCAACAGCAGATACATTTTTTGTCCTTGCGTCCATATTTTTAACTATCATTTTAATCATTTTTTAGACACAGTTTGCTGTTTGAACTTTCTGGTACTATTTGGTAATTAATCGCGGCAATATTGTTAACTGACTACAGCACAACATTGACTGGCACTATGATCCAGAGATACCTTTTTATTCACTATCTCTATTTATTTATTTAACATTTTTATATACCGAAATTCATGTAGACAATTACACATCACTTCGGTTTACAGTATAACATAAACTAGCATGCAAGAATGCTTTTACATATAACAGGTATAATATAACTTGGAGCCAAGTAACAGGGTCAAAGAACAATAAAATTATAGGCTTTTAACAAGGGGCCTTCGAATTGGCTGGCTAAATGTCTGAATGGGATTTGGATAAATTAAGGGTAAAAGGTAAAAATGGAGTCCAATTAGATTAGACATCTGTCAGGTTAGAGTGCTAGCCTGAATTCTAGACTATTGGTGTGAAAGTCATGACCTAGGAAGATCCTCTGTATGAAAGAAAAGCTTGGTCGAACAGCCACATTTTCAATCTCTTTTTGAAGGTAGTATGGCATTGTTTTAGCCGGAGTTCTGGTGGAAGAGAGTTCCATTGCGTAGGGCCCGATGTGGATAGAGCTTGTTTTCTTAATGAAGATTTAATAGGAGGGGCAATGAGGGTATTTCTATATACTGACCTCACCGGTCTGGAGGGTAGATGTAGCTGAAATGGGATATTGATCTCCAGTGGACTAATATTGTGGATGGTTTTGTGTATGATCGTTAGTACTTTGTACGTTATTCTAAATTTAATTGGGAGCCAATGCAGATTCATTAGGATGGGAGTAATATGCTATCTTTTGCTGGACTTTGTCAATATCCTGGCTGAGGCATTTTGTAACATCTGTAAGGGTTTAATGGTGTTCGCTGGATGGCCTAGGAGCAGGGAATTACAATAGTCGATTTTTGAAAAGATAATTGCTTGTTGTACTGCACGGTAGTCTTGAAAGTGAAGGAGTGGTCTCAGTCGTTTTAGAACTTGTAATTTAAAAAAGCCTTCCTTTGCGGTGTTATTGACGAATCTTTTTAGGTTCAATTGGTTGTCCAATAAGACCAAGGTTTCTGACTTGAAGGGAGAAAGATGGTTGACTTGTGGAGAGCGTGTTGGCGACTGTGTGATTGCCGTCTTGTGAGACCAGGAGTAGCTCCATTTTATTGGTATTAAGGATTAAGTTAAGGCTTGTGAGGAGGTGGTTGATATCTTGAAGGCAGTTGTTCCAGAAGTCTATGGTTTTTTGTAGTGTTTTCTTTACTGGAATAAGTACTTGCACGTCATCTGAGTATATGTAATGGGTTAGATTTAGTTTGTCGAGGAGATGGCAAAGTGGTAAGAGATAAATATTGAAGAGGGTAGGGGATAAAGATGATCCCTGAGGAACTCCCAGAGAGGAACAGATGGGGTGAGATTCTTTGTTGTTGATCTTGACTTTGTAAAATCTGTTTTGGAGGAATGACTTGAACCATCTGTGCACGGTGCCTTTGATGCCGATGTCAGTTAGCTGATCCAAGAGTATTGAGTGGTTCACCATATCGAATGCGGCTGATAAATCAAGGAGAATGAGAAGACAGGGTTGTTTTTTATCAAGATTCAGAAGTAAGGTGTCGGTAAAAGAGATTAAGAGTGTTTTGGTACTTCGGGCTTTACGGAAGCCGAACTGCGAGTGGGCTAAGATATTGTTGTCGTCTAAATAGTCCGAGAGTTGCTTGTTGACTATTTTTTCTTTTAGAGATGAACGGGAGGTTAGCTATGGGGCGGAAGTTGGCCGGGTCGTCTGGGGACAGATTGGGTTTTTTTAGAAGTGGTTTCAGAATTGCAAGTTTCAGGGGGTCTGGAACTATGCCTTGCGATAATGAACAATTGATGATCGCTGCAATTGGTTTGGCAACAGTTTTTGGAATGGAGATGAATAAGTTGGATGGGATCGAATCCGTGGGGTGAGATGACGGTTTTAGCTTCTTTAGTAATGATTCAATCTCGATGGAAGAAGTCAACTCGAAGTTTTCCAGGTTTGTGGTCTGTTGGATGTCTACTGAGTAGGCGTGTGGGTGACTAGGGCCAGTGTAGGTTTTTGCCTGTGTGATCAGATCGGTGATTTTTTTCTTGAAGTAGGTGGTGAGTTCTGAGGATTTGCTGGCTGCTTGGTCGTCTGGAATGGTCGTCGGGAGAGATTTGGTGAGGGATGAGACAAGTGAAAATAATGCTTTGGGGTTGAATTTGAAGTTGTGTATTTTCTGTGATTAGAAATCTCTTTTTATTCGAAGGATGGCTATCCTGTAGTGGTGCATGAGCGATTTGTAAGCCCTCTGGTTTGTTGCTGATGGATTTTTTCGCCATAGGTGTTCGCTGCTTCTAAGCTCTTGTTTGAGGGTTTTAAGTTGTGGTGTGTACCACAGTTTTCTGTTGTCGGCGTCCGGTTGAAGGGCTTTGGTGGTTAACGGACATATTGCATCTGCTACTTCTTTGGTGATCTTGATCCAGGAAGATGAAGCTGACTCTGCATCAGAGAGGTCCAGTTGGTCTAATGCTGCGGATAGGTTCAAGCTAAGGATGTCTGGGTTTCATAGTTTTCTGAATTGGATCATGGTGTTTTGTCTCGGTTGAAGGATGGGACGGAGGTTCTTCAGAGTTACGGCAATCAACCTGTGATCCGACCATGGGACCGAAGAACATGTCGTGGCTGTATCTATCTACTTTTATTTATTTATTTTTTACATTTTTTAGGTAATGTAGTGTCTTAGCCCTTTTTTATTTTTATTTTTACTTTTTCTTTCCCTATGATTTTTAGTATTGAGTTTATCAATCAATCCAATTTTTGATTAATACTAATTTTTCATTGTTTACATCTTCCCCCATCCGATGCTTCTCATTTACACTCTATCTGAATATTCAAGAATTCTTATTTGATGAAGTTGAGGTAATGTCCATACACATGTGAGACATTCACACAGTCGTTTCCCAGATATACATTGTAATACATTTTTTATATGATATATGTGCACACATTTTGATTTCACATCACATTTATGTTACCATTATATATTTCTGACTTCTAGTATGTTTTTTTATGATTTATTTTATTTATAAGTATTTGTGTATTTGTTTGTATGTTGTAGCCCCTGACGCAGCCCCTTTGTAAGAGGGCGAAACTCGGCCTGAGTCAGGCTTTTTTAAAGATACTTGTTTCCACAATAAAGAATCCAAAATTTGGACATTTTGGCTTCTAATTCTCAACTTATTGCCTCCACGGCTTGGTTAGACAGCCTTCCTTGTTGCTTTATCAAACCATCTGGACAGTAGCAGATCACGGAAGACCTTGTCATACAGAAAAACCATGGACAACCATGAAGATCCGATGTGAAGGCCCTAAGGAGAGCAATCAAAGCCATTTTATAGACCTGGACTTTGCACAGACTGATGACATCATCTATTGGGGCCGCCGAGGCTTTTCCCACCTCTGGCCCTTTAAATACAGTGCAGAGGTGTGCGCGCATGCCTGGAGGAGCCGGGTGGTGAAGGAGGAAGTCGGCGTCAGCAGCCCTCCTGCTGTGAAGGAGTTGAAGACTATGGCAGTGTCACTCCCCCCATGAAGAGGGAAGGAGCGGCGGCAGCAGGAGCAGGAGAAGCGATGGTGACTCCCGGCCTCATGAAGATCCCTGATGGCAGTGGTGGTGGCCCTGCCACTTGGGAGACAGTTTCGGTGGCGACCCGGGCTGCAGAAAGAACAAGAAATGGCGGTCGCACGCTGGCTTGACTGGAGCGGCACAGAGCATGGGAGATGTGAGAGGCTGCTTGCAGGCCCAACTGCAAGCAGCCTCGCAACTCTAATAATCGAATCATCAGCTATGATGGTTGACCTAACCCTTCCATCTTGGGCAGTAGCCCTGAGAGACACATCCTCAGTGTCCCAGACAATTTTCCCTAATTTTGAGGGTGAGTTGATAATGAAGGAATGTGGTATTTGGTTGACCTTTACTCAGAGGCTGGGAAGATAGGATGAGATAATGTTGGTAGTGGAATTTAGACTAAGTACGCAAAGAAAGCCAAGTCCTCATGGACATCAGTCATTCCTCATCTTCGGTGAGTGCCTGGTACCTTTGCGGTCTTCAGCAGCATAGCCTCTACCTTATAAATGGCAGTCAGCCTTCTGTTCAACCAGCAGTGAAGTTGTACCTATGTTAATACTTAGGACTTAATTTACCTGTGCTTTTATTTTTCAATTTTGTGTTAATACAGAACAAATAATGATTAATAGAAAGATAAAGGAGGAGCAGTACAGGTTTGATTTTACTCATTGCTGCATTTTATTTCCCTTACCAAAAGTGGAGGTTGCAAATTTCAAAACCTTTATTTAGAGTTCAGAGTATGTAGAGATTAGTGATGAAGAATCAGCAGGGACTCAGAGCCCCTTTTGACAGCATCTCTCAATATTCTAACATTTCAAACAGCCACTCAGGATAGATTAAAATGATGTTTCTGGTAATGTTCCTGCTCTTATTAGAATTTTATATGCATCTGCAACCAATCAGGGAAGTACACGTCAGAGGTTGAACATGTCAAATCTTTATCAGTATGAACATTGGCAGCAAAGGCACTAAAAAGAAATCACACCAATAAATACCATTCTGTCTCAGAATTTAAGCCTTTGGGTTGCATGGTATAAAGAGTATATATCCAGAACTTCTAATGCTGGTTTAATCTGGCTTCCCCCTCTCCTCTACAGATATGATTCGGTGTATGATCAAAGATTAACCACTTGAGTTGTGCAAAGCTATGGGATTGGTCCAAGCAAAGTTGCACAATGGATACTGTAATCTTCTTGGTAGTAAGACAACTTTTGTGCTAATTGAAACATGTCTTAATCCTTTGATATGTACTTCCCTGTTTGGTTGCAGATGAATATGAACTTGTAACATGAGCAGGAACATTACCTTAAACGTCATCTTAGTCTATTCTGAGTGGTTGTTTGGAATATTGGGATACTTTACACCCGTTGGTCGCAGACGGCTGTGACCTCTCTTGCTCACCTCTTTCTTTACTACCCTGACTCCGTGGGGTAGACTGGCTGCCTCCGCCAGCTGCCGATGGCCTTGGACTCCCTTATAGACCTTGCTGGTCGCATAGACCGTCGTCTGCATGAGCGTTCCCAAGAGGTCAGAGGAGACAAGAGAGTGGCTTCTAGTGCTCCACACACTCGCCCAACATCATCTATTCCAGCCGTCACTACACCAAGCACCGAGGATGCTCTTTCCACAAAGAGTCCATCCCTTTTCTGGGCTATGTCGTCTCTAGCCAGGGGTTCCAGATGGATCCACAGAAGACTAAGAGCATCTGAGAATGGCCCCAACCAATGAGTCTTAAGGCTCTCCGAAGATTCCTGGGTTTTACTAACTACTACAGGTCATTCATCAATCACTATTCGACACTAACCGCCCCACTCATGGCTATGACACGAAAAGGAGCTAATCCTTCCCAGTGGTCACTCGAGGCCGTTTCCACCTTCCGGAAACTTATGAAGGCATTCCTACAGGAGCCATGCCTGCATCATCCTGACCCACGACGACCCTTCATCGTCAAAGTAGATGCCTCTGACATTGGGGTTGGTGCAGTACTCAGCCAGCATTCTACTAATCACAACCTACACCCGTGCTCATTTTAATCCCGTCGCTTCTCTCCAGATGAGCGTAATTATGGAATCAGGGACAAAGAATTGCTGGTGATCAAATTAGCCTTTGAAGAGTGGCACCCGTGGTTCGAGGGGGCACAACACCAAATAACAGTGTACACTGATCACAAAAACCTCGAGTATCTACACCAGGCTCAACTCCTTAACCACAGTCAGGCCTGCTGGTCTCTTTTTTTACTTGATTTAATTTCCTACTTCGATATCAACCTGCTGATAAGAATATCCGAAAAGATGCCCTCTCTTGCTCGTTCAACATTGATGATGTCCCAGATGTCCCTCGGCACATCATTGACCTGACTAAAGTACTCCTCGCTGCCACACATACAGTGCCTTCCAGGAAGATGATGGTTCCCCGACCTCTTCATAGGAAGATCCTCTGCTGGGAGCATTATTCCTTACTCGCTGGTCATCCCGGACAAGCCAGGATGCTCGCGACACTCCAGAGATTCTACTGGTGGCAAACCATGAAGAAGGACTCTCAAGCATATATGGAATCATGTCCCACTTCCGCCCGTCAAAAGTCACTGGCAGGCCATCCCTGGGGCCTCCTACAACCACTTCCAGCACATGAGCCGTGGACACACATCTCCGCAGATTTTATTGTGGACCTATCTCGTTCCAGTAGCAATAACACCATTTGGGTCACCGTGGACTGCTTTTCTGTGGGGGTTGGGCGTTTGGCTTCTCTGACTGATGGCACGCCACGTCAGAAGGCCACGTCTGTCCCATGTCTAAACCTACGCTTAGTGTAAAGAAAATGTCATACTCTGACCGCAGCATATGAACAGCCTCCAGCTAACAGGAAGTCAGCAGGAAACATATTTAGTGCAAAGCTCTTGCAGCAGCTCATGACCTACTTGCATTTATGTGGTTTTTCACACCTAGATAGCTCACCAGCTAATGGCCTCCCCCCTCCCTGCCTGCAGACTGACCGCTTGCACCTACTGCCCACTTGCGCCTACTTAGTAAAAGGTCAGCATAAACACTGATGGTGGAAAACATTGTAGCAGGAAAATATGTGACGTATGTATCATATGAAATGCTATGTGATCATTTACAATAAAAGAGCAGGCTTCCCAAAAGCCTGAGAGACGCTTCACCATGAATCCTGTGTGAGGTGTATTCATTACCGTTGCTATACTTTTCGAAGATGGCTTATTTCGTGGTGCTACCCGGCCATCCTTCTGCCCTGGAGCTAGCCAAACTATTCATATGCCACATCTTCCAACTTCATGGCCTCCCGAGACACATTCTCTCAGATAGGGTTGACCAATTCATGGCTAAATTCTGGAAGTTGCTTTGTAAAAAATTTGACACTGCCCTGGACCTCACATCGGCCTATCACCCTCAGGCCAATGGATAGACAAAATGGACTCTCTTCCTGGGTAACATCAAGCTAGGATGAGAGAACATTGCACAAATCTCAACTTTAGGTGAGTTTCCTCACTCTGAAGGGCATCAAATCTTCACAAGAGAGCACTATTCTGTTCGTACGTCTCACTTTGAATGTCAATGTGGCCCCTAACCCCTACACTAATACCTAAACCTCACCTCGAGTTACTAGGTGGGCCTCCCACCTATCTAGTGCGAGGCCATTATGGGCTAGTCTCGCTCTCGCTCGCGCTCTAGAGACTTAGCTATCGAGCATCGATCGACGCGATCCTAGCTCTCTATCGCTCGCTCTATCTCTATCTCTCTCTCTCTCTCTCTCTCTCTCTCTCTCTCTCTCTCTCTCTCTCTCTCTCTCTCTCTCTCTCTCTCTCTCTCTCTCTCTGTTAAAACTGTGAGCCCAGCCCACTTGGCCAAAGATTCCACCCCAATATTTTCTCATTTGCATCATGCTTTCACACACATTAATGGTGTTTTCGCATGCGTTAAAGGTGTTTTTTGCATGCGAAAGCACCATATAGCACTTTGATAAATGACCCCCTTACTTAGCTGTTCCACCTCAAAGAGAGGAAGGGTGGAACAACCTCATTCTCTAAAATCAAAAAGGTTCCAAAAAGGAATCTTACTTTCTTACTTTTCCACCCAGGCCCTATTCTTAAGTGCCTAAGAGTATTTCCCACCAAGAATAACTAAAGAGTCTACACACTAAAATGTTGGCACTGGGTTTTATAGACTGTACCATTTTCAGTCTCTCACAGGAGGAACCAAAACTCAATAATACTATTAGTACTACTGTTCCCCCTCTTACAATGGGACAATCCCCTTAGTAGGAACCCATAGGGTTCTCTACATTAAAAGAGATGGCTAAAAAGGTAAGAACAAAGAAGTCAATATTCTGCAATGCAGCAAGCAGACAATTTATCTGGCTAAAGATAGCCAGAAAAATTGTCATGGATATTAAGTGAAGTGCTGCCAATTAGGCACTCTGCTGAATATAAATAGATGAAGTCCTAGTTAGCTGGATAAATTTATCTAATAAGTTAACAGGAACTATTATCTGGCTAACTGGGTCATTTATCATTTCACATTAGGGCCTTAACACTAGCATTAAGGCCCTAATGAATGCGTTAAATAGCACACTGTATGCTAATATGCAAATGTCACATTAGTTATGCAAGTGGGAGGATTTTGGGCATAGTTAATCAGTGGCTCCTAATGTCAAATGTGGGTTTTAACTACACCTTTTTTTCTGTGTGTTGTGTCTGTGTTAGCGACCAAAAAGGTTTTTATCACACACTAGCGGTACCCGGCCACGCGTTGCAGTGGCAGAGTCAGGTTCTTTACCCTCCCTCCCCCTTCCCCTTGCTCATTTACCTCAGTCACTCATCCTCCTCCCCCTTGGTCACTCACCCCCCCTTCCCTCCCCTGTCCCCACTCCAACTCTCTCCCCTCACACTCACCTCTCCCCTCATTCTCCCTCCCCTGACACTCACCTCCCCCCTCATTCTCCCTCCCCTCACTGTCACCTCCCCCGCCTACTGCCTACCCTTCAGATCAGAAAGCCTTTGTTTTTCTATTTCTGTGGGAACCCCCCCACCCCCCAAAAAACCCCCAATCCCAACCCTTTAAATCAAATAATAACCCCCCACCCTCCTGCCCCCTTCCAAGACCTGGGAAATTTAAATTGTTGGTGCTACATGTGGTCTGTCCCTGGGCGTCTGTGCACGTTATGTAGCCAAATAGGGGAGTGCCTAACCAAATTTGCACTTCCAAATTTGTTTTGTGGTCTGGGGAGGGCTATTTTGGTGCGTTCCAGAGATCTTGCAAGTTTAGTGTATGTATTTGTGTGTGAACCTCCCCCTTCCCCCAAAAAACAACCCTATGAGAAAAGTTCTCTTAAACTAACCACCCCACACTCTCCTACCCCCCCCCCAGCCCCGCGAAAAACAGTAGCCCCCCCTGCCCCTCCCCCAGAGTTGCTGAATGAATGAAACCTGATCCCCCTCATGACCCCTCCCCAAGATGTTCGCAATAAATTCATTACCACCCCCCACCCTCCAGACCCCACGAGACCTGATAAAAATGTCAGTCAGTGGAGCGGGCGTTCAGGAGCGGTCCGGGAGCGATGTATTGGCGTTGGTCCGTCAGCTGCGAGCACTGAAACGGGTTCCGACGGCCCTTTGCCCTTACTATGTCAGTGGGGTGGAGCAATGGCAGCGGTAGGTCCTCTGACATAGTAAGGGCAAAGGTCCGCCGGCTGCCAGTCCTGAAAATGGCGCTGAGGGTCCCTCGCCCTTACTATGTCACATGGGCTACTGCCGCCATTGGTGTCCCCGAGTGGCATAGTAAGGGAAAGGGCCATCGGCGCCATGTTGATTGCTGGCAGCCGACGGCCGTAGTGCAGGAGATGTGTCCCGGACCGGTCCTGGCCCCCCACTGGAGCCTCCCGGACTTCTGTCAGGTTTTGTGCGTGTTGTGAGGGCCTGGGAAGTAAATAAATTTGGCATGTGTGTGGGGGGTGTGAGGAGGGTGGTTTTGTGTGTGTTGGGAGGCTGTGGGAAGTAAATCAATTTGGCATGTGTGTGGGGGGCGTGAGGAGGGTGGTGGGTGTATTTTATCTGTAAAGGAAATGGTTATCTTCCGGCGAAAAAAGTGCGTGAATGTGTTAAAATGGAAGTGAAACGTGGACCTGGACTGGTGAAATGATTAGTGTAGCGTGTGTTAGTGTAAGCTGTAACAGATGGCGCTTACGTCCAGCAGATGTCGCTGTTTTCTGGAAAAAAAATTTAAACCTATTTTACCTGTCACAGGTGTGACATATCTGTAATGTAAGTACAGAAGACCCTTCCTGTATGCGAAATGAAGGTTGTGTCCAAATTTGAAAGCAATCGGTTCAGTGGTTTCTGAGATTAGTGATTTTGTCCAAACTATTTAACATTTTTATTTATATAGAATAGATGAGAGAAAGAAAGAGAGAGAGAATGAAGTGCATAAAGTGCATCAAGCTAGGTAGAGAGTACATTGTACAAATCAACTCCTTTTTTACCTTTCATCGCCCCCTCTTACAGTGGTAAATAATAAACTTACCTATTGGTCTCTACAGAGGCTCTCTCTCTCTCTCACTCTCAGTAATGAGCAGGAAAATTAGCCTTTCCGCTATATTTATAGCATTTTGATGAATCTAGGCCTAAGTCAGCCCTACCACAGAAAGCCCCTGAAATGCCTTCAGTTTACTTGGATAACTTTTATCCAGCTAAAATCTTATCCAGATAAATTGGAACCAGTAAGCATGGTGGGATTTTTAAGTCCCTATGTTTGCCCAAGTAATATCCAAATTGGCCAGACAAACCTTTTGAATGGGGACCTCAAAAAGATTAACATTCAAAAGATATAGAGGTTTTCAAAGAGGAGGATATCAGGAAAAGCTTAGGGAAGGAGGGAAAATAGTGAGGACAAAAATGGCACAAACAGGAGGAAAAATAGCTAAACCAGTAAAATAAGGTGACAAGAATTGTTTAAGATATGCTGGTGAAAGGAGTATTGTAGAGGTAATATTGTAAAACTGAGAGGTGAAAAGGGAGAATGTGCAGTTTAACAAGTGAAAAGCAGAAATAGTGAACAAATATTTTTGTTCAATATTCTCTAAGAGGGGGCTGAATGAAGACTACTGATAGTTGACAGGGTTCCTATAGTAGAAGAGTAGATGTTGCTCCAATTACAGAGGAGAAGTGGGTGGAGGGACACATGATTCTAGGAAAACCAAACATTGACAAGGCAATAGAGCCAGATGGGACACATCCCAGATAACTGGGGGAGCTTAGAGAGGTTATGGCAGCTCCACTGATGGTTCTGTTTAATCAGGACAGGAATGATTCTAGAGGATTGGAGATAACCAGAGGATGTCCCTCTTCATAAATGTGGAAATAATTAGGAGGTTGGTAACAAAAGAGTAATTAGTGTGACCTCAGTCGTGGGTAAACTGTTAGAATGATTATTAAGAGGATGATTTTCAAACAGCCCGTGTAGGGCTAAAGTCTGTGAGGACTTACTTTGTACATTAGCTTGCAGACTCTGTACCCATAGACTTTAGCCCTCATTTTCAAAATGGACTTAGGCACATAAGTCTGTTTTGAAAATTTGTGGGTTTGGTCATGCCATCCATGAACTTACATGCAGACAATTATTTCCTGCTGAGAGAAGGTGTAACTTTCTATATGTAGATTACACAGGAATATGTGCATACTTTAGAAAATAAAACATATGCATATAAATCATTTTCACCATCCCATCTCTTCCAGCCCCAATGACTACTTACATACTTTTTTTTTTTTGTTTAATTCTTTATTAATTTTTTCATTAAAGAACAAACATAGAACTTTTACATCCACATTAATTCGGTAAAAATAACCCTTCCCTGTTTTTTGTGTTTAGTTATGCAATTCCCCCCTCCCTCCCCAAACTGAATCTGAGCTCTCTGCAAATCACTAAGTCGACGGTGTCATTTGAGAAGATGCTTTGTACTTGTTAGTAGTAAGTTGTGTTATTAGGTCCTTCTTGGATTGTGGAAGTATGTTCCAATATCTCCGCCAGGTCTCTGTTCATAAGCGCTGTGCTCGTAATGGCTTACTGCTTGCAGTCACATATTCTTACTGCAGCAGGGTGTCCAATCTGTTTCTCCAGTGGGATTTCTGTGGCCAATTGATTTTCTTTTTTAAATGTTTTATTTATAAACAATTTTTTTAAAACAATACACTGTGCAATACACTTCCAAATAAACAGATCAAAGCAATATATAAAGAAAAAGAAAAAGCATGGATAGTCTCATCTGGGAGAGGGACAACATCATGTAGTCAGTCCATAAAACATTCCCATACATCCCCATAACCCTTCAAATTCTTCCCCTTTTAGTTTTATTCAAAACAACTTGATGTCAGCAATATCATGGGTGTTATGAATTGGCTCCTGTGGAAGGGGGAGTTAGCAATCTGTTATGTTATACTCCTGTAGAGGGAGTAGTTAACAATCCATTAAGGTATAGACTGTGGAGTTGCAATCTGTTATGAATCTGTTGCTGAAGGCTCCTGATGGGGAAGGAGTAGCAATCTGTTATCAGCGGAGTGCTTGGAGAGGGCACTGAGCTGTAGAGGAATGTAGATAGGTGGATCCTTGGGCTGATGGCAGATGACTGCGCCCCCAGGAGGATATCCTGAGAGGGACCACCAGCTAGGCTTGGATATGGAGACAGACACAGATAATTCTTTTATTAGACAGGTTAGTAGAACCACCAGAGGTGGCAGTAGTGAGGTAATATGCCCGGCAGGGCTGAAGTCCCTCAGGTACTGGAACAACGATCCCAGGGATGCTGAGCTGAGAGAAACTATAGATAGTGAATAGACAGGGTATGCTGTGTACATAGCGAGAACTGGATGACAAAACTCACATAAGATCTTAAGGAAGCTCAGTAGCTGGAAAGGGTTAAGCCCTCGAGGAGCGAGAACCTGGTTCCTGGGAAAGCTCTGAGAGAGCGATGGTAACTCACAAATGTCTGTATCTGTGATAGCTTCCAGGCAATAGAGAATCTTCAGAGTATTCAGGAACATGGGCCCTCGAGGAACGAGTACCGGTTCGTATCTGCAATCTGAAATAAAGAAAAGAGAGCGAGGCCCCCGAGGAGCGGGTACCCCTGGTAAGTCCGAGGAGGCAGAGTAGCTTGGGAGAAAAGCCGAAGCAATCCCCTTGCTAACTCGATTCGTTAGCGAATACTGAGACCTTTTATATTGGAAGCGGATGACATCATCCCAGGGGGACGACCCCAAGGTTCGCGCCCTTACTGGTACATCAATTGGAGCGCGCGTGCCCTACGTCATCAGGCAACATGGCGAATCCGCAGCATCGTGCCGGTCCAGGGACACCGGAGGGAGATGGCAAGAAGATGTCATGGCAGCTAACTGCCCATCAGACCCGAAGGGAGTCGCCACAGAGGTAAAGAGGGCAGAGTGAGGGCGTCGAGCAACGACGGATGCAACAATGCGTTTGCCTACCCAAATGATCCATACATGGGTGAAATTTCCAGAAGGTTGCAATGATGAATCTGGCAGAAAGAAGGAGTTGAACCACTAGAGGCCTGCACGTAGAATGAATTAAAGAGCCATCCCATCTTCCCATTAATGCTAGCTGAGGAGACAATTACATTCGAGTATCAATACTGTCAGAAATTTAGGGGCAGATTTTCTTGGGTTGCACGCGTATGTTATGCGCATAGCCTTTGAAAATCTGCCCCTGCACCCGCTGAGCCTATTTTGCATAGGCTTGGTGGGGCCCCGGGGCACACGTATATCCCAGGGCTTGCAAAAAGGGGAGGTCCGGGGGGCATGGCGGCGGTCCAGGGGTGATCCAGGGGCGGGGTCGAGTGCTCCAGCACAGCGGCCTGTGCCGGGGCATGGCGCGCCGGCACCCTGCCGGTGCGCGCAAGTTACGCCTGCCTCTGGCAGGCATAACTTTTGGAGTAAAGGTAGGGAGGGAGATTTAGTTAGGGATGGGGGGGGTGGGTTAGATAGGGGAAGTGAGGGGAAGGTGGGGGGGGGCTGGAAAAAAGTTCTTTCCAAGGCCGCTCTGATTTTGGAGCGGCCTTGGAGGGAACGGGGAAAGCCACTGGGGCGCCCCTCGGGCTCGGCACGTCCAATGCGCACATGTGTGCACCCCTTGCATGCGCCGACCCCAGATTTTATAATTTGCGCGCGCATGTTATAAAATTGGGTGTAGAGTTGTTCGCGCTGGATTGCATGAACAAATCTATGCCCGCACATACATTTTAAGATCTGGCCCTCATTGCGCTGTATTAGACCAGAAGGTTCTTACCCCTGGGAAAAACCACCATATGTGAACATAAGTTCACCATTACCTTGCCAACATAGAGTGTTGATATTTGGAAATAGTTTAGAGAAGTACTTTGAGGTACGATAGGTCCTATATATCAGCTTAAACAATAGCTCTACCCTCCTGCAGAAAATGCTTTTTCTCTTATTACTGCTAGCTGAGCATGGCAGAAAGAAGGCACATCCAGGAGCCCTGATGGCAAAGATCATAGTGCTTGTGATGGATTATATAAGTGTAAATGTGAATCAGTTATTTACTCTTTCGGATAATAAAAGGACTAGGAGGCACTCCATGAAGTTAGCATGTAGCACATTTAAAACTAATCAGAGAAAATTATTTTTCCCTCAATGCACTATTAAACTCTGGAATTTGTTGCCAGGGGATGTGGTTACAGCAGTTAGTGTAGCTGGGTTTAGATAAGTTCTTGGAGGAGAAGCCCATTACATGCTATTAATCAAGTTGACCTAGAAAATAGCCACTGCTATTACTAGCATCAGTAGCATGGGATATACTTAGCTTTGGGTCTTGCCAGGTACTTGTAGCCTGGATTGGCCACTGTTGGAAACAGGATGCTGGGCTTGATGGACCCTTAGTCTGACCCAGTATGGCAATTTCTTATGTTCTTATGCCATATGTCTATCACTGCCCAATAGCCGACACACAAGATGAAATTTTACTGTAATGTCCCAGGATGTATCAATCTTAATGAAAAATTGTATATCGTTAACGTACAACCAGTATTCCACAATAAGCCCAGCCAAAAGCCTGCAAATTGGAGCCATGTAGATGTTGAATAATAGTGCAGACAGAAGGAAGTGCAGCACCTATAGAACCAGAGCCAAAGCTAAGGAGATCTAAAAGATCAAATAAAGGAAATTCACCACAAAGCACATGTTGCACAATTCAAGAAAAAGATGTGTCTGACCTGACTTCATGGTGAGACATTGAGAATATGCTTCCTGCTGAGGCAGAAAAATGGAGAAATGCAGTAAAAGAAGAAAGGAGTTTAAGGTCAAAAGGAAAATTCCTTTTACAAATAACCATCTGTAAAATGTTTCAACAATCAAGATTGCTGAAAAGATCGTTTGGAGGCAGTTTACCAATTTTAATGAATGAGAGAGGAAGTAGGACTGAAACAATTTAGGGAAAATTTAAAACTTGGTTTATGACCCAATTTTTTAACATCTTAAGTGTTGCAGTTACATGGTTTGGTCTGAGTGAAGAGAGGTTTAGGCCATGGGTCCCATATTATATGCTTTACTTTGTAAATTCTGTTATTTTATTTTTTATTTTACCTATTATTGTTTTTATTTTATTTTTAACATATATGTCGCTGATTGAATTGAATTGTTGAATGTATTAATATTGTACATCACCATGGGCAATTTTTTAAAATCAGTAAAGCAATTCATAAATATTATTAAGTAAATAAGTAAATAGAAGATCTTCATAAAAATAAGATATGGATACTAGAGATGTGAACCGGAATCGGTTCGGTTCCGGTTCCGATTCAAATCTTATAATTTTTATCGTCCGGCCCGATTGGTTTTTTGTTTATTGGTTGCGCCCGATCCGATAAACAAAAAACTCACCCTGCCCCTTTAAAACTGACCCCTTAGCCTCCCCCACCCTCCTGACCCCCCCAAAAACATTTTAAAATTACCTGGTGGTCCAGTGGGGGCGCGGGGAGCAATCTCCCGCTCTCGGGCCATCAGCTGTGCTAATAAAAATGGCGCCGATGGCCCTTTGCCCTTACCATGTGACAGGGTATCCGTGCCATTGGTCGGCCCCTGTCACATGGTAGGAGCACTGGATGGCTGGCGCCATCTTTAAAAATGGCACCGGCCATCCACTGCTCCTACTATGTGACAGGGGCCGGCCAATGGCACGGATACCCTGTCACATGGTAAGGGCAAAGGGCCATTGGCGCCATTTTTATTAGTGGCAGCCGAAGGCCCGAGAGCGGGTGATCGGTCCCGGGGCTTCCACTGGACAACCAGGTGATTTTAAAATGTTTTGGGGGGGTTTGGAAGGGTGGGGGAAGGTAAGGGATTAGTTTTAAAGGGTCGGGGTGGGTTTAGGGGTTCTTTTGGTGTGCTGGTTTTCCCGCCCTCCCCCCAAATAACTCCTGTTAGTGGACACAAACCCGATTAATGATTTTTCATGATAAATCAGGGGAATTTCTATTGTATCGCACTCTTTAACGATTTTTGACTATTTAAAAAATATCGGACGATATTTTAAATCGTCAAAAAATGATTCACATCCCTAATGGATGCTGACTAAATTGCCAAGAGGCAGGCAAGCTGTAGGATGAGGCAGATACTACCATAACTTTGGTGGGCAGACTGGACGGACTGTTTGTTCCTTTTCTGCCATTCTTTCTATGTTTCCATGTTTCTATGTGTTTCGGACAGGACGGTGGACCCTTGGGCCGGCCTGGCGGAGTGTGCTGATTGGAAGAAAAGGCTCTGCAGAGATGGATCAGGCCGGGAGGCGGAACCACGGTAGAGGCACAGGTGGAGTCTTAACCCTGGAAGTCCGAGATCCCCCCGAGAGGAGCTCGTGAGGATCTGGACCGCTGGGACTTAGGTGACAACTGCGAGACTTGAAGAGAAGATGGAATCTTCACCCTGGAAGACCAAGATCCCCCTGGGAGGAGCCCGTGAGGACCCGGACCGCTGGGACTTAGGTGACGGCAGCGAGAAGAGTTGAGAAGACAGGCCAGAAGTCGAGGCAGGCGGCAGACACGAGGTAACGGAAGCAGAGCCGGAGTCAGGAACCAGAGAATCAAACCAAGGATGATCCTGGAACAGGAACTGCAGGATCAGGATCAGGAACAGCAAGACCAGGATCAGGAACAGCAGGAACGCAGCTAGACACTCAGGACAGAGGAACCTAATTGCAAGGCGATTTCCTTCAGGCATATGCCGGCCTTAAGTACTCTGCCGGCGTCTGATGTCATCCAGGGGACTGACGATGCTTCTTGGTGCTGGACCTTTAAAAGGTCCTCCTTCATGCGCGCGCGTGCCCCTGGAGGGGCGGAGTTTGGATCGGGACTCGGCGGCGTCTCCCTCGAGGAGACGCCACCGCGGAGCGGCCCGGTAGGCCCGAGAGACGCCAAGCCCCGTCGCAGCTTGCAGCGGAGAGAAAGAGGTAAGGACCGGGACCGCAACAGTACCCCCTCCCTTACGCCCCCTCTTCAAGGGACCCGATTTTCCAGGATGGTCCAAGTGGAACTGTTGCAGAAGAGATTTGTCTAGGACGTTGTGAGCAGGCTCCCAAGTGTTCTCCTCACCACAACCTTCCCAAGCCAGCAAGTATTCCCAGCGGCGGTTGAAGAAACATATATCAAGGATCTCTCAAACCTGGTATGTAGGGTCATCAGCAGCGGGGGTCTCCGCAGGATCAGGCGGTCTCCGATGAAATCTAGAAAGGACTACCGATTTAAGAAGGGAAACATGAAATACATTGTGGATGCGTAACGTAGTAGGCAAGCGTAAGTGATAGGAAACCATTCCAACCCTTTCAGCAATTCGGAATGATCCGCAGTACTTAGGAGCCAATCTTTTAGAGGGCAACCTAAGGTGAATGTTCTTGGTGCTGAGCCAGACTCTGTCTCCTGGAAGGAATACTGGTGCTGGCCGACGATGCTGATCGGCATGCCTCTTAGCGGATCTTGCTGATGCAGTGAGTTTAATTTGGATGGAATTCCAGAGTCTATGCAACTGCTGAGCAGACAACTGGGCTTCCAGTGATGGCACAGACACAGACAGTGGTAGCGGTGGTTTAAGTTGCTTCTCATATACTGCTTGAAAGGGTGACTCTCCCATAGCTGAGTGAATTTGGTTATTATAGGAAAACTCGGTCCAGGGTAGCAACTCCACCCAGTTGGTCTGTTTGTCGTTAACAAAAGGATATGCAAAACTCATGATACTCATGATACTTAGAAAACTTAAACCATTACTATCCCTGCCAAACTTCCGTTTGGCAGGGATATGTGCCAGCACGGACTATTGCAATGCTTTACTACTTGGTCTACCCTACACTACAATAAGACCGCTACAAATTTTACAAAATGCTGCAGCTCGAATTCTCACTGGAAAAAGTAAAAGAGACCATATAACAGATACACTTGCCACACTACATTGGCTACCCATAGAACAGCGAATTCAGTTCAAAGCACTTTGCTTAATACACAAACTTATCCATGACGAAAAAGTAGAGTGGCTGAACACAGCACTTCGAGTACACATCCCACACAGAAATTTAAGATCTGCAAACAAAGCTCTTTTATCGATTCCATCTGTAAAAACAGCAAGATTTACCCAAGTTAGGGAATGTGCACTGTCTCTGGCTGGTCCCACAATATAGAACTCAATGCCCCTTGACTTAAGACTCCAGAGTAATCATAAACTTTTCAAAACATAACTCAAAACCTGGCTTTTCAAACAAGCCTTCAAGAAAGAAAACGACGCAGGCAAATAAATAAGGCTAAAGCGGACGCAGAGCACCCAAAGCATATTTTCCAGATACTACTGGAAATTAGTTCACTCACTTTTAACCGTAGTCAAACCATCAGGATGAAGTACCATAAAACACTTAACCCCCCAAGGGAATTTCTCTAAAGGTAATTTCCTGAGCACAACCCATATTATTCTTAATTACTGTTTGTTACCGAATCACAATGGCACCATCTATGAAAATTAGGATCTACACTTTCTTTGATATAGGTGCCTTATTGTAAACTGTTATGATGGTAAATAACTTAATGACGGTATATAAAAACTCTTAAATAAATAAATAAAAGCTCGAAGGAATGTCTTAAGGGAGTAATTCATGCGCTCAGTCTGACCGTAACTCTGGGGATGAAATGTGGTGGAGAAACTGGATTGAACCTCAAACTTTTTGCACAGAGCTTTCCAATAACGGGCTGTAAACTGAGGGCCCCAGTCAGACACAATGTCCTGCGGAAGTCCATGAATGTGAAAGATGTGCTGTGCAAATAGCAATGCTAACTCTGGTGCAGATGGCAGCTTGGTCAACGGCAAAAAATGAGCCGTCTTGGAAAAACAGTCCACCGTGATCCAAATGACCGTTTTTCCATTGGACGAAGGCAAATCTACTACAAAGTCAGTAGCTATATGAGTCCAAGGTTCAGTAGGTATGGGCAGTGGTTGCAATAACCCCCAAGGTTGACCAATTCGAGGTTTTTGTCTAGCACAGGTGGGACAGGAACTCACATAAGTACGTACATCTTGTCTTATGTTCTGCCACCAGTAATAGCGGTTTAATAAATCCAAAGTCCTGTCTCAACCAGCGTGACCACCAGACAGGGAATCGTGAGCCCAACTCAAGACCCTCGTCCGGAGACGCTTTGGAACTACTGTCCTCCCCAGAGGACTCACGGTCACAACAGCTAAGCTGATCTTGGTGGGGTCCAAGATGTATTGAGGATGCTCCTCCTCCTCCTCTAGCTCAGAAGTTCGGGACAAGGCATCCGCACAAATATTTTTGGATGCTAGACAGTAGCGAAGGGTAAAATCAAAACGATTAAAGAAAAGAGACCACTTGGCTTGTCTAGGGTTAGCCGCTGTGCTTGACACAGGAACTCCAGGTTTTTATGGTCAGTGTAGACGGTGATAGGATGAGTTGCTCCTTCTAGCCATTGTCTCCACTCCTTGAAGGCCAACTTAATTGCCAAGAGCTCCTTGTCCCCTATACCATAGTTATACTCGGCCGGTGAGAACCTTTTGGAGAAATAGGAGCATGAGAGCAACTTGCCTGTGTCAGGGTGTTGGCTGAGTATCGTTCCTACCGCGATGCTGGATGCGTCTACTTCCACAATAAAAGGGCATTGCGGGTTCAGATGATACAAAAAAGTGTCCATCAAGAAAGTCTGTTTTAAATCCTCAAAGGCCCGACAAGCTGTTTCAGGCCATTTCTTGGCATCTGCCCCTTTACGAGTCAGTGCAGTAAGGGGTGCAACTCTCAGTGATTCGCCAGTCGCTCGACGGTGGTAGCCAGGATGTCGAGACAGTGTTGCTGCTGCTGCAGTCGTTGGGCCATCCCGGGAATGGCTTGCAGTCCAGAGATGTCCAGTGGATCCATGCCTTGCAAACTGTTGCAGACAGGAAGGTGGACTCTTGGGCTGGCCTGGCGGAGTGTGCTGATTGGAAGAGAAGGCTCCACAGAGATGGATCAGGCCGGGAGGCGGAACCATGGCAGAGGCACAGGTAGAGTCTTCACCATGGAAGTCCGAGATCCCCCTGAGAGGAGCTTGTGAGGATCCGGACCGCTGGGACTTAGGTGACGACTGCGAGAAGAGTTGAGAAGACAGGCCAGAAGTCGAGGCAGGTGGCAGACATGAGGTAACTGAAGCAGAGCCGGAGTCAGGAACCAGAGAATCAAACCAAGGAGGATCCTGGAACAGGAACTGCAGGATCAGGATCAGGAACAGCGAGACCAGGATCAGGAACAGCAAGATCAGGATCAGGAACAGCGATACCAGGATCAGGAACAGCAGGATCAGGATCAGGAACAGCAGGAACGCAATTAGACACTCAGGACTGAGGAACCTCGTTGCAAGGCGATTTTCTTCAAGCCGACGCCGGCCTTAAGTACTCTGCCGGCGTCTGACGTCATCCAGGGGGCTGTCCAATGCTTCTTGGTGCTGGTCTTTTAAAAGGTCCTCCTTCGCGCACGCGCGTGCCCCTGGAGGGGCGGAGTTTGGATCGAAGTGGCCCAGTAGGCCTGAGAGACGCCGAGCCCCGTCACGGCTTGCAGTGGAGAGAAAGAAGTAAGGACCCAGTTGCTAGACTAGCGACCGGGACTGTAACACTATGTTCTATGTTTCTAAATGTATGATGCAGAGGAAAAACATGCAAAGACACAAGGCAAGATTGGTAGCTAAAGGCTATACTCAAAAATATCGCTTTGACTTCAACAAAATATTTGCAGCAGTTGTGAAGCACACAACCATAAGAATCCTTTGGCAGCAAGAAAAGTTTTTCAAGTAGAGCATCTTGACAGGGTCTTTTGGGTTGTGGCTAGAAGGGCTCTGCCGAGGCCTGCCCTGCTTCCAGCACCAGCATGTGAGTCATGTTTCTCTTGGCAGGGTGAGGAAACCTCGTCGGTTTCTTGTTAAAATTTAACATCTGGTGTTTGCATGCATGCTCAAAGTGAGGTGGCCTGAGGCGGCCACCTCAAGCGACTACCTGAGGCGGCCGCCTTATCCTTATTGTAGACCCCCTTCAGTTGAAATCTGCCACTTAATCAGGCCGATGATTGAACACCCGCTGTCCTAACATGCACCGATGCACCTCTCTGGGGCACCTGTCGCGGTAAAAAGGAGGCGCTAGGGGAAATTATGCACCCTTAGTGCCTCCTCGGCAGTGAGCACCCAGGAGAGGTGCATCGGCGCATGTTAGGACAGTTACAAGCATCCGTTTTCCTAACCTATGCACAGCCACAGGTTAGGAAAACGGACGCTCAGTAACTGAGCATCCGTTTTCCTAACCTGACCACTGGCGACTTTTTTTTTTAATCGTTTTTCTTACTCCTTTCCCTGTTCTCCAATTTAATATCGCTATGATATTAAATCGGAGGAACCAAAAAAAGGAATGGAAAAGCAGTATATTTTCTGCTTTTCTGTTAACTTTTTAGGAGCTCCTCAAGACTTAACGTCTGCTCTGGGGCAGGCGTTAATTTTCGAGAGTAAAAATGTGCACGTCGGGCTCACTTTTTTTTTTTTTTTTGCATTGGGGGGTAATAGCGAATAGCCTCATCAACATGAATTTACATGTGATGAGCGCTATTAGCTATGCACTGGTTAGGATTCACGTTTTGGATGTGCTAATCCCCTTATTGCTTAAGGGGTTTTGGACGCTCGTCCAAAATGTGCATCTAAGCGTGTGTTAAGCAGTGTGCTCAGCCAAGGACTCTATATTGCATTGGCCTGAATGTTTAGCAGCACTCAAAAAAGAAAACAGAAGGTTAGGCGTTATTAGGAAAGGAATTGAGAATAAAATGGAGAATCTCATAATACCTTTGTATCGTTCCATGGCGCGACTCGCCTAGAATACTGTATGCAATTTCTGTTTGCCGCACCTCATAAAAGATATAGCAGGACTAGAAAAGGTGAAGACAAGGGTAACCAAAATGATATAAGGGATGGAATGGCTTCCCTCAAGGAGAGACTAAGGAGGTTAGGGCTTTTCAGCTTAGAGAAGTGATGGCTGAGGTGAGATATGATACAGATCTATAAAATCATGAGGGGAGTGGAATGGTAATTGCAAATTGGTTGTTTACTCTTTCAAAAAACAAAAAGACTAGGGGACACTCCACCATAAAGTGTGACAGAGTGACCCTATTTACCCTCTTTAACCTATGTGGGACCAAGCTAGATGCCTGGTCCACCTTAAATTCCATAGAGCGAGCGAGCTCTATGGGTGGATCCTGCTGGGGCAGGAAGAACTCTGCAGATGGGACCATGGTTAAGAGTAGAGGTGAATCGTGTCCTCGATCATCTTAACGATCGATTTCGGCTGGGAGGGGGAGGGAATTGTATTGTTGCCGTTTGGGTGTTTAAAGTATCGTGAAAATCGTGAAAATCGTGAGCCGGCACACTAAAACCCCCTAAAACCCACCCCCAACCCTTTAAATTAAATCCCCCACCCTCCCGAACCCCCCCCCCCAAACGCCTTAAATTACCTGGGGGTCCAGCGGCGGTCCAGAACGGCAGCGGTCCGGATGGCCTCCTGCAATTGAATCATGTTGTCTTCAGCCGGCGCCATTTTTCAAAATGGCGGCGCAAAATGGCGGCGGCCATAGACCAACACGATTCGACTGCAGGAGGTCGTTCTGGACCCCTGCTGGACTTTTGGCAAGTCTTGTGGGGGTCAGGAGGCCCCCCCAAGCTGGCCAAAAGTCCCTGGGGGTCCAGCGGGGGTCCGGAAAACGATCTCCTGCCGCGAATCGTTTTCCGTTCGGAAAATGGCGCCGGCAGGAGATCGTTTTCCGGACCCCCGCTGGACCCCCAGGGACTTTTGGCCAACTTGGGGGGGCCTCCTGACCCCCACAAGACTTGCCAAAAGTTCAGCGGGGGTCCGGAACGACCTCCTGCAGTCGAATCGTGTTGGTCTATGGCCGCCACCATTTTGCATCGCCATTTTGAAAAATGGCGCCGGCTGAAGACAACACGATTCAATTGCAGGAGGCCGTTCCGGACCGCTGCCGTTCCGGACCACCGCTGGACCCCCAGGTAATTTAAGGCATTTGGGGGGGGGGTTCGGGAGGGTGGGGGATTTAATTTAAAGGGTCGGGGGTGGGTTTTAGGGGGTTTTAGTGTGCCGGTTTTCCTGCCCTCCCCCTTCCCCCGATTTACGATTTTTTGACGATAAATCGGGGGAATTGGTATTGTATCGTGGCCCTAACGATTTTTGACGATTTAAAATATATCGGACGATATTTTAAATCGTCAAAAAATGATTCACATCCCTAGTTAAGAGACAGAGCCCAGCTGGGATCAAGAGGCTCCAGGAGTAGGAACTCCTGACCCTCTCTAAGGAATTGTGTTGGAAATATACTGCAAAGGTAGGCAGTCACTGTTGGTATTATTTTCTGTTTTGTGTGAATAAAAATTGAAATTGCATGAGAACAGGAGTCAGTGAGATTCATGCACCAGCTCACAAGATACCACTCAGTCATCCTCACAAATACATTTAAAACAAATCGGAAAAAAATATTTTTTCACTCAATGTACAATTAAGCTCTAGAATTCATTGCTGGAGGATGTGGTAAAGGCGGATATCATGGCTAGGTTTAAAAAAGATTTGGACACGTTTCTGGATGAAAAGTCTTTAAAGTGTTATTAATCAGATGGACTTGGGGAAAGCCACTCCTTATCCCTGGGTGTAAGCAATATGGAATCTATTTACCATATGGGATCCTTCCAGGTATATTTTTACCAGCATTGGCCACTGTGGAAACAGGATATGGTGATTGATGGACCCTTGGTCTGACCCATTATGACAGTTTTTATGTTCTTTTGTTTTTATGATCAATAGTGGAACACAGCAGCATTTTGGAGACAAGTCCATCTAGGCTTTTAATGGGTGGCTGACTAAGTGCTATCTGTGTTTCTACAGACATGAATGTTTCAATGCATCCTTGCAATGAATGCATGTTTACGAAATGGGGTAATGCTCAACAAGGATAAAAGCAATTTAAATTCTTTAAATACAATTAACTCCTAGATAATGATGGAAATACCAATTAACTTGGACACCTTAGTAACTCTCCAGTAATTTTATCCTGACAGAGAGATTGTTGTAAACCATTGAGATGGATTTTTTTCTAGTCATTGGTATATAAAACTGTTTTAAATAAATAAAATAAAAAAAGATTGCTTTAATTTTGGAGGAAAGCTTTAGGAAGGGATTTTACATCCTATGCAGGGGAACGGGAATGGCACATATATCTTGTCAGTATGAGTGCCATCACATTAAATGACACATAAAATGTAGAAGGAAATTAGACTAGTTGAAGTGACTGGTCCACTAAAAATCCTACTCTTTCCAGCTTTGAATATATTTTACTGCAAGTTGTATTTAAGAAAGCCTCTGAAAACATAAATGAATGCAGCACTTATATACTGAAGTACTGTGCAAGAGGATCAGGGATCTACTTGACAATAGTGGTTACATCCTATTTAGTTAATCCATACCTCCTGATACGTGGTCTGACTGTGCAGCCAGGGAATGTTAACCCATCACTTCCTTTCTAAGGGATGACCTATGGATGATCTGATGCCATCAGTTCTCCAACACCCCTTATCGAAGGTTGATTGAATGATATGAATTGTATCTCAAGCCTTATATACTGTGGCTCCATCTGACATTCTCCTGATAATGTTGAAGACATCAGTGATACCCACCCTGAATTATTCAGGAAGATGAGCATCCAACAGAATGCTCCTGGCCATCTCTATCAGCTTACAGCTTTTACTCATGATTATAGTGCCCTTATAAGGGAACATAGGGAATGACTCTATACTGTTCCAGATAGTTTACTATAATCTGTTACTCTTCCATGCTTCTTGTCATCTTCATCAGCTTGTATTTTTCGCTAGGCTACATAGTCTATTTATCAGTAGCACAGGGCATCGTGTCCATGGCCTGATTCCTCGTCCAAGTATCGCTGGTTTGTGCCAGGCTTTAGTTATAATTTGTTGTTTGTCATTGCCACAGAATCTTAAAAAAAAAAATTTCCAGTGTTTCAATTCATGTTACAATACATGTGATAAATCTGGGCAGTAATATGCAGCAATCAAATATGAAAGTCAGGAAGTATTTGAACATAAGAACATAAGATATGCCATACTGGATCAGACCAAGGGTCCATCAAGTCCAGCATCCTGTTTCCAACCATGGCTAATACAAGTCACAAGTACCTAGCAAGTACCCAAACATTAAATAGATCTCAAGCTATTATTGCTTATTAATTAATAGCAGTTTATGGATTTTTCCTCTAGGAACTTATCTAAACCTTTTCTAAACATAGTTACACTAACTGCCATAGCCACATCCTCTAGCAATGAATTCCAGAGCTTAACTATGTGCTGAGTGAAAAAGAATTTTCTTTGATTTGTTTTAACTGAACTACTTGCTAACTTCATGGAGTGCCCCCTAGTCCTTCTATTATTTGAGAGAGTAAATATCCGATTTACATTAACCAGTTCAAGTCCTAACTTCTTTAGCCTTTCCTCATAGGGCAGCCATTCCATGCCCCTTATTTTGGTCACCCTTCTCTGTACTTTCTCCAGTGCAGCTATATCCTATTTGAGATGTGGTGACCAGAATTGCACACAGTGTTCAAGGTGTGGTCTCACCATGGAGCGATACAGAGGCATTATGACATCCACTTTTTATTTGCCATTCCCTTCCTAATAATTCCTAACATTCTGTTTGCTTTTATGACTGCCACAGCACACTGAGCAGACAATTTCAATGTATTATCCACTATGATGCCTAGTTGTCTTTCCTGGGTGGTAATTCCTAAGTAGAAACCTAACATAGTGTAATTACTAGAGATGTGAATCGTGTGCCCGATCGTTTTAACAATCAGGTTCGGATGGTGGGAGAAAAAAATCGGATTGTTAGAGATGTGAATTGGAATCGGTTCCGATTCCAATTCACATTGTTAATTTTTTAGTGAGGCCTGAGCAGATAAAAAAAACCCCCACCCCGACCCTTTACAAATGACCCCTTTGCTCTCCCACACTCCCGAACCCCCCCCAAAATGTTAAATTACCTGGTGGTACAGTGGGGGGGGGTGTCCCGGCACGATCTCCCACTCTCGGGCCATCGGCGCCATTTTGGCTACCACTGATAAAAATGGCGCCGATGGCCCGATAAAAAAAAAACCCACCCCGACCCTTTACAAATTACCCCTTTGCTTCTCCCACCCTCCCGACCCCCCCAAAAACCTTTTACATGTACCTGGTGGTCTAGCGGGGGGTCCGGGATACATCCCTTCAATCATACCCTCAGTGCCGGTGCCGGTGCTGGAGGTTTCAAAATGACGCCGATCGCCTTTGCCCTCACTATGTCACAGGGAGCGACGATCGCTCCCTGTGACATAGTGAGGGTAAAGGAGATCGGCGCCATACTGGCAGTCGATCGCCCTCCCCGCACCTTCCCCTCCCTTCCCCTACCTAACCCACCCCCCGGCCCTATCTAACCCCCTCCCTTACCATTGTCGGCAAAGTTACACCTGCCGGCAACCCCGCTCCGTCCTCCGGTCCCGGGGGCTGGTCCGGAGGCCTCGACCACGCCCCCGGGCCTGCGCCACACCCCCGAAACGCCACGGCCCGCCCCCGAAACGCCGCGTCAGTAGGCCCGGCCCCCAACACGCCCCCTTACAAAAGCCCCAGGACTTACGCGCGTCCCGGGGCTTTACGCGCGCCGGAGGCCTCTGCAAAATAGGCACGCCGGCGCGCGTGGGCCTTTGAAAATCCGCCCCATTGAGCATAGTAAATGAACCTCTATGTGCTTTACTGTCCTCTCCCAATCTAAATATGCTCATGAGAATGCTTCCTCTCAGTGCAACTAAACATATGCACATGGATATGTGCTATAAGCCACAGTAGGAGAAGTATATTAACTTGGGTAAAGCACTTTTTACTCACATAAATCACTTTGAAAATTGTCCTTCCCATGACTTACCCAAGGTTATGCAGCAAGCAGAGACTAGGGGAATAAAAGCATCACCTTTTGATTCAGAGCTGCATGCTTTAACCAGTAAACTACACTGCAAGCCCATACCTTCATCAGACATGGCCATAGTGTGTGCTATTAGTGCATCATTTCCTGAAGGAAATAAAACATATAAATAAAGATGCATTATTCGTGTAGAGACAAAGAAAAAAATAGACTAAAAATAAGTTTAATGCTGCTTATATTAAAAGAGATTGATGACCCTCTTTAGTGATTGTGTAGCTGGGCTTTAGAGCAATATTCGGAGTCTCATTCTCTAGACTTATGGAGCTGAGCAGAGTCACAGAAGACGAAGATGGTTAATTTATTTCAGTATTAACGTGCCATGATCTATCGCCTGCCAATCAGCTCTGTGAGTAATACTGATGCTGGATAAGGAAGGGAAAAAATCAAATGTATTAGATGACTGAAACTGTAAAGCGAAAGAGAATTTAAATAATTATGTACAAAAAGATGCCCAGAATGATGAGGCAGGAAAAGACCGTTCAGGATCAACTGCAATAAATGTTAGGGGGAAGCATATGTTCCAATGGTTCTGGCTTTCCAGTACTAAAATACATTAGTAACCAACAGTTATAATAACCACATTAAAGCTGAATGCTCATGCTGTTATAGTGGAACAAACTGTTGCATAGCTGAAGGCACGATAGAGTGATATTATCTGTATCATTTTTAGCTCACCTTTCCAAATAATGATCATGGTGGCTTACAGCTTTATTAGCATTCAGATACAATAAATCCCTACCCCCAAGGAAGTTACAGTCTAAGAGGATGCACGAGGCAATAGGAGATAAAGGAGGTAATTTTCAAAACTTTTTAAGTAGGAGAAAAGTCTACAGACTTTGCACGGGTTTTCAAAGGGAATGTAAATGTAAACAGTTCCTTTTGAAAATTGCCCCCAAAAAAATGCACCTGTAAAGATTTCTCTTTCCCGCAGGCAATTCCTCTCCCTAACCACCCAAGAATCGTTTTGGCTTTTACTATTGCCTCATCTACTTGCTTGGCCACCTTATGATCATCAGATATGATCATCCTTACATTCTGCTCCTGATCTGAATATACAGAACTTCATTCCCTATGCTGTACTGCTCCCTTGAGTTTTTATAACCTATAAGGAGGATTTTAAAAGCCCTACGCATGCCAAAGCTGGGAGATACACGCATGTCTCAGGTTGGTGCGCACTGCGTGGATTTTAAGAAGCACCTGAGTATGCGTGTATCTCCCGGTATGTGTACAAATCAGAACGTTAAAAAGGGGTGTGTAAGTATTTCTGCACACAAGCACACACGTCAGGGTCCCGTACTGTGTAACTTTACTTCTTTAAAGGGCCTGTGGTGGGAAAAGGCCGCAGTACCCATGGATGACATCAGCAGCCTTAGCCCTAGATAATGGCTCTCCAGACTCCCTCACCTCGCCTCAGCAATGGGTCCCTGCATTCATGGTTCCTGTGTCCTGCTCCCTGCCTTGCCTCATCTCTCCAGTTTGCCCTGCCTCGTCTCGCCAGCCTAGCCTTGGACCATTTCTCCAGCCACGCCACTTGCCTCCCTGCCCACCCAGCATATTTATTTATTTATTTATTTATTTATTTATTTAAAGTCTTTTCTATACCGTCGTTAAGCTAGTTGCCGTCACAACAGTTCACAATAAGGCACATAATTTCAAACTTAAATGTGTTGAGTTATATTAACTAAACAGGTGCCATCAAATACTGTAACATAGTTTCATATTAAATATTACTTAGTGGTTGTGATAGTCATGTCTACTTTAAGTATATCGGCTATAAGATAAATTAACACTTAAGTCTTGTCCTCTGTTGTTGCAGTCTAATAGAGGGTAAAGTAAAATAAAATATACACACACACACCATTCGAGTAAGCTGATGTGTGTGTGTGGGAGTTCTTCGGACTGCATCATACAATTCCCTGGATTCTACTCTTCATTCCCTTTGTGGTATGCTTGCTTAAATAGCCATGTTTTTAAACTTTTTTTGAATGCTTTGATGTCTCTTTGTGTTCTGATTTCTAAAGGCATTGGGGTAGATTTTTAAAAAAAGTACGCTGGATTTTATAAGATACGCGCATAGCCGCGCGTATCCTCTAAAATCCTGGATTGGCGCGCGCAAGGCTGCCGATTTTGGGCAGCCTGCGCGCGCCGAGCCGCACAGCCTGCCTCTGTAAATCGGAGTGGCCTCGGAGGGAACTTCCTTTCGCCCTCCCCTCACCTTCCCCTCCCTTCCCCTATCTAACCCACCCCCCTGGCCCTATCTAAACCCCCCCTTACCTTTGTTCCTAGATTTATGCCTGCGAGAAGCAGACGTAAATTTACGCACGCCAGCGGATTGCTGGCGCGCCGTCCTCCGACCCGGGGGCTGGTCCGGAGGCCTGGTCCACGCCCCTGGGACGGCGCCACGCCCCCGGTCCCGCCCCCGAAGCGCCCCGCCCCGCCCCGAAACGCTGCATCATCCGGTCGCGCCCCCGACACGCCCCCTTCGAAAAACCCCGGTGTCTTACGAGCGTCCCGGGGCTCTGCGCGCGCCGGCGGCCTATGGAAAATAGGCCGCTGGCACGCAAGGCCCTGCTTGCGTAAATCCGGGCGGATTTACGCGAGCAGGGCTTTTAAAATCCGCCCGATTGTGTTCCATAGCATAGCTGTATTGAAACTGTGTGGCCAGATACATTTTTACCTACCCAGATATCTTGTGTGGCCAGATAACTTTCTACTACCCAGATATCTTTAAATAGAAAAAAATAGATCTCTGCAGGCCAGCGACCCAATTCCAACCCCCCTCCCCAATAAATTCACATCGGCCCCACTGGGCTAAGCTACTGCAACCCCCCCCCCCCCCAAGTCCCTATGAACATAGGTAATGTTTTTTTGGGTGGAGGGCCACTGATTGTACCCACCCCTCTCCTTTCTTGTTTTGGCATTGATTCCAGGACCGGTTGTTCCATTTATGGAATTCAGAAATTTTACCTTCCTGGCATATCTTCATGAAGTATTTATTCAATCAATTCTGGGGTAATTGAAAGCTCCCATTATTATTGTGTTGCCAATTATATTTGCCTTTCTAATTTCACTGTCTGTTTCTTCATCCTGGCCAGATGGACGGTAGTATACATTCATTGTTATACTTTTCCCTGGCACAAATGGAATTTCTATCTGTGAAAATTCTACTTTGTTTCCTGCAGGTCTTTTTTTTGTTTTTTTGCTTTACTCTATGCTACTGTTAACAAGTAGTGCCACTTCTTCACTAATTTGATCGACTGTCATATTGATATAACTTGTATCCTAATATCATAGTGTCCCTTGGTTATCTTCTTTCTACCAGGTGTCTGAGAAGCCTATCATGCCAACATCTTTATTTAGTGCCTTTATGTTAAAATAAAGGGAATGAAAGAACAGAGGATGTGAAGATATCTTAGTGTGACACATTAGGGAAAGCCAACTCCTATGAAAAATGGATGTTGTCGAGTGATGTATAGTAATTTGCTGTGCTTAAATTAATAGAACACAGTATAATTGCATATATAACATAGCATTGCTTTACATATAGGGGCCGATTTTAAATTTTGCTCATGCGGGGTACATTTGTGCGCGCTACCCGGCATGCACAAATATACACCCGATTTTATAAAATGCACGCACTGCCACGAGCACATTATAAAATCCAGGGTCAGCGCACGCAGGGGGGTGCACAATTGTGCAACATGTGTGCGCCGAGCCGAACAGCCTGCCTCCTTTTTTTTTTTGGTCCTCCCACCTTTCCCCACCTTTCCCCACCTTTCCCTCCCTTCCCCTATCTAACCCACCCCCCAGCCCTAATTAAATCCCCCCCACAGGCCAGGGTGCTGGAGCACTCGGCCCCACCCCCAGACCACCACCACGCCCCCTGGACACACCCCTGGACATGCCATCACGCCCCTCGGCCACGCCCCCGGCCAGCCCCTTATTCGAAGCCCCGGGACATACGCGCATCCCGGGGCTTGCGCGCGCTGCTGAGCCTATGCAAGATAGGCTCGGCTTGCGCAGGGGGAGCTTGGGGCGGGTTTTTGGGTGTTACGTGCGTATCTTATGCACGTACCCCTTTGAAAATCTGCCCCATAATGAAGAAAATGTTAGTCATAATAAAGCTTAGATACACAATAAAAGAAATAATTATAGTTGCATATAAAAAAAACTGCTTTTGCTTAGATACATAGCAGAGTGGCAGTTCATTAATTGCTTAAGCATAGTGACAGTTAAGTGCTGAATATTGTTGTTCTTAGAAAATGCTCAGTTGAAGTATGTGAAGATGTTTTTTTACCTAGATAAACTGAAGAAAGATAAGGAAACCTTGCTAGCAAGTAGTAGTAATACCAATGTAAGTGCCTTCTAACATGTAGCTACTCGGCCCCTTTGCCTAGAACCTGCCTAGAACCAGCCTAGAACCAGCCTAGACATAAGAAAGTACCTTGAACTATTATAGCGAAGTAACAGAAAACTATTTTTAATATAAAATAATTTTTAAATATTACTTGGAAATGCTTATATAGAAAATGCTTTCTTTTAGTTTAAAGGAACTTTGTAAATCAGAAATTGAGCCACTATAGCTTAGAAATAAGATTTTGCCTTAGTAGAAGTATGAACTCTAGATTGAGATGTTGTTCCTCTTAATTGAGGTGTTGGCTGAATTGCAAAGGACAGCAGAAAAAAGACCGTGCTGTGCCAGTAAGACCCCTTTAGTACATTATAAAAGGAAGCTAACAACATAGCAAGATGGAACAAATGAAATAAGACCTAAACTGATTTGTTCTCTAGTGCTGCATCCTCAAAGAACTGGTAGAGAGAAAGACTTTATTGCTTTTCTTAGCGGGACCTCTAGATGTGATTGAAGGGGATCTTTCAGGGGACTGGGGCTCACCTGAACTCACCTGATCTGATCAATTACAGAACAATCACTGAAGACGTATTCTTATAAATACTTTTCTTTCTGCTTTGTTTTCTTTTTCCTCTCTTTTTCTCTTGTACACCATTCTCATATTAATACAGTATCTTATCAGAATCTTGCTTTTGCATATATTGCATTGATTATAACCATTGATTTTATCAGAATACATTTATCTATCTATCTATCTATCTATCTATCTATCTATCTATCTAGTGCATGTATATATATTATTGCATGTACTTTATTTCCACTGAGGAAACTATAACAGCACCAAAAGGTAAAAATATTTTTACAGCCATACACTCTAAATCTCCACTCATATTTTTTATACTTCTGGGATTTGCATACAGACAATTAGGATGTCTGACATGTAAGTGCAGCTTTCTATTAAGATAATCTGTAGTTATACAGTTGTCCTTGTTATGCTTGCTATTTATTATGTATGTATGTTGAAACTGTACATGGGTTACTCCAATGTGTACAGGTGATTTATAAATCTTAATAAAACAAACAATTAATTAATTAATTAATTAATTATATGAAAGTATGTTTTTAGTTTCTATTTGTATTTGTATCCACAGTCTGCTTATTGGCAGTTGATACAGGTAGTTTGGAATTATTCAAGTTTGTCTGCTTTTTATTTAAAATCTCTTTTGGGATATTCTAACTTCCTTGTTTTCCCAGTATGCTTTTGATCACATTTTATTTCAATCCATATCCATCTGGCTGACTGTTGATTTTCCTCCATGATCTAGTTTATATGCTTCTTTAAAATGTTTGTGCCAGCAGATTTCATGCTGTAGTGACCCAAACGTTCTTTAAACTTAGAGATTTATGGACAGGATGGTCTTTAGATTTTCTCATTCTCATGAATTTCTCATGGTATATGGAATCATTTATAAGTATGCTTTTAATTGCTCATATTTTAGCTAGTTATGAGAAACTGGTGAATGTTCTAAGACAATATGATTTAAAACCCACTGTATCTCTGCTTGAATATGACTTTCAGTGGGAGCATTCTTCAAAAGATTTCAATGTTATGAGAATAATATTTATTCTAATGTTTTTTTATTAAACTATCAATAATTCCAATTAAAGGAGTGTTTTTCAATGTAATATAATTCAAAACATTTATATTCTGCCGATCATAATTTCAGTTATCCCCAGAGGATTACAATAATAAAACAAATAACATATAACAGCAGAGAAACACATTACAAACCACATAGCAACACATTACACAAACAATGGCAGTGGCAGCTGGTAGTTTGCATATGTAATGCTGTATTGTAGGTAATTGGCTTTATGTTGGATCTTATTATATATGTTAAATCTGTAAACTGTTTCTATTGTAAATTTCTATTATAAAATTTCAAAGACATACCGGTAAATATATAAATTACATATAAGAAATAATTAAAATACCTAAAATACAACTCTAAAATTCATATCTTACCTATTTAATAAGTTATGGCTAGACATGCACAGAAGAATCAAATGATTAGTTATTTTACATAATAGTATTTCAGAGGAAATACCTTTAAAAAAGGCAACAGTTCATTAGTGTTCTGACACACCAGCATAAATACTTTGGTGAGTGTCTTTTGTGCGTATGAGCTGTGATTAACCAATTGCATGTGTATGTTACCACTTATAACTAGATCAGACCTTAAAATTACATTGAGATGATTTTATTAGATTTGGAAAAAGTAGCAGATAAAAGGGGGGGGGGGCTTCATTTTACTCCTCCTCAATCAAAATGTTTTATTTGGTTTATGCTTATTTTATTATTTATTTCCTTTTCTTTTTTAAGTTTCCAGAGTGTAGTTTGCAATTTCCTTATATCAGTGGCACAGAACTTGAGATGCCATGACACCATGGCTCCCCCACTTTAAAAAATAGAGGGGAGTCATGTTTATCTCTTGTAGCAAAGAAAATACTTCCCATTTTCCCCAGATATTTCAGTATTGCCCCTCTTCCCCCACCCCACATACTTCCACAAACATTTCATTAGCTTTACCTTATGTCCCACTTAGATCTTTACAATAATGACCTGATTAAAGAAAAGATTTGTGACCTTTTTCCCATATACTTTATTGACAGATACAGTGAGTAGTTCCCTTTTCAAGACGTTTGCATGCCTTTGGATATTCAGGCACATTAAGTAATTGGAATTGCAAATCATTATACATTTCCATTTTTAGGCAATTGACCTTCAGTCTTATACTATATAATTACACATGTAATGAGGGTAATGAAAAAGTTTTACTATATAGAAAAATGCATGGTTTGTCATTCCACTTTAATTCAAGCATGAATAATGGCTGATCAATAATGCCATTCCTTGAATAAAGTTTACTCACAGATCTCATGGAATGTAGTCTAAGGTGCTATAAATATGAATCCTCTGGATCACAAGTAGCCTTACATAGAGCCAGTCCTGTGGCTTAAGGTTCCAGCTATCCTATAACCCAAAAAAGTGGGTTATAGGATTGTGTTGTCTCCCCACAAGGCCTCCAGATTCTTCTGGTATCCAAGGCCAGTGCAACCCAATGTGCAAGCCATTTGCTTACAGTTGGGTTTGTGGCATATTGTGGACACTTGGTCAAAGTGACGACGACTCCTCCCACAGGGATGGGCCCCGTGGGGAACCACAGCGATAGACTCTAGTAAGCAGATACTGAGAGAGGAAAGCTTTATTGTACTGCTGATGTAAGTAGAAACTTGCTTCAAAGAAGGGATAGTACTGAAGGCCAGCGATATCACAGTAAGCTCAGACAGTCTCTACAGATGATGGTCTCACCCGGATGTAGCAAGGTTGGGTAGTGTTCCGCAGCGAGGTATAAGCCAAACCTGAAGGGTGGAATAAGGAGAGATGGAGCATAGCGATACTCACAGAGTGGCAGTGCTGGATCTTCCTTGGTAGAAGAATGGGGAGAGGGACCTGAGGTCCGAGGTGCAGGATTCCCTGAACAGGCTAGGCCCTCGAGGAGTGAGTACCTTGGAACGCCAAAGGATTCTGGAAGAAAGTAGATAGGACCCCCGAGGAGCGGGTGTCCTAGGTTAGGTAGTTGAACCTCGAAGGGCAGATAGAAGTGAGAGGCCCCCGAGGAGCGAGTACCCAGAGCTTCCGTAGGAGCAAGTTACCCCGGAGGCTAGAGAGGAATCCAAGTGAGCAGCTTAGAAGCGGTCAGAGTAGCAAAACCAAAGTCCTTGCTAACTCATTGGGCTATAGCGGAGCGGAGGTTTAAATACCCAGAGGTACTGACGTCATATGATGGGGGATGCCCCCGAGGTTCCCGCCATGACATAATCAAAAGCATAGGTGGTGTGCGCACGTGTGCCTAGGAGGCCTCAGGAAAAAGCATGGCAGTCGGGGATGCCCATGCTGTGTCGGAGACGCCGAGGGTTTCAGCAATCAGCTCCAGAGGCAGCCATACTTCCCAGGGAGGAGGAAAAGAGTAGAAAAGAGGTGAGGCAGAGCGGTTGCAGCTGTCTGCGACCGATGGACGCAACAGTACCCCCCTTCAAAGGGCCCCTTCCAGGACCTCTTCATGGTGGTCTGGGTTTTCGAGGATGTGCGAGATGGAATTGATGTACCATGTCTTTATCCATGATGTTGGCCAGAGGTTCCCATGAGTTTTTTTCTGGTCCATAGCCCTCCCAGGCGATGAGGTTTTCCCACATCTTGCCTCTCTTACGGATATCCAAGATGTCATCTACAGCATATTCAATGTCGTCCCCCGTGTCCAGATTTGTGGGTTATGGGGTCTTCTTGGAGAACTCTGAGAGCATCAAGGGTTTTAACAGAGAGACATGAAAAGCGTTGTGTATTCTCATAGATGGAGGTAGTTTTAGACTGTACGTCAGATTTCCCAAGTGCTGAAGGATAGCAAAAGGTCCTACATAGCGAGGCGCAAAGCGTGCTGAAGGTAGTTGAAGACAGAGGAATTTGGTACTCAGCCAGACTTTGTCTCCAGGCTGAAACTGAGGTGCCTCTCGATGGTGAGCATCGTAGATCTTTTTTGCTTTCTATCCTGCTTTGAGGAGCAGGTCCTTCATTTGATTCCAAAGCTGAGATAGCTCTGCTGCAGTAGCCTGTGCGGCAGGAGAAGCCACTGAGAAAGGAATTGGCAGAGGAGGAAGCGGTTGTCGTCCATAGACGAGTTGGAAGGGAAAAGACCCTGTAAATGTAGCAGGATGCAAATTGATAGCAAATTCTGCCCAACGCAGCAGTTCTGCCCAGTCACTCTGTCTTGAGTTAACGTAGGACCGTAGAAATTGTTTAAGTGTTCTGTTCATTCTTTCAGTCTGACCATTAGACTGAGGGTGGTAAGCGGAGGTCAAGTCCAAGGAAATATCACATTTTTTACATAAGGCTCTCCAGAATTTGTCAGTGAATTGTACTCCTCTGTCAGACAGAATATGCTTAGGCATTCCATGAAGGTGGAAGATGTGTTTAATGAAGAGTTTCACTAACTCCACAGCAGAAGGCAATCCTGGTAAAGCTACGAAATGTGCCTGACAGCGATCTCCTCCTGAAGATGGAGGAGTAAGCAATCTGTAATAAATCTCCTCCCAGAGAGGGAGGAGTTAGCAATCTGTTATGGAACTCCTCCAGGAGAGGGAGGAGTTAGTAATCTGTTATCAATCTGCTGCTAGGAGTTAGCAATCTGTTATAAGTCTGCTAGGGAGTTGGCAACCAGTTATGGATCACTCCGCCAAAGGAGAGGAACTAACAATTGTAATATTCCGCAGGCGGGGTAAATGATCTGTAGTGGGTTGGCTTCCCACAGAGTGGCGGTCTGGATAATACCGCTCTAGTAGTGTAAGAAATGAACACTCAATGTAAATTGGTGAATCCCTGGGCCAATGGCAGATGACAGCACCCCCAGGAGGATATCCTGAGAGGGACCACTGGCTAGGCTGGAGTATGGAGACAAACACAGATAGTTCTTTTATTAGATAGGAAGTAGAACCACCAGAGGTGGCAGTAGTGAGCTGATGTGCCCGGCAGGGCTGAAGTCCCTCATACTGGAATAGCGATCTCTGGGTTGCTGAGCTGCAGAAAGAGGCTATAGGTAGTGAATAGACAGGGTATGCTGAATAATAACCAGTAGTAGATGATACACTCGCAATTGTAGATATCTGTAATGGCTTCTATGCAAGAGAGAGTCTTCAGTATATTCAGGAACAGGAGCTGTGCGAGTACTGATTCCTATATGCAGTCTGGAATGAGAACTCACAATATCTGTGTATGAGATAGCTTCTGGAATAGAAGAGAGTCTTTGGAGAGTTTTAAGAACATAGGCTCTCGTGGAATAAGTACCGGTTCCTATCTGCAATCTATAATAGTAATTCACAAGATATAGGTATGTGATAGCTTCTGAAATAGAAGAGAGGCTGTGAAGGGTTTTAGGAACAGGGGCCCTTGTGGAGCGAGTACCGGTTCCTATCTGCAATCTGAAATAGTAGTGTACCAGATATAGGTATGCGATAGCTTCTGCAATAGAAGAGAGTTGAGAAGAGTTTTAGGAACCTGGGCCCTCGTGGAGCGAGTACCGGTTCCTACCTGCAATCTGCAATAATGACTCACGATCTCTATACCTGTGATAACGTCTTAGACAGAAGGGAGTCTTTGGAGATTAGGAACTTAGGCCCTCATGGAGCGAGTACCGGTTCCAATCTGTAATAGAACTCACAGTGTTCACATCTGCGATCGCTTTCAGGTAATAAGGAGTCTTCTGAGCATTCAGGGACGTAGGCCCTCGAGGAGCGAGTACTGGATCCCGTCTTAGCAATCTGAAATCAAGAAGAGAGAGTGGGGCCCCCGAGGAGTGGGTACCCCTTGGTAAGTTTGAGGAGGCAGAGCAGCGGAGAAAGAATTCCCCTTGCTAACTCGATTCGTAGTTGCAAGCAAAGACCTTTTAAGTTGGAAGCGGATGACATCACTATGGGGGGACGCCCTCGAGGTTCGCACCCTTGCCAGTACAAACTCTGAAGCGCACGCGCGTGTGCCCCTACTTCATCAGGAACATGGCGGATCCGCAGCGTCAGGCCAGCCCGGGGATTCCAGGAAGAATGGTGAGGAGAAGCCACAGCAGCATCTATCCGTCAGACCCGAAGGGAGTCGCCACTAAGGTAGAGAGGGTGGAGCAAGGGCAAGAACAGGCACGAACGCAACAATGCCATCTTGGCGAAGCGATCAACGGTGACCCAAATGGTATTGTTCCCATTGGAGAGTGGTAAGTCTACCGCAAAGTCGGTTGCTATATGTGTCCAAGACTCATCCGGCGCTGGCAGGGGTTGTAGTAGACCCCACGGATGTCCAGCTGGCGGCTTTTGCTTGGTGCAGACAGCGCAGGAACCCACATAAGCTTGTACATCCTTTTTCATGGTTGGCTACCAGTAATACCACTATAACATAGCCAAAATGTGACTCTGTCCAGGATGGCTGGCTAGGGGGGAATCGTGTGCCCACATCAACAGTTTCCTCCTTTGATTTGAAGCCACAACCGTCTTCCCGGCGGGTACGACCTGAGTGGCTGCAAAACTACTCTCCCGGGGTCAATGATATGACGGGGTTCGTCAGGCACATCCTGAGGTGAGAAGGATCGTGACAAAGCATCAGCCCGAATGTTCTTCTCTCCCGGGCTGATGCTCTTGCTTGACGGTGATTGAGTCATTGAACATGTCTAAGATACTCCGGTCCTTGATGATAATTTTATTCAGACCCCTGTAGTCAATGCAGGGACATAAGGTGCCATCCTTTCTCCCTACAAAAAAGAACCCTGCACCAGCCGGGGATTTGGAGGGTCTGATGAATCCTTTTTGAAGGTTCTCTTGTATGTAGGTGGAGATAGCCTTAGTCTCAGTTGCAGAAAGAGGGTAAACTCTTCCCTTAGGAGGCTCTGCATTATTTTTCAGGTTTATAGCGCAGTCAAAAACTCTGTGCAGAGGGAGTACATCTGCTGCTTGTTTAGAGAAGACATCCTGGAAGGAGGTGTATTGTGGAGGTAAGCCAGGTAACAATGGTATAATGGGCATGCACATTAGTGGCAAGACTTCCACGAGACACCGACCATGACAGCCAGGTCCCCACTGGGATAATTCCAGCGTGGCCTAATCAAATTGTGGCATATGATCTTGTAACCAAGGCAGCAAGTACCACTGGGTGAATGGCCTTTTCCAATACGAGGAAGGAAATGGATAGTGTAAAGCTCCGGTGTGCAGGCCAATGGCCTGGGTAATCAATGAAACTTCTCCAGGAAGTGGTTCCCCCATAGATTGAAGACAATAGCAATGGCTTGGCTACTGGTGTGGTAGGAATCCGTAGATGTTCTACTAAGCGTTTTAAGATGAAATTTCCTCCGGCTCCGGAGTCTATGAGAGTGAGGGTCTGAAATTCAAGGCTTCCACAGAGTAGTGAGACTGGTAAAGATAATGGAGGAGTTGGAGAGGTGAGGCCTAGGAGAAGTCCTCCTGCAGATTCTAGGCCCGTCAGTTTCCCAGACAGATGGGGCAGGTTTGGACAGTGTGGCCAGATTGGCCACAATACATGCATTTGCGAAAACATGCATTTGCAAAAATGTTTTTCTTTAGAAGTTAAATGACTTTGGCCTAGTTGCACAGGCTCATCTAAGGGAGCAGATGGTAGGCTTGAAGCAATTGGCACAGGTTTAGGATGGTTAGCTCCCGAGGCGGACTATGGAGGACTTTTACCCTCTTGAGTTCGGTCTCGAATACGGCAGTCAGTTCTCCCAGCCAGTTCCATAAAAGACTCAAGGGTATCAGGCAGATCACGAGCCACCAGTTCGTCCTTCAAGTGAGAGTTGAGGCCCTCCATGAAGATAGCACGTAGACATCCAGTGTCCCAGTGTAGTTTGGGTGCTAAAGTCTTGAATTTGATTACATAGTCTGTAAATGGCTTATTACCTTGCTGGAGGTTAAGCAGAGCAGATCCAGCGATGGTCTGGCGAGCCAGGTCATTGAAAACAGACTTAAAAAGTTTCAGAAATCCTGATAGGTCATTCAGGATAGGATCTTCACATTCCCATAATGGTGAAGCCCAAGCCAAGGCTCTTCCTTCAAGTAGAGCTAGGATATAGGTGATCTTGGTAGCTTCTGTGGGAAAGAGGGTAGGCTGCAAAGAAAAATGCATACTGCATTGGTTGACAAACCCTCTACACATCCGTGCTTCACCTGTGAAGTGGGTAGGCGTGGATAACGGTACGGTGGTCTTGACAGTCACCACCGGAGACAGCAATTCTTTCACTGGAGTTGCTGAAGTATTGGGCAGTAGCTAGGCTTTCCAGAGACTTTTGTTGCTCGGTAATCCACTAGGCTAGGCCAGGAATGGCCTGCAAGGCCATGAGCTGAGCCGAGTCCATGGAGTTAGCAATCTGTTGGGTGTGTCGCATATTGTGGACTCTTGGTCGAAGTGGCGATGACTCTCCCATGGGGAGGGGCCCCGTGGGGAACCACAGAGATAGGCTAGACTCTAGTAAGCAGACACTGAGGGAGGAAAGCTTTATTGTACTGCTGATGTAAGTTGAAACTTGCTTCCAGGAAGGGATAGTACTGAAAGCCAGCGATATCAGTAAGCTCAGACAGTCTCTATTAGGGATGTGCAGACAAAAAGTTTGCGTTGATAAGTTGATAAGTTGAAGTTGAGGGTCGATTTTGTTCAATATGGACATATGGAGAATCCCTTAAGTTGAGGGTCTGTCCATACTTTCACCGGTTCCCTAAATAAAAATTTAAACCCCTCACCCTCCTTAATCCCCCCCAAGACTTACCAAAACTCCCTGGTGGTCCAGCGGGAAGTCAGGAAGCCATCGCTGTTTTCCTTTGCGAGGAGCACGTGACGTGGGCGTCACGTCGGAGTGAACTTTTGGCCAGCTTGGGGGGGGGGGGTCGGGAGGCCCCCCCAAGCTGGCCAAAAGTTCCGGTTGGGTCCAATGGGGGTCCCGGAGCGGAGGCGCGGAGAAACACGTGACGTCCGCGTCACTCCGACGTGACGCCGACGTCACGTGTTCCTCGCAAAGGAAAACAGCGATGGCTTCCTGACTCCCTGCTGGACCACCAGGGAGTTTTGGTAAGTCTTGGGGGGGTCAGGAGGGTGGGGGGTTTAAGTGTTTATTTAGGTTCAATGTATTCAACGTAGCTATGTTGAATAAGTTGAAAATGCGATGCGTTGCGCATCATCACTTTTTTTAAGTTAAAAAAAAAAAAGTTGCGTTTTACATATGCGTTCAAAACGAATGCACACCCCTAGTCTCTATAGATGATGGTCTCACCCAGATGTATCAAGGTTGGGTAGTGTTCCGCAGTGTGGGATAAGCCGAACCTTAAGGGTGGAATAAGGAGAGCTGGAGCATAGCGATACTCACAGAGTGGCAGTGCTGGATCTTCCGTGGTAGAAGAATGAAGAGAGGGACCTGAGGTCCGAGGTGCAGGATACCCTGATCAGGCTATGCCCTCTAAGAGCGAGTACCTCGAAGCGCCAAATGTTCCTGGAAGAAAGTAGATTGGACCCCCGAGGAGGGAGTGTCCTAGGTTAGGTAGTTGAACCCTGAAGGGCAGATAGAAGCAGGTACCCAGAGCTTGCGTAGAAGCAAGTTACCCCAGAGGGTAGAGAGGAATCCAAGCGAGCAGCTTAGAAGCGGTCAGAGTAGCAAAACTGAAGTCCTTGCTAACTCATTGGGCTATAGCGGAGTGGAGGTTTAAATTCCCGGAGGTACTGACGTCATGCGGTGGGGACGCCCCCGAGGTTCCCGTCATGACGTATTCAAAAGCATACGTGGTTTGCACGTGTGCACTTAAGAGGCCTCAGGAAGAAGTATGGCAGATGGGGATGTCCATGCTGTGTCGGAGTCGCCGAGGGTTTCAGCAATCAGCACCAGAGGCAGCCATTCTTCCCAGGGAGAAGGAAAAGGGTAGAAGAGAGGTGAGGCAGAATGATCGCAGCCGTCTGCGACCGATGGACACAACACTTGCATAGGGCAGCTGCCTGGAGAGAGTGGTGGCTGGGGGCCACAGTCAAGTGAAGGCTACAGGAGAGTGGAGGCTGTAGGCCACCCAGTTGATCCCAACCCATCAAGTGGCCTAGAGGAAGAGGTGGCCATAGGCCCCGAAGAAGAACCCTAGGGAAACTAGGCCACTTAGACAACCCAAACCGCTGAGCAACCAAGATGAAAAGGAAGTCACATCAGAGAAAACAAGGCCATAGGGCCACCCAGAGATTCCCAACTCACTGAGTGGCCAAAATAAAGAGAAGTTTGTGAACCGCAATCAAGACAATTCTGCTGGGCTACCTGACAAACCCAAAATCACTGCATAGTGAAGGCCATGGGTCACCCAGCAGATCCTGACTACCTGGGCATCTGAGATAAAGAGGCGGTCGTGGGGCTGCCAATGGATACCAGTCTGTCGGTTGCCAACGTGAGGAGGAGGACCCAGTGCTGACAAGCAACTGTAACTAAAGAAAAACCGGAGGCTGTTTGCATGATAAAGAAAATTACACATTGGGACGTTAACTTTTAAATGAGCACATATGGGCAATGCATCCACATATGTATGAATCTTTAATTGTTCATGCAAGTGTGTGAATATTATACAAAATGCACTTAGTTCATGTATGTGTGCTCTTAATTTTAAGCACTTTCATGAGCAACTGCTACTCATGCATTTTACTTAGGAATTGTCAGCTTTTGCATGCACATGTGAGCTCATATTATAACGTGCATGAGAAGGAAATGACCAGTTTTACAAATTAGTCCACCAGTTTGCCCAGTCTATTTCTAGGTCATCAAGAAACCCTGGTTCTTTAGCCTGCACTTTCCCCAGTTTACCTAGACCACTCATGAAGACCATATTTGGGTTTAAATAGTTTTATTCACACTTACACCTGATATATAGCAGAAGTAAATATGTGTAGATACGAGCCATACACATGCTGCATCCACAGGATATAAAATCAGAACTGCCCCAGAATGGCTCTGCCCCAGAATGCCCCTAACCCGCCTCAAATCCACCTCTTTTTTTATGCCATCAAACATATTTGTGCTTTGGTACTTGCATGCATATGTGCGAGGTTTATAAAATAGTCCTAGCACCAATATATTCTACTTGCGTGAGCATCTGCCATTTTATGCTCATGTATCTTTTAAAATTCACCTTTAAGGAATAATTTTGAAAGATATTTATGTACATAAAACCCTATTTGGTGCATGTAAATGGGCCTTTGAAAATAGCCCTGGTGGGTATGTGTATAAAAGTACAAATGGAACATGATTTTGCATGCCCTTTATGTGCATACTAAATAGGCATTCCAGGGAATATATGTGTATACTTTTGATTTTTGAGAGTATATGTGTAAATCCACCCACAAACGTTTACTTGCTTTGAAGTGCATGTATGTCATGCAGGGTTCTGTGGACATACACAGATTTTCAAAGAAGATTTATTCACATAAATCTATGAATATTCTGGCCAAAGTTTAGGAATTAAAAGTACCCACGGACTTTAGTCCATGCAAACTGTTTGAAAATTACCCCATTATACTGCTTAATGTCCTTTACAAGCAATTTTAACTACTGACCTCACCTCTGTGAGTCCACTGGCTTCCTAGAATGGTTCAATGCAATAAGATGCTTTCTTTCCAACAATCTTTTACCCTTTTCTGATCATTTTTATCAATTTACTTTGTAAGATGGCAGATCTTATGGTTTACACCAATCCAGAAGATGAAAAAGTTGTGTTCTGTGGAGCTTAAAGTGAAAAGACCCTTTATTACAGCCTCTTTAATCAAGAAAGTCTCAGTCATGATCAGGTAGCATTCCATCATTAGTTTCACAGACACTTTTCCTGGGGGGAATGTTCTAAGTCATAGTACCATGCAATTTAATTACAACCTGATTAACAAATTAAAACAATATAAAAACCCCATTTATTAAATTAAGTCAAGCACCAGAATGAATGAGAGGAGCAATTTAAAAAAGTGATGAAAATCTATGCATTCATTCATACAGTGGGGCCAGACAGAATCTATATTAAGTTTCTATTCACTTTCACATTGTAATAATAAATGTTACTAATTCCCAACTGACACAGGTTTATTAACTTTAACAATTGGAAAAAACCCCCCTAAAATTCTTCAGTGAGCCTTGCTGACAGGACTTAAATGCTAGATGTATTAAAGGGATTTTTCCGCTAATTAGTGTACTCCCTTAATTTCAATATATTTATTGTCATTTTTATATATGAAGATAATGGTACATGTTAAAAAACAAAGCAACAACAATTAATTATACAACAAAGAAATAAAAAAGAGAGATAAGAGGAAAGAGTTGTGCTATGGATAAGGCTACAATTGAAAGAGGCAAGATACCCAAAACATTTAAAGATAGAATGAAAACCATATGTAGACATCTGATGCAGCAGTCAGAAAAAGAATAATTGGCTTGAATATATTAAATTATTCCCTCCACAATAGGAGAGTCACATATACAAAATCATCTTCATTAGACTGTAAGAAATTGACATTGGACTTCGGGACGCAACCTGGGGGCGGGTCCGGAGGGCGCGGCCACGCCCCCGGGCCCGCCCCCGAAACGCTACAGCCCGCCCCGAAAACGCCGCGCGGATCGGGCCCGCCCCCTCGACACGCCCCCCTCGGAAAACCCCGGGACTTACGCGAGTCCCTGGGTCTGCGCGCGCCAGTAGGCCTATTGAACATAGGCGCACCAGCGCGCAGGGCCCTGCTCGCCTAAATCCGCCCGGATTTAGGCGGATTTAGGCGAGCAGGGCTCTGAAAATCCGCCCCATAATGCATACTATTGCATGGTTTTAACTACACCTTTTTTCCTGGTGTTGAGCAATTTTGGCCATTTCTGGGTAGGGAGTGAGAGGGGGAGGGAGAGAGACCTTCACAGTATTCAACTATTTATATCAGTATAGGAGGGCCAGCAAATAGCTCGAGGTGACTTGTTGGTTTAGGGGCCAGTTTTGCATGCAGAGTGAGACATATGAACAGCACAGTACACCTTGGTGAAGATTTGACATCATTTGGAGTGAGGAATTTCTCACAAAGTTGAGCTTTCTACTATGTTCTCTCGCCTAGCTTGATGGTACTCCATCAAATCTGGACAAAGCACAAGGCAAGAAATAGAAGATAATGTCCCTCAGTGGTTGGGAGATGCACACAGTTTTTTACTTCATTTTTAACTTAACAGGAAGAAGAGAAAGCTAAGGGCTAGATTCATCAAACTATCACATGTGATAGGAAAAGGGGAATGTTTTATGGTAATAGTGCATATTGGGATAAATAGGCTTAGTGCTTCGCATAGGTATTACTGCAAAGTGCGTTAACTTTTCACACTTTGCAGTAATACCACAATTATTGCATTTCCTACCTGCAGAGAGAGAGAGAGAAAACCTATCCATAAGGCCCTTGTAGTAGTTAGCTATTTATATCTTTATAGGAGGCCCAGCTAGGTGAGGTTTAGGTATTAGTGTAGGGTTAGAAGCCACTTTGACATGCAGAGCAAGACTAACAAACAGAACAGTCACTCTTGTGAAGATTTGATGTCCTTTGGAGTGAGGAAACTCACACAAAGATGAGATTTGTGCAATGTTCTCTCAACATAGCTTGATAGACTCTCTACTTAGGTACAAATCTCATCCTTGTGGCACAATGCGAAGCCAGTCCACTTTTACAAAAATCCCACCTCGACTCCTCCTCCCCTTTTAAATATTAGCCTAAATGCATGCGAAAATGCCATAACGTGAGTTGGAAAATAACCCCCTAAATTGGGTGCCAGTGGAGATAGCTTCCTGTCTTAAATCCAAAAATGTTTTTTTCTTAATAAGGGTAGGCCTTCCAATATTTGCATGCAGTATAAACAAACTTTAAGACCAAGAAATGCATTTCCCAATTTTTTTTAGTAAGAGCTTCTACACCCAGTCATTGTTAGAATTCAAAATAAATAAAAACCAAAAGCAGCTAGATGACTGAAACAGCAAAAGAAGTGTCAAACAATCAATTACATTAAGGAGATAATTACTTTGTAAATTGTTATTCTCTTGTTACGACATCTTGTTTTGTTATTTAATCTATCCTCCATACTGCCTATGTTCATCCCCCTCCCTGTTATATTCTCCCTTGTTGATATGTACTTTCCAAGCCTTCAGTTGATTTGTGAACCGGTATGATGTCCCCACTAATACCGGTATACAAAAGTTTCTAAATAAATAAATAGATAATCCGGAGACTTTCCTTGAGTTAATTTCTCAGGAAGATAATATACCTTCCTAATCAATGGTAAAGACACTTTAGGAATTAATTACATTTTTAATTTAAACCACTTTTATAGGTTGACTAACAAAGTGGTGTTCAAGTATTATATATACAAAATAATAGAATAAATGTAAAAGTTAAAATAAAAAAACACCATAACATAATTTAATAGCGTGGAGCCGAACTTTCAAACCTATCTAAGAAACATTATTTGCATGAGTAAGTGGATGCACAAAAATTAAATCTAGTATTTTATAAACTATACGGTAGTAGCTGCACAGCTTAAGAAATACCACATATTTCTGCTCCAAAAGCTCACATGTATGTTTCAGTACATGCGTCTATTTCTGTTACAAGAAAACACATATGTTCTATACCCATTTTATATACATATGTGTGTATATTTTAACTATGAAATCATTGTAACCCAAAATTAAACACGAAGGTAGTATTTTATGAAGTATGTGTGAGTACTTGGTATCATCAATTCACTGATACTTCACCAGTTCACCCAGTTCTTCACCAGTTCACCTAGACACTATAGCATTTCACCATGTATACACATCAGTTCTCCTAGATCTCCCACCCAAAAACTGCAGATAACAGATTACAATTTCACTTGTGCATGTCAATTAGCAGGTGTAAAAGTATACAAAGAACGTCGATAATGTATATATAAAATGATATATAAAATAAAACTTGTATATCACTGATGTGATACTGTGAAGGGAGCAGGGCGTGTTGCTGATTGGCTCCCTTTGGCCTAGTTACCATTCCCCCCTGGCATGCTGAAGCCGGCTACATTTATTGTCATCTTGGATGCCCTGCCACTGAGTAATATGTGCTGATCAGCACAGTGGTACTTTACAGCGGGTCATGTCAAACTGGCTTGCTAAAAAAGAGAAAGATAAAACCCGACCAGCAGACCCCAAAATGGCCAATGGTAAGAAGGAGGGAGCGACTGAGATGGCCCAGATGGATATACTGATCACGGCAGTCACTGGGGCTGTCGAAAAAGATAATCAACCTTAAATTGGATGGGAAATTCATAGAAATTTTCAAAAAATTTGATGCTCTATTGGGATTGCTTGAGTTGACTGCATAGCGTTTGATGGCTTTGGAGAAGCACGTGTCAGATTTAGAAGATGGCACCCGTAGCAATGACAAAGCAGAGACCAGAGTGGAGGTACAGCTGGAGGCTACTGAAAGCAAATTGGAGGACTTGGAAAACCACTCGCATCACAATAATCTAAGGTTCGTAGGCCTCCCTGAGTCATTGCTAGATGCTGAGCTACAGGAATTTCTGGAGAAGTGGCTGCCGGCTTCACTTCAGCTCCATTATATGCTGGGGTCTTTGTGCATACAAAGTAACCTTCATATAGGCCCAAGGCAGGAGACTCGTGACCATCCCTGAGTGGTCATCGCCCATTTGGATTTTGTGCAGAAGGCTGCAATATTGCAAATGGTGTGTTGAGGAGCACAGCCCTGCATAGGGGAGAGGAAAATATTGATTTTTCAGGAATACTCAGTCAAGCTCACTGAGCTCTATAGAGCCTTCTCTCCCATATGCAATTTTGTTTCAAAAGAAGATATTCTTCTCACTGCAGTATCCGGCCAAATTGCAGGTCACCAATGCTGGGGCTACCACTGTTTATAACACTCCTGCGGAGGCTCAATGGTTCCTTCAATCACTAACTGGAGAGTGATGGTGGCTATGGATTGCCATGTAGTCAGGCAATGTGTGGAGTAGGCAGTGTTTTATCAAGTGCCTGCTGAATTTTATTCCTCAAAGGCTCTGCAGGAGGTTGAAAGTTGGGTTGCTGTTCCCAGTTTGGTCGTGGGTGGTAGGAACCATGCTGGACCGCTGCATAATGTAAATTGGTTATTTACTCTCTCAGATAATAGAAAGACTAGGGAACACTCCATAAAGTTAACAAGTAGCTCATTTAAAACAAATTGAAGACAAATCTTTTTCACTCAGTGTATAGTTAAGCTCTGGAATTCATTGTCAGAGGATGTAGTTATGGCAGTTAGTGTAACCGGGTTTAAAAATGTTTGGATAAGTTCCCAGAGGAGACGTCCTTAAACTGCTATTAATCAATAAGCAATAGTAGCTTGAGATTTATTTAATGTTTGGGTACTTGCAAGGTACTTATGACTTGGATTGGCTACTGTTAGAAACAGGATGCTGGACTTGATGGACCCTTGCTCTGACCCAGTATGGCATATCTTATGTTTTTGCATTATGTTTTATGGGAACTCCTTCATATAAAATTCCAGGGCCGAATGGTTATGGAAGGGAAATCTATAAGATTTTGAGAGAGCGGATATCCTCTCCCCTGCTCCTCATGTATGAAAATTTCATTGAAAAGCAGTACTTTCCATACAACACTAATAGGACGTTAATGCTTATTCCCAAAAATGATAAGATTCCGCTTTTACCGGAATCTTACAGGCTCATATCACTGCTGAATTTTGACATAAAGTTTTAGTAAGATCTATGCCAACCGGCTTGCAATTGTCATTCCGACTTTGGTGGAAGAGCATCAGGTGGGCTTTGTGCGAGGGCATCACCCAGTATTTAATGTAAAGAGGGTTTTGGCCTCTATTACATGGGGTACTTCCTGAGTGATTCCATCATTATTCATCAGTTTCGATGCTGAAAAGGTCGTTGATCACAAAAAGCATGGAACTACCTTTTTGTTTTTGTATTAGAACAGTTTGGGTTGTGCAGTATTTGGTTAAAGGTGGTACGCTTTCTCTATTCTAATCCTAGGGCTCAAATTTTAGTAAATGGCTTTCCCACAAGCGCGTTTACTTTATAGTCTGGTACATGGCAGGGATGACCTCTTTCGCCTCTTTTATTTATATTATCTTAAGAACTGCTATTAGAGTCTATTTATCAAAATGTTCACTTTTCAGTTATTCAGGTGGGTGCTAAAATTTTAAGATCGTGGCTTTTGCAGATGATCTGCTTGTTCATCTTCATAATCCAGTGGGGTTGCTGGCTGCTCTGATGGAGGAATTTGCTGTTTTTGGCTTCTTTTTTGGTTTTAAACTGAATATGAGCAAATCTGAGGTGATGGTGTCCCCTGCTCAACTTCAGTTGGAGTGGGGCGAGGCATTTCCTCTTAGGTAAACCAGGGATTCTTTCCATTATCTTGGGGTGCAGATATCAAAAAACCTAACCCGAGTCAATGATTTAAATGTTTTACCATTGATAAAGTCCTTAAAGAATACATTTCTGGAATGGAGGGATCTGCCCCTTTTGGTGACTGGTAAGATACATTTGTTTAAAATGCTTCTCTGGCCCCAGTGGCTATATATTTTGCAAAGATTTTCCCTGGTACTACAGGGAAAGTGGGACAGAAGTGGAACATCAAACATGTTTATGCTATACTTTCTTGTTTTGTATGGTGGGGCAAGAGGGTGAGGTCCTAATTGTTAAAATGCTGGGATCCTGACAGCAAGGAGGGTTGGGAATTCCACATATGGAAGAGTACAACAGGGTTGCTTATTGAGACATGTTAGAGATTGGATATTTAATTCTGTGTTTTACCCCCCTGGATTTTGTACAGAAAATTATGTACAATTTGGAGAGGGAATTGGCCATATCTTTACATCTATGCTTTGTGCTTCATTCTAGGTTGGCTCAATTGCCATTGGAACTACATCATAATTTCTCAATAATAACTTTACGCAAAGCCTGGATATATCTTTGTGGCAAACTGGGGCATGATCCTAGGGAGTCTGCTTATATACCTATTAGGGAACATTTGGATTTTATGCTGGGTAATCAGGCTAAAGTGTTTGTTCATTGAGCAGCACGAGGTGTTGACTCTGTATCATAGGTGGTGAATTCACAGGGTACTTTGTTGTTGCATCAGACATTGCAAACGCAATACACTGTCTCACCTAAGTTCTTCTTTGCATGCCTTTTACTGAGACATATTTCCTCACTGCAGGGTATTAATCTTATGGATACCGTTGCTGACCAGATTGAAGGTTTCTTTCAATTCATAGTAGAGTTGGGATATCAGCAATTCATAGGTCTCTGGTTAAACTAAGGTCTATGTCTATTAGTGCCCCACTGTATGTGGTTACACCGCACTGATGTTATAAGGTATAATACACTAAGGGGGTAATTTTCTAAGCCTATCGCATGCGAAAAGGGACTTTTCGCGTGCATGTGATAGCTTGCTGGGGGCGAAGTCGGGGCAGGGAGGGAAGAGTCAGGTTGGCGAGGAGGTGGACATGGCGGTATCTTCATTGGTGGCGATAAGGTAAGCACCGTTATCGTCACCAGTAGTGCGCCCAATAGCACCACCTATCACAGAGTTGCATGGGCATGTAGGCGGCTTTATAGCGGGCAAGCCCTACAATCGCATGCATCTCCTGATTTTGGCACATGCCAGGCTTTTAAATTCTCCTCATACATTTTAGCCCACTCTGGAAAGTCCCTAATAAAACATATGCTTGAAACAAAAAATGCGCAAAGGATAGTAACTAGGGATGTGAATCGTTTTTCTAACGAATTGAAATATCGTACAAAATTTCTAAATTCATTAATATATCAGGTAAAAAAAGGAACAATCACTTTTCCCCCAAAATTTTCTTAAAAATCATTTTTCGGGTTAGTGCGCTCTAACAAAAAAACATTTATTTTTGTTATTTTTTGTTACTTTTTGCTATTTTTGTTAGTGCGCGCTAAAATGATTTTTTACTAAAAATAAAAATGGGGATCCACGGGAAAACGAGATTTTCCCGCGGCCAGACGAACCTGAAAGCGGGAATGATTGGGCACCCGATTCACATCCCTAATAGTAACTTTCAAACCTGTGCTTGTGTGCACATTTGCATGCATACGTCGGCCTGCACTCAGGGACGCAGCCAATTTATATCAAGTGCGCACATATGTGCGCATGTTATAAAATAGCCTTGCTGCGTGCACATGTGAATGCAAATCCCACTTAAATGATGTAAATTGGGGATTTTAAAAGGGACACATCGACACATTTCTCTTATGAATGGCAACTTTATTAGGAGAGAAATTTATTAAACAGAGTAATTTCTTTACTCTGGGAGGATAACTTTAAAGGAAAAGTGAGTAGGCCTATAAATGCATGCATATAGGTTCATATGCATGTATACGTGAATTTTATAATGAACAAGCATAAATGCATGCAAAATATAAAATATGCATAAGTTGTATATGTATGTTGCATGCACATTTACGCATGAATCATACATGCAAATATTTTTTTGTGTTACATAACTTCTGATTCTTCCAGGGTAGGCTCATTCAGCAATGCCTCACCAGTATGCCAGCCCAGTTTTACCACTTGAAATGTGTCATGACTAGCGCTCCTAGTAGTGACAAAAGAGATCCTGCATTTCCCCATCAGGGGAGTTCATCAGAATCTCCAGATGATGAAGTAGACCTAGAAAGGCCTGCAAAGAGATTTTAATCATGGAGCATCCTACCCATGTGAGGTAAGTAGATTGTGGTTAATAGGGGTAGGAATTTCTAAGGGTGTATAGGGGGTCTCTGGGGGGGGGGAATAAGGGTGTGGGGATAGAGTGGAAACTGTTAGGGGTGTGTAGAATGTCACTAGGAGGGCAATAGAGGTGTGGGGATGGGAGTGAGGATGGATTAGAGTGTATAGTGGGGTCACTAGGAGGCAATAGGAGTGTAGGGCTAGGCTGGGAACTGATAAGAGTGTGCATGGGGTTCACTAGGAGGCAATAAGGATGTGGGAATGGGGATGGGGACTGATAAGAGTGTGTAAGGGGGTCATTTGAGGGCAATAGGGATATAGGGTTGGGGTGTGGACTGATAAGGATGTGTAGGGGGTCACTAGGGGAAGGGAGATGGGGACTGAAAAGTGTGTGTAAGGGGGTCACTAGGCAGGACCCAATGTTTTCAAGATTTAATACATTTCATTTTTTGGATGTTTTGGTTCAATTTGATGAAGAATATCACTTGACAGCCACTTTATATGTTAAACCAATGGATAGAAACACTTATCTTCATTATGAAAGTTTGCATCCAAGATCTTTAAAGGACTATTTACCATTTTCTCAGTTCTTGCGTATTAAAAAAGTTTGTTCTACCACTTCAGAATTTAAAATTCAGTGTAAAAAGATGGCATCTGATTTTTCAGAACGTGGCTACCCACCAGCTGTTATCTAAAGACTCACTACACTGGTCATGTCTTTGGGACAGGTACCACTTCTACCCTGGGCCCTCATGAGTAGAAGACCGATAGCTGAAATCTTTAACTCCTAGGTTATATTCTCTTTCATTACTGTTCAGGGCTTCCTGTATCTGATTCAGACTCTGGTGACCATTTCCTGGCTACATGGCCTGCCTGTGGCACCTCCCTATACCCTTGTCCTCAGCTAATTGCAGCCTCTTTCTTTCTTGAATCTTCTAAACTTCCAAGAAGTTCTTTCTTTGAAATCTTCTCAAATCTCCTCTGAGCCTCCTCTGTGATGACCCCATCCCTATGCTGGCACTCACTGAAGAGATCACACCCAAGGGTTCACCTCCATTACATACTGATATTAAGATGACATCAGACAGACTAGGACTAGTGATCCCTCTGTCATACTGAGGGTACTACGATCAGCTACTGGCACATACAGGATGTAAGGAAGGGGATTGGGCATTTTTAGGGTCACAAATGTCCCCGCATATTACTGGTGCCAGCCACCCGTTGCCCTACCAGGTGATAGAGGCAAAGGGGGGCCGGCAGGGGAGCAGAGGATCCCGCGCTGTTGTGTCCGTCGGTACCTGACGTCCTCTCTCCGCCCTCCTCACCTCTTTGGTGCCTCCTTCTTCGTCTGCAGGAAGTTGGCTGCCGCGGCGTTCCTTTTGCCAAGGTCCTCCGGCATTCCCGGATTGGCTCCATGCTGCAAACCGCCATGTTCCTGAGAGGCCTAGGGGCACACGTGCGGCGCAGCCCTGACAGAAGTACCAGCAATGGTGCGACTCTCGGGGACATCCCCCGAAGATGACGTCCCCCGCAACGGATATTCAAGGTCTCAATATTTGCTAACACATCGAGTTAGCAAAGATAAGGATTCGTTCTATCTGAGCTACTCTGCTTCCTCGGACTTACCAGGGGTACCCACTCTCTTCTTGTTTTTCAGGTCAGTCTGGAACCGGTACTTGCTCCTCGAGGGCCTATGTTCCTGGACTTGTTGCTGAATTCCCTTCTGCCTGGAAGTCTTCACTGCCAAACTACTTCAGTGAGTTAACATCGCTCTCTCTCAGAGCTTTCCCTGGAACAGGTGCATGTTCCTCGAGGGCTTATACCTTCCAGCTCCTGGGCTTCTGTGAGACATTGTGTGAGTGTTACCATCTGGTTCAGTATATGAACTTTGCATACCCTGCCTACTCACTATATTTCAGTTTCTCTCCAGCTTAGCCTCCAGGGATCGCTGTTCCAGTATTTGAGGGACTATAGCTCAGCCGGGCATTCCAGCTCACAACTGCCTCCTCTGGTGGTTTAGTTTACTGTCTAATAAAAGAACTAGTGTGTGTCTGTCTCCAAATTCTGAGCCTGACCCGTGGGCCCTCTCGGGATCTTCCCTCGAGGGCGTGGTCATCTGCCACTGGTCCAAGGATCCACTCACAATTACCTCAAACACTAACACTCGCTCCCAGCTCATATCTATAAAGTATCGGGGGGGGGGGGGGGGGGGGGAACGAGGAGGGTCGGAGGGATGGGGCGCAGACACTCCTATGATTCTTGGTGGGTGGGTGAGTGTGTTGGGGCAGAAAGGGAGGTAGCCTGAACCTCTTTTTAGGAAAATTGGACCAGGGCCAATATACAATGTCGGCCTCATCCTAAATCTTTTTAAAGGTTTGGGGTGGAGGTAGATGAGTATGGCCTGAGGGCCTTTGTATTAAGCTTTGGTATGGGAGGGAGGGATGGAGGAGATTAGCCCTCTGAATCTTTGGTTTTGATAATGATAGTGTTACTTAGCCAGATAAGGGCTGAATATAACTGGGTAAGCCATTTAGATGGATAACTGTTGGATGTACATCTAAATGGTTTTTGAATATCTACCTCTATATTGACAACTTATTTTTGATATGGGATGGGACATTGTCATCCCTCAAACATTTTTTGTGCTTGGTTTAAAATTCATAATTCACATATCCAGTTTTCCTTACAATTTGATTTGCAAGAAATATCTTTTCTAGATGTCTGGGTGAAGCTGGCAGACTGCAATACTGGTCTCCATAACTCCAGGTTTCATCTGCTTCATTTACGCAATAACATATCCTATACTCCGCTTTTACATTGTAAATGCTTATGCATATCTACTAATGAATTTAATTGACAAGCAAGTATTTACTTGCAGTGTTTCCATTAGTGGGGTTTTCCAACAGCAGTTATTTGTAGTGCATACAAGCAAGCTTTATTTACAGATCATTCAATTTTATTGCAGTCTGATGTGAAACAGGAATAGTGTACTTCTGAGACAATATGAGTAATCTGCCATTCTAATCTGTCCTCTAAAATAGCTGGAATTATACAGAAACATTGGAACATATTACCCCTTCACGTGTTTTAGTTCATCTGTTTGTTTTGCATATATGAGAAGTGCCAATTTGAGAGAGGTTGGTCTCTTTGATGTGTCCAGCTGCCAACTCTTCCCAGACATGCACAACTATGAAAGGCCATTTGGGTGTGGCCATTGTACTTTTTGTCCAATGGTGTTAGATAGTAGTGCATTTGTACATCTTGTTTCTTTAAGAAAATTTGCATGAAGGCACTGTATTACCTCTGAGTCATCCCATTTTGTGTATGTTTTGATTTGTATTCAAGGTGGTGATTGTGACCAGCTTCTGATTCATCATGGGCAACAATGGATCTATGGTTTAAAGATATTTCCTCCCTTTGGATTAAATACTGCTTTCAAATGGAGTTAAAGTTTGTGACACTTTGCTGTTAACAAAGTGGTGAATAGTACTGATAGAGTATGTAAACTCCTGAGATGAAGATAGTCTTCCTGTGAATCTCATTGGAGTTCCTGCCTAATTTTTTTTCCCCATTTAGCTGTGAAGATTAAAGAAGTTTTATCTGAACCTGGTCCTTAATACTACGAAGACCGAACTCCTCCTCATCTCCTCCAATCAGGATAACTCCCTCCCACAGTCCCCCCACAACTCCCTTCTCACCCATACGCATGTAAGAGATCTGGGGGTAATTCTCGACAATCGCCTAAACCTAAAGAAAATGATCAACATCACAACTAAAGACTGTTTCTACAGACTCCAGGTTCTAAAAAGACTCAAACCCCTCCTATTCTTCCACGACTTCAGGACAGTTCTCCAATCCTTGATATTTGCCAAAATAGACTACTGCAGCGCTCTCCTCTTATGTCTACCCATCTCTACCACCAAGCCACTACAGATGATTCAGAATGCTGCAGCCAGAATTTTGACCAACACCAACCGTAGAGAACACATCTCACCGATCCCCAGAAACCTGCACTGGTTACCAGTCAACTTCAGAATCCTACACAAATCACTCACCTTAATCTACAAATCCATCCACAATCAACTTCAACTCGACCTCGAAATCCCCCTCAAACTCCATACCTCCATACCTCCAACAGACCGATCAGAGAAATCCACAAAGGAACTCTGCAAGCTCCTCCAACTAAAGCCATGCGCCTCACCTTGACCAAAGACCGAGCGTTCTCAACAGCAGGACCAACTATTTGGAATAACATCCCTTCAGACCTCAGGCTGGAACCATGCCTCCCAACATTTAGGAAAAAACTGAAGACATGGCTTTTCCGCCAAGCCTTCTCAGATCCCCCGGATACACACTAGATGACCCAATTCCCTTCATGAACGATGGAACCTTGTACCTCAAAGTTCATTAAGCACTAGCCCGCTTACCTTATTGTATTATATTACTAGTTTTCTGCCATCCTAGGCCTCTCTTTCTTGCTGATTAAGCCTCCAAGTTTCACCTACCTTGTTGAATGTAACTTTTGCCGCCTCCGTTCATATGTCTATTTATCTAGTTATTTATTTTTGTTTCAGTTTTTCTACCCTGTTTGATGTAAACCGATCTGATATGGTCATTACCATGAAGGTCGGTATAGAAAAGTGTTAAATAAATAAATAAATGTTTCTCTTAAGGGTAGCAACCGCCGCTCCATGCAGATCACCCCCATGTTTCTCTTAAGGGCTGTAACTGCCGCTCCGTGCAGGTTATTCCCATGTTTCTCTTAAGGGTAGTAACTGCCGCTTCGTGCAGGTTATTCCCATGTTTCTCTTAAGGGTAGTAACTGCCGCTCCGTGCAGGTTACCCCCATGTTTCTCCTAAGGGTTGTAACTGCCGCTCTGTGCAGGTTATTCCCATGTTTCTCCTAAGGGCTGTAACTGCCGCTCCCTGCAGGTTACCCCCATGTTTCTCCTAAGGGCTGTAACTGCCGCTCCCTGCAGGTTATTCCCATGTTTCTCTTAAGGGTAGCAACCGCCGCTCCTTGCAGGTCACCCCCATGTTTCTCCTAAGGGCTGTAACTGCCGCTCCGTGCAGGTTATTCCCATGGTTCTCCTAGATTTAGCTTTTTTATTTAATCCCATCCTCTAGTCTCAGATACAGACAATGATTGTGAGCCCACTGGGGACAGGGAAATATGTAGAGTTCCTGAATGTAATCTGCTTTGAGGTGCCTGAAAAATGGAAAATAAATAAATGGAAAAAAAAAAAACGTGTTCCATGCAGCACAAAAGTATTTCACCTTGAAGCAACCTCAGTGAAATGTGGCCTATGTTAGCGTTTTTATTTTCAGATAAGTACCTCTTTGGTCTTGTTGAATCATTCATTGGGATTTTTTTGGATAATATTTATAATATGTGAGTTGGTAGATCTATTTGGCCAATTAAAACTGTATGAAAGATTTTTTTTTCTCATGATGACAATTGCAGCCTTATTGAATGTTGGCAAACATATCAAGTCCAACGTTTGCTACCTGAGATTTTTTCCTTTTTGAAATTTTTGTTTTGTCGTGCAGTACATCTTTTTGTTAGTTGTTGCACATTATTTTTCATATAAAAAATGAAAAAAGACAAGTAGTATTAGTTTTTTGTTCCAGTTGTTTATAGATAATATATCATTTTTTTAAATTAAATAACAGTGCAAACCTGTTATTATTTGAATGAAGCACTTCTTAATCAAATTAAACCAACAGCAGCCCTTATACAGACTAAGCTTCTTTTCTTAGGAACTTCATCAGGGGGATCTTTTCAAGAATTTTTACACACTGATTATTGAACACATATGACTGATGAGAATCCTAATGATGGTGAGTGGTCAAAATAAGTAGAAATAGCTTCAAAATAAACCTAGACAAATTACAATTAAATCAAAAGTAAAAAACAAAATGCTGAAAACCTGCAAAAATAATTTAACCTGCAAATATTGTATTAAAATGCAACAAAGAATTTATTAATGAAAATACAAAAAATGAGCCTAGATATCCTTAGCTATCTCTTGAAATCAGTTCCATCTGGCATCCTCTGAATAATTGATTAGAAATCTATAAACTTAAATGAAGATCCCACCCTTCAAAGTGGATCATATTTTCAGGCTTGTAGAATCTATAATACCTGATGTAAATGTATCTTGAAAACCTCATAGTACTTGACTACAACCCTAAACATATTTTCTAAACCATAATAAAAACCACAAATACAAAATTGTTAAAATAGCTACACCAGTTTCAATTAAATTCAAATATTAACGAATATTCCTCTTTAAAGGAGTCTCACTATATCACAAGAATGAGATCACAATACAACCCTAAAAATATATAAACATAAATAAATTCATAAGATAACTACTAAAGTGTCCATAGGTGTTATCTTATCCAATTCAGCAAAAACAAACCTTTAAGCAAGGAGATTTCAATTCAACAAGTCATCTGCTTCCTTTTTTTGTGTAAAGCTGCTCCTTTTTAGGGTTGCATTGTTCTCATTCTTGTAGTGAGTGACTCCCTTTAGAGAGGGATATGGGTAAATCTAAGTTCTTTAGTGAAGAAGGGGGTTTAAAGGGTTTGTGTTGTATTTTACTTCATACATTTTATTTTATTACATTTTGATAGACATTTTTTAATTGTCAGATACTCTTCTATATCCACTTTTTATATTTGATTTAAGATTCACAAGAGTTTGGTTGACCATCTACCAATTGTTTCTTTCTTCTCTTTCATTAATGAAACATTTATACAATGTATTGATCTTTCTTGTTACGGGATTTGGTTTCTGTACTTACATCTTACTTAAAGGATACTAATGACTTGCTGTTGAAGGTGAATGTTTTGTTTTGGATTGATGACTCACTGTTGATGTGGAATCATTATATCCTAGCATCCAGCATGAAATTGTCTTGTCTGCTGTCAAATATTTTCTAAGAGCAAGGTCTACTGTTTTTGATGATTTCAATAAGATGTTAACCTTTTTATAGTTTATTCTTGAGCACAGTTATTTTTCTTTCAATAATGAACTGAACTTACAGAAGAGAGAGGCACCTCTATCAGGCTACTTCTGTACCATGTTATGTTAAATTATATTTAGATTAGTAGGAGGACACTGTTGTATTTTCTGAGAATTTTGGTATATATTTTGGGATCTAGGCAGTATTCTTCAATGTACTTATGACACTGGCCCCACATTTTCAAAGTGAAACTGTGGGGATTTTCTCTTTCAAAATGTACTTAGAATCATCATGGGTCTGCAAGCATCTTACACAGTTTAAAAATTGCATCGCAATTATGTTTTACTGTACATCCTATGTACTTATGAGGTTATATTTTTTCTGACTTGCATGGTAAAGTTTTTTTTTAGCATGTTTTATTACAAAGGCCCCTATATGTGGCATAGATTTATTGATTCATTGATAATATCATCTGCATTTGGCTTAGATCAATTAAGAAATGAGACAAGTTTTGCTAATATTGAATGATAATTTGAATCTAAGACTTACATTACTCCAGGGCTCACAGACAATTAATTTTTTATATTAGTTTATTTGTTAGTAATTGTTGTGGGAGTCTCAGTTTAGTGGACCCTTGGGCCGACCTGCTGGAGACTGGGAATAGATGGTCAATGTCTCTAATGAATAGCAGGCTGGGAGGCAGATGTTCAGGCGAGATGTAGATGCTCTTCACCCTGGAAGCTGGTACTTCCCCGGGAGGAGCCTGTAGGAGCCCAACCGCTGGGACTTAGGTGGCTTCACCCTTGGAAGCCGAAGCCCCCCCCAGAGGAGCCCGTAGGGGCCCAGCCACTGGGACAGACGGGTTGTGGATCAGGACAGTTAACTGGAACCAGACTAGGACAGTAGCAATACTGTAACTGGGTTTGGGTTCTGAAACCAGGCAGGAACTGTAGCAAGACTCGGGTACTGGAACCAGGCAGGCACTGTAGCAGGACTTAGGTACTGGAACCAGGCAGGGGCTGTAGCAAGACTCGGGTACTGGAACCTGGCAGGGGCTGTAGCAGGACTCAGGTACTGGAACCAGGCAAGAACTGTAGCAAGACTCAGGTACTGGAACCAGGCTGGCTCTGTGGGTGGCAAGCCGGAACCAAACAGGCACTATAGGTGACAAGCAGGAATCAAGCTGGCACAGTAGCTGATGAGCAGGGACCAAGCAGGCTCTGTGGCAGGTGAGCAGGAACCAAGCTGGCACTGTAGCTGACAAGCAGGGACCAAGCAGGCTCTGTGGCTGGCGAGCAGGAACCAAGCTGGCACTGTAGCAGATAACCAGAACCAAGCAGGTGCTGTAGCAGGCAGGCAGGAACCAAGCAGATACTATAGCAGGAACGGAGCGAAGAAGCCAAGCGAGTCACTCCGGGGCACAGCGCAACGGGAAACCGGGAGGCTAACCCGTTGCAAGGCAACGACTGGATGGCCGCGGCTGGCTTATCAAGGCAGCGGCGTCTGACGTCAGGAACTGGGCGGAGTCACCACTGGCGGGAACCGGGCTAGAAAGGGACCCAAGTGGCGTGCGTGCCTAGGAGCAGGGCATCCCTAGGCACCTTTGCGGTGGCGCAGCCCCAGCGGGGATGCTACCAAACAGGCCGCAAGCCAGGGCTCCGGAGGCAGAAGCAAGTCCCAGAACAAGGAGGTAAGGGCCTGGCCGCGGTGCTCGCGGCCAGGACCGCAACAGTACCTCCTCTCTTACGCCCCCTCTTAGCCGGTCTGGGTTTACATTGGTGTTCCAGATGGAACTGCAGTAATAAATCCTTGTCGAGGATATTACGGGCCGGTTCCCAAGAATTATCCTCGGGTCCGCAACCCTCCCAGGCAAGCAAGTATTCCCATCGGCGTTGGTGGAACCGGACACCCAAAACTTCATGTACTTGATACGTAACCTCATCCGGTACCGAAAGGTCTGAGGGATCAGGAGCCCGGGATTGGTAACTGGACAACGCAAGAGGCTTCAGCAATGACAGATGGAACACATCATGTATGCGCATGGAGGAGGGTAGGCGTAGACGGTATGAGACTGCTCCCACTCGTTCGGCGACTCGGAAAGGCCCACAGAATTTCGGAGCTAGTCTTCAAGATGGACTACGTAGCTGTAGATCTCTGGTGCTAAGCCAGACACAGTCTCCTGGGAGGTAGATTGCTGCTGGCTGACGATGTCTATCTGCCCAATTCTTGGCGGACTGGATGGCTTTACGAATCTTTTCCGGAATAAACGTTCATAAGGAGAGGAGCTGGCAGACTAAACATTCTTTCCCAAAGAGTGACTTTTGCACGGCGCAGGTCGAGCACGAGTTCACAAAGGCCTGAATGACCCGTCTCACCTTGAGCCACCTGTAGAATTTGTTCAACAAGTTTAAGGTCCCTTTACAGCCAACATGGGCCCCCGCCTGGGGGGCATGGGCCCGAGGGAGAGCTGTTCTCCTTGAACGGCATGGAATGACGGCCCTCCCTTGGGAGGACGCCCAGGTTGTTGCTAAGCTAACCTTCACAGGATCCAAGGTAATCTGAGGCGCGTCGGCTGGAACATTCTTAGAGCCGGGTCGGGAGCATAAGATAAGGTCGAACCGGTCAAAAAACAGCGACCACCGGCCTTGTCTTGGGTTCAGGCACTGGACCTGCTTCAAAAGTGCTAGGTTTTTGTGATCAGTGTAAATCGTAACTGGACGGTTAGCTCCTTCCAACCAGTGTCTCCATTCCCCCTGGGCAAGTCTCACGGCTAGCAATCCTATATCTTCAAGGCAATAGTTGCTCTCTACTGGAGAGTGTTCCTTTGAGAAATATGAACAAGGTAGCAATTGTTCTGAATCTGAGTACTGGCTCAGCACGGCCCCCACAATCCCATTGGAGGCATCAACTTCTACCACATAGGGCCAGCTGGGGTCCAGAGGAAGAAGGCAGGTGTCTAGCAAAAAAGCTTCTTTAAGGGTCTCAAAAGCTTGGCAGACAGTAGCAGGCCACTCCACCGCGTTAGCCCCTTTCGAGTGAGGGCAGTTAACATGGCCACAATACGAGAGTAATTGGGAATAACGTGGCGGTAGAACTTGGAAAGGCCGAGAAAGCGTTGCAATGCTTTAAGACCTCTTGGGCGGGGCCAATTCTTAATAGCCGCCACTTTCTCAGGATCCATTTGAAGTCCAGCTGCAGAGACTATGTAGCCTAGGAACGGCAGAGACGGCTTTTCAAAGCTACATTTTTCCAGCTTCGCGTACAGACCGTGCTCCCTGAGTATCTGGAGCACTTGACGCACAAGTTGACGGTGTAAAGGCAGGTTCTGGGAGTAGACTAACACTTTCTCGAGGTAACCAATTACGCAGGAGGTTTGAAGATCCTTTAACACCTGATTCGTACGGTGTTGGGACACCGGTGAAGCGTTACGTAAGTCCAATTTTGTGAAAGCCTATTGAGGAGCTCAGGGAATAGCGGGAGTGGGTACGGATCCCGCTTACTAAAGGAATTCAAAGCTCGGTAATCTAGGCACGGTGTTGGGAGCTGTCTTGCTCGCTAACCATGAAGGAGCCTGCCCCTATAGGCAACTCGGGCGGATGATGCTGCGGAAGGATCTCCATCTTGGTCCGGGAAGAGGCATCCGTAACTTCCTCATGAGGTGCAGGAAAACCTAAGGCAGAGTGCATCAGCGGAAGGGCAGGACTCTTAGACACTTTCATACAGTTAGCTAGGCAAAAAGGACTCCATTTGACAATCTGTAGCGTATCCCACCGAATCGTGGGCAAGTGTTTCTGTAACCACGGCAACCCTAGCACCACAGGGTGGACAGCCTTCTCAATACTAGGAAAGCTATCTCCTCCGAATGGATCGCCCCGGTGCGGACCGTAATGGGTGCTGTGGACATCTGGACAGGTCCTGGAAGGAGCGTCCCCTGGATAGAGGTAATTCGTAATGGGACCTCCTGTCTACGTGTAGGGATTTGCAACTGGGAGACTAAGTCCTGCAGGATGAAATTACCTCCGGCTCCGGAATCCAGGAACGCCATCATCTCAAAGGAGCCTCTGGGATATTCCAGGGTAACGGGAACAGTAAATTGAGGAGCTGTCACACAGCCTAAGAGGAGCTCTTCCCATCCTCCCAAGCTCTGCCATTTTTCCGCACGCTCCTGGCAGCGTGCCAGGAAGTGACCCTTCTGGCCACAATATAAACACAACTTCAACGAACGATGACATTGCCTTTCTTCAGCAGAATGCGGGTCCCATCCCAGCTGCATGGGTTCGCAGATGGGAACGTCTGGACAAAAAATCTTAGGAGAATGCATAGGTCTCGGCCCAGGAGCCGGACTGTGGCAAGAGGAGCGCTGCTCCTTGGCCCATTGCTGTAGACGGCGGTCAATGCAAGCAGCCATCTCAATCAAGGCGTTGAAGTCCTCCGGCACATCTCAAGCCACAATCTCATCCTTAATGCATCCGGAGAGGCCTTCCAGGAAGATGGCCTTAAGACTACCATCTTGCCAACCTACTTCCTGGGCTAAAGTCCAAAACTCCATTGCATAATCTGCCAAGAAGCGAGCCGCCTGATGAAGTTGCAGCAGATCAGACGTAGCCGTGGCTACTCTGGCGGGCTCATCAAAGGCCTGGCGAAAGTTCGTGATGAACAGTTGTAAATCCGTTGGCGAAGAATCATTGTTTTCCCAAAGGGGAGAAGCCCATATAGAAACATAGAAACATAGAAATGACGGCAGAAGAAGACCAAATGGCCCATCCAGTCTGCCCAGCAAGCTTCCCTCATTTCTTCTCTCATACTTATCTGTTTCTCTTAGCTCTTGGTTCTAATTCCCTTCCACCCCCACCATTAATGTAGAGAGCGGTGATGGAGCTGCATCCAAGTGAAATATCTAGCTTGAGTAGTTAGAGGTAGTAGGGGTAGTAACCGCCGCAATAAGCAAGCTACACCCATGCTTATTTGTTTTTACCCAGATTATGTTATACAGCCCTTATTGGTTGTTTATCTTCTCCCCTGCCGTTGAAGCAGGGAGCTATGCTGGATATGCGTGAGGTATCAGTTTTTTTCTTCTCCCCTGCCGTTGAAGCAGAGAGCTATGCTGGATATGCATTGAAAGTGAAGTATCAGGCACATTTGGTTTGGGGTAGTAACCGCCGTAACAAGCCAGCTACTCCCCGCTTTGTGAGTGTGAATCCTTTTTTCTTCTCCCCTGCCGTTTAAGCAGAGAGCTCTGCTGGATGTGTGAAGTAACAGTTTTTCTTTTCCCCTGCTGTTGAAGCAGAGAACTATGCTGGATATGCATTGAAGTGAAGTATAAGAATGGAGTGATCAAGCTAGTTGAAAGGCATCAGGAATAGAGGAAGGTGGAGGTAGTAATTTGGATATTTGGTTTGGGGTAGTAACCGCCGTAACAAGCCAGCTACTCCCGTCTTTGTGAGTGCAAATCCTTTTTTCCACATTTCCTCTTGCTGTTGAAGCTTAGAGTGATGTTGGAGTCACAGTAACCATGTGTATGTTTATTGAATAAGGGTATTGTCTCCAGGCAGTAGCCATCATTCTGGCGAGTCACCCACTCTTCATTGGCGGCCTCTTGACTTTATGGATCCACAGTGTTTATCCCACGCCCCTTTGAAGTCCTTCACAGTTCTGGTCTTCACCACTTCCTCCGGAAGGGCATTCCAGGCATCCACCACCCTCTCCGTGAAGAAATACTTCCTGACATTGGTTCTGAATCTTCATATCAGGGCTTTCCCATCGAGCAAGGACAGGATATATGCCACTTTTACCGCATCCGAGGGAAACTGCCAAGGCAACAAGGAGAACCGTACAAAACATTGGTTCAGGAAGCCACGGCAGGTCCTTAAATCACCAGCGTAGTGGGAGGGTGCCGGTAACTGAGTCACCGAAGAGCCGAGACCCTCGGGGGTCCTGCCAGCGGGAGGCAAGGACTCCAGGCGCGAGGATAATCGTTCCACCGTGGCTGCCAAAGTATCAATGCAGCTCTGGTGCTGTAGCATCTGCCGGGCCATCCCGGGCAGATCAGAGGGAGCAGGTGCATCCGTCGAGTCCATGGCCTTGCAATCTGTTGTGGGAGTCTCAGTTTAGTGGTGCCTTGGGCCGACCTGCTGGAGACTGGGAATAGATGGTCAATGTCTCTAATGACTAGCAGGCCGGGAGGCAGATGTTCAGGTGGGACGTAGATGCTCTTCATCCTGGAAGCTGGTACTCCCCCGGGAGGAGCCCGTAGCAGCCCAACCGCTGGGACTTAGGTGGCTTCACCCTTGGAAGCCGAAGCCCCCATGGGAGGAGCCCGTAGGGGCCCAGCCGCTGGGACTTAGGCGGGTTGTGGATCAGGACAGGTAACTGGAACCAGACTAGGACAGTAGCAATACTGTAACTGGGTTCGGGTTCTGGAAACAGGCAGGAACTGTAGCAAGACTCGGGTACTGGAACCAGGCAGGAACTGTAGCAGGACTCAGGTACTGGAACCAGGCAGGAACTGTAGCAAGACTTAGGTCCTGGAACCTGGCAGGAACTGTAGCAGGACTCAGGTACTGGAACCAGGCAGGAACTGTAGCAAGACTCGGGTACTGGAACCAGTCAGGAACTGTAGCAAGACTCGGGTAGTGGGACCAGGCTGGCTCTGTGGGTGGCAAGCTGGAACCAAACAGGCACTATAGGTGAAAAGCAGGAACCAAGCTGGCACAGTAGCTGACGAGCAGGGACCAAGCAGGCTCTGTGGCTGGCGAGCAGGAACCAAGCTGGCACTGTAGCAGATAACCAGAACCAAGCAGGTGCTGTAGCAGGCAGGCAGGAACCAAGCAGATACTGTAGCAGGAACGGAGCGACGAAGCCAAGCGAGTCACTCCGGGGCACAGCGCAACAGGAAACCGGGAGGCTAACCCGTTGCAAGGCGACGACTGGATGGCCGCGGCTGGCTTATCAAGGCAGCGGCGTCTGACGTCAGGAACTGGGCGGAGTCACCACTGGCGGGAACCGGGCTAGAAAGGGACCCAAGTGGCGTGCGCGTGCGCACGCCTAGGAGCAGGGCATCCCCAGGCACCTTCGTGGCGGCGCAGCCCCAGTGGGGATGCTGCCAAACAGGCCGCAAGCCAGGGCTCCGGAGACGGAAGCAGGTCCCGCAACAAGGAGGTAAGGGCCTGGCCGCGGTGCTCGCGGCCAGTACCGCAACAAGTAATATTGTTAATGATGGCAGAAAAAGAGCAAACTGGCCCATCCTAGCCCAGCGAGGTGTTCGGGTTGTAAATGCTGCCACACTGTGCAGGTTTCTTCCATGCAGAAAAATTATCATGTTATCCTAATTCTTCATTTCTGTCCTCTTTCCACTAGGGATCCCCTGTGTTTATCCCATGCCTTTTACAATTATGTAAGCATTCTTGACTTCACTACATCTTCTAGGAAGGCATTCCAGGCATTCCACCACCCTTTCCATGAAAAAAAAACATACTCACATTGTGTTGCCATCCCGGTCACAAGCCTTGCGATCGGGTCCTTACCTGTGGCTCTCCGGCGACAGCGGCAGGAGGTTTAGGGCTGCTTGGGTTCTCCGGAGGCCCAGCGGCGGGATGCGCGCCTTGCCGGCCCGGTTCGGGCCTTCTCACGGCGGAGACGCCGCCGAGTCTCTTGATCCGGCTCCTCCCTCTCTAGGCACGCGCAGGGAAGCCCAATTTAAAGGGCTTTTCCCACCAGCCCGCGGCCCGCCCACTTGAATAACGTCAGACGCCGGCTAATATTTAAGCCGGCGTCTGCTTCCTCTCTCTGCCTTGCAACGAGGTTCCTCTTGAAGAGTGCTAGTTGCTTTCGTGTTCCTGATCCAGCTCCTGATGCTTGGCTCCTGGTCCTGCTCCTGACATTCCTGTTCCTGCTCCAGTTCCTGGCGTTCCAGTCCTGCTCCTGCTCCTGGTGTTCCTGCTCCAGTTCCACCTTTTCCTGCCTTCCATGCCTCCGCTCCTGTCCTCTCTGGTTGGTCTTCTTGGCTTTGACTCCGGCTTGCTCCTGGTTCCGCTTCTGCCTGCCTCGACCTTGGACTGTCTCATCTCCCTCGCTCTTAATCTCCTAAGTTCCAGCGGTCTGGGACCTCACGAGCTCCTCTTGGGGGGTCCTCAGGCTTCCAGGGTGAAGTCTCTGACTGGTTCCAGTGATCTCCTAAGTCCCAGCGGCCTGGGACCTCATGAGCTCCTCTGGGGCTCTCAGGCTTCCAGGGTGAAGTCTCCACTTTGGTTCCAGTGATCTCCTAAGTCCCAGCTGTCTGGGACCTTACGAGTTCTTCTCGGGGGGTCCGCAGGCTTCCAGGGTGAAGACTCTGGATCTTCGTGTGACCTGACACCGCCCACCGGCCTTCTTCTTCTCTGCAGAGTGCCGTCCTCTTCTCCTATCTTACTCTGCCAGGCCGGCCCAAGGGTCCACTCCTATGCCAGTAACACATTGCTCCTGAATTTTATCCCAGAGACTTACCAAGGGTCTCCGGCGCCAGGGGGCATATTCATTTGTGTTGCCTCCCCTGTACCTCCCCCCCCATCCTCCTCCTTGTAGAAATGCTTGTGATCACAGAAAGTCACATTAATACAAACACCAGACAAGAAATTAACCGGCAGACTATTGTGAGCTGCAAAAGCTTCCCTTCCTGCAGACAGGCCCCCAATAGAATTTCCGTTGCCCCTTCCCTCTGTGGTGTACTGAAAGCAAACAAAAACAGCTTTTGATAAAGAATGAGACTGAGAGTCAAGGATTGTGGTGTAAAATTTCTAAATTTTTCCACTTCTGACCATCAGGAAAAAGAGGAAAATCCATTCCAAATTTGTTCTTTTTTTTCAGACCTGCACACATACGTTACTGCAGTTTCATTACAGCACACTGCTTATCCCCTCACCAAATACAGAATAATTGACTATAAAATAGAAAAAGAAATGTTGTGCGTCCTGGCCGTGCTAATGCTACGGCCAGCCTCGCTTACCTCGGGTTAACCTCTGCGGCTCCCGGCCTGTCCTTCCTTGCTGCGGCTGCCTCCTCCCGGCGTCCCCAGCATCTCCTTCAGCCATCTTTGGCTTCCTCCTCTGTGCAGGCCTCTCAGCGGAGCTCCCGCAGGGGCTCCGCATCCTTGGCATCCTCAGCCACGCCCCTAGGAACGCATGCGGCCAACACCCCACTCTTTAAAGGGCCCAGGGCGGGAACCCCTACCCTGATGCCTCCTGATGACATCACTTAGCTTTAGTATATATAGCGAGGCTCGTCCCTCGCCTTGGCAAATGGGTCGTTTCATCATTGAGAAGCTAGTTGCCGTCCAGTGTTCCTGTGTTCCTTGTTCCTTGCCTGTTCCAGTGCTCCTGCGTTCCTGTTCCAGTACTTGTTCCTGTGTTCCTGCGTTCCTGTGTTCCTGTGTCTTCCAGTGCTCCTGCACTGGAAGACACAGGTCTTCTGTGGTCCTTCATGGTCCTTCTGTGGTCCTTCATGGTCCTTCTGTGCTCCAGCATCCGTTCCTGTTCCTGTTCCGCTTCCCAGATTGTAACCTTCGGATTGATACTCGGTACTGACCTCGGCTTGCCTCTGACTATGCTTGGACTGACTCACGGCCAGGCGGTGCCCTCTGATGATATCACTGACTGGCTCCTATATAAAGCTGTCCAGACGCCTCTCCAGTAACTCGGCAATAGGTCAACTCCTCCTGGAGAAGTGCTTTGCCAGCGTTTCTGATGCCTGTTCCTGATCCTGCTTCTTGGGTTCTGTCACCACTGTGGTGCTCCAACTGCAGAATGCTATGCTCCAACCATAACCACTGTGGCCTGATACTTCCAGTTGCAAAATGCCATACTCCATGTCTGGAAGACCAGCTGGACCCCGTGTCCGGCCGGGCGGCGTAATGTGGGCGCAGGCTCACTTCAGAGGCGAGGCGCGTGTGGTTGGAGAGGGGGGGGGGGGGGGGAAGGTGGAATAGACGGAGGTGAAAACAACGTGGGGACACAAGTAGGGCTGCAACGTGAAGTACGTGAAGGAGGGGGGAGGGGGGGACTGAAGGCGAGTGTCATAGAGTCGTGGAATGCAGTGATTGGCTTTAGGTGCAAGGGGGGGGGGGGGGCAGAAGGAGTAAGCGTGGAGAGCTGGGATAGGTGGGGAGAAAATTCAAACTGCTGGTTAAGCAGTTTTAGTAACGCGGGCTTCAGTCGGTAGCTGCGAGCGAGAGAGGGGCAGAAGGTTCGCGCGATCTTAACATACCTTTTGTTGCTGGTTCCTGTGTGATTGTTCGTTGGGGACTGTTCGGAGATCGCAGGCATTTTTTGCAGCTGTAAACTTCCAGTGCTCGTGTGCTGACGGCAGCATGGCTGGCAAGAGGCCCGATTGGGAGGAGGAGGAGCTCGATGGTGGTGTGGCTGCGTTCCTGGAGTCAGAGGAAGCCGCATGGGTGCCGGGGGAGGAGGCAGCAGGCGACGGTGTGCTGATCCCAGAATGGGTGAGCGACTTTGGCGTTGCAGAGCGGGGAGGAGCACGATCGTTAGCTCGGGGGGCGGATAGAGGAGGTGTGGAGATTGAAAGGGAGGGACCGTTGCTGTTAATTGAGAGGTCTGCAGAGCTGGGTGTGGTGAGGGGGAGGGGCGGTAGAGCTGTGAGGCCCCGGGCTAAGGGGAAGTCTGGAAAGGCAGCTTCTAAGAGCTGTGAGCCCATTCTAGCTGCAGAAATGATTTCTGATGCTGCAGAGCGCTTTCCTGGCCCTGATGAAGGTTCATTTGGTGAGAGTGCTGTGTCTATGGGAGCTTTATACAAAACTAGGTTTCGTGGTCAGGGGGGTAAGGGAGCGATGGTAGGGCGGTTAAGTGGAGCGGAGGAGCGCAGGGCAAGGGGTGCCGGTAGCATGTTGGGGAGGGGCATGGCTGTGAGAGGGGAGAGGGTGAGTAATACGTTATTGGTTCCAGAACTGGCAAGGGGGATGTTGGGGGGGGTAAGCAGGCACTGCATGGGGCAAAGAGGTAATCGTAGATTGACTGGGGGTTCTCGCCGGCGTTTGAATGGAGGGGGGAGAATCGGGAGGGGAAGAGATGACCTTGGTAGAGGGAGGTCTGTGGACAGGGGATGTGCGAGCAGTTTTGGGGAGTTTGGGGGGTTGGAGGTGGAGAGAATTTGGGATATTGCGCCGGCTCCTGTTCCGTCTCCTGCTCCTGCTGTTTTTCCACAGGGGAATTTGGCAGAGGATGATGGTGAAATACCTGGCCCATCTCAATGGGAGGCTTGGCGCAATGACGCGCCAGTGACGGCAGGCAGGGGTCGGCGAGAGCAGTTATACATGGATGATGTGCTGCCTGTGGAGCCTGAACAGACTGGTGAGTTTATTATTTTCCCTAGACAGGACAGAGGTGGAGCTGCATGTGTGAGGGGGGCAGAAGAGAGGGAGGGGGGGAAGCAGGATGGCAAGGACGCAGGTGGCAGCGAAGTGTTACCAAGTGTTAAGGAAGGGGGGGTGGATAGGAAACGGGGGTCTTCAAAGTCTGGGAAGTCTAAGAAAAAGAGAAAGAGGGGGCGCTCTAGTTCATCGGATTCGTCCTCGTCGTCGTCGTCCTCTTCGTCATCTTCTGATACCTCTTCGGATTCGGGAGCAGCGGTTCAGGGGGGAGCAGTCGGAGGGGCCACAGTACGTGGTGCCCCGGCTTTGGTGGCTTTTACGGAGTTATGGGAGGAGGTTCCGCGTTCCATTCGTAGACGAATTAGGCGTAGGCAGTTCATTGATATTTTTCAGCTGCTGGAGGGCAGGCGTGGTAAGCGTAAGGATAAGAAGAAGAGGAATAAGAGAGATCAATTTGTAGGGGCCCCGATTAAGGTGGCACGAAATATTCATAATTGGACAAGGGCTTTTCTGCGGCTAGCAAGTGTAGTGGGGAAGAAAGATCCGTCACAGTATGGGGCGTTGTTATCTTATGCAGATGCAATCCTAGCGGCCAGTAAGACTTACGAAGGTTGGTCCTGGCTTAATTATGATGAGCGATTCCGGGATCGTATGGAAGAAAATAAGTTTATCTCCTGGGGTACTCAGGATGTTGGACTCTGGCTAACGCAGATGGCTGCAAAACCGTCCTCAGGTAGTATGGGGCAGGGGTTAGTGGCTGGTACTGGGCCTGGGAGGTCCTTTCGGAGGGACGTGCCCGGCAGTAGTGTTGGAAAGGGGGGCGCGGGGCGCAGTGATGTGTGTTGGAGATTTAATCGCTCCACGTGTATTTTCCCGGACTGTAAGTTCCGGCACGCTTGTTCCGTGTGTGGAGCCGGTCACCCAGTGTCCAAGTGTTCAAAGCGTCAAGGGGACGGACCGGCCACAGCACAACCTGCAAAAGGTGCCAGTAGACCGGGTCTTTGAGCGAGCACATACACCTATCTGTTTAACCGCGATGTTGCCATGGTTACGGCTGTACCCGCGTATAAAGGTGGCGGAGTTGTTAGATCAGGGTTTTCGTTATGGTTTTAAAATACCGTTTCAAGGACAGGGGGAAGTTGGGGGTGGGGTCAATTGCCCGTCGGTTCGGCGTATGCTAGCGGTGGTAAGGGAAAAGTTGCTGGGGGAAATAGGACTGGGCCGTATTGCAGGTCCCTTTAATGTGATTCCGTTCCGTGATTTGGTCCTATCGCCTTTAGCTGTGATTCCAAAAAAGGATCCGGGCAAGTTTAGATTAATTCATAATTTGTCTTTCCCCGAAGGGAGGTCTGTGAATGATGGTATCCCGAGGGAATTATGCACGGTGCGATACGCATCTTTTGACTCCGCAGTGCGAATAGTTCGGCAGTGTGGCCCAGGGGCTTTAATGGCGAAAGCGGACATAGAAGCGGCATTTCGTTTGTTGCCGGTTCATCCTGATAGTTTTCACCTGTTAGGGTTCCGCTTTCAGCAGCAGTTTTACTTTGATAAGTGTATGCCTATGGGTTGTTCTATAGCATGCTCTTATTTTGAAGCCTTCAGTACATTTGTGCACTGGGTGGTACAGAAGAGGTCGGGATCGAGACTCGTGGTACATTATTTGGATGATTTTCTATTTGTGGGAAGGGCTGGTTCGGGTGATTGTCTCAGTTTGATGAATTGTTTTCAAGAGGTGGCCAATGATTTCGGGATTCCTCTTTCGGTCAGTAAAACAGAAGGACCTAGTACTTCATTGGTATTTTTGGGAATTGAGCTGGATTCGGTAGCTATGGTATCGCGGTTACCGGAGGATAAGGTTCAGCTGTTAAGGGACATGGTGCGTGGGGCTGTTGGTCGGCCTAAGTTGTCTTTACGAGAGTTACAGTCACTCGTTGGTAGTCTAAATTTCGCCTGTCGGGTGATTCCTATGGGCAGAGTGTTTTTGCGCAGGTTATCACATGCTATGTCCGGTTTAAGAAAACCGCATCATCGTGTGCGAAATTCTTGTTTTTTGCGGGAAGATCTGAGACTTTGGGATAGGTTTTTGGAGGATTTTAATGGGGAGGCGTTGTGGCAATCTAATCCGCGGTCAAATCATGATTTGGAGCTGTTCACCGACGCAGCGGGTTCGTTAGGTTTCGGGGCTTATTTTCGAGGGGCTTGGTGCGCAGCAGGTTGGCCGGAGGACTGGATTACGTCTGGAGTTACAAAAAATATAGCTTTCTTGGAATTATTTCCAATTGTAGTGGCAGTGTATATTTGGGGCGCTCAGTTGGCAGGAAAGAGAGTGGTATTTTGGAGCGATAATCAGGGGGTGGTTGAGGTCATAAATAAGAGATCGGCGCGTTGCATCAGAGTGTCAGAGTTATTGCGCGAGCTGATTTTGCGTTGTATGTCCTTAAATGTAACAGTATGGGCTCGACACGTGCCTGGAGTTTCTAACAGTGTGGCTGACTCTCTTTCTCGTTTCAAGTGGGACTTGTTTCGAGAACTCGCCCCAGAAGCGGAGTCATGCGGAACCCCGGTGCCGTCTTTCCTTTGGAAATTTGGTTCCCAGAGTCCTGGAAAATGCTGCGAGATTCATTAGCGCCCTCCACGTGGACAGGTTATGTAGGGGGGGCCCGACGAGTCTCAGCGTTTTTGTGTTCCTTGGGCTGGGCGGGGGGTCCGATCTCGGATATGGCATTGGTACGTTTCATTGAGCGTGCTCGGGCGAGTGGGTGTTCGCAGGCTGCAGTAGGCCGCCAGCTGGCGGGGTTTTCCTTTTTTATGAAGGCACATGGTTGGGGCTTTCCTTCGGGTCGTTTTATAGTTCGGCGTCTGTTGAGGGGTTGGTCGCGGACAACGCAGAGCAGAATTGATCAGCGTTTGCCCATTACACATGATATCTTGATGCTGTTATGGGAGGCGTTGTCTGCAGTGTGCTTTTCCCCTTATGAGACACTATTGTTTCGAGTTGCTTTCGTATTCGCTTTTTTCGGGGCCTTTAGGATTAGCGAGTTGGTGGCTCGCTCAGCCTCCAGTACTGATTACCCAGGGATTTTGGCGCGGAATGTGGTAGTCACGAACAGAGCAGTATTGATAGTAATTCCGCGATCTAAGACGGATCAGAGGGGTCGTGGAGCCTCCGTGTTGTTATCCAGGGTTCCAGGTTTGACGTCCTGCCCGGTTAGAAATGCAGCTGGGTATTGTAGGGTGCGGCCGGAGGTAGCAATGCAATTTCTAGTGCACGAGAACCGGAGGCCATTAACCAAGTATCAATTCGAGACGGTACTGCGCGCAGCATTGTATGCTGTCGGTTTGGAGGGGCGCAGGTTTGGAACACATTCGTTCCGCATTGGGGCCGCTACATCGGCGGCAACGGCGGGTGTGCCTGGAGGGGTCATACAGAGGATAGGCCGGTGGCGTTCCGGGGCCTATAAGAGTTATGTTCGCCCAGATTCTGGGCATGATTGATCTTTGCTAACTCTAGTTTCTTTGCAGGTGCTGCGTCTGAGCCCATGACAGTTTGGATCATTGGTCATTCGTTTACTTACTGGGGTCACAGACACGCCTGCGGCCGTCCTTACGGCCCTCACTTGGACTTACAACGAAGGGGGGTTCGGGTTATCTGGCTTGGCCGGAGGGGTATGCTGTGGGACGAACTTGTTCCTTATGTTAGGAAGGAGCGAGAGCGTCGGGCAGCTCCTCGGGTCTTGGTAGTTCATTTGGGGGGTAACGACTGGGGTAAGATGTCGGGCAAGCACTTCATTAGCAATGTCCGTAAGGACTTAATGACTATATCTATTTTGCTGCCGACGACGATCTTATGCTGGTCTGATATTGTGGTGAGGCCTGCTGAATTGGATAACATCAGATGGAAACGGTGTAGGTCCAAGGCAAACCAACAAATCGGGACTTGGTTGGAGCGCTTGGGTGGTCGGCATATTAAGTATGCCTGGTCATGGGGTAAGGTAACAGGTTTGTTCCGAGATGATGGGGTTCACCTGTCTTTTCTAGGATTAGACTTGTTCCTGAACTCCATTCAGGAGGTCTTAGAGGAGTTATTTCCTCTGTAAAGCGAGGCCGCATCTTTGGGGGTCACAGGGCATTATATGCCTGTGCCTGTGGCGGTTGGTCCGAGCCATAACTGTTCAATTTTGTTGTTCAAGTTATTTGGATTTTGGTAAAGCCGACGGTGGTTGACAACTGAGGGCTGTTGTCAGGGTGTGGCTCCTTGCCGGATGAGGCGGGGGCCGCTTGGCCAGACTCCTTGCAAGTTGGAGGCGGGAGTACACCTGGGTTGGCTCCTTGCAGGAGAGTGTGGCGGGAGTCGGAACCTGGCGTGTTGGGGCCAAAGAGTGTAACAGAGAGGCTGGTTAGGCTATCCTGCCGGAAGGTGGCGGATAGTCTGGTGGGGGCTGGGCAATACCAAAGTCCTAGTTGTTGGTGTTAATGTGTGGATATAAGCTCGGACCACTGAATGATTAAAGCTGCGGCCTTGTTTTACCCACAATGAAATGTGTCTGTGATTATTGGATTGTAAGGGGGTGGTTGCGAGCGAGTGAGGTCCTGCATGCCCACATTATGGAAGACCAGCCGGACCCCGTGTCCGGCCGGGCGGCGTAATGTGGGCGCAGGCTCACTTCAGAGGCGAGGCGCGTGTGGTTGGAGAGGGGGGGGGGGGGGGAAGGTGGAATAGACGGAGGTGAAAACAACGTGGGGACACAAGTAGGGCTGCAACGTGAAGTACGTGAAGGAGGGGGGAGGGGGGGACTGAAGGCGAGTGTCATAGAGTCGTGGAATGCAGTGATTGGCTTTAGGTGCAAGGGGGGGGGGCAGAAGGAGTAAGCGTGGAGAGCTGGGATAGGTGGGGAGAAAATTCAAACTGCTGGTTAAGCAGTTTTAGTAACGCGGGCTTCAGTCGGTAGCTGCGAGCGAGAGAGGGGCAGAAGGTTCGCGCGACCCTCCCACCCACCCTTAGTCCTAGGCGATTGTTGTTGGGGAATTGCAGTTTTGTTTGGGGGATTTGTCGCAGCGGGGGCGGTTGGTCCGAGCCATAACTGTTCAATTTTGTTGTTCAAGTTATTTGGATTTTGGTAAAGCCGACGGTGGTTGACAACTGAGGGCTGTTGTCAGGGTGTGGCTCCTTGCCGGATGAGGCGGGGGCCGCTTGGCCAGACTCCTTGCAAGTTGGAGGCGGGAGTACACCTGGGTTGGCTCCTTGCAGGAGAGTGTGGCGGGAGTCGGAACCTGGCGTGTTGGGGCCAAAGAGTGTAACAGAGAGGCTGGTTAGGCTATCCTGCCGGAAGGTGGCGGATAGTCTGGTGGGGGCTGGGCAATACCAAAGTCCTAGTTGTTGGTGTTAATGTGTGGATATAAGCTCGGACCACTGAATGATTAAAGCTGCGGCCTTGTTTTACCCACAATGAAATGTGTCTGTGATTATTGGATTGTAAGGGGGTGGTTGCGAGCGAGTGAGGTCCTGCATGCCCACATTATGTGTCCTGACATATCCTGCATAAGTCTATCTTGCTCCAACCATAACCACTGTAGCCTGACACTTCCAGATGCAGAATGCCATGCTCCAACCATAACCACAGTGGTCTGACACTTCTAGCTGTGGTATGCCATGCTACAACCATAACCTCTGTGGCCTGACATATCCTGCCTTTCTTGCTCCAAATATAACCACGGTGGCCTGACACTTCCAGCTGCAGAATGCCATGCTCCAACCATAACCACAGTGGTCTGACACTTCTAGCTGTGGTATGCCATGCTACAACCATAACCTCTGTGGCCTGACATTTCCTGCTTTTCTTGCGCCAAATATAACCACGGTGGCCTGACACTTCCAGCTGCAGAATGCCATATCAAAAAAGCTCAGAATCCTTAATATTTTCAAATAGGCTATGCAGTCCCTTAGAATGCTACATTTTCTACCTGCATAGGTATTCTACAAATGCTACATGGACTTAACACTGACAATGCCAAAGCTTTGGGGGTGTTAAAGCTACACTTCCCGTTGCATTCGAGTTTTGAAAAATTATTAACCAACACCACTTCTGCCACCACTGCTTCAAGCCATTCTTGCCATATCACGGTGTCCGCTTGCTCTGCTGTTTCGTGTATGTGCAAGAACTGGCAAATGCTTATGGGAGGGTTATGGCTACCCTTCTCGCTGTGTTGTTCTGCTTCTATCATTCCAGTTCTAAAGATACACCAGCAACATTACTGCGGCTGTCATTCCAAGCCAGCCTTCAAATTTTAGGTTGCTTCCTTCACTGCTCCAGCTTTGTTCAAGGTTCTTGCCAAATCCCTTACTCCTACATCACTTGCCCATTTTTCGTCTTATCCTACCCATACATTGCTTTGCAAACTTACTGAATCACTCCTCAGGCTTTTAATACTATTCTTCCTCTATGAAACTCACTTTTTTTTTTTAAATTTTCTCTTTATTAAGTTTTTCATAATAATATCCAAAGCATAACTTTGTTAAAGAAAAATGGTGTGTTACATCGATAGCAATCGATAAGCAGAAATAATATTCTCAACATATCACAATTTGAAATTTACTACACCCATTAGACCTCAAACAGTTGGTGTGGGGGGTGGAGTAACTGCAATACCAAGGAAGAATGTAAGAGAACAAATATACTAGGAAATTAATAGGTGCCCTGTATCTCGGATTCTTACTATATAGACTTCTTTAACTACCACCCATTTGCTTTTCCACTTTTTTGTCCAGAGCAAAACTTTTTAGCTGTTCCGGATGAAAAAAATATATAATTGTCTCTCCCATACTTAAGAACACATTTACACGGGAACCTCAGTATGAAAGAGGCACCCACTGCTAGAACATCCTGCTTTAAGGCCAAAAACTTTTTCCTTTTTTGCTGCGTCTCTTTCCTTCTATCTGGAAAGATTCTAATACAGATCCCATAAAGGGAACCTTGATTTTTTTAAAGTAAGCACGCATTCTTTCTCCCATATAATTTTCATTATGGAAAGATATTAATAATGCAGCTTTCTCAGCAATCTCATATGTTGAAGATTCTAAGAAGTCCGCTAGATTTTCTGATACATTGGGAGCTGATTGTATTTGTTGATTTCTCTTCATTGGTAGAAAATAAACCTTTCCTAGGGGTGGAGTCTTTTCAGGGGGAATCTCCAAAACCTCTTGAAAATACCACTTCAAGGTCATTCTAGGAAATTCTCCAACAACCCTTGGAAAGTTTATTATTCTCAAATTTAGATGCCTCAGCATATTTTCTATATTTTCAATTTTTCTTTTTGCTGCACCACAATCTTAAATCAATGTAGATTGAACTTCTTTTACTTGTTTTATATCATTTTCAAAACTTGTAAATTTCTCAGTCACCTCCAACTTGTATCCCTCAAAGTTCTTATTCAGTATATCCAATTGGCAGGAAACAGTATTTATCTTTGTCGAACAATCAGCTATTAATTTTGCCATTGCCGATGACATTTTCCATAGGCAGTCCAAAGTGAAGGGAAGAGGCTCCTGCCCCCACCTCCTGGGCTCTGTTGTTCCTCTCTTCTTCCATGTTCACTCTCACCGAGGGAGTTCTCTCCATATACCATGGAGGTCTGCGGTAGTCCTTCTAACGACATCGCCCCTTCAAGCTGCTGCACAAGATTATCCACTTCAGGGTTCTCGGAAAGCCGTGGTGTCGAAGTGGTACGCGCAGCCGGTGGTAGTCTGTCGTCCGGTGGGCTGAGGGAAACCTCTTCCGAGGTCGGGTCACATTCTCCCCTCTGTGACTCGACAGCCGGACCTCTCAGCTCTTTCTCTTCCGATTTTGGAACGCATTGATCAATCGTCTTCTGCCCTACTGGAACCGCTGAGATAGAAGGGTAAGTTCTCAGCCTTCCTTTGCGTTGGGGAGGCATTTTCTTCATGGAAACAGCTAACGAGGGAAAAAAAATGCCAGAGCAATATTCAGCGAGTCCGTTCAGGGCGCCATCTTGACTCCACCCCCTGAAACTCACTTTTTTGTCATCTCTTGCTCTTGCTATGATTATCCAATCCATTGTTCGTCATACTTGCTGTGTGTATTAACTATAACTGATGTCATGGCCCGCTCACAATCCCACGCTACTGTGTGCACCATGCCATGTATGGCTTAGACAAGCACATGAGAAAGGTGAATAATGGAGTGCTCCAGGGATCTATAAAGGGACCACTTGCTTTTTAAACTTATTTATAAATAACCTGGAGATGGGCGCAATGAGTGAGGTGATCAAATTTGCTGATGACACTAAATTATTCAAAATTGTTAAATCGTAGGAGTACTGGAGAAACTGCAAGAGGACTTTGTGAGACTGGGACTCTGGGCATCCAAATGGCAGATGCCTTTTAATGTGGACAAGCACAAAGTGTTACAGTAGGAATGAGAAAGCCAAATTATAGCTGCACAAATGCAAGTTTCCACAATGGGAGTCACCACCCAGGAAAAGGAGTTAGCCATCATCATGGATAATATGTTGAAATCCTCTGCAATGTGTAGTAGTAGCCAAGAAAGCAAATACAATGCAAGAAATTCTTAGGAAAGTAATGGAAATTAAAATAGAGAATATCATAATGACTCTGTATCACTCCATGGTGAGGTTTGAACATGCTGTTCCTATGAGGCTTAAATAAAATAAAATTAAGCCCTGGGTAATCCTGGGGAGAGCCACTGACCTAAAACAGGACAGCTACAGATGTAATCCTGTTTTCCTATGTGGCACCAATGAAGCCAGGGCTGGTGCAAGAGCATTAATTTCCATAGGTAAATCTTTTAGCCTTGCCTATAAGATTTACCTAGGGCCTAGCCCTCTCCATATAAAAGTATTATCTATATAAATAAAAATGTTAAATAGTTTGGACAAAATCGCTAATCTCAGAAACCACTGAACCGATTGCTTTCAAATTTGGACACAACCTTCATTTCGCATACAGGAAGGTTCTTCTGTACTTACATTACAGATATGTCACACCTGTGACAGGTAAAATAGGTTTAAAGATTTTTTCCAGAAAACAGCGACATCTGCTGGACGTAAGCGCCATCTGTTACACCTTACACTAACACACGCAACACTAATCATTTCGCCAGTCCAGGTCCACGTTTCACTTCCATTTTAACACATTCGTGCACTTTTTTCGCCGGAGGATAACTATTTCCTTTACAGATAAAATACACCCAGCACCCTCCTCACACCCTCCACACACATGCCAAATTGATTTACTTCCCACAGCCTCCCACCACACACAAAAACACCCTCCTCACACCCCCCACGCACATGCCATTTTTACTTACTTCCCACACCCTCCGAGCACACACAAACCCGGGCAAAAGTCCAGGCTGCTCCAGCGGGGGGCCAGGACCGGTCCAGGACACATCGCATGCTCTACGGACGTCGCCTGCCAGCAATCAAAATGGTGCCGGCGGACCTTTCCCTTACTAGGCCACTCGGGGATACCAATGGCGGCAGTAGCCCATGTGACATAGTAAGGGTGAGGGCCCCTCGGCGCCATTTTCAGGACTGGCAGCCAGCGGACCTTTGCCCTTACTATGTCAGAGGACCTACCGCTGCCATTCCTCCACCCCACTGACATAGTAAGGGCAAAGGGCCGTCGGAAACCGTTTCAGTGCTCGCAGCCGACAGACCAACGCCAATACATCGCTCCCGGACCGCTCCTGAACACCCACTCCACCGACTGACATTTTTATCAGGTCTCGGGGGGTCTGGAGGGTGGGGGGTGGTAATGAATTTATTGCGAACATTTTGGGGAGGGGTCACGAGGGGGGAGCAGGTTTCATTCATTCGGCAACTCTGGGGGTAGCAGGGGGGTTGACAGTGAGGCGAGGGAGAATGAGGAGGGAGGTGAGTGTCAGAGGAGGGAGAATGAGGGGAGAGGTGAGTGTGAGGGGAGAGAGTTGGAGTGGGAACAGGGGAGGGAAGGGGGGGTGAGTGACCAAGGGGGAGGAGGATGAGTGACTGAGGTAAATGGGGAAGGGGGGAGGGAGGGAAAAGAACCTGACTCTGCCACTGCAACGCGTGGCGGGGTACCGCTAGTGTATTTATAATAACATAATTTACATGAAAAAAGGATATTCAAAGTACAGTCTTCTGAGGTAAAAATATAATTTATTACAGCTTCTGTTTATATTGGCATAATATGCAGACCTCCATCACAGACAGAAGAAATAGAGATTTAATGGAGGATATTAAAAAAAACCGCTATGAAAAGGGAGGTGCTATTGATAGGATATTGATTAGGATATCCCAGCTGTGGTAGGTTCTAGAAGCAGGGAAATCCTAGATTTTCTGCAGGGAGAATTGATCTGTCAGCTGGTAAAAGAACCCACATGGGAGTGTGCTAGACTATACCTGGTGCTCATCAACAAGGACAGTATCTCTGATGTTGTAGTGGATAATGTCTGGATTTCAGTGATCACCAGATAGTGTGCTTAAGTATTAGAACACAGGAGATGAAGGTTCATTCCAAGGCAAGAGTCCTAGACTTCAGGAAAACTAAGGGGGTCATTTATCAAAATGTGGTAAGGTGTTTTCGCATGTGTTAAGGGCTTATCGCTTGCAAAAAGCCCCATTAATGTGTGTGATAGGCCCTTACTGCAAATTTGAAAAAGAGGAGGGGTTAGGGACAGGCATGCCAGTGTGTTGAAATGCTATCACACAGACTTAACTATACCTTTTTGAATAGTGTTAAGCCATACAATAGCTTGCATTACCAGGCAGTAAGGTTTTATCACAGTGTGTGATGTTTCCTGAAAGGCCTGTGAGAGAGAGAGAGAGAGAGAGGGAGAGAGAGAGAGAGAAAGAAGTTGTAGTACCCTCTCCCTAGATAGGTATTTGTATCCCTATGGTAGGCCCACCTAGTAACTCGAGGTGAGGGTTAGGTATTGGTGTAGGGGGTTAGGGGCCACTTTGACATTCAATGTGAGACGTACGAACAGAACAGTGGTCTCTTGTGAAGATCTATGGAGAGAGGAAACTCACTCCAAGATGAGATTTGGGCTTGATGTTACCCAGGTGGAGAGTCCATAAAGCTAGGTTGAGAGAACATTGCACAAATCTCATCTTTGGGTGAGTTTCCTCTCTTCATCGGTCCTCAGATCTTAACAAGAGATCACTGTTCTGTTCGTACATCTCACATTGAATGTCAAAGTGGCCCCTAACCCCCTACACCAATACCTAACCCTCACCTCAAGTTACTAGGTGGGCCTACCATAGGGATACAAATACCTATCTAGGGAGAGGGTAGTATAGCTAGTCTCTCTTTCTCTCTCTCTCCCTCTCTCTCTCTCATTAACAATGGTTTCCCAGTGGTTAGATGCAGGAACTACAACAGGTCTTGATGTTATTGCAATTTGTGCTAACTTAGCTCTTCACATAGGTAATTAGTGCAAATTGTGATAAACTGTATGTTAGCATAAACCATGCCCCTTTTGCTATCGCATGCAATACTTATCGCATTTTGATAAATCCAGGCCTAAGTTTGTTAAAGTGGGGGAATAGCTCAAAAAGTTGTTAACTGGATGGGAAAATCTAGGGGGAAGTAGAAGAGCAGTGGGCAAAATTAAAAAGAGATATAATAAAGGCAACTAACATTTTTGTTAGGAAAATAAAAGAACAAGAACATTTTTGTTAGGAAAATAAATAAAAGAACAAGAACAATAAATAAAAGAACAAGAACAAGAAAAAGAGGTCACTATGGTTTTCTAAAGAAGGACCTGAAAATGTAAAGAAGAATGGATTAGAATTCATAAACTACAATTTGCAGAAAGAGGTAGACAGGCAAAAATAGCTGGAAAAGCTAAAAGGAGGAGGGAAAGTAGTCAGGAATGAAAAAAATCTAATGGAAGAAAAAATAACAAATATTGTAAAATGGGGAAATTGTGGGAAAATAGTTTTTTTAGGTATGCTAGTGACAGAAGAAAATGCAAAAATGTCATTCTGAGACTCAGAAGAAAAAGGAAATAATGTTTAGAGACTGAAGAGGAAAAAGCAAAATTGCTTAACAAATATTTCTGTTTGGTGTTCACTGTGGAAGAGGCAGATGCAGGACCACATGACATGAACACAAATAAGATTGGAAGTAAGGTAAAGCTCAATGAATTTTCAGAAAACAATTGTTTGTGAGGAACTAACTAAACTTAAAATAGATAAGGCAATGTAGCTAGATCAGTTTCTATCTGAGGGTACTAAGGGAACTTAGAGAAGTTCTGGCAGTTTTAATTGAACTTTTCAATGCTTCTTTAGAGTCAGTAGTAGTTCCAGAGGACTGGAGATGGGAAGATGGGATTACTATTCATAAAAATGGAAGTAAAGAGGAGGCTGGGAACTATAGACCATTTAGTCTGACCTCTATGGTGAGCAAATTAATGGAATTGATTCAATTTGCGGAGTCCAATGGATTGCAGTAGTTTTTTTTTTGTTTTTTTTTTTACCAGAGTCAGATTTTGACAGACAAATCTGATCAATTTCTTTGACTAGGTGTATACTACATGTAGCATGCTTGGATTTTAGTAAGAACTTTGATAAAGTTCTGTATAGGCGATTTTGAAATTTAGTTTGTTTATTTATTTATCTCTTATGCCTAGGTCCTAAGTGATGTACAACATACACATACTGTACAATTGTATAATTGAAATAAAACAAGAATTCAAATATTATAAACTTTGTAAACAAACTTCCATATAAATGTGTACCATACAGCAAGAATGATTACTTATTATGCCTGATTAATTCGCTGAGGTTCATACTCCAAAATAGTCAAATTCTTTAGATTACCATATGTCAAGGCTTCCCAAACCTGTCCTGGGGATTCCACAGTCAGTCAGGTTTTCAGGATATCCACAATGAATAAATGAGATAAATTTGAATGCCACAGAGACTTAGTATATGCAAATTTATATCATGCTTATTAAGTATGGATTTCCTGAAAACCCGATTGGCTGTGGGGTCCCTAGGACAGGTTTGAGAAGCCCTGATATATGTCCTTTGTTGAGGCTTGTTCAAACAAAATGTCTTCAGCATTACTTTAAATATTTTTGTACAATCCATTAATCATAAAGACATAGGTAAAGAGTTCCACCGAGAAGGAACATTCCCTGGTTTCTGCCAAGCTTGCTAACTTTACAAAGGGAATATCCAAATGATTTCTCTGTGATGATCTAAGAGCATGCGAAGAGTTTTATATATATATATATATATATATATATATATATATAAGTGCATTTGCCCATGGTCCCTAGAGTGACTGACTGTATTAGAAACTGGTTGAGTGGGAGATGACAAAGGTTTTTTTTTGCAAATCACAACAACAGAAGCAACTCCCCCCCGAATATAGCAAACATTCAAAAGAAAGGAGAGGGAAATTGTAATTCTCCCAAAAATGAATTAACCAAATGAGGAAAGACGGTATCAGGACAAAATGCCTCTGTTCTAATCCAATGCCTCTCGCCTGCAATGGGCCTCATGCAGTATCAGCCTCACCAGTCTTGTAATTATAATCATCTACCATCTCCCTCATAAACTAGTTTTTATTAATATTTATACTTTTAACTGTATCATTCACACATTACAAAAAACATATATCTTATTTAAATGAACTAACCTACCTAAACCCACATTAAAAACCACCAAATACTTAGCTCATATAGTCCGGCGTTCAAAAAGTTTTGATGTTCAAAATTTTGCCAACATGGACCATGTTTCGGCCATCAAGCCTTCATCAGGGGATGAATTTTAAAACCACCAAAACACCAACATATCTTCACATAACCACATCTTAAAAAATAAAACATTTTTTTTGTATATATTATAATAGAAACATTTTTGTTTGGTAATATACCACCCAAAAAACAAATCACACAAGTAACTCCATCCAATGGCTTCAGTCCATTTACCACCAACTCAAAAAAATCCACCACTTCAAATCCTACTTTTTTCCAATATGTGGTTCTCATATATGGTGTTGTAATGCTCGCAACTCCAACCCTTCATTTCCTCAAGTTAAATACCTACTTCACTGACGTCAGTGGAAGTGTGGCTTGTCATGGCTGTCAATCAATGTATTAAAATGATAACACTTTGCGAACATTATTAAAAAATCAAAAAAATAGACCATCTATTTCTTTATTCAGTCCTCTGGGAGTCACAGTCTCAAAGTAGTAAATCCACTTTTTTTCTCGTTGTAACAGATACTTATCAAAATCAACTCCACAAGAGAAGTGTTTTGGTTGTTCTATTACTGCAAATACCAAATCCGCAAAGCAATGTTGCTGAGTAAAACAATGCTGAACCAAAGGAGCTTCCAGCCGGTCATGATCGCACTATGATGCTCAATAATACGCGTGCACAAACACCGTTTTGTCTTACCTATATACAGAAGTGGACATGGACACCATATCCCATATATCACCCCTACAGAGGAGCAATTCGTACATGCTTGTAAACGAAAATTGCCACCTCTAAAAAAAAGGAAGAATTTCTCCAGAAAAAGATTGTTCACAAACCAAACATTTATTACAAGGGTAATGCCCCACTTTGCATGGAACAGATGCAGAAATACAACTTACTTTATCCTCAAAATTTGAATGAAAGATCATATTGCTAATGTTTTTACCCCGCTTCAAAAGTTTTTTTTTTTGTCATGGCAGGAGAAGGAGGGAGGCTGTTGGCAGAGGAAGGCAAAAGGACTAGGGATTATTCAGCCTGTAGTAGAGAGTAGAGGAAAGACTGCTGCTGGTTCCCACCAGCAGAGGTAGTTCCAGTCTAAGGGGAGGCAGTTGGAGTGTTCATGGGAGTGTCCATGGGGAGATCTGAGCCGGGAAAAGGCCTTTAGAGCTGCTACTGCCACAAAAGTAAGTGAGAACCTTAGGGGAGGCTCTCACTGAAAAACAACAAAAAACCCCTGCTGGGCTGGTGTTGGTCACAGTGGCTCCAGAGGCATGGGGCCACTGCAACTATGTGATTGGCCTGACCAACCCACCAGAGTATACCCGAAGCTCTGATAGGCCAATCTGCCTCTGGCTAAGTGGCACTAAATATTGACCTTATAATTACCAATTTGTGTGCTTCTTTCAACTCTTCTAATTTCAAGTAAATAGACATGGTTAAATGGCATAAAACATCTATCTATCTATCTATAAATTGTTGGCATCTTTTATTGCAGTTTTAGCTTATGCCTTTTCATGATAGCTCAAGATGAGTTACATTCAGGTACAGTATTTCCCTGACCCAGAGGGCTTATAATGTAAGTTTTAACCTGAGGCAAAGGATGGTGAAGTGACTTCCCTAGGGACACATGGGAGAAGGATTATTTGAATCCTGGCCTGCTGCACTAACTACTGCGCTATACTCTCTACTTCTTATAGAGCCTTTCAATAGTAGAACACTTGAGACTCCAAATGAGAGTGTTTTATTTTCCCAGTAACTCTATAACTCCAGATTCCCATTAGGCTTCCCCAATATAGAAATAGATTCCATTGCTTCCTTTACCACTGATTCCAGATACAATTTCAATTTTCACCAAGGCTTTTACTGAAGGTACCTCCACTGCTTCTGCTTTTTCTGCTGTTCCTTGGAAATCCTATGCAAGTTGTGACCAGATTATGGCCACAAAGAATCAAGGTGGTGTTTCATATATCTATATCTCGATCTTGATCTAGATCTAGATATATATAGTAATATTGTAACATAGAATTGATGCAAAAAAGGACCAAATGGTCCATCCAGACTAACCAGCAAGCTTCTTATGGCAGTAACTGCCACTCCGTATATAGATATACACACAATGCAAAGATTAAGAGATACGGTGCCATTATGTATTTATTTATTTACTTACTTACTTACTTCTATATACCAACATTTGTGTTGACTTCATATCGGTTTACAAGGCAAATAAAAAATACAAACAAAATCCATTGGAAAAATACAATTTACAACAATTCAAAAAACTTTGACTAAAATAATGTCAAACAACTTTAGGTAAAAAATAAATTCTTAATATCAGGTACTCTAAAAACAAAAAATAAACTCTAAATTCTAAGAACTGCCCTTAAAATTAGAATAAAAGTAAAAAAAATAAAATACAGTAATAATGATTCTAAATAATGCAAAATAAAAATAAAATAATTAAAAGCAATAACTCAAATAAATAACTCAACAGATAAAAGAGCAAAAGAGAATAAAATAGAAGAATATTTAGGGGATCATCCTGACTGTATGAATGCTTGTTCAAATAACCATGTCTTCAGCTTTTTTTTGAATGAATGTGGGTTTGACTCTAGCCTGATGTTTAACGTTAGTGAATTCCATACTTTGGGGCCTGCCAGTGATAGTGCCCTTTCTCAGACAGGGGCCGATGCAATAAAGGTGTTTAGAGAAAGCGGGCGCTGAATAGTCAGCACCCGCTCTCTTAACGCGCGCATGGTGCCCCATGGGGGTGGGGGGCGCCATGCAATATTTAAATTAGGGGGTCGAGCTAGGAAGGAGCCACTAGGGTTGCTTATCGGCGGCTATTTTCATTACTGGCAGACAGCCGGTTTTGAAAACCGATGCCAAGTTTACCGGCGTCGGTCTTCATAACTCGGCGGTCTGCTGAGTTATTTTTATTTTTTTTACTTTATAAAAGAAATACAGTAAAGCAGTTTTTTCTGCTTTTCTGTACTTCTTTTCAATGCGCTCAGCTATTAATGCTTGCTCCAGGCAGGCGTTAATATCTCAGCAATAAATGTGTGTCTGAGACGCACATTTATCTTTTTGCATTGGGAGAGAATGAGTAATAGGCTCATTGACATGCATTTGCATGTGATGAGCGCTATTTCATTCACTCCACGTTAGATGAACGTTAAATAGGTGCTAATCCCCTTATTGCATTAGGGGATTGATTAGCACCTATTTTACCCGCGTCTATCTGCTCGTTAAGAGTGCCCTCAGCATATTGCATCGGCCACGGTGTTTAAGTAAGCTGTTTTTGGTGATGGAATGGATAACAGTGCTTTACCTGAGGACCTTAAATTTCATTGTGGAGGGTGGATATGTAGAGCCGCATTCAGCCATTCAATTTTTTCTCCGTATATGGTTTTGTGTATTAAGGTCAAACATTTAAACTGAATTCTGTGATAAATTGGAAGCCAGTGGAGGTCTTTCAGAATGGTCATATTTTTTACAGCTAGTTAGAAGCTGCGCGGCAGCATTTTGCAGAAGTTGCAAAGGGCGAATGGAGGAAGCAGGGAGGCCTAATAGCAGGGAGTTACTGTAATCTAGTTTGGATAGCAGTAGGGCTTGCAGGACTGTTCTAAAATCATTACTGTGTAACGGGGTTTTTAATTTTTTTTTAATCCGCAAAGAAGTGTTCCAGAATTTATTTATTTTATTACAAGATTTATAGTCAGCCGTCTTACTAGAACCTGCTCATGGTGGATTACAAGCAGAATAATTAAAATTCAAATTAAAAACAAATCAAATTTAAGCATTACAACAATTAAAATGAAACCTAAGGTGATGCTACAGATAGGAAAAGCCACACAAGAAGCAAGAAGACAGAGCACACTAAAATATCACTATACTAATCTTTATCCTCCTATTTTCTCTCATTTGCTCTCCATGAGCTCTCCGTGCCGTGTCTGCGGATTCAAATACAGAACCAGTTTTTAAAAATGTAGACTGCAGAAATCACTTCAACAATATTCTGTAAATTAACGTTATAAAATGAAAATATTTGTTGTTTTCAGGCATTTTTCTTCAAAGGTGGATTCAGGCATTTTTCTTCAAAGGTGGATGTTTCTGTAGATTCTAATGCATGTTCACAAATCCATGCACATATCAGTATTCATATTATTTCTTTTATAACTGGCCAGCTTCACACTGCCTCGCTGACTGATTGTCCTCACTACACAGGCAGAGCTATGTGCATGATAAATAGTATAATGCCTATTATTTCTTTCATTGGTTGTTAAAAAATAATGGCTTATTCATGTAAGCTTTTTGAGTGAAGTGAATGCATTGGCAGCTTCTTTCTTAAACTTCTACTTCCAGTTCAAATGTCAAGTTCTAGAACCATTATGTAATGAGGCTCAATGACTATTATTTATACACTAAATATTTTGCCATTGTAAATACTGCAAGAGTGTGATTCATTTATATGGAGGAGTACATTCATTTAAAAATACAATACATGTGCTAGTTCCATTTATTGAAAATGAATGCATTTTGTCAAAGGTTTTAGTAAAAATGATTTTCCTGAACTGTTACTATAAACTGTATACAGTACACAGCACACTGAATTAACACCAGTACTCATATTGTTCACTATAGAGCAGTTTTAGATTGTTAGGATTTTCTTCTTTTGCAATAAGAGAATATCTAGACCTAGTGTGGTTAGAGTGGCAATTGCTAACAGCTTATTTATTTTAAAGATGCAGCCCTCTGTTGCCCTTCTTCTTTGCCAGTTGATGTTATTGAAAACACCAAGTTATTATAATAAATACATTGTTATGCAGTATCTGTATTATGCAGGCATGATAAGGACTGCTGCTGTGAGGACTGGTCCTGTGACCCTACAGTATAGTGCTCAGCCTGAATTTAATTCCCAACTTGTGTTCTTGCTTATTTCCATGGATACATTTTAATTTTAAACAAAATGAGAAATGTCTGTGATATAGTTGTGTATGTTTTGTGTCATGTGGGGAGGGGGCTGGCAGGCAGATTTTAGTGTATAAATCTAGTACTGCTCAGTAAAACATTTAGGTGCATGCTTCTGACTAATTGCACTAAAATGTGAAATGAACTGCAGCAAAAAAAAAAAAAGACATGAAAGTAAAGACTGCCCCCCCCCCCCAAAATGAAATAAAAGTTAACAATAATTTTCAGTGTGCACACCTATGTTATTTGCTAGCTGGGGCTGTGGGGCAATGCTGGTTACAGAATTCCACTAACCAATGGCAGAAATACAGAGGTAGCTGCTACAGTGTCCAATCCAGGTCACATGTACCTGGCAGGATCCCAAAAGATTGATAGATTTCATGCTGCTTATTTCCCCAAGTCCACCTTCATAATGGTTTATGGACTTTGATTCCAAAAACGTGTCCAAACCTTGTTTAAACTCAGCAACACTAACAGCTTTCACCACATCTCCGGCAGTGAATTCCAAAGTTTAGTTGTACATTGGTTAAACAATTATTTTCTATTTATGTTAAATTTATCTCCTAGTAATGTAATTGAATGTTCCCTAGTCTTTGTATTTTTTGTAAGAGTAAACAGCTGATTTGCGTTGGCATATTCTATTCCATTCATTATTTTATAGACCTCTATCATATCTCCCCTCAGCCATTCCTTCTCCAAACTAAAGAGCCCTAATCTCTTTAGCCTTTCCTCATAGGGGAATCATTCCATTCCCTTTATCATTTTGGTCACCCTTCTCTGTACCTTCTCTATCACAACTATATCTTTTTTGAGATGTGGCAACCAGACTTGTATCTCACCATGGAGCGATACAGAGGCATTATGACATTTTCCATTTTATTCACCATTCCCTTCCTAATAATTCTCTATTTTATTTACCATTCCTTTCCTAATAATTCCCAATATTCTATTTGCTTTCTTGTCCACTGCCACATACTGAGCAGAGAATTTCACAGTATTATCCACAATGACACTACATTCTTTTCCAGGGTGATGATTCCCAAAGTAGAACCTTGCATTTTGTAGCTATAATTTGGGTTGCTCTTCCCTAAGTACATCACTTTGCCCTTGTCAACATTAAATGTCATCTGCCATTTGGATGCGGACTCTCCCAGGTCCTCTTGCAAATTCTCACAAACCTCTCGTGATGTAGCAACTTTGAATAATTTTGTATCATCAGCAAATTCAATCACTTCACTCATTGTTCCCATATCTAGATCATTTATGTATATGTTAAAAAGCAGTGGTCCTAGTACAAATCCCTGAGGCACTCCATTATTCACCTTTCTCCATTGAGAAAACGGATTATTTAGACCTACTTTTTGTTTTCTATCTTTCTATAACAGAATATTGCCTCCTATCCGACTTTTTAATTTCCTCAAGAGTGTCTCAAAAGGTACTTTGTCAAATTTTTTTGGGACATTCCATGTCAAATGGACCAATTTAGAAAATCATCCACTCTCGACCTCCTTCAAACTGAATAAAATTTTGTGTGACTGTTCGCTAGGGCCTCAAACAAAACTATGCAATTTTTTTTTTGGATGGATCTCTATTTCTTCAATAGCTAGAGGCAGCTGAATGAAGGTGATTCTTAGAGTACTGTGCTCCGCACAATACAAAACAGTCCCTTTGTCTGGGCACTGCAGCTAAACAACGCCTTTTAGGGGCCTGAAATTTTGTGGATTATTACAATCTCTGGTGCTAGGTTCCTATGCAAAATTTGGAACCTAACATGAGCTTGCTACTCTTTTTATGGGCCAGCAAAGTCCGTGAAAAATTTTTCAAAAGAAATTTAAGGCCTACTTTGACTCCTCATTGCTCCTAATGTATACCTCAATTCAGGCCATAACTGGATCAGTAGTCATGGCCCAAGACATACATCAATGATTTTCACTAGGAGGCTTTGCAGCTAAATGGAAGCAAATATATAGTTACATAAAAACATGATGTCACCTTTTTTTTTTTTTTTTTTTTCGAATTTTCAAAATCACAGCAAGTTTAAACTTACTTACAGAAAAACAAAAATGCAATTATCTAAACCTCGAACCAATTACTGCAAGAATACTTAAGAACATATCATCAATAGATACATTATTGCATTTTATCACATGAAACATGTGGGTATGGGGACAGAATTCAAGGAAGTTCAAAAACATCATCTAACATGCAGTGATGGCTTTACATAGTTAAAGGTACTAATTTTTTCTTAGTTCCATATTAGGGCTTAACTATGGAGGGAGCTATTACCCTCCTAGCGTTCAGAAAGGATTTTAACTGTTCAGGATATTGGAAAACATAAATATCTTTCCCAGATCTAATAATACACTTGCATGGGTACTTCAAAACATAGGAAAAACCCAAAGCTAAAACTTGTGATCTCATTACGAGAAATTCACGCCTCCTAGTTTGTGTTATAGGTGCATAATCAGGAAACACACGAATATTTACCCCCCGAAATTGGTTCTGAGTATTCTTGAAATACCTTTTCATTATATCATTTAAATCTTTTTCTACAATGAAAGATACCATTAAGGTGACTGTTTCGTAATATTCCATTGTTGAATCCTCTAGGAATCTAGTTAGATTCCCTTCATTAGTTTGCAAAACATTTCTATTTTTATTCGATGTTGGTATATAATATAATTTATTCACTTGGGGGATTTCTCCCTCAGGAAACTTCAAGTTTTCAACAAAGTATTTTTTCAACGTTATATACGGAAGTTCACCAACAATTTTTGGAAAGTTGAGAAATCTCAGATTTAAATGTCTAGAATAATTTTCCATGTATTCCAACCTTCTCGAAATCGTGGTAACATCTTTTATAATCTTAACATTGCAGTCCTGATTTTTCTTTATTTCAACCTCCATCAGATCCAGCTTAGGTTTAATTTCTTCTATCTGGGTTTCACACACCGTTACTTTGTGCTCAACAGTTTCCAAATTGTCCTGAAAGTTCCCAATCACATTCACTAACGCCGCCATAATATCCCATATTGCTTCTAAGGTGATTTTCTCTGGCTTAGAAGGCATTAGAAAACGGGGTCTTGCTGCAAACTCACCCGTCCTCAATACTGGTGATATTCCGGCCAGGCTATTCTCCCTCTCCAATGCAGAGACAGCACCTCTCGATGTTCCACCGTCCTCACTCCGGATCGGGGTAGAAACAGGGGGCATATCCTCAGCCTCTGTCTCTACAGTTCCGGGGACCTCTAGTTCTTGCTCCGGCGTTTCCTCATCCGCCGCCCTCTGACCTCCCTGCGCCGAGCCCAGCAGTAGCACGTCCTGTGCCTGCGTCTCAGCGGCCTCCGGGCGTGGGAGGGGAGAAGCAATCTCGGGTTTACGAGGAACAGGGGGGCTGAGAGTCACTTCTCCAGGAGAGACCAGCGCTTCCTCGGTGGTTCCCTCAGCGGAGTTCGCTCCCCCAACTTCCAGTACCTTCACAGACGCGTAAGATGTAATTAAACGCTGTGCTGCCATAAGCTCCGTGTCTGAGGGATAGGTACGGAGCTTACCCTTTCTTTTCGCGGGCATTTTTGCATGAAAAAAATAATTGAAACAGCGGAGCTCAGCGTGTTAGCGTCTGTCTACGCCGCCATCTTGCCCCTCATGATGTCACCTTTTTATGCAAATTTTCACCATTTGTTTAGTGCATATATCTTTACTGTGTAGTTTTTAATTTTTTTCTTTCTAATATAATTTGAAAGAGCACCTTTTTTACTACAAAAGTCACACTGTTTTGTCTTGGACCCAGCCTTGCTTTGGTCAGAATTACAGTTCCAAAGACAAGCATCGTTCGCATGCTTAAATGCACTATGTTAAAAAGAGCTATCTTTGACACCCATCTGTGAAACATGCAAATGAGCTAGAAATGTGAAATTTTACAATGCAGCTCAGTTTACAGTGCCTACCACACTTTTAGCTTTTGACACATATTTGTTTAGACATATTTTCATAAATTAGTCATCAAAGTCAGTGCAAAACTTTGTATGCTAACCTTGCATTGGTCAGTAGTGGTTGAGCTTCTGCCAATTCAGCAAAATTGACAACCTCATCACCTAGGGGCCACTCCAAACAGCCAGACAAGGTATCAGCCACAGGTTTCCAAGCTTTTATTTAAGCACAAAACAAGAAGAGGCAAGATACTACATATGAGACTTGCTTAAAATTCAGATTTCTCAAAATTTCACTTAGTCCTTTTTCCTGCCTTGCACATGCTTTTGAATGTCCCATCAATGAATGACAAAGTGGCTTGTGCATCAAGGGTAGCAATAATGTGCTCTTCAGGAACCCAACAAGTATCTCTGCGGGGCAGCCAGTAAAATCACCTGGCAGGATCTTGGGGGTGCAAGAAATTGACCAAGACATCACTTTCCTCATTGAGACTTTCATATATGGCCAATCTACCAGGAATTATCCTAGATTCAAGCTAAATATTGACCAGGATGGAAGCTAGATACGTGAAGGGCAGGAAAATATTCATGTTCGTATTCTAGAATATTTGCAATGAATGAGGTGACATCATTCAAAATTTTGCTAATATAAATTTTAGTTGCATCAGTGGACTTGAACTGATGATTTTTCCCTTGTGCCAGCAACTGTATGACCTTTACTGAACCTCCTGAAGGTCTGATTGCTTCACTGTCTTCCTTTGCGACATAGAAAAATTTGATACCACAAAGAGCACAATGGTGTCATAGGCCAGGGCATGTTCCTAAAATCTCTGCCAGAACACACTGCTAACATGACATTTCCATAGTTCCTTGTAAAGGTGATACTTTTGTATGTTCAGGCTTGCATGCAGTAAATAAAATACACAGCACAAGAAAATATCCATTTAAAGGGGTCATTTATAAAAGTATTTCAAAGAAAGATGTGTCATAAGCTATAAGCATGATAACAAGCTTTGTCTCACTGTACAATTCCACATCTCTAACTCATTTGCGTGTTATATAGCAGGCACCGAAGATTCCTCTTTTTACATAGTGTGCCCACGCATGCAAACGATGTATATCACTGGGGCCTTAATTCAAACTAAAACAAGACTGGGTCCAAAATGAAACAGGGCGAATTTTGTAGAAAAAAAGATGCTCTTTCAAATGACATAAAAATGAAAAGATTCAAAATTGCACAGTAGAGATATTTGCACCTGAAAATTGGCAAAAATTTGCATTAAAAAGTGATAGCATGTCTTTATGTGATTATATCTTTGCTTCCAGTTTCTGTAAAGCCTCTTAGAGCAAATCTTATATGATTATGCCATGGGCCTTGGCTACTGGTCCAGTCTGGGCCTGAATCAAAGTATAGGTCAAAAGCAATAAGGAGTCAAAGTAGGCCTTATATTTCTTTTGTAAAATTTTTCACATACTTTGCTGGCCCTAATAAGGGAGAGCAAGCTCACATTGTGTTCCAAACTTTGGACTGGGACTTACCACTAGGGGTTGTACTAATCCACAAAATTTATTCTTTAGAATGCTTTCAACCATTTTTCCTGGAACTGATGTTAGGCTTACCAGTTTATAGTTTCCTGGATCACCCCTGAAACTTTTTTTTAAAAACCAGAATTATATTGGCTACCCTCCAATCTGTAGGTACCATAACTAATAGTTTACAGTAGGTCTACAATTTCATTTTTCAGTTCTTTCAGATTTCTAGGTTGTAAATCATCTGGACCAGGTGACACCTTTTTCTTCTAGCTCAGTTGAAACTAGAGTTGGGATCTGATGCTATGAGCCTTCATTTATAATTAACTGGAAGATTTTCCCCTGTTTTAATAGACCATTCCTCCCTTTAGTTGTACTTTGGTCATTGCAACAATAATCCTGAGGCTGTGAGCCGTGCACTAGACTAAGACTCCTTTATATCATGGGTTATAAATCTGATCATTAGGTGTCACTCTTAAAAATAACCATGACTCCCGTCACAGGCTGGGAATGCTTCCTCAATGTCATACCCAACTCCAGTCAAGCCAGAGTGCAGAAGACCCAACATGGGAATCAAACCAAGGATACGCAACATGGCAGAATGAAGCACTGCCACTGAGCTATCAGGCCTTTGCCATTGTGTCTAGCTCTACCACCTCTCCAAGTGGCCATTCCATTCACCCATCACCATTTTTGTGTAGAAATATTTCTTGATGATTAGTGGAGAGGGGGGGGGAGGAGCAATTTCTTATGTTCAAGATGGCCACTTGCCAGTAGCGCTGGCTCGGAGCTCCCACAAAGTTTCTTACAAAGAATGAATTTTCTTGGTTAACATGCCCCCAAAAAGAAAGGGGAACATGAGGATTTATCCCTCAAATCCTCCGCTTCCCGCGGGTCAATGAACCATCGCTGAGTGCGCCCGGGTCCACCAGAAGTGGGAGGAGCCGTGCCCCGCTGGCGAGGAAGGCAAGGAATGAAGCCACCACATCTGGGGACCTTTCATTGAGCCCTCCCACGCCTAGGATACCACAAGCTATCTTGACAAACTTGCTGGTGGAAACTGCGACGCAGATGCCAGGAGCCACATGCTCAGAGGCAGATACGGAGGGAGCAGTAATGGCCAGTTTTGAAAGAGGTGAAACATCACAAGGAGGAGGTGCAGCTCTGATGTCGGTAGATATTTTAAAACCAGGCGATACCAACAATGGTAAGGCCATTTTGATTTCCACTTTACCTATTTCTTCATTGGCAGTACTGACAGTAAAAGAACAATGTTTAGAGCTGATTACCCAAGTAAACCAGCTGTGGTAACTTTGGATTCCCTATGGGAATTGATGGCTTATCAAAATTTGGCTCTTCAAGGGTGCATGAATCAGAGATAACTCAGATTTCGGCAAGATTGGAAATTGTAACCAATGAACAGGATAAAAGAACAGTTGACCATTCTAATAAAATACAGCTATTGGCAAATCAAATGAAAGAACTTTAGAGAGTTCAGTCTGCTACTATTCAGGATTGTGTCTCTTTAAATAAAAAAACAGAGCTTTTGGAGAATCTGCTGAGAAGGTTAAACTTAAGGTTGTTAAACTTCCCCAAAATATTGGGGGAACAACCAAGAGCAACCCTGCGAAGATACTTAAATGAAGTACTACAGATTCTGATTGAAGATATTCCATCCTTCAATAAAGTTTATTTCTTGCCCTTCAATTGTTCGAGAGAAAGGTTGAATAAAAATCAAATGGATCTAGGGAATCTGACTGACTTTTTTGCATCCTCTACATTAGAGATTACAGTAGAGTATTGAGAGAGCTATTCTACTGATTTCTTTCATTTATGAACAAGATGTGGGTGCTATTATGAGGAATTATTTTCAATGCATGGGGGTCAATTTTATGGGCCAATTTGTCTAGAACTTCCCTGATCTGGCAAAGACCATGCAGGAAAGGAGGAAAGGTTTTCTGGCATTGCGCCAGGAAACTAGAGAGTTGGGGGCTATATACCAGCTTAGATACCCCTGTAAATGTATTATTAAATTTAATAGTAATACTTATGTGTTCCTAATTCCTGAACAACTGAAAGCGTGGCTCAATTCCCATAGAAGGGCGATGATAACTTCAACACCCACTGAAAGCCCAACTGCCTAGCATAAATAAAATGGGTGGACATATGCAAGTTATTGGTCTGTTTCTATGAGTATTTCTTTGAAAAAAAAAAGTATAATCAAGCTTCCAAATTAATTTTCTTAATTATCTCCCCCACAAAAAATAATTGGGGACTAAGAAAGAATGTGATTTCTGGATTTATGTTATATGATAATTGAATAATATTTGTTTTCTAATTTTCTGTACAAAGATGGATACGCTTTGTAATTTATTAAAAAAGCAATTAAAAAAAAAAAAAAAAAAGAAACATTTCTTGATGTTTCTCCTAAGTCCACCCCCTTGGAGCCACATACTATGACATCTTTGTCTAGACATTATTTTCTCTGAAAAATAAATGCATCTTATCCATTATTGATACCTTTGAAGTATTTGAATTTCAATGCTAGCCCCTTACCTTGGCCAGCAAAATCTAGATGTTGCAATTTTAGGCCTAAATCTGGCTAACCAATCTCTCTCACATCATGAAAAAAAATAATGCAAATAAAATGCCACCTTAATCTCCCTCCTGCCAAGATAATGAATATAGTAGGGCTAAAAGGTGCAGCATGGTCAAGAGGATCCCCAATTCCCCCTCCCTCCCTCCTACCAAGAGAAGTAGCAGGACCAAACAAGACGTTTTCCATTCCTCTATGATACAAGTCTGTGTCAGGTCTCCCTTCCCTGCAATTTCCCAGCCCTCTCCCCATCTGAAATTGTTCTGTTGGAGGTGGACCCTTGGGCCGAGGTGGGGTTGACACAACCCGTAGGTGAGGACCTATGGGTCCCCACCATTGGCAGGTGGAGTGGACTGAAGGGCAGAGGCCGCTGGAGCTTCACCTATACCAGCCCTCGTTCCCTGTGGGTTGAGCCTTTGGGTGCCGGGGCCAGCAGGACTTAGGTGGGCATCTGTGTATAGTTGCAGGAGTAGTGGGTTCAGCCCAGAGACAGCAAGCGAAGGATAGTACAGTTCTACTTTGGACTGGATGATGTCCTGGAAACTCGGGTGCCAATGGAATGAAGGCAGACGGGGAGCGCTCGAGCAAAGGTAGGCTGAAGCCTGATGAATCCACGTCCAGGAAGTAGACAGAAGAGGCATCCAATGGTAGGCTTGAGTCAGGGCTGGCGGCAATCCAGAGGCGATGGCAAGCAAGGCTGAGGTCTGATCACAGAGATAGTCAATAGCATAGTCAAGCAAAGCTGAGGTGTGATCACAGAGATAGTCAATAACGTAGTCAGGCGAAGCAAAGGATGGGGCTGGAGATAGACGGTGAATACTGTGAATAGTTTGACGTCATCATCTGGGGCTGCGACAAGGTTCCCGTTGCGGTCCCTTTATAAGGATCAGAAATGCGCATTTGCGCGCGCCTAGGGAGGGGAGCAGCATGAGTGATGGCATCTCTCCACGGGCCACACGGAGGGGCCTGATGAGTAATGGCATCAGGACCAGGACTGTCGCAGGGCCGGGAAGGCTGGAGTCCTTGTGGATAGGTGAGAGGGCTGTGCTGCGGGTCTACCGCAGATAGCACGCATAACAGAAATCTACTAGATCTCCCATGGCTCTACAACCTATACCACCTGAAACTCCCTAATAGGGGTGTGCATTTGTTTGCAATGTATTGGCAATCCACAATGTATATGCTATATTCGTTGTATTCGTGGGGGTCACGAAACGTATGGCGAACCCCCACAAATACAAAGTATCACTAACGAATAAACTCCCACCCTCTGACCCCCTGCTGGACCCCCGCTGGACCACCAGGGACTTTTGGCAAGTCTTGGGGAGGATTCCTGACCCTCCTGACCTCCCCAAAACTTGCAAAAAGTTCCTGGTGGTCCAGTGGGGGTCCTGGAGCAATCTCCTGCACTCGGGCCGTCGGCTGCCAGTATTCAAAATGGCACCGATAGCCTTTGCCCTCACTATGTCACAGGGGCTACCAGTGCCATTGGTCGTCCCCTGTCACATGGTAGGAGCACAAGATGATGCCAGCCGTCCATTGCTCCTACCATGTGACAGGGGCCGACCAATGGCACCGGTAGCCCCTGTGACATAGTAAGGGCAAAGGCTATCAGCGCCATTTTGAATACCAGCAGCTGACAGCCCGAGTGCAGGAGATCGCTCCAGGACCCCCGCTGGACTACAAGGGACTTTTCGCAAGTCTTGGGGGTACAGGAGGGTGAGGGGTTGTAGTTAATTAAATTTAAAGGGTGGAGATGGGGTTTTTTTTGGGAAATGAATACATATGTAACTAATGAACGGATCGGGGTCCCCCGAGAACGGATGCAACGGATTTGGGTCCTGACGAATATGAATGGGATGAATCCGTCCCTGCTGCACATCCCTACTCCCTAAACTCATCCTAGCATCTCCCATCCAAGACAGCAGGAGGATGTGCTCTTTCCTCCTGCTGGTTCCCATCCCCACGTTACTCTCACAACAACGTTGGTGTCATGAAATATCAAGTGGAAGAAGAAATACCTGCCATTACTAATCCAAGATTTCTTCATGGATGCTGAAGTCTCATTAATGGCATATCATTTCTTGTCCATGGAAAGGGGATCCATGTAATCATGCATAGCCACTGGGGAGGTGATATTCCAGAGTTCTCTTCCTACCTCTACCATACCTCTAACCTTCCCACCCTGCCGGTACCTTCAATCAGTAAGTTCTTTCCCCCATTTAAATATTGAGCCCTTATTTGGCTAACTCCAAATATCGAAGTTAGCCAGATAAGTTATTTAGCTACTTCAGCCTAGCCCTGTAATGCCACCAATGCATCCCTTTTTATTTGGCTAAATCTTAGCCGTATAATCATTTATTTGGCTAACTTTTAGCTAGATAAGCAGGGGGACTATTCAAAAGTTGCTATTTAGATAGCTTGTGAGATATCTGTCTAAATGGCTTTGAATATTGACCACTATGTATTTAGGTCCTTCAATGTTTCCTAACATTATTAAATGTATGTTAATGTGCATGTCAGCCATAACAAAGCTTGGCACATAGACCTCATGTGTGTTTTCTTGATTCAGTTAAAAAACTACCTATACTGACTTGATGCTGGCAATGTGGAAGCCATCACAATGAAGCTTTGAAAGAAAACAGAAAAAAAAACCCCATCAAAAAACCTCCATGGTTGTAACTGGAGATATAAAAAAATAGGGCAACTCCCTAATAGCTGTAGCCCAAGAGAGGTTGGTTCTGATTGAGCTGACAGCCCAAAGGAGCAGGAGGAAAGCTGTTCCAAAGAATAAAAGAAAATGTGCCTGTGTGCTTGCAAATGGGGAATCATCATAGTGCAGTCATTCTATAACAATGAAAGCTTCTTGTCATTGTATTTTATACAGAAAGCCATTGGAAGGAAGCCTTTTTTCTTTTTAAAGGTCTGATAGAATCTGCAGTACAAAGGATTTACCCTTGATGGAGACTGGAATTTATGACAATAAACATTCATTGGTTGGACTGTGGCACTAGCCTATGCATTATGAATAAGATATTTTTATGGCTCTTTTGTATTTTGGATATTGAATAGCACTCATATTTGAATGTGGAATACACCAATAAATATTTTTTGGGACTATTCTTGGGCTTGGTGAGCTACTTATAGTTTTTTCCATTGTAAAAGATAACTAATATATACAAATAATTAGGATTTTTCCATAGTCACAGATGACAGACAAAGATACCATATTATTCTTAATATGGCCAAAACAGAACTTCTTGTCTTTCCCCCAGATATGTTTCACCTCTTCCCTCTTTTTCTATCTCTGTAGATGGTGCTCTCTTCCTTCTGGTTCCCTTGGCCTATAATCTTGGGGGTCATATTTGATGCCTCTCTTTCCTTCTCTACATATATCCAAGACACTGGTAAAGCATGTCATTTCTTCCTCTATAACATTGCTAAAATCCACCCTTTCCTTTCTGAGCTTGCCACCAAAATGCTCAACCACTCTCTTATCACCTCCCACTTAAACTACTTCATCTTGCTCTTTGATGGTCTCTCACTGAACCAACATTTGTCACTGCAATCTATTCAAAACTCAACTGTACGACTTATTTTCCTTCAATGTTGCTATGGCCATGTAACCCCTCTTCCCAAGTCAGTATGCTGGCTCCAGTCTAGTTCCACATGCATTTCAAGATTCTCTTACTAGCCTACAAATGCATTCACTATACAGTTTCTCATTATCTTCTCTTTTCTCTCCCTTCATCCTTCCTCATGAACTCCATTCATCTGGCAAGTTGCTCGTCTGTGTCTTTTTCCACCACTAACTCCTGACACTGCCTTCTACCTTGTTGCACTGCTTGCCTGGATAGACTTTCTGATTCAGTGCATTATGCTCCCTCTCTGGCCATATTCAGATCCAGTCTAAAAACTCACCTTTTGAGGCTAATTTTAACTCCTAAATACTTCTCTACAATTAATACTCTTCCTACAGATTCTTGTTTGTCATGCATGATTGTCTTGACCAGATTGTAAGCTCCATAGCTTGTATGTGTACAGAGCTGCTTATGTTTGGTAGTGCTTTAAAAATGATAAGTAGTAATAGTAGCAGTACTTATTCTTTGAAAACTATCAGCTCCAGGTTTAGAGGCTTTAGGCAGATTATTGTAGGCAGTGGATGTCACAGGCTTATAAAACTGAATGCTTCTGAGGATGGCCACTATTGGTTTGATGATTATCACTGGCTATCACTTGTAGTGTCAGGTCAGGACACCATCATTGGATACAGACATTCCTCTCTGCAAAGCCAATGTGTTGCGATCCCTCCCACGGCCGGAGCCATGGGAGGCCTCTCACTATGCTCTGAGGGCCGACCTGATTCCCCCGACGCCACTGCTTCTCATCCCGAGCGGTCAGGAGACCACCCACTGTTCCTCCTGCATGGCGGGCCTTGCTGCTGTGCTTTCCCATGGCAGGACACCACTGACCAGGCCGTCTTCACGGCTTGGAAGCCACCACCGCCACCATCTTCTTTGCGGCCCAGAGGCTGCACTCCTCAGACTCTCTTGCAGCAGGAAGCCACCTCCAGTCCCTCCTTCTGCAGCAGGAAGCCGCCTCTGATGATGGGGCCGTCCTGAGGCCCGTTCTCCTCTCCTCAGCATCTCATCGGCAGGCATGCCACTGTCCGAGGTCCTGCCCCCTCTGCCTAGGGGGCGCGGCCGTGTCTTTTTCCAGGATTTAAAGGGCCAGTAGGGAGAGGTCAATCTGGTCCCGCTGAACTCCTCCCAGGGCGTAGTCTCACTGTCAGCCCTATTCAAGGGTCTTGCAGCCATTCCAGCTTGCTTTTGCAAGGAGTCAGTTCTTAGCTGAACTGCTCCTGGATCATCTGTTCCAGCTTCTGGTCCAGGAGTCTTCTATGATGTCCTTCCTCACTTCTGCAAAGCACTCTGTTCCATGTTGTCCTCGTCCTGATGTCCGTGCTCCGTTCCTGATGTCCGTGACTCCAAGTCCTGATGTCCGTAAGTCCAAATCCTGAGATGTTCCATGATGTTCCAAGTTCCGTGATATTCCAAGTCCCGAGATGTTCCCAGTCCTGATGTATCTAGTCCTGATGCTCCAGGGCCTGTATAACCCATGCCTCTGGAGGTTCCTTGCTTTTAATCCAAGTTCCAAGTTTTTATCCTCATCTGCATCCAGTCCTCACTCCGGAGGATCCGATGGGTTACTTCACTCCTGCACTATGAGACTTCCTGAGCCTGTCCCGCTCCCCTCGTGGTCCGTGACCAGCCATCCAGCTGTGTAGGGCACGTAGGGGACAGTGTGGTCTGCGACCAGCCCCACGAGCTGTGTAGGGTGCCTGAGGGTCTTGCTCGTCCCCCTCTGTCTTCTCGTCTTCGTCCCAAGTTCTATGTCTCCTCGTCTACATCTGAGTCTCCAGTGTAGCCCATGACCAGCCCACGGCTGTGTAGGGTGCCTGAGGGACTTTGCTTGTCTCCACGTCTCCTAGTCCAAGTCTCCAAGTCTCCACATCTGAGTCTTTGTTCCAAGTTCCATGTCTGAGTCTTCAATCCCAGATTCTCCATCCACCCTTGTCTCCTGTCCAGTCTGCCGCCTTTGCTGTTCCCTGCAGCAGGTCTGAAAGGGATTGGAGTGGTCGGAGGACCACTCAGAGACCAACCTTGCATGGTTGGCCTCACCAAGGCTGTGCAGGTCGGCGGGTGCTTGGGCTTCCAGTCCCAGCCCAGACAGGACATTACCTCACCTGCCTCGATGCTTCCTTAGAGCTCCTCTCTTGGTTCGCCGGGGTCCAAGGGCACACTTCTCCCGGGGATCGGGAGCGCTCCCTAGTGTTCCTCTCCTACGGATCCCCAACACAATGTCTGATTACTGAGTCAATTGATACTATTATTTAAAGTAACAAGAATTTGATTAAACACATTATATTACTGACAATTTAAAAAAAAAATATATGTCATGAAGTTTATTGCTGCTGGTATTAAACAGATCCATATCTATATCAATTATTCTGCCTTTCTCTCTAAAATCATCCAGTATCATATTCCAAGATGGTGCCAGTGGAGCAGGAAAGAGTAGGGATTGCTCCTGCCACCTTAGCACACCCCCATAAAAGGCATAAGCTAAGGGGAATATTGGGGAGGGGTGATTGGATTTTTTTTTTTTTACAAGGGGTGGAGCTGCAGGGCTTTTGGTGGGATGAAGACAGGGTCTTTAGTTTAACATTTATGCAATGGAATGGGATGGGTGATGATGATGGTGATGGTGGTGGTGGTGGTGGGTTGAGAGAGAAGGTTGGCCACTTGCCCCATGAACAACAAGGGACATTTTTTCTAGAGGGGGGTGGGGGGAGCTTTGACAGCCACTGGCATCATGTATAACTGGTGCCCCTGGGAGCAATTCAGTGAAGACACCTATCAGAGGTGGAGTGAAGTGAATAAATGCATAAGTGCTAGGACAGAGGGTAAAGGTAGGAGCCTGTTTTCCTCTCAGCCAACTTTTTAAAATGATTGAAGGTGCTAAACAACACATATTATCTCTGCCAGGACACTGTGAGAGTTTGTGTAACAATCGGGGTACTTAAGCAGCTACTGCACCCACAGAGTTGCTCTCAGCCTACTTCACCTACAGAAACACTGTGAGGTACATAGTCAAAGGAATTACTGGCTAAGGGGGTCATTTACTATAGTACAATATTATATTGGAGGAGGGGAAAAATATCATGGAGTGGGGGGCTGTTCCCATGATATTTTGTCCTATCCCAACAAAATATTGTAGCGGACTGGCTGTGCAACAAAATATTGCACGGTGAAACAGGGCCTACACGTGTGATGATGACCTACCTCAGCCATCACTTTAAAGGGCATGAGGAACAAAAATAATGGACATTTCCTGAATAGTTGTAAAGTCCCTCCAGGGGTCTTGGTAGACCCCCCTACCCATCCCAATGCCACCAGCCAAGGCGGCCCTACAATAAAAAAAGCAAAAGATTTAAAATTGTACAATGATGTCCTGCCCCCCCACCCAAACCCATCCCCTGCCGTCTGCTCCAACCAAGATCCCCATGGTAAATTCTCTCCCTGCTGATCCCATAACCCCCTCCTCCCTGACCTATCCTTCCAAAAAATTAACTCTCTGGTGGTCTAGAGTAGTGTTCCTGCCCTTCCCCCGCAAAATAACTCTTTCATGGTTTAGGGCCACTCCAGACTCCCTCCTCTACCTGCTGCTCTCCTGTAAGTGAAAAAGAATCATTGGTGGTCCAGGGAGGGCCCAGAAAGCCCTAAACTCCAGGTCTGGTCAATGCTATTTTCCAAAATGGTGCTGGTCAGCCTTTGCCCCTATCTTGTGGGTTCTTTCAGGTTATCCATTGTTTTGCACAATTACTGCACATGGCAGTGATAGATATCTTGGAGCCATTGATCAAGGATCATGGGAGTCGATTCCTGAAGTACTTGATAGGAGGAAAAATAGCAGGACATTTCCATCAAAGTGTGAAAAAGTGCAGTTTCTTCATGAAAAGCAGGAAGAATTTGGGATGCATCACAAGCGTCTGATTCAAAATGTTGGCACCCATTGGAATTCTACCTATCTGATGCTGCAGTGGTTGGTGGAGCAGCAAACACCCTTTCATCTTCTGTCTAAGCCGAAATAGGTGTGGATCGCCCCCTGGGGCATCATGAATGGTTAGAGATGAGGCAGATGATACAAATCCTGTGACCCTTCAAGAATGCCACGGATAATATGAGTTCCAGAAGCACCACCCTGGGTGAGGTCATTCCCTTAGTAAATATTCTGAGAATGGAAGCAGAGGTATTGCAGTTTGTAGATTTGTAGACCTCTGACAGGAAACAATAAGTATATGCTTGCCACACTTTGATGAAATCTTGCTCTTCAGTCCCAGTATCTCTCATACATGAAGAAGATACTGGCAGCTTTGGTGCGTGAATAGGAGCACCACAGTAGGGATGTAGCCCAGGTTAGAGTGGTCACCCCAGAGAGTAGTGCAAATATGAGGAGCAACTTGTCAGTTACCACTTCCTGCCCTATCTCAATACGCCCATCATACAGGTAAACCAGAAACAGCAGCCTATGCATTTTTGGGCCTAGTATATTCCCCGTATCAGGACTGAGAAATTTGTATCTCTGGGACTTGCACATTCAGACCATGAAATAGAGGTTTTTCTACTAGGACAGGTGTGGCAGCTCTAATGTACTGTTTCAGGATTTGATGACTACTACAAATGAGTAGCCTTAGTTTGGTTGTGAGGGGCAGCCACACATTTAGTGGAATCCCCAGATGCAGTTTCCTAGTCTGTAGGACCTGACACAGATTAAGCTATTGCTATAGTGTTCATATAGAGTCACAGAAAAAGGTGGCATGGATTTAGGGAAGGGAAATAGGCTTTTAAGGCTCATACTAAGCTAGAGGACAGTGTCTACTGTCTTATAGCAAGTTGTGGGTTGCCAGCCATATCTCAAAGAGGTGGTGGTGTGAATGATATATCTATTCTGTCTTTGCCACAGGAGATTCTGGATGCAGTTGCAAGACCTGGCTTCTCACTCCCATTGCTATTCCCAGCATGCTGTTGGAGATGAGGTACAACAAGGCCTTTAGTTCTACCCATGTCATGGAACGTACTTTCAGAGTTTTCAAAAGTAGATTTTGCTGTTTGGACAAAATGGGGGGCGGGCCTTAATGTATGTCCCACCCAGAGTTGCAGATTTAGTGCTGCTCTACTGTGTATTCCATAATCTCGCTGTATTCCATGGGATACCAATGAAGATACTTCTTGTTCTTCCCCCAGATCCCCCATGTGCACCCACAGAAGCTGAAGATACCATGCTGAGTGTTAGCCAGCTTCGGCAAAGCCTCATTGAACCCCTGCTTTCACTGTTTGGCCTCAATTACCCCTTCCCCTTCCATGGAAGGGAGGCCAGTAGTGTGTTTGCAGCTCTTCTCCTCTCTATCATCTTTCTTTACTCAATCCTCCTCTGTCTGGGTCAGTGTGTAACAAAAACCACATATACCTAGTAGGGATGGGAATCGTTTTTTGACGATTTAAAATATCGTCCGATATATTTTAAATCGTCAAAAATCGTTAGAGGCGATATATAATAGGAATTCCCCCGATTTATCGTCAAAAATTGTAAATCGGGGGAAGGGGGAGGGGAAGGGGGAGGGCGGGAAAACCAGCACACTAAAACAACCCTAAAACCCACCCCGACCCTTTAAAATAAATCCTCCACCCTTCCGAACCCCCCCAAAATGTCTTAAATTACCTGGGGTCCAGTGGGGGGGTCCCGGTGTGATCTTCCACTCTTGGGCCACAGGTGTGTTGATAGAAATGGCGCCGGCGCTACCGTTGCCCTGTCATATGACAGGAGATTCTGGATGCAGAACCCAGCCATAGCTGTCATACCTTTGCCCTGTCATATGACAGGAGATTCTGGATGCAGAACCCAGCCATAGCTGTCATACCTTTGCCCTGTCATATGACAGGGCAAAGGTAGCGCCGGCGCCATTTTGGTTCCTGTCCCCCGACGTCACGAGCGTAGGAGATTGCTCCCGGACCCCCGCTGGACCCCCAGGGACTTTTGGCCAGCTTGGGGGGGCCTCCTGACCCCCACAAGACTTGCCAAAAGTCCAGCGGGGGTCCGGGAACGACCTCCTGCACTCGAATCGTGTTGCCGTAATGAAAAATGGCGCCGGCCATACGGCCATACGGCCGGCGCCATTTTGCAATATGGCAATATGGCCATACGGCCGGCGCCATTTTGCAAAGCAAAGCAGTTTGATGGACTCAAACTAGGTTGAGAGAACATTGCACAAATCTCATCTTTGGGTGAGTTTCCTCACTCCGAAGGGCATCAGTCTTCACAAGAGAGCATTGCTCTGTTCGTACATCTCATTTTGAATGTCAAAGTGGCCCCTAACCCCTACACTAATATCTAAACCTCACCTCGAGTTACTAGGTGGGTCTCCCATAGATATATAAATACCTCTCTAGTATAAGGACACTATGGCTGGGTTCTCTCACTTTCTCACTCTCTCTCATCACAAAGTGTAAAAAAATTATCACCATTTGCATTTCACATAGGTATTAACACAAATTGCAATAAACTGCCTATTACTATAAAACACACCCCCTTTCCTATCACATGCAATATTTACTAAAGAGTACATTTTGATAAATCCAGGCCTTAGATTGTAAGCCATCTGGGGATAGGGAAATACCTACAGTACCTGAATGTAATTCACTTTGAAGCATTGAAAAAAAAGTGCAAAAAGCAGAATATAAAAATTCTAAATAAATAAATATTCTGGGAATAAGCCAACTTCCTCTTAGATCTAATTCTAATTCAGATCCGGAAAATGCCGGAAAATAAAATGAAACAATGTGAACATTTCAAACACTTCATTCAAGACCCAAACATTGCACTTCCTAACATTCTTTAGAGACAATAGAGTGCCATCATATTTTTTATAACATTGACAGGCTAACACCCACATCTTCTCCATAAATGGAACTAATGCTGAAGCCTTTGCAAAAAAGGCAGACTTTGACACAGATATTTAGAATATATTGTCAACTACAAGAATAGAATTACATGATTTAACTTTCAGATGAAGATGAAATTAGGTAATAATGCATTGATATGAAAATCAAAAAAGAAAAAAATTATGATAAGCAGTAAAAAGGATATTAATGCTATAAAAATATTTGCTGATGAAACACTAAAACAATTTAAAGAATACAAACCTTAAGGTAATTGAATGAACAATGTAAAAAGAAGAAAGTTTCTTAGGAGGAACTTAGATTTAAATAAAAAAAAAAAAAAAGATTATGGAGTGCCTACCTCTTCTCAGTGGTAGAATACAGAATTGAAAAACGGATTTATAGGGGACAATATTCAAAGTGGTTGTATGGTTAAGTTTGGATTAGTCAGGCAAACCATGGGATTTAAAACTCCATCATTACTGACTGGCCCTGATATAGCAAGATAGGTTTTTATCTGGCTAAAAATGCATTTGCCTATGGCAGGGGAGAGTCAGTGCCATTCCAGAGTGACACCACTTATCCAGCTAAGGCCTAGAAGCACTAAGCCGCAATGTTTTATCGCAAGAGGGGTCCCACTATCATGGGAGGTGTCACCACGATATTGGGGCCCCTTCCCCAAAAACGATTGCGATAGTATGTCATGTTCATTTGTCTTCTGGCTATATACCACATGACAAAAGAATGTTGCGAGCGGCTCTTTAATGTGATGGTGGCCCCTATCTCATAGCACTGCCATAGCCTTAGAGCTGCTGGCCCAAAAAAAAAATATTGTGGTAAATGAGGAAGTTGAGCAGGGGTCAGTGCTGGCTCCCATCTCAACCCGGGGTCACCAGTTGAGGCAGCCCCTACACCCCCCCAAAATGTAAATTTTAAAAAATTGTGCCAAGTCAGCGATGGCCTGGCCCCCTCCAAGTGAAAGCCAAAGGACTCCACCCCCAAGTAACAGCAATCCCCTCAATGTAAAAAAAAGAAAGATCCTGGCCCACTTCCTAAACCCCCTTCCCACCTTTTCCCCCCTCCCCCACCTTTTCCCACTTCCCCATACCTAAAAAGGGATCCCGAGTCTGGGCCGGGTGCACCCTCAAATCTGGCCTGGTTGGCACCATTTTCCAAAACGATGCCGACCTGATCTTGCCACAGCTATGTGACCAGGATGTGACAGCAGCAAGGTGAGCATAGTATAGAGCACTATCAGTTAGGGATGTGAATCGTTTTAGGACGATTAAAATTATCGTCCGATAATTTTAATATCGTCTTAAACCGTTATGGAACACAATACAATAGAGATTCTAACGATTTATCGTTATAAATCATTAGAATCGTGAGCCGGCACACTAAAACCCCCTAAAACCCACCCCCGACCCTTTAAATTAAATCCCCCACCCTCCCGAACCCCCCCCCAAATGACTTAAATAACCTGCGGGTCCAGCGGCGGTCCGGAACGGCAGCGGTCCGGAACGGGCTCCTGCTACTGAATCTTGTTGTCTTCAGCCGGCGCCATTTTCCAAAATGGCGCCGAAAAATGGCGGCGGCCATAGACGAACACGATTGGACGGCAGGAGGTCCTTCTGGACCCCCGCTGGACTTTTGGCAAGTCTTGTGGGGGTCAGGAGGCCCCCCCCAAGCTGACCAAAAGTTCCTGGAGGTCCAGCAGGGGTCAGGGAGCGATTTCCCGCCGCGAATCGTTTTCGTACGGAAAATGGCGCCGGCAGGAGATCGACTGCAGGAGGTCATTCAGCGAGGCGCCGGAACCCTCGCTGAATGACCTCCTGCAGTCGATCTCCTGCCGGCGCCATTTTCCGTACGAAAACGATTCGCGGCGGGAAATCGCTCCCTGACCCCCGCTGGACCTCCAGGAACTTTTGGTCAGCTTGGGGGGGGCCTCCTGACCCCCACAAGACTTGCCAAAAGTCCAGCGGGGGTCCGGAAGGACCTCCTGCCGTCCAATCGTGTTCGTCTATGGCCGCCGCCATTTTTTCGGCGCCATTTTGGAAAATGGCGCCGGCTGAAGACAACAAGATTCAGTAGCAGGAGCCCGTTCCGGACCGCTGCTGTTCCGGACCGCCACTGGACCCGAAGGTTATTTAAGTCATTTGGGGGGGGGGGTTCGGGAGGGGGGGGGATTTAATTTAAAGGGTCGGGGGGTGGGTTTTAGGGGGTTTTAATGTGCCGGTTTTGCGATTTTACGTTTTTTCGATTTTTCACGATTTTTCACGATATTTTACCCCCCCAAACGGCAACAATACGATTCCCTCCCCCTCCCAGCCGAAATCGATCGTTAAGACGATCGAGGACACGATTCACATCTCTACTATCAGTACAAATATGTATAGAATGATGTCTTTTCTGTATTGTACTTTGTTCAGATAAACTTTGTCATTATTTGGTGAAGCTCTAGTGGACTGATGTACAGCAGAAGCACTAACAAGACTCCTTGGCCTCCACAACTGCAGGTTTTCCCGAATAGGGTACCTCCAGAAACTAAAGAACAGTCTAGTGTTATCCATGATGAACTTTTAGCTATGAGACATTTAATGCTTCTTACCAAAAATGACTCAATAAACATTCTGCACACCTATGGTATAGATAAAGATTAATGGTTAGATGTCTACCCATCTGTATGCACACAGTATCAACTAAAACCCAGATTGCAGTCATCTCCTGATTCACCACACAGGACAGGTCTTTGGCACAGCTATGGCAACATCCCAGGACTGGCTTATCTCCACATATAGAGCTAGAAAGCAATCCTTCTAGAGTGCCACAGTTTTTAGAACATCCTTTCTGTAGCTTGGCATGCTGATGCTCAGGGGAATATATCATTAGCATGATAAAGCTTTTAGTACTATTTGTGATGTGTTAGAAGATGTGTTGTCAGGAGTAAAGGAGCTGCAGTTTTCTGAAGAAAGGAAAGTGAAGTACATGTAACAATTTTTGGTGAATATGCTGTATCCTAAAGGGCCATGATACAATACCAATTCCCCCGATTTATCGTCAAAAAATCGTAAATCGGGGGAAGGGGGAGGGCAGGAAAACCGGCACACTAAAACCCCCTAAAACCCACCCCCGACCGCCGCTGGATCCCCAGGTAATTTAAAGCATTTGGGGGGGGGGGTTCGGGAGGGTGGGGGATTTAATTTAAAGGGTCGGGGGTGGGTTTTAGGGGGTTTTAGTGTGCCGGCTCACGATTTTAACGATTTTCACGATACTTTACACACCCAAACGGCAACAATACGATTCCCTCCCCCTCCCAGCCGAAATCGATCGTTAAGACGATCGAGGACACGATTCACATCTCTAATAGTTTATTTTGTTTCACTTTATTTTGTTTAACTAATTGTAAATAAATAAACAATTAGCTTTTAAAATGTTTCTATAAAAGTGCTTCTTTCTTGTATAGACTGCCTTTGACTCATGTGATTTATCTCATGCAATTGTGCCTGAGTCAGCTCCTCTTTCTCCTCCTCGTCCTCTTCATCCTGATTCTCTTGCAGTCCCTCTGGAGGAGGTATGCATCTGATTTTGACAAGGTTATGTAGCGTACAGCAAGCTAGAAAGATCTCACAGACTTTAGGTGGGCTGTTAAGAAGGCATCCTCCTCATCTGTCCAGACAACAGAAACACCTTTTAAGTATGCCAAAGGTTCTCTCAATGAAAGTATGAACAGGTTAAAAAAAATGTAATCAAAGTTACCTGGGCTGCTGCAGAAGCAGGGCTAGGCAGAGACAGCACGCTGGTCTTTTGTTTGTGTAGCTGTCTCTGTTGTAGCAACTGTTTGAGACAGAAGAGAAGGGCTCCTGCTACTTGCGATCATGGGAGATCAAAAGGAGCTGCCGGTTTAGTTCTACTTTAGCAGCCCAGCAGAAATGAATAGGGATGTGAATCGTTTTAGGACGATTAAAATTATCGTCCGATAATTTTAATATCGTCTTAAACCGTTATGGAACACAATACAATACAGATTCTAATGATTTATCGTTATAAATCGTTAGAATCGTGAGCCGGCACACTAAAACCCCCTAAAACCCACGCCCGACCCTTTAAATTAAATCCCCCACCCTCCCGAACCCCCCCCCCAATAACTTAAATAACCTGCGGGTCCAGCGGCGGTCCGGAACGGCAGCGGTCCGGAACGGGCTCCTGCTCCTGAATCTTGTTGTCTTCAGCCGGCGCCATTTTCCAAAATGGCGCCGAAAAATGGCGGCGGCCATAGACGAAAAAGATTGGACGGCAGGAGGTCCTTCCGGACCCCCGCTGGACTTTTGGCAAGTCTCGTGGGGGTCAGGAGGCCCCCCACAAGCTGGCCAAAAGTTCCTGGAGGTCCAGCGGGGGTCAGGGAGCGATTTCCCGCCGCGAATCATTTTCGTACGGAAAATGGCGCCGGCAGGAGATCGACTGCAGGAGGTCGTTCAGCGAGGGTTCCGGCGCCTCGCTGAACGACCTCCTGCAGTCGATCTCCTGCCGGCGCCATTTTCCGTACGAAAACGATTCGCGGCGGGAAATCGCTCCCTGACCCCCGCTGGACCTCCAGGAACTTTTGGCCAGCTTGTGGGGGGCCTCCTGACCCCCACGAGACGTGCCAAAAGTCCAGCGGGGGTCCGGAAGGACCTCCTGCCGTCCAATCTTTTTCGTCTATGGCCGCCGCCATTTTTCGGCGCCATTTTGGAAAATGGCGCCGGCTGAAGACGACAAGATTCAGGAGCAGGAGCCCGTGCCGGACCGCCGCTGGACCCGCAGGTTATTTAAGTTATTTGGGGGGGGGTTCGGGAGGGTGGGGGATTTAATTTAAAGGGTCGGGGGTGGGTTTTAGGGGGTTTTAATGTGCCGGTTTTTCGATTTTTCGATTTTTTCGATTTTTTAACGATTTTTCACGATATTTTACCCCCCCAAACGGCAACAATACGATTCCCTCCCCCTCCCAGCCGAAATCGATCGTTAAGACGATCGAGGACACGATTCACATCCCTAGAAATGAAGCCATCACCTGGTCCCCTTTTAAAGAGTAACCGTTAGGTATACAACAATAGAAGGTATACAAACGCAATTACTAAAATAGCACAATAGCTAAAATAGCACAATATGCAATCCCTAAAATCACTATCACCTGTTTATTAATTATTGTGTTTCACAAAAGAAAAGAGAAAAAAGAGATTGGTTTTTGGTATAAATAAGTAATGTTTTGGTGTTAAGTTTGTGTATACATTGTCAGAACGCGTGTGATTTTATTGTATGAGTGAGAAATGTGATGTTTTTAGTGAACGATGCTATATATTGTGTATATATACTAAGGTATATTGTAATGCATGCCTCAGGTGGTTAGGTTTACGAGAAAAACACACACATGTACATCATGTAAAACAAAATAAAAAAAAAACCCTCTAAAAACATGGCTGTTCCATCAGGCCTTCTTCTAACCCACCCGCACCCTATCTCTGCATGAATCATATGTAATTTCCCGTAAACTCTACCGCCCAACCTGTACATAGTTTGTTTTCTTCTCCTATTATCCTGTTAATACCAGTTCCAGTTATTTATTTGTTCCCCTCCGTTGTTGCCATTTGTTCCATGTAATTGTAATGCCATGTATTTAGGCACTTTGTTGTTTGTTTCCTGTAAACCGATACAATGTGAAAACGGCTATCGGTATATAAAAGCCATTAAATAAATAAATTAAATGATAAATAAACAAACATATATATATATATATATATATATATATATATATATATATACATATATATTAAGAAAACTGTTAAAATTTGAATTGTAATAAAATTGTTAAATTGTTTTCTCACTTTCTTTATTTTGTCACCCTCTTAAAGGGGCCAGATTATACCAGCACTGCAGGGGCAGGCACAAAAATAAAATAAAAGAATTCAAAGTAAACAAAAGTAAGATAGATTAAAATAATGGCAAGGGGGGGGGGGGAGATAAGCAGCAGAGGGCACTTAAAAAGCCCCCACAGCATTAATAAGCTCCCACAGCCCCTCAGTGACAGGATGTACATCCTCCTCTCCAGGAATGCTAGAGGCACATTGGAGCACAGAGCACAGCACAGCAAAGGATTCTGGGATAGCCTCTGCTGCTTGGCTGAATGAGAGTGGGTCCTGGAGAGAAAAGTGAATCCTGATAAATAAGTTCATGTAGCCTCTAGGAAACATAGCTTAAAAATAAGTGTTTGGACCTGATTGAATGTTGGGGTGGCCTGTACTAGCCCCATCACTTGTGTAAGGTTGATTTGTTATGTTTATGCGAACAGGTAAGCCCCTGTGATGGGACTCAAGTCTAAACAAAAATCCAGTCCAGGTTTTCCTGTAGGTACCCTACATGCATATTGTATAGTTCAAAAGCATGGGGGATAGCCTCATGGCTTTTGTCATTGATTTGCCTAGTGTAGGAGCACTAAAATGTAAGGTGACTAGCACCTAGAACCTTGTTGTAGGACAGCACAGCTATTATAAAAAGTAAGGACATTTTTAAATATAAGTGACTGACACCTCTGCTCCATCACCAGAATGGCTGAGACTGGCAGTACCAAGGAAAGTAAAGATTTTAAGAGTGGCACTATTTTATAGTGACATCAGTGGAGCTAGGATTTGATCTGGGAGAAAGAGATTTTCCATGTGTGGAATTAAGCAGAAAGGAGGAGGCTTTTTCATGAAAAAGAAGTACTGGTTGTCAGCTCTGTAAAGCCCCAAAAGCATTTGTGGTGGAGCCAACCTGCACCAGAGGGGAACTGCTACAGAAACTAGCAACACTGCTATTACTTGGCTACTCATCCCTGGGAGGTTTGAAAGGGAGAGAGAAAAAAATAAGCTTTGATTCCAGATCCCAGAGAGACTCCTGTACTGTGAATGTAAAGAAAAGAAAAGAAGGGGCAGGGTAATTAATAACAGAAGAAACTGAACAGGAATGCGGTAATTTTATTTTTTGCCTTTTCTAATTAGAGGGGAGTAAGATGTTTTGTATGAAAAGTAACTGCTGTTCCCCCGAAATTAAAGACAGGAATTTCCTGATTATCATTTATTTTCCTTAGCTAGATAAAACAGTTTCACTAAGCCGCTGGATAGAGATGTAAATCGGAACCGGAATCGGTTCGGATTCCGGTTCCGATTCACATGTGGGTTTTTTTCAATCGGGGCCGATCGCGGTTTTGTTTATCGGCTGCGCCCCAGCCGATAAATAAAAAACCCACCCCGACCCTTTAAAAGTAACCCCTTAGCTTCCCTCACCCTCCCGACCCCCCAAAAAACGTTTTACAGGTACTTGGTGGTCCAGTGGGGGTCCCGGAAGCGATCTCCCGCGCTCCCGCTCCGAGCTGTCCTCCCGCTCCCGGGCCATCGGCTGCCACTAATCAAAATGGCACCGATGGCCCTTTGCCCTTACCATTTGAAACTAGCCAAAAGGCTTTTCTATATCTGTATACAGACCGCCAGTACTAAAACTTAGCTGAGTTGAGATGTAATGTTTGTCTGCTGCTTCATCAAGCAGCGGATTGTATACAGATATAGAAAAGCCTTTTGGCTAGTTTCAAAAAGTTAAAAAATTATTTATGTCACGTTATAAGTGCACTTTAACAAAGTATTAATTTCATAGTATTTCACGCAATTTATTTTAAAAAAGAGGTGGAAGGCGGGTTGGTTTATGATTAAAAGAAAGGGACGGGATAACCTGGATGGTTCCTGCCAAAAAGGTATATGAAACCACCCCTTTTCACTTTATATAATTTTCATGAAGAAATTGCTCTGTGAAATTTGTAAATAGTTTATATGAGATTCTCTCTTTTTTTGACAATTTTCTGGAATATTTTGAACCTTCGTTTATGATCAATTGATCGATTTGATAAAAAAACAGCTTAGCCAGCTGAGGTGCCACAGAGAGACCTGGTATAGCCACAAAATGCACCATCTTAGAGAAACGATCGATAGTAACCCATATGGTGTTATTTGCATTGGAGACCGGCAAATCCACAATAAAATCTGTGGCGATATGTGTCCAGGGTTCGCTGGGCACAGCAAGTGGTTGTAAAAGTCCCCAAGGATTCCTTGTCAAAGGCTTATGCCGTGCACACATGGGGCAGGACTCCACATACGCCTGAGTATCCTTGCACATGGAGGGCCACCAATAGTAACGTTGCAGAGTGGAGAGAGTCCTGGATTGACCTGGGTGTCCAATGAATCGTGGACCCATTGTAAAACCTTGGGTCGCAGCGGACGAGGAACCATGGTCTTACTCAGAGGCACTGGAAAGGTGGCTGAAAGGAGAACCCTTGTGGGGTCAATGATATGACGAGGAACATCTGGCTGATCCTCAGTGATGAATGATCGAGCAAGAGCGTTGGCACGGCCATTCTTATCACCAGGGTGGTAGCGTAGGATTAGAAAGTTGAACCTTGTAAAGAAAAGGGACCAACAGGCCTGGCAGCTCTTGAGGCGCTGAGCCTGGTGTAGATACTTAGAAACATAGAAACAGAAATGACGGCAGAAAAAGACCAATCGGCCTATCCAATCTGCCCAGCAAGCTCCCACATTTATTTTCCCATACTTCTGTTTCATCAACCACCAAGTTCAGGGCCCTTGTTGGTAACTGTTTGATTCAAATTTCATGCCATGCCCTGTCATTGATGCAGAGAGTAATTTTGGAGTTGCATCAAAGGTGAGCATAAGGCTTAATGGTTAAGGGTAGTAACCGCCGCATCAAGCAAGTTACCCCGATGCTTGGTTACCCAGACTGCACAGATCAATGCCTTGTTGGATGTTGTCCGAATGTAAATCCTGTTTTCCACATTTTTCCCTGCCGTTGAAGCAAAGAGCAATGCTGTATATGCATTCAAAGTGATGTATCAGGCTTAATTGGTTTAGGATAGTAACCACTGTAATAAGTAAGCTACCCCCATGCTTAATTTGTTTACCCAGATTGTGAAGTTCAGTCCTTGTCAGTTGTTATCTGAATGCAAATCCTCTTTTCCACATTTCTCCTTGCCATTGAAGCAGAGAGCAATGTTGGAGTTGCATTAACCATGCGAAGGCTTATTGAGTAAGGGTAGTAATCACCAGGTAGTAGCCTCCACTCCAGTACTCCAACCCCATGGCTCTTCTCTTCATTCCCATCCTCTAGCCTTTATGGATCCACAGTGTTTATCCCATGCCCCTTTGAAATTCTTCACAGTTTTAGTCACCACTTCCACCGGAAGGGCATTCCAGGCATCCACCACCCTCTCCGTGAAGAAATACTTCCTGACATTGGTCTTGAGTCTTCCTCCCTGGAGCTTCAAATCGTGACCCCTTGTTCTACTGATTGTTTTCCAATGTAATAGGTTTGTTGTTGACCATGGATCATTAAAACCTTTCAAGTATCTGAAAGTCTGTATCATATCTCCCCTGCTCCTCCTCTCCTTGTTGTTTGACCTTATTGTGGTGGTGGTGGTGGCGGGGGGGGGGGGGGGGGAGCAAGACAGCAGCAACTATGACTAGAAGTGGCAAAACTCTGTCTCTTTACTGTTAGGATTTGTGAGTTAGTGGGCCCTTGGCCTGAGGTGAGAGGTGATACCGCCCATGGGGAGGAGCCTCACTGGGTCTCACCGTCGAGAGGCAAGGTCTGTAGCAACAGGTGACACAGCCCAGGGAGTACAGTGAGAGCAGGAGACGGGTGTGGATACGAATGCCAGAATAGGTCCTCCTAGTTGTGAAATGCAGAGCAGGCCCCAAGGAATGGGGAATGCAAGGCAGGGTATGGAGGAGTGCTGAGAGAGTGACCCCAGGGGGAAGAGCCACGGAGGGAGTCAGCACGGGAGGAATGATGTAGACTTACCCGAGAAGCGGTGAAGCTCAGGGGTCTCTGGCAATGCACATGGACACTGCCTCGAGGAGTGGGGGAGTACGGATACAGCCTCTGCGGTAAAAGCAGGACGCTACCCTGAGGAGCGGGGAGTGAGGCATAGTCAGTGAAGTACTCAAGGCACTACCCTGAGGAGTGCTGAAGCACGGCACAGTCACTGAGGTACACAAGGTGCTGCCCTGAGGAGCGGGGAATGCTGCACAGTCACAGAAGTAAGGCAATGGTCCGCAGAACGGAGTACGCTAATGCTGAGTCTCCACGAAGCAGAGTAGTAAGGCAATGGCCCACAGAGCGGGGTACACCAATGCTGAGTCTCAACGAAGCAGAGTAGAATGGCAATGGCCCGCAGAGCGGGCTACACCAATGTAGAGTCTACACGAATAGAGTAGTTCCAGGAGCAACCCAGAGGAACGAGGAGGCTGGCAGGCAGCATCCGAGGCACAGGTCCCTCTGAGGAGTGGATAGCCAGAGACAGGGATGAGGCCCCCGAGGAGCAGGTACTCGAGAGTGTTTCACACCAGGAGGTGCAGGATACAGGAACCAGCGTCCGAAGAGATCAGCATGATTCAGCAAGGAAGGAACTCATTGCCAAGTCGATTAGAGTCAGTCCCCGTTGGTGTTTGAGAGTCCAGGGCTAGTGATGTCATCAGGAGGAGATGCCCCTGAGGTTCCTGCCCTGGTGTCCTTAAAGGAGGGCCATGTAGCACGTGTGCGCGCTTAGGAAGGCCCAGAGGAGATATGGCGGTCAGCGGTGTCCTTGCCGTCCTGCGGGGACTTGGAATGGGGCAATGTGCGTCGGAAGCGGCTAGCCACAGCCACGAGTTCCCGCAAGGAAGAGAGGGTGGCAGCACATGAAGTGAGTAAGAGTGGTCGCAGCCATCTGCAACCGACGGTCATAACATGTACATGATAGTATATAGCATGACAAAGGCCAGTACTTATCACAAGTCATAAAAACCTATTTAGTCCATGTCTCTTTGCAAACCTATTCTTGATTGAATATCTACTTTCCTATCTGTAAAGGCTCCTCAAATAAGAACATAAGATCATAAGAAGTTGCTTTACTAGATCATACTGAAGGTCCATCAAGCCCAGCATCCTGTTTCCAACAGAGGCCAATCCAGGCTACAAGCACCTGACAAGTACCCATTAAATAGATCCCATGCAAGTAATGCTAGTAATAACAGTGGCTATTCCCTATGTCAGCTTGATTAATAGCAGTTAATGGACTTCTCCTCCCTGAACTTATCCAAACCTTTTTTAAACCCAACTACACTAACCTCCCTAACCATATCCTCCAGCAGTGAATTCCAGAGCTTAATTGTGTGTTGATTGAAAAAGATGTTTCTATAATTTGTTTTAAATATGCTACTTGCTAACTTCATGACCCCTATTTCTTGTATTGTCTGAAAGAGTAAATAACTGATTCACATTTACTCTTTCTATTCTACTCATGATTTTATAGACCTTCATCATATCCCCCCTCATCTGTCTCTTCTCCAAGTTGAACATCCCTAACCTCTTTAGCCTTTCTTCAAATGGAATCCATTCCTTGCCCTTTAACATTTTGGTTGACTTTCTCTGTACCTTCTCCAGTGCAACTCTATCTTTTTTGAGATGTGTGACCAGACTTGAACACAGTATTAAAGGTGAGGTCTTACTATGGAGCGATACAGAGGCATTATGACATTCTCCATTTTATTCACCATTCCCTTCCTAATAATTCTTAACATTTTTTTGTTTTTTGACTGCTGCTGCACACTGAGCTGACAATTCCAATATATTATCCACTATGATGCCCAGATCTTTTTCCTGGGTGATAACTCCTAATATGGAACCTAATATTGTGTAACTACAGATTACAAAGCATACTTTTTGCTGGCTCTTAGGAGACAGCTCTGTATTTTTCCAATATTATCCAGTGTGGATAAAAATTCTATTCCACTATCCCATTCACACACATATTATATACATATATATAGAAAAATAATAATAAGGCAATGCACATATACAATCAAGTGTTCTGGTGGTAATATACTTCAAAATGTCAAAACATAAACACCCATGTGTAGATATAACTTAATAATCAATTCAACAAATTAAAGCACAAAACCTTATCACAGTTTTTTTTTTTTTTGTATTTACTCTTTATTGATTTTTAAATTTAACAAAGCATTGTTACATGCCTTAAATTTAGGCAGGGTTTACAAATATTTCCAAAACAAAATAAATCAAATTTTACATATATACTATCCTTAATTCTCCAAATTATTCATACTTCATTTAAAGCAACATCTATTATCAGTTTATCCCTTGCCTATTTTACTATGCAATTGGAGGAGAACAAAACTGAAAATAGGAGCAATTCTCTATACTCTTAAATTCCCAAAGGGAAAAAAAAAAAAAAAAGGAAAAAAGAGAGTTGCAGAATATTTAAACTATACCAGTGTTATCAAACGGAGCACTTTTGTCTTGATTTTGTGTTCTTGAATTCAGGAAAATTAACAACTGATCAGGTTCAGTAAATACAAACCTATCATTACCAATGTTTAATATACATTTACATGGATATTTTATCACTACTTTCGCTCCTAACTGGCGAGCTCTAGTACATAAAGAGAGAAACCTTTTTCTACGTAATTGTGTTATTCTAACAATATCTGGATAGATCCAAATTTGTCCCCCTAAGTATGGCTTAATCCTATTACAAAAAAATCTCTTTAACACCATATCTCTTTCAGCAGATATCAAAAATTTAACCAGCAGGACACCTCTCCTTTCAACTTGCTCCTCTTGGGTAGTCTCAAGGAATCCAGTCAAATTCTCAAGTGGGGATAATGACTCTGGATTCTCCCTCTGATTTTCAATAGTCCCCATTTCTCCTCCACTTCTCCTTTCTGGACTAGGTAGAAAATAGGCATGCTGGATTGTAGGCAGTTCACCGCTGGAAAAGTTCAATATCTCATGGAAATATTTTTTAAGCTGCTCCTTGGGAGATATCAATTTACATTTGGGGAAATTGATTATTCTCAGATTGTTATATCTGAGATTGTTTTCCAGATATTCCATTCTCTTTTCTAATCTAGAGTCCCCTTGAATCAGACCCGTTTGTATTTCTTTAATTTGATGTATTTGAGTATCCATTTCCTGAATTTTTACAGTGTTTTCAAGCACTACCGGATTAACCAATTTAAATTGTTCTTGAGAATCCTTTATAGCTGTTGTCAAGGTAATTATTGCATTTTCTAAAGTAGATAACCCGTTCCATAAAATTTCCAAAGTTACCTTTTCAGGCGTTTTTAGAAGTTTTGAATCAGGTAATTTTACCGGTGTGCTCTTCACAGTAACATCCGAGATTCTCTGCTCCGTCTGGCTCCTTTCACGGGCGGTTACCACCGGCAGCAAACTGCCCTCGCCGCTCATTCTCCCGATGTTGATTTCCCTCAAGGCGGCTAAGGACCCCTCGCCTTGGGTTTGCCCTGTCGCGCCTGCAACAAGTTCCACCTCGAGGGTTTCCTCCTCACAGTGCAACGTCGGCTCTGGGGGTTCCACCGGTTCGCGCATTCCGACAAGGGCAGGGGGAGGAGGAGTCACCGGCGCCCCAGGGCTCAAGGATGTTTCGTCGAAGAACACAGAGGTTTGCTCCCCCTCTTGTGCTACAGCCGACCCTCCTGGGGACCTTATCACAGTTAACAAAATCTTTTTATTTTTCAAAAATCTTATATTATATTTATTTAAATACAATTAAATAAAATCACCAAATCACTTAAAAAAAAAAATTAACAGAAAGCCACAGTCCTTCAATAAATCAATGGTCCAATGCAAGACTAAATTGTTCTGAGCCTTGTTTTGATTTCCTAGATCAAGACACTGAAGGAAGGAAGGCTGCCAACAGATTGTCTAATTAAAAATGTGTAAGACTCCAGAAGATACTTTGATGATTAATTGTTAAGTGAAATTCTAGCTGTTGCATATGGCAGAATAAATGGTCCAGCCGCTTCGTTCTCCTGATGAAGCCCTTCTAGAGTGAAAAAAAGGGCCCTTTGTCGAGAGGAGTTGTTTATAATTGTGCCTTCAGGGCATTCAAGAATTAAAGTAACTGATGTCTATGAAGAACTGCTACTCACAGTTTGCAAACACATAGAGGCAACACTGTTAGCATGGATATAAATAATACCAGGACAATTTGGTCTTGCATTAGACCATTGGTTTATTGAAGGACTATGGCTTTCTGTAAAATATATATTAAAAACAAATTGGTGATTTTATTTAATTGTGTTTAAATAAATATACGTTTTTTGTAAAAATAAAAAGATTTTGGCTAGTATGATACATTTTTGTGCTGTAATTTGTTGAATTTATTGTTTAGTTAAATCTATACATGAGTGTTCATGTTTTGTCATTTTGCACAATATAGCACAGCATCAAAGATATTCAATGCATTTAAAAAACAGCAAACAACAACTGCCCTGTAGTGTCATGTGAAAGATGACCTGATATTATTTTGGGTACACATTTATCACAAAATGAAAATATCTTCCATGCCACTTCTCCAAGTAAATAGTGATTTACTCTTGTAAATTGAGCCAGGTTAAAATTCCATAGCATGCATACTTATAGCTGGGATAAAAAGAGGAAATCCTGTGGGAAGAAAACAGCTTATTTACTTTTAATTTTGAAATGTGGTCATATCATACCCCCACCACCTCCAACCCTATCCCCATGAATTTTGCCACCTGCACAAATTATCGGTACAATGTACAAATGCTTTTTTTATACATGTACCCTATACTACCTAATTTTTAAAGAGAAAGTATCTGGGCAGTTTTGCTTTGAAAATTAAATACAAAGTATGTACATTAAAAATGCATGGGTACTGTTGCGGTTCTGGCCGCGAGCACCGAGGCCAGACCCTTACCTACGGGTTCCCGGACCTGCTCCCGTTCCCTGAGGCCTAGTTTGCGGCTTGGATGGCGGCGTCCCTGTTGGGGCTGCGCCGCTGCGAGCTCATCTGTAGATGTCCTGTGCTTGTGTCCTGATCCACAACTCGCCTAAGTCCCAGCGGCCGGGCCCCTACGGGCTCCTCCCGGGGGGGCTTCGGCTTCCAAGGGTGAAGCCACCTAAGTCCCAGCGGTTGGGCTCCTACGGGCTCCTCCCGGGGGAGTGCCAGCTTCCAGGGTGAAGAGCATCTACTTCCTGCCCGAACATCTGCCTCCCGGCCTGCTTTGCAACAGAGACATTGTCCACCTTTCCAAGTGTCCAGCAGGTCGGCCCAAGGGTCCACTAAACAAAGACTCCCAAAACAGATTGCAAGGCCATGGACTCGGCGGATGCACCCGCTCCCTCGGATCTGCCCGGGATGGCCCGGCAGATGCTACAGCACCAGTGCTGCATCGATACCCTGGCAGCCACGGTGGAATGGCTATCCTCAAGCCTGGAGTCCTTGCCGCCCGCTGGTAGGGCCCCCGAGGGTGACAGCTCCTCTGTGACTCAGTTACCGGCACCCTCTCACTATGCTGGTAATGTAAGGACCTGCAGTGACTTTCTGAACCAATGTTTTGTTCGGTTCTCTTTGCTGCCCCGGCAGTTCCCCTCAGATGCGGTGAAAGTGGCATATATCCTGTCCCTGCTTGATGGGAAAGCCTTAATCTGGGCTTATCCCCTCTGGGAGAACAATGATTCTTCGCTAACAGACCTACAACAGTTCATCATGAACTTTCGTCAGGCCTTTGATGAGCCCGCCCGAGTAGCCACAGCTATGTCTGAGCTGCTGCAACTTCGTCAGGGGGTTCACTCCCTGGCAGATTACACAATGGACTTTAGGACGCTGGCCCAAGAAGTAGGTTGGCAAGATGGTAGTCTTAAGGCCATCTTCCTGGAAGGCCTCTCCGGACGCATAAAGGATGAAATTGCGGCCCGAGATCTACCGGAGGACCTCAATGCCTTGATCGAGATGGCTGCCCGCATTGATCGCTGCCTACAGCAACGGGCCAAGGAGCAACGCTCCTCTCGCTACAGTCTGGCTCATGGGCCGAGACCTGTGTCCTCGCCCAAGATTCCTTGACCGGACGCTCCCACCTGCGAACCCATGCAGCTGGGTCGGGTCCCGCTTTCTGCTGAAGAAAGGCAATGTCGCCGTTCGTTGAAGTTGTGCTTGTAGTGTGGCCAGAAGGGCCACTTCTTGGCACGCTGCCAGGAGCAAGCAGAAAACGCCAACAAGGAGGTCGGGAGGAGCTCCTCCTAGGCTATGCTACAGCTCCTCAATGTACTGTTCTGGTTACCTTGGAATATCCCGGGGGCTCCTTTGAGACGATGGCATTCCTGGACTCTGGAGCTGGAGGTAATTTTATCCTGCAGGACTTAGTCTCCCAGCTGCGAATCCCGATGCAGAGACGGGAGGTCCCGTTACGAATTACCTCTATCCAGGGGACGCTTCTTCCCGGACCTGTCCAGATGTCCACGGCACCCATTACAGTCGGCACCGGGGCGATCCATTCGGAGGAGATAGCCTTCCTAGTCTTGGAGAAGGCTGTCCACCCCATGGTGCTAGGGTTGCCGTGGTTACAGAAGCACTCGCCTATGATCCAGTGGGATACGCTACAGATTGTCAAATGGAGTCCTTTTTGCCTAGCTAATTGTATGAAAGTGCCTAAGACTTCCGCACTTCCCTTGATGCACTCTGCCGTGGGTCCTCCTGCACCATATGAGGTCTTCACGGATGTATTCTCCAAGACCAAGGCGGAGATCCTTCCGCAACATCGTCCGTATGACTGTGCCATAGAGATGTGAATCGTGTGATCGATCGTCTTAACGATCGATTTCGGCTGGGGGGGGAGGGAATCGGATCGTCGCGGTTTTGTTTTTTTAAATATCGTGTAAATCATAAATCGGGGGAGGGCGGGAAAACCGGCACATTAAAACATCCCTAAAACCCACCCCGACCCTTTAAAATAAATCCCCCACCCTCCCGAACCCCCCCCAAAATGTCTTAAATTACCTGGGGTCCAGTGGGGGGGTCCCGTTGTGATCTTCCACTCTCGGACCACAGGTGCGTTGATAGAAATGGCGCTGGCGCTATCTTTGCCCTGTCATATGACAGGGCAAAGGTAGCGCCGGCGCCATTTTGCTTCCTGTCCCCCGACGTCACGAGCGTAGGAGATCGCTCCCGGACCCCCGCTGGACCCCCAGGGACTTTTGGCCAGCTTGGGGGGGCCTCCTGACCCCCACAAGACTTGCCAAAAGTCCAGCGGGGTCCGGGAACGACCTCCTGCACTCGAATCGTGTTGCCGTAAAGGAAAATGGCATTTTGAAGTACGGCAATATGGCCATATGCATACGACAATATGGCCGGCGCCATTTTCCATTACGGCAACACAATTCGAGTGCAGGAGGTCGTTCCCGGACCCCCGCTGGACTTTTGGCAAGTCTTGTGGGGGTCAGGAGGCCCCCCCAAGCTGGCCAAAAGTCCCTGGGGGTCCAGCGGGGGTCCGGGAGCGATCTCCTACGCTCGTGATGTCGGGGGACAGGAAGCAAAATGGCGCCGGCGCTACCTTTGCCATGACAGGGCAAAGGTAGCGCCGGCGCCATTTCTATCAACGCACCCGTGGCCCGAGAGTGGAAGATCACAACGGGACCCCCCCACTGGACCCCAGGTAATTTAAGACATTTTGGGGGGGTTCGGGAGGGTGGGGGATTTATTTTAAAGGGTCGGGGTGGGTTTTAGGGATGTTTTAGTGTGCCGGTTTTCCCGCCCTCCCCCTTCCCCTCCCCCTTCCCCTGATTTACAATTTTTGACGATAAATCGGGGAAATTCCTATTAAATATCGTCTCTAATGATTTTTGATGATTTAAAATATATCGGACGATATTTTAAATCGTCAAAAAACGATTCACATCCCTACTGTGCCATAGAATTGCTACCTGGTACTATGCCCCCTCGAGGAAGGGTCTATCCCTTATCTATACCTGAGACCCAGGCCATGTCCGAATATATTGTGGAGAATCTGGCCAAGGGCTTTATCCGCCCGTCCAAGTCGCCTGCAGGGGCAGGGTTCTTTTTTGTCAGCAAGAAAGACGGCTCACTGAGGCCGTGCACAGACTATCGAGGCCTAAATTCTATTACCAAGCAAGACCGTTACCTGCTCCCGTTAATCCCGGAGCTCCTTGATCGGCTTCAAGGAGCAAAGATCTTCACTAAGTTGGACTTGTGAGCAGCGTACAATTTAGTCAGGATCCATCCCGGAGATGAGTGGAAGACCGCGTTTAATACTCGCGAAGGGCATTACGAGTACTTTGTAATGCCTTTTGGCTTATGTAATGCCCCGGCGGTGTTCCAGCACCTGATGATTGAGGTGTTGCGGGACCTTCTGAACACCTGTGTAATTGTTTACCTCGATGATGTGTTAATCTACTCCCAGGATCTGTCGTCACACCGTCAGTATGTCCATCAAGTGCTCCAGATACTTAAGGAGCATGGTCTCTACGCAAAGCTGGAAAAGTGTAGCTTTGAAAAAACGTCCCTGCTGTTCCTAGGCTACATAGTCTCTGCAACTGGCTTTCGAATGGATCTACAGAAAGTGGCGGCTATTAAGGACTGGCCCCGGCTGAGGGGTCTTATAGCGTTGCAACACTTCCTCGGCTTTTCCAATTTCTACCGTCACTTTATTCCCAATTATTCTCGTATTGTGGCCCCATTAACTGCACTTACCTGAAAGGGGGCTAACACAGCGGATTGGCCTGCCTCTGCCTGTCAAGCTTTTGAAGCCCTCAAAGAGGCCTTCCTGTTAGACACCTGCCTTCGCCATCCAGATCCCAGCCGGCCCTTCGTGGTGGAAGTTGATGCCTCTAATGTGGCTGTGGGGGCAGTACTGAGTCAGTACTCTGATTCCGGACAGCTGTTGCCCTGTTCATTTTTCTCAAGGAAATTCTCCCTGGCGGAGAGCAACTACTGTGTTGGTGACAAGGAGTTGTTAGCCGTGAAACTTGCTCTAGAGGAATGGAGACAGTGGTTGGAAGGAGCCAACCACCCAGTTATGATTTATACCGATCAGAAAAACCTAGCATTTTTGAAGCAAGCCCATAACCTGAATCCAAGAGAAGCCCGGTGGTCGTTGTTTTTTGACCGGTTTGACTTTACGTTACGCTATAGACCCGGGTCGAAGAACATTCGAGCTGATGCGCTCTCACGCTCTTCTGAGGTGGAAAAGACTCCTGATACACCTCAATATATCCTGGATCCTGAAAAAGTAAGCCTTGCTTTAACCTCAGTGTCCTCTCAAGAGAAGACTGTGGTTCCACGACGCTCCCGAAGAGCAGTTCTCACCTGGGCCCATGACTCCCTCACTGGGGGCCATGCTGGTTGGAAAGGGACTTTGGACCTGTTAAACCGTTTTTACTGGTGGCCAACGGTGAGACAAGACTTCCAAGCCTTTGTGGGCTCATGCCCTACCTGTGCGGTTCAAAAACTACTCATTGGGAAGCCCAGGGGCTTGTTGCAACCATTACCCATCCCGGTGGAACCTTGGACCTACATCTCTACCGACTTCGTCGTGGACCTTCCTGCCTCAGGAGGTAATTTGGTCATTTGGGTAACCGTGGACCGATTTTCCAAGATGACGCACTTTGCCCCTCTACCTAAGCCACCTTCTGCTCCTGACCTGGCTGGCTTGTTCGCCCAGCATATTTTTAGACTTCACGGTCTCCCGCAGGATATAGTCTCCGATCGAGGACCACGACAGCTCGTTATTGGAAAGCCCTATGTAAACGCTTCAAGGTGCAACTTAGTCTTTCATCAGTGTTCCATCCTCAAAGTAATGGGCAAACAGAACGAACCAATCGAACTCTGAAGACCTTTCTTCGTGCCTGTGAATGAACGACAAGATAATTGGCCGAACTACTCCCGTGGGCGGAGTTCTCGTATAATAATCACATGCATACCGCCATTGGAAGTTCGCCATTTCTCGTTGTTTATGGGAAGCAACTTCGTCCGCCCTTACCTTCGCCTGAACCTAGTGCACTCCCGGCAGTGCAACTCTCAGCTCGTCGGCTTCGGTCCTTGTGGATCTCTACCCAGGAAAAGATCCGTAAAGCCGCTCTGGCCGCCCAGAAGTGGGCAGATAGGCATCGTCAGCCAGCACCCATCTTCCTCCCAGGAGACCGTGTCTGGCTTAGCACCAGAAATCTACAGCTATGTATTCCACCAAGAAGACTAGCTCCTAAATTCTATGGGCCTTTTCGAGTCGTCGAACGAGTGGGAGCAGTCTCGTACCTCTGCGCCTATCCTCCATGCGCATACATGACGTGTTTCATGTGTCATTGTTGAAGCCTCTTGTGTTATCCAGGTACCACTTCCGGGCTCCTGAACCATCGGATCCATCAGTACCGGACGAAGTCATGTATCAAGTGCGTGAGGTATTGGATGTCCGGTTTCATCAACGCCAATGGGAATACTTGCCTGGGAGGGCTGCAGATCCGAGGACAATTCTTGGGAATCGGCCCGTAACATCCTTGACAAGGACTTGCTACGGCAGTTCCATTTGGACCATCCAAGTAAACCCGGACCGGCTAAGAGGGGGCATAAGAGGGGAGGTACTGTTGCGGTTCTGGCCGCGAGCACCACGGCCAGACTCTTACCTCTGGGTTCCCGGACCTGCTCCCATTCCCTGAGGCCTAGTTTGCAGCCTGGATGGCAGCGTCCCCGCTGGGGCTGCGCCGCTGCGAGCTCCTCCGTAGATGCCCTGCGCTTCGGCGCGTGCGTGCGCACCACTTGGACGCTTTCCTAGGGCGTTTCCCGCCAGTGGTGACTCCGCCCAGATCCTGATGTCAGACGCCGTGGCCTTGATAAGCCGGCCACGGTCATCCAGTCTTTGCCTTGCAACAGGTTAGCCTCCCAGTTTCCTGTTGCGCTGTGCCCCGGAGTGACTCGCTTGGCTCCTTCGCTTCATTCCTGCTACAGTACCTGCTTGGTTCCTGCCTGCCTGCTTGCTACAGTACCTGCCTGGTTCCTGCCTGGTTCCTGCCTGGTTCCTGCCTGCTTGCTACAGTACCTGCTTGGTTCCTGCCTGCCTGCTTGCTACAGTTCCTGCCTGGTTCCAGTACCCGTATCCTGCTACAGTTCCTGCCTGGTTCCAGTACCCGAATTCTGCTACAGTTCCTGCATGGTTCTAGAACCCGAACCCACTTACAGAATTGCTACTGTCTTAGTCTAGTTCCAATTACCTGTCCTGATCCACAACGCGCCTAAGTTCCAGCGGCCGGGCCCCTGACCCCCCCAAGCTGGCCAAAAGTTCTTTTTGGGCCTAACGAGGGTCCCGGAGGGAACCCGCGGGGAATCACGTGACGCCGCGTCACTCCGACGTGGCGCCGACGTCACGTACTCCTCGCAAAGGAGTTCAGGAATGGCGTCCTGACTCCCCGCTGGATCACCAGGGAGTTGTGGTAAGTCTTGGGGGGGGGGGGGGGATTAAGGAGGGTGAGGGGTTTAAATTTTTATTTTGGATCAACAATCGCGATTTCCAACGTATTCAACATAGCTATGTTGAATAAGTTGGAAATCCGATCGTTTTCGCCTCATCACTTTTTTAAGTTAAAAAAAAAAAGTTGCGTTTTACATTTAAGTTCAAAACGAATGCACACCCCTACAAGACAGGCTGGCAGAGCGGAGGTAGTTTGGTCTCTGTAGTTTTGATAGGGGCAAGACAGGTTGGCAGAGCTGAGATAGTCAGGTCCCTGTGGTTTTGATAGGGGTAAGGCAGGTTGGCCCTGGGGAGAGTTCCCTAGATTGGGTTCGCCTCTAGAGTGGGGTGTTTCCATTTGTGTCTAGTGAGCTCTCGCTGGTCTTTTAAAATCTGGTGGATGTAGCAGATATAAAAATGAGAATTTTGAAGGTCGAGGCAGAGGAGGTTTCCATATGAACAGCGGTTCAACATGGGTCAGCGAGTGTTAAGAGATAGGCTGGCTATACCTGGGAAGAGTTCCCTTTGTGCAGGAAAGGCTCCCTAGAATGGGTTGGCCCCTAGAGTGGAGCACGAGCCTTCAAGTGTGGCGAGTCGACGTGGAGGAGGTTTCCATATGAACAGCGGTTCTGGTTCAGCATGGGTCAACGAGCACTAAGAGGTAGGCTGGCTACATCCGAGGAGATTTCCCTTTCCTTTGCGCAGGAAAGGACTCCCCAGAATGGGTTAGCCCCTAGAGTGTGGTGGTTCTGTTGGCATCCAGTGAATACCCAGAAGCTATTAACTGTACTTATGTACTTCAGCTGATGACAAAGGAACTTGAAGAGCTCTCAGAAATAAGAAAACTGCTACTCAAGTCCAAATCTACAATATCAATCTATGTTGACTTTGTACTCTACAGTGCCTCTGTAAACTATGGGAACACAGAGGATGAACTAGAGTACAACTACCACCAGTTTTCTATAGTACTAAAAACATTAATGTTGGCACCTAAGAAACATCTAGGGAAAATGGCCCGTATTATGAAGGTCATGAAAACTATTGAGCATATGAAATATCCAAGCTCCAAGCTGGACAGACAGGCACAGCATTAGAGGTCAGGCCCTTGTAAGGATGTAAGGCCTGGACGGACAAGCACAGCATTAGAGGTCAAGCCCTTGTAGAGATGTAAGGCTTGGACAGTGGACAGACAGGCACAGCATTAGAGGTCAAACCCTTGTAGGGACGTAAGGCCTGGACGGACGGGCACAGCGTTAGAAGTCAAGCCCTTTTAGGGACATAAGGCCTGGACAGTGGATAGACAGACAGTGTTAAAGGTGAAGCCCTTTTAGGGATGTAAGGCCTGGACAGTGGATGGACAGGCACAATGTTAGAGGTCAAGCCCTTTTAGGGATGTAAAGCCTGGACGGACAGAGGTCAGGACCTTGTAGAGACATAAGGCATGGATGGACAGGCACAGTGTTTGAGGTCAAGCCCTTGTAGGGATGTAAGGCCTGGATGGACAGGCACATCGTTAGAGGTCAAGCCCTTGTAAGAACGTCAGGACTGGACAATGGATGGACAGGCACAGCATTAGAGGTCAAGCCCTTGTAGGGATGTAAGGCCTGGATGGACAGGCACTGCATTAGAGGTCAAGCCCTTGTAAATAACCAGAAGCTATTAACTGTACTTCTGCACTTCAGCTGATGACAAAGGAACTTGAAGAGCTCTCAGAAATAAGAAAACCGCTACACATCAAAATCTACAATATGAACCTATTGTTGCGGCCGTCCATGCTCGATGCCCTCACTCCGCCCTCTTTACCTCTGTGGCGACTCCCTCCGGGTCTGATGGACAGGTGGCTACCACAGCGTCTCCATGCCGTCTCCTTCCGGCGTCCCTGGACCGGCTCGATGCTGCAACTCCGCCATCTTGTCCTGATGCCTAGGGCGCACGCACATCCCGACTCTTGTACCAGCAAGGGCGCGAACCTGAGGGGCGTCCCCCTGAGATGACGTCATCTGCTTCCAATATTTAAAGGTCTTTGAAAACGCTAACAAACTGAGTTAGCAAGGATACGCAAGGGATTCATTCCAAGCTACTCTGTCTCCTTGGACTTACCAGAGGTACCCGCTCCTCGGGGGCCTCGCTCTTTTCTTTATTTTCAGATTACAGATAGGAACCGGTACTCGCTCCTCGAGGGCCCATGTTCCTGGACACTCTGAAGATTCTCTACTGCCTGGAAGCTATCACTGCTACAAACAACTGTGAGTAACCATCGCTCTCTCAGAGCTTTCCCTGGAACCAGGTACTTGCTCCTAGAGGGCCTAATCCTTTCCAGCTCCTGAGCTTACTTGAGACCTTACTTGAGTTTTGTCATCTAGTTCTATTCATGAACTCTGCCTACTCTGCCTACTCACTTTCTACAGTTCCTCAACTGCTCAGCCATCCTGGGATCGTTGTTCCAGTACCTGAGGGACTACAACTCTGCCGGGCATATCATCTCACTAATGCCACCTCTGGTGGTTTCTAATAACCTGTTTAATAAAAGAACTAATGTGTGTCTGTCTCCATACTCCAGCCTAGCCGGTGGTCCCTCTTGGGGTATCCCTCCCGGGATCTGCCATCGGCCCACGGATCCACCCACAACTAGATCAGATTTATTACAGATTGCTACTCCTTAGTAAGATGATATCTGAGACGCTATAAGATTGCTGACTCCTCCCTCTCCCGGAGTCTGCTACACAGAGCTTTCTCTACAGATTGCTCCTCCTATCTGATTGCTCCTCCCATCAAGAATCTTCTCTATAACAGATTGCTATCTCGAGCAGCAGATTTACAACAGATTGCTAACTCCCTAGCAAAATTTACAACATCTATGTTGACTTTGTAGTTTACACAGTGCCTCTGTAAACTATGGGAACACAGAGGATGAACTAGAGTGCAACTACCACTAGTTTTCTATAGTACTAGAAACATTAATGTTGGTACCTAAGAAAGATTTAGGGAAAATGGCCCATATTATGAAGGTCATGAAAACTATTGAGCCTATGAAATATGTAAGCTCCAAACATCTTAAGTCAGCTTTTTATGTTAGTACATTCCAAATGTTGGAAAACAGGAAAAATAATATTCTGGAAAGAAGTGATGCACAAACCCATGAAACTGAAATTAGAAATACTAGAACTAAACTCAGACAGGCACAGCGTTTGAGGTCAGGCCCTTGTAGTGACGTAAGGGCTGGACAGACTGGCACAGCATTTCAGGTCAGGTACATGTGCTGATATTATCTGGAGCATAGGAGGCAGTTGGAGCTGCTGCAAGGCTTTCAATTGCTTTTATTCATCTTGCCATTCACAGGCAAAATTTGGAAACCAAGCAAAGGCATGTTTATTTTCAAAAACACTAGCATTTCCATCAACTCTGGTGCCAGCCTCGAGTGGTGAGGGCTCATGATATCCCTTGTCATTGAAAATACACATTCACTGGACACACTGGTTGGTAGACATGATAGATATCGCTGAGTCACATTGGCTAGGTGTGGCTAGACAGTGGACCTGTGTGCCCAATATGCCAGAGGATCTGTCTGCATGTCCTCTGTGGGCTCTGAGAGATACTGTGTCACTGACATTTGTGCTGGTGTCTCCTTTGCTTGGGTGGGCTGAAAGTCACTCATGCCAGCTGCTTTCTCTCTATCCCGTTCCAGAACAGATGATTTTTTTTATGGGCAACATGGCTTTGGCATACTGAAGTGGAGGAGGAAGTACTAGCTGTTGCTGACAGTGCTGCTCCTGCTTGGGCTTGCACTACTCTTTGAAGTGCCCGCTGTTTCCTCCTCTTCTTCATGCCTAATCTGTCTCTGCCCATGGCACTCCTGTTCATGGACTTTTACTAAAAGCAGGTCCTTCACAAATAGGAGTCAATTGGACTGTAGGGCGAGTTTCCCTTTCACACAGGGATCACAGACTGTGGTGAGCATGTATGTGTGGTCTTCTGTTAAAGGCCTTAATTTCTCTTGCACCTGCTTCTGCAAAATGTCCATACAATGCAGCACCTCTGCTGTCATTCCCTCTTCCTGTTTAAAGCCCTCCAAATTTTCCTCCAGAAAATTAACTATAGGGATGATGTCAACCAAGGTGGCACTTCTGGAACTCAGCTCCTCCATGGCATCTTGAAGGGCTGCAGGATTTTTACCAGCTGACCATCTAACTAACCAATCATGATGCCCTAGGGGACTATGCACACCTATTTCCATTGCCGCAGAAAGTTCATGAAGGGGTGTCTGCTATTCCACTAACCTCTGCAACATCATATAGGTGGAATTCCACTGGGTGACAATGTCTTGAATGAGACGCTTGTGAGGCATGTCCAAATCAGTCTGCTTTTGTCAGAGAACCTGCACCGTCTTCACATTTCTGTGGAAGTGCGCTTCTATGTTCCTGCACTTGTGTATTAACGTATGCAGGTATTCATTCTCTTGGTGATTGGACTCCAACCCCATAGCTGACTTCACTACCAGGTGCAGAGTGTGTGCAAAACATCGGATGTTCTTAATGCCCCTGTCGCATATTGCCTTTACCATGTTTGCACCATTGTCTGTGACAAAGAACCCTGCCTGAAGATTCCTGTCTCGCTGGTGTAGCTTCCAGCCCACCAGCATCTGTCTGATGCATGCTAGAATATTGGCTGAGGTATGGGCCTCGTGTGTCAGGTGGGTGTGCAGTAAAGCCCACCTTCACCCTGATACTTGTTCACTAATAGAGCTGCTGCCTGCCCCTGCCTCAGCCAGGTCCCACCAGTGTGCTGTCAGGGAGAGGTAAGAGTTTGCAGCATTCAGTGTGGCCCAGATATCACAGATGAAATGCACACTCCCCTGTGCCTTAGCTAGCAGTGCTTGGATGCAACTGTGACACTGCTTGTACAGGCTGGGGATGACCTTTCTGCTAAATGTGGTTCTGGAGGGGACTTTGTAATTTGGAACTAAGACCTTCAATAAATGCTTGAAACCCACATTCTCCACTATCTGCAAGGGCTGGTCATCCAGGGCAATCATTTCCCTGATTCTCCTTGTTACAACTTTTGAGGCTGGCTGCCTCCATTCTAGTGATAGGGTTACCGAACACCACCACATTTCCTCCATGGTGGGTTGTCGCTTCTGACACATGGCAGGGGGCTGCTGGCCTGCCACCTGACTGCTAGAATGGGCTGAGGGCATGGGGTGACTCTGCTCCTTTTCAACCACTTTACGCTGCCTGGAAAAAGGGGTCCCCTGACTAGTACTGCCACCAACCCCAGATGGCAGTACTGTTGGGTGTTGCTTCTGCATATGATGCAACATGCCAAAATTAGTTAGATGTCCCATTTGCTTTCCTCTGCTAATAGCCCTGGCACAGTAATTATATATAGCAAAACGTGGGTCCTCCATCACTTTAAAGTGGCTCTAGATCACAGATTTGTTTCATGGTCCCTTCTCTATAGCCTTCGGGGTTGATGCTGACACTGTAGCTGAAGTATTTATTTTATTTATTTAACACTTTTCTATACTGACCTTCATGGTTGAAGACCATATCAGATCGGTTTACATCAAATAGGGGAACTGTAACTAAAACCATAGGTATAACAGGAAGAACAAAGTTACATTTAACAAGGATAGTAAACTTGGAAGCATAGACTGCTAGAAAAGAAAGGCTTAAGGAACGTAGTGATTAAATAGTATAAACAGTTGGAGAATCAGGGGAGGCTCTTATTCAGACTTGAAGGTAATACGGAGATCCATTGTTCATGAAGGATATTCTATCGTTTAGTGTGTATCAAGAGGATCTGAGAAGGCCTGGCGGAAAAGCCAGGTCTTCAGTTTTTTCCTAAATGTTAAGAGGCAGGGTTCTAGTCTAAGTTCTGATGGGATGTTGTTCCAGATAGCTGGGCCAGCTGTCGAGAAGGATCGATCTTTGGTCGAGGTAAGGCGTATGGCTTTTGTAGGTGGGGCCTGTAGGGTTCCTTTATATATTTCTCTAGTTGGTCTGTTGGTGATATGGAGATTGAGAGGGAATTTGAGATCCAGATGCAGGTGATTGTAGATGGATTTGTGAATTAAAGTGAGTGATTTGTGGAGGATTCTGTATTTCACCGGGAGCCAGTGTAAGTTATGGAGGATGGGTGATATATGTTCCGCACGGTTGGTGTTGGTCAGAATTCTTGCCGCGGCATTCTGTATCAATTGTAGGGGTTTGGTGGTTGAGCTGGGGAGACCCAGGAGGAGAGCACTGCAGTAGTCTATTTTAGCAAATAGCAAGGCTTGCAGAACTGTCCTGAAGTCGTGGAAGAATAGTAGAGGTTTGAGTCTTTTTAGGACCTGGAGTCTATAAAAACAATCTTTGGTTGTGGTGTTAATCATTTTCTTTAGGTTTAGGCGGTTGTCAAGTAGAACCCCGAGATCTCTTACATGGGTATGCATGAGCTGGGTGTTGAGGATGGTCTGTGGAAGAGGGTTATCTTGGTTGGAGGAGATGAGGAGAAGTTCGGTCTTAGATACGTTAAGAACCAGATTAAGACTGTTGAGAAGGCTGGTGATCGATTTTAGGCAGTTGTTCCAATGCGTGAGTGATTTTGCGATGGATTCTGTTATCGGAATCAGAATCTGCACATCATCTGCAAATAGGTAATGTGTTAGGTTAAGGTCTGTTAGAAGCTGGCAGAGGGGGAGGAGGTAGACGTTGAAGAGAGTGGGTGATAAAGAGGATCCTTGAGGTACGCCAAGTGATGATCTTGTCGAAGGTGATTCTTTATTATTCATTTTAACTTTAAACTTCTATTGCTAAGGAAAGATGTGAACCAACTGAGGGCTGATCCGGATATACCTATGTCTGCTAGGCGGGTCAGGAGGATGGAGTGGTTGACGGTGTCGAATGCCGCCGAGATGTCTAGGAGTACTAGAAGAAAGGAGTAGCCCTTGTCTAATCCCATTATGATATGGTCTGTTAGTGATATGAAAAGCGTTTCTGTACTGCGAGATTTTCGAAATCCATATTGGGATGGGTATAGGATATTGTGTTCTTCTAGATATTCTGAAAGCTGAGTATTAACCAATTTCTCTGTTAGTTTGGCTAAGAAAGGGAGATTTGAGATGGGGCGGAAGTTAGAAAGTTTATTGGGGTCTAGGTTGTGTTTCTTGAGGAGGGGTTTAAGAGAAGCGGTTTTTAAGCTGTCTGGGTACCTGCCTTGGATTAACGAGCAGTTTATAATGTTCGCTAGAGGTCCAGATATCCTGTTTGGAATCAGAAGTAGGAGTTTGGATGGGATGTTGTCTGCTGGATGGTTAGATCGTTTCTGTCTCTTGAGGAGGGATTCGATCTCACCGGGGGATGTTGGTTCGAAATTGTTAAGCTCGATTCCAGTGTGGGTGTGAATGTTGGTGAATGTAAAGCAGGGGGTAGTCTTGGTTGGTAGGAGTGCCAGGGTGTTAGCAGTCTTCTGCTGAAAGAATGAAGCAAGCTCATTGGCTTTAGATTGTGCCTGATCGTCAGGTGGGGATGACTTTGTGATTTGAGACACATAAGAGAAAAGCGCCTTGGCATCATATTGGAGATCATGGATTTTGTTTGCAAACTATTCTCTTTTTGCCTTTAGGATTGAGGATCTGTAATGATGTAAGGTTCCTTTGTATGTCGATAGTGTTGAGGAGTTTGGAGCTTTGCACCATCTGTTTTCTTTGTGACGAAGGGCTTAGCAGCAATGCCAGGGGCATCAGTCACAGTCTGTGCCTGCGTTGACTGCTCTTCCTCCTCCTCATCATCAGTTTCATCTCTCCCCTGCAGCACTGAAGTGGAGGCTAAATCAGAACTAACTAATCCTCCTGAACCTTCTTCAGCTATTACTTCTTCCATTTCTGATGATGAGAATCCCACACAAGATGATTCTTCATCGGAATCAGAAGCAAACAGTGCCTGTGCTACATTTTCAATGCTAAGTCGAGTCTGCTGTCACACTGCTCCTTTTGGGTCTCGCCCTTTTGTCTTGCATGACTCAGCCTCCCTTTCCCTCACTTCCAAAACTACAGGGTCAGAAACAGGTGGTGGTGATGCATCATCTTTAAATTTCAGTTTTTTCCAGATGGAACTGCCTGCCCCTCCAGAGATTTTAGATTGGAACAGGTCCCTTTTTAACTTTAATGGGGGACTGGCACTGCCTTTTGAAGTGCCTCCTCTTCCAGTGCCTCCTCTGCCAGTCGCAATCACTGGACCATGTCTAGCTTTCCCTGACATCATGGATTTAATGTCACTGCCTACTAGGGATTTCAATTAAAATAATTATTTCCAAAAGAGGCCTACTGGGGATTTGGCTCCAAAAAGCACCACTGTCCCAATATATTTGAGTCTGCAAAACTTCCCACAAACCCAAAATGCAGTGCCTGGATATACACTACAACTGGGACCGCTGTATATGCACACAACAAACTTGTAACTACAAAAGAAGCCTACTGGGGATTTGCCTTCAAAGAGCACCACTGTCCCAATATATGTGTCTGCAAAACTGCCCACAGGACCACGATGCAGTGCCTGGATGTACACTACCTCTGGGACCACTCTATGTGCACACACCAAACTTGTAACTACAAAAGAGGCCTACTGGGGATTTGGCTTCAAAGAGCACTGCTATCCCAATATATATGAGTCTGCAAAACTGCCCACAGGCCCACGATGCAGTGCATGGATGTACATTACAACTTGGACCACTGTATGTGCACACACCAAACTTGTAACTACAAAAGAAGCCTACTGGGGATTTGGCTTCAAAGAGTACTGCTGTCCCAATATATGTGAGTCTGCAAAACTGCCCACAGGCCTACAATGCAGTGCCTGGATGTATACTACAACTGGGTCCGCTGTATGTGCACACATCAAATTTGTAACTACAAAATAGGCCTACTGGGGATTTGGCTTCAAAGAGCACAGCTGTCCCAATATGTACACTACAACTGATACTGCTCTGTGTGCACACAACAAAATTTTAACTCCAGAAGATGCCTACTGGGGATTTGGATTAAAAGAGCACTTCTGTCCCAATATATGTGCGTCTGCAAAATTACCCACAGACAGACGTACTGCAGTGCCTTGATGTATATTACAACTGAGACTGCTGTGTGCACAATTCTTAATGATGCTGCTTCTTGTTTGAAAATACCAACTCATACTATCTCCCACCCACACCCTGCCTGTGCCTGAAACTACCTACCCCAGGGGGGTAAGATAAGCAGCAAAATGTCACTGCTAGCAGCTTGTCTCAATGGGAGAGACAGAGAGACCATCTGAGATCAATAAAAAAAATTGCGGTAAAAAAAAAGCCTGGCTAGCTGGCACTGCAGTAAAATCGAACAAATATCTTTTTAAATGGAAAATTCTATCAAAGTACCTAGCAATTTAATACAGATTTCAGACACTCAGACTAGCTCTGAGTAAAGCTACCTCCCCGGACCACCCCCACAAAGAAAGAGCATGGCACGCCACGTGTTTAAGGTATAAATAGTATAGTGTCATCAGGAATAGTGTCACAGAGCACTGAGTGAGAGCGGCGATTGGTTGCATTAGAAAAATGCTTAGCTCTGATAGGTTGCATTCTCGTCTCCTTGCAAACCTGGCTGAGAGGTCACTTTTGACTCACAGGAAAGGGCTGGTTTTTCTTATGGATACTCCCACATGGCCTTCTCCTATTTCAAATAGCCACTAAGAAAATATCACTGTGACCCAAAAGAATGAAACTAATATGATATGTTTTATTCGTGGGGGATCGCCATGCATTTCGCGAACCCAAGAATATAACAAATAGGGACTTATGTGTTGCGGATTGCACATTCATTGAAAATGGATGCACATCCCTTGTAATTTGTGCAGGTGGCGAAATTCATGGGGTAGGAGTGGAAATGGTAGGGATATGATATGTCTATATTTCAAAATTAAATGTAAATAAGCTGTTTTCTTCCCACAGGAATTCCTCTTTTTACCCTAGTTATAAGTATGCATGCTATGAATTTTTAAGCTGTGTCAATTTACCAGGGTAAATCACTATTTACTTGGATAAGTGGCTTGGAAGATATGTTCACTTTGATGATAAATGTGTGCCCAAAATAATATCAGGACGTCTTTCACATGACACTACAGGGCTGTTGTTTTTTTTTAATGCATTGTAGTAGCTTTGATACTGTGCTATATTGTGCAACCACCACTTTTAGAGTGGGAAAAAGTGACATAGATTGTGATTTATTTTTCTTGGACCCAGAATCCATTGCAGTCATTACCTTCCACAAGGAAAAAAATATAAAAATGAATAAAGGGATTGAAAACAAAGCAAAGATTTTTTTAAATAGCTACCCAATGGTTCTGATAACTCTGACACCAATCAGAAATCTGAGTTCTAAGGTTTGCACTTCTCCCCAACTCCCTTTCCCTGTTAATCCTATCATTGGTCATAATCCAAGGGTATTGGTGTGATTGGTGAACTGTTTTTACTTAATTTGATTGAATATTTTATTCTGAATGTTCTCTTTGACTAAGAAATATCTCTTCTGCAATTAGCCCAGAGCAACAGGCTTCATGTTACAGCTTCAAATATATTTCTGAACTGGTTTACATGCACAAGTATGACATTTTTGGTTCTTAAAATATATTCCTGAATCCTCAAGTAAATTTTGGATAGAAAATGTCTGACAGGCAGAATTTTTATTCAAGTGCAAGCAATGGAACAATGATGATTATTCTATAACAGTAATTCCCAACCTTTTTCACATCGCAGTACATCCAGCATTGGGTTGTCTTTGTTGAGGTATATTAAAGTTAATACATTTTGATAATTCAGCATCTATAACATTCTTCATGCCCCGACATATACTATGCACCCCCTATATGTACATCCAACAGCCCAAACAACCACTCCCATCCCCACAGCCACAGCCACACCCATCCAATTATTCTAAGAGCAACTGCAAGGAACACACACACACATACACACACATACTCGTAGCAACTGTAATGTGCAGATCATAGAGTGATAATGCATGCTTTTAAAAGTTGCTATGCAAATCTTGAATTTTTTCCCCCCTTTTGTTATTTTAAGGAAATTATTTTCTTACAGGGTCATTCTTTAAACTGTGATCTACCGTTATCGCATGCATTGGGGCCTTATTGCATGACCCTCTTGGATGCTAAGATCTCAGCAGCATGGACTCCTTGATGTACCATTGTCTAGGCAAGCAAGGCTCATTGAAACGAGAGAATGCTCTTTCTCCATAGCTGCATTGACCTTTTGGAACTCATTGCTGGAAGGGCTATGGCAGTTAAGCTTTATTAAAAAATTTCAAATGTTTCTGAAAACCTTCCTCTTTCAACAAGTCTTTCTCTCGATTTAAAAATGTCTAATTTAGGATTCTAATTGAGTCTGGTCATTATATGTTGTTGATGAAAGAAATTTGTATTTTTTTTGTAGTTTATATTTGTACCTTTGATTTTATGCAGGTTGAAATTATACATTGCCTAATCCTTTGTGTGTAGGCAATTTATAAATTTTAATAAACATAAATATAATAAACATAACATTTCCATTATGCATACTTTGTACTGATATACACTGACCATTATAATACCTCTACCATTAATGCCATTCACTTTCTTTCTTGTATATCCTAAAGCATATATAAAATTATAAATTATTACCTCCAGATAAAAAATATTGCCATAGCTGCTCCCGTTCTAAATGTATTGTGACACTTTCCTTGTTATATTGCTCAAGGCACTGTGCCCAGTATTCTTAGTTTACAGTATATCATTCTACTCATTCCAACATTTGTCCTTTAACAAAGACATTTAGGGGTCTGACTTTCCCTTGCTGAACTGCTTAGAAACATTTCACTAATTTTAGACGTGAGTGATGCTTTCCTGCTGATTGACTGATACTGAATTTCTCAAGGCCAAAAGTCATGTCATTTGCATTTTAATGTTAAACTTTCAAGAAAGTAGAACAGACATATTTTACTGTAACAACTAAAATAAAAGGACAAAAAATAAAAAAACCAAGGACTAATATTGTTCTAAACAAAGAAAAAAAGTCCTATGGTGCAAACCAAATATATATATATAAAGCTTTAAAAAAAACCTTGATAAACTTAACGCAAAATGCTAACTGGGGAATTATAATGAAAAGGTTTGTTTCTAAAATGGACCCACAGAATTTGAAGTGAAGATATACTCGCAATCTAGTAAGCAGATTTATCCTTTGCCATTGCATGTTCCCGGAATACACGATGCAGATACAAATATTTTTTGTTTCTATACTAGCTATTTGAGAGTTTTATTCTTGACATCGAAAGGCACCTACTGTGAGAAAAACTCCATGCTGAAATCCTTTTTTACTGCAATTTTGCTGAGCCTCCTTGAAAAAGCCGTTTAGGTGAAACATGGCTCGTGTAGGACAGCTACAGCGAACTTTCTGTTGACACTGCCTTTAGATTGTTATATAGTATAGCAGCAGACACATTTTTGTGAAGTTGTCCTACTACATTTATAGCTTCAAGAGTGTGCAAGAGCCAATTATCAGCACCTTTTTTTTTAACAATTGCTGGACTTTTCTAGGAGTATTAGGATTTGATTCACAGCTGAGTATTTCTTTATGCTGCGTTGACAGAGGAGCTGTGGACCCTTTGCCTGAGGGGGAGTTGACACTATCTGAGGGAGCGAACTTCCACAGGTCCCCACCGTCGGGAGACAAGGCTGAACTGAAGCAAGGGAAGGCTGGACTAAGGGGGCCCTTTGGAAAATGAAGAATTCACCGAAGTTTGGTCCTAGGTCAGAAGCCGGAGGATCACCAATCGCCAGTCCGCGATCAGGAGCCAGGAATCACCAATCGCCAGTCCAAGATCAGGAGCCAGGAAACACCAATCACCAGTCCGAGGTCAGGAGCCAGATATCCGTCCAGAAGCTGAGGAAGAGCAGAATGAACAGGACTCGGAAGGGCGGGCAGGCAGGGACAGGACTCGGGAAGGCAGGAGCAGGAGCAAGAGCACAGTGAAGCACAGACAACTCACAGAAGCGAGCAGATTCGTTGCCAAGTCGGAGAAGTGGAGAAGGAGGCTCCTATTGATAGTCCCTGAGCCCTGACGTCATCCAGCAGCTGAAACAGGTTAATGTGATATTGGCCCTTTAAGAGAGAACAGGAGGCATGGCCACACGCCTAGGAAGGAGGCAGCTTGAAGCTGGAAATGCTGGCATGCGGCTCGATGCCGTGAAGAGGAGGTTGAGAGTCGTCAGTGGAGCCAGGGATCACGATTTGAAGCTCCAGGGAGGAAGACTCAGAACTAAAGTCAGGAAGTATTTCTTCACGGAGAGGGTGGTGGATGCCTGAAATGCCCTTCCAGAGGAAGTGGTGAAGACCAGAACTGTGAAGAACTTCAAAGGGGCGTGGGATAAACAATGTGGATCCATAAAGTCTAGAGGACGTGAATGAAGAGTGGGTGGCTCGTGGGAATGATGGCTACTACCTGGAGATAATACCCTTATTCAATAAACATACACACGGTTAATGCGACTCCAACATTGCTCTAAGCTTCAACGGCAAGAGGAAATGAGGAATAAAGGGATTTGCATTCACCAAAAAGCGGGGAGTAGCTTGCTTGTTATGGTGGATACTACCCCAAACCAAATAAGCCTGATACTTCACTTTCAATGCATAACCAGCATAGCTTTCTCCTTCAGTGGCAGGGGAGAAAGTCTGATACTTCAATTTCAGTGCATATCCAGCATAGCTCTCTGCTTCAACGGCAGGGGAGAAAGTCTGATACTTCAATTTCAGTGCATATCCAGCATAGCTCTCTGCTTCAACAACAAGCTAGTTTGAGAGAACATTGTCCAAATCTCATCTTGGAGTGAGTTTCCTTACTCCGAAGGCCAGCAAATCTTCACAAGAGACCAATGTTCTGTTCGTATGTCTCATGTTGAATGTGAAAGCGGCCCCCAACCCCCTACACTCATACCTAATCCCCACCTCGAGTTACTAGGTGGGCCTCTCATAAGGATACAAATACCTGTCTAGGGAGTAGACATTATAGCAAGTCTCTCTCTCTCTCTCTCTCTCTCTCTCTCTCTCTCTCTCTCTCTCTCTCTCTCTCTCTCTCTCTCTCTCTCTCTCTCTCTGAAACAGGCTACTTTGATAAACCTCTAGCACACAATGTATTGCAAATGAAAGGGTTGTAGCTAACACTGCAGTTGTTTTGCCGCACACAATAACTCTTTCCTACTTTACATATACTCCGCCCCCTGAATACAAAATTAGAAATTTGCAGAATTATCTCCTGCGGTAACTCCTTGGAAAATGACCCCCTTAGCTGGATAACTTTATTCCAGCTCAGATTGCCTCATTTTTATCCAGCTAAATCTAGCCATATAAGTGTACCAACTTTCAATTGCTTGCCATTTAGCTGGATAACTTGTGAGTTATCCAGCTAAATGGCTGTGAATATTTGGCCTCAATATGTTTTGTCTCATTTCTGTCAGAATGACAATTCTATCACCATAAATAACTACTCCCTTTGATTTGGTGAGGTTGCCTTGTTCTGGAAAAAAAAGGTTATGTTCTCCTAGCTTATTGCCTGTGCAGTTTGGCATCCATTCCTCACAATCTTGGGGTCTGTTTTTGTGATATTTCAGAACTGGTGAAACATTAGATCAGTCATTGGCTTTGATACCTGTGAAACTACTTCTTCATAAGCTTTAACTTCCTCAGTCAGCTTGATTGACCCAGGTTCTGTAGCTTTAAAAGAGTGTCTGGACAATGCATCTGCCATGACAAGTGTCTTGCCAGACCTATCCTCTGCTTGATGATTGTACCACATTAAGTGCATAAAGAATCTCTGATGCCTTTTTGGTATCCAATCTAAATCTTTAGAATTGATCAGACGTACTGGAGATTTGTGATTTGCTTAGAGCTTAAAGCAGTGTTTCAAGCGTAAGACAATCCTACATTAACCAAAATGTTGTGTGGCCCATCAACTTGCATGGGACAGGCAATGCAGACATGGAGGGAACACATATGGTCAAAAGATGATCTAGAGAAACACTGAAAACTCCACTAGTCTCTCTTCCAAATTTTAAACCAAAGGGAGATGGGGGACAGAGATACACATGAGCTCATCACAATGGGCTAGGTTTCACTATTTATAAATGCAGAGGGTGGGAGAATTCAGTATGATGCAGGCAGCCAGCTCAGTTACAGTTACTTTAGCTGTTGCATGTGGCTGCCAGAGTTCCACCATTGCTGTTGCTCCCAACACTCAAAATGTGTCAAATTTATTTATTTGATTTATATTCTGTTTGTCAGGTAGATGACATTCAGGTAATGTAGGTATTTCCCTGTGCCCAGTAGGCTCACAATCTAGAGAACTATTTACTAAAAGAATTCTCCCATTCTGTGTCTATGGGATAAATGCTTAGTAAATTACCCCGTTTGTACCTGTGCTCAGTGCAAATGCTCCCTGTCTCACTCAGCCTGAGGGTAGGACAGAAACTGGAAGGACTCAAAGGAGGAAGCTCAGGAGAGGGAAGAGGAGATAACATGTGCACCATGTGCACTGTCAAATTGGGGCCCAGTTTTTCATACCTTGTGACATGTCATCCTGGTTGGTAAATATTGGTCTAAATAAATCAAGTCCATAGAGCAGTGCTTTCCATTCATGCAGATTGCCTCTTCCAAGATCAATCTGCTTTCCAGCTGTAACTTTTGTGACAAAATTTTGTCTAAGATTCCTATGACCAATCTGTTAATGATCTACGCTCTCATGCAGACTTCTAATGTAGATCTGCATGGGCCTCCAAGCTTTTGGTTCCTTTGGTAGAAACAGGCCTCTTATGACTGAGGTTTTTTTTTGGTACAAAAGAGTCAACAGAGTTCTTTAGTCTGCTTCTGCACTCTTGGACTTCAGTGCTATCAGCACTTAACTTAATAGGCAGTTTGGTACCTGGAGAAATGCTGCCTCCGATCTGGCCAAGCTTTGATGGCCTGCTGAGTTCAAAGGGTTCCCGCAGGTGGAATTTAATCATTGATACCACTGTCATTCTCCCTTTGTTGAGAGTCTTTAACACTGCAAGATCTTCTGTAGACTTCTGCCATCTTGTCTTGAGAATGATTAAGACTGGGGTATTTTTAACAATAATTTTTTATTGATTTGAATACAGCATAGCTGGGATGCATCATGAGCTCAGGTGGTGCCCAGCCTGCTGTGTTTCCGTGCTTAATTGTGTTGGAGGCTGTGATTCAACCTTTGTTTTCAAAGTAAGTAGTTCATCAGAAAGAATGCACACACACCACTTAATGATAACTTCCAAAAACAGTTTAGAATTTATTCGAGAAAACAAAACATCTATACTAGGGCTTCCCAAACTTTTAGTAAATATGACCCCATTTTAGCACTTGAAAATTCACATGCCACCAGAAGACGACCAAAAAAAATTATCAGGGGGTGAGGTGCAATGTTCCTTCTAATTTTTGAAAGGCTACATGTGCAAAAATGTTCTTTTGTGCAACATTTTAAAAGCTGAGTTGGACTGTGTGCACTATGAACCAGTATAATGCAAATAACATCAAATTTCTATGTTTTGCGGTGTGTGTGCATAGGGTTCATGACATGTGTGTGCACGAAAATGAGCACAGCTTAGAGGGAACAGTGGTGTGGTGCCCCTCCATCAATCCCTCCTTACTCTCCCTGCACTCCAGATAATTCCGTCCCTTTTATAGGACTTCTTCCCTCCAGTGGACAACTCTCTTAACCTCCTCTCACCTCCCTAACCCATCCAGACTTTTTTGCATCCCTTCAGCTGATCCTCTCTCACCCCCAAGGCCTTCTTATAACCCCCAGTTGATCCTCTGTTATCTCCTCCCTCTCATCCTATCCCCTATTCCCTCCTCACTTTCATCCCATCTCTTCTCTCACCTCCCAGCATCACCTCTTTCCCCTCTGAACCTTCTCTCACATTCCACACCAACATATGCCCTCTTATATCCCACTTCTTCTGTGATTCCATCCCTCCCTCACCCTCCACAGCCAATCCCTCTTCACTTTATCCAACCCTCAAACCTCTCCTGCTTTTCAAATAGTCCTTTCTCCAAACATTCCCCTGACCAGGGTCAGTAGCAACATTTTTCTTTGGGTCCTGGACCAAAGGTGAATGATAATTGGTGGGAATAGAAAGTAAGTAATATTTTACTCTTGGGTAGATTCAGTGGTGCCTGAGGAGACAGGCGCAGTAGCAGTCTCCTCCTCCTCCCTTATGGCTGGTCCCATACTGGACAGATCTGCAAGTCGCAGCAGAATTACTAATGAAAGTCAGCATGGGGCCTGTGAGCTAATGCAAGCTCACAGTGCCTATAGCAGCCCTGATCCCTCCATGTGCAGGGTTTTCTGTTACCACAGAAACTCATGCAAAGCCAGTGCCACTGCAGGGCCTGTGAGCAAGTGCTTGCTCACAGGCCTCATGCTGACTTTCACTGCTAATGCTACTGGTTCTTGAAGAGTGCTGGCATTTGAGGTACTTGTGACCCCTAACTGAAGGTTTGGTGACTCCCATTTGTGGTCCTGACTCACAGTTTGGGAATCCCTGATGTATGCAATACAAGAAAGCCTAGTCCCTTTAGAAGCTGCAGCACAGATGTTTTAGAGAAGGAGATGGGGGGGGGGGGGGGGGGGAGAGAGAGAGAGAGAGAGCTCTTATAGTAGTCAACTATTTATACTACTATATGAGGGTCATCTAGTAACACAAGGTGAGGTTTTGGTGGTGGACTAGGGTTTAGGGGTCAGTTTTACATGCACAGTCAGATGTATGAACAGCATACTTTCGCCCTAGCTTGATAGTATCCAGGTAGAGATGTATCAAGCTAGGGCAAGAGGATAGCAAACAAAACATTGTAGAAATCTCATCTTTGTGAACCTTTTCTCATTCCAAACCAGATCGAATCATCACTGATGTGTACTGTGCTGTTTGCACATCTGACTGTACATGTAAAACTGGCCCCAAAACCCTAGTCCACCACCAAAACCACACCTCGAGTTACTAGATGACCCACCTATAGTGTATAAATAGTAGACTAATATGTGTGCCAGAGGTTCTCTCTCTCCACCCCCCCTCCCATCTCCTTCTCCAAAACATCTGTGCTGCAGCTTCTAAAGGGACTAGGCTTTCTTGTATTGCACACATCAGGGCTCTCCTTCTCCCTCTCCTTCACCCTGCCCAAAACAGAATTTACAATAAATATCACAAATTCCACTTCAGACTTAACACCAGGAAAAGCATTAACAACATGTATTATACTATCACACACAGCATTAATTCTCCTCATTTTCTAAACCTTGCCCAAATTCCTCCCCTTTGACCAAAAAACTAAAAATGTGCATCTCATGATGAGATAAATAATGCATACATTATATCATTAGGGTGATAAAAGCCTAAGTCATTTTGATGAATGACCCTGTATGTTTGTACCTGAGGCAATGGAGGGTAAAGTGACTTGCTCAAGGTCACAAGGAATGGGACTTGAACGCTGGTTCTCCCATGCAAGCCGCCATTACAGCAGGTAGGCTCCACTTGACCCCCAGTGTATTGAAGTCACCTACCAGCAGGACCTACTCTTTTGTTTGCTATCCTGGTAATGGCTCTTATTAAATCTGAATCCACCTCCTTTCCCTGAGCTGGGGGTCCATATAATATGCCCATTTACACAGGAGTTTTCATAGGTATTTCCAAGGCAACACTCCCCCCCCCCTGCTTTCCCTTTATTGGTGTGGCCAGTATTGCTGTCTTAATATTAAGAGCTGTTCTGAGCTACTCCTCTCCCCTTTTTCTATGCCAGAGGTAGGCAACCACTGTCCTGGAGAGCCACAAATAGATCTAGATTCTTAGACATTCACAATGAATACGTGCAAGGTACATTTGTGTTCAGTGGAGGCAGTGCATGCAAATCTCTCTCATGCATATTCATTATGGAATATACTGAAAACCTGACTGGCGAGGTGTGTCCTGAGGATTGGATTGAGAAGCACTGCGACACATCACAGTGTTGTTCCTGAAAATGAATTAGTAACTGGACAGCCAGATCACTCATCTCTCTGCATATTTATGGCACATCAGATCTGTGTCTGAACTGTGATATTTTTTTTATAACCCATGTGACCTCTCTTCATATAAAATAACAAATGAAATGCCTTGGAGTATAGACACAAGCACTATTCTGGAAAAACTAAATTAAAGAGGAAGGCTGTGCTATCAAATTTAACACAATGTGTGTGTTCTCTGCCAGGCCACAATAGATATAATTATTTTTATTTCAACATTGTTTAATATTTTTTAATTCCAGGGTTATGTTTTGGCTCTCTAGTAAGGAACTTAATGCTGGTAGAAGACAGCTATATACTTCCAAATGCATGCTTATGACAGAAAGCTCAAGAGCTCAAATAAGCAACACATTTCATAAAGGCTGTAAAGAAACACAAGCACTTCAAAGATGCATAACAAAGGAAATAGCCTTTTTTTTTCCAAGCCATAGTGTTCAATGGTAACATAGTAAATGAAGGCAGATAAAAACCAGTGTTTTAAATTGATTATTACAACATTTTCATGCATGTTTAGTTGAAGAAACATATGTGATTAGATATTAAATCAAAGGGCCAATTCACTAAGCTGCATGCCAAAAATCTTTTAGCATGGATGTGATATATAAAAAACATAATTAGATGTGACAGGGATAGCAGAGTTCCCTGACTTCATGAGCTTACCAGGTTCTGGATCTGGGCAGTGAAACAAGGGCATTTGATAAGAGCTAGACTGGTTGTAATTGCATTCCAAGGTTATGCCTTAAATGAACTACCTGGTCCTGTTTTCATTTCCCCTTTGAGCTCCGAAGAATGAAAAAAGGAAGCTGTTCCAGTTAAATCCAGGAACTTTACTTGCACTGATGATGACTGTGCTTCTAAATTCCCCAGCAGCTACAGGGGTTAACTGTACAAGGGAAAAACAAGAAAGGAGAAATCAGGCTGTTGTGTGATTGATTAGGAGGTCATCTGAATCAAAGGACAAAAAAACAAAACTCAAACTGTATCTAGTTCTCCTGGGTTGAGCTAGCAGATGATGTTTGTGGAATAACAGATGCAGCCAGAACCTCACTCCACCTTCTTTCACATCTTGTTCAATAAGCACACAACACACTGGTATGGGAACATCAAGGCCGCAGCTTTATTAACAATATAACCACCCCGAGCCCTTATACAACATATAACTCCAGTTATCTGCCACTGGCCAGCAAGATGACCAACCCCCAGGCCACCCGGCCTGGTCCTAGTTAGACAGCACCTGCTGCCTAACTCCAGCCCCCGCCACTGGCCAGCAAGGAGCTAATCCCAGTTCAGCCAGTTGACTGGCGGATAACGCCCCAGCCAGTATGTGCCCCCAACTGGCGACCGGTTGATCCACCACCTGTCCCTAAAGAGGCTCGGGCAAACCGCTAGGGGTGTGCATTCGGATTGACCGCATTAGTAAAACGCAACTCATATTTTTTTTTTACTTAAAAAATTGATTCGACATAAACGATCGGATTTCCCACATATCGAACATAGATATGTTCGATATGTGGGAAATCGCGATTGTTGAGCCAAAATAAAATATAAACCCCCTCACCCTCCTTAATCCCCCCCCCCCGACTTACCACAACTCCCTGGTGATGGAGCGAGGAGTGAGGACGCCATTTCTGCAATCCTTGGCGAGAAGCATGTGACGTCGGCGGCACGTCGAGTGACGCCGGCGTCACGTCGAGTGACGTCGGCGTCACGTGATTCCCGGCTCGTTCGCGCCGGACGGCTCGTTCGGCCCAAAAAGAACTTTTGGCCAGCTTGGGGGGGTCTCCTGACCCCCTCAAGCTGGCCAAAAGTTCTTTTTGGGCCGAACGAGCCGTCCGGCGCGAACTTGCCGGGAATCACGTGACGCCGGCGTCACTCGACGTGCCGCCGACGTCACATGCTTCTCGCCAAGGATTGCAGAAATGACGTCCTCACTCCTCGCTCGATCACCAGGGAGTTGTGGTAAGTCTGGGGGGGGATTAAGGAGGGTGAGGGGGTTTAAATTTTTTTTTTGCACATATGTACATATACCCAACTCATTGGATTTTTTTATGTCCATATTGGCCGCAAGTGGGACCCCCTTTCGGACATAAAAAATATGAACATAAAATTTTGCTCTGCACATCCCTACAAACCACCAGCCCCAGCTGTGACAGCCATAAACCAACCCATTACAAACATGGTACATGACACAAGGGCGGGAGGGAGGGTCGCTGCTCGTTCAGGGATCCCGCGGGCGAGAGGCACGCAGCCGGTACACATGCCCCTTAAATAGGGCTCCCGATACTCCCCGCGGTGCTCTCCAATCCAATCGCGCCGCGAGGGAGTATTCAAAGATTCATCCGGGGACTCCGGGGCTCCCCCTCCCCCGCCCCTTCCAGCTTCAAGCTGCCGGAGCTTGTCTGGCGCACCCGTTAGCCCCTCAGGCAGCCCGGCACTCCGGCTGAACTGCCCTCACAAAAGGCTGGGAAACACAAGCAGCGAGCAGGGGAAGCAGTGCCGCTTGCTGCAGCATTGAAAAGAGCTGTTTGAGGAGAGATTCAAAGAGAGAAAGAGATGAGGCTGGATGCTAAAAGAACCACAGCATGAGCTAATAGCAGTGTGGTGTCCTCATCAGGGTCCCCAGCACCAGGATCATGGGCTGGGCTTCTCTTCCCAGAGACTGAGCTAAGTGCCATCTCTAATCTGGAGAGATTCTTGCTGCACTGTTTCCTGTTGTAGCAGCTGTTGTCAAAAGCAGCACAGACTCCTTCCTTGGAAATAGCCTGCTAGGACACAGTACATAGTGCCAGGGATCTGATAAGAAAAACTGATTTCAGTCTACTCCTTTCTGTGGATTACTCGGAGGTTGGAGAATTTTCTGAAAGTTATAAATCCTTCCCTGCCTTACAGCACGCATCCCCGAGACATCTACCAGTGGCATCAAAAGAGATCTTCAAGAGCCCCATTTTTTTTTTTTAATTATTATTTCATCTGGTTGTGCACAGCTATACAGCGGAGAACAGTGGGAGGTTAACTGGTTGATGTTAATTTGTTTTCCTCTAAGAATAGTTTCACTTATTTCCTCTAAGAATTAACTCACTTATTTACTGGATTAGTTTTCCTCTGAATCCCCATCCTATAGCAATTGACGGTCTTGTGCACTATTTATTATGGAATAGTTGGTATCTTATATCTGTTATATTCATTGTTTTGTTTTTTTTCTATTTCACATTTTTTGTTTTACCACAAATTCTTAGTAAAATGTTCATATTGTCCTTTCCTGTGTGGTGATTTTATATATTATACAAGAAAATCAGAAGAAGCCAAAACAAAATCTTATGTCTCAAAAACAATGAACTTTGATAATGAATAAATAAATATTAAGCTTCATATGCCGAGTATTCAGACACATTAGAAAATACTCGTGATGTCAGCTGAAAACTAGAATCAATACAAAACACAAAATTCAGCTGAAACGGAACTCTGGTGAAGTAGCGTTGAGCAACCTTCATAAATAGCCTCAGTATATTTGTGGCTTATTGGTTGAAGCCTGTAACATTCCGGGCAAGTATAATCATAGGTTGCAACACGCTTTAGTAGCACCAGTAGGTGCTGAAACTGTGACACTGACACTGTGCAATTTTAAGAACACTAGTGTGTGTGCACTTATCTTTGTTCGAACGCAGGAGAAGGGCAAGAAAGTCCTGAAGCGTGGCCTCCGACACCGTGGTGTTTCGGAGTCTGTTACTCCTTCATCAGGGACCTTCAGGAAGAGATGAGCCTTCAAATATTTCTGCGTGTAAAGATAAAATAATCAGAGTTCTTATATGCTTTACTGCTAAAGATGCAAGGGCTCGGTTTGGAAATTGAAACTTACTCCGCTGTGTCCCGGTCAGTATGCAAATTCTGAGACGGCGATTATCTGTGCGCTGGAATGAGTGAATATCTTTTAAGAATAAAGCTGAAAAATGCTATAGTTTCTCAATAGTGGTTAAAAGTTAACCTGACTTACGTGCACTATACCGTTGTCACCTGCCAACATGCCGTTCAGATACTGACAGCTTGCGTGCCCGAGAGACGCTGTAGTAAAGCATATAAGAACTCTGATTATTTTATCTTTACACGCAGAAATATTTGAAGGCTCATCTCTTCCTGAAGGTCCCTGATGAAGGAGTAACAGACTCCGAAACACCACGGTGTCGGAGGCCACGCTTCAGAACTTTCTTGCCCTTCTCCTGCGTTCGAACAAAGATAAGTGCACACACACTAGTGTTCTTAAAATTGCACAGTGTCAGTGTCACAGTTTCAGCACCTACTGGTGCTACTAAAGCGTGTTGCAACCTATGATTATACTTGCCCGGAATGTTACAGGCTTCAATCAATAAGCCACAAATATACTGAGGCTATTTATGAAGGTTGCTCAACGCTACTTCACCAGAGTTCCGTTTCAGCTGAATTTTGTGTTTTGTATTGAGTATTCAGACACAGCATCAGACAAACAGTGCTAAGAGCTCAATAACCTGTCTCTTGGCACGCAATGGGCTGCAGACATTTTCAGAAGCAGCCCCAAAGGTGTCAATCATTTGCTGGTCTAATATGCCCTTAACGGATACTCAAGTTCAAAAAACATCAATACTTAGCAAATTCTTCACAATCATTGTAGAGCAGATCAGAACCATTGATACACCGTGCTAGCTGCACCACCATTGTTGATGCTGTGCACTTTTATACTTATTTATTGCAAATTTATAATTCAACCCAACACAGGCCCGTGTTTCGGCGACAACCTTCGCCTGCCTCGGGAGTCCATCACATCTAAAAATAAACAAAAACAAATAAAATCAGTTTCACATAAAAAGGCAACCTATGAGTCCCTAAGTGCTAAACATGTACATACTTTATAACCTTTACAACAGCTTAGTGCTCAAACCCCCTCAACTGGAAACTCTGCGTTTTAAAAACTCTCAACATTCAATTCATACACACTTCACATTGCATTCAAATCACATGTCTTTAACATGTAGCAACCACATCAAACAACTCTATGTTCACCAACAGGAGCAATTTCTTTGTTTAACCCAAATGGCTCTACCTTTCTTAAAAAAATAAATCCAGTGTTGTTCCTTGTGAATAAATGCCATATGCACAATAAACTCACCGCACATCAGGGACAACCCGATCAAGGACAGTGAAAGTGAAATAAGCAAATGAATACTGCATCGCTATACAATGCGTAACTAAAGGAACATCTATTTTTTGTCTCACAATGGCATTTTGATTTTCAATCATCCTTGTAGGCAATGGTCTCAATGTTTTCCAATGTAAATAAGTTGTTAGGTACACCACAAAATGTACATTACCCCTTGAGAAGCACATGTCATGCAAAAAAGTTAATTTACATTTAGACAATTTCTCACAGGGCAACACATCTCCATCAAATGACTGGGGACAAACAGAGCAACCACCACAAGGGTGGTGCCCTATAGCCCCTGTATTACCACTGCTAGCTCATCTGTATTACTAAAACTGGCCCGAATCACCATATCACGTACATACCGGCACCTAGTAAAGATAAAAATAGATGATGGCACTAGATGTAGCAAACCTATATGTGGGTCAGTTTGAAGCTGTGTGTCCTTTTTAGAATCCATATCAGTACATGGTGTTGATAAATCAAAGACATTCTGGTATTATGGTCGGGGGATCAATTTGAGTTTGGCCAATTTATGGTATGGTTAAATGGATGTGACCATAATTTGAAGTTCACTCTTACTTTTAGTAGGAGTGATATTGCATTTTTTGATATTAAGATCATGATTGGGCCGGATGGTTTTCAGTTTACTTTGCATAGAAAACCGATCAATCGCAACAAACTTTTGGATAACCAAAGCCGTCATACTGAAAGGTTCCATGACAACTTACCAGTGGGGCAGTTCTTCCGATTGAGGAGAGTATGTTCGTTGATTGCCAAGATCAAAGTTAAATCTTCAGAGATGAAGAAACATTTTGCTCAGAAGCATTACCCTAAGACAGCAATATATAGGGACTATAAGTGAGCAAGATGGATCAACCAGGATTTATTATTACAATAACGGCCCAGCAATCATAACAAGAGGGTAATTTGTACTCTTCCTTTCTCTCCACAAATTTTTAAGATCCAACAAAGTATTAAAAAACATTGAAAGGTTTTACAATTTTGCCTTTATTTCAAGAAATGCTGATTTTTGCCTTTACTAGGGACCAGAATATACGTGATACGGTGGTTCAGGTTAGTTTTATTGATACAAATGAGTGAGCAGTGGTAAATACAAGGGCTACAGGGCATCACCCTACTGGTGGTTGCTCTGTTTGTGCAGTTATTTGACGGGGATGTGTTGCCCTGTGAGAAATTGTCTAAATGTAAATTGACTTTTTGCATGACATGTGCTTCTCAAGGGGTAGTGTACATTTTGTGGTATACCTATTAACTTATTTACATTGGAAAAACATTGAGACCATTGTGTACAAGAATGATTGAACATCAAAGTGCCATTGTGAGACAAAAAATGGATGCCCCTTTAGTTATACATTGTATAACGATGCAGCATTTTTTGCTGATTTTACTTTTGCTGTCCTTGATCAGATTGTTCCCAGTTTGTGGGGAGGTAATTCCAGTGGAATCACTGAGAGGAGAGGATCAACTTGCTGTTGGCTGAAAGGAATCAGTAAGTTTTTGCTTGGGACATTGTCTTTTTTAAACGTATTGGGGCAAAGTTAACTATTTTGGAATATTATTTAGTGTGTTTGTGTGTTTGTGCTTTTAATAGTCAGTAAGGTAGCGAATAAACAAGTTAGACTGTTTGTATTTTTAAATAGTCAATCAGTAAGGCAGCTAGTAAGCAGAACTGAGTGTTTGTATTAAAAAAAAAAAAAGTAGCCAGAAGCTAGAAATAAGCTAGGAGCAGTGTATACCTAAGTAAAAAGCTTGAAACGTTCAGTTCAGTTACTCACTTTGAAAAGGTGTTGAGGTAGTGTGATTTAGTTTGAATAGGTACCAACATTTGTTAATCAAGAGAGCAGTGAGTCACTCTGGCTGACTAACTAAAGTTAGACTGTTTGTATTTCCCAATCCTCCCACCCCTCGCCCACCCACTCCTAGCTCATCCTTTAATTTATAGGCAGGTGCCACTTTCACAAAAAAAAAACAAAACAACAAAAACGTTATTGAGAGTTTGATCTGTCCCCTGTAGGCCACTACCAGACATATAGTGAATTCACTAGTACATTTAAAGGACGTTAATTAGACACATTCCTACTCCCAAAGCAACCTAAAACTTAACTAGGAACTGAACAAAATTGAGATGAAGGCAGCAGTCCAGCAGCAAGAGAGGGGCTTCCCAGTCTTTTGCATCGAGTATCACATGTATAATTTTTTACCCGCCGGTGAGAAGTTGTACATGTGCATGCGATGCAAAGAGCTCCTGGCTCTCAGAGAACGAGTCCGATCTCTGGAAGCTAGCGTGGCAGACCTGGAGGAGATGAGGTAGACAGAGAGGTATATAGATGAGACGATGGTGCAGGGAAGAGGGATTCAGTTTTGTAAGGAACTGGGGAAACTTTTGGGGAAAGGGGAGACTTTTCCGAAAGGATGGGCTCCACCTTAACCAGAGTGGAACCAAGCTGCTGGCACTAACTTTCAAAAAGGAGATAGAGCAGCTTTCAAACCAGAACAAGGGGGAAAGCTGACAGTCACTCAGCAGTGCATGGTTCGGAGAAATGTATCCTTGAAGGATACTAATGAAACAGGAGAGTTAGGGCATCCCAACAGAGAGGTTCCATTAAATGCAAACATAGTTCATATACCTATATGTAAAAAATCACCAAAGCTAATGATTTCTGAATTATCCCAAACAACTGAAAAGCAGGTTCTTAAAACAAGCGAAAAACACACATTGAAATGTCTGTAAGCCAATGCCAGAAATCTAAGTAGTAAGATGGGAGAGTTAGAGTGTATAGCAGCAAATGATGAGATTGACATAATTGGCATCACAGAGACTTGGTGGAAGGAGGATAACCAATGGGACAGTGCTATATCAGGGTACAAATTATATCGCAATGATAGGGAGGATCAACTTGGTGGGGGTGTGGCATTTTATGTCCGGGAGGGTATAGACTCCAACAGGATAAAGATCATACAAGAGACTAAATGCTCAGTAGAATCTATATGGGTAGAAATCCCATGTGTGTTGGGTAAGAGTATAGTGATAGGAGTATACTACTGTCCACCTGGACAAAATGGTCAGACAGATGATGAAATGCTAAGAGAAATCAGGGAAGCAAATCAATTTGGCAGTGCAATAATAATGGGAGATTTCAATTACCAAATGCAGAAGAAGCAGAACCATGCACATAAGTAAGACACACAAAACGCTGGTGCAGGATAAATGTTCAATCACCATTCAGTGGTGTACTTTAATAGTTTCCAAGAAGGCAGAGTACGAGGGTTCAAACCGGCAACTCCATAGATTCAAAATCAACCATATAATAAGAGGTCCCCCGACACGGACCCGTGTTTCGCCAGGCTGCGTCGGGGGGGACCAAAGGTACAGTCAAATCTAAAAGTATAAACAAAAGTATATATTAGAATGGTGAACAAGGAAGGCTACATAATACAACCGTAACAAACATGTACATACCTTTAAATAAGTACCCGGAGCGCGCAGGCTCACTCAGGTGACAGCTATTTAAACGTATAAAAATGGCGCAAACGCGACAACTCACGCGAGAGCTGTCAAGATAACAGATATGAGCGGATCCGTCCCGGCCCCATGACAAGCTAGTAGAACAGATTCCATTCAATCTCTCTATTAAGGCCTTGGGGAACCACGGTATTGAGGGTAAAAATCCACTTCTGCTCACGACGCCCGAGGAACATTGAGAAATCACCACCCCGAACAGGGCGGGGAACCACTTCAATGACCGTGAAGCTAAAGTCAGAAATGGAGTGGCCAAAGTCAATCCAATGAGAAACCAAAGGTTCATCTACTCTATGCAGGCGGATATTCGAACAATGTTCAATCATGCGTGTTTTTAGCATGCGTGTTGTTTTGCCTACATAGAGTAGAGGACACGGGCATCTCACTATATAGACCACGCCTTTGGTAAGACAGTCAGAGGGAGAACGTAATTTAAACACTCGCCCGGTGGTAGGGTGTGTAAACCCAGTCATTTGCTCAGTGTGGCTACACATAGTGCAATGTCCACATGGGCCATGTACCCCCAGACTATCAGACGATACAGAAAATGAGGCAGTGTGAACTAGTCTATCCCTTAAGTTTCTACCACGCTTATATGTAAAACGGAGGGGACTATGCAGAAGATCTGTCAGTGCTAAAGCAGCCCAATGCCGTCTGATCATAGATGCAATAGCGCTCCCCATAATAGAAAAAGGAAGTATACAATTATTGGACTCATCTTGAGAGCTGGCCCCCGAACTAAATAACCAATCACGGTCAGCATACAGAGCCCGTTTATAGGCTCTCTTGATCACCCTATACGGGTAACCACGCTCCAGAAAGCGACTAAGCATGGTACGAGCTTGTATCATATATTCAGACCGAGTGGAACACAAACGGCGGAGCCGTAAAAACTGTCCCGTCGGGATGTTATCACGCAAAGGACGGGGATGACAACTCTGATATTGTAGGAGTGTATTGCGATCAGTGTCCTTACGGTATAATGTAGTCACAAATCCTTGTGCCTCTGCAGTAATCATGATGTCCAAAAACGCAATAGAACTCGGGTGTATGTTAAAGTTAAACTGAATGTGTGAACTTAAAGAATTTAACCAATCAAGGAAGACATAGAACTGAACATCAGTGCCCCTCCAGATAAGTAAGACATCGTCTATGTATCGACGCCACATGAAAATGAAAGAGAACCACTGTGAAGGATAAATATGCTGACATTCAAACTGGTCCATATAGAGACAAGCCAAACTAGGGGCCATAGTGGCCCCCATGGCTGTCCCTTTTATCTGTTGAAAAAACAAGTCCTGAAACTGAAAAAAGTTTTTTGTGAGGGCCAGTTCAGATAGCTCGACTAAAAACTGAGTGGAAATGCGATGGGGACGTGGCCGTTTTTCCAAGGTATCAGAAACCACTTGGAGGGCCTCCTGTTGCGGAATATTGGAATACAGGGATACCACGTCTAAAGTGACCAAGAAAAAAGGTTCTGTAGGGGGGACCAGCTCTGATAAGATAGTAATCAAATGCATCGAGTCCCGTATGTATGATTGAATTTGTGGAACAAATGGTTTAAGGAAAAGGTCAACAAACTGTAAAAGCGGTTCGAGAAGCGAACCAATGCCTGCAACAATAGGCCGGCCAGGAGGATGGTCTAAAGTCTTATGGATCTTTGGTAAGGTATAAAATTGAGGCATTATGGGATATGGTGTAGTAAGAAATTTTACTTCTTTTAAAGTGATCATGTGTCTGTCAGCTGCCTCCTGAACCACTTGTCCAATCATATCCTTCAACTGATCCGTAGGGTCATTGGATAGAGATGTGTAGAATTCCCGGTCATGTAGTTGTCGAAGTGCTTCATGATTATATGCAGAACGGTCCTGAACAACAATACCACCCCCCTTGTCAGCCGGTTTTATGGTGATAGATGAGTCCCTCGCTAACCCAGACAGTGCTAATGATTCCACTTTAGACAGATTAAACCGCACAAATTTTTTACGGGAAAAAATCTCTAATACATCCTTACACACTAGTCGTTCAAACGCCCCCAGGGATACATCAGTAGGGCCGGGAGGGGTCCAACGCGACCTAGGACGGACCACAGACATATCAACAGCAGGGAGGGAATCTTTAAAGAACAGTTTCAATCGAAGTATTCTAAAGAACCGGTGAAGGTGTGTGAATACGTCAAACACATCACCCTTAACCGTGGGAACAAACGACAACCCCCTGCGTAGGAGCTGAAGTTCATTCTCAGTGAGAGTACGAGAAGATAGATTAAAGACTGTTTCACAATTCATGTCTGTAAGACTCCTAATAGACGAAGGATTCATTGCCACGGATCCGCTTGCGGTTGCGTTGCGCGCGTCTGTCTCTGTGCCCGTTGCGGGATCGGGGCACCCCTCGGACGCGTACTGCGAGTGTTCCGTTGATTGTGGCCCAAGTCTAAAAAAGACGCGGCTATAGATGAATAACGTGAAGATGCAAACTGTCCAGAAGAGGCTATATCCAGGGGTACAGTAGAGCCTTGATCGAAAGATGTCGGAGCTGGAATATTCTCGTGAGCTTGCGGACCCCGAGTGCGACGAGAAGGTCCCCGATGTGGTTGGGACCTTGATTCTTCCGCAGAAGAGTCCCCAGAGGAAGTGTCCTCGGCAAATGTCACCTTCTTGGAGGGCTTCTGGTTCATCCATTTATAGACGTATCCCGTGTGGTAGTCCGTAGCGTCTCGTTGGAATTTGCTAAACTTAACCGCCTTGAGGTCGGTGCGAAATTTAGACAAATTCTCTTGGAACTCCTGTAATTGCTGATCAAATGTTTCCACTACTGTTGAATGTTTAATGCTGTCCAGTTTTTGTGACACTTCTTCTTTGAGCTGCTCAATCAGCTCCTTGTTAGTTTCTATAATAAGGACCATAAGGTCCAGGGAGCACTTGTTCAGGATTTTATTCCAACATGCTAGAAAACTAGAGTTGTCCGTGTGAAGTCGTGGTGCTTTTTGCATACGAAGTCCCCGAGGGATCCTCCGAGTGCGGCAGTACTCAATAAGAGTGGAAGAGTGGAAGAGTGGAAGAGTGGAAGAGTGAAGTATACAATTATTGGACTCAAGATGAGTCCAATAATTGTATACTTCCTTTTTCTATTATGGGGAGCGCTATTGCATCTATGATCAGACGGCATTGGGCTGCTTTAGCACTGACAGATCTTCTGCATAGTCCCCTCCGTTTTACATATAAGCGTGGTAGAAACTTAAGGGATAGACTAGTTCACACTGCCTCATTTTCTGTATCGTCTGATAGTCTGGGGGTACATGGCCCATGTGGACATTGCACTATGTGTAGCCACACTGAGCAAATGACTGGGTTTACACACCCTACCACCGGGCGAGTGTTTAAATTACGTTCTCCCTCTGACTGTCTTACCAAAGGCGTGGTCTATATAGTGAGATGCCCGTGTCCTCTACTCTATGTAGGCAAAACAACACGCATGCTAAAAACACGCATGATTGAACATTGTTCGAATATCCGCCTGCATAGAGTAGATGAACCTTTGGTTTCTCATTGGATTGACTTTGGCCACTCCATTTCTGACTTTAGCTTCACGGTCATTGAAGTGGTTCCCCGCCCTGTTCGGGGTGGTGATTTCTCAATGTTCCTCGGGCGTCGTGAGCAGAAGTGGATTTTTACCCTCAATACCGTGGTTCCCCAAGGCCTTAATAGAGAGATTGAATGGAATCTGTTCTACTAGCTTGTCATGGGGCCGGGACGGATCCGCTCATATCTGTTATCTTGACAGCTCTCGCGTGAGTTGTCGCGTTCGCGCCATTTTTATACGTTTAAATAGCTGTCACCTGAGTGAGCCTGCGCGCTCCGGGTACTTATTTAAAGGTATGTACATGTTTGTTACGGTTGTATTATGTAGCCTTCCTTGTTCACCATTCTAATATATACTTTTGTTTATACTTTTAGATTTGACTGTACCTTTGGTCCCCCCCGACGCAGCCTGGCGAAACACGGGTCCGTGTCGGGGGACCTCTTATTATATGGTTGATTTTGAATCTATGGAGTTGCCGGTTTGAACCCTCGTACTCTGCCTTCTTGGAAACTATTAAAGTACACCACTGAATGGTGATTGAACATTTATCCTGCACCAGCGTTTTGTGTGAGATTTCAATTACCCCAATATTGACTGGGTAAATGTAACATCAGGACTTGCTAGAGACATAAAGTTCCTGGATGTAATAAATGATTGCTTCATGGAGCAATTGGTTCAGGAACCAACAAGAGAGGGAGCTATTTTAGATTTAATTCTTAGTGGAACGCAAGATTTGGTGAGAGAAGTAACGGTGGTGGGGCCACTTGGCAACAGTGATCATAACATGATCAAATTTAAACTAATAACTGGAAGGGGGACAATAAGTAAATCTGCAGCTCTAAAACTAAATTTTAAAAAGGTAAACTTTGATAAAATGAGAAAAATAGTTAGAAAAAAACTGAAAGGTGCAGCTGCAAGGTTAAAAGTGTTCAACAGGCATGGACATTGTTTAAAAATACAATCCTAGAGGCGCAGTCCATATGTATTCCACACATTAAGAAAGGTGTAAGGAAGGAAAAACGATTACCATCATGGTTAAAAGGTGAGGTGAAAAAGGCTATTTTAGCCAAAAAACATCCTTCAAAAACTGAAAGAAGGATCCATCTGAAGAAAATAGGATAAAACATAAGCATTGTCAAGCTAAGTGTAAAACATTGATAAGACAGGCGAAGAGAGAATTTGAAACGAAATTGGCCATAGAGGCAAAAACTCATAATAAAAACTTTTAAAAATATATCCAAAGCAAGAAACCTGTGAGGGAGTCGGTTGGCCCATCAGATGACAGAGGGGTTAAAGGGGCTCTTAGGGAAGATAAGGCCATTGCAGAAAGACTAAATGAATTATTTGCCTCCGTGTTTACAAATGAGGATGTTGGGGAGATACCAGTTCCGGAGATGGTTTTCAGGGGTGATGAGTCAGACGAACTGAATGAAATCACTGTGAACCTGGAAGATGTAGTAGGCCAGATTGACAAACTAAAGAGTAGCAAATCACCTGGACCGGATGGTATGCATCCTAGGGTTCTGAAGGAACTAAAAAATGAAATTTCTGATCTATTAGTTAAAATTTGTAACCTATCATTAAAATCATCCATTGTACCTGAAGACTGGAGGGTGGCCAATGTAACCCCAATATTTAAAAAAGGCTCCAGGGGCGATCCAGGTAACTATAGACCAGTGAGCCTGACTTCAGTGCCGGGAAAAATAGTGGAAACTATTCTCAAGAACAAAATTGTAAAGCATATAGAAAGACATGATTTAATGGAACATAGTCAACATGGATTTACCCAAGGGAAGTCTTGCCTAACAAATCTGCTTCATTTTTTTGAAGGGGTTAATAAACATGTGGATAACGGTGAACCGGTAGATGTAGTGTATTTGGATTTTTGGAAGGCGTTTGACAAAGTCCCTCATGAGAGTCTTCTACGAAAACTAAAACGTCATGGGATAGGAGGCGATGTCCTTTCGTGGATTACAAGCTGGTTAAAAGACAGGAAACAGAGAGTAGGATTAAATGGTCAATTTTCTCAGTGGAAAAGGGTAAACAGTGGAGTGCCTCAGGGATCTGTACTTGGACCGGTGCTTTCAATATATATATAAATGATCTGGAAAGGAATACAACGAGTGAGGTTATCAAATTTGCAGATGATACAAAATTATTTAGAGTAGTTAAATCACAAGCAGACTGTGATACATTGCAGGAGGACCTTGCAAGACTTGAAGATTGGGCATCCAAATGGCAGATGAAATTTAATGTGGACAAGTGCAAGGTGTTGCATATAGGGAAAAATAACCATTGCTGTAGTTACACGATGTTAGGTTCCATATTAGGAGCTATCACCCAGGAAAAAGATCTAGGCATCATCGTGGATAATACTTTAAGATCGTCAGCTCAGTGTGCTGCAGCAGTCAAAAAAGCAAATAGAATGTTAGGAATTATTAGGAAGGGAATGGTTAATAGAACGGAAAATGTCATAATGCCTCTATATCGCTCCATGGTGAGACCACACCTTCAATACTGTGTACAATTCTGGTCGCTGCATCTCAAAAAAGATATAGTTGCGATGGAGAAGGTACAGAGAAGGGCAACCAAAATGATAAAGGGGATGGAACAGCTTCTCTATGAGGAAAGGCTGAAGAGATTAGGGCTGTTCAGCTTGGAGAAGAGACGGCTGAGGGGGGATATGATAGAGGTCTTTAAGATCATGAGAGGTCTTGAACGAGTAGATGTGACTCGGTTATTTTCACTTTCGAATAATAAAAGGGGGCATTCCATGAAGTTAGCAAGTAGCACATTTAAGAATAATCGGAGAAAATTCTTTTTCACTCAACGAACAATAAGGCTCTGGAATTTGTTGCCAGAGGATGTGGTTAGTGCAGTTAGTGTAGCTGGGTTCAAAAAAGGATTGGATAAGTTCTTGGAGGAGAAGTCCATTAATGGCTATTAATCAATTTTACTTAGGGAATAGCCACTGCTATTAATTGCATCAGTAGCATGGGATCTTCTTAGTGTTTGGGTAATTGCCAGGTTCTTGTGGCCTGGTTTTGGCCTCTGTTGGAAACAGGATGCTGGGCTTGATGGACCCTTGGTCTGACCCAGCATGGCAATTTATTATGTTCTTATGAGACCTTCAGGGACATAGTAGCCAAGTCCTAACTTCAGACTGGCAGCCCTGGTGCTCCTTGGAGGAAGAAGGTCTCATGATTGGAGAGCATCAACCTGGTGCAGCAGGAAAGGATCCTGTAGCAAGGACCTGCTCTCCAAGTGATGCATTGTCCTTTCACACCGAGGATATCTCCCCAAGGCCTATAGCCCAGGAGGGAAGGGTTACGTCGACCATCATAGTTGTTGATTCGATTATTAGGAATGTAGACAGCTGGGTGGCTGGTGGGCGTGAGGATCACCTGATAACATGCCTACCTGGTGTAAAGGTGGCGGACCTCACGCGTCACCTAGATAGGATTTTAGACAGTGCTGGGGAGGAGCCGGCTATCATGGTACATGTGGGTACCAACGTCATAGGAAAATGTGGGAGGGAGGTTCTGGAAGCCAAATTTAGGCTCTTAGGTAGAAAGCTTAAATCCAGAACCTCCAGGGTAGCATTCTCTGAAAATCTCCCTATTCCATGCACATGTCACCAGAGACAGGCAGAGCTCCGGAGTCTCAATGCGTGGATGAGACAATGGTGCAAGGAAGAGGGATTCAGTTTTGTTAGGAACTGGGGAACCTTTTGGGGAAGGGGGAGTCTCTTCGAAGGAATGGGCTCCACCTTAACCAGGGTGGAACCAGACTGCTGGCACTAACCTTCAAAAAGGAGATGAGCAGCTTTTAAACTAGAACAAAGGGGAAAGCCGACAGTCGCTCAGCAGCACATGGTTCGGAGGTATCTTCAAAGGATACTAATGATGCATTAGAATTAGGGCATCCCAACAGTGAGGTTCCAATAATAAGGAAAGTAGTCCAACTGCCTGTAACTAAAAACTCACCTGAGCTAAAAAATTCTAACGTATCCCTATCAATTAAAAAGCAGAATGAAAATACAAACAAAAAAAAAAACTTTGAAATGTTTGTATGCTAATGCTAGAAGTCTAACAAGTAAGATGGGAGAATTAGAATGATGACATAAACTTAATTGGCATCTCAGAGACATGTTGGAAGGAGGACAACCAATGGGAAAGTGCTATACTGGGGTACAAATTATATCGCAATGACAGAGAGGAGCACCTGGGAGGAGGTGTGGCTCTTTTTGTCTGGGATGGCATAGAGTCCAACAGGATAAACATCTTGCATGAGACTAAATGCACAACTGAATCTTTATGGGTGGAAATCCCTTGTGTGTTAGGGAAGACTATAGTGATAGGAGTATACTACCGTCCACCTGGTCAAGATGGTGAGACTGACAGTGAAATGCTAAGAGATATTAGGGAAGCTAACCAAATTGGTAGTGCAGTAATAATGGGAGACTTCAATTACCCCAATATTGACAGGGTAAATGTATCATCGGGACACGCTAGAGAAATACAGTTCCTGGATGGAATAAATGATAGCTTTATGGAGCAATTGGTTCAGGAACCGATGAGAGAGGGAGCAATTTTAGATCTAATTCTCAGTGGAGCACAGGATTTGGTGAGAGAGGTAACAGTGGTGGGGCTGCTTGGCAATAGTGATCATAATATGATCAAATTTGAATTAATGACTGGAAGGGGGACAGTAAGCAAATCCACGGCTCTAGTGCTAAACTTTCAAAAGGGAAACTTTGATAAAATGAGAAAAATAGTTAGAAAAAAAGTTAAAGGAGCAGCTACAAGTGTGCAAAAGGCGTGGTCATTGTTACAAAATACCATCCTAGAAGCACAGTCCAGATGTTTTCCACACATTAAGAAAGGTGGAAAGAAGGCAAAACGATTACTGGCATGGTTAAAAGGGGAGGTGAAAGAAGCAATTTTAGCCAAAAGATCATCTCTCAAAAATTGGATCCAACAGAAGAAAATAGGATAATGCATAAACATTGGCAAGTTAAATGTATGACATTGATAAGACAGGCTAAGAGAGAATTTGAAAAGAAGTTGGCCGTAGAGGCAAAACTTACAGTAAAATCTTTTTTAAATATATCCGAAGCAGAAAGCCCTGTGAGGGAGTCAGTTGGACCGTTAGATGATCGAGGGGTTAAAGGGGCACTTAGAGAAGATAAGGCCATCGTGGAAAGATTAAATTATTTCTTTGCTTTGGTGTTTACTGAAGAGGATGTTGGGGAGGTACCCATACTGGAGAAGATTTTCATGGGTAATGATTCAGATGGACTGAACCAAATCACGGTGAACCTAGAAGATGTGATAGACCTGATTGACAAACTGAAGAGTAGTAAATCACCTGGACCGGATGGTATACACCCCAGAGTTCTAAAGGAACTAAAAAAATGAAATTTCAGACCTATTAGTAACAATTTGTAACCTATCATTAAAATCATCCATTGTACCTAAAGACTGGAGGATAGCTAATGTAACCCCAATATTTAAAAAGGGCTCCAGGGGAGATCCAGGAAACTACAGACCGGTTAGCCTGACTTCAGTGCCAGGAAAAATAGCGGAAATTGTTCTAAACATCAAAGTCACAGAACATATAGAAAGACATGGTTTAATGGAACAAAGTCAGCATGGCTTTACCCAAGGCAAGTCTTGCCTCACAAATCTGCTTCACTTTTTTGAAGGAGTTAATAACATGTGGATAAAGGTGAACCGGTAGATGTAGTGTACTTGGATGTTTCAGAAGGCGTTTGACAAAGTTCCTCATGAGAGGCTTCAAGGAAAAGTAAAAAGTCATGGGATAGGTGGCGATGTCCTTTCGTGGATTACAAACTGGCTAAAAGACAGGAAACAGAGAGTAGGATTAAATGGACAATTTTCTCAGTGGAAGGGAGTGGGCAGTGGAGTGCCTCAGGGATCTGTATTGGGACCCTTACTTTTCAATATATTTATAAATGATCTGGAAAGAAATACGACAAGTGAGGTAATCAAATTTGCAGATGATACAAAATTGTTCAAAGTAGTTAAATTACAAGCAGATTGTCATAAATTGCAGGAACACCTGGTGAGACTGGAAAATTGGCCATCAAAATGGCAGATGAAATTTAATGTGGATAAGTGCAAGGTGATGCACATAGGGAAAAATAACCCATGCCATAGTTACAGAATGTTAGGTTCCATATTAGGTGCTACTACCCAAGAAAGAGATCTAGGTGTCATAGTGGATAACACATTGAAATCGTCGGTTCAGTGTGCTGTGGCAGTCAAAAAAGCAAACAGAATGTTGGGAATTATTAGAAAGGGAATGGTGAATAAATTGGAAAATGTCATAATGCCTCTGTATCGTTCCATGGTGAGACCGCATCTTGAATATTGTGTACAATTCTGGTCGCCGCATCTCAAAAAAGATATAATTGCGATGGAGAAGGTACAGAGAAGGGCTACCAAAATGATAAGGGGAATGGAACAGCTCCCCTAAGAAGAAAGACTAAAGAGGTTAAAACTTTTCAGCTTGAAGAAGAGATGGCTGAGGGGGGATATGATAGAGGTGTTTAAAATCATGAGAGTTCTAGAATGGGTAGATATGAATCGGTTATTTACGCTTTCAGATAATAGAAAGACTAGGGGGCACTCCATGAAGTTAGCATGTGGCACATTTAAAACTAATCAGAGAAAGTTCTTTTTCACTCAATGCACAATTAAACTGGAATTTGTTGCCAGAAGATGTGGTTAGTGCAGTTAGTATAGCTGTGTTTAAGAAAGGATTGGATAAGTTCTTGGAGAAGAAGTCCATTACCTGCTATTAATTAAGTTGACTTAGAAATTAGCCACTGCTATTACTAGCAACGGTAACATGGAATAAACTTAGTTTTTAGGTACTTGCCAGGTTCTTATGGCCTGGATTGGCCACTGTTGGAAACAGGATGCTGGGCTTGATGGACCCTTGGTCTGACCCAGTATGGCATGTTCTTATGTTCTTAGATATCGCACTTATTTGCAAGAAACAATGCTAGTTTTATTTTTTAAGAACAGTAGAGCGATTCAGTTTAAACAAGTAAATTGATCGGGCCACCTGTTAGTGGACATAGAGTTGTTTGTTATGGTTGATACTTGTTAAAGACATGTAATTTGAATGCAATGTGAAGTGTGTGTGGATTGGACATCAAGAATTTTATAGAAACGGAGTTTTCGGTTAGAGGGTGGTTGAACATTAAGCCTTTGTAAAGATTATAAGGTATCTGCATGTTTGGTGCTTGGGGACTCATAGGGTTGCCTTTTTATGTGAAAATGGGTTTATTTGTTTTTGTTTGCTTCCAGATGTGATGGACCCCTGAAGCAGGTGAAGGTTGTCGCCAAAACATGGGCCTGTGTTGGGTTATGGGTTTGCAATAAAGATGTGTAAAATTATACCTCATCAACAATGAAGGTGCAGCTAGGCATGCTGTATCAGTGGTTTTAGTCTAATTGTGAAGAATTCGCTAAGCTAATTATTGATGTTTTTTTGAACTTGAGAATCTTTTAAGGGCATATTAGACTGGCAGATGATCAATACCTTTGGTGTTGCTTCTGACACTGTAGCCCATTGCATGGCAAGAAACAGGTTATTGAACTCTTAGTACTGCTTGTCTGATGCTGTGTCTGAATACTCAACATGTGAATCTTATTATTTATTTATTCATTATCAAAGTTCATTATTTTTTAGACATAAGATTTCATTTTGGCTTCTTCTGATTTTCTTGTATGATATCTATAGAAGAATGATCTGCTCTGATTTTATATATAAAACATTGCCAAACCAAAATAAGAAGAGGGCATCAAGGGCTCAGAGACATTGTCTCAACTCCCCAGATTACAAACCCATAGAAATATCTATTTGTTGTCTTCTAAAGTGATTTCACCCTCCTATAGCCTTGGGGAAATACAAAACACATATATTTTTAATAAGCATGCTAAAATCTCATTTAGTGTCCAAATTGCATTTCTATTTGCTGTTTTATTTTCCCAGTAAATTGCTTTGGGGTTCCTCAATGAGATGGCAAGAAGCTGAGATCAATATAATAAATAAATACTCCACATCACTTGTTTTATTATTGTCTTTTGAGCAGTATATAACATTTGTAACAGTTTTCTTATATGGCTTATGTTCTGTAAAGCAAAAAATTCCCGTGTAAAGGATGTTGGAATTCTGGTCTCCCATCTCAAAAAGGACATAGTTGGATTAGAAAAGTTGCAGAGAAGGGCAAAAAAAAATTGATAAAGAGGATGGAACTGGTGTCTTATGATGAGAGGCTATACAAGATAGGGCTCTTCAGCCTGAAAAAGGGATGGCTGAGAGAGGAAATGAGTGGGGTAAAATAAGATAATAAAGGATGGTTATTTACTCTTTCAAAAACTAAAACAAGAAGACACTCCATGAAACAAACGACAGATTTACAGCAAATCATAGAAAATAGTTTTTCATTCAACACGCAATCAAGCTGCGGAATCTGTTGCCAGAATATATGCTCAAGGCAAATAGCATAGTGGGATTAAAAAGAGGTTTGGAAAGTTCCTAGAAGAAAAGTCCATAAAATATTACTTGTCATGCAGAATAAAGAAAGCTATCACTATCACTTGTTGCACAGGAGATGGACCCTTGGGCCGAGGTGGCGTTGACGCTACCTGTAGGAGGGATCCTATGGGTCCCCACCTTTGGCAGGTGGAGTGGGCTGACTGACAGATGCCAGCTGGAGCTTCACCAAATACCAGCCCTCATTCCCCTTTGGGTACCGGGGCCGGCTGGAGTTATGTGGACCTCCGTGTGTCGTTGAAAAGGAGATGAAGAGGTTATCCCAGAGTCAGCAACTGTGAACCTGAAGAGTCTGTACTGGATGAGGTGGAGTCTCGGAGACTTGGGCCCCAATAGGAACCAAAATATGACAGGGGGCACCCGAGCCAGAACAGGCTGAAGCCTGAGAGGCCCAGTCCAGGACAAAGACAAGAGGTGTTCGTGGAACAAGCTGAAGTCAGGGTAGGCGGCAATCAAGGAGCGGTAGCAAGGCAAGGCTGAAGACAAGTCCAGGAGAAAGGCAATAATGTGATCGGACAAGGAAGAGGTCTGGACTAGGAGATGATCAGTAGCGTGGTCAGGCAAAGCAGAGGTCTGGACTAGAAGACGATCAGCAGCGTGGTCAGGCAAAGCAGAGGTCTGGTCCAGGAGAAGATCAATAGCGTAGTCAGGCAAAGCAGTGGTTGGGTCCAGGAGAAGACCAATAGCGTAGTCACGCAAAGCAGTGATCTGGTCCAGGAGAAGATCAATAGCGTAGTCAGGAAAAGCAGTGGTCTGGTCCAGGAGAAGATCAATAGCGTGGTCAGGCAAAGCAGTGGTCTGGTCCAGGAGAAGATCAATAGCGTAGTCAAGCAATGCAGTGGTTGGGTGGGGAGATCAGTCCGTAAGAAAAGCTAAGTAGCAAGAACGCAGGAATGAAGACGACAAACCAGGAACAGGAACTCGCAGGGATCAGGAACCAGGAACACGAAGGAAACACCAGGAGGCAACGAAGTACACAACCAGCGTGGAGACCTGTTGCAAAGGCAACTAACAGAAGCTGAGCCCAGCCTTATATACTGGAGCTTCAGCGAGCCACGAGCCCTTTAAAGGAAGCAGAGATGCACATGCTAAGGGAGGGGCATGGCACTAGATGGCGGCGTCTCTCTGTGGACCATGTGGAGAGGCCCACCGTGAAGCACAGGAGTCAGTAGTAGAATCAGAAGTGCCGGGGATGGCCCGGGGATGGAGGCGGAAGCCTGCAGCCATGAGGGAACTGGAGTCAGATGCTGGATTAGGCAGCAGAGGGTAAGAAGGCCTGACCGCGGGCCTGCCGTGGCCAGCACACGCAACATCCATGGGAGTGAGGAACACGAAATTGATCTTTTTGGGATCTGCTGGGTATTTGTGACCTGGACTGGCTACCGTAAGAGGTAGGAGGCTAGGTCTAACTCAGCACAGCAATTTTTATGCTCAATTTAAGAATAACTTGAAACGGAAAAGAGGCGTACACAACAACATGTAAGAAAATGAAAGAAAAAAGAAAATAAGCAAAGGAAGAAAAGAGAAGCAACAATGTGAACACTTAATTGGGCCTCAGTACTTATAGAAAATGTAGCATTGGAAAGGGAAAACAAATACAAAATTATAGAACCACAGCTACTGGCATTTATTAAAAACACCAAGCAAAAAGCATAACATATATCTCATAAACCATTTATACACTTCGTGACCACTACAGCTTCAGGAGTTGTTTATTGGTTTAGTGTTGAAGGAAACCCTCAAATGATTAGGATAAAAAACATGTATTTATTGTTATCTAGGTTAAACAGGCATTTACGGGAAAAACAATAAAAACCGAGTGCCAAACAAAATAGCCTCCTGGAGCATAGAGAGAACTATCTTTCTTCTCTCCTGTGTCATTTACAGAAATCAGGGAACATCCAGATTTTATATCCTAGAGATAAAACATTAATAAAATACAGCTTCATAGTCTAATTTTGGTCTGACTCCAGAGCAAATTAAACCAGTAGAGTGGCCTTGCTAGCTTCTCTTTCTAAAGACCGCTCCAAGATCATTCAAAGCCTAGACTATCTTAACTATTAGCTAGATAGGCATGAGTACTAGGGATGTGAATCGTTTTTTGACGATTTAAAATATCATCCGATATATTTTAAATCGTCAAAAATCGTTAGGGCCACGATACAATACCAATTTCCCCGATTTATCGTTAAAAAATCGTAAATCGGGGGAAGGGGGAGGGCAGGAAAACCGGCACACTAAAACCCCCTAAAACCCACCCCGACCCTTTAAATTAAATCCCCCACCCTCCCGAACCCCCCCCCAAATGCTTTAAATTACCTGGGGATCCAGCGGTGGTCCAGAACGGCGGCGGTCCGGAACGGCCCCCTCAATTGAATCCTTTTGTCTTCAGCCGGCGCCATTTTGCAAAATGGCCGCCGCAAAATGGCGGCGGCCATAGACAAAAACGATTCGACGCAGGAGGTCGTTCCGGACCCCCGCTGGACTTTTGGCAAGTCTTGTGGGGGTCAGGAGGCCCCCCCCAAGCTGGCCAAAAGTTTCTGGGAGTCCAGCGGGGTTCAGGAAGCGATTTCTTGCCGCGAATCGTTTTCCGTACGGAAAATGGCGCCGGCAGGAGATCGACTGCAGGAGGTCATTCAGCGGGGGTTCCGGACCGCCGCTGAATGACCTCCTGCAGTCGATCTCCTGCCGGCGCCATTTTCCGTACGGAAAACGATTCGCGGCAAGAAATCGCTTCCTGAACCCCGCTGGACTCCCAGAAACTTTTGGCCAGCTTGGGGGGGCCTCCTGACCCCCACAAGACTGGCCAAAAGTCCAGCGGGGGTCCGGAACGACCTCCTGCGTCGAATCATTTTTGTCTATGGCCGCCGCCATTTTGCGGCGGCCATTTTGCAAAATGGCGCCGGCTGAAGACAAAAGGATTCAATTGAGGGGGCCGTTCTGGCCCACCGCCGTTCTGGACCACCGCTGGATCCCCAGGTAATTTAAAGCATTTGGGGGGGGGGGGGGGGTGGGGGGGTGGGGGATTTAATTTAAAGGGTCGGGGGTGGGTTTTAGGGGGTTGGCTCACGATTTTAACGATTTTTCACGATAGTTTACACACCCAAACGGCAACAATACGATTCCCTCCCCCTCCCAGCCGAAATCGATCGTTAAGACGATCGAGGACACGATTCACATCTCTAATGAGTACTGCATCTTCATACTTCTGGGAACTGGGCATGAGCAATAATGAATGGATCTCCCATTAGGATCTGTTGAGTACATCTTCCTAGTGACCTGGAGTGGCCATTGATGGAGACAGGATTCTAAACTTGTTGGACCATTGGTCTGACCCATTATGGCATTTTGTATGTTCTTATGGGATATCATTTCTTAAAGAGGTGAATGGAAAGGAGAAGGGAGCACAAGAAACATTCTGTTTTCTGTGAGGACCAAGGAAAAGATAACAATCCATGATATAGCTATTAAATAGGAAAATGATTGCTTAAACATTTTCTCACATGGTGCATGCTGTAGAAATATGAGGTAGGGATATCATCATAGATGAGGTAGAGTGTGCGTGTGCAATCCTCATTTCCTAGACGAAAGTGATGGTCACTGAATATCTGGTACCTCATACGGTTCCAGAGATGGGAGCTGTGGGAAATTTCGTAAGCTCATAGTTTTACGGCAAGACATTTTCCATGTATGTCTCATTAGGGTCCTTACCCTGTTAAAGAGAGTGATTGAAAATAGGATGTGGACTAAGATCACCATGGTTAAGGCAGGTAAAACATAAGACAGTATGTAATCAGTTTGCAAAATATCTTAATCTCTGGAATCATAATTTTAATTAGCAACTTCTGCTAACTAAAGATAGTTCCACAGTGTGAGAGTCTTTGTAGCCTAAAAGATATACCTGGTTTTCATCAAAGTTGATTTCATGATCCCGAAACACATCTAAGATTTATACCTCTGTGGGAACTAGGTCTGGTTCTAGGTAGTATAAGGACACACCTCCTACAGTAACTATTGAGTTCTTAGGTACTGAAACTAAAGAAACATTGCTAGGTAAGGGAACCTTACTGGTAACATCATGCTTGCTGGAAATTGCAAGCTCTTTCAGAGGATTGCTAACTAACCAAACATTTGTTTGTGGCAAGTTTAATTGCAGGGGGATACTAGATGCTTCGGGAGGCTGGCTACAGACAACAACAAGTGGAACAACAACATCCTCAATAACAGGCAAGGCCTGTTCCAAGCCCTCCTAGGGAAGTCCCTGCACCAAAGGCAGAGGTACAGGCCCCTCAGGGTCGGGGCCCAGGGCAGCGCTTGTCATGCAAGGGGCCACAGTGGAGGAGATACATCTTTCCTCCATGAATATCCTTGCTGGGTATGCCAGAGGACTATGTGGTTTGCAGGTATTGCCTCAGCTCTTGGGCCATCCTGGAATTGTATGAAGAAATCAGAGGATTTGGATCCGTCACAGAAAGGTCCCACAATGGGCCTGGCCTCACCAAACTGTTGGCCACCCTGCATTTCATGGCAACTGGCTGCTTCCAAACGACAGTAGAGGTTGTGGGGGGAATGTCCCAAACCACTTTTTCATGCTATCTGGACCAGGTCATCACAGCAGTCTCTGACCGCATTAATCGCTACATAGCATTTCTTCGGGTCAGACAGGACTTGATGGACTTGAAAAGAGGCTTTTATACCTTCACAAACTTTCGCAGTGTTCTGGGAGCTTTCAAATACATTCACGTGGCCATCATTCCACCCCATGACAGGGAGGAGATGTACCGCAACGGAAAGCTCTTCCACTCCATCAATGTACATGTGGTTTGTGATGCTCAAATGCACATCCTTGACATGCTGTACAGGTACCCAGGAGCAGTGCATGATTCCTTTATACTTAGGCAATCGAGTATGTGTGAAAATTTTGAGGACGACCTGTATGGTGACGATTGGCTCATAGATAAGAGAGATGCTTCTTTCTATATTCTATCTCTGGCTATGTGTTTGCGGCAAACAGCATGGACATGGGGGTGGTTGGGGGGAGGAAAAGCATTGCTGCCTTGACAAGTGGCTTGTATATTACATCTGCAGGTCATTGCCCCAGGGTCTACCTTTTTCTCCTCATGCTGAAAAGGCCTACTACTCTTGTGACAGCAAACAATGCACCGGCACTAAAGTTTTGTGTGTAAGCAGGCACTATATACTTTCTCGGGTAGATTTTCAAACAGCGCGATTTGGCGTACTTTTGTTGGCGCATCAGGCGCAAACAAAGGTACGCTGGATTTTAGTAGATACGCGCGTAGCCGCGCGTATCCGCTAAAATCCTGGATCGGCGTGCGCAAGGCTACTGATTCCGTATAGCCGGCGCGCGCCGAGCGGGCGCAGCCTACCTCCGTTCCCTCCGAGGTCGCTCCGAAATCGGAGCGGCCTCGGAGGGAACTTTCTTTTGCCCTCCCCTCACCTTCCCCTCTCTTCCGCTACCTAACCCACCCCCCCGGCCCTGTCTAAACCCCCCCCTTACCTTTGTCGGGGAATTTATGCCTCCCGGAGGGAGACGTAAATCCCCGCGCGCCAGCAGGCCGCTAGTGCGCCGGTACGTGACCTGGGGCGGGTCCGGAGGGCGAGGCCACGCCCCTGGACCGCCCCGGGCCGTAACTACACCCCCGGACCCGCCCCCAAAACGCTATGTCCCGCCCCCAAAACGCCGCGCAGATCGGGCCCACCCCCCCGACACGCCCCCGACACTCCCCCCTCGGAAAACCCCGGGACTTACGCGAGTCCTGGGGCTCTGCGCGCGCCGGTAGGCCTATGTAAAATAGGCGCACCGGCGCGCAGGGCCCTGCTCGCGTAAATCCGGGCGGATTTACGCGAGCAGGGCTCTTAAAATCCACCCCTCTATGTATTAAATTTCAAAATGGCCCTGTTCCTATCCTATTTAAATATCACTGGTTAATGAGAAGCTTGAAGTGTCCACACTGCTGGTACTGCATGATCACGTGTGGCCAGTTAGTGAAGCGTCATCAGGAATATCATCCACAGTTTGTCTTGAGCCTCACATACCTCAACCAGAAACTGTATCCTGTGCATGTTGGTGGCCTGGCATATTCCCTGTGTTGAGCCTCATAAATTGGTTTATATGGAAGACATACTGCAAAGTCGGCAGGGACATTCACAATCACACCATGAGATACCGTTTTTCAGCTAACACAGGTGTGGCAGCTCTTATATATTGCTTCAGAGTTTGCAGCCTGCTATACACCAGTAGACTTAGGTCAGTTGCGAGGGTCTGGCACACAATTGTTGGAATACCCAGATGTGATTTAGTAGTTGGAAGAGCAGAACTACTTTTGGCTACTGCTATCCTGCACATATACTGCCCAGAACAATGTGACATCCACTTAGGCTAGGCATCGGCCTTTAAGGCTCAGATACACGTTACCTTATACAGTCTTATAGAATGCTGTGGTTTGCAAGTCAGATCTGCACGTGACTATACTATGATTGATGACTTAAATCTGTCTTTGCCGTAGGAGATTCGAGATATGGTTGCAGGACCTGGCTTCTCACCCCCATTCTCATTACCAACACTCTGGCAGAGACTAGGTACAACAAGGCCTTATGTGCTACCCGCTGTGTCATTCAGTGCTTCTTTGGAGTTCTCAGAAGTTGATTTCACTGTTTGGATAAGACGGGTGGAGTTTTAATGTATGCCCCACCCAGTTGGAGATATAGTTCTGCTCTGCTGAGTCTTCCATAATCTCGCTCTTCGCCATTATCTATGATTCTTGATGAGCCCCCTGGTTCCCCCATGTGTCCCCTCATGAGCCAAGGACACCAGAGTGAGTGACAGCCAGCTTCGCCAAAACTTTATACAATGCTACTTTACCTGATAGGCCTCAACTACCGCATACCCTTCCAGGGAAGGGAGGCCAGTAGACTGTTAGCTGCTGCTCTCCTCGCTATCATCTTTCTTTCTCTCTCTGCTTCTCTGTCTGGGTCACAGTGTAACAGAAAACACATAAGCCTACTCTGGATTCGTCTTGACAATGGAGCCATACAGTGTACTGGAAAAACAGTTGTGAAAGTAAAGATGACATAAAATACATGTGGCTGCCATAATGTGTTTTGCCTCATAGTGACACTAAAAGAGGCATGTGTGGCACGTGAGCTGGTGAACAACTGCCAACACAAAGTTCATAGTTTGGCCTAACTAGCGCCGACTGGCTTGCCAGCCATCCCCTGCATACCACATCCTAGAGCTCACATGTGGATGAGATAGAGACAGGATGGAGGCGGTCCAGAGAAGGACTACCAAAATGGTGTGAGATCAGTATCAGAAAACTTATGAGGAGAGACTGAGGATATGGATATGTATACCTTGGAAGAGAGGAGTTGCAGGGGTGATATGATACAGACCTTTAGATACCCAAAAGGTTTTGAAGATGTGCAAACGTCAAACCTTTTCCGTTGGAAAGAAAATAGTAGAACTAGGGGGTCACAAAATGAAACTCCAAGGAGGATGCCTCAGAACCAACATCAGAAAATATTTCTTCACAGAGAGGCTGGTGGAATGCCCTTCCAGAGGAGATGGTGAAGACCAAAACAGTGAAGGAATTCAAAAGCGCATGAGATAAATACTGTGGAACCCTAAAAGCTAAAGGATGAATTGAAGAAAAGAGTTCATGCAGTAACTTGATGATGCAGCAGCTATTGCCCTTAACCAATAAGACTTGATACTGTAAATGCATTACTCCATCATTTCTCTCTGCTTCAATGGCAGGAGGAGAAGAGGAATTGGATTAATTCAGCAATTGAGGTCCCAACTTTTATAGTCTGGGGAAACAAGTATGGGGCTAACTTGCTGATGTGGCTCTTAAAAAATAAGACAGTTACTGTGATGCAACTCAAATATTGCTTTCTGCTTCAACAGCAAGGCATAACAGGGAATAGGATTCAACAGCAATCAACAAGGGCTAGTGTGGGAAACTGATAAGCACATGGGGCGGCGGGGACGGTAATGGAGATCTGGATTCAAACAGCAACCAGGAGGGCCCTGCCTTTTATGGTCTGGGAAATATATAAGCATGGGGTAATGTACATGGCCAAGCTTACTGGGCAGACTGAATGGGCCATTTGGTCCTTTTCTGCCATTATTTCTCAGTTTCTATGTTTGTTTGCTCTTGCTGTCATCTTTTGGAGCATATAATGAGCTTTCTGTTTGAAGGCCTAGGCCATATGTGCTTGCTTGTAAGACATTTGCCTAGTTGCAATGGCCCAGTGGTACTAGAGCATGCAGGATCATATGGGTCCCAAACTTTGGTCCTAAGAAATAAACCACACAATGAAAAGATACAATAAGAAAGTTAAGTTTGAAAATATGTGACAAGTTTATTAACCAATTGTAGTCAAAAGATTCAAGATCTTTGGTAATCATATTCTGCAAGGACAAGAGATCAAATAGCACATGACATTGTAACTGAAGTGAGCAGCCCATTTAGTGTAGAACTGTATATACATAGTTACAAATGGCAACATGACGTATTAGCATCTTATCCTTTTGCAAATTCAGTATTATAGCAAAGACCAGAGAAAGTGGAAGTGGCAACCCCATAGCTGCAGTACAGCTCTATTGTTAGAGCTGAGATCAGTACAACTATGTGATGGCAAGTAGAAGAGCCAGACAGTCCATGTTGAAAGAGTGCACACAAAGGGGGGACAGCCTAAGTGCCACGGCAGCAAAGTTCTCAAGTAGAAGCCTCAGACATTCCATGTTGATAGAGTACACTCAAAGGGGGGACAGCCTAAGGGCCATGGCTACAAAGTTCAAGTAGAAGTCTCAGACAGTCCATGTTGAAAGAGAGCACTCAAAGGGGGACAGCCTAAGGGCCACAGCAGCAAACTTGATATAGAAGGCAGCAGAATCCTGAGTGGAGAGCATAGACTGGAGGCAGCAGGTCCCAGTCCAGAGAGTGCAGCATGGAGGCAGCAACAGGATGAGATGACACAGCAGCATGGAGGCAGCAGCAAGATGTGATGACTTAGCAGCATGGAGAAAGCAGCAGATTGAGAAGAGAGGAGAACCAACATCAGGACCAGGAGATGACACTTGATGAGAAGAGACACCAGCAGCTGGACCAGGAGATGAGATATGATGAGAAGACATCAGCAGCAGGACCAGGATATGAGACATGATGAGAAGAGACACCAGCAGCCTGACTGTGACTGCAGATCACATGAAAGAGGCAGAACTACATGTAGCGCATAGAGGAGGGCATAAGAAGCAAGTAGCAGGACAACACATGATGACAGACCTTCCTTATCATCAAGCAAGCACAGGAACTCAGGATGGGTCCAGCAGTCTTCTTCCATCTAGCTGGCACAGGAACTCTGTAGTGAGGACAGATGTAGCAGTCTTCTTCTATCTAGCTGGCACAGGAAACTCGGTAGTAAAGACAGACCCAGCAGTCTTCTTCCATCTAGCCAGCACAGGAACTTGGCCTAGCTTGTTTGGACAAGTCATCTTTGAGTGAAAATTGTTACCACTACTTAGGGGGGGTGGTGAGGGAGCCTCATGACCCTTTTCCTCACCTGGGCTTTTGGCTGGTTGGGGGTGGCATATTTTGGGAGGGCGTACCCTGGGCCACTCCAATAGCCAGAGACTGCTGCATGGCATTGACTTCTGGGAGGATGGGGATGGCACTGGTGGAGGCTCAGGCAATCTTTAAATTGAGGTTGTTGACAGAGGTGGCAATGGTGGTAAGGCTCTGTGTTACGGCAGCTGAGTGTGCCTGCAAGACATTGGTGGTCCTGATGTGAGCCCTCCTCAGACTCAGCTCTGCCTGTATGTGGTGCAGTTGGAGGCCATGCCTCCTCTAGATGTGGTCAGTGGTTTTGTGGACCTGCTGTTCCTCTGCTGCTGGTGCTGTTGGTGCTGCAGGTACTGCAGGTTTTGCAGATGTTACTGGAAGAGGCTGAGACATGGTCTGCGGGACCAACACTGGCATGTTCAGGCTGGTGGCCTGATCAGGCAGGGTATCTGTAAGATCTGGCTGGGGAATGGGCATGCTGGAGCGAGGTAGAAACTGTTCCATGGCCTGAGACTGGAGAGAGTAAGATTCATATCCAATTGCAGGGATGAGCCAAGGGGTGTGAGCAGCTAGTGCTCTTCTCGTGGCTGCTGGAGCTGCTCCTCCTCCTCTTCCTCACTCCATTGTGTCTGTGCATCCAATTGGAGAGTTGCCGCATAAGCTTCTGCTGCTGCACTGCTGGTCCCTGGGGCTGTGCTGCTGATCATGGGGGCTTGATGGCTGGGACTGGAAGTTTCCTGGGCAAGAGCTGTGGAAACAAAAATGAAAACATATGAATAAATGCTAAGGAGTTCACATATAATGTTTGGCATAAGATGTGCACTTTGCATCAATTCATCAATCTCTCAATGTGAGCATCTTATGCCAAAAAATGTGTACATCTGTTGACATTTACAGGTGAGGTCAACTTACCAGCCCCAGCTCATGTGATGTCCAGTGCCTCTTCCATCCTCTCAAATTACGTTTGGTCTCAGCTGTTAAATCAGATGCTGCTCCATGGGTGTCAGGACGATGGGGCAAGGGGCTCCTCCTCCAATCTTTCACTGATACTTGTTCCTACTTGCCACCATGATCTTGAGCTGTGACTTTATATCACGGTAGTAGTGGGCCACCTGCTCTCTAATCTTCCTGATTCCACTGTGCTGGGATATGGCTTGGGCAATGGTGCACCATATTTGTCCCTTGGCTGCCCTGGATGCCTTTGTGGCTTGGTTCCTGAAAAGCAGACTGTAATTCTCTAGGGCCCCAGTGATCAGCATCTCATTATCCTCTATGCTGAACTTCAAGGTCCTTAGATGAGGCTGCCCTGCTGTCTGCTAGATGATAGGGTTGCCACTTCCAGAAAGGTGTCACTATCCTCACTCTCATTCCCACTCCCTGCTCCACTCTCTTCCTCCCCCCCACTTGCACCTGTCCTGCAAACTCCCCCCCCCCCCTGCTCTCTCTGTCTATCCCTAGCCTGCCATCCTCCTTCTGCCACACTCATCTGCCTATCCCCTTCCTCCTCTCACCTCCTCTTATCCCTTCCTTCCTCCCTATCCCTATCTCTTTTCCTCCTCTTCCTCCTGCCCACCTACCCCCTCCTCTTCTCATGCCTCTTCTCTCTCCCCACACCTCTCATGCTCCATCCTCTCCAGGACCTCACTACTACCACCACCACTCCTTACCACTACCACCATTCATCCTCACTCTTCCACACAAAAAGACAGACAGACAAACTTGACAAACTAACAAAAACCTTCACTTCAACACTGAGTACAAAAGACAAAGGTCAGATGAGAAACACTACACAGAAGAGACAGTATTCAGAACTCACTAAATATCTCCTATCACTTCCAAACACTAACTCTACTCACTTCCTCTTCTCTCTCCAATGCCTGACACACCCTCAAAGAAGCAGCTTCAGGAAGCCTGTATATATAAACAAAAAAATCAATGTGCAACACATAAAATGATGTGCAATGCGATAATGTGGCGTGGGTTGCACAACTTTGTTATGCGATGCTGTAAAAGTGAATATTTCCCTAAATACACCCATTTTTTTATCGCAGCCACTACTGCACTATATTTCTGCTTTATTCATATCATTTTGATGATTCTAGGCCTTTGTTAGAGATTGGTTGCATAACAAGCAACAGAGGATGGTAATTGACAGAACTACTAGAAAGAAAGGAGAGCGGCCTTTTGCAATTCTGGAGTAATTTCAGTTCAATAGGTTTTATAAGAGATGATGAAGCAGGGATGTAAAATAAAGTAGATCTTTTTCCATGCCTTCAATATTGCTGAAGCTCCACAGAAAGTAGAAAAATGAGACTGGGTTTAAGAAAGCTTTGGTTGCCCAATATTAATTGTCCAGGACATGGACAATATTATTTTCTTGCAGACAATGGAGTGTCTCTTGATTTCCGCAGAAGATTTTAATAATCTTGATTTCCCCCTTAGCAAGATCATTATTGTAGTTTGTGGAAATCAGGAGACAAATGTGATCTCGTAGAATCCATAAATTTTTGCAAAGTTAATAATTTCAGACTTTCCAGTCTGTAAACCTTTGCCTGACATTACAATTTTGGGAATGTCGTGTCTGGCAAATATTATTTTGATATGCATTATGATTTATTTAGCAGTGTTATTTTTCCTAGTTATATGACTTCTGGGAAGTAAAAATGGTAATCCATAGATAACACATATTTATTTTCATTAAATGTGAAAAAATCAATACCTACTTTACTTCTTAGTGTTTCTGGATCACTAAGAATTATTGATTGCTAAGGTTGCTTTCTGCTAAATATCTGGTAAATAATTTTAGCTTTCTTGATATTTCATTTATATTCATCCCAATCACTACATTTTTTACTATTCTATTAGAGTTTTTCATACCAAAATTAATTTTTGATTTATACATTCATAAAACCACTATATCCATTGTTTTAGGCAGTATACAATCTAAAATATTAATAAAAACATAAGATAAAAATGTCACTTATAGAGGAGTTTTGTCACCTAAATCCAGCTAAGGTGTGGAGGTCCGAGAGAGGTTTGCCAGCTGATTCTGTTATGGCGCAGCTCCGTACCTCTATTTCGGGGAAGCCCTCCCGACATCATGCGCTCCCTTCCTGCTGCTGGCATGGCTGTGTGCTGCATCGCGATGTTCAAAATAGCCCGGTCAGGCTCCACCCCCCCATGCTGAAGTCCCTGATGGGCCCTGCACTAAGCACGGGAAAAATGGCAACTTAAACCTGCTTCTCAGGATAGCAAGTGCCTCGGCTACAGGCTTCCTTGTGCTGGTGCGTTTCATTGGATTGCTGGTTTTTCCTTCTTGGATTGTTGCCTTGCTGCCTGCCTCTGACCTAGACTGTCTCTTTTGGATTCCTGCTCACTGCCTTCCCCTGACTCGGATTGCCTTCTGGTTTGCTGCTCGCTGCCTGCCTCTGATTCAGACTGCCTCCTGGATTGCGTCCTGACCACCTTGTCTAACCCTCACAGTGGTTCTACTCAAGGTAGGCTGTTATTCTATCACTACCGGTTGGTAACAGTTAGCCGAGGTCATGGACCCGGTAGACTTAACAGTGCTACAGGCTATTACCGGTCTCGCTACTCGGGTACAACAGCAGCAAGGAGTCTTGGATCAGGTCACAGGCATATTGGAGAGACTGGCAGCTCAAATGGATGCTTTGGTTATCTTATCTCCCCCATCACTTCCAACTCCTCCTCCATCCACCTCGGTCCTGTGTCTGCAACCTCCTCCCCGTTTCAACAGAGATCCAAAATTGTGCTGGGGCTTCTTAAACCAATGTAAGATGCACTTTTCATTACAAGCACCATTGATTCCTTTAGATAAAATGAAGATGACATTTATTCTCTCACTTCTGGAAGGAACGGCCTTGGCATGGGCTTCTTCTCTGAGGGAACATGATGATCCCCTACAAACAATCTGGACCAATTTCTCAAAGATGTCCGCTTAGTGTTTGTCGAGTTGGGGCGATTGGTCTCTGCAGCCTCGGAGCTCCTCCAGATATGACAAGGGATGAGGTCAGTAGGAGAATATGCAGTTCAGTTTCGGACTCTTGCTACGGAACTTGGTTGAGGAGAGGAGAGTCTGACAGACATTTTTTGCCAAGGTCTCTCGGAATCCATAAAGGACGAATTAATTTGACGGTACCCGCCAGACACCATGGAGGACCTGTTCCGGCTAGCCATTCACCTAGACCTCTGTTTCCAAGAACGGTCCCGAGAGAGGGCTACACTCCATCGCCTGGTGCATCTAGCACCTTCTTTTCAGCATTCTTTCTTCCCTCCAAAACCCTAAGAACTGCCGAGCACCTCCGAGGAACCCATGCAGATTGATCAGTTCTGAATCTATCCAGAGGAATGCCAGAGATGTCGTCAACAGAATCTTTGCCTTTACTGTGCAGGAGCCGGGCATTTTGCTAAGACTTGTCCCTTGAAGTCAGGAAACACCCAGACCTAGGTTTGGTGGGAGAGGCCTTCCTGGGTCGTGTGACTTCCTCTCCCCAGATACTAATTCCGGTGTCACGCTCCCTGACTCAGACTTCCCTTCATCTACAGGCCTTCATGGATACTGGAGCAGCTGGGAATTTTATTGAAGAGCGATTGGTACAACTGCACCACATTCCCACAGAGCCTCTCAAGGTACCCCTTACCATTTCATCAGTATACAGACAACCCTTGGCAGACAGAATCTCGCTTATCACAAGACCAATTACCATGACCATGGGGGTCCTGCTTCACAAGACTATTCGTCTTTATGTTCTACCTGTTGCGTCGGAGGTGGACCCTTGGGCTGAGGTAGAGTTGATGCAACCTGTAGGTAAGGACCTACGGGTCCCCACCGTCAGCAGGTGGAGTGGGCTGAGAAACAGAGGCCTCTGGAGCTTCACTTATACCAACCCTCGTTCCCTGCGGGTTGAGCCTTTGGGTGCAGGGGCCAGCAGGACTTAGGTGGGCCTCTGTATATAGCGGCAGATAAAGTTGATTCAGCCCAGAGACAGCCGGCAAGAGATGGTAGAGTCCTACTTGAGACTGGATAATGTCCTGGAAACTTGAGTGCCAATGGAACAAAGGCAGGCAGAGGGTGCTCGAGCAATGGTAGGCCGAATCCACGTCCAGGGAGTGGGCAGAAGAGGCGTCCAATGGTAGGCTTGGGTCAGGGCTGGCGGTGATACAGAGGCAATGGCAAGCAGGCTTAGGTCTGACCATGGAGATAGTCAATAGCGTAGTCGAGCAAAGCTGAGGTCAAGTCAAGGAGAAAGTCAATAGCGTAGTCGGACGAAGCAAAGATCAGGGTCTGGCGATAGGCAATACATAGAGGGACAAGCAGAGGTCTGGATCTGCAGATAAGCTGTAGCATAGTCAGGTGAAGCAGAGGTCTGGGTCTGGAGATAGGCTGTAGCGTAGTCAGGCGAAGCAAAAGTCTGGGACTGGAGATAGGCTGTAGTGTAGTCAAGCGAAGCAGAGGTCTGGAACTGGAGATAGGCTGAAGCGTAGTCAAGCGAAGCAAAGTCAAAATCCGTGTATTCAATCTGAAGCATAAGCAGGGCAGGAACAAGGAAATAGGAATTGGGAACAATGAGGAACAGGAACGCAGGGAAGAGACAAATCTCTTAGTAGCAACGAGTATTCAACCAGCGAGGAGACCTGTTGCAAAGGCAACGCTATGGAGCGGAGTCTGAGCTTAAATACTATGAAGAGGTTGACGTTATCATCCTGGGCCGCGGCTAGGTTCCCGCCATGGTCCCTACTTAAGGATCAGCGATGTGCGTGCATGCGCCTAAGGAGGGGCACAGTGCGGGTAGTGGCGTCTCTCCGTGGGCCACTCGGAGAGGCCCAATGAGCAGTAGCAGCAGGACAAGGAACTCCAGGGACAGTGGCAGACCCGGAGGCACTGGGGGAGGCCCGAGGACGGAGCTGGCGGCCCACCGCCACCAGCGAGGAGGAACCAAAGGCTGGAGTCCCTGTGGAGAGATGAGAGGGCTGTGCCGTGGGTCTGCCGTGGACAGCACGTGTAACAGTACCCCCCTTTACGCCCCCCTCTTAGAGGTCAGGGTTTGCCCGGTTGGGTACAATGATAGTTCAAGAGGAGGGTTTTGTCCAGGATGTTCTGAGCTGGCTCCCAATAATTTTCTTCGAGTCCATAACCCTCCCAGTAAAGGAGGTATTCCCACCGGTGGCCCCTACGGCGGACGTCGAGGACTTCGTGTACCTTGTACATCGTGTCAGTTTCCACCACAAGCGGAGGTGGTTCAGGAGCCTTTCGGGCAGGCCAGGATAGGACCACAGGTTTTAAGAGAGATACGTGAAACGTATTATATATTCCCAGCGTAGGAGGCAGCCGAAGCTGGTATGTAATGGGTCCGATGCATCGGGTGACTGTAAAAGGTCCAATATACCTTGGAGCGAACCTTTGGGAAGGTATTCTGAGTCTGATATACTGAGTACTTAACCAGACTTCCTGGCACGGAGGAATTCAGGAGCCAAGCGTCGATGACTGTCAGCAGTTCTCTTGACGGCTTGATGTACACGCAGATTCGTCTGCTCCCATAAAGTCTTGAGGGCATCCGCAGTAGCCTGTGCCACAGGGGAAGGTACTGACAAAGGTATGGGCAGCGGTGGTCATGGTTGTTTTCAATAGACGATAGAGAATGGTGATGTGCCTGTAGAAGTGGTGATGTGGGAGTTGTGAGAAAACTCCGCCCAGAATAAAAGTTCGGACCAATTGTCTTGGCGGTCATTGATATAAGCGAGCAGGAAGGCCTTCAAGGAGCAATTCATTTGCTCAGCTTGTCCGTTAGCTACGGGATGATAGGCAGTTGTCAAACTGATATTAATACGAAATTTTTGGCAAAGAGCACGCAATATCGGGCAATGAACTATGGACCTCTATTTGAGACGATGTCCTTGGGTAGGCCATGCAATCTAAATATACGGTAAAAAGATAGGCGTGCCAATTCTGGAGTGGAAGGTAGGCCCGGTATAGGGACGAAATGGGCCATTTTTGAAAATCGGTCTATGGTTACCCATATTACGGTAAGACCCTTCAATGGAGGCAAATCCACGATGAAATCCATAGACAGGTGGGTCCACGGTTCCTCGGGACCTGGAATTGGTTGCAGGGCACTCCAAGGTCGACTGACCGGGGGCTTTTGCTGTGCACAAACGTTACAGAATTTGACATATGCTTTAGCGTCAGAGACCATAGTAGGCCACCAGAAGAACCACTGGAGCAGTGCCAAGGTTCGTGCTCATCCTGGATGACTGGCAAACTTAGAATCATGCGCCTAGTGGAGAACTCTTTCTCGGAGTCTTCGGGGCACGACAGTCTTCCCAGCAGAGACTGGGTGAGTAGCGGACAAACAGATACAGGCTGGGTCTATTATATGGCTGAGTTCTTCCGGAGTGTCTTCAGGCTCGAAAGAGCATGATAGGGCATCTGCCCAGAGGTTTTTAATGGCTGGATGGTAACAAAGCTGAAAATTGAACCTGGAAAAGAACAGAGCCCATTAAGCTTGACAGGCATTGAGACGTTGGGCCTGGTTCAGATGTTACAGGTTCTTATGATTGGTGAACACAGTAAACTTATGTTGTGCACCCTCTAGCCACAGGCGCCATTCTTCAAGTGCCAATTTTATGGCAAGTAACTCATGATCTCCTATGCTTTAATTCTGCTCTGCAGACGAGAATTTATGGGAGTAGAATGAGCACGGGACTGTAGTACCGGAAGCAGTGCGTTGGCTCAGGACTGCCCCAGTTCCAATAGCGGAGGCGTCCACTTCCACAAGAAATGGACGGTTCGGGTTGGGATGATGTAGGCAAGACCCCGCCTGGAAGGCTTCTTTGAGGCTGTGGAAGGCTGCGACTGCCTCCAGAGTCCAATTTCGAGTATCTTGACCCTTACAAGTTAGGGCTGTCAAAGGAGCAGCCAGAGTAGAGTAACGTGAGATGAAATGGCGATAGTAGTTTAGAAACCCCATGAAGCATTGAAGAGCTTTAATGCCCATGGTCTGTGGCAATCCTGGATTCCTTTTAACTTAACCGGGTCCATGGAAAATCCTTGTTGGGAGATAATGTATCCAAGGAAGGGCAGGATAGATTTCTCAAACAGGCATTTGTCTAATTTTGCAAACAAGTGGTTCACGTGAAGGTGTTGGAGGATGGTACAGACATTAGTACGGTGTGTGGCCAGGTCTTTAGAGAAGACAAGGATATCGTCCAGATAGGCCACAACCTTGGTTTACAGCAAATCTCTGAAAATTTTGTTCATCATTCGTTGGAAAACTGTGGACATGTTACAGAGGCCAAAAGGCATCACCAGGTATTCGTAATGCCTGTCACGGGTGTTAAAAGCAGTCTTCCGAATGTCGTCGGAGCGGATTCGTACCAGGTTATACGCCCCGCGTAAGTCCAATTTTGTGAAAATAGATGCTACCTGAAGACGATCAAATAATTCTGAGATCAGTGGCAGAGGATAGTTGTCTTTGCGGGTGATGATGTTTAGGCCATGATAGTCAATACACGGCCTAAGTGACCAATCTTTCTTGGTCATAAAAAATAATCCCACCCCAGCAGGTGAGGTAGAGGGGCGTATGAATCCCTTCGCAAGATTTTCTTGGATGTACTCTGTCATGGCCCTCATCTTGGGTAGAGACAGAGGGTAGGTGCGTCTTCGAGGAGGCGTAGTCCCTGGAAGAAGATCAATAGGACAATCAAACCTCCAAAGAGGCGGAAGAAGGTCTGCTTTTTGCTTGGAAAACACATCTTCGACATACGCGTAAGGAGTGGGTATGCCAGAGGAAGTGACGTCCAAAGGGACCACGGATGGCGGTACTACTTTCTGACGACAGGACTGGTGGCAGGCAGGACCCCACTCCACCAGTTGCAACGATCCCCAATTAAATTGGGGAGAATGCTTTTGTAGCCAGGGAAGTCTTAGATCTACCAGATGGATTTCTCCAGTACTAACAATTGAAGTTCTTCTGTATGTAGGGCGCCAGTGCGCAGCTGGACAGGTTCTGTGGTCAGGGAGATTTGGCCGGGTAATGGTTCTCCATAAAGAGATGCTATACATAATGAGGTCTCTAGCGAACGGGTTTTTCTGCCCAGCACCAGCAGTATGTCAAGCCATGGTCAAAATCTTTGAGAATGAAATTACCTCTTGCTCTGGAATCCACTAGAGCAAGAACTGGAAAGGACCGGGAATCCCAGATCAAGGTGACCAGTACAGATAATTGAGGGGCCGGAGAGGTTGCGCCCAAGTTCAGGATCCCTACTGAACTTAGACCGAGAAGTTTCCCGGACGGATAGGACAGGTCTGTAGATGGTGGCCAGGTGCTCCATAATACAGACACAGACCGGTTTGTCTCCACCGGAGGTGTTCTTCCGGTGTCAGCCGCCTACAACCCAACTGCATGGGTTCCTGTGTCTTAGCCATAGTAGTGCCCTTGTTTGGGGCAGGATTGATGGTTGGTGGTGAATGGGACCGAACCCGAGAGGGTTTCTTGGGCATCCGACTGGAGACGGTGGTCGGCCTGTCACGTCTATAAGGTCTTCAAGAGAGGAAGGGGGCTCCCTTGCAGCCAGCTCATCCTTCAGCTGTGAGGAAAGTCCATCCAGGTAGATGGCTCACAGGCTTCTGGGGACCAACTGCGGATGTTGGCCCCCTTCTTGGTCATAGCTGTGAGAGGTGTGACCAAAGTTGAATAGGCAGGAATAAATTGTCGATAGTAATTAGAAAATCCTAAAAAACATTATAAGGATTTAACCTATGGGTTTAGACCAGTCTAGGATTGCCCTAAGTTTTTTTGGGTCCATCTGCAGACTGGTTTGAGAAATGATGTAGCTCAGAAAAGGTAATTCTTTCTTGTGAAACAAGCACTTCTCTATCTTGGCAAAAAGCTTGTTTTCACGGAGGAGCTGGAGGACTTGTCGCCCGTGGGTGACACGTTGGTCTATGGATTTGGATAAAATGAGGATATCGTCCAAGTAAATCAGGAAGTGTGAGTAAAGGAGATCGCGGAAAATATCATTGACCATGGCTTGACATACTGCTGGTGCGTTACATAGACCAAAAGGCATAACAAGATACCCATAATGTCCATCACGAGTATTGAAAGCTGTTTTCCATTTATCCCCCTAATGAATTCGTACCAGGTTATAGGCTCCCCAAAGATCCAATTTTGTGAAAATCTTTCTCCCTTGAGCCGGTCAAATAATTCCGTGATGAGGGAGATGGGATATCGGTTCTTTTGTGTGAGGGCATTCAGGCCTTGATAATCAATACAAGGTCGCAGTGAGCCGTCTTTTTTCTTGACAAAGAAGAACCCGGTTCCTGCCGGGGAGGATGATGGCCTGATAAATCCTTGAGCCAAGTTCTCGTGGATATAAAGGTTCATCGCCCCTGTCTCTGGTTCTGAGAGTGTATAAACTGTTCCTCGTGGAGGAATTTTTTCTGGAAGGAGCTCAATTCCACAATCATAATCACGAAGAGGAGGCAGCATCTCAGCTTGCTGTTTACTGAAGATGGCAGAAAAATCAGCGAATTGATGGGGTAGACCAGAATGAGTGGGTTCCATGAGGGGGGAATTATGTAAGAGAGGCTTAACAGAGCTCAAACAGTCATGGTGACACTTGGAACTCCAAGCCGCTAATTGCAAGGTCTCCCAGTCTAATTTGGGTTGGTGTAATCAAACCAAGGCAGACCTAGGATGATCTGATTAACTGAGGAGGGTATTGTTATGCGTGCCATCTGCAGCAGACGTGTGGCACGGCCCTTTCACCTCTCCACAGGGACTCCAGCTTCTGGTTCATCCTCGCTGGCAGCAGTGGGCTGCCAGCTCCATCCTCGGGCCTCCCCCGGTGCCTCCGGCTCTGCCTCTGTCCCCGGAGTTCCTGGTCCTGCTGTTACTGCTCGTCAGGCCTCTCCAAGTGGCCCATGGAGAGATGCCACTACCCGCGCCATGCCCTTCCCTAGGCGCGTGCGAGCGCATCACTGATCCTTAAGTAGGGACCGTGGTGTTAACCTAGCCGCTGCCCCAGATGATGACGTCAGCCTCTTCATAGTATTTAAGCTCAGGCTCTGCTCCATAGTGTTGCCTTTGCAACAGGTCTCCTCGCTGGTCGAGTACTCGTTGCTACTAAGAGATTCGTCTCTTCCCTGCATTCCTGTTCCTCATTGTTCCCGGTTCCTGATTCCTTTTTCCTATCCAGCTTATGCTTCGGATTGACTACACAGACTATGACTTTGCTTTGCTTGACTATGCTACAGCCTATCTCCAGACCCAGACCTCTGCTTCGCCTGACTATGCTACAACCTATCTCCAGACCCAGACCTCTGCTTCGCCTGACTAAGCTACAGCTTATCTCCAGCCCCAGACCTCTGCTTGTCCGACTATGGATTACCTATCTCCAGACCCTGACCTTTGTCCAACTACGCTATTGACTTTCTACGTGATCAAACCTCAGCTTTGCTTGAATGCGCTATTGACTATCTCCGTTATCAGACTTCAGCCTTGCTTGCCATTGCCTCTGGATCACCGCTAGCCCTGACCCAAGCCTACCATTGGATGCCTCTTCTGCCCACTCCCTGGATGTGGATTCAACAGGCTTCGGTCTACCATTGCTCGAGCACCCTCTGTCTGCCTTTGTTCCACTGGCTCCCGATTTTACAGGACATTATCCAGTCCAGAGTAGGACTGTACCATCTCTTGCCTGCTGTCTCTGGGCTGAACCAACTTCATCTGCCACTATATACAAAGACCCACCTAAGTTCTGCCAGCCCCGGCACCCAAAGGCTCAACCCGCAGGGAATGAGGGCTGGTATAGGTGAAGCTCCAGTGGCCTCTGTTTCTCAGCTCACTCCACCTGCCGACGGTGGGGATCCGTAGTACGGGCTGCGTCAACCTCACCTCGGCCCAATGGTCCACCTCCGGTGCAACAGGTTGCAAAGGCCATGGACTTGGTGGAGCAGCGTGCCCTCCAGGCCATCCCAGGCCTGGCATCCAAGGTACAAGAACAGCAGCAGTTTCTTGAGGGTTTGGCCTCCTCCATAGTTCGTCTTCACGCCCGGCTTGATGCCCTCACCAACAATCCAGTTTATATCCCGGCTCCTCCTCATCCACAGCCATCACCATCGATGCCTCGAGACTTCAACGGTGACTCCAAACTCTGCAGAGGGTTTATTAATCAATGCAATTCGCTCTGCAGCCCTCCGTCTTCCAGGACAAATTGACCAAAGTCACCTTCATCTTATCTCATCTTGAAGGGAAGGCACTGGCATGGGCTTCCCCCCTGTGGGAACACTCGGACTCCCTTCTAAGGGAGTTGTCTCAGTCTGTGGCTGTGTTTCGACGGACCTTCAATGATCCCAGGCGGCATGCCATGGCAAGCACCAGTTTATTACATCTTTGTCAAGGTCAAAGAAGTCTCTTCGACTATACCATCGAGTTTCTGACTTTGGCTTCCGAGCTCACTTGGCAGTCTTCCTTCAGAGACTTTCAACTATTAAAAGAGAAATTTACTAAAGACGCATGTTTACAACGTCCAGACTTGACTAAGCCTTTCTTCCTTGAAGTGGATGCCTCCGCATGAAGGGTAGGGGCTATCCTCCTACAGCCATAAAAAGAGGGGAACCTGGTCACCTGTGCCTATTTTTCCAAAAACATTTCTGCAACAGAAAAGATCTACACCATCGGGGATTGAGAACTTCTAGCTATTAAGCTAACATTGGAGGAATGGCGACACTTGCTGGAGATGTCGAAACACGTCATCACTATCTATTCGGAACACAAACATTTGGCATATTTATCACATGCCCAATGTCTGAATCCGCGGCAGGCTCGTTGGGCCCTATTCTTTAGTCGCTTTAATTTTAAGTACTCTTTCATCCAGCCAAGAAGAATCAGCGAGCTGATGCCTTATCAAGAAGTTTTCTTCTGGATGACATTCCAGAACTACCTCGACACATTACTGACCCTGCCCGGATTATGATCGCTGCTACGCTTATGATTCCTGCCTCCTGTATTGCGTCCTGACCACCTTGGCTGTCCCTCACGTTCTACTCAAAGTAGGCTGTTATTCTATCACTGGGATCTTCATCACTACTGGTTAGTAACAGATTCCAGACATTGGGGTGATTGTTTAGCCTGGCTTCACAGTGCTACTGCACTCTCCCGGGAAAACACCAACAGGCAGTGTGAAAGGCAGCTCGACATTTACGTCATCATGGTCCTGGGCCTTTAAATCCTTCTGCCTTCCCTGAGGAGTTTTGTCATCTTAATCCAGTTGAGGTGTGGAGATCCAGCTGATTGCAGACCTTGGGGTAATAGTTTGACCTGGCTCCGTAGCACTACTGCACTCTCCTGGGAAAATGTTAACAGGCAGTGTGAGAGGCAGCTTAGCACTGACATCATTGAAGTCCTGGTCCTTTAAATCCTTGTGCCCTGCGGTGTGCCATTGGCCACGTGCCAAAGGGGTGTACTCATATCTTTTTTTCCTTCTTTAAGCTAATGGCAAGAAAAGAAAAAGGAAGATCATGTTGTCCCAAAAACGTTTCTACACCATTAAGAGGGCCAATGGATTTCCATGTCCTTTGTCCTCAATTAACACTGAGGAATAATATGGACGACACCTCTAAGGGTGTGCATTCATTTGCAACGTATTGGTTAACCGCAACGTATAGGGCCATATTCGTTGTATTCGTGGGGAAGCGAAACATATCGCGATTCCCCACAAATACAACGAATCTTCACCAAATTATTCAGCCGACTGAAAGAGCGAATTTAAACAAACCCCTCACCCTCCTGACTCCCCCAAGACTTACCAAATCTCCCTGGTGGTCCAGCGGGGGGTCCGGGAGCCATCTCCTGCACTCACATCATCGGCTGCAGGTATTCAAAATGGTGCCGATAGCTGACCTTACTATGTCACAGGGGCTACCGGTGCCATTGGTCGGCCCCTGTCACATGGTAGGAGCAAAGCCCCATCTTGTGCTCCTACCATGTGACAGGGGCCGACCAATGGCACCGGTAGCCCCTGTGACATAGTAAGGTCAGCTATCGGCGCCATTTTGAATAACGGCATCCGACGGCGTGAGTGCTGGAGATGGCTCCCGGACCCCCCGCTGGACCACCAGGGAGTTTTGGTAAGTCTTGGGGGGGTCAGGAGGGTGGGGGGTTGTAGTTAATTAAATTTTAGCTGGGAAATGAATAAGAATGAACGCATGAACGTATCGGGGGCTCCCCTTGCCGAATGCAACGTATCTGCCCCCCAACGAATACGAATACCGAATGCAACATATGCTGTCCCTCTGCACATCCCTAGACACCTCTCTCAGTTTTGAAGGGCACTCTCCACCATCTATGCCTTCTGTTGCATCAGGGGATAAAATATTAATTCAATATGACTCTAACGTTTGTTCCATGCAGATCATTTATGGCCCCAGTGAGCCTTCCCATATTTTAGAGGAGGGACATCAAGGGGTACAAGCTGCTTCTCTCTCCCCTGAGTTGGGTCTTGCTTATCTGTCCATTCCTGATTCAGTCCAACCTCCTCAGACTCCTGGAGTTGGGGCTGAATGTGATACAATATCTGAACCCACAGAAATTTCATTAAGAGACATATGGAGAGTGGTAACCAGGACTGATAAAGTATTTTTGAACTCTATTACTCAATTATGTTCTTTTTCCTCTGGTGCTTCCTTAAAATTAACAGAGATAGATCACAGGATAGGGCAAATAAATCTCAGGAGGCTGCACACTCGACTAGGATTACTAATTTGAAATCCTCTATAACTTCAGGAATAAAAGATAGCTTGAATATTCACCACTAGTTGAAATCTTTTGAGAATTCATTGAGATTAAAAAATCTTATGTTTTTGAATTTTCCAAAATCACATTTGCTATCTGGTTTAGAACATTTTCTACTAAAGTGTTACAATTTACTGAAGGGAAATCCATCTTGTCTAAACTGTACTATATACCAGATAAAAAGAAGATATCCAGTGAGGATGTAGGCAGTCTAGATGTGCTTGCTTCTATCTCTAGCCCTGATTTTTCTGAATATTTCTATTCTTCTAAAGATAATGGGGCAGATTTAAAAAGCCCTACGCGCGCCAAGCCTATTTTGCATAGGCCCAGTGACGCGAGCAAGCCCCAGGACGTGCGTATATCCCGACGCTTTGTGAAAGGGTGGGGTGGGGGCGGGACCGAGGCCTCCGGCACAGCGGCTGTGCCGGGGGATCGCACACCGGCTCTTGGCCGGCGCGTGCAACCTACGCCTGCCCAGAGGCAGGCACAACTTCCAAAATAGAGGTTGGGGGGTTTAGGTAGGGCTGGTGGGCGGGTTAGGTAGGGGAAGGGAGGGGAAGGTGGGGAGGGGGCGGAAGGAAAGTTCCCTCCGAGGCCGCTCCGATTTCGGAGCGACCTCGGAGAGAACAGGGAAAGCCATCGGGGCTCCCCTAGGGCTCGGCGCACGCAAGGTGCACAAGTGTGCACCTCCTTGCGTGCACCGACCCCGGATTTTATAGCATACGCGCGGCTGCACGTGCATGTTATAAAATCGGGCATAGATTTGTGCGCGCCAAGTTGCGAGCACAAATCTACGCCCGCGTGTAGGTACTAAAATCTGGCCCAATATGTCTCTACCAGGGCTACAATGATTATCACCTTTGCCCTAGAATCAGATAGGAATAGTTTCCTTCAGCAATATTTTAAATGTAGAGGGAAATTGTTCTGTGGTCAAAAGATACAATTTTCCTCAATGTTTCATGGGAAGGTTAGGAGAAAGGATTTTCTTTATTTGATCCCTAAAATATCCCTGTAAATGTTTGGTTAATTTTCAGCAGGACAGATATGTATTTCTTGACCCGACACATGCAATCATTTGTCAATACTAGCCGATTTTAAGAACATTTCTGACTCTCAAATCATCGCTTAGGTTTCACTTTTTCGGTGGATGCAACATTAAAGACTTAGTAATAAGTTTAAGTCTACCATTTGACTCTGCATTACAGGACTAGTCAAGCAAAACAACTTGCACCAATTGTGCCATATGTTCCCTACAGTGTATTGATAATCATGTTTTTTCATCTAATGGCAAGAAATTTTCAGTTCACCATGTGTCCACCTGCAGTGTGAAGTATCAACATAGATGCTTAACTATCCATGTGTACTATATAGTACATCATATAAACATCCAGATCCTTCAGAGTGCAGTTACTGGAGCAAAATAGCTGTTTAAAAATTGTTTGTCAAATATTGGATTGCATATTGTATCCTGATATTCAGATTATGGCAGTGTTGTGTCTTGCTGAATAAAAATGATTTTCCAAAAAAAACCCAACCCACTTAAAATGCATGCTCCAATGGTTCTGTATTTCATTCAATATAAACACATTTTTATTGACATCAAGTGGCCTATACTTGTACAAATAAAAAAAGATTGGAGGGGGGGAGGTAATCAGGTAAAATTTTTACACCAGTGTGAACAGTAGTGGATCTATCGCTTGCAGTCAGCAGCTCCATCTGGACTGAATGCTGAGATCACATGGAGTATATTCTTTTGATTCCCTATTTTTGTGATTTTTTTAAATTTTTCTCTGACCTTGCATACAATCTGTATATCATACCATGGAAATGTAAACCGAGATTGTGAATAGCAATGTCTAAGAAGGAAAGGTTTTGTGTGTGTGTTTAAAGATGGTGTAGCCCTTGAACGTTTTACTGCGAATGAATAAAGGCTGGGCTGCCAAGTAGATCTCTGCCATGAGCCATGAAGGGTATGGAAGCTTGGTGCCAATACTATATAGAAAGGCAACTGCAGTGGCAGCAGCAGCTAGAACACATCTTTAAGGCCCAGCAGCAAGCTACTCAACAACAGATACAAAGGCTGAACTAGACCTTGAGAGAAGGACAACCGATTCACATCTACTCATTCAAGACCTCTCATGATTTTAAAGACCTCTATCATATCTCCCCTCAGCCGTCTCTTCTCCAAGCTGAACAGCCCTAACCTTGTCAGCCTTTCCTCATAGGGGAGCTGTTCTATCCCCTTTATCATTTTGGTTGCCTTTCTCTATACCTTTTCATCGCAACTATATCTTTTTTTAGATGTGGCGACCAGAATTGTACAAAGTATTCAAGGTGCAGTCTCACCATGGAGCGATACAGAAGTATTATGACATTTTCCGCTTTATTAAGCATTCCCTTCCTAATAATTCCTAACATTTTGTTTGCTTTTTTGACTGCTGCAGCACACTGAGCCGATGATTTTAAAGTATTATCCACTATGATGCCTAGATCTTTTTCTTGGGTGGTAGCTCCTAATATGGAACCTAACATCGTGTAATTACAGCAAGAGTTATTTTTCCCTATATGCAACACATTGCACTTGTCCACATTAAATTTCATCTGCCATTTGGATGCCCAATCTTCCAGTCTCACAAGGTCCTCCTGTAATGTATTACAATCCGCTTGTGATTTAACTACACTGAATAATTTTGTATCATACACAAATTTGATAACCATCATCGTATTCCTTTCCAGATCATTTATAAATATATTGAAAAGCACCAGTCCAAGAACAAATCCCTGAGGCACTTCACTGTTTACACTTTTCCACTGAGAAAATTGACCATTTAATTCTACTCTCTGTTTCCTGTCTTTTAACCAGTTTGTAATTCACGAAAGGACATCGCCTCCTATCACATGACTTTTTAGTTTTCATACAAGCCTCTCATGAGAGACTTTGTCAAATGCCTTCTGAAAATCCAAATACACTACATCTACTGGTTCACCTTTATCCACATGTTTATTAACCCCTTCAAAAGAATGAAGCAGATTTCTTAGGCAAGACTTCCCTTGGGTAAATCCATGTTGACTGGGTTCCATTAAACCATGTCTTTCTATATGCTCTATGATTTAGATCTTTAGAATAGTTTCCACTATTTTCCCGGCACTGAAGTCAGGCTCACTGGTCAATATTTTCCTGGATCACCCCTGGAGCCCTTTTTAAATATTGGGGTTACATTGGCCACTTTCCAGTTTTCATGTACAATGGATGATTTTAATGATAGGTTACAAATTTTAACTAATAGATCAGAAATTTCTTTTTTGAGTTCCTTCAGTACCCTAGGATGCATACAAGCGAGTCCAGGTGATTTCCTATTCTTTGGTTTGTCAATCTGGCCTACTTTATCTTCCAGGTTCATAGTGATTTGGTTCAGTTCATCTGACTCATCACTCTTGAAAAGCAAAAGCAGATTACATTCAAGTACTAGGTTACAGTAGTCTCCATTTTCATGCATTATTTCTATCATCCTCATTGTCCCAGAATAATTATCTTCCTTCTACCACTATATTCAATTTGCCCATACTTCTAGTGAGTATGTGCTGAAGATTCTGGCATTCTCCTTTAGCTACTATCATTTACTTTCAGGTAGTATATTAATCTTAGGGCTGTAATGAAGACAGGGCAAGTTGCATTCCACTTATTGCAAAAGTTGAGGCAGAAAAGAGAAAAGTGTGCTACACAGCTGATTCGGCCCCTCCCTAGCATGGCAAATTCCAGTTCTCCTCCCCTCCAGGAGAGTGTGATGCAATGCCAAAGCATGAGAATGTATTAAATAGGTCAATTCTGTTCCATTCCTGGAGGAGGGTATGCTTTGTGGATGGTCTGCCCTCCTTCTTTCCCCAGGAGAAGAGCAAATTGCATAGGTTGAGTCAAGAAAGTGGGCTGCCATTGCAGTTGATTCTGGTCCCTGATCTCTGTTCCTGAGAAGGTGGAGGAAAATTAGCATGTTATAGAAATGAGGAGGACTTCTTCTAGCTTCTGCTGTATGGTGTGCACTACTAGACTAGGAAAGGATGAGGAGGAAAGTTGCTAGAAATGATGACTGTGGCTACTGGCTTCTTTGTATCTATTGGGGAGGGGATAGTTGACAACCAGGGATTAGGGGAGGGGCTCAAAGATCTCTGGGGGAATTGGAGTGAGGCTGGGGGATTGAGGACCACTAGGGGAATTATTTGGGGGTTTGGAAATGAGTGACCACCACGGGATAGAGGAGGGAGTAGGTGGGAAAGGGAAATCCTGGTGGGGGATTTTGAGGACCACCAAGAATTGGAGGAATGCTTAAGAACATAAGAACATAAGAAATTGCCATGCTGGGTCAGATCAAGGGTCCATCAAGCCCAGCATCCTGTTTCCAACAGAGGCCAAAACCAGGCCACAAGAACCTGGAAATTACCCAAACACTAAGAAGAACCCATGCTACTGATGCAATTAATAGCAGTGGCTATTCCCTAAGTATAATTGATTAATAGCCATTAATGGACTTCTCCTACAAGAACTTATCCAAACCTTTTTTGAACCCAGCTACACTAACTGCACTAACCACCTCCTCTGGCAACAAATTCCAGAGCTTGATTGTGCGTTGAGTGAAAAAGAATTTTCTCCGATTAGTCTTAAATGTGTTTCTTGCTAACTTCATGGAATGCCCCCTAGTCCTTCTATTATTTGAAAGTGTAAATAACCGAGTCACATCTACTCCTTCAAGACCTCTCATGATCTTAAAGACCTCTATCATATCCCCCCTCAGCCGTCTCTTTTCCAAGCTGAACAACCCTAACCTCTTCAGCCTTTCCTCATAGGGGAGCTTGAGAGCCTCTGGACAGATGATGGTAAGGTTGAGGGGGCAATTAGTCTCACTGGGGATGAGATGAACCATTGACCATAAAAATAGTGGGGACACTCAACCATCTAGGACTGGGGATCAAAGTGCATCATATGGAGGAAGGAGTGGGCCTGGAGATCGCAGACCATCTGGAGAGAGAGAAGGGGAGAGAAATGAAAGGGTAACCTGAAGGTTGAACATTTAAGGGGGAAGAACAGCTGGGGGTTGAGCATTGGTGTGGGGAGGATGACTAGGGTCTGTCCATCAATGGGGAGAAGATAGGTGGTGACTTAGCATAGGAGGAGGAGGGTTGGTGGGAGTATGGCTGGGAATCGAGGGCCACTATGATGCTAATGTAACAGGAATTTAATAATAGATTTGATTGTAATCCATATTGAAATTGTCTTGATAAAGGCAAAATATTTTATGTTTATTAATAAATAAATAAATCAAAACAGAGATCACTTTATAGGTCTCCTTATAATAAATTATAAAAATATGTATCAGTGAAGTAGAATATCTCACATTTGAACCTGGAGTTTGAATTATAATCAAGCTCCAGATTCAAAGACACATCACCTATGTGTCGTGTATTTTTATAAAAAATATTTTTAATTGCAATTAAAAACATATCTTATGATATGCAAATCAAGAGTCCTCACGCAGCTTAGATAATGATAGTTCAAGTCCTCTTGCAGCTTATATTCAATTATAATTTGACGAAGGTCACATTTTGAATGAATATCCTTCATCAGGGAATGCTGCGAAAATGAAACATCCACACAGGTAAGCAACTCCATTTGTTACTCATAACAACAAGCAGATGTCCATTTTAACTACTCCCATAGACTGCTAGCATGACTAATAGAAAACAAGGAAGGATTTTGAATAAGAAATCAAAAAGGTAATATTTTGACCAATAAACAAATACAGGATGACATGAACCAAAAATCAATCTTATCATTTAAACCTTCTGGAACCACAGTGTTCAGTGTTATTTGATACATCCAATCTTGCTCACGTTAATTCAGCATTTCATCTCTATCCCCTCCTCTTGGTAAAGGTTACAGATGGAGTCGCTCAAATGTGTGGATGTTTTTTTAGCATACTGTTTTTTGTTTGAAATATCTGTTAGTTGTGGCCTTTTAACTTGTTCCCTTGGCTTTACTTGTGTCTGATTTATTTCAGTTGCTTCGCATATTTGTACTGCTTTCCCTAACATTAATTTCTTGAAACAATTGCTATTTTGTTTTAGCCCTGGTCTCAATCACTGCTTTATATCTGATTAAAGAACCAGCTAATAATCCAAAATAAAAGCTGGCTTTTATGCTTGAGGTCTTTTGTAAATCTTATATTGACTTTCTGTGGTCATTGCAGTGTGATGTACTTGGGAATGGAGAATTCTAAAACACCCTTTAGCAATGATTTCCTTTTTTTAATAAGCTGGAAGGTTTTGTAAGCATGCAGTGAACCTGCACCTGCTATGGAAAGTTATAATTTATTTTCTTTTTAATTTATTTATTAAAATGTATAACTCCTGACTTTCATATTGTCATGCTCGAAACAGGCTTACATATGTAACTCGGAACTCACAGAATACTTCAAGATTCACAAGTCATTCACAAAAGTTATAGACCTGGTGACAATCCATGCTCATCAAGCCTCACTCAGTGGATTCTTCATTCGGGGACACTTGATTGGGGTTCCAACAAAAAGACTTTACTCAAGCACTCGGGCAATAAAATGGATCTGAAGCAGAAATCAATTTTCTTTGGATAAATCCACAATCCTGAAATAAATGCTTCAATCAGCAACTGGGTTGTCCCTCTACTCTGTTAATGGGGGTTCCCCTTATTCCTTTCTGAAATTTAGGGCCTCCGCCGTCTAGTCCTTTCTGGGGGTTCCCCTTATTCCTTTCTGAAATTTAGGGCCTCCGCCATCTAGTCCTTTCTGGAATTTAGGGTACTATCAGAAGTCTTTAAAACAGATAGTCCCTACAATTTAGAGTTTCTTGTAAATGGCACCTGAATAATGCTGTAGCTCTGGCTCAATCCTTTTCTTTATTTCTACTTCAATGTATCTCTTTTGTATCAGTTAGGTTTTTCCTTGATTCTCTGATGTATACTGGATGGATATTCTGTAGGCTGTAGGTGCCACACCTTCTCCTCTCACCTGCATTCCCTTCTTGTACTGGATACTGGATGAGTATCCTCACCTTCTCCAAGAATGTTGCCAAGATTCTCTTGAGCTGAGTGAATCAGATGAGAAATAAACAGGTTCCCAAACAAATAGGTGAAGGGAAGAGTGGAAACCAATTAGAAAATCTCTTAAATCTATATAAATAAATGTCCCAATGAACTAGGCCTAGGATTTCTCCAGCAAAAGGGAACTGAAAATCACTCTACTCCTTAGACTTTCAACTAAAAAATCCATAACTCCTGTAGATGTCTCTGTTGTTTTATATAGGAAATAACCATTACAACAGCCTCACATGGGGATGCTATGTCATAGATAGTAATCCTTGATCCTCTCTTCTTCTTTAAATGCATAACCTTTCTACAAGGCTATACTTTCATAGGGATCCTATTGGGGATCTACACATAATTCAATAACAAATTGCAAAACACAGTATATATAGAAGCAAAATACAAAATATGTACAATGTTACTTAGCAATAGAATAGACAAAGGCCAACACTTCACAACATTCAGCACTAAAAGTATATATAATAAAAATGATTTTGTATAAAATTAACATCTGTAGGAGTAACAAGAATCACTATTCAAATACACGGGAGACTATGCAAAGGCTTCACCTTTTCTAAAAATCAATAAATTGTTTTGCAGAATAATATATTTGGTAATGAATTCTAGTGCTTTAGGTCTATGTGTCAGGAGTAGTAGGGATTAAATCTGCATGCCCAGGTATTCAAGGCCAGAGGATCCTACAGTGGAATCACAGAGACTTTGGCCAATCCATCGGGAACAGTAGCTGCTTCAGGCAGAAGATTATCTTTTCCAGCGTGCCCAGCCTCTCAGAGGTATGCCCCTGCATAGGCATGGCTTCTCCTCTCTGCCTTCGTGGATCAGGCCATGATAGCTTGGACCAGCCCAAATATAGGCATGGCTAAAAAGGAGAAGTTCCCTGCAGATAACAAATATCTGAAACACCTTATGAAACAGTACAAGGAATGCAGGCTCAGCTTCATGCCTTACAGCTGAAGGTAGACTCTCTCCAGGATCCTGCCACCAGTTAGAATGAGCATTCCTAACCGGGCCAGCCACCTTTGAACAACAATTAATACTTCCAAAAAGTCTGTTGGAAATAGAAGTGAGTTATGGGGTTTCTTTCATCAATGCAAGCTATGGTTTCACCTACACCTGCATTTGTATCATCAAAACTACTCAAAGTGGATTTTATGATCCAATCCTGAACCAAATAGACCCATTTGTGGCTGCCCTATCTCAGGCTATTGTTAACCTAAATCACATTAAGTTGGGGGAAAGAAAGATCTTGGGGCTCATTCTGGGCTGGCAGATTGTTACTGAAAATACCTTGGAGTTTAACCTGTTAGCAAATGATGTGAACTGGAAAGACCCTACCCTGAATGCTCACTTCTGGTGGGGTCTGGTAGCCCATATCAAGGATGAATTGACCCAGTGAGAACAGCCAGCCAACCTGGAAGCCTTGCTTACCATATGTGCAAGAACTGAGAGATGCTTGGGAGAATGAAGTCAAGAGAAAGAGAGTTATGAACTGTGAGGGGGGAGTTAGGTTCCACCAAAAGATCACTAACGTCTGAGGAGCCCATGCTGGTCAACGGCATGAAATGCCACCTCTCTGAGGAAGAAAAGGAGTAGTGCTGCCAAGAAGGTCTGTGCCTCTATTGCAGGCTCTCAGGACACTTCCATAATATCTGTCAAAGTAGACCCCAGGATCAGGATAATTCCCAGTGAGAAACTCAGTGTCTGGGCCTAACAGAGTGAATGGGTTGGGAGGTAACTATCCCCCTGATTATAGATACTGCTTATGTTCCAGTACAACTTTCCTGGAGGAATAATGGAATTCCTGCTCTTGCTATTATTGACTCTGGAGCATTTATTTGTTTCCTAAACTTCACTAGGATCTTATATAACATAAGGGATTAAGCAACATGGTAGAGACTCTTGCATCCCTTTTGTTGTTAGGATCAGTAACCAGTGAGAATGAAATGCTTGTTTTAACCATGATACATAATTACCAGGAGATATTTTCGTTTTGACCTCATCAGAGCAGCACACTTCCCAGTCATTTTAGATCTTCCATTGCTGGAAAGACATGAACTGCATATCAATTGGAAGATCACTAGCAGATTTGCATGCCTAATAAAAAAGTCCAGGAAGTAGAGCTTGAAAAAGTGAATCTGGTCAATCCATGCTGTCTAGAGTTCAAAGATCATACTAGACAACTGCCAGAAAGTATGTGGCATACTGGGAGGTCTTTGATAGAAAAGGATATGACACTCCCTCTCTGCATAGACCAGAAATTCATTTTTGGTAAAATCTATTCTTTGTCAGAGTTGGAACTGAAAGCCCTCTGTGAATACTTAAAGGAAAACTTTCAGAAAGGTTTCATTCAACTTCACTAGTAAAGGCACCCATTTTCTTTGTGCCAAAGAAGAACTATTCCCTCCGGTCTTGTGTTGCTTATCAGGCCTTGATTTCCATAACAATTAGTAATAGCTATTGCCTGCCCCTTTTTAATGAGCTTCTAGAACACCTCCAGGCAGCCCAAATATTTACTAAGCTTGATTTGAGGGGAACATATAATCTTGTCTGGATCAGGGAAGGAGATGAGTGGAAGACGATGTTTCAAATGTGCTATGGCCATTTTGAATACCTGGTAATGATATTTGAACTAAGAAATGCTCCTGCTACTTTTCAAAATGTAATGACTGAAATAATTTCTGAAATGATGGATGCTGCATAGTTATATATGAATGACATCTTGATATTTTCCGAAGATCCAGTGGAGTATGATCAGTAGAGATGTGAATCGGAACCGGTATCGGTTCAGATTCCGGTTCCAATTCACATTGTGAAATTTTTATCTTGCAGTCCGATCGGGGTTTTTTTTATCGGCTGCGCCCGAGCCGATATCCAAAAAATACAGCCAACTCTTTAAAATGAGTTTTTTAGTATCCCCCCACCCTCTGGACTCTCCCCCAAAATTTTTAAATACCTGGTGGTCCAGCGGGGGTCCCGGGAGCATTCTCCCGTGCTCGGGCTGTTGGCTGCCAGTAAACAAAATGGCGCCGATGGCCCTTTGCCCTTAGCATGTGACAGGATATCCGTGCCATTGGCTGGTCCCTGTCACATGGTAGGAGCAATGGACGGCCAGCACCATCTTTAAAAATGGCGCAGGCCATCCAGTGCACCTACCATGTGACAGGGGCCGACCAATGGCACCGATAGCCCCTGTCACAATGTAAGAGCAAAGGGCCATCGGCGCCATTTTGATTAGTGGCAGCTGACAGCCCGAGCATGGGAGAATGCTCCCGGGACCCCCGCTGGACCACCAGGTATTTAAAAATTTTTTTGGGGGGGTCCAGAGGGTGGGGGGATACTAACAAACACATTTTAAAGGGTCAGGTTGTGTTTTTAGGTTGTGTCTTTCTTCCCGCCCCCCCCCCCCCCATAACAATAAGAAAACCCACTAAATTAATCATGGGGTTTCCTATCGCTATCGGGGACCCCCGATATCTGACGATATTGAAAATATCGGATGATATTTTCAATCATCAGATAAACGATTCACATCCCTAATGATCAGTGGGTCTCTCAGGTCCTGGAATGTCTTTGAAAACACAAATTGTTTGCTAAGCTCAAGAAATGTGAATCAGTGGAATTTCTGAGACATGTAATTTCTCCTGAAGGTTAATGCAGTGGTCCAATGGCCTATCTCAAAAAAACATTAAAAAAATAAAATGCTTCCTGGGGTCCAGGGGCTTGCAAAATATTACCAACATTTTATGCTAGACTTCTCCAAATTAGTGGCTCCACTAATGGAGTTTCTTATGAATGGAACTCCCTTCAAGTAGACCCATAAACAGCAACTGGCTTTTGATCAAAATGCAAAGACAACAGTCCAGAAGTGCCCTGCTTTACCCAGCTTGTCCCAGGCTAAACTGTTTGACTCCCTCTCACCCTACCCCTCTACCCACCCACCCCTGGGGCTTGTTTCTAATAAAGACTGCCTAGATTACCATTGGCAGCGAGATAAATTAGTACATTGGTTACAGTCAAGGAAATACAATTCACAAATTACCAAGATGAGGACTATCCAATGTAACTGCTGTGGAGCCTTTATTCTGAGGGAAAGCATCTGGAAACTTAGAGCTTGCCCAATTTGTGCACAACTCTCTTCCTTGAAAATGGAGCTGACTGTGATTAAAGATCAATTAGCTTCAATTACAAGAATTACACCCACATTGCATTACTCAGAAAATAATTCCCCAATACCACAAATAAACCAGGAGTGAAGAAAAGGAGATTCATTAGGCTCAGGTAGGACCCACAGTCACCCATTCTTGACAGAAGAGCAGCCAACAGGTACACCCCCCCACTCAAACAGGTCATTAAGAAATTCTTTAAAAACCAGGAATACAGTGGGCTCTGGTAGAATTAGACCTGTGATGAGGAGACACACAATGTACCAAATGCAAAAAGAACAAGCCTTCTCTATATTAAAAACTGAAGAAGTTCTTGAGAAAAGCATTGCAGTATTACCAAAAAAGAGAGAAAAAACACAATGCATGCAGTATTTCAAGATCCATAAGCAAAAGAAAAATCTAATTGAGATGGATAACTCTGTCAACAGTGGCACAACCACAAAAAGAAATAGTGAAGTGAATAACAAATCTCAACTAATATCTCACAAGGAGTCCAGGAAATGCAATAACCGTAAAGAGAGTACCTGGAAGGCTATGACCACAAATGCTCATAGTTTGGGAAATAAAATCCCAGATCTGCAGGCCCTAATGGCTGACGCAGAATTGGACATTGTTGCTATCACAGAAACATGGTTCACAGAATCTCATGAATGGGATACAACAATACCAGGCTACAACTTGTTAAGGAAGGACAGAGAGGATAGAAAAGGGGGAGGTGTGGCTCTTTATGTCAGAAACAACATCCAAGCAACTGAGCTACAAGGAAGTTGGGGTATTGAAGAAGCTCTATGGGTCGACCTAAAAAAAGATGACGGAGCGTCCATTTATATTGGAGTGGTTTACAGGCCTCCAAACCAAAAGGAAGAGCTGGACAGAGATCTGGTTGAAGACATCCATAAGATAGGTAAGAAGGGAGAAGTGGTGATTGTGGGTGACTTTAATATGCCAGATGTAGACTGGAAAATCCCATCTGCAGAAACTAAAAATAGTAGAGCGATAGTGGATGCCATGCAAGTATCTTTGTTCAAACAAATGGTGTTGGAACCCACGAGAGAAGGAGCTATACTCGACTTAGTGCTCACTAATGCAGATAATGTCTCAGATGTCCAGGTGGGCGCCCACCTCAGCAGCAGTGATCATCAAACGGTATGGTTTAATATCAATAAAAGAATAGGGAAAAGAACCACAAAGACCCGAGTTTTACAGTTCAAAAACACAGACTTTGAGGAAATGGGGAACTACCTGGAGGAAGAACTTAAAGGATGGGAGAACGAGAGAGATGTGGATCAGTAGTGGACCAATCTAAAAGGAGCAATCACCAAGGCAACTGCTCTATATGTTAGAAATGTAAAGAAAAGCAAAAGAAAACTGAAACCTATCTGGTTCTCAAAGGAGGTGGCTGACAAAATTAAAGCTAAAAGAACAGCATTCAAGAAATATAAAGGATCCCAAAGGGAGGAGCACAAAGAAGAATATTTGTATCAACTGAGGGAGACAAAGAAATTAATCAAGTTGGCAAAGAGTCAAGCAGAAGAGAGGATTGCCAAGGAGATAAAAAATGGTGACAAAACATTTTTCAGATACGTCAGCGAAAAGAGAAAGGTCCAAAGTGGTATAGTGAAATTGAAAGGTGGTAATGATCAATGTGTGGAGAGAGACGATGAAATGGCAGAAATATTAAACGAATACTTCAGCTCTGTGTTCACTAAAGAAGACCCTGGAGAAGGACCATCTCTACACAACAAGAAACTGGAGGGAAGTGGAATAGATGAAATCCTTTTACAGTAGAAATGTGTGGGAAGAACTAAAGAACCTGAAAGTGGACAAAGCCATGGGGCCTGATGGGATTCATCCAAGGATATTGAGGGAGCTCAGAGATGTTCTGGCGGGTCCGCTGTGTGACCTGTTCAATAGATCCCTAGAAACGGGAGTGGTGCCGAGTGATTGGAGAAGAGTGGTGGTGTTCCCGCTTCACAAGAGTGGGAACAGGGAGGAGGCAGGCAACTACAGACTGATTAGCCTCACTTCGGTGGTGGGAAAGTCTGGAGAATTGATGGACCAGAGGCAGCATGGATTCACCAGGGGAAGATCCTGTCAGACTAATCTGATTGACTTTTTTGACTGGGTAACCAAGGAATTGGATCGAGGAAGAGCGCTCGATATCATATACTTGGATTTCAGCAAAGCTTTTGATACGGTTCCGCACAGGAGACTGGTGAATAAAACGAGAAGCTTGGGAGTGAGTGCCGAGGTGGTGACCTGGATTGCAAATTGGTTGACGGACAGAAGACAATGTGTGATGGTAAATGGAACCTTCTCTGAAGAGAGAGCAGTTTTAAGTGGTGTACCGCAAGGATCGGTGTTGGGACCGGTCCTGTTCAATATCTTTGTGAGCGACATTGCGGACGGGATAGAAGGTAAGGTTTGTCTTTTTGCGGATGACACTAAGATCTGCAACAGAGTGGACACGCCGGAAGGACTGGAAAAGGAACAGTGTGCAAATCCAAGGCTCTCGTGCTAAACTTTCAAAAGGGAAACTTAGATAAAATGAGAAAAATTGTTAGAAAAAAACTGAAAGGAGAAGCTACAAAAGTAAAAAATGTCCAAGAGGCGTGGTCATTGTTAAAAAATACCATTCTAGAAGCACAGTCCAGATGTATTCCACACATTAAGAAAGGTGGAAAGAAGGCAAAACGATTACCGGCATGGTTAAAAGGGGAGGTGAAAGAAGCTATTTTAGCCAAAAGATCTTCATTCAAAAATTGGAAGAAGGATCCAACAGAAGAAAATAGGATAAAGCATAAACATTGGCAAGTTAAATGTAAGATATTGATAAGACAGGCTAAGAGAGAATTTGAAAAGAAGTTGGCTGTAGAGGCAAAAACTCACAGTAAAAACTTTTTTAAATATATCCGAAGCAGAAAGCCTGTGAGGGAGTCAGTTGGACCGTTAGATGATCGAGGGGTTAAAGGGGCACTTAGAGAAGATAAGGCCATCGCGGAAAGATTAAATGATTTCTTTGCTTCGGTGTTTACTGAAGAGGATGTTGGGGAGGTACCCGTAATGGAGAAGGTTTTCATGGGTAATGATTCAGATGGACTGAATCAAATCACGGTGAACCTAGAAGATGTGCTAGGCCTGATTGACAAACTGAAGAGTAGTAAATCACCTGGACCGGATGGTATACACCCCAGAGTTCTGAAGGAACTAAAAAATGAAATTTCAGACCTATTAGTAAAAATTTGTAACTTATCATTAAAATCATCCATTGTACCTGAAGACTGGAGGATAGCAAATGTAACCCCAATATTTAAAAAGGGCTCCAGGGGCGATCCGGGAAACTACAGACCGGTTAGCCTGACTTCAGTGCCAGGAAAAATAGTGGAAAGTGTTCAAAACATCAAAATCACAGAACATATAGAAAGACATGGTTTAATGGAACAAAGTCAGCATGGCTTTACCAAGGGCAAGTCTTGCCTCACAAATCTGCTTCACTTTTTTGAAGGAGTTAATAAACATGTGGATAAAGGTGAACCGGTAGATATAGTATACTTGGATTTTCAGAAGGCGTTTGACAAAGTTCCTCATGAGAGGCTTCTAGGAAAAGTAAAAAGTCATGGGATAGGTGGCGATGTCCTTTCGTGGATTGCAAACTGGCTAAAAGACAGGAAACAGAGAGTAGGATTAAATGGGCAATTTTCTCAGTGGAAGGGAGTGGACAGTGGAGTGCCTCAGGGATCTGTATTGGGACCCTTACTGTTCAATATATTTATAAATGATCTGGAAAGAAATACGACGAGTGAGATAATCAAATTTGCAGATGACACAAAATTGTGCAGAGTAGTTAAATCACAAGCAGATTGTGATAAATTGCAGGAAGACCTTGTGAGACTGGAAAATTGGGCATCCAAATGGCAGATGAAATTTAATGTGGATAAGTGCAAGGTGATGCATATAGGGAAAAATAACCCATGCTATAATTACACGATGTTGGGTTCCATATTAGGTGCTACAACCCAAGAAAGAGATCTAGGTGTCATAACACATTGAAATCGTCGGTTCAGTGTGCTGCGGCAGTCAAAAAAGCAAACAGAATGTTGGGAATTATTAGAAAAGGAATGATGAATAAAACGGAAAATGTTATAATGCCTCTGTATCGCTCCATGGTGAGACCGCACCTTGAATACTGTGTACAATTCTGGTCGCCGCATCTCAAAAAAGATATAATTGCGATGGAGAAGGTACAGAGAAGGGCTACCAAAATGATAAGGGGAATGGAACAACTCCCCTATGAGGAAAGACTAAAGAGGTTAGGACTTTTCAGCTTGGAGAAGAGACGACTGAGGGGGGATATGATAGAGGTGTTTAAAATCATGAGAGGTCTAGAACGGGTAGATGTGAATCGGTTATTTACTCTTTCGGATAGTAGAAGGACTAGGGGACACTCCATGAAGTTAGCATGGGGCACATTTAAAACTAATCGGAGAAAGTTCTTTTTTACTCAACGCACAATTAAACTCTGGAATTTGTTGCCAGAGAATGTGGTTCGTGCAGTTAGTATAGCTGTGTTTAAAAAAGGATTGGATAAGTTCTTGGAGGAGAAGTCCATTACCTGCTATTAAGTTCACTTAGAGAATAGCCACTGCCATTAGCAATGGTTACATGGAATAGACTTAGTTTTTGGGTACTTGCCAGGTTCTTATGGCCTGGATTGGCCACTGTTGGAAACAGGATGCTGGGCTTGATGGACCCTTGGTCTGACCCAGTATGGCATTTTCTTATGTTCTTATGTTCTTATGAGACGGGATCTAAGGAAACTGGAAGAGTGGTCAAAGGTATGGCAGCTGAGATTCAATGCCAAGAAGTGCAAGGTCATGCATATGGGGAGTGGAAATCTGAATGAACTGTATTCGATGGGGGGGGAAAGGCTGATGTGCACGGAGCAGGAGAGGGACCTTGGGGTGATAGTGTCTAATGATGTGAAGACAGCGAAACAATGCGACAAGGCGATAGCAAAAGCCAGAAGAATGCTGGGCTGCATAGAGAGAGGAATATCGAGTAAGAAAAGGGAAGTGATTATTCCCTTGTACAGGTCCTTGGTGAGGCCTCACCTGGAGTACTGTGTTCAGTTCTGGAGACCGTATCTACAAAAAGACAAAGACAAGATGGAAGCGGTACTGGGAAGGGTGACCAGGAAGGTGGAGGATCTTCATCGGATGACGTATGAGGAGAGATTGAAGATTCTAAATATGTACACCCTGGAGGAAAGGAGGAGCAGAGGTGATATGATACAGACTTTCAGATACTTGAAAGGTTTTAATGATCCAAAAACAACGACAAACCTTTTCCGTAGGAAAAAAATCAGCAGAACCAGGGGTCTCGATTTGAGGCTCCAGGGAGGAAGATTCAAAACCAATGTCAGGAAGTATTTCTTCATGGAGTGGGTGGTAGATGCTTGGAATGCCCTTCCGGAGGAAGTGGTAAAGACCAGAACTGTGAAAGACTTCAAAGGGGCGTGGGATAAACACTGTGGATCCATAAAGTCAAGAGGCCGCCAATGAAGAGTGGGTGACTCATCAGAATGATGGCTACTGCCTGGACACAATACCCTTATTCAATAAACATACACATGCTTACTGTGACTCCAACATCGCTCTAAGCTTCAACAGCAAGAGGAAATGGAAAAAAGGATTTGCACTCACAAAGAGGGGAGTAGCTGGCTTGTTACGGCGGTTACTACCCCAAACCAAATATGCCTGATACTTCACTTTCAATGCATATACAGCATAACTCTCTGCTTCAACGACAGGGGAGAAGAATAACTGATACTTCACACATCCAGCAGAGCTCTCTGCTTCAACGGAAAGGGAGAAGAAAAAGGGTTCGCACTCAAAAAGCGAGGAGTAGCTGGCTTGTTACGGCGGTTACTACCCCAAACCAAATGTGCCTGATACTTCACTTTCCATGCATATCCAGCATGGCTCTCTGCTTCAACGGCATGGGAGAATGACTGATACATCACGCATTTCCAGCATAGCTCTCTGCTTCAACAGCAGGGGGAAAATAAAAACCAAACAAAAAAAACAAACAAACTGATGTTTCACGCATATCCTGCATAGCTTCAACGACAGGGGTGAAGAAAAAAAGGATTCGCAATCACAAAGCGAGGAGTAGCTGGCTTGTTACGGCGGTTACTACCCCAAACCAAATGTGCCTGATACTTCACTTCACTTTCAATGCATATCCAGCATGGCTCTCTGCTTCAACGACAGGGGAGAAAAAAACTGATACTTCACGCATATCCAGCATAGCTCCCTGCTTCAACGGCAGGGGAGAAGAAAAAACAACCAACAAGGGCTGTACAACATAGTCTAGGTAAAACAAATAAGCATGGGTGTAGCTTGCTTATCGCGGCGGTTACTACCCCTACTACCCCTAACTAATCAAGCTAGATATTTCACTTGGATGCAGCTCCATCACTGCTCTCTACATTAATGGTGGGGGTGGAAGGGGAATAGAACAAAGAGCTAAGAGAAACAGATAAGTATGAGAGAAAAAATGTGTGAAGCTTGCTGGGCAGACTGGATGGGCCATTCGGTCTTCTTCTGCCATCATTTCTATGTTTCTATGTTTCTATGATCATCTGAAGAAGGCCTTTATGATGACCCCAGTCTTGGTATACACAGCACCACAGCAACCATTTGTAATGGTGGACAATGTATCTAGGGTAGCTACTGGAGCTATATACTATCTCAAAGAAGGGGACCTAAATACCTCCTCCATCCTTGTATTTTCTACTCTCGCATGTTTATAATTGTGGAGAAGAACTATTACCTTCTGGAAGGAGAACATCACCAAGTCCAGGTTTTCATGGATCACAAAAATCTAAAATTTCTAAAGACCATGCACAACATGAATTCTAGGCAATTGCAGTGTTCTCTATTGCTATTAATTTAGGGGCGGATTTTAAAAGGAGCGCAAATAGCCTACTTTTGTTTGCGCTCCAGGCGCAAACAAAAGTACGCTGGATTTTAGTAGATACGCGCGGAGCCGCGCGTATCTGCTAAAAACCTGGATCGGCGCGCGCAAGGCTATGGATTTTGTATAGCCGGCGCGCGCCGAGCCACGCAGCCTACCCCCGTTCCCTCCAAGGCCGCTCCGAAATCAGAGCGGCCTTGGAGGGAATCCTCTAACGCCCTCCCCTCACCTTCCCCTCCCTTCCTCTACCTAACCCACCCGCCCGGCCCTGTCTACACCTCCCCCTTACCTTTCTCCGGGGATTTACGCCTCCCAGAGGGAGGCGTAAATCCCCGCGCGCGAGCGGGCCTCCTGCGCGCCGGGCAGTGACCTGGGGGCGGGTACGGAGGGCGCGGCCACGCCCCCGAACCGCCCCGGGCCATAGCCACGCCCCCGTACCCGCCCCAAAACGCTGCCGACACGCCCCCGAAACGCCGCGACGACCGGGCCCGCCCCCGACACACCCCCGACACGCCCCCCTCGGAGAACCCCGGGACTTACGCGAGTCCCGGGGCTCTGCGCGTGCCGGTAGGCCTATGTAAAATAGGCTTCCTGGCGCGCAGGGCCCTGCTCGCCTAAATCCGCCCGGTTTTGGGCGGATTTAGGCGAGCAAGGCTCTTAAAATCCGCCCCATAGTGACCAAGCTCCATGAACAGTAAGGCAGATACTCTCTCCTAGAGAGCATAAAAGCCTGCAGTAGACTCTATTATACTGAGAGAGTTCAAGGAAATGCCAAGTGCTGATGGTATCTCTCAGAGCTCTGCTTAACTTGTCTTTAGAAACAGGGAAGATACCTGGCAAGGACAACAGATGTAGTTATACTTTACAAAAATGAGAACAAGGAGAAGCAGGTAATTGCAAAGCTGTCAGTTTACTTCAATATTGGGCAAAATTTTGGAATCTTACTAAAGAAAATGATTGTGCAGAACCTTAAATCAAGTCGATTTACAGATCTCTAGACAGCATAGTTTCATGGAGTGAGGGTGTTGATGGTGGGGGAGATATTCTCAAACTTGACTCTTTAATGAGGTAACCAAAGCAATGGATCAGGGCAGACACTACATATAGTATACTTGGATTTCAGCAGCATCATTAGCTTAACTGAGTAAGCATTTGCTAAGAAATTGCAATAACACCTTTGGCACTGTTTCAAAGTGAATCTTAAGGTAGTTAACTAGGGTTAGAAACGGGTTGAAGGATAGTCAGAGAGTAGTAGAGAGTGGAGTTTAGTCCAAGGAAAGGGGATTATCAGTGGAGTGCCTCGGGGTTAAATCCTGGGTCTGATGGAGGGTGAAGGGCTGATGTGCACGGAGCAGGAGAGAGAACTAGGGGTGATAGTGTCTAATGATCTGAAGTCGGCAAAACAATGTGACAAGGCAATAGCTAAAGCCAGAAGAATGCTGGGCTGCATAGAGAGAGGAATATTGAGTAAGACAAGGGAAATGATTATCCCCTTGTACAGGTCCTTGGTGAGGCCTCACCTGGAATACTGTGCTCAGTTCTGGAGACCGTATCTCTGAAGGTATAGAGACAGGATAGAGGTGGTCCAGAGAAGGGCAACCAAAAAGGTGGATGGTCTTCAGCGAATGACTTATGAGGAGAGATTGAAGAACCTAAACATGTATACCCTGGGGGAAAGGAGGAGCAGGGGTGATATGATACAGACTTTCAGATACTTGAAAGGTTTTAATGATCCAAAGTCAATGACAAACCTTTTCCATCAGAAAAAAATCAGCAGAACCAGGGGTCACAATTTAAAACTTCAGGGAGGAAGACTCAGAACCAATGTCAGGAAGTATTTCTTCACAGAGAGGGTGGTAGACGCCTGGAATGCCCTTCCGGAGGAAGTGGTGAACACCAAAACTGTGAAGGATTTCAAATCTAGAGGATGTGAATGAAAGAAGAGGTATGGGGGTGGCTTGTGGGAATGACGGCTACTACCTGGTGATTAATACCCTTATTCAATAAACACACACAAGGTTAATGTGACTCCAACATTGCTCTATGCTTCAATGGCAAGAGAAAATGTGGAAAAAAGGATTTGCATTCACAAATAAGCGGGGGAGTAGCCTGATACTTCACTTGGAATACATATCCAGCGCAGCTCACTGCTTCGATGGCAGGGGGAATGAAGAAAAGAGGATTTATATTCAGACAACATCCAACAAGCACTGAATTGCACAGGCTGGGTAAACAAAAAAGAGTGGCAGTAGCTTGCTTATTGCAGCGGTTACTACCCCGAATCAATTAAGCCTGATACTTCACTTGGAATACATATCCAGCACAGCTCACTGCGTCAATATTAGGGGGATGAAGAAAAGAGGATTTATATTCAGACAACAACCAACAAGGACTGAATTGCACAGGCTAGGTAAACAAATAAGAGTGGGAGTAGCTTGCTTATTGTGGCGGTTACTACCCGAATCAATTAAGCTTGATACTTCACTTGGAATACATATCCAGCACAGCTCACTGCGTCAATATTAGCGGGGATGAAAAAAAAAGGATTTATATTCAAACAACAACCAACAAGGACTGAATTGCACAGGCTGGGTAAACAAATAAGAGTGGGAGTAGCTTGTTTATTGTGGCGGTTACTATCCCTAACCAATTAAGTTAGATACTTTACTTTGATGCGGCTCCAGCACTGCTCTCTGCATCAATGGCAGGGGGGAAGGAAATTGGAACCAAAAAGTTACCAATAAGGGCCAAGAGTAACATATAAGTATGAGAAAAATAAGTGTGAAAGCTTGCTGGGCAGACTGGATGGGCCATTTGGTCTTCTTCTGCAGTCATTTCTATGTTTCTATGATTCTGTTCACTGTTTCCATAAGTGATATTACTGAGGGGCTAAAAGCTTTGCCTTTTATAGTTGATGTCTTGTCTTCTCTAACCTCTAACAGGGTGAATGGTACAGATGGAGTATTTATTTATTTTAGGCATTTTATATATCGTCGTTCCAACAGAAGATCACAACAGTTTACAAAATCAGCATTCATATTCTTGGTCAACATTCGCATTCTGGTTCAACATTCATTCAGCACTGCAGCAAATTCATATTCTAGTTCATATTCATTTGTTTTCTAGGTCAACACTAAAGTAAATATGAATACTAATTCTGCTATCATTTCACTTTACATTGTTCAGTACTTATTGTTCACTCTGCTAACATTATCTCTGGTACCAGTTACTGGGGTTTTCGGCATAAAATATGAAGCATAATCTAAGAAAATTTGAGGAGTGAGTAAAAGTTTGGCAAGAAAATATTAATGCAAAGGTGTGATCATGCAATTGAGGTATAAAATAGAAAAGAACAGTGCATGATAGGGTTGAGATGCTGATAGAACAGGGAAAAATCTATTGCACATGGGTAGCTGGAATGATGTAGACTACTATATAATCTAACGTATTTACCACCAGAGGGTAATAGAAATACCTGTAACTCATCATCAAAGACTCCTAGAGAATAATTTTCAAAGCAATTTATCCAGGTAAATGGTATTTTTAAAAATTGCTTTCAGTCTGGCTAAAGGAATGTGAGTAGTTCTATAGTGTATATTTTTAGCTGGACTGTGAAGAAGCATTTATAGGGGTGGGGAGTGGGGAGTGAGGATGTGTGCTTAAGGTGGGGATGGAAAAGAATGAATACCGATTTTTTACCAAAACTCTGCCCACAGAAAAAGCAGGTGGAAAATCCACATGCCCTATGTACCCATGGGCAATTTTCAAAGGGAAAGCACATATGTACTCTCCTTTTGAAAATTAGGTACAAGGTCCATTGACTGTGCACTTAGGCATGTTGTTTCAAAACTGCCCCCTAAATCGTGTATCTAATATTTCCTGTATTTATTGCAGTCAAGATAAAGTCTGACTGGCCCACCCAGTTTTCCAGTTGTTCCTGTTATCACTGCTGTAGTTAAAGATATATCTCAGCTGCCAGATGAATAATCTTGATAGCCTGAAGGATATCACTTCTTTTCCAAGTAAGCTTTGTTGTGTTCCCTGTTTGGTTCAACCTCTACCATTCTTGATAGAAAAGCATACAATGTCCTGACACCTGGGAAAAGAGATGGATAAATGGGAAGGTGAAAAATGAGGAAAGAAGGAGATGCATGATTGGGAGGCTGAGACTGAGAGCTGGAAAGAAGGGAGATGGGTGACTGGGATAATATGGGAGCCAGAAACGGGGCCACACTAGCCAACTAGGAGGGTAAGAAAGAAAGAGAGTAAACGGCAGCAGAAAGAGTGAAATTGTCAAAAAAGGGAGGGGAGGAAAGGGGGTGATAGAGATGGTTAGGAAGGTTTTGCTCATATAGAGCTCGTATAGCCTTTGTTCTTCTTGGCTCCTCAGATCCAGCTGTCAGTTTTTCAGTGTGTTTTTTTAATTTCAAATATCTTGTGGCTCAGGATGCCATATAGCTCTCCCCACTTGTATACTCATCTTGCTAACATGCCCTGACGTGGAGTCCACTATTCAGTATTCTTATTATTACATACGCTATCATCCTATGAATTTGCTGCCCTGATCTAATATACTCTTATTACCTTATATTTTTGCCTTATATTATTCCTGTGTTGAAGGAACAATATTGCATTTATGAAATATATTGGTATAATATGATAGTCTAAGTAAAAACATCTATTTCTGACAAATCAGAGCTTTAGAGAATATTAGGAGTTTCATTTCTTATCGAATTACCTTTCAACAAAGTTTGGGGCATTTTAGTGAAAGATGATAAATTAGCTAACTGTTCCACTAGGTTTATGGTGCACATTTAAGCCTTTGAATGGCATATATGGATGAGGTTTGTTTTGCCTCTTTGGTTTATGCAGTATATTGTACATACTCACATTTTTCAAGCAAGCATGATTTCATTGTACCGTAAGTGCTGCTAAAAATCTAATAAGGAAAGATTCTCTAACTGCTTGCATTTTAAAACACTATTGAGGGAAACAGAAAAGGAATACCAGGCAGGATGCTTAGCCAATAGAACGAATATAGATTTTTCAATAAGATGTAAAACGTTATGAGTTTTGAGTCATGAAATGAGTCAGTATAGATGGGAAGATGGCATCACAGTGCAGGTACCATCTGTTTTCATATGCAACAGCTCAAGAGATAAAACTCAGATGGTCTTTTAAATCCTCTGCAATATTTGAAGCTTAAGAGATGGTTCACTCAGTGATCCAGAAAAGAGAAAAATAGTTAGATGAAGCATCTTAGTGTATGAAAATACAGTATGTGACTATATGTCACTTGTCATCTATTGATGGTAGGATTTTAAATGAAAAATACAGGTAAATCCATATTTTTGAACCTTTATATACATCTCCTCAACTTTATCCTTCTTTCTATGATTTATCTTTGTACTTTGCCTTCTGTATTGCCATGTAGACCTGTTGTCTGTTCCTTGCACATCTGATATCTTGTCTCCTCTAACCTCATTTTGTTTTCTAAGTAAGGTTTGGGTATCAGTTCGGCAGCACTGGTGCTTCCATTAGGTAAATTAGGCAGCTGACTTCAGTGCTAACATTTTGGGGGGCAGCAAAATCTCACCAGCTCAATGCCCAGAGGAATGCTGTGCCAGATCCAATATTGCCAAAGGCGGGGGTGCTCTGCTTCAGCCACTGCCACCAGTAGGAGGGAGCTGCCACCAATAGGTAAGCTAGGGAAGGGGGAGTCCATGACCAAAGGTATGCCCAGGGCACCAAATACTTTTGCACTGGCCCTGCAGTTCAGATTGTATTCAACCTTTCTCTAGGCATGGACAATGAGGTTTGACTGGACTCAAACAAAGAGTCACTTCTGACCCTTATTTGGTTTGGCTTCAGTATAGATCAGATCCCTGTTACTTGTGGAACTCTAAACTGATCCTGACACAATGCTGTCTTTGATTGCCTTTTTTGACTCTGTTCAAAGTAGCTTGGTTAAGATAAGATTTTAGAGCGTGCTGGGAAGAAGCCAGCTGTTGTGGCACATGTGGATAGGAAAGGACAGGAGGGGTGTTGGAGGCTAAATTTAGGCTTTAGGGTAAGAAATTGAAATCCAGAACCTCCAGGGATTTCATTCTCAGAAATGCTCCTTGTTCCATGCATAGGACCCCAGGGGCATGCCAGGCTCCAGAGTCTCAATGTATGGTTGAGATGATGGTGGTGCAGGGAAGGGGGTTTTAAGTTTGTTAGGAACTGAGGAATATTCTAGGAAAGTAGAGCCTATTCTGTTGGGATGGGCTCCACCTTAACCAGAGTGGAACCAGGCTGCTGTCACTTTTTAAAAGAAGATAGAACAGCTTTTAAACTAAACATGGAGGAAACATGCACTCAGCACTGCAGCACCTGGTTCACAGGGAGGTTTCTTCAAAGGATACTGCAAAGTAAGTTAGAATGTCCCTATAAAGAGATGGCTGTAAAAGCTGAAAATACCCAGATGTTTTTAAACATGCAGAACATGCAGATAAAAATGACTCCAAACTGTGTGAATCATCTAATAAATAAGAGGAAATGTTACATCAAAAGTTACTATAGGTTACTCCAGTTCTTCATTTTCAACCTGTGGACATGAGGGAACTGCTGTGTTTATCTCATTCCCTTTTGAATTCCATAATTTGTTTATTTAAAAATTCTTATTTGCCACTTCACAAGCTCCAAAACATTTTATGGGTCCAATGTACTAAAGTGCAGTGAAAGAATTTAAAATATAGGGACTGATTCATCAGTCTGTTTTTAGTGACATATTAAAACATGTTTTAATGGATGTTAAATTACATTAGTCCTGAAAGGTCTAACCTAGCCTTTTTTCAATATCAATACCCATCTTTGCAAACATGTTAAACATTTGTGTAATTGTGTATTTAAATTGGTTAATGAACATGCAAATGAGTCTTTAAACATATGGAAAAAATAATCTCCTATCAACTAAATCATGTTATTCCTCACAAAAACTAATGTAAGGGATACCCTGATCCCTTACTAATAAGTTTTAACCTTTTGACTAAGGGACCTGTAGTTTTTTTAGATCCTCCCTAAAATTTTCCTTCTCCCAAGGCTGGGATTGGTAAGCTTAGCCCTCTATGTTGAAGCTGAGCATGTGCAAAAGGTAGCGGGTATTGGAAGTGAGTAGTGAGAGGTTTTTGGTGGAGGTTCCTGACAGGCCCCTCCAGCCTGGACAAGAAAGGGAAGGAGGTTCTGGAGAGGATGATATTGGTAAAAAATAAATTTTAATGAAGGTGTTCCTCCTTACGAGATGTTTTTGTTATTTACTTCTGCTGAGAGACTTTTGCATTTTTGGATCCTCCCTTGTTGATTGACCATTCATTCTTGTTTTGGGTTTGGCTGAGCTCCCCTTTATAAACTGGGTTGAGCACAAGGAAGGTGTGGTTGGATGTAGTTTTATGATGGAAGTGGAAGCTGCTGTTTGGTGAGGATCCCAGTAGACCCCCAGTCTGCAACAGTGGGATAAACCAAGAGAGTTCCGAGGAGATTTAGACTTTTGAGCATCCTGTTTTTTTTTTTAATCTGTTCCAGTTCAGGAGGGAACACCCCCCACCACCTGAGGGGATAGGATTGGTTGCTGTTTGCCCTGCCACCAGGTCAGATGGAGTCTGCAGTTGCCTGGAGTACTACTTCGCCCTGTGTCCAGCAAAAGTGGGGACTGTAGTGACCTATAAGGAGAAGAAGACCTTAGTTTTTTCAGAAGTTTACCATATTGTTCTTGTGTTTAAAATTTATATTCTTGACATCAGTCACAATGTGGATGTATAAGGTCTTTCTTAAAAGTTTATCATGGCACCTGAGGAGCTCAAAGAACAGGTCCAGCAAGCTATTGGGGTTTAATAGATCCTTATTCCTCAGCATGTTCAGGGCTTTGCAGAAGATCATATGCAGATCAGGATCCAGAACCATGTGATTACAGGAAAAGATCTCTTTAAGTTGCTGTGGAAAGTCAGAAAGATGCTCAGGATAACAATAAGCAACCTGAGCCATGAACATAATCTGTTCAGCCAAGTCCTTACTGGCCCTATCTGGCTGCAGTTTGAAATTCTCAACATTGGACAGGTAGTGATGATACTACTTAAGAAACTCCTAGTGGTAGGAAAGCAGATCCCACTTAATGAGGTTCTGCAGCTGTGGCAGGTTGGTTGGCAGCTTGTTATTGTAGCGGCCGCTCATGGTAGTACAGCTCTGCTTTTGATAAAAACTTCATTCCCGCTCACAATTACGTCTGTTGGGGAATTATTTTCCCTAGACCTCCACTCCCATTGTGTGCAGCCCCTTCTGTATGGATGCCACCATCTTCGCCGATGTCCTCTAGCTCGACAGGGACCGCATATAGGGGAAAACTAAGCAAAAAGTGACCCGACGCCCAATGGCAACTGAGGAAATGATATGAGGGAGTATGTTTTTCCACTCCTGTCTTATTTTTGGAGAGAAGTTTTTCTTTCCCCAACAATGAGGAGAGACTTGGACATTGAGACATAGATTCAGAGATTGACCTGGATAGAGACTGTAGTGTTTGGAGTTGCCACCCTGTTTCTTCTTTTTGATGATTTTGCCATTCTTGTTAGGACTTTATTCTTATGTTACAGAAAACTATTTTAGTTGAACTCCACTCCAAGCTTCCGTCTGCTCTTTTAACCTCAAAAACCAGCCCACTGAACTGAGAGATTGGCCCAAGTGAGTACTGTTTGGTGGTGAGAGACCATACAAGTTACTTACTCCCAGGAGTTTAGGGCTCCAAAGGCTTGTCCTCCTCCCTGCTGGTCAAACCCCAGCCCCCATGGTGGCTTACTGTAATGTTTTGGATGATGTGAGAAAGAGAGAATTTGGAAAACCATGGCCCCAGAAACTTCTGCTGTGACCCCTGTATTAGGAACCTCTAAACCAAGAGGGGGGTTACATAAGTTTTTCTGGGTTTTTTTTGGACTTGATCCCAATTTCAGGAGGGAAGGCCCCTGCCTGAAGGGAAGAGATTCTGCGTGATGTGCCTGCCCAACACCCAGATGAAGTGGGGTGGCTCCTGCACCTGTTTGAAAAGAAAAGAGGATTGTTTTGAAAGGAGCAGTTTTTCCCTATTTATGGATATGGTAGTCTCTAAAGTTCGATAGGGGCATTTTTTCCAAATTTCCTCAAAGCATAGTAAAGTCCTAAAGACAGTGTGAAAAAAAGACTATTTTGGACTTTACTATGCTTTGAGGAAATTTGGAAAAAATGCCCCTATTGAACTTTAGAGACTAAAGATGTACCTCAGCCCTGTCTGTGGGGAGGAGAGGAAAGGAAAAATCCTTGTGTCACTTACCAGGCAGGAGGAGCAAACACCAGTCCAAGAAGTCCCTGGTGACATCTGCTGGGGAAGAATGAGATACCTGCCAGTGAGCTGAGAGGAATTGTAGTCTATAGCTTGAAGCAGAGCTATAGCTAGCCTATGGTCAATATGGCCTGGGCCACAGGTGCCAGTGGCAGAAGGGTACTCTGCTCCTGCATCCCAGAGGGGGAAATACAACAGGGTCCTAATATTCAATACTACTTAGCTGCATACGTTTGGACTTATCTGGCTAAGTGGCAGCATTGTTGAATTTGTGGACCCTTAGGCTAAGGTGGAGTTGATGCAACCTATAGAGAAAGGTCCTGCAGGTCCCAACTATCAGCAGGCAGATGGAGATGAGGCAGAGGCCCAAGTGGAGCTTCGCCTTTACCAGCTCATATTCTCCTTGGGTTGAGCCTTTGGATAGCAGGGCCGGCAGGACTTAGGTACAGGCATCTACTGATGGTAGGGAGATCCATCAGGGTCACCAGGAGGACTGAATGTGGTACAGGCAAATCCAGAAACAGGCTGGTGAAAGTAGCAGGTGGCATTCAGGAATGTCCAGGAGGCAGGCAGTGGTCAGTGGTAGATGGCATTCAGGAATGTCTAGGTGTCTGGCCAAGGTCAATACCAAGTATCTGACCAAAGAGAAAGGTGGGATGGATAAGCAGGGCAGGAAGGCAAGGAGCAGAACAGATGAGCAGATGAGGTAACGAAGAAGAACTGAAGAGCTGAAGAACTGAAGATGATGGCCCTGGAAGTGAAGAACTGAAGATAAGACAAAGATGCTAGAACTGAGGAACTGAAGATATAGGAACTGAGGATAACAGGAAATGAAGACCACAGTAACTGGAGACAAAAACTACTGAAGCAACTCGCACTACAAATAGTAGAGAGACCTGTTGCCAAGGCAAAAAAGGGTTGAGCAGGAGGGACTTATATAGGCCTAAGCTTGTGAGGTCATTATTGGGTTTGTGGCATGATGTGGACCCTTGGTCGAAGTGGCGATGACTCATCTCATGGGGAGGGGCCCCGTGAGGAGCCACAATGATAGGCTAGACTCAATAGCAAGTGGACACAGAGGAAAGGAAGCTTTATTATACTGCTGTGAGGAAGATGATACTTGTCTGAGGAACGGACAGCGCTGTAGTCCAACAATATCACAGTAAGGCTCCAGATAGTCTCAGTAGAATGTAGATGATCTCACCCAGATGTAGTGAAGGTCTGGTGATATTCCGCAGTGCGGAATAGGCCGTGAACCTGAAGGGTGCAGGGAGAAGAGCCTTGGAGCGTAGTAGTACTCACAGGAAAGCAGCAATGATAGCTGACTTCAGTAGTCAAGTGAAGAGAAGGACCTGTGGTCCGAGGTGCAGAATACCCAGAGCAGGATAGGCCCTTGAAGAGCAAGTACCTAGGATCATCGAGGGTACCTGGAATAAAGCAGACAGGACCCCTGAGAAGTGGGTGTCCTGAAAATTAGGCAGAATAACCCCAAAGGGCGAGTAGAAGCGAGGGGCCCCCGAGGAGCAGGTATCCAGAGCTTCAGTGGTAGTGAGGCACCCCGGAGGGTAATGAGGAATCCAAGCGAGCAGCTTAGAAGTGGTCAGAGTAGCAAAACTGAAGTCCTTGCTAACTCATTATATTGAAGTGGAGCGGACGTTTAAATACCCGGAGGTGCTGACGTCATGCGGTGGGGATACCCCCGAGGCTCTCACCATGACATATTTAAGAACATGGACAGCATGCGAGTGCGCCCTAGGAGGCCTCAGGAAGAAGCATGGCAGACGTGGACGCCCATGCTGGCTCGGAGATACCGAGGGGTTTGGCAAACAGCAGCAGAGGCAGTCATCCTTCCGAAGGAGGAAAAGAAAATCAAAAGAGAGGTGAGGCAGAGCGGTCGCAGCCGTTTGCGACCAATGGATGCAGCAGTACCCCCCTTCAAAGGACCCCCTCCAGGACCTCTTCCCGGTGGTCTAGGTTTCTCTTCTGAAACCTTTAATCCTTTCATGGCCGACCAGGAGACCATTGGAGCCTCAAGAAGTCTTCCCAGAGGATAATGTTACTTATCAAGTAAAAGAGGTTCTGAACATCAGATGACATGGCAAAAAATGGGAGTATCTTATATCTTGGGAGGGATACAGCCCAGAGGAAAACACATGGGAGCCTGCCTCCAATATACTGGACAATAACCTCCTGAGAGACTTCCATTCCACAGATCCTGAAAAACCTAAATTCTCATGGGGGTGGATTAGGGAAGGGGGTACTGTTGTGACTGGTGATCCAAGGACCCAACCTGCAAACTGCCAGTCTAACGTCCGGGCCCAAGGCCATGTTGATTTTGCCCAATGCCAGGGTAAGGCCCCAAAGATGGATATGGCAGACCACTATACCTCTCCTGCTCCTGCCACCCCTCCCGATGCAAATGCAGTTCCCTTACTCTTGTGCCAGGTGCCACACTCCCTGTGTCTCCGATGCTGCAGCTGCTCACAGTCCTCCCTAGGCGCACGCATGCCTGAATCTGTCCCTCTTAAAGGGCCAGTGGTGAGAAAGGATGAAGGGTGTCATTGGATGACATCACTGCCCGGGGACTATTTAAGGACCACTGCTGTAGGAGTTCTTCACCTCACAATAGGTCAACTCCATTGGAGACATGTTTTGCCTCTGTTTTGCTGGTTCCTGTTACCTGATCCTTGCTTCCTGGTTCCTGATTCTGCTCTGTGTTGCTCCTGAGTTCCTGTTTCTGATTCTCCAGCAGTATGGTTTGTTTCCTGAGTTCTTGTCTTCGTGGTCAGTCTCTCTTTCATTTGTCTTCAGTGTCCCGTCTTGCTTCTGTGGTCCTTCGTCTTCCTCTCCCTCCTCTCCCTCCTCTTCATTACTTGTCTCCTTTTATTGGACATCTGGCTTTGACCTCGGATCGGATTTCTGGCTTGATCTCAGACTGGACCTGATGCTGCTTGACCTCCACCTGCCACTGACCTCTTCCTGCTTCTCGTTTCTGATTGAACTCTACCTGTCCTGACCATGACTGCGAGAGAACTCTATCACCTCAGCCTGAACCTGACCCTGTCTGACTACTGCCTGCCCTGATCACTTTTTGCCTGACTCTGTTTCCTTCTCCATGCTGGTCTGCCACATCTTCACCTTCGCCTTCACAGAGGCCCGCACCTAAGACCAGCCAAGGACTCAACCTAAGAGGAACGTGGCTGGTATTGTCAAAGCTCCAGTTGGGCCTTTGCTCCAGCTAGCTCTGCTTGCTGATGGTGGGAACCTGAGGGATTCTTCCCTGCAGGTTGAGCCTACTTCGCCTCGGTCTAAGGGTCCACATCTGCAACACATCCTTGCCTTAACTCGTAGCTAGGACAAAGAGATCAATGACCCAGCCCTTCTGGATACTGGGAGGACTCCCTTCCAGACTTGTCAAAATACAAAACACAACAGCAATCCTTTCTTCTTGGTCGGTCCATCTGGAAGATGGCAAAGACCAAAAGCAAAGTCTCTTTCTCTCTTGATCAGCCCTCTTGAAGAGAAGTATTGACCATCAACTCTAACAACTCTCTCTTCTCAGTATCTACTTCCCACCTCACCTTACCTCTATGAGCATGCTGCATAGATTTTTATAGAAGCCTCCCACAGAAAGGTAGGGTTACAGCCAGGGGAGGATCCAAAAAAATACAAACCCCCTCTCCCACTTCCTATGATGGCAAAATGTAAGGGGAAACCGTTTAGTGATAGGCAAGGCCCAGTCACATTATCAAAATGCCATGCGGCAGGGATTATGACTTAATAAACCCATTGTGAACAACAATGGATTTATACATTTTGCATAGTTTTCATATGTTTATAACATGATATTGTTTTAACTATATTTGCTTTATTGATCACCGCTTAGCACAGTTTTTCTGCTATAGGTGGTATAAAAAAATGTCAATAAATAAAAAATAAATTGTTTCTCCTCAGGATGTAAATAAAGAGATCATCTGTGTTTTATAAATGAATACCAATTAATATGACTTTGCAGTGCACTGTGGGTGACTTAGATTTGATTGGCTGAACTGTGCCAGTCAGTTTTTGGATTGGTTTTTGATTGGTTGGAAGTGTGTGATTGACATGAGGGGTTTGTATCTTACTAGACTTGATCTGTCATGTTCTTTCAGTTTCAAGCTTTGAAATGTTAGGTCCATTTGAAATTAGGTAGTTTGTTTTTGTGATCCTTTTTTGAATGTTATTTATGCAGGATTGTTTTTTTCTTTTCAAAATATCTTTATGGCGGAATAAGATTGATTCCATATAGAAGGAATAATATTCCAGTATTTTTCTATTTTCTTCCCCCTAATTCCCCCCCCACCCTTTGCCCAGGAAAGGAAACATAAGTAAAATAACTTATATGATGATCAATATCAAAGTCATAGTCATAGTCCGCATTTCCACTTCAGACCAATTTTTCTCTGTACTCCCCGATTCAACATAGTATCATTATTCAAGAATGAATGAAGAATGCACATTGTCAGGAAGAGTCTTGAAGAACACAATCCAAGTCTCTTTGAAATATAATTTCTTCTTCAGAGAAGAGTTACGACACATAGTCCCATATCCCATCTGAAAGAAATCTATCATAAGTGTTCTCCATATCATCAATGTAGGGGGTGTCGATTGAATCCAGTTGAGCAAGATACACCTCTTTGCAATTTGACATACCTTCAACAAAAACATTGTGCATCCTGATTCTGTGCAGCCTTCCCCTACATCAAAGCCCAAATTACATAAACAACTAGACCATTGTACATCATTCCCTGTCATCATACATTCCAACTTGCTCAACATTTCCTAAAACCATTGAATGTCCGGGCAGTCTCTGCCACAAGCAATGAGATATTGTGGCTTGCGAGGAGCCACATTTTAAACACGCAGGAAATTTTAGTAAGCCCATTTTATATGTCTGCTCATGAGAAAAAATGTTCTGATGGAAAACCTTTAAGTGTAATTCCCGTAAATTAACTTAAAGGACACCTTATATATTTTATTTATTTATTTATTTATTTAATTAACGCTTTTAAATATCGACATTCGTTTGCACTTCACATCGGTTTACAGTATAACAATTGAAAATAAGAAAGGAAGTTACATCTTAAAAATTTGAAAAACTATGTTTTAAAAATTTTAACTAATAAGGAGTTTGAAGAGCGAGAGGAGGTAAGAACATAATACATCAAAAACCACAAGGAACAAATAACTAGAGATGAGTTTCATTTTTCTGGCTAGGGTCAGGTTTCAGTTCGGGCGGTTCGTGGGAAAACTCGTGAGTAAACTCCTGACCCCTCCCAAGACTTGCCAAAAGTTCCTGGTGGTCCAGCGGGTGTCCGGGAGCGATCTCCTGCACTCGGGCCGTCGGCTGCCAGTATTCAAAATGGTGCCGATAGCTTTTGCCCTTACTATGTCACAGTGGCTACCGGTGCCATTGGTCAGCCTCTGTCACATGGTAGGAGCACAAGATGGCGCCGGCCGTCCATTGCTCCTACCATGTGACAGGGGCTGACCAATGGCACCGGTAGCCCCTGTGACATCGTAAGGGCAAAGGGCCATTGGTGCCATTTTGATTTGTAGCAGGCATGAAGGCACGGAGGGAGAGATCACTTGCGGGACCCTACTGGACCACCAGGGCTTTTAGTAAGTTTTGGGGAGGGATTGGGATGGTGGTGGTGGTGGTGGGGGGGGGGTTGTAATACAGTAAATGTGAAGGATTTGGGTGGTTTGTTTTTTTCAAAATAAATGTGCCCCTCCCCCCCACACTAACCTGAAAAACAAATTTTCCCCGAAGTTCGGGGTAAATCTGTTTCATGGTTCCGGTCCCCCAAACCACTACGAATTAGGCAATTTGGTCGAAATTGCCTAATTCATGATAAACGAATGCATATCTCTACAAATAACTATAATTGTTGTAACTGTAGAGGTAAGCAAGCTGTGTGAGGTGAGAGAAGTTTCAGGAAACATGCTTGCAGAGGGGAAGGGGGCTTGAGAGTCTGTGAGTGAGTGTGTATTATTGGTAGGCTTGCTTAAAGAGCCAGGTTTTCAGGTTTTTTTTTTAAGTTTTGTGTGTTAGGTTCAAGCCTTAAGTCCTGCGGCATAGTGTTCCAAATGGTAGGACCAGCAAGGGAAAGTGCACGTTCCCATGACGCAGATAGGTGAATTAGTTTGGGAGAGGTTATTGGTAAAGTGCCGTTATTGGCAGATCTTGTGGATCTTCGTGGGGGTTGAAAGTGGAAGGGGGTGTTGAACCAGTTTATATTTTGGTTGTATAGCGTCTTGTGAATTAGAGTGAGACACTTGAAACATATTCTGAGGTGTATAGGGAGCCAGTGAAGGTTTTTTAGTGTAGGGGTGATGTGTTCGTTTCTTCTGATGTTTCTGGCGTTTCTTCTGATGTTTCTGGGGTTTTGTAGCATTTGCAGGGGTTTTAGGGTGGTTGCTGGGAGTCCTAACATTAAGGAATTGCAATAGTCTATTTTGGATAAGATGAGTGCCTGGAGGGTTGTTCTGAAATCATTATGGTGAAGGAGGGGTCTTAGGCCTGGATTTTCTAACGTCACAGAGCTCTTTGAATCGTGCGATAATGGGGGGGCGGGCCTGCGAAAGCCGGCAGCGATCGCACCACTGCAGTGTTATTGCTGCCAGCTTTCGCACCCAATAGCGCCACTGTGAAAGGTGGTGCTATTGGATGCTGTACTGGTGGCGATAAGGGGTCTTACGTTTTCGCTGCCAGCGAAGTTTCTGTGGCGTCCACCCTGACGCTGCCCCGACTCCTCCTCTTCCGGTCCCGCTGCCGCCCCGACTCCACCCTTATCTAGCTATCCCTTTTCACCTGCGATAGAAAATGACCCCCTTAGTTTATTATTATTATTATTAGTATTAATGCATGGCAATCCTGTAATATATCCTTATCCAACTCTACTCCCACATCTTTTGGCCATCTATCAGCTAGAGCCTCAAAAATCAAATATTCTTTCCTCCGTTGTAAAAGTTTATAAAGATGATATACTGATCCCTGATGAGACACAAACATCTAAACAAGTGCATTAAAAGAAGGACTTATCAGTCCACTTTCAACTCGGGCCATAGCCCTATTGAAGTATGCTCGTATTTGCCCATATAGGAGAAAATGAACCTTTCTAAATCCTAGACATTCCTTACATTGTTTAAAGAAATATATCAAGCTAGTACTTTTATCAAAAAATTCCAATCTGGAGTTACTTTGAGCGCATGTCATTTTGGCAACACATTTGGAGGGAATTGAGGGTTGCTTAGCAATGATATGAAATAAGAATGGAAGTAGTTAAGAACACATTTTTATGTAAAAGAACCCAAATTCTTTTCATTGATTTAACTAATATTGATGGTACATGCAACTCCTGTAATTCCTCTCTACTTGCATGTAGAGCATATGTAGGACTAAAGGGAGTCCATATTGCTCTGGCTAATTGAAAATCAGTATAGTCCGATTGTTCACACAACTAATCACCCAAAAAATATCAGATTGGCAGCCCAATTATACATTTTGAAGACCGGTACTCCCATTTCCCCTTTTAACCTTGGGGTCATCAAAGTTGCGAATGAAAACCTTGCCCTTCTTCCTTGCCATAAGAATTTAGTAATTTTCCTCTGTAGAAGCCAATTTTCTAGAATACGCAGATACACAGGGAGCATCCCTAATAAGTATAAGAATTTGGGAGCAAGAAACATTTTGACTAGGGCAATGTGTCCTTGCAAGGTTAAGGGGAGTGTATACCAACATTCTAATTTTTTTAAAATTGCAAACTTGGATGGATCTCTATATATTTACAAGCCAAGATATTTTATTTGATCCTCTGCCCATTTGATCAGGAACCTGTCCCAATGCTTTATAAATTTAATTTGTGGCATCTAGTAGCTTGGTTTTATCAAAATTATGTTTGAAGCCCAAAAATGTTTGATTGTCCAAAAAATCTGTAAGGCGTTGGTAAAGCCACTCATGCATTGGAAAATAGTAAAAGGATATCATCAGTGAACACTGTTGCACTTGGAGGTGGACCCTTGTCCTGGAGCAGTGGAGAATGGCTCCCTGGTCGGACCCAGGAAGCACCTGTCACCAGGTGGTGGAGCACAGGAGGAGACAGAGGCTAGCTGGAGCTTCACCACTGGAAGCCCGTGGTCCCCCGGGTGGAGCCCTTGGGGACCCAGGCGGAGCCCTTGGGGACCCAGGCCGCTTGGATTTAGGTGGTGCTCGCAGGGTCTCCCTGATAGGAAGTATAAAGGTGTGCCCACCTGGATCAAGGGTGCACAGTCAATGTCTTGATTGAAGGCCTGAGGAATCAAGGAAGGCCAGTACGGTGTCTGCGATGACAAGGCTAGGAGCAGGGCCAGAATCAAGGAGGCGTGGTCAAGGATAGCTGAGGTTGAGTTCCAAGGATCAGTCCGAGAGTAGTCAGCCAAAGCAGGGGTCAGGTTCCAGAGGTCAGATGTGGTCAAGGAGGCAGGCAAAGGTCAGAGTCCGGGCAACGATCAGCATGGTCAAGGAGGCAGGCAAAGGTCAGTACCAGAGAATCAGTCCGAGGTACTACCTGGGGGAACGCAGGAACAGACAGACGTGGAACACGAGGATGCTGGAACACAAGGATGCTGGAACAAGGCTAGAACATGAGGATGCTGGAACAAGGCTGGAACAAAACTAGAACAAGACTGGAACAGGCTATGAGACACAGAGGCAAACTCAGTACACACACGGTGTTGACCCAATTGCCAAGGCAAGGCAGGCACTTCCTTTAGTGGTTCGTTCAATCAGGGCATGCCGTGGAGCTTAGACCCACCCTTGGCCCTATAAGGGACCCGGCGGACCGCGCGTGCATGCTTAGGGGCGGGGCAGATGCCATGGAGGATGCCGAGCCCTGCCATGAGGCCTGGTGCGCTGTTAAAGGCCCGGCGACTGCCGCCGCGGGACACCGAGGCCTGGAGGAGCTAGCAATAGCTGCTGGGGAGGCCGACCCAGGACCTCCAGTGGAGTTGAAAAGGTGAGCAGGCCCATGTGCGGGCCGAGTGCAGACGGGGCACGCAACAAACACGTGTCATCAACTCCTATTTTAACTCCTGTGGCAGCTGTGGAGGCCCATAATTTGACCACTAATGGTGACTCAATCAAAATAAATAATAAAGGGTAAAGGGTACACCCTGGCACATTCTTCTGGATATGTAGAAAGCATTTAAGTATTGACAATTTATCAAAATCCTTGCAGAGGGATTTGTATGTAATAAAGTGACATAATTAAAAATTCTTTCCTTGAACCTAATCTCCAAAAAACCTTAAAAAGAAAAGGCCAGGCCACTCTATCAAAAGCCTTTTCCATGTCACAACTTGCCAACAAAGGTTCTTTTAAAGGTCTATACATACAAGTCTCTAGGGCTGTGCAAACCTTGCAAATATTAGCTGTTGATCTCCTCACATGATAAAACCTACTTGATCTTTTGAAATTAGTTTTGGCATAAATAATTTTAAATGATTCACCAATACCTTTGTGTATATTTTTATATCAAGGTTTTAAAGAGATATTGGATGATATGAAGTTAGGAGCTGACTATCTCTTCTTGGTTTTGGTAAAACTATTATAGTAGCTTCCTACATTGTGTGTGCCATTTTCCCCTGTTAGCACATGGCTTCCTATACCATCCGTAAACTTTCAGATACTTTGTCTACTAAGGATTTATTTAAAAAAAAGGAATGTAGGAGTAGTTTTTGATGATAATTTTTTTAAATTTAATTGATGTGGACTATGCGACCTCTGAGGCAGGCACATTGTGCCAAAACAACATGATGTCATGTCTGTGTCATTTGTAAGACATGAAGATTGGAATGGAGAGATCTTTGGCCTTCAATAGTGTCTGATAAGGATTAGTCTTATTTTTGTTGGATGATGGAGCACATTGTTGTCAGTGAGTTTGCTATGTTTTTGAGTGGTAAATGATTTGATATACTATGCTTTTGAATGATAATATCTATAGCCCATTGTGGGCAAAATAGAACAGATGCGTTATTGAGCACTTTGATTTCATGATACCACTTATTGAATAATTTTTAGTTTATTCTCAATAGTTTGGCCTTTACTTGGTGTGTTTGTTATATTATTATTCAGTATAGGTTGGTTTGTGGTTTTTTTTAAGTTAAATCCATATTTAGCCAAATTGTACTGAATATTAAGGATGTGCATTCATTTCATTCATTTAATTCATTTCATACGTTTCACATTATATGCCAATCAGATGTGCATTCGTTTCATATGTTTCATACGTTTCATATTACATGCTTGTATAAGAAACGTATGAAACATATGAAATGAATGCACATCCCTACTGAATATCTGACCCTATTGTATATAGTTTTGTGCTTATCTGTTAGTGCTGCAAGTGATGGTGGCTGAGTGGTAAAAATGGGTTTCTATATTAATGGGAATTCCAGGAGGACAGGAACAGCTGGGCCGAAAGCTAGTGAGCTATGTTTTAGCTGGCTAGATTTATGCTAATTTTCAGCCTTAGTCTAGCTAGCTAGGTTGAGGCAGAAAACTTATTTAATCTTAGCCAGCTATAACATAGCTAAATAGCTGCTCAGCACCATTCTGAAATTTAATCCCTTAGCAAGTGGACACAGACAAAAACAGACCCACATAGCACACAGATGTAAACACATGTGATGCAACAGAAGATGCCAGAAAGGGTAAGAGAATAAGTCACAGGGCACAGAGAAAACACCACAATCCAATAAAACTGAACATACCAAATACATGTATTTTGTACAATCTTTTCATTAGTCTATCTACTGATTTCCTATTTCCTCCATTCTTCAGTAACCCAGAGATTATGTGTAAAGCTGCCTTTTATGTGTTCCTGCCAAGGGTAGGTGCATTGTTTGTGCCCATTCAAGCTCTGGTTATGCTGACTTGTCAACAGGGTTCTATGAGAGCTTAAATCCTGCAGAGTAAATTTTTTTCATGGTTCCATGCCAAATTGAGTCAGTTTTAGTGATTCATATCACAATATACATTTTTATGCCAGGGCAACTCTTCTACTTAAAATACAGTTACATGGGTATTTATACAGATTTAATGAATCAGTTCTTAAATGCTAAGAACTATTTTTTCCACAGAGCAATAAATATCTTCATGAACTATAAAAATTATTTTATTTTTACTAGAAACAAAATGTTTAGTATAGCTTTTTTTTTTTAAATTGTTTTCAAATTAATCATTTTAGAAGTGAAATAAGACACTTTACACTTTATATATGCACTGTAGCCTCTTACATTAGTACCCACCCAAGGGCAAGCATACATATCTTTATAACTATGCACTCTATGTGCTATTTCCTATATTATTAATATTGTATTTCTGTTAGCTTTAGGTCTTCAGAAGCGAAAGGGCTTGTAGCCATGTTTGTAGTGATTTAAGAAAGTGATCAAACCATAAAGCCAGGATTTGTTTTCTCCTGATTAGGTTTTGCTATTTCATTTGGATAAAGAACATTGCATCCACATTCTTTATACTGAAATCAAGAAGTACTTTAGGAAACAGTTGTACCAATAACATTATTTGCAGGAGAAAATATATTAAAATATGTTGGGACAAAATGGGAATTTTTTTTTTTTTACCTGCTTTGTCCTATTTATGTTGATATGTGCAACACATCTGTGTTGATAAATGAGGAGCGAGGCAATACTTGTAAAGATCTTGGGGATACTGAGAACCAGGCTCCTTCACCAGAGTTCTATTAATGTCATCTGGAAAAAGAATTAAAGTAGCAACAACTGACATAAGCCAGTGGTGCATGGGTTGTGACATTGGATAGAATGTTGGCATTACCTTAAAGGACACTGATAGTGAATTACTTCTCATATTTATGTAAATGACATTCAATTACAATGAGAAGAATGAGTGATTGAATTATCAAATTTTCCTTATCCTAAGACAATTAGGCAGTGCCAATATGGCAAAAAATGTTTCCTTTCTGCAGCTGAAAATAACATGTGAAACTCTGCCAACCTGCATTTTTGTATTTTAATCATGTTCCATTAAATTATAATGACTAGTTACTGAAAGATGTCATGCACTTCCTCCCCTGATTTTACGAGAGCTGTTTTATAAAGCAGCAGTTTGCAAGCATGCAGGAAACAGCTTTCCCTGGAATTGATTGCATTTGTGATAGAGCACTTTTGAACTATATCCCAGGAGAAGCACAGCAGGCCCTAATGGCTTATGTTATTCTCAGAGCAGAGGCATAATAATTTACAGAAGTCCTGTAAAGACTGTAATAAGATCTGGTAGCTCTAAGCATCTTCTGATTTCAAAGCAAATCTGAAATAGATTGTTTTAATTATTTTTTTTTATTTTTGAGGTGTTTATATAAGTAAGATATATAAATGAAATGAGCAAATGACTGTAATATCTAAGATGAAAGTGAACCTTAAGTGGTCTATATTCTAAGGGATATAAGTCTGTATAAGTTCAAACTTAGTCAAAAAGAACACAGGTTTTAAATTTACTGCCCTGCTGAATGGGTATGCTTCAGCCGGGTATGTCGTTACACAGCTAAAACTTACCCGAATAAAAAGGGGTGGTTTGGGAATAGTCTGGGGATGGGTTTAAATCTGGCTAGGTAGCGCTGATTTTCACTACTATACAGTTAAGTTTAGCTGGTAAGTCTGGTTGTGGTGGAGAGTAGGTCTAAAGTTATCAGGATAAACTTATCCGGATAACTTTAAACTTAACTGAGTATCAGGCCGATAGAGTACATTAGCTGGCATTTGGACGCACGTTTTCATTGCGCTAGCTTTACCCCTTATTCACGCGCGCGATACAGTAAATAAATTTATTTAAATTAGGCCCGGCGGTAAAAAGAGGCGCTAGGGCCACTAACGCGTCCCTAGCGCCTCTTTTTGGAGAAGAGCGGAGGCTGTCAGCGGGTTTGACAGCCGACGCTCAATTTTGCTGGCGTCGGTTCTCGAGTCCGCTGACAGCCATGGGTTCGGAAACCGGACGCTGGCAAAATTGAGCATCCGGTTTTCGAGCCGCGGGCCTATTTCAAATTTTTTTTTTTTTTTTTTTACTTTTTTAAACTTTCGGGACCTCCAACTTAATATCGCCATGATATTAAGTCGGAGGGTGCACAGAAAAGCAGTTTTTACAGCTTTTCTGTGCACTTTCCCGGTGCCTGGAGAAATTAGCGCCTACCTTTGGATAGGCGCTAATTTCTGAAAGTAAAATGTGCGGCTTGGCTGCACATTTTACTTACTGAAACGCGTGGGAATACCTAATAGGGCCATCAACATGACATTTGCATGTTGCGGGCGCTATTAGGTTCGGGGGGGTTGGTCGTGCGTTTTGGATGCGCTATTACCCCTTACTGAATAAGGGGTAAAACTAGCGTGTCAAAAATGCGCGTCCAAATGCTGGCTAACAGTGCGCTCCATCGGAGCGCCTAAAGGTAGGTGTTAATTTCTCCAGGCACCCTCCAACTTAATATCATTGCGATATTAAGTCGGAGGTCCCGAAAGTTTAAAAAAGTAAAAAAAAAAAAAATTGAAATAAGCCTGCAGCTCGCGGGTTGAAAACCGGACGCTCAATTTTGCCGGCGTCCGGTTTCCGAACCCGTGGCTGTCAGCAGGCTCGAGAACTGACGCCGGCAAAATTGAGCGTCGGCTGTCAAACCCACTGACAGCTGCCGCTCCTGTCCGAAAAGAGGTGCTAGGGATGCGCTAGTGTCCCTAGCGCCTCTTTTTACCGCCAGGCCTAATTTAAATAAATGTATTTACTATATCGCGCACACAGGAGAGTGTCCTGTGCCCACACCCACGATTTTTACTGTATCGGCCCATATATTAGGCAGAAAACAGATCCCACTGAATATAGGGATATGTAGAAGAAAATAATTCATTTTGTGTTGTCCATTCATTTCGTGGGGTTCCCAATTTTTTTTATAGTTTCAAAATGAAAAAAAAATATATATTTGTTTATTCAATTTAGTATTTTGTTTTCCATTAAAATTAATGGAGGAAGCATTGCAACATATTTTGGGCTCCAAAATTGGTGTTTTCTCATCAATTTTCATGAAACATGTGGGAAGAAATCATCAAAAAAGGGAAAAAAAAACCTCCAATGTACCTAGACTGTGGCAAAGTGGCACCAAAAGTGGCATGAATAACCTAAAATTCTGATTTTAAAAAGCATTTACACGTTTAAAATTGGGTTTTACACATATAAAGGTACTTTACTCGAGTAAATGTGCTTTTGAAAATTGCTACAATATATGCCATTGAATTGTGCATAGGATTTACTCTTTTAAATGCAGTTTACTAACACAAATGGCTTTTGAAAATTGCTATGATAGTATGTTACATTTATGCGTGCAACTTGTTTGAAAATTACCTCCTAAGACTAAGGATACCATAATTGGCAGGAGTTCTCCAAGGCATCATCAAACAGAGAAGAAAGCTAATGTGGGAAGATCACATCAAATCTCCAAAATAAGGCACTAGCAACTGTGGCAGAACCTTATATGGCAGTATGAGAGGCAAAGAGGCACCCAAAGGGCATCACCATCTTAAGGCACCAGAAAGGGGGAGCAAAGCAAAAAAGGTGGCAGGAAAAATACCAAGGCACCAATAGAGGGACAAAGCAGCTCAAAGAGTGGCATCAAGGCACCAAATCAAAATGAGCGGTGCAAAGCAGGTCCCCAGAATGGCAGGAGCACCTCAGAATGACGGCTACTGCCTGGAGATAATACCCTTATTCAATAAACATACACATGGTTACTGTGACTCCAACATCGCTCTAAGCTACAACAGCAAGAGGAAATGTGGAAAAAAGGATTCGCACTCACAAAGCGGGGAGTAGCTGGCTTGTTACGGCGGTTACTACCCCAAACCAAATAAGCCTGATACTTCACTTTCAATGCATATCCAGCATAGCTCTCTGCTTCAACGGCAGGGGAGAAGAAAAACTGATACTTCACGCATATCCAGCATAGCTCTCTGCTTCAATGGCAGGGGAGAAGAAAAACTGATACTTCATGCATATCCAGCATAGCTCTCTGCTTCAACGGCAGGGGAGAAGAAAAACTGATACTTCACCCATATCCAGCATAGCTCCCTGCTTCAACGGCAGGGGAGAAGAAAAACTGATACTTCACGCATATCCAGCATAGCTCTCTGCTTCAACGGCAGGGGAGAAGAAAAACTGATACTTCACGCATATCCAGCATAGCTCTCTGCTTCAACGGCAGGGGAGAAGAAAAACTGATACTTCACGCATATCCAGCATAGCTCCCTGCTTCAACGGCAGGGGAGAAGAAAAACTGATACTTCACGCATATCCAGCATAGCTCTCTGCTTCAACGGCAGGGGAGAAGAAAAACTGATACTACACGCATATCCAGCATAGCTCTCTGCTTCAACGGCAGGGGAGAAGAAAAACAACCAATAAGGGCTGAATAACATATTCTGGGTAAAACAAATAAGCATGGGTGTAGCTTGCTTATTGCGGCGGTTACTACCCCTACTACCCCTAACTAATCAAGCTAGATATTTCACTTGGATGCAGCTCCATCACTGCTCTCTACATTAATGGTGGGGGTGGAAGGGAAATAGAACCAAAGAGCTAAGAGAAACAGATAAGTATGAGAAAAATGTGTGAAGCTTGCTGGGCAGACTGGATGGGCGTTTGGTCTTCTTCTGCCGTCATTTCTATGTTTCTATGTTTCGATAAAGTATAAGGTATGGGGTTTGCCAGCAAGGCACAGAGGCAGAAAGAATTCCATGGTATAAAGTCTGGGCATAGCAGCAAGGCTGAGTGTCACAAAGACCACCAAGGGATAGCATGAGGGATATAGCAGCAAGGAAGAGTGGCAAGGGAAATGCCAGTGCACATTTGCCAATTCAAATGTCAGATTCAGTACAAGAAAATTAACTGATAGGTATCATTTCCTTGAAATAAGTTTTGTTACATTCCCAACTTGAACTTGATATAGCTGCTGGGTGGATATTAATTTTTTGTGTGAAAAAAACATATCACATTCAGAACATGTGATGGTTTCTCTAATGTGTGTAGTTTGGTTTTCCTGGAAAGAAGTGAGGGTTCCTTTATTTAGAAACCTTTTCCCAAATTCTATAGCTGAAATATGGCAGTTTCATTTTCTGATTTTCTGGTTTTGCAGAAATTCTCTCTGACTACTGTAACTGTTTTCACATTCAGGAAATTGAAATGGTTTCCCTTAAGCATCTTTTCTTTTGTGCTAGTACTTCTTCCTTCTGACTGAGGGCTTTTATGGACAAACTACACCAATATAATTAACCATCAAATAGGGTGTAAGAATCAGGCTGGGATTGTGGAGGGGTAGAATTAAAAAGAAGAACTATCAAACAGGTGTCATGGGAGAAGAAAACTATGCAAGTGGGGCAATTTCCCTTTGGTGGATTAAGAGGCAAGGTAGGCAGATTCATGGCAGCAAGGTCCCTATGATGGTATTAGTGGTATGGCAGGTAGGTAGAGGTAGCAAATCCCCTATGGGGAAATAAGGGGCATGGCAGGTAGGCATGTGGCAGCAAGTCTCCTATGATGCTATTAGGGGTATGGCAAGTAAAGTGTCCTTCCAAGTCAACGTCTACAGAAGAAATGTACAGTAGATCTTCAAGATCAGAGTCACTGGATCAAGAGAGCAGCGATAGGCTGGATCATTGTGATATGTTGTCTTTGTGCTGTGGTCTCCTTGACAACAGCTCACAGCTTCACATAACTCACTGGAAAGGGCTGGCTGCTAACTTGTTATTTATACTCTCATTCATTTAGCAGTGGTATTTTGCCCCAAGGGAAATACACACACTGCTGAGCCTACCATAATGCAAGATGTAAAATACCTTGTGTTATCCCCATGTTAGGCCATTTACCATGTGAAAAACACGGTTTCTTGAGCATTAAATAATAAATGGCCTTATGCATCTTAGTGAATGAGGCGCATAGTTACAATTATTAACTGACACCTACTCTCCAATACAAATTTGAATGACTGGAAGGGGGACAGTAAGTAAATCCATGGCTGTAGCACTAAACTTTCAAAAGGGAATCTTTTATAAAGTGAGAAAAATAGTTAAAAAAAATTGAAAGGTGCAGCTACAAAGGTAAAATGTGTGCAACAGCCATGGCCATTGTTAAAAAATACCATTCCAGAAGCACAGTCCATAAGTATTCCTCGCATTAAGAAAGTTGGAAGGACAGTCAAAGAATTGCCAGCATGGCTAAAAAGTGAGGTGCAAGAGGCTATTTAGCCAAAAGATCTTTATTCAAAAATTGGAAGAAGGATCTATCAGAAGAAAACAGGATTAAGATAAGCATTGGCAAGTTAGATGTAAGACATTGATAAGACAGGCTGAGAGAGAATTTGAAAAGAAGTTGGCCGAAGAGGCAAAAATTAACAATAAAAACATATCCAAAGCAGAAAGCCTGAGAGGGAGTCAGTTGGACTGTTAGAGGATTGAGGGGTTAAAGGGGCATTTAGGGAAGATAAAGCCATCATGGAAAGATTAAACAATTTCTTTGCTTCAGTGTTTACTGAAGAGGACGTTGGGGAGATACCCATTCTGAAGATGGTTTTCAAGGGTGATGATTCAGATGAACTGAACCAAATCACGATGAACCTGAAAGATTTGGTAGGCCAGATTGAAAATTGAATAGTAAAACATGCGACCTGAGGTGTTAGCTAAAGGGGGCAAGTTTCTTTTGAAATGCTCATGTAAGTGTGAGGTGGAAACAGGATGCTGGGCTCGATGGACCCTTGGTCTGACCCAGTATGGCATTTTCTTATGTTCTTATGTTCTTAAAATCATGAGAGGTCTCGAATGGGTAAATGTGAATCGGCTATTTACTCTTTCGGATAATAGGACTAGGGAGCACTCCATGAAGTTAGCAAGTAACATATTTAAAACTTATCGGAGCAATTTCTTTTCAGTCAATTCACAATTAAGCTCTGGAATTTGTTGCCAGAGGATGTGGTTAGTGAAGTTAGTGTAGCTGGATTTAAAAAAAGTTTAGATAAGTTCATGGAGGAGAAGGCCATTAACTGCTATCAATCAAGATGTCTTAGAGAATAGCCCCTGCAAATACTGGCATCAGTAGCAAGAGATCTACTTATTGATTACATACTTGCCAGATACTGGCAGCCTGAATTTGCCACTGTTGCAAACAGTATGCTAGGCTTGATAGACCCTTGGTCTGACCCATTATAGCAATGTTAAAAGAGTGCAAAAGGGGACAGCTTAAGGGCTAAGGCAGCAGAGTACAGCATGGAGGCAGACAACCAGGACCAAAGAGCACAGCATGGAGGCAGGAGCCCCAGGAGAAAACACAGCAGCATGGAGGCAGGAGACCCAGGAGAAGATATAGAAGCATGGAGGCAGGAGACCCAGGATAAGACACAGCAGCATGGAGGCAGCGACAGGCTGGGATGAGATGAGACACCACCATCAGGAGCAGCAGATGGAACATGATGAGGCAGCGGTAGGCTGAGATGAGATGCGATACCAGCATCAGGAGCAGCAGATGAGATGTGATGAGACACGGCAGCAGCTGAACCATGGTGGGAGACGGCCTCAAAGAGGCTGGAGTACAGGCAGAGCATAGAGGAGGGCATTAGAAGCAGACTGCAGGTCTATAGTGGCTTGCATTAGACCATCACCATCAACAAGTGGGCATAGGAACTGTGAACTGAGGACTGGCCCAGCAGGCTTCTTCCATCTAGCTGGCACAGGCACTCTGAAGTAAGGATGTGCCCAGCAGTCTTCCTCCATCTAGCTGGCACAGGAACTCTGTACAGAGGCCTGGCCAGGCTTGTCCTACACGTTTTGTTCTTCGGCCTTAAAGGCCAGGTGTTTGGGTGACTTCATGAGCCTTTGCCAAGCCATTGCTTGCTACTTGGGGATGGCAAGACCTTGGGGGGCCTCCCCCTCAGTTGTCTCTCAGAACGGGGGCTCCTGTGTGGCATTGAGTCCTGTGATGCTGGGGAAGGCACTGTTACTGGCTCTGGCATTCTTTGTAGAATCGTAATCAGCGATGAAGTTATTTATTGAAGTTACCACTGTAGTGAGACCCTGTAGCGACCTCCTGCACTCGGACCATCGGCTGCCAGTATTCAAAATGGTGCCGATAGCCTTTGCCCTTACTATGTCACAGGGGCTACCGGTGCCATTGGTCAGCCCCTGTCACATGGTAGGAGCACAAGATGGCGCCAGCCATCCAGTGCTCCTACTATGTGACAGGATCCGGGCAATGGCACGGATACCCTGTCACATGGTAAGGGCAAAGGGCCATCGGCACCATTTTGATTAGTGGCAGCCGACAGCCCGAGAGCGGGAGATCACTCCCCGCGCCCCCACTGGACCACCAGGTAATTTTAAAACAGTTTTGGGGGGGTTCGGGAGGGTGGGAGAAGCAAAGGGGTCATTTTTAAAGGGTCGGTGGGTTTTTTTTTTTATCGGGCCATCGGTGCCATTTTTATTAGTGGCAGCCAAAATGGCGCCGATAGCCCGAGAGCAGGAGATCGGTCCCAGGGCTTGCACTGGACCACCAGGTACTTGTAAAATGTTTTTGGGGGGTTCGGGAGGGTGGGGGAAGGTAAGGGTTTAGTTTTAAAGGGTCTGGGTGTGTTTAGGGGTTGTTTTGGTGTGCCGGTTTTCCCGCCCTCCCCCCAAATAACTCCCATTAGTGGACACTAACCCATTAACGATTTTTCACAATAAATCGGGGGAATTTCTATTGTATTGCGCACTCTAACGAAAACTATTGGACGATTTTTTTTTAAATCGTCAAAAAACTATTCACATCCCTATTTAGTCCTACACTCTGTTTCCTGTCTTTTAACCAGTTCCAAATCCACAGTAGGACATTGTCTACTATCCCATGATTTTGGTATTTCTTGAGGAGTCTCTTCTGAGGTACATTGTTAAATGCTATCTATATCAGTGGTTCCCAACCCTGTCCTGGAGGACACCCCAGCCAGTTGTTTTTTCAGGATATCATAGCATGAAAATTCTTTCTCATGCATATTCATTATGGATATTCTGAAAATCCGACTGTCTGGGTGTCCCCCAGGACAGATTTGAGAACCTCTGATTTACATGTTTATTTATAACTAGCGGTACCCCGCCACACGTTGCAGTGGCAGAGTCAGGTTCTTTTCCCTCCCTCTCCCTTCCCCTTGCTCATTTACCTCAGTCACTCATCCTCCTCCCCCTTGGTCACTCACCCCCCCTTCCCTATCCTGTCCTCACTCCAACTCTCTCCCCTCACACTCACCTCTCCCCTCATTCTCCCTCCTCTGACACTCACCTCCCCCCTCATTCTCCCTCCCATCACTGTCACCTCCCCCCGCCTACTGCCTACCCTTCAGATCAGAAAACTTTTGTCTTTCTATTTCTGTGGGAACCCCCCACCCCCCCAAAAAAACCCCAATCCCAACCCTTTAAATGAAATAATAACCCCCCACCGTCCTGCCCCCCCCCCCCCCAAGACCTGGGAAATTAAAATTGTTGGTGCTACATGTGGTCTGTACCTGGGCATCTGTGCGCGTTATGTAGCCAAATAGGGGAGTGCCTAACCAAATTTGCAGACCCAAATTTGTTTTGTGGTCTGGGGAGGGCTATTTTGGTGCGTTCCCGAGATAGTGCAAGTTTGGTGTAAGTATTTGCGTGTGAACCTCCCCCTTCCCCCAAAAAACAACCCTATGAGAAACGTTCTCTTAAACTAACCACCCCACACTCTCCTGCCCCCCTCCCCCAGCCCTGCGAAAAACAGTAGCCCTCCCCAAGAGTTGCCGAATGAATGAAACCTGCCCCCCCTCTCGTGATCCCTCCCCAAGATGTTCGCAATAAATTCATTACCACCCCCCACCCTCCAGACCCCCCGAGACCTGATAAAAATGTCAGTCAGTGGAACTGGCGTTCAGGAGCGGTCCGGGAGCGATGTATTGGCGTTGGTCCTTCGGCTGCGAGCACTGAAACGCTCTGACATAGTAAGGGCAAAGGTCCGCCGGCTGCCAGTCCTGAAAATGGCGCCGAGGGGCCCTTGCCCTTACTATGTCACATGGGCTACTGCCGCCATTGGTGTCCCCGAGTGGCATAGTAAGGAAAAGGGCCATCGACGCCATGTTGATTGCTGGCAGCTGACGGCCGAAGTGCAAGAGATGTGTCCCGGACCAGTCCTGGCCCCCCGCTGGAGCCTCTCGGACTTCTGTCAGGTTTTGTGTGTGTTGTGAGGGCCTGGGAAGTAAATAAATTTGGCATGTGTGTGGGGGGTGTGAGGAGGGTGGTTTTGTGTGTGTTGGGAGGCTGTGTAAAGTATATCAATTTGGCATGTGTGTGGGGGGTGTGAGGAGAGTGGTGGGTGTATTTTATCTGTAAAGGAAATAGTTATCTTCCGGCGAAAAAAGTGTGTGAATGTGTTAAAATGGAAGTGAAACGTAGACCTGGACTGGCGAAATGATTAGGAGTAGATTTTTAAAAAATGCGCGTTCACGTACTTTTGTTGGCGCACCAGGCGCAAACAAAAGTACGCTGGATTTTATAAGATACGTGCGTCGCTGGCGCGCGTAGCCGGTGCGCGCCGAGCCGCGCAGCCTGCCTCTGTTCCCTCCGAGGCCGCTCCGAAATCGGAGCGGCCTCGGAGGGAACTCTCTTTCGCACTCCCCTCACCTTCCCCTCCCTTCCTCTACCTAACCCACCCCCCCGGCCCTATCTAAACCCCCCCCTACCTTTGTCCACGGATTTATGCCTCCTGGAGGGAGAAGTAAATCCACGCGCGCCAGCGGGCCACTGGCACACCGAGACGCGACCCGGGGACGGTTCCGGAGGGCGCGGCCACGCCCCCGGACCGCCCCGGGCCAAAACCACGCCCCCGGGCCCGCCCCCTAACGCCGCGTCCCGCCCCCAAAATGCCGCGTCGATCGGCCCCGCCCCTGACACGCCCCCGACACGCCCCCGACAAAAAACCCCGGGACTTACGTGAGTCCCGGGCCTCTGCGTGTGCCGACAGTCCTATGGAAAATAGGTGCGCCGGCGCGCAAGGCCCTGCTCGCGTAAATCCAGGCGGATTTACGCGAGCAGGGCTTTTAAAATCCGCCTCTTAGTGTAGCGTGTGTTAGTGTAAGGTGTCACAGATGGCACTTACGTCCAGCAGATGTCACTATTTTCTGGAAAAAATCTACAAACCTATTTTACCTGTCACAGGTGTGACATATCTGTAATGTAAGTACAGAAGAACCTTCCTGTATGCGAAATGAAGGTTGTGTCCAAATTTGAAAGCAATTGGTTCAGTGGTTTCTGAGATTAGCGATTTTGTCCAAACTATTTAACATTTTTATTTATATAGACTTCAAAAAAACCTAAAAGTTTGGTAAGGCACGAATTCCCTTTGCTAACACCATGTTGACTCTTTTCCATTACGTAATATCTATTTATATGGCCAGTGATTTTGTTTCTAAGAATGACTTCTAACATTTTTCCCAACAACAATATCATATTCACTAGTCTATAGCTTCCCAGATCACCCTAGGAACCCTTTTTAAAAATCTGTATCACGTTAGTTACTTTCCAGTCTTCAGGTATCATGGCTGTTTTTATGATCGGTTACCAATTATTCCTAAAAGGTTTGTAATTTCATATCTTAGCTCTATTAGATCTCTAGGATGGATGCCATCTAGTCCTGGTGATTTTTTACTCTTTAGTTTATCAATTTGATCTATTACACCCTCCATTATCACAGATTTTTTTTTCGTTGTTCATAATCTCCACCATTAAAGAATGTTTCAGATATGGGTGTGGCCAAAATCCTCCTCAGTAAAGAGTGAAGCAAAGAATTAATTCAGGTTTTCTGCTGTTTCCTTGTCCTCCCTGAGCATCCTTTTTGTTTCTCAATCTTCTACCTGTCCAATTGACTCTCATAATAACATAAGAACATAAGAAATTGCCATGCTGAGTTAGACCAAGGGTCCATCAAGCCCAGCATCCTGTTTCCAACAGAGGACAAAACCAGGCCACAAGAACCTGGCAATTACCCAAACACTAAGAAGATCCCATGCTACTGATGCAATTAATAGCAGTGGCTATTCCCTAAGTAAAATTGATTAATAGCCATTAATGGACTTCTCCTCCAAGAACTTATCCAAACCTTTTTTGAACCCAGCTACACTAACTGCACTAACCACATCCTCTGGCAACAAATTCCAGAGCTTTATTGTGCGTTGAGTGAAAAAGAATTTTCTCAGATTAGTCTTAAATGTGCTACTTGCTAACTTCATGGAATGCCCCCTAGTCCTTCTATTATTTGAAAGTGAAAATAACCGAGTCACATCTACTCATTCAAGACCTCTCATGATCTTAAAGACCTCTATCATATCCCCCCTCAGCCATCTCTTCTCCAAGCTGAACCGCCCTAATCTCTTCAGCCTTTCCTCATAGGGAAGCTGTTCCATCCCCTTTATCATTTTGGTTGCCCTTCTCTGTACCTTCTCCATCGCAACTATATCTTTTTTGAGATGCGGCGACCAGAATTGTACACAGTATTCAAGGTGTGGTCTCACAATGGAGCGATATAGAGGCATTATGACATTTTCCGTTCTATTAACCATTCCCTTCCTAATAATTCCTAACATTCTGTTTGCTTTTTTGACTGCTGCAGCAAACTGAGCTGACGATTTTAAAGTATTATCCACTGTGATGCCTAGATCTTTTTCCTGGGTGGTAGCTCCTAATATGGAACCTAACATCGTGTAACTACAGCAACGTTTATTTTTCCCTATATGCAACACCTTGCACTTGTCCACATTAAATTTCATCTGCCATTTGGATGCCCAATCTTCAATCTTCAATCTCTCTAACAGGCTTTTTGCTTTGAATATACTTTTTAAAAGTTTTTATTATAATTTTTTGTCTCTTTGTCAACCTTCTCAAATTCTCTCTTTGTCTTACTACTTTTTTACATCTAACTTGCCAGTGCTAATGCTCTTGCCTTTTTCCATCAGCTGGGTCCGCTTTCTATTTTTTTGAATGACGCTCTTACAGCTTTAACTGCCTCCTTTACCTCTTCATTAAACCATGCTGGTAGACATTTAGTGTTCTTTTGACCTTTATTAATTCATACAATACATTTTGGGGGTAATTTTCAAAAGAGTTGCACATGTAAATGTAACATACTATCGTAGCAATTTTCAAAAGCATTTACTCAAGTAAAGTGCACTTGAGTAAATCCTTTAGACAATTCAATGGCGTATATTGTAGCAATTTTCAAAAGCCCACTTACTCGAGTAAAGTGCATTTACTCAAGTAAAATCCAGTTTTACTCAAGTAAATGCTTCTGAAAATCAGGCACTTATCTGGGCTTCCAAAATTATATTTTAAAACAATACCCACACTTCATGCAGACTTTTAACCTTTACAACTGCTCCTTCTAGTTTTTTCTAACAAATTTTCTCATTCTGTCATATGCTAACGTCCCCTCTCCCGTGATTTTGTCAAATTTGATTGCATTATGATTGCTATTGTTAGTGTCCCTACTACAGTAACCCCTTGCACCAGGTTGTTCATTAGGAATGTGAGCTTCAATATGTTTGGTTTGATTTGTTTTTCATTTCATTTGTTTAATATTTTATTTGGGTCTGTTCATTTGCCAAACCAAAGTAAAATATTAAAAAGCCAACCTCCCCAAAACAAAGAAAAATAAACCAATTTAAAAAAACAAATACACTGGACCTTCTGTGGCCCTCAACTACCCTTTCATAATTTATTGCAGGCCGATACCTGCCCAGTTATTCCTTCTCAGGCCCCCCTGCCCCAATTCAGATTTGTTGGGGTTGAGGAGCTCCCACTCTAGTCCCTACTTACCCACTTCTGTGTCCTTGAAAAATCCTAAAAGGCCCTCACTCCTACCCCAGGCCCAGAACCTTGAAAATGTCACTGTCCACCTGCAGAATGGTGCTGAAGTGATGTAACTTTGGTACCTTCCTCCGGTGTGGTCATACCACACAGTGGTGCTGGCTGTACTGGAGAAAGACACTAAAGTTATGTCACTTTGGCACTGTCCTCCAGGCGAATGGCATCATTTTTAACATTCTGGATCTGGGGCAAGAGTTAGTGGGCTTTGCTTCTGCCCTTTAGGAATGTTGAAGGCCCTAGGAAAAGGGTAAGTGGGGGCCAGGGTGGGATCTCCCCAGTCCCAGTAAAATTAGAATGGGGACAGGAGGGGCCCAGGGGAGAATCCTGCTGGGCCCAGGCCCTAGGCCTTGGACCAGGAATGAATTGTATTGGGAATGGTGGTCAGAGGGACCCAGGCCCTGAGTTAAATTGTGCAAGATAGGAGAGTGGTTGAGGGCCAAACAAATTGAAAATGGCGTCATGTGTTGCATTTTTTTTGCATTTGTTTAAAACAAATGCTTACCCAATTTGTGTGTTGCACTGAAAACTAAGATAGCTGCCTCCTCATCAGTTCTAGGACCATGAAGCTGTCATTTTTGGCATCTAAAATCTTTTCTAGTGTGTCCTGATGAGACATTGACCCAATCAATACTGGGATAATTGAAATCTCCCATTTTCACTATGCTGCCAAATTTATTTGCTTTTTTAATTTTAGCAAGCATTTTACAGTCAGTTGTTCATCTTGGCCAAGTGGCTGGTAGTAAACACCCACTGCCCTACACCTATTACAGAATTTTTAGCCATAAGGATCTCACAATGCATTTTGTTTCCTGAATGATTTTTGTCATTCTTTACTCTATAGTGTCACTACAGAGTGAGAAACAACATTCATCAACACAAGAATATGCCACTCATGCAATCAGCTGATGGTGAAATTAACCTCAAATAGTATGACCATTATAGAAAAATGCTAATTGCATATGTTGTATGTCCGACTTCACTTGTATGCATGTAAAAGTCTAATTGTTGGTCACAATTGTCCATGCAATCTGGATTTTTAACACTTTTAAAATGTTGGTTTATGCAAATAAAAATTTGTGCAAACTTATCTCTGAAGGATGTCCATGTAAAATAAATGTTCCAAACAGCTCCAGTCTCCAAGATCTTATTATTGTGAAATAAATATTTCAATTGACTCCCAACACTGATTCAGCATCTGCGTCAGGGGTAAGAAACTATTAATCAGCTTAAACACATACAGAAGGAAAATGTACATAAGCAGCACACAACCATATACTTTACCTAGTTAAACACTCCTAAGTATGTTCAGCACAAAATAATGATGTCTAAATGGTGCAAATTGATATTCAAAGATCATAGTTTAAAACTAACAAATATGATGATATTACTGCAAATTTCCAAAACGGTCTCATTATGAACTGTGACTGCTTACAAGAAGCTCTGCTTGGAACTGAGCTGTGATGCAAAGCCAGTTTTAAAGAGACAAAATCCATGGGAAAAGTAATGCTCGTCAATGCTTGACTATATGCCATCTTTTACATATAGTGCCATCCCTCTACCATATAAGCAGTTTACGACTCTGTATGGGCCTGATTTTCAAAAGCATTTATACATGTAAAACTGGATTTTGCATGTGGAAATGCACTAGGCTTTTGAAAATTGCTACAGTATATGCCATTGAATTGTCTATAACATTTACTTGCATAAGTGCAATTTATGTGTGTAAATGGCTTTTGAACATTTCTACAATAGTATGTTAAATTTACATGCACAACTCCTTTAAAATTCATCTGTAAGCATTTACCAGAATCATATCAGCAATTTAAAGAGAGTTGTTTTTTTTCCTAAATGTATTGCACCATTGTGTTTATTGAATATCATGTTTGTATTGTTTTATTGTTATATTGGTGTTTTAAATTTATTTTAGTTTGATAGTATATTGTTGGAATTTTGGTTATAAGCCAGTGATGGTAATTAAGGGTATTTACACTCTTAAAACTGAGTTTTACATGTGTAAATGCTTTTGAAAATAGATGAAGTACATGCCATTGAATTGTCCATAGGATTTACCTGCATAAGTGCACTTTAAATGGCTTTCGAAAATTGCTGATAGTACGTTACATTTATGCATGTAATGTCTTTGAAAATTCACCTGCTCTTTTATTATGTATTTTACTTGTACCTCACCTTTAGGCAAGTTATACATTTTTAAATAAATACATTTGATCTGCCCTGTCACATTGATATAATTTATACTCTGATATGAGAGTGTCCCATCAGTTATCCTACTCTACCATATCTGAAATGCCTAGAAGGTCTATGTCCATTGTCCTCATATAATGCTGTACATTCTAATTCACCAGTCTTATTATTCAGATTTCTGGCATTCACATACAGACAATTTAAAGTATGCGTTTTTTTTTTTTTTTTTTTTGCATTTTCATATCCTACTTTTAGCAAATGATACAGATAATATAGAGTCATTCACACCTGAAGTGGAGAAGTATCCTAGTGGTTAGAGCAGTGGGCTGCAAGCCAGGGCTCAAATCCTACTATCACTCTTTGTGACCTTGGACAAATCATTTCACCCTCCCTTACTTCAGGTACAAACTCAGATTGTGAGCCCTTTTGGGACAGAGAAGCACCTACAGTACCTGAATGTAATCTGCTTTGAAGTGCCTGAAAAAGACAGAATATAAAATAAATCTGTGTGCTCTTTATATACATCTGTCTGGGTAATGTGTTGCATAGAGTTTGTTCGCTGCAATGTTGCCCTACTGTTTGAATATCCTGCCTAGCGATGGCCAATCTTTGGTGACTTTGTTGCCCTGTAATGTGAAGGAGAGGTTAGTGCATGCAGAGAAAGTGTTGGCAGTGTGCATGCTACTCAGTGAATGAATACTAAGAAAAGAATGGATGGGCTAGAAAGGTGTAGGACATCAGAGGAAAGAGATATGAGAAAGACGATGGGTAACAGTGGAAAGCATCATACAGTTGCAAGGAAGAAGTGGAAATCTTAGGTCCTGTTGTATTGATGCCCAGTAAGTCTGCCAGGTGGGCCAAAAAAAGAAAAAAACAATCCAGAAATCTGTAGAGTTCTATTTGAAAAAGCTAGGAAATTCTGCATAGTTGCTTCGTGAACTGAATACCATTCCATTTCCGAGTATACAAGATTTGTTTTTGTCAGTCACCTACCTAAACTAGTTTCTACTGCAAGAGGCACATCTGAGATGTTTATGTGCAGCTTTGCCCTTGAGGTCAAGATTTATTTACACCATATCTTTTGCTATTAACTTGTCAGAGTAAAAGCTGGGCAGTTGGTACATATATGAACCTGTCTGGGATGGGCTGCAGGGGAACTCATTATCCTGGAACCAGAGTTCCCTGTTTTATTTTCAGCTCCCAGGGACTTTAATCACTGAGGAGGGCATTCCAGAAGGTGGACTTCTGGTCAAAAACTTTCCGCCTCCCGGCAGATGAAAACACAGAGTCATCCTCTGGCAGGAACAGCTCCTGGAGAAGCAGGGCTCCTTGGCATGTGGGATTTGTATGGTTGGCATGTCTTCTAGAAACAGAATGCACCAAAATGCATGAGCAAAAATCAGTCTGCAGAAAGTCAGAGCGTTTACTTGTCAACATCGTGCCAACATTTGTGCCAGAGATGGGCAATTTCTCACAGCAGCACGCCTCAGCTATCTGAAAATGCAGGACACTTTTTACGTGACCACAGATACCTGCTTATGGGCTTACTTAGTCACACTACTGAAAACTAAAATGTTGCCTTGTAAAATTCACGTCTGCTATGTATATACTGTATATTTTTGAAACAACAAACATATGTAGTTTTCTCCCTAACCGTTTTCTGCCCCAGGAATACTTCACTTTACTACAGCTAAAAGTGTGCACTTTGTGACAGCATCTGACTGAAAACCTACTTAAGCAGAATCACTTATTCTTCCCATGTAACCCCAGATTTTACTTTCATAGTTCTTGACTGTCTTTGAAGATGCTCCTCTTCATGTGACTAATTGATTAGGACAAGCCTGGAGTGGAGGAAGCCCAGTAGTTAGAGCAGTGGAATAGCAACCCCAGAAGCCTGGCTTTACATCCCACTGCTGCTCCTTGACACCTTGGGCAATTACTACTACCCTACTCTTGATCTTAGCCAAAAGGCCCAGAAGATATAATATAAGTTCCCAGCTTTCGCCCAAGTTATGTCTGCCCATGTTTCTATACCTGCTTTCACCCTAGTTATGTTATCCAGGTTTCTCTACCTTGTTCAATGTAAGACAAGACTGTGTCACTGTTGTTTTTTGCTGGTTGTAATGTAAACCGAAGTGATAATTAATCCTGTTAATTGAACCTCGGTATAAAAAAAGCTATAAATAAATAAATAAATAAATAAATAAGATTCAGGTACAAACTTAGGGGATCATTCACCAAGTCATTTGTCAGTCACAAGTAGGTGACTGACAAAAAAAAATACTGTGAGAGTCACAAAGCTATGGCAAACCCCCCTGAGGCTTTGCGATTCCTGCTGTATTTTTCCCTGCGGGAATAGATTTTGGGGAAAGGGGAAGGACAGAATTTGAGATCGGAAACTACCGTATGTGCAGCTTCTTCTGACAGAGAGGCTGCCAGGCTGGAAAAGACTAGAATAAACGACAGGAATCCAGTATCACTGGAAAGATCATTCTGTCCATGAGTAGCTGCTCTGGGGGAAGAGTAGCTTGAGCCTCTCTTTACTTTCATTTACGTAGACATATTTTAAGAGAACATGACCATCCTGCATTTCTTAAACCAAATTTGCTTATACATTTTAAAGTGGAGTATACATTTATAATTTAATGCAATGGCTGGGGCTCCATGGATATACTGCATTTGTGCTGATGATATCCAGCTCATTTGTCTGCTGGGATAGGGATGGCTCTGTAGCATGGAATTGCTTGCGACAAGGTATGCATGGGATTCCTAAACGACTTCTTCACAGCAAAGTAGCTCTGAATGAATTAAAAATTGAGCTTTTGGTTGTGGGAGAAGGAGGGCCTCTTTCTGTTCCAGGCATTAATACGTCTTGGGCAGACCCTGGGATTGGGACAGTATCCCCTATGGAGCTGGTTAAATCTTTAGGTGTTGACTCTTTCTTTGCAGAGACTCATGTTTCATGCCTTTTAAAAGTGGGATTTTTAAGTTGCAACAGTTGCAGGGGCTTCCCTCATTCTTAGATGTGGGTTCATTCAGGAGTGTAGTTCGGGTGCATGTTTTGTTGCGCCTGGATTACTGCAGTGGCATATTGTTGGCCCGCCAAAGCATTTAGTGAATAGGCTCCGGGGGTACAGAATGTAGCAGTCAGATTGATATGGAGATTGGAGAGTGTTTGCTCGACCATTGTTGTGGCATATGCAGTAGCTACCGCTGATATGTAGAAGCCAGTTTAAGGCTCTATCCCTGGTGCACAATGGGAGGCAGGGAACAGGTCTTACTTATTTAAAGAATAAATTGCACTAGTATTTGCCAGTGAGGCCACCGAGGTCATCTCAGACCCCTTTTATGGTGATTTCATCTGATAAGGAGGTGAAAAAAGATATGTCACATGGTAGAATATTCTTGATGGCTCCACATTTGTGGAATAAACTCCAGCTGGGGGTAAGGACAGAACTGAATTATCTTATGTTCAGAAAAAGTAAAAAAAACTGGCTCTATCCACCAGAGAGTAATAGGTCCAGTGGTTTTTAGTCAATAGGATTTTCATCATTTCACTCGTTTGTTTGTATATAAGTGCATTTGATTATTTGTATTGTTGGTTTTAACTTATTGTTTTCTACACTGCTCTGGGTGTCCATTTATGGTAAAGAGGTTGGTTTAGAAAACATTTAAATACATTTCATAGGGAATGTAGCTCTCAGTCCAGATCCATTCACCATGCCATTCATTTTAAATAAGGGGGAAGCTTCTGCTTAAGGGCCTTTGGGCATTTTGTTGGTGGTCTTTTCAAGAAATCACTCTTCAGAACATAAGTGATGTTTCAACAAACAAATTTTACTTTAAAATGAACTGACACATTTCACATTTTCTTGGTGAAGAATCTGTGCTAATAAATAATAGCAAATCACAAACACGATACCTTTGAGTCCTTTAAAATGTCAGTTTCTGTAGGTTTCCTTATTAAATGGCTGTTTGGGTTCTGTAACACTTGGGACATTTCTGCTACCTGAAATCCAGTCCTTGATGATTCTCTGATCTCCTCTCTCCCACTTGTTGTTCTAGATGAATGCTTGCCTCCTTGATCCCCTTTCTAAGGGGGTCATTTTCAAATGCTTATTGCATGCGATAGCATGCTGGGGGCGGAGTCGAGGCGACGAGGGAAGGAGTCGGGGCGGCGAGGAGGCAGACTCGGTGGTGTCTTCGCTGGCAGTGATGAGGTAAGCAACGTTATTGTCGCCAGTAGCGCACCCAATAGCGCCACCTTTCATGGTGGCACTATTGGGTGCAAAAGCTGGCAACGAGAACACCGCGGTGGTGCGAAGGCTCCCAGCTTTCGCAGGCCCGTCCCCTGTTTTCGCTGGATTCACCATTCTGTGATAGAATGGTGAATCCAGGCCTAAGTTGTGCCAAATGGGCACTCTCCTCCTCTCATGAAAAGTTTGCCTGGGTGGGAGGGGAATTGTTAGATGAGCAGACCCCAGAATGTAGCTGTTAGCTCCTAGTTCTTTCATAGAAACATACATAGAAGTGACCGCAGAAGAAGACCAAACGGCCCATCCAGTCTGCCCAGCAAGCTTTCACACCTATATTTTCATACTTATCTGTTACTCTGACCGCTGAGGTCAGGGCCCTTATTTGTAACTTTTTGGTTCTAATTCCCTTCCACCCCCACCAACGATGCAGGCAGCAGTGCTGGAGCTGCATCTAAGTGAAGTATCTAGCTAATTGGTTTGAGGTAGTAACCGCCGTAATAAGCAAGCTACTCCCACGCTTATTTGTTTACCCAGCCTGTGCAATTCAGTCCTTGTTGGTTGTCTGAATATAAATCCTCTTTACTTCATTCCCCCTTGCCGTTGAAGCAGTGAGCTGCGCTGGTTATGTATTCCAAGTGAAGTATCAGGCTTAATTGATTTGGGATAGTTTCAGTGGCAAACTTCCAAAAATACAAAAGGAAAAATTCTGAAAACTCCGACAGGACTCTCCCTTGCAAGGAATAAGAAACCCACTGGTAAATGGCATGCTTTTGAAATGCAAAGTCCCAATAAGTATAGGTTGTCTTGATCTTTCTGCATTTATTCAGTGTTGAAGCCATTTTGCTGAATAAACATAAACAATGCTGCATTTTGACTCACATCACCTACCTGTTCAGATCTGTTCACCTCATGGTTTTCCAAAAGTCATCTGCAAACCCTCTCCTCTTCACTTTACTATTTTCAGCCAGTTCTCCTTCTGCAGACCCACAGCCCTCTTCTCTCCTTTTAATTAGACAGGCTGTGCAACTGGTGGCGATAAGGTCCAGTCAAGAAAGAGTCTGGACCTGTTCTCCTTCCTAGATCCTCCATCCCTGAGGGCTCAAGAGCACACACAAACTGGATTCTGCCATCACATTAAACATTATGATGAGTCCTCGGGTCTGTAATTTCACAATATACAGTACAAAGTAAGAATGTGTAATCCAAACTGAATGAAGCCATTATTGTTTTGTTACACCTGAAGATACCCTCCAAAAAATCCCAAATTTGGGGGATTTGTCATTTTGGCAAATTTGCAATTTTCCAAAATAAAAAAATCCAACCCCAACTAATTACCCTCCCCCAAACAATTAATTTCAGCCAAAAAGAAAAGAAATGACCAAATTGAAAATATTTTGCCTGCACGTCCCTAGTGCAGTCTGTGTATCCTGTCACAGGGAGAAAATGTGTTTCATGGATAAGATCAGAGCTTTGGACTCCAAGCTACGAAAACATCAATTACATGAAAAGCTCAGGGGTACAGCATCTATTTAGACCTCTTTTTGAACTTGAAATGTGAATATTTTTATTCATTAGGCTCTTCTGTAGTTTCTGCAAATGCATTTTCATCCTGAGACAAAATAAACAAATGGTAAATGGGTTTATTGGAAATTGCAGCAAACAGGAAAAAAATAATAGATAAAATAGCTTAAGTTAAACCACACAGTTTCAGTTTTTTAGCATCATGTTTGGAGTCTTCATATACTGAGACACTTCCTTTTCTAAAAACAATTTTGTTTTATTATTTTTATGTTTCAAGCACCATGTACTTAGAATTAAGTAACAAAACATTTGTATGCATGGAATTATATTATATTATATTTTTCAATACCACTGACTTACAATATTTGTCAGAATTTCTTTTGTATATTTTAGATCAGTTTTACCCTAAGGTCTCTTTTGGGCTTTATCCACAAAGAACTTTTCCCCATTCAGTGTCTTTGGAAAAAATCTTGATAATATAGCCTTTGGTCTGATATCTTTGTCCATTCAGTAATGTTTTCCCTCGTTTTGTGAAACATTTTAAATTTACCTTTTATTCTGAACCAGCTTTCCTCTAGGTAATTATTGTGACTATCTTATCCCACCATCTATTTATGCTGAGCACACACTTCTCAATAAGCACACAGGAAGTACTTTTGACTTCTTTCTTAACACAAGGATGAGATATTGAATATTGCCAGTTTGCACTGGAGAGGAACATGTATACTCTGCAGCCTGTGAGTACTCAGTTAGGGGATTATTGCAGCACTATCAGTACAAAATGAGGACCTCATATTTATCAGTCAACTCCATACTCCAAATTTGCAGGGTCATTTCTCAAAACACAATAATGACCGCATCGTAATGATAAAATTTAAATGAGGGAAAGGGCAGGGGTTTGGGTGGGATTTAAAAAAATGTGTGGCCGGTTGTACTGCGGGCGATAATGTTTGGTCAAAAAATGATGAATGCCTCTGTATTTTAACAAATTTTTCAAAGAGCTATTTAAAAACTCTTTACCCCTGTCTGTTTGTATTTTCTATTGGAAACACAGCTGCCTTTAAATATATTTTCAAATAGGGGTGTGCATTCGTTTTCGCCGTATTGGCGATCCGCAACGTATATTGCACTATTCGTAGTATTCGTGGGGAGGCGAAACGTATCGCGATTCCCCACGAATACACGAATCTTCGCCGAATTATACGGCCACCTAAATAAAAATTTAAACAAACCCCCCACCCTCCTGAACCCCCCAAGACTTACCAAAACTCCCTGGTGGTCCAGCGGGGGGTCCGGGAGCCATCCCCTGCACTCACACCCCTGGTACCAGTTTCATCATGGCGCTGATAGCCTTTGTCACAGGGGCTACCGGTGCCATTGGTCAGCCCCTGTCATCTTGTGCTCCTACCATGTGACTGGGCTAACCAATGGCACCGGTAGCCCCTGGGACATAGTATGGGCAAAGGCTATTGGCGCCATTTTGAGTACTGGCATCGGTTGGCCGGAGTGCAGGAGGTCGCTCCGGGACCCCCGTTGGACCCCCAGGGACTTTTGGCCAGCTTGGGAGGGCCTCCTGACCCCCACAAGACTTGCCAAAAGTCCAGAGAGGGTCCGGGAGCGACCTCCTGCACGCCGGCCGGCCGATGCCAGTACTCAAAATGGCGCCGATTGCCTTTGCCCTCACTATGTCACAGGTACCGACAGTCGGCCCCTGTGACATAGTGAGGGCAAAGGCGATCGGCGCCATTTTGAATACTGGCAGCAGATCGCCTTTGCCCTCACTATGTCACAGGGGCTGACCGTCGGTGCCTGTGACATAGTGAGGGCAAAGGGGTTCGGTGCCATTTTGAGTACTGGCATCGGACGGCCAGCTTGCAGGAGGACGCTCCCCTACCCCCGCTGGACTTTTGGCAAGTCTTGGGGGTTTCAGGAGGGTGGGGGGTTGTAGTTAATTTTAATTTAACTAGGACACGAATAGAAATTGCCGTATTAACGCATTGGGGCGCCATACTGCCGAATGCAACGTATCTGCTCCCCGACAAATCCGAATCACGAATGCAACGTATGGTGTCCCTCTGCACATCCCTGTTTTCAAGTGCCTTGGCCACTTCACGACCTGTTTTTGTTTTTAGGCTCACAACCCATGCATATTTTGACAAAACATCTATTACCGTCAAAATGTATTTGTAGCTGCTGTTATAACTGGACAAGGCAGTCAGGTTGACCAGATCAGCCTGCCATTGTGCATACATGTCTGACACTATGGTTTTGTTTCTGTTAAAATGTATCCTAGCAGGTCTATGTAATGAATAAGCATCCTGATCTGTAGGCTATTCAGTCACTTGTTTTCTGGTCACTATCTCATTACATGTTTTAGCAGCCTGAAAAAGAGGATTTATTCCACCAAAACTTCCTACAGCATCTGGTTAATAATAAATTTTATTTAAGAGCTGCTTGTGCATGGTTCTTTTGTATGGCCGAAAACACAGAGGGCTGTTTTTTTTAAAAAGAAAACTAAATCCTTGTTTTATTCACTTTTACAGTGCCCCAACCTCCAACAGCCAACACCCTGTTAATTATCCTTTTAGTATACTACAAAAGATCTGCTCAAATTTCACTCTGCAAGGATAGGAACCATTGGGCATTAGGGATGTGCAGAGGGACGCCATACGTTGCATTCATGATTCGGATTCGTTGGTGAGCAGATACGTTGCATTCGGCCGTATGGCGCCCTGATACATTAATACGGCGATTTCTATTCGTGTCCCAGCTAAAATTTAAATTAACTACAACCCCCCACCCTTCTGACCCCCACCAAGACTTACCAAAACTCCCTGGTGGTCCAGCGGGGGGTCTGGGAGCCATTCCCTGCACTCACACCCTTGGTGCCGGTTTCATCATGGCGCCGATAGCCTTTGTCACAGGGGCTACCAGTGCCATTGGTCAGCCCCTGTCACATGGCCATCGGCGCCATCTTGTGCTCCTACCATGTGACAGGGGCTGACCAATGGCACCGGTAGCCCCTGTGACATAGTATGGGCAAAGGCTATCGGCGCCATTTTGAGTACTGGCATCGGACGGCTGGAGCGCAGGAGGTCGCTCCGGGACCTCTGTTGGACCCCCTGGGACTTTTGGCCAGCTTGGGGGGGCCTCCTGACCCCCACAATACTTGCCAAAAGTCCAGTGGGGGTCCAGGAGCGACCTCCTGTATGCTGGCCATCCGATGCCAGTACTCAAAATGGCGCTGATCGCCTTTGCCCTCACTATGTCACAGGTACTGATGGTCGGCCTCTGTGACATAGTGAGGGCAAAGGTGATCTGCTGCCAGTATTCAAAATGGCGCCAATCGCCTTTGCCTCACTATGTCACAGGTACTGACGGTCGGCCTCTGTGACATAGTGAGGGCAAAGGCGATCGGCGCCATTTTGAGTACTGGCATCGGATGGCCGGCGTGCAGGAGGTCGCTCCTGGACCCCCGCTGGACTTTTGGCAAGTCTTGTGGAGGTCAGGAGGCCCCCCCAAGCTGGCCAAAAGTCCCTGGGGGTCCAACAGGGGTCCCGGAGCGACCTCCTGCACGCCAGCCGTCCGATGCCAGTACTCAAAATGACGCCGATAGCCTTTGCCCATACTATGTCACAGGGGCTACCGGTGCCATTGGTCAGCCCCTGTCACATGGTAGGAGCACAAGATGGCGCCGATGGCCATGTGACAGGGGCTGACCAATGGCACTGGTAGCCCCTGTGACAAAGGCTATCAGCGCCATGATGAAACCGGCACCGAGGGTGTGAGTGCAGAGGATGGTTCCCGGACCCCCCGCTGGACCACCAGGGAGTTTTGGTAAGTCTTGGGGGAGGGGGGGTTTGTTTAAATTTTTATTTAGGTGGCTGTATAATTCAGCGAAGATTCGTGTATTCGTGGGGAATCGCGATACGTTTTGCTTCCCCACGAATACTACGAATAGTGCAATATACGTTGCAGATCGCCAAAATGGCGAAAATGAATGCACACCCCTATGGGCATGCATAGCTACAGTGAGGGGAGGAGGGAAGGGGGAGCTTCTTCCTGTCACTGTCAGGCCGATACAGTAAAAAATACGGGAGAGTGGGTGCGCCGTGTTGAGCACTCCCAACACGCACCCAGGCACCTCTCCTGGGTGTGTGATTCTGTATTTAAATGAGGTGGTGCGCTAATAAGGACAGCCACGGGTTAGGAAAATGGACGCTGGTAAAATTGAACATCCATTTTGCTAACTGCTGTCCGGTGGGCAGATATATTTTAACTTTTTTTTTTTTACATTTATTTTTTAGGTTTTGGTTTTTCTGACTTAATATCGCTAGGATATTGTCAGATGGTTAGGGTTAGGATATTAAGTCGGAGGGTGTACAGAAAAGCAGTATTTTCTGCTTTTCTATACACTTTACTGGGTTGCTCAGAAATTAATGCCTGCATTCTGATGTAACACGTTTCCCTTTACCCTTGTTAGTAGCATAAAAAGACTCTCAGAGCGAAAAGATAATGAGTAATAATTCTTTACATACTTATATTAGAAAAAAAACTGAAGAGAGAGAGATAGCAGTGCAATAATAAAATATCATGTCTACAAAGAGGCAAATTTATATCTAATGAATTTTACATTGGCCATTAGTTATGTTTATAGAATCTAGTTTAAATACAGCATGATATAGAACTCAGGTGCAATACTGAGCTTTGTAAGCAGTTATTGTTAACAATGTGCAGGTATAAGCCCCTAAAGTAGATCTATAATCTAGGCACAAAAAGGAAATTCAGTAAAACATAATGGAAATCCGTAGCCTGCAAAACAGGATGTTTAACGGTAAAGTTAAAATGCGCAAACTTAAACAAAAATGTAAACTATTTTAATAAACCCACAAAATATATTGTGATTTCATTGAATTAGTTCAATAAACTTTATTTTTTGGGGAGATGGAGGTTGAGTGATGGTTGGGGAACTCAGAAGTTTCTTTCTACTCCTTTATACATCCAACACAATTGGAACCAGGGCTGGGATTCAGTGCCATGACTCTTGATTCTTTTTCTTTACTTAGGACAGCCATCAGGTTATGGTCCTCAGCCAGGGGTCATGCAACCACATTCCCTTCGAGGTGTGCAATTGTAGTCCCAGAGTGAAGCTCCAAGGTGTTTCTGTTGTGTGATGGCTGAGGATTTGCTCCCCTTGGGGACTATGAAAGATGTTTCCACCATTTCCCCAGCCTGGGGAATAGGATACTGGCCAAGGGATAGACCCCCAAGTCCTCTACCTGGCAGTCTATAGTGCTGCTTTGGAGCCACTGGGCTGCCTCATAATAAAAAGAAACCCTACAGGACTAGATTGGTGACGCATGGCAATGTTGCAGACTGTCATGAGGAGCACCTGGGTTCAATTCCCAAGGTCTTCTGGGCCTCAGACTGGCTGGAGCTGGGGATACTTCACAGACAACATTCACAGCCTCTGTGACATTTAGTGGTTAGTGTTATGATTGATGTTTGAAGGGTTCCGGAAAGAGCCCTGGAACATGACCCTATCCAAGAATCATTGTTACAAGGATAGGACTAAGGCCTGGATTTTCCATTCTCGCAGAGAATGGTGAATCCAGTGCGAAGGGGGGCGGGAGTGCGAAGGGGGAGGCGGGCCTGCGAAAGCCGGCAGCGATCGCACCACCGTGGTGTTATCGTGCTGCTGGCTTTCGTATCCAATAGCGCCACCGTGAAAGGTGGTGCTATTGGGCGTGCAACTGGCAGCGATAACGTGGCTTACCTTATCGCCGCCAGCGAAGATACCGCCGCGTCCGCCTCCTCGCTGCCCCAACTCCTCCCCTCCCTGCCCCGACTCTGCCCCCCCCCCCCCTTTTCGTGTGCGATATGGATAGAAAATGACCACCTAAGGAGCTTCGGTGGGAAAATTGAAAATGGGGGAACCCCCTCCCAGATACTGTAGTTTTGAATGAAGGTTCATGACGTTGTAGAGCAATGTAAACTAGTTATACTGTAATTGATCAGGAAGCCCAAAACACCAGGAGAAAACTGCAGGGACAAACAACTGAAACCCCCCCCCCCCCCCAAAAAAAAAAACAAACCTGAATGCAGATTCTTTAAATTGCTGAATTTGCATTGGAGTTGGATTACATTTGCAGATTCGTGGGGTCAACAGGCAGGTTTACCCTGGATTCCTTGGTGAACCTGCACTGAATCTGGTTGGATCTTCCTAAGATTCACTGGTGAAATTTCAACAAATCTAGAGAAAATCTGAAAATTCTGCCTTAAAATAGGATGGCATACACCTGGTATGATTTCAACCTCAAATTATCCACGCATTTCTAGTAAAGATCAATCCTACTGCTTACTTCTATGGGAAAGAGACATAAGCCATGCAGATCCACACACTGCTGTGCCCTGCTTCTTGTAATTTATCCCTACAAAAAAGATTTTCCAACCCAAAATGAACTTTCCTCAACCAGTGTGAATATTTGTATCAACTCTTTTGTGACTTTTTTCTCAAATGATTTTTTTTTTTAGATCCACCATCCCAGGTCTGTATGTTATTTTTTTAAATGCCAGACCAGATTTAAAGTTCGAGAAAGAAACAACTTTATAATGCTTATCTGAATAATCTCTAGAGTTCAATACCAAGTGGGGCAGGGAGCAGCAAGTTACCTGGAGCAAACTCACTACCTGATTCACTAAGGATAACTTTATCCATATATTCAGCGGGATTTAAATTTAAAGTTATCCGGGTAAGTTGTTAGACCTTTTCTCCACAATGACCAGACTTTCAGCCTCTTTTCTATCAGGGTAAGTTTTAGCAAGCAATGACTTTCCCATATAAATCTTACCTGGTCGGCCAGGTGGGAAATTCAAAACTTGGGATTTGTCTGGCTAAGGCCTAACTCACCAAAAAAAAGTCCAATTAATAAAGCAAACAAAACTAAAATATGTATACAAATACATTGCAAAATAATGTTTTATTTTTCTCTAATCTAAGAGATCCTCTTAACATATGTGGAGGACCTTCATAACACCCCATTATTATCACAAATTTTCATCGTTATGGGTCATGTATAATCATAGGTCCTTATTGCATTCTTAATTTGTGATTTTTTTCCTTTTATATAGTGTATTTTTTTTTTTAATTAGACAAGTTCTTGTAACAAGGAATCCCGGAGATAGAAGGACAAAGAAAATCAATACTTCCCTTCAGTGAAGGATAATAAGGCCCGATATGATATCACGTTTCGTGCAAACTGCTTCAGGGCCTCTCAGTTTTACCCGGGGGAAATAATCCTTATACACAAGAGGTTTCTAGAATGCCAAGGCAATTTGGATGCATAAACCATCATTAACCATCATGGTTTTAATTTGTTCTTCTGCTTATCTCTGCTGTTGATGCACATGATTTATCCTGGCTGGTCACTTTTATTGTTGTGCTTGTGATTTCTGGCAATCCCAGAAGAGTACAATTGTTTTCTGAGTTTTGAAGCTACCTATTGAATGAAACTTTTGTAGCCCCGGTCCTGGTCAGCTCTTGGGCACGGGTGGACGCAGGGAGGGCCATAGACCATGCAAGGCCCTGTGACCCCCCCTGGTTTCTCACACAGGATGGGGAAAAGAAAATCTTTTCAAAAACTTTAGGGTCTTGTCTCTTTCTGGGGCCTTTCTGTACACCAGTTTGGTTTCTCCAAAAAGTCACTTTTCACTCCAAATCTGTGATTCAAAATAAAATCTTTACTGAACAGATGGCAGGAAAACCACAAAATCCAACAGTTCACTAAAGGGTAGTGCTCCATACAGTACACAAAGTCCAAAAATGCAATAGCACAGATCCCGGTCTCTTTCATACACTCCTTACCACAAAGATTGGGACAGGTACCCTTCCCAGGACCTTTTGCAGATTTTCTCAGTTCATTTCTCTTTCTTCTTCGGTGAGCTCCTGGTTGAATTGCTTGATCAGCCATCATTATGTGGAATTTCCCTGGCAGACTATTCTCATTTAGACATAGGCACTGCTACGGGGTTGGCAAGAGGTGGCAAGTGCTACCACAAAAAATGACTTGCCAATCCTTTGCCACCCCCAGTATTATACATCAGATTGGGCAGGGATAAACCAAATCACTGCTTGATCCAATGCTGAGATGCAGCCATCAACTGTACTATCCTCTGGTTTAAATCCACCTCCCTAGCTGGCAGCAGGAGTTGTGTTTAAGCAAATGTTATTTTTTGCTGCTATGGGGCCAGTCTTTGAGTTCTTACCATGAGACTGGCCCTGTGGTAGCAAGAGATGTTGTTACTTAAATGTGACTCCTGCAGCTGCCCATAGTCAACACCATGACCATTGGCAAGGGGAAAGGCATTACCCCCCCCAAAAAGTAAAAAGGACTTGCAACCTGGCGGTCACCAGTGTACCCCCATCCCACTAGCGGCTAAAGACAGATTGAACTTTAGAAGGCCATTGTGGAGCCCATCCTGCTTTAGCCAAAGAAGAGAAGAGCAGAGGAACTGGTGGTTGCCAACAGATTATAGAACCTTTGGAATTTATCCCCCTGACGCAGCCTGAAGCGAAACACAGCCGTGTCGGGGCTTTGTATGACTACGTGTTTATGCTTCTTTGATTTAAACTTTGTGCACTATTGTTGTGTGCACTCATTAAACTATTTATGCCTTGCTTATAGTGCTATTGTCCAGTTTAATTGATTGCCGCACATTAATCTGTTGTGGGTTGCCATCCCACTGGCAGCTGAAAAAGAGGTTCAGAAGAGAGGGGAAGACCCAGAGCCTGTGTGAGTGAGTGGTTGAGAGCGCCTCTGTGGGTGTGTATGTGTTTGTGTGACAGCATATGTGTGTGTGTGAGAGTGTGCATGTGTATGAGAGAATGTGTGAGAACACGTATGTGTGTATATATGAGCATGTTTTCAAGAGACTGTGTTTATGTGTGTGTGTGAAAGAGCAAGCCTGCATTTGTATAAGAAAGAATCTGCATGTGTGTGTGAGAGAGAGAGAGTCTATGTGTGTGAGAGAGAGAGCCAGTGTGTGTATGTGAGTGCCTGTATATGTATGTTTGAGAGAGAAAGAGAGATATCCTGTGTGTGAGAGAGAGAGAGAGAGAGAGCTTGGTTGTGAATGTGAGGGAGAGAATGCTTTTGTGTTTTGAGTGTGTGTGTGTGTGTGTGTGTGTGTATGTGTGAGAGAGACTCTGTATGTGTATGTGTGTGAAAGAGACAGCCTGTGTATGTGTGTGAGAGAGAAAAAAGCCTATGTGTGTGTATGAGATAGAGTGCCTATGTATGTATATGTGTGTGTGTGTGTGTGTGTGTATGTGAGAGAGGCTCTCTCTTCCTTTCAGAGCCTATGTGTGTGTGTGTGAGAGAGACAGAGCCTGTGTGAATATGTGAGAAGGAGAGAGGGCCGGTGTGTATAAGAGAGTGCCTCTATGTATGTGTATATATATATATATATACGTGTCTAAATATATCTAAATTAAAAAAAAATCTAAATAATTGGAGTAACTGGAAAAGAGAAAGAGATCAAGTGTTAAGAAGTGTGATTCCAAAAGATTCAAAAGACTTTGCTAGAGAAGTGAGTGCTCTTCTATTGTTTTTTTTACTTTATTTGAAACAGAAAGTGAGTGCTGTAAATATTCCTCGGTCACCTAATCAACTATCAGTAAGCACATTGCTTCACAGTGTGCTTTTCGGATATAAAACACTCTGATTTTTATTAATGCTGTTTACAAGGATGGAAAGGGACTTGTACTGGGTCCAGGGAGCCCTGGAACTCAGATGAAAATGCTCTCCTTGGAGCAATTTAAGTGCAGAAGAGATCTCTCTCTCTCTCTCTCTCTCACTCTCTTCCTACATGCTCCTGGGTGCAGTTAAAGGATCCGTCCTGCTGAGAGATTACAACTACATTAACACACCTCACTATACTGACCTCACACATAGGGGTAGAGTCTGGATGGAGACCTCTGACACACATTAATGGCAAAGTGTCCTGTTGAGGCCACTAATGCCACTCCAGTAAGGGGTTAGCAAGAGGCAGAATTAGGCACCCCTTTTCTACTTAGTCTCAGGATGTGGGTTCAAAGAGGGAAAAGGGAAAAATTGGTACTTTTCCCTATCCAGCACGACAAAATACAGCCCTTGTTTCTGAGCCAGGTCAACCACATCATCTGCTCAACCATTTTTATGATATTTGAACCTACAGAGACTGGTGTTAGACTCCAAAAGCCAGCAGAAGGTTACACTACATTAGATGAATGATAATTGTGATGATCTCTGATCATACAATTTGTAATGAGCCACACTGATTTACTCTCCATATACAGTTTTTATTCCTCAGTCTCTCTCGTACATACCTGGCATTACACTTACTGTTTTGAATCATTTAGAATTTTCATATGGACTGCCAAACAAGTCTGTTAGTTGAAATACTACAGGAATCTGTGGCTGATCATATGAATCCAGTAGGCAAATTAATAAAAAGAGAACAGATTTCCAGCAGCTGGTTGTGGTAGATCTCAGATCTAGGATTTGTACAACATTTTTGCCTATGCCCATCTACTTCTCTTTATTTATCGGTTTGCATGCTTACTTTAAACAGATTGAATTACTTTGCCTTTGCATTTCAATCTACATTAGTATTGTACTCCTTTCTCTGACCTCTGTTCAGCTAAGCTGTGTTTATGGGAGATATCCTTACTGAATAGAGCCCATTGTATCCGAGCCAGATTTCAACTTATTCTGATTTCTGTACTTTAGCTTTATACTTTCCTGTGAAACTTTATCCATTTATGATCATGCAGAAATCAGAAAATGTGTTCAAACAGAGGTAAAGCCTCAAAGTATCCTATAACAAGCATAAAGAAAGATACAAAAATGGATGCATTTGAAGAAAAAGAGCTTTGATGATACAGATGTGAAAAAAAAGTATGGCAGATACATTTTTACAGAACACTAGGATATTTGTGGAGAAGAAAAGAGATGCACCATTGTATTAAAAAAAGCACTAATTATTAATGAGTCTGTTCATTCAGATATGTGACTGAGAAATATTTTTGACATGTATCCTTTGTTTGTTTTTTTTAAGATGTGAGTTTCTGTGTGTCTCAGACCATCTGAATGATCTTCTCTCCTCACATGAGTTTAAGTCTGAGGCCTGCTCTGAAAAGTATAATGTGTTATCAGCTTCATCACAAAATGAGTGAACCTAATTATCCTTTTCCTGAAAAGTAGCCAATCTCCCAGTGTCAGCAATATCTGAAATTGGGCTGAAGAAATCGTCTGAGCCTTCTCCTAATGTAATGGCATCTTGAACAAAGAGTAACAAGTTAAAAACACTTATTCAAATATGCTGAAAACCATTTATATGGCTCATCTCCAGGAAAGATAACTTTCAGACCTATTTATGTGGGTATAAGTGGAAACACGTAGATTTATCCTAGTGTTTATAAAATACCAGGCACTTGCGCTCCGAAAGTATGTGAGTACATTTCAGCATGTACGTATATTTCCAATACAATAAAAGTGCTTACTTTTCCTATTTTATAAACACGTGTGCGTATATTTTAGGTTTGTAAAAAGCATAACATATACTCTTAAAACTAGATATTTTATAATGATGCACAGATTCTTTCTTCTGTGTGTATATTTGAAATCACGTTAGTTCACTGATACCTCTTCCAGTTCACCCATTCCATCTCCAGTTCACCTAAACTAGCACTCTAGCACTTCAACTGCTACCAGTTCACACAGACCTCCCATCCCAAAATTGCAGACAACAAACAAATCTGATATCAGTTGCGTTTGTTAATTAGCAGATGTAAAATTGTGCAAATAAGTTAGATAATTTATATGTGACTATCTCTTATAAAATAGCAACTTCCATGCACACCTCTTGACCTCACTCCAGAATGCCCCTAGACTACCCCTTTTTGTGCCGGTAAATGTGCGTGAGAATATAAGAACATAAGAAATTGCCATGCTAGGTCAGACCAAGGGTCCATCAAGTCCAGCATCTTGTTTCCAACAGATGCCAAACTAGGCCACAAGAACCTGGCAAGTATCCAAACACCAAGAAGATCCCATGCTACTGATGCCAATAATAGCAGAGGCTATTCCCTAAGTCAACTTGATTAATAGCAGTTAATGGACTTCTCCTTCAAGAACTTATCCAAACTTTTTTTTAAACCCAGCTACACTAATTGCACTAATCACATCCTTTGGCAACAATACTTTCAATATTTATAAACTAGCAGGTATGAGAATAGGGGCTGCTTAACACATATATTCAAAATTTCCATGCGTAATCCTCTGAAAATTTACTCAGTTGGAAACAAGGGCAAACATATATTATCCACAAGCTGCAACTGTTGCGAAGCGCACCCTCAGGCCCTGTTAGGAGCTCAGAGGCGCAGTCCCATCTAAGGTAGGATGTGAGCCCTTGGGCCACAGCACGGCTCAGGGAGGAGCTCCAAGACACACCGCGAGAGTTGAACTGGTATGAGCACGGGTGGAGCAGGAGCAAGGCTGGAGAGAAGACAAGACGAGGATTATCTGGAACAGGAACAAGGCAGGCTCAGGCCTCCGCTGGACCTACACGCACTAATGAGATCCAGCAACGCAATGCTGATCTCGAGAGTAGCCCTCCAGCCACTCTATAGCCCTTCCGGACCCGTCGATAAGGAACGACGAGTGCATAAGGCCAGATGGCGGCTGAGGGCAGGAAAAGACTCAGGTTACTCAGAGGATTCAGATGAAGATTTGGTTACTCAGGAAACTTAGACTCAGACTTGGATACTCAGAGGAGACTCAGACAAAGACTTGGATACTCAGACAAGGACTCAGGATACTCAGAAGACTCGGAGGACTCAGATAAGGACGGGATACTCAGGAGACTCGGGAAAGGATTCAGGATACTCAGAAGACTCGGAGGATTGAGACAAGGACTCGGGATACTCAGGAGACTCGGACAAGGATTCAGGATACTCAGAAGACTCAGACAAGGATTCAGGTTGCTCAGAAGTTTCAGGCAAGGATTCAAGAGTCAGATGAAAGTACTGGGTGAGAACTGCATCGCAGCACGCCCTACACAGCTCTCCCCATGGCTGATCGCGGACCATGCTGAATGCGAAGCAGACTCCAGACGAAGAGATGGAACTTGAGACTGGAACATGACGAAGATTCAGTAGAGATATGCACTGGGGAGCGCCCTACACAGCCGCCTGTGGCTGGTCATGGACCACGCAGGAGCGGAGCAGGTTCTGGCAGAGTCTTAGGCATGGACATATGCAGGCACAAGGGAACTCCATAGACCGGAAAGCCAGATCTAATGGGTGCTTTTGCAGAGTATTGACGGTGCTAAACAAGGATACAAACATTATAAGATGTACTTTGCATCTCAAAAAACATGCTTGAAATAATAAATCCTGTTTGACTTTCCATTGATTCACATCAAATAATATGATGCACTATGACTGGGATAGAAAACTCTGGTCCTTGAATGCCACCAACCAGCCAGGTATTGAATGTTTATGAGATATATTTGCATGCACTGCCTCCATTGCATGCAAATATATCTTATGCATATTCATTTAGATATTCTGAAAACTCAACCTGCTTATGGCATTTGACGACTGGAATAGCCAACCCCTCACTGGGATTTATAGAAAGACCATAGTAGAAAACTGTGCAGCATGTTAACAGATAGTATGGAAATGAAGACTAGAGTACAAGAGTACCGTTACAAGAGTAACAGATAAGTATGAGAAAAAAAAAGTGCGGAACTTGCTGGGCAGACTGGATGGGCCGTTTGGTCTTCTTCTGCCATCGTTTCTATGTTTCTATGTATTCTTATCTTGAGAATTCCACCATTTTTCAAATGCGAGAAGCTGTTCCTGGTGAATGGTATGGGAACAAATTGTGGGTATATTCTTTATAGATTGTCGCTAATTGAGGTGAGTAGATGGTTATGAGTTTTGTTTGTTGTTTTTAGCATTGAAATATGTAACAATTGAGTTTTTTCAATAAAAATATTTGAATATTAAAAAATAGGAAGGTAAAATTTATGGTAATATTTCCAATTACATTTATATAATAAGTTTCAGTATCTAGATCTAAATTATTAGTTAATGTGAAAATATATGAACAGTGAAAGTGTGTGTGTGTCTGCATGCATGCGCCCAGTATACAACAATCTTAGGATTGTACATCTTTCTCTCACACACACACACTTCCTCTGTATCTCTCTCACACAGACATGCCTCCTCCATCTCTCTTACACACACACGTACATGTAGACAAAAACTGAACTGGAAACCACAAGTCAGATTCTGTATTAGTGCAACAATAGAAAAGCAAAACAATACAATCAAGAAACATAAATCAATCAGAATAGAAAAAACATACTTAAAAATATACATTTCAAAACTGGGGTACATACAGACACTAACAAAATATGTTCCCTCTGTCTCTCACACACATAAACGCTTGGTGAGAGACAGAAGGAACTTGAGTGTGTGTGTGTGTGTGTGTACATGTGAAAGAGAAAGACACACACATTTCCTCTGTCTCTCTCTCTCTCTCTCACATACACACACTTCCTCTATATCTCTCACACATGATTCCTGTCTCACCCACACACCCCCACACACCCCCCCCCCCCCCACACAAACATACTTCCTCTCTCTCATCCCCACCACCACCCCTGCAGGCAGGCACCGTTTCATACACACATACAGGCACCATCTCATAGAACCCCACACACAGGCACACACACACTCACTCTTCTATACACTCACCATCTCATACATACACAGGCATCCTCTTATACACACACACACACACAGCCTCTCATACACATCTTCTCATACACACAGGTCCTCATATTCACACACCCACATACACCCTCATACACACACACACACTCACATTCACAAACACCCACCTTCATACACACATACACACCCCCCTTATACACACACTCACCCTCATACATAAACATACACCCACACACCCTCATACACACACACACACACACACACACACACACACACACACACATACCAGCACTTACTCTCACAGGCAGGACCGATGCTAGCAATTTTGCTGCCCTGAGTGAACAATTACTGGGCTACCCTCCTCCTCATTTTTTTTTAACACAGAATATCCCTACCTCAATTAAACATGCAGAACACAGACTCACTCTCTCAAAATTCAGAATAAAGAGACTATAAACTCTAAACAGAAACTGAACCAGAAATCGCAAACCACAACAAGCCAGACTCTGTATGCAAGGCAGCAATGGAGAAACAGAAACATCACCAGTCCTCATAAATCATTCATCAAACAATAAAATCAAGGAATATAAATCAATGATATTAGTAAAACCATACTTGGAAATATTATTTTTATAATGATCTAAGGAATAGAGGAATAGAATAGCATCCGATAATTATGAGCTCATACAAAATTTTTAAAATTTCCCAAACAACAATAAATTATTTCAGATTGGCACACTCAGACATCCAATAAGTTAAACGAATAAGGATGGAAAAGTCACCGCTCTCCATGCCTGAAAATGTTTAATTTCCAGTCATCCTGAATAAGGTATGGATTAGTGAGGCAGCACAAATTTACTTTACACACACCCACACACCCACACCCAGGCAGGTTTCTATTCACACACACATACATACCCCAGGTTCCCATACACACTAACACACACACATACACCTCCCAGAAAGATTCCCATACACACCATACAGGTGTCCCCCCCCCCACACACACAAACACACCATACAGGTTCCCATTCTCTCACACACTCTCCAGACAGGTTCCTTTTCACACACACACACACACACCTCATGCTACAATTCCTGCCCACGGAGCCCATCCTGCGAGCAGGCGTCTCCACTCATCCGTGCTGTCGACCACCCAAGTGGCCTGGAGGTTGCCCTGAAGCCTGCCTGTCTGCGTCGGCGAGCAGGGAGAGCGCCGCTGTCCATGGTGCTGCTCCTTCCTGTGTTCTGCCTCTAGGCGCCGACACGTGCCTCTTCACTGTATTTAAAGGGCCCACGGCCGGATATGCCCCAGGTCCCACCTGATGACTGCTTCCTGCTTCAGCCCTATAAAAGGGCCCTACTTGCCTTCAGTCAGGGCCTTCGGATCAGGTTCCACAGTTGTCTGTGTCATCTTCGGTCCAGGTCCTCTGTGGTCTTCTCCTGCTTTGACGACTCCATCTTCATGTTCCTGATGTCCTTGGTGTCCTGGTCCTCCGTTGTCTCAATGTTCCCAGTGTCCTGAAGCTCCTCTGTCTTGATGTTCCTGTTGTCCTGGTCTCGTCCCTCATCGGAGCTCCTTCGTCCGTATCTCCAGATATCTTCAAGTTTCTGATGTTCGATGTTCCTTCCTGATGCCGTTGTTTTCACCTCTGCCTCCAGCTCCTTGGTCCCTCGATGTCCACTTTCCCGGCGTGCCATTGTCGCTGTCCATGACCAGCCCATGGGCGGGCTGTGTAGGGCACCTCAAGGTACAAGGCCATCTTCTCCTCCGCAATGCAAGCCTCCAGAAGGCTTCTGCTTGTATCCTAAGTCTTGAACCCCAAGTTGGTTGAGTATCCTGTATCTTGAATCCTGAGCTTGTATCCTGTACCTATTTTCGGAGTCCCTTGCAATTGTGTCCATCCATTAAGACTCTGTTTGAACCTGCTCCGCTTTGGCATGGTCCGCGACCAGCCTCAGGCGGCTGTATAGGGCTTGCCCCGATGCAGGCCTCTTCGCCATGTTCCAGTCTCATCTACTCCACACCTCATCTAGAACCTGTTTTGAGCCCAGCGTGGTCCGTGACCAGCCCCGCGGGTGGGTTGTGTAGGGCACGCTGCATCGCAGTCTCATCCCAGTACTTGATCTTGCTCCTGTATACTTTTGTCTGCAGTACCTTGCTCCTGAACCCTCATCCAAAAGTCTTTGCCTGAGTCTTTGCCTATGTCTTTGTCCTGAGTCTTTGCATATGTCTTCGTCCAAGAGTCCTCGCCTATGTATTCGTCCAAGAGTCTTCTATGTTCCTCCATCTGCCCTCGTCCTCTGACCGGCCTGCCGCCTATTGCCGTTACCCAGTGGCAGGTCCGAAAGGGCTTGGAATGGTCGGAGGACTGTTCAATGAACAACATTGCGTTGCTGGTCTTCTTGGGGCATGCAGGTCCGGTAGAGGATCAGACCTTCAGTTTCCTTGTCTTCGCTCCAGCCTTCTTCTGTTCCTTGTCTGCCCGTGCTTGCATCAGCTCACCTCTCGCTGTGCTCTCGGGGCTCCTCCCTGAATGGCATGGCAATCCAAGGGCTCACATCTCCCGTCAGAAGTGACTTTGCCTCTGCACTCGTAACACCCCAGACAGATTTTTACACCCCCCCCCCCCCACACACACACATCCCAATCAGGTTCTCATGCATATACCCTCCCATTCATATACCGCTCCTCCTGCCTACAGTCAGACTCTCATTCACACACACCATATCCCCACACCCTAATAAGACTTTCATTCATTCACACACACCCACACACACACACACACACATACCACTGGGAGCCATTCTGCTGCTCTTTATCGTGTACCAGCCCATGCACTAATCAGATCAAATCTCATTCACACACACCACTTCCCCAGGCCCCAATAAGACTTTCATTCATTCATTCATTCATTCATTCACACATACACACACGCACACACACACACACACCCATACCACTGGGAGCCATTCTGATGCTCTTCCTCGTGTGCCGGCCCATGTGCTAATCAAACCTCGCAAGCCTAGCATTTCCTCTATGCTGATCTTGTGCTCCTGACATCACCCCACTGGGTGTGTGGCCCTCTCCCTGCTCCTTATGCTGCCCCACTGGGTGTGCCGCCCTGTGCAATTGCACGGTTTGCACACCCGGTGTTGCCAAGCCTGCTCACAGGACCAGTCTGTCCTTTAGCCAGCAGCGTCACCATAGTGCCTCTTTGGCCGCCGGCTCCAGGAGTGCCGGCTGGAATGCTGGGTCTGTTCTTTGCCGCCAGCTCCAGGAAATGCCGGTGGCACTGCTGGCCTCTGCCACTGCTGCAGGTCCTTGCTTTTGCTAGCAGGATTTTCCCCGCTGCATCACTATTCTGCGCTGTCGCAGAATCTTCCTGCTGGCAGCAATGGCATCCCTCCCCCTATTGCCAATTGGGGTGGACTGCCACCCTCTCCCCCTCCTTAGTACACCCTCTGAATACAAGCATACAGTATATATGTACTGGTTGCCTTGCTGTTGGTTTTTCTTGGGAAATGATTGAAGCTCTGGAGTGAAGAATGGCAAAAATAGGGTTTGATAATTTTGATCTTTATTTTCATGAATGCAAAAATTTGTTTATGCTATGATTTTTTTAAATTATATAAACCATTCAATAATTCTGGCTTTAGATGTATACAAAAGCACATGTGAGCCTAACATCTAATAAGGGCTTTCCAAACCTGTCCTGGGGACACCACAGCCACTCGGGTTTTTCAGGATATCTATAATGAATATGCATGAGATAAATTGGTATACTGAGTCTCCATGGTATTCAAATTTATCTCATGTATATTCATTGTACATATCCTGAAAACGTGACTGACTCTGGGGTCCCCAGGACATGTTTGGGAAGCCAGATCTAATGGGTGCTTTTGCAGAGTATTGACGGTGCTAAACAAGGATACAAACATTATAAGATGTACTTTGCATCTCAAAAAACATGCTTGAAATAAATCCTGTTTGACTTTCCATTGATTCACATCAAATAATATGATGCACTATGACTGGGATAGAAAACTCTGGTCCTTTAATGCCACCAGCCAGCCAGGTATTGAATGTTTATGAGATATATTTGCATGCACTGCCTCCATTGCATGCAAATATATCTTATGCATATTCATTTAGATATTCTGAAAACTCAACCTGCTTATGGCATTTGACGACTGGAATAGCCAACCCCTCACTGGGATTTATAGAAAGACCATAGTAGAAAACTGTGCAGCATGTTAACAGATAGTATGGAAATTAAGACTAGCAGTAAGATCTTAAAGTAATTATAGATATAATACAAAGACTTATAGATATAATACAAAGAAAGGTAAAAATGATCACTGATAGGTGTAATTAATAAATAGGGTAGATATAATTATCATTGGGTGTTAATTCACTCATTCTGAGGCAGAAAAGAGGACATGGCAAATATTTATTTGAGCAGTCTGGCAAATGAAAGAATTTCCTGTTAAAAGCTGCCATCAGAGCTTCCTAACATTTGAGTAGAGGCACATTAGATACAAATAACAGATGTTTAGGTCCCTAGTATGCTAGTACTCATAGTTATGTTGAGCAGTCATGGGGAAAGGAAGCCTGGCATGCTGGAGCTGGGATGGGAGTTGGAGCTAGAAATTGGACATGGATCCAGAACTTGGAGCTGAAACTGGAACTTGAAGCTGGGGGGAGAGAAATGGAGGTGCAGCATGACCATTATCTCCCTTCTTGGGCTCTTATTTATTTATTTATTTATTTTTATATACCGATTTTTCATGTGAGCATATCAAATCAGTTTACAGTAGTTAAATATTCATTTAAGAATATTTGCATTTCCAAAAGAAGAAAGGAAGTAGATACATAGTTTCATAATGTAAATAAATAAAATAGTAAAAAATAGTAAGTTAAAATAATCATAAAATTTAAACAATTAGAGAGGCAGTATAGTAAGAGTAGAGATAATATAATTAAAAATATACATTACCTTGGTATAAAATCAGTAGTTTGAAATCATTAACAGCTCTTGGAAGGCTTGTTTGAATAGCCATGTTTTAATGCCCTTTTTAAATAATTTGTCTGCTTCCAATCGTAATTCTTGTGGTAAAGAGTTCCATAGTTGGGGTCCAGCAATAGAGATAGTTCTTTCTCTTACATTATTTAGATGCTCAATTTTAGGGGAAGGAATTGGCAACATCCCTGTTCCTGTTGATCTAGTAATTCTTGAAGGGATATGGAAATGAAGTGATGAAGTTAACCATTCAATTTTTTCATTGTAGAGCATTTTGTGAATTAGGGACAAGATTTTATGCTGGGCCCTGTACTTGACCAGCAGCCTGTGAAGTTCCTTCAATATTGGGGTGATATGCTCAGATCTTCTAGTTCTTGTCAAAAGTCTAGCAGCTGAGTTCTGCAGAAGTTGCAATGGTCCTTCCGGTCCTGTTTCTAAAGCTCTGGTCTTTCATCTCCTGGCTGTTTCAAGTTCACATCTTGCTGGTGCCTTCCCCTGACACATATAATAAAGCATTTCAGGTTCAATCTGCTCCAAGCTGTAGCATGCTTCAGAAACCCCATGTAGATCAAAATCTGTCTCAGAAAAAGTTGAAGAGAGGTAAGTTTAGACCCGAAGAAGAGAGACTGATAATTGTAGCACAGGATAGTGGATTATGGACAACATGCTTCACAACCAGCATAGAAAAAACTAGTCAAACAGAACAGATCAATGCAGATTCTGTAGAGAAGAACTAGAAATGGTACACACCTCATTGCTGGATGTCAAGTGTTGTTATCAGAAAGCCTGTGTACAGAAAGTCATAATACAGTGGCACATCTCATCCTCTGGAAATTGAATAAAACACTGGGATTATGACCATGAGAGAATTGCAGAGAATGAAGAAGTTATAATCATCTAGGACATTCCCATTCCAACAAATTAAAAGTTTGATGCAAGAAAACCGGATATTGAGATAAAGGAAAAAACACAAGGACAGCATTGCTGATAGAAGTGTCAGTTCCAAGCATCCATTTTGTGGATCATATAGAAGGAGAGAAAATCCTCAAGTATCAAATGATGCAATCAGAGTCCAAGAATATATGGCAGGTGAAATTTAAGAACATAAGAACATAAGAAAATGCCATACTGGGTCAGACCAAGGGTCCATCAAGCCCAGCATCCTGTTTCCAACAGTGGCCAATCCAGGCCATACGAATCTGGCAAGTACCCAAAAACTAAGTCTGTTCCATGTTACCATTGCTAATGGCAGTGGCTATTCTCTAACGGGCGGATTTTAAATGCCCTGCCCGCGTAACTCCGGCCGGATTTACGCGAGCAGGGCCCTCGTGCGCCGGCGCGCCTATTTTGCATAGGCCACCGGCGCGCGCAGAGCCCCGGGACGCGCGTAAGTCTCGGGGCTTTTAAAAAGGGGCGTGTCGGGGCGTCGCCAAATGACGCGGCGTTTCGGGGGCGTGATGCGGCATTTGGGGGTCGGGCCCGGGGGCGTGGCACCGGCCCGGGGGCGTGGCCGTGCCCTCCGGAACAGCCCCTGGGTCGGGTCTTGGCGCACCAGCAGCCCGCTGGCGCGCGCGGATTTACGTCTGCCTCCGGTAGGCGTAAATCCATGGATAAAGGTAGGGGGGGTTTAGATAGGGCCGGGGGGGGTGGGTTAGGTAGGGGAAGGGAGGGAACGGAGGCAGGCTGCGCGGCTCGGTGCGCGCAGGCTGCCCAAAATCAGCAGCCTTGCGTGCCCCGATCCTGGATTTTATAAGATACGCGCGGGTACGCGCGTATCTTATAAAATCCAGCGTACTTTTGTTTGCACCTGGTGCGCGAACAAAAGTACGCGATTGCGCTATTTTTTAAAATCTACCCCCAAGTGAACTTAATAGCAGGTAATGGCCTTTCCTCCAAGAACTTATCCAATCCTTTTTTAAACATGGCTATACAAACTGCACCAACCACATCCTCTAGCAACAAATTCCAGAGTTTAACTGTGCGTTGAGTAAAAAAGAACTTTCTCCAATTAGTTTTAAATGTGCCCCATGCTAACTTTATGGAGTGCCCCCTAGTCTTTCTACTATCCGAAAGAGTAAATAACCGATTCACATCTACCCATTCTAGACCTCTCATGATTTTAAACATCTCTATCATATCCCCCCTCAGCCGTATCTTCTCCAAGCTGAATAGTCCTAACCTCTTTAGTCTTTCCTCATAAGGGAGCTGTTCCATTTTCCCTTATCATTTTGGTAGCCCTTCTCTGTACCTTCTCCATCACAATTATATCTTTTTTGAGATGCGGCGACCAGAATTGCACACAGTATTCAAGGTGCGGTCTCACCATGGAGCGATACAGAGGCATTATGATATTTTCCATTTTATTCACCATTCCCTTTCTAATAATTCCCAACATTCTGTTTGCTTTTTTGACTGCCGCAGCACACTGAACCGACGATTTCAATGTGTTATCCACTATGATGCCTAGATCTCTTTCTTGGGTTGTAGCACCTAATATGGAACCCAACATTGTGTAATTATAGCATGGGTTATTTTTCCCTATATGCAACACCTAGCACTTATCCACATTAAATTTCATCAGCCATTTGGATGCCCAATTTTCCAGTCTCAGAAGGTCTTCCTGCAATTTATCACAATCTGCTTGTGATTTAACTACTCTGAACAATTTTGTGTCATCTGCAAATTTGATTATCTCACTCGTCGTATTTCTTTCCAGATCATTTATAAATATATTGAAAAAAGTAAGGGTCCCAATACAGATCACTGAGGCACTCCACTGTCCACTCCCTTCCACTGAGAAAATTGTCCATTTAATTCTACTCTCTGTTTCCTGTCTTTTAGCCAGTTTGCAATCCACGAAAGGACATCACCTCCTATCCCATGACTTTTTACTTTTCCTAGAAGCCTCTTATGAGGAACTTTGTCAAACGCCTTCTGAAAATCCAAGTATACTACATCTACCGGTTCACTTTTATCCACATGTTTATTAACTCCTTCAAAAAAGTGAAGCAGATTTGTGAGACAAGACTTGCCTTGAATAAAGCCATGCTGACTTTGTTCCATTAAACCATGTCTTTCTATATGTTCTGTGATTTTGATGTTTAGAACACTTTCCACTACTTTTCCTGGCACTGAAGTCAGGCTAACTGGCCTGTAGTTTCCCGGATCACCCCCGGAGCCCTTTTTAAATATTGGGGTTACATTTGCTATCCTCCAATCTTCAGGTACAATGGATCATTTTAATGATAGGTTACAAATTTTTACTAATAGGTCTGAAATTTAATTTTTTAATTCCTTCAGAACTCTGGGGTGTATACCATCCGGTCCAGGTGATTTACTACTCTTCAGTTTGTCAATCAGGTCTACCACATCTTCTAGGTTCACCGTGATTTGATTCAGTCCATCTGAATCATTACCCATGAAAACCTTCTCCATTACGGGTAGCTCCCCAACATCCTCTTCAGTAAACACCGAAGCAAAGAAATCATTTAATCTTTCCGTGATAGCCTTATCTTCTCTAAGTGCCCCTTTAACCCCTCGATCATCTAATGGTCCAACTGACTCCCTTACAGGCTTTCTGCTTCGGATATATTTTAAAAAGTTTTTACTGTGAGTTTTTGCCTCTATAGCCAACTTCTTTTCAAATTCTCTCTTAGCCTGTATTATCAATGTCTTACATTTAACTTGCCAACATTTATGCTTTATCCTTTTGTAGCTGCTCCTTGCTATAGTTACACAATGTTAGGTTCCATATTAGGAGCTACCACCCAGGAGAAAGATCTAGGCATCATAGTGAATAATACTTTAAAATTGTCGTCTCAGTGTGCTGCAGCAGATAAAAAAGCAAACAGAATGTTAGGAATTATTAGGAAGGGAATGGTTAATAAAACTGAAAATGTCATAATGCCTCTAAATCCTCCATGGTGAGACTGCACCTTGAATTCTGTGTACAATTCTGGTCGCCGTATCTCAAAAAAGATATAGTTGTGATGGAGAAGGAACAGAAAATGGCAACCAAAATGATAAAGAAGATGGAACAGCTCCCCTATGAGGAAAGTCTGATGAGGTTAGGGCTGTTCAGCATGGACAAGAGATGGCTGAGGGGGGACATAACAGAGGTCTTTAAGATCATGAGAGGTCTTGAATGAGTAGATGTGAATTGGTTATTTACACTTTCGAATATTAGAAGGACTAGGGGGCATTCCATGAAGTAGCAAGTAGCACATTTAAGACTAATTGGAGAAAATTCTTTTTCACTCAGCGCACAATAAATCTCTAGAATTTGTTGCCAGAGGATGTGGTTAGTGAAGTTAGTGTAGCTGAGTTCAAAAAAGGTTTGGATAAGTTCTTGGAGAAGTCTATTAACTGCTATTAATCAAGTTTACTTAGGGAATAGCCACTGCTATTAATTGCATCAGTAGCATGAGATATTCTTAGTGTTTGAGTAATTGCCAGGTTCTTGTGGCCTGGTTTGGCCTCTGTTGGAAACAGGATGCTGGGCTTGATAGACCCTTGATCTGACCCAGCATGGCAATTTCTTATGTATGAGGCCATTTTCCAGTCATCCTATTCAGAGCAAAACAAAAATGGCCTAATTAATCCCAGCTTACCCATTTGGATAAAACTCTAGTCTACTCAACATACCCTGACATGAGGTACACACAAATGGGTGGAGTTTCAAAGGATAACGCACGTATATTACGCGCTCAACCCCGAAAACCTGCTCCTGCGCGCGCCGAGCCTATTTTACCTAGGCTCGGTGACACGCTCAAGCCCCGGGACGCACGTATGTCCCATGGCTCGAAAAAAGGGTCGTGGGCGGGCTGGGGCAGGGCAGGGGCGTGGCCAGAGGCAGGTGCAACTTAAATAATAAAGGTGGGGGGATTTAGGTAGGGCTGGGGGGGTGTTAGATAGGGGAAGGGAGAGGAAGGTGGGAGGTGAAAGGAAAGCTCCCTCTGATTCCACTCCAATTTTGGAGCGGCCTCAGAGGGAATGGGGAAAGCCATCGGGGCTCCCCTAGGGCTCGGCACGCGCAAGGTGCACAAGTGTGCACCCCCTTGCGTGCGCTGACCCTGGATTTTATAACATGTGTGCGGCTGCACGCGCATGTTATAAAATCGGGCGTAGATTTGTGCACGCTGGGTTGCACGCAGAAATCTACCCCCGCGCATAGGTTAGAAAATCTGGCCCAAAATAAACCCAGCAATGGAAGACTTCACCCTATAAAAGAAATCTTGTAACAATCACAATAAAAATTCACAATACCATAACTAGATGCACTGCATGATGAAGTGTTGCCATGAAAGATCAGTATATGTCCATATGTAACAAAAATCTTTTCTTATTTTTCCATTCTTCTCTTATAGCCGTCCTTTCTATGACTGGCCACAATTCATAGAACACTAACCATACAGATTTCCCTCATGTATTTGAGACCCAGCCTTGCTTGTTACTAAGATTCTACTAGATTGTTTAGTATAGACAGTGAGAGTGAGTTTTTGCATTTTTGAATCCACCCCTTGCTTTATCTCCACCTTTTTGTAGGTTGTGGCTAGGGGTATAATGTGCCCTGCGAGCATGCTCAGAGTCAAAGGGAAGGCAATGCAGGAAGAGAAAGAGGCTTGAGATGATCCCTGGGTCTCAGGGGAAGGAAGGGGATTTTTGATGAGTGTCTTCTCACCAGTTTCAGAGAAAAGGTGGGTCTTTTCCATCCCCAAGGTAGACCGACCAAGAGGAGAAGAGATTTTTGGAAGGCTTTTCCGTTCTGAATTTTTAGGCCAAGTTACCATACCCTTAGTATTTCAAAGGGCTTGGGCTCTGGATCTTTTGTTATTTGACTCAGTTAATAACAGAGGCTGGAGGTTTGCTGAGCCTATTGAAGCTTTTGGACTTTGAGAATTTTGTACAGACTGTTGAAGTTGACTGTTTTGAGATACATTTTTGGAGAAGAGGATTTTCACCCCTCCAGTCCCTTTTATGCTGGAGCTTGAAGAGTTAGCCTACTTTTTACAGGGAAGGACTATTTGTAAGAGCAATGGCTCAGTTGGGAGAAAAACACCTAGGGGAAGTGCCATGGTCTTTGGCTTTTTTCTGATGCTCTTTTGATTTTGCCCTGCTAATTTGGACTTTGTTTTTTCTCTGCAAGTAAACTTTTAATTTGAACATTATCCTCAGAGTTTATGGGGGTTTTTTGGTATTTGAAGTCTTCTGGTGAACTTAATTTACAGCTGAGAATAACCCTGACCAGTGTTATCAAAGCTGAGAGGAGTAAGCAGCAGGAAGATATTCCCACAACAGCATCTAGGGCCCAGGATATTAACCTCCACCCACTGGATGAACCCTGGTTTTATGTAGCTCCCCTGTTCTAGCTAAGTTGCCAATTAGAGAATCCACTACCTATGCTAGTCACAAAACTGTCCCTTACTAGAAGGCCTCAGAGTAACAAGAGACCTTGTGTTTGAGAGAGAGAGAGAGAGAGAGAGAGTGTGGAAGTCGTGAAGGTGTTTGACACTCATCAGCGAGAAGTGTCAGTCTCTCTAGGGTAGAGGATTGTCTGTCTCCTGTCCTGAGAAAGTAACTGGGGCCCATGTTCAGGATGCCCAGGCCTTCAGGACTTTGGAGCTTGTTGCTGTCTTAAGTCTAAGGGGAACACTGAGAATATTGAAGAATCAGAGAAGTCTCATGAAAGGGAGCAATACGTTCCTTTCTCAGCTGCAATTGAGTGTAGCACCCCTCTCAGGTAATATGGTATAACTGGCACCAAGGATGGGGAAGACTGGCACACAAGACACCCATTAGGACCCACCCTAAATTAGACATGAAGTGGTTTACAGGTGTGTGAACAATTGGGGATAAACAGTGCGACTGCACCCACCCTCTACCCTCCTCACATGAGTAAAGAATGGAACTTCCTAACCGGAGTCAAAGGAAGAATTCCAGAAAATCAACCTTAGAGTTGCTGTCTGAGGAAAGCATCAGTCAGAGGCTCATCCATTTTTGTCTTCAGAGGCGCATCCAGTTCTTTCACACTGGATCCAGGATCTGCACCCAGACTTGCAGGTTCTACTAGGAAAAATACCTAGGGAGGGTTTTCCTGGCCACGAGCACCTACTGCCAGGGTGTGCAGATATGCTGTTGAATGAAATTGTGATTTCTTGGAACTTTATTTTTTATATTGATTAACCAAAGTGTACTTTCTGTGATTTTCATCTGCAATCATGTTTTACTGCTAACAGATTTCATTTGAACAACACATAACAGTAGTGGTGGCTATTTTTTCTTCTGGACTGTTGCAGAGGATCTCCAGAAAAACCCTAAGGACCTTGCAAGATGTCCTTTCCCCCTTATGTGCCAACTTGGAAAATGGTGTCCACTGATCCTAGGCTTTCGTCTATGCACGAAAATTTTTTTCTTGTCAGAGGCAATTTTGCTCAGTTTCTTGCAAAAGGGCCCAATGAATGAAAAGGCATATGAAATGCCAAAATTTCAGTATTTTTGGTATGTTTAGAAAGTTTTGTTCATTTTTTCAAGTACTGACTCTTTTTGCAAAAAAAGACTTTGCAGTTTAGTGCATCAACCCCTAAGTGAAATAATGAGCAGTCTATATCTTTCAAACCAGTCCAGCTTGAAACACATTAAAATTACTTTTTATTTTTGTAGCTCCTGAGTATTTTACTTTAAGGGAGTTATTTTTTTTGCACAGTTTCAAAAAGTCATATTATACTTCTTCCCTGGACATATTAATTGCTGAAGAATATGCAAATTAAGGTGAAAAAGAAAATGTATTGTCAGACTCTGAGTACATTATGAAAGACTCAGATCCAACCATGAATAAATATCTTTGCTTCTTACTGACTTTCATTTGCTCACTTTTGTATATTAAACCTATAAACATTGTCTGAGCTATTAATATGGACACTTATGTGATTTACTGAGATAAACATCTAGTAACCATTTGCATTTTTGTCCTCTGATATAGTTTTGAAATGCAATGCACGGATTCTACAGAGAATTCTGTCTGATACAACACCTGTATCCATAACATGATGTTAGTTAACCTTTCTGTGCCTGACTAGAGCAAGCAAGGGAATAGTACATATTTTCAATGTCAGTGTCATGGGACTACTAGTATGTGACAAAATGGAAGGAAAGAAGGAATTTCTCCAATATGTAAAGGCAAGTTTTCTTGTTTTGAGAAACCTTTACTAAAAGGTAATTGCCAGATTCTTGTGGCCTGGTTTGGCCTCTTTTGGAAATAGAATGTGGACTTGATGGACACTTTGTCTGACCCAGCATGGCAATTTCTTATGTTCTTATGTTCTAAAGGGTGGGGCTGAGCAGAAATCTTTTTAGTGAGCAGAATCCTTTTCCTGAGCAGAAATCCTTTTAGTGCAAGAGATATCTAGACTCAAAAAGAATAATTTGATGCATATGTCTTTATTATTTTCATTTCTACAAAGGTAACACCAAGGGGGAACATGGATAGGGACAGAAGGAAGCATGCAAGGGGAAGACCCAGGAAGGTTTCTGGCTGCTCTGTGAGAAGGGCATTGGGGTAGGTATGACAGTGGCTGTACCACACAGTCTGCCACTACCTCAAAGATCACAGAAATGAGCTCTGTACTTTAACCAAAAGAAATGTCAGCTCAAAAATCTTATGAAGCTCAGACTGCTCTTCAGACTCAAACCACTGAATGGCTACAGTGGTCTTTGGCCATACTAATAATGTCAATAATAGCAAAGATATTTGTTGTCTAGTAACCTATTGCTTGGAAATACATATGACCAATGGCACCGGTAGCCCCTGTGACATAGTAAGGGCAAAGGCTATCGGCGCCATTTTGGTTACTGGCAGCCGATGGCCCTAGTGCAGGAGGTCGCTTCCGGACCCCCGCTGGACTTTTGGCAAATCTTGTGGGGGTCAGGAGGGTCCACACAAGACTTGCCAAAAGCCCCTGGTGGTCCAGCGGGGGTCCGGGAGCGAACTCCTGCACTCGGGCCATCGGCTGCCAGTAACCAAAATGGCGCCGATAGCCTTTGCCCTTACTATGTCACAGGGGCTACCGGTGCCATTGGTCAGCCCCTGTCACATGGTAGGAGCACAAGATGACGCCGGCCATCCAGGGCTCCTACCATATGACAGGATCCGGCCAATGGCACGGATACCCTGTCACATGGTAAGGGCAAAGGGCCATCGGCACCATTTTGATTAGTGGCAGCCGACGGCCCGGGAGCCCGAGGATGGCTCAAGGACGGCCCGGAGCGGGAGATCGCAGGAGATCGCTCCCGGGACCCCCACTGGACCACCAGGTACCTGTAAAAAGGTTTTGGGGGGTCGGGAGGGTGGGGGGAAGCTAAGGGGTTACTTTTAAAGGGTCGGGGTGGGTTTAGGGGTTATTTTTGTGTGCTGTTTTTCCCGCCCTCCCTCAAAACGATAAGGGAACCCCCACCATCAATATCGTGGGGTTTTCCTATCGTTTTGGGGGAGCCCCCGATTTCTGACGATTTTGAAAATATCGACGATATTTTCAATCGTCCGAAGCCCGATTCACATCCCTAGAAAATACCAGAAGTTAGAATACAAGAGATTTTGAATGTAATTCAGGGTTGGCTTTTAACTAATGGTCTGTTTTTAAATATTGGAAAAACCAAAATTCTATGGGTAGGTATACAATTGCCTTTAAATAACATCTTGTGGATAGTATGAAGGGGAGGTATTACCAGATTAGAGTCTTGGGGATTTATGAAGATTCACAGTTGATGTTTACAATGCAAGTACAGCATTTGGTAAAGGTTGCATTTATTTAGGTTAAAGATGCTACGTCCTTTACATTTCATATTAAAGGCAGGTTTATTTAGAACCGTGGCTCAAGCCTTGGTATTAAGCCACTTAGACTGTTGTAGTACATTACTGGTTGGCTTACTGGGTACTTTATTATGGGCCTTACAGCTGATACAGCATGTAACAGTGAAATATGGTGAGCTGATACAGCATGGGAGTGAAATATGGTGAGCGTATCTCTCCGGTTATGAAATCTCTTCACTGGCTTCCAGTTAAATGGAGGTCTAAATTTAGAATATGAGTGATGAACAATAAATTGTTATACTCAAATAATCATTGTGTGTTTGCCAATACCTTTCTTTGGTATACTCCATCGCGTATGTTACGACCTTTGGGAGCAAAGTTGTTGGCTTTACCTGCCTTTGGGAATTTTAGATTGCAGAAGACATGGGAGAGGGAGCTGTCTTATGTAGGGCCTAAACTATGAATATATTTCCATTGAGGCTTAGAGAAGAAAAAGATATTAAACTTTTTAGAATAGGTTTAAAGGCCTGGATGTTCAAGAAAGCATATCCGTGATTTTAAAATGCTGATGATTTTATGTTTTTAATGATTTTATGTGTTTTATGATTTATGGATGTTTGTTTATTGTGATCCACATTGAACTCTTGTAGAAGTAGCGTAATATAAGTTTATACAAACAGTAAGCAAATAAATAATGTCCCAAACACCATTAAAATATTTCAAAACAGCAGACAAAGCAAATCTATATAAATAAAAATGTTAAATAGTTTGGACAAAATCGCTAATCTCAGAAACCACTGAACCCATTGCTTTCAAATTTGGACACAACCTTCATTTCGCATACAGGAAGGTTCTTCTGTACTTACATTACAGATATGTTACACCCGTGACAGGTACAATAGGTTTAAACATTTTTTCCAGAAAACAGCATCATCTGCTGGACGTAAGCGCCATCTGTTACACCTTACACTAACACACGCTACACTAATCATTTCACCAGTCCAGGTCCACGTTTCACTTCCATTTTAACACATTCGCACACTTTTTTCGCCGGAAGATAACTATTTCCTTTACAGATAAAATACACCCACCACCCTCCTCACGCCCCCCACACACATGCCAAATTGATTTACTTCCCACAGCCTCCCAACACACACAAAACCACACCCCACACACACATGCCAAATTGATTTACTTCCCACAGCCTCCCAACACACACAAAACCACCCTCCTCACACCCCCCACACACATGCCAAATTTATTTACTTCCCAGGCCCTCACAACACACACAAAACCTGACAGAAGCCCAGGAGGCTCCAGCGGGGGGCCAGGACCGGTCCGGGACACATCTCCTGCACTTCGGCTGTCGGCTGCCAGAAATCAACATGGCGCTGACGGCCCTTTCCCTTACTATGCCACTCAGGGACACCAATGGCGGCAGTAGCCCATGTGACATAGTAAGGGCGAGGGCCCCTCGGCGCCATTTTCAGGACTGGCAGCCGGCGGACCTTTGCCCTTACTATGTCAGAGGACCTACCGCTGCCATTGCTCCCACCCCACTGACATAGTAAGGGCAAATGGCCGTCGGAATCCGTTTCAGTGCTCGCAGCCGATGGACCAACGCCAATACATCACTCCCGGACCGCTCCTGAACGCCCGCTCCATCGACTGACATTTTTATCAGGTCTCAGGGGGGCTGGAGGGTGGGGGGTGGTGATGAATTTATTGCAAACATCTTGGGGAGGGGTCACGAGGGGGGCAGGTTTCATTCATTCAGCAACTCTGGGGGGGCCAGGGGGGTGGGCTACTGTTTTTCGCATGGCTGGGGGAGGGGGGGCAGGAGAGTGTGGGGTGGTTAGTTTAAGAGCACTTTTCTCATAGGGTTGTTTTTTGGGGGAAGGGGGAGATTCACACCCAAATACATACACTAAACTTGCACGATCTCGGGAACGCACCAAAATAGCCCTCCCCAGACCACAAAACAAATTTGGAAGTGCAAATTTGGTTAGGCACTCCCCTGTTTGGCTACATAACGCGCACAGATGCCCAGGGACAGACTACAGGTAGCACCAACAATTTTAATTTCCCAGGTCTTGGGAGGGGGCAGGAGGGTGGGGGGTTATTATTTGATTTAAAGGGTTGGGATTGGGGGGGGGGTTTGGGGGGGGGGGGGGTTCCCACAGAAATAGAAAGACAAAGCTTTTCTGATCTGAAGGGTAGGCAGTAGGCAGGGGGAGGTGACAGTGAGGGGAGGGAGAATGAGGTGGGAGGTGAGTGTCAGGGGAGGGAGAATGAGGGGAGAGGTGAGTGTGAGGGGAGAGAGTTGGAGTGGGGACAGGGGAGGGGGGGTGAGTGACCAAGGGGGAGGAGGATGAGTGACTGAGGTAAATGAGCAAGGGGAAGGGGGAGGGAGGGAAAAGAACCTGACTCTGCCACTGCAACGCGTGACCAGGTACCGCTAGTAAATAATAAAACTAAAAAGGATTTTAAAAATTCATGCTCTCCATACCTGGGAAATTTTGATTTCCAATCACCCTGGGATAGTCATGGAGTAGTGGGATTGGAATGCAGAAACTTTCTCCTCTCTTTCTTATATCCACACTCACACACATACACACATACACACAAGCTCTTACACACATATGCTGCCTCTCAGACAAACCCACAGGTGACTCCAGCTCTTCTTTGGTTGGGATCTGCCAGCAGCCCCAGGTCCTCATCTTCATTTCAGCAGCTAGCAGGTTGGAATCCACCTGCAGCCTCCATTTCTCTCTCTCTCTCTCTCTCTCTCTCTCACACACACACACACACACCAGGCAGCTCCCATTCTCTCTCTCTCTGTCTCTCTCACACATACCCACCCACTTCAGACAAGCTCCCATTTACACCCACACACCCCAGGCAGACTCTTATTCACATCCACCCAAATCCTAGGCAGGCTCCCATTCTCACACACACAACCCCTGCTCTTCCCAGGAAGGCTCCCATGCCTGCACGTGCACACACACACACCTACCCATCCCAGGTAGGCTCCCATTCACACACTCACCCATCCTAGGCAGGCTTCCATTCATACACACACACACACACACACACACACACACACACACACATACACATATGTAACCCAGGTTAGGCTTCCATTCACACACCCATCCTAGGCAGGCTCCCATTTACTCACACACACACATATCCCAGGCAGCATCCTATTCACACACCCACTCATCCCAGGCAGCCTCCCATTCACACACACACACCATCACAAGCAGTGTCCCATTCACACCCCCAGGATGAAAAGAAAAGAATAGATGCCTGTAGTCTAAAATTAATCCTTTATTGAAGTGGAGACACAAGGGTAGCCCGACTCTGGCCGAGTTTCGCCGTCACAAAACGGCTGCCTCAGGGGCTTAAATCAATCTTCTTGAATTCATCAATCATAATAAATGAAAGATGATCGTATAGATCACGATGTGATCTCTTATACTGCTCCGTCTTGCAACATTCACAAACATCGATCTCCACTTGTGAAGTCAAACATCCAGTGGCGATCGATGTTTTCATTTATTATGATTGATGAATTCAAGAAGATTGATTTAAGCCCCTGAGGCAGCCGTTTTGTGACGGCGAAACTCGGCCAGAGTCGGGCTACCCTTGTGTCTCCACTTCAATAAAGGATTAATTTTAGACTACAGGCATCTATTCTTTTCTTTTCATCCTGACGGCTGTTATAGATCGCCTTCCTTTGTGCTTTTTGGGCCATTCACACCCCCATTCATTCCAGTCAGCCTCCCATTCACAGACACATGTACACACACACACACACACACACACATTAACTCACACACACATGCAGACCAGACAGTCAGGGTCCGTGGGTCATTCAACCCCACTGCTCCTGCCAGCATGTTCCTTCTTTGTGGAAAAAAGACATTCTGCAGCTCCTCCTCATGGGCTGGCCTAAAGGTAATTCAACATTCGCATCTCATGAGAATACAGGAAGTTCTAACATCGCGAGTGTTGAATACCATTGGGCCAGCACCTAAGAAGGAGCTGCCAGATGGGCTTCTTCTGCTGTGGTCTCCTTTTTGTGCTACCAATGGGATCGGGTCCACCAGTGGCACAATGGTCTTCTATTTCTTCCACCGCCAGTGGGATCAGGTCCACTGGCACCAGCACAGGCCTCTCCCTGCTCCTGACTCTGCCCCACCAGGTATGCCACCCTGTGCAATTGCACACTTTGCACACCCGGTGGTGCTAGGCCTGTCTCTTTCCCAAATGTGTCTTTCCCATGTGTGTTTTTCCCATGTGAGGTTCAATAGCACACAGAGAGAATCACTACAGTACTATTTTAATATTCTATATTTTCCTCTTCAGATTAGTGTACTGAACAACATCCATGCACAAAGCAGAGAATGATGAATAATGTTATAAAATGTGCGTGAGTGTAGCCTTACATGCATTAGTACTGCAGTAAGAAAATGAATCTACAAAATGGTTGGCTGTACTTGTGACAGTGACTGCCATCTTTCTTTGTAGATACACTGACTCTGGTGCACAGACCCAGACAGACAGAGAGAATAGAAAAAAGCCTATCTATCTTGGGCACTGTGGCACAGCCAGCAAAGCACTGTCTAGCACTAGCTGTCTGCTTGGCACAGCTGCACATTCATTGCAAGAGATCCAATCTTAAATCAATCACTGCACTGCAGACAGCTGCAGCCTTTAGCCTTTCCCTCACAGGGAAGAAAAGGCTTGACACACAAACCTTCCTCTTCAGTGGCAGTGAGATGTTACAGTAAATAAAAATTAAAAACCTGTGCAGATGAGCACACACAAACAGCAGCCAAAAGAATTGGAATCAAATGTTTCTAATGTTGAACAAGAGCACACTGCTGATTTAAAACACTGTGGAGTATGGAACAACACAGCTCAAAACATCAGCTAGCAATATTTCTTCCTTGAGAGAAAGATTTAAATGTACTTTCAAACAGTCTGCATATACTATAAAAGGATAGACAGAGCAGTGATTTGCTGATTCAGAAAAATGCTTTACTCTTTATTCCCTTACCTTGTCAGTCTGGTTTCCTTGCCAACAGATGCTGGTTACTCTCTGGTCTCACATATGAGTCACAGGCACAAAGGCTGGTGGCTATCGAAACTCCCACATGACCAGACTCAGACTGGGTCTTTTCTTTACAATGCACTTGAATGCAGCTGATGCTTTTCTATGGGAAATATAAATGAATGAAACAAATGATGAATGTTTCATTTGTGGGAAGTGCCCGTTCTTATTCATGGACCCACGATTGAAATGAATTATAGTCATTTGTTGTGGATTGAGTAATTGTTTATTAATGAATGCCTCTCCCTACTGTTGCACCCATCAGTTGCAGACAGCTGCGACCTTTGTTCCTCACCTCTTTTTGCTCTGCAGCTCCAAGTCTAGGGAGGATGGCCGCCTCGGCTTCTGCACACCACCCGCCATGGCATTCCCGGGATGGCGCTGGCGCTCCCAGCAGCCATCTTACTTCTGGGGTGACCTAGGGCATACGCGCGCACGCCTGCACCCATCTTAACCATGTCATGGCAGGAACTTCGGAGGCGTCCCCACCGCATGACGTCACTGCCTATGTATATATATAATCTCATCGGACCAGCATACCATCGAGTTAGCAAGGATTTCTGTCCTGTTCAATTCCGCCATTCTGGGACTTCGCTTCGCTGTTCCTGCGCTCCTGTCTGAGTGATCTAGGTACCTGCTTCTCGGGGGCCTTGCTGCACTCAGGGCTATCTGCTCCTTGGAGAGCCATCTCTACTTGCCTCACTTCTCTAACCCAGTGAGTCTCTTCCTATTTCCACAGACGACCCTTCAGTGCTCCTGTACCTCAGGTCTCCACGGTGCCTACCACTACAGCTGGCTACTCTGTTCAGAGTGAGTACTGGATCTGCTCTACAACTTCCTCCTTCTTCTCTGTGTGGTTTCTCGGGTTACCCCGCTCTGCGGACCACTACCGGATCCGCACTGTCTTTGGCAAATGTCTACCACCAGCCTCCGGCCTACCCTGCTCTGTGGACCACTACTGGAGACAGCCTGCACAAGTCTCTACGAGAGAAGGTATTCCCCGGTTTATCCCATGCTGTGGACCACTACCGGGACAACCTACAAAAGCTTCAACTAGAGGAAGTATTCCCTGGCTTACCCGGCGCTGCAGGCCACTACCGGAGAGACCAGCTTACAGGTCATCTGCTCTGGACTGAGTCTATTAACCCGCTCCTCGGGTTATCGTGCTGAATAATAAACTACTGCCTCTGGTGTCCATCACTGCTGAGACCCCGCCTGTCATGGTGAGTCCCCACAGGGCTCTTTCCTGTGGGTGGAGTCAGCTCTTGCCACTGCCCAAGGGCCCACTAACCAGTTCTAAACACACAGAACATAACAGATTGCTAAGTCCATGGGCCCGGCTCAGTTCTCAGCCTTACAGGCCATTCCTGGCCTGGCCCAATGGATTACGGAACAACAGAGGTCTCTCGATACCTTGGCTTCCGCCTTTAACCAGCTGAGTTCCAGACTGAGTAGTTCCACAACTTCTGAAGTGAATGCGTCATCCCCGGTAGTTACCGGGCATACTATAGTTCCTTTGCCAGCCCCCACTCGTTTCTCAGGAGATTCCCTGTTGTGTAGGGGCTTTCTAAATCAGTGCTTAAAGCACTTCTCCTTACAAGCAGCATACTTCACTACTGCCGCTACCAAGACTACGTATATTTTATCCTTGTTGGATGAAAAAGCCCTGGCCTGGGCTTCACCTCTTTGGAAACATAATGATCCAGTCCTTAATGACTTGCCTGGGTTCCTGGCTCTCTTCAAGTCAGTATTTGATGACCTCACTCGCCAGTCCATTGCCGGTTCTGCCCTCCTGAACCTCCAACAAGGAACAAAGCCAGTCCGGGACTACGTGATTGAACTCAAGACACTGTCTTCTGAACTCCTATAGGATTCAGGTTGCTTAAGAGCTATTTTTCTACGAGGCCTCAATCCTCGTATAAATGATGATCTTGCTGCACGGGAATTGCCTGATACTTTAAGCTCAGTTATGGACCTTGCTGGGCGTATTGATCATCATATACGCAAACTCTCTGTTGAGGTGAAACATCTTAAGAAGCACATATCCGGAGGAACCCACTCTCGGCCCCTCTGGCAGCTCTGGTCCGGTCTTTACCTAATCCTGAAGTGGAAGACAAACCTATGTAACTTGGCCTTAGCCACCTGCCCGCCAAAGAGAGGCGCTATTGCAAAAAGATGGGCCTCTGTATATATTGCAGGAAGACCGGCCATGCAGTCCAAACCTGTCCTATCTGTTCGGGAAACACGCAGACCTTGGATGTGCTGGAGGACTCTTCCTGGGTCTGACTGCTCCATCTCCTCCACTGACTCTCCCTGTTTCCATCATCTCTGGGCCTCTCGAATTTGCCACTCAAGCTCTAGTCGACTCTGGTGCAGGTGGGAATTTTATTCTGAAGAGATTGGTAGAGCACCTATAACTTCCCACTGAGCCAGTACCCACACCGTTGCTTCTCTCTTCCATTTATGGTGAGCCACTGCCAGGAGAGGTTTCACTCACCACACAACCTATTTGCCTATGCACAGGATCCCTGCATACAGAGACCATTGCGTTCCTGGTTCTCGAAAAGGTTATTCACCCCATAGTGCTTGGCATACCATGGTTACAAGACCACTCTCCCCAGTTCAACTGGTCTTCTATGGAGTTATCACAATGTGGGCCTAACTGCCATGACAGATGCTTAAAAAAAATAATTCCACTACCACCACAGATGACCCTTCAGTGCTCCTGTACCTCGGGTCTCCATGGTGCCTACCACTACAGCTGGCTACTCTGATCAGAGTGAGTACTCGATCTGCTCTACAACTTCCTCCTTATTCTCTGTGTGGATTCTTGGGTTACCCCGCTCTGTGGACCACTACTGGATCCACACTGGCTTGGCCAAATGTCTACCACCAGCCTCCAGCCTTCCCAGCTCTGCAGACCACTACCGGAGACAGCCTGCACAAGTCTCTACGAGAGAAGATATTCCCCGGGTTATCCCACTCTGCGGACCACTACCGGGACAACCTACACAAGCTTCAACTAGAGGAAGTATTCTCCAGCTTACCCCGTGCTGCGGGCCACTACCAGAGAGACCAGCTTACAGGTCATCTGCTCTGGACTGAGTCTATTAACCCGCTCCTCGGGGTTATCTTGCTGTATAATAAACTACTGCCTCTGGTGTCCATCACTGCTGAGACCCCGCCTGTCATGGTGAGTCCCCACAGGGCTCCTCCCTGTGGTGGAGTCAGCTCTTGCCACTGCCCAAGGGCCCACTAACCAGTTCTAAGCACACAGAACATAATAGCTACTTCTATTGCTGCTCCTCCTTACTCTTCTCATTGTGCCTTGAGTTGTTCATCCCCCTGCTGCGTCTGCTACTTCACCCCTCTCACTGTGCCTTAGAGTGTTCTCACCACTGTTGCTGCTACTTTGTTGCTCTTTAGGTATTTGTGATATTCATGCCACTATTGTTGGTGTCCTTTGCTCCTTTTTAGGTGCCTTGCGGTGTGTATACTACTATTATCGGTTCTATTTGTTCCTCTCTAGATGCCTCCGGGGTCTTCATACCACTTTTATTGGTAACCTTTTCCACTCATTTGGAGCCTTTCATTGTTCTTGCCACTATGAAATTGTTGCTTTGCTCTTATGGAGCTTTGGGGTCTTCTTGCTACTGTTTGTGCTGTTTTGACTATTGGTGTCACTTTTAGTGCTTCATGTCTCCTTCATGGTGCCTTGGGCTGCACATGTTACTCCTGATGCTGCTTTGCACATCTTTTAGTGCATTGGGTCTTCATTCCACTGTTTTTACTGCCCTTTACCCCCCTTTCGTAGCCTTGAGGCGTTCTTGCACGATTGCTGCTGCGTTGCTTCTTTCACAGTGCCTTGGAGTGTGGCTGCTTTTGTTGGGCTGTTTTGAGCTGTCAGGATGCTTTGGGAAATTCATGCCACTTTGACGCAGTCTTGGTGCCTTGACGTGCTCGTCCCCCTTCTGATGATGCATACTTACATGTTTTGTTAGAATTAATTAGAAAACCCCAGTTTTGGAGCCCAAAATAGGATGCCTTGCTTCCCACTTTGGTTTAAATGGAAAACAAATGAACAAACAGTGCAGATAGACAAATTATTTTTCATCTGAAATGAACAAAACACATTTTGGTGGCATACACAAAACAACTGAATGAATTTTTAAAAAATGCTCTGTGAGCATCCCCAAAATCCAATAAGTCATGAAACAAAACAAAAATATTTTCCACGCACATTCTTACTTTTCTCAGGCCACCAGTCCTGACACAGCATGGAGCATGTGTGGTTTATCTTCCCCTAGCAGTCCTTGTACCATTAAAAAACAAACAAACATAAGAGATTCATTAGTATTGCTGGCTTGTCCCTATCCTCGGTAATTATGTATCTCATTTCATCCTCCAAAGGACTTATTGCATCCTTTGTCAACCTGTCATTAGTAATACACTTAAAGAACCTTTTGGAGTTGGTTTTACTATCTTTAGCAATATTTCTTGTATTGTTAATTTTAGCCTGCCAAATTGCTTTCTTGCATTCTTTGTTACATACATTATATAACTTTTTAGTAAGGCTTTCGGTAACCTTTCCTCTTTCAATATTCAAAATCCTTTTTCATTTCATTTATATTTTCCTAATTTCTTGGTTTAGTCACATAACATATACTTTTTAAGTTTTATGTGTGTATCCCAGTGGTTTATAAACTTTTTGGCAACTATGTAAAATGTTTTAAAATGTTGGGAGGTCAGGTAGGCCCCATGCCTGCCTGGCCAATGTAATATGGTACCAGGCTCGCTTGTGCTAGCCTGGTAGGCCGGGATAGGCGGGGGGGGGGGGGGGGGGGGGGGGAAATTGCTTTGTCCTGTTTCAACCACCAACAGCTGTTAGAGCAGTTGGTGGTTTAAATTTAAACTACCTGGGTTCCTTGGAACCGATTAGTTCCCTTGGGGCTGGAGTTGTTGGGAATGGGTGAAGCTGGGGTGGGCTTGTCTGGTGCTCAGCCGAGCAAGCGCCACTTGCCTGCTGCTGTACCTGACACGACATCTGCTTGCATCTCCTCTGCTCATCTCTTTTTCTCCAGCTGTGTTTTCCTTCCTGCTGTGTTGCTCCATGGAGTCGGAGGAGGTGGCGATAGCAGGTGGTGAGGAGCCTATCTGTTCTGTTGGTGGTGGGTCCGTTTCAGCGGGGGTTTGCCCTGGCACAGTGGAAGTGGATGTCAGTTCTCACGCGTCTTCTGGGGGACAGGCTTCTCGTTCCCATGTGTGCATCAGCTAGGTCTGCCTGCGAGAAAGAGGGTGAGGATTTCCTCTGAGTGGCCTCTTCCCAATGCGAGGTCTCGCACCGGTCTTCCCCCCCCCCCCCCCTTCTCGCAAGGTTTTCAGGGTGAGTTCGCCTGCTCCAGCTCCTGCCTCAGTGATGCACATGTACCTGTCTGGTAATGAAACTGCAGGTCCCGGAGCTATGCAACGGGAAAGATGGCACAACTATCCCATCTCGGCTGCTTTGAACACTACTGATGCTGTTGTCTCCAATCCCTGTGGGGTGGATCTTGCTGGCAGGCAGGATGGTGAGTTACCTGCTGTTTCTAGTAACGGGGTGGCAGGTTCTGTTCAGGGTGAGTAACCAGCTGTTTCCAGTGGTAAGGTTACTGGCTCGGGACAGAATGTTTCGACTTCCTTGGCAGGGGTTTCGGTGCCATCTGTTCCTAATCTTTCTACATTAAAGAAGCGAGAGAAGGCTAGGTGGAAGAAGTGTTCCAGATCTAGTTCTTCAGACTTTTCATCCTCTTCTTCCTCTTCTGCTTCTCTGCCTCTATGCTCATAGAATCTAGTGAAAAAGGGGGCCTTAACCAGAAAGGGCTGTATAGGGGGGCTCCTGCACTAGTCAGCCTATTGGAGTTATGGGAGGATGTACCTAAATCCCTGATAAAGAAAATCAGATAGCGTAAGTATATTAATATCTTTCAGCTGTTAGAAGGACATGGGAAAAGAGGAAAGAGAAGAAGAAAAAAGGCGTCGTCGAGAGATTTCTGGGGACTCAAAAGAGGGTAGCTCACAACGTCCTCAATTGGATCCGTTCTTTTCTCCAGCTCGTGAGTGTGGTGGGGCAAAGTGACCCTGCTCGGTATGGGCCTCTGCTTGTGTATGCGGATGCCATCCTGGCTGCTAGCCATGCGTATGATGGGTGGTCATGGTTCAATTATGTTGAGCACTTCCACGACCAGATGGAGGAAAACAAATTTATGATCTGGGGCACGAGAGACATTGGGCTCTGGTTGAACCAGATGAGCGCTAAGACCATGTCTTCAGCAGGTGGTAACATTACAGGTGTTGTCAGAGGATCTTTCGTACAGGAGCGAGCTCAACTAGTGGAGGCTGCTCAGAATCGGGATTATCGGACTTGTGCTGGAGATACAATCTCTCTACCTGCAACTTTCCCGATTGTAAATTCAAGCATGTGTGCTCCAACTGTAGGGCCAGTCATCCCACTGCTAAATGCACTAAGCGATCCGGATTTGGCAATACTGGGGGAGCCAATGCAAAGAACCCCCTTAAGTAAAGTTTTTAGTTCGGCTCCCAATCCCATCCATGCTTTGGTGAAGCTACCCTGGCTAGAGAGGTACCTGAAGGCTGAGATGACTCTTTTCTTACTTTGCGGTTTTCAATTTGGTTTTTATATTCCCTTTGCGGGTCCGGTGGGTGTTGGGGGTGGGGGGGGCAGAATTGTCCGTCTGTTCGTAAGTTGTCTCATGTGGTGGCTGCCAAGTCACAGCGTGAGATTGCCTTGGGGAGAATCTTGGGCCCTTTCTCAGTCCCTCCATTCAAGAATATGGTTCTGTTGCCTTTTTCAGTGGTGCCAAAGAAGGAGCTGGGAAAGTTTCGTCAGATTCATAATCTTTCATTCCCCGTGGGGAATTCTGTCAATGATTTCATTCCAAGGGACCTGGGCACTGTGCAGTATGCTTCTATTGCATCGGTGATGGACGTGGTCCAGTGTTGTGGAAAAGGAGCCTTGATGGCTAAGGTGGACATTGAGTCGGTCTTCTGCCTGATACCTTTTCACCCGGAGTGTTTTTCTTTGTTAGGTTTTCATTTTAACAATACTTTATATTTCGATAGATGCTTGTCTATGGGGTGTTCTATCACAGGCACCTATTTTAAGGCTTTTAGTTTGTTCATTCACTGGGTGGTTGCTGAAAGGGCGGGCACAGCGAGCATCATGCACTAGCTAGATGACTTTCTGTTTCTGGGTGACTCCTCTTATTGGCTTTCTTGCATTTGCTGCATTGTTTTCAGAGGACTGCTTTTGAGTTTGGCATCCATATAGCTGAAGGAAAGACAGAGGGTCCTTGTACTCGCTTGGCTTTCCTTGGTATTTGACTGGATTCAGTTGAAATGATCTCGTGATTACCTGCAGAGAAGGAGGTGGCATTGAGAGAGTTGGTGTCCAGAGCTCTTCTTTGTAAAAAATTAACCATGCAGTCTTTAGTGGACAGCCTGAACTTTGCTTGGGCAGGGTTTTTCTGCGCAGCTTGACTTTCAGAATGTCTAGCATGAGGAAAAACATCATATTCACATCACATTGGGAATGCATGAAGACTTGTATATATGGGGCCATTTTCTGTCTGACTTTAACGGTTGTTTGTTGTGGCAAAGTGAGTCAATTTCAAATCGCGATTTGGAATTTTTTACCGACATGGCGGGATCGGTTGGTTTCGATGCCTACTTCCAGGGTTTATGATGTGCGGTGCCTTGACCTGATGAGTTGAAGGCTGCTGGTGTCACCAAGAACATTACTTTCTTAGAATTGTTCCCCATTGTTGTTTCTGTTTTTCTATGGGGTTCGCATCTCCGAGACAAGGGGGTAGTATTCTGGAGCGATAACTTTGGTGTAGTTGAGGTTATTAATAAGTGCTCGGCGAAATGCATTGTGGTCTCAGATTTGTTGCGGGAGTTTGTGCTGTGATGCATGGGTTTAAATATTACTGTTTGGGCTCGCCATGTTCCTGGGGTGTCTAACTCTGTGGCTGATTCTCTTTCTCATTACAAGTGGGACTTATTCTGGGAGCTTGCTCCAGAAGTGGATCAGCACGGAGAGTTGGTACTGCCTTTCCTTTGGAACCAGTTCCTCGAAGCATGGAAGCTGCTCTGGGCATCCTTAGCTCCTTCCACCTGGAACAGCTATGTATAGGCTGCGGACAAGGTTGTGTCCTTCCTCGTAAGCTTGGGTTGGCAGTGGGGTCCAGTCCCAGACTGCTACATTGTGCAATTCATTGGAAGAGCGAGAGCGGGGGGGGGGGGGGGGGGGGGGGGGGGGGGGGGCTTCGAAGGCTTCAATTTCAAAGCAGCTGTCGGTGTTCTTCTTCTTCATGAGGGCACACAGATGGAGTTTTCCTGTGGAGAGGTTCCTAGTCCATCGTTTGCTGTTGGGGTGGTCCCACGGTTCTGCATCTGAGCATGATAAATGTTTACCCATTACTCATGATATTTTGGACGTGGGAGGTATTGTCTGGCATTTGTGACTGCTATTATGAGTGTTGCTTGTTTTGTTCAGCGTTCATCTTTGCCTTTTTTGGTGTCTTTTGCTTTAGTGAGTTGGTCGCGAAAGAGACTAAAGGGGGCGGAGTCTTCTGGTCCGTTATTTTAGCATTTGACTTTAACCACTGATTCTGTGGTTCTTTTTATTCCCAGGTCTGAAACGAACCAGGTTGGCAGAGGGGCATCAATGGTGCTCCGTTCCGTTCCAGGTTTGCAGACCTGCCCTGTGGCTAATGCAGCCACTTTTGGGCGGCTTCGCCCAGCTGGGGGTTCACACTTTTTAGCAATTTGCAGCCCCTGACTAAATATCAGTTTGAGGCAGTTTTAAGATCTGGCTTGTCTGCTTTACGACTGGATTCGGGTAAATTTGGTACCCATTCATTTAGAATTGGAGGGGCAACATCCGCATCCTCCTCTGGAATGGTAGGCGGTGTCATCCAGAGAATTGGGAGGTAGAAATCGGATGCTTTTAAGGGATACGTATATCCTGGTGCTCCTTAGTTTGTCCATGATATTAATTGTTTTCTCCTTGCAGGTGCTGCATGCCGGGGGACAGTGTTTGGATCGCGGGACACTCATACATTGCCTGGGCCCATTCGCTGCTCGTGGGCATCCTTATGGGACTCTTTTGGACTTGGGGAGTTTAGGGGTGGATATTTGCTGGATGGGGTGGGGGGGGGTGCATTGGGAGGAGTTACTTCTTGCTTACGCTGGAGGTTTGCTTGCTTCAGTCATCCACATGTTCTGATAATTCATCTTGGGGGTAATGACTGGGGCAAGATATCTGGCCGCAAATTCATTAGCAGGGTGTAAAGGGACTTGATGTCCATTTCTTTTCTATTGCTTGCTGTTGTAATTTGCTGGTCTGGCATCATTCCAAGGCCTGCTGAAATGACCAAGAAGGTTTGGCGTCATAGTCGAGCTAAGGCCAACCATCAGATTGGTTCTTGGCTGCCTGCCATGGGTGGCTTTCACATCAGACACGATTGGTCTTGAGTCCTGGAGAGTGGGTTGTTTAGGGAGGGATGGGGTCCATTTGTCCTTTATTGGATTGTAGGGATGTGAATCGTTTTTTGACGATTTTAAAAAATCATCAGATATTTTTTAAATCATCAAAAATCATTAGAGTTGCAATACAATAGAAATTCCCCCGATTTATCGTGAAAAATCTTAAATTGGGGGAGGGGGGAGGGACGGGAAAACTGGCACACCAAAACAACCCCTAAACCCACCCCGACCCTTTAAAACAAATCCCCCATCCTCCTGAACCCCCGCAAAATGTTTTAAATTACCTGGTGGTCCAGTGGGGAGGTCCCGGCACGATCTCCAGCTCTCGGGCCATCGGCGCCATTTTGGCTGCCACTAATATAAATGGCTCCGATGCCCCGATAAAAAAAAAAACACCTGACCTGTTAAAATGACCCCCTTGACCCCCCCAAAAAACCTTTTTAAATTACCTGGTGGTCCAGCGGGGGCGCAATCTCCCGCTCTTGGGCCATCGGCTGCGTTAATAAAAATGGTGCCGATGGCCCTTTGCCCTTACCCTGTGACAGGGCAAAGGTAGCGCCGGCACCATTTTGAATATTGGCAATACGGCCTGAGTGCAGGAGATCGCTCCCGGACCCCCGCTGGAAACCCAGGGACTTTTGGCCAGCTTGGGGGGGGGGCCTCCTGACCCAACCGTCGGCCCCTATGACATAGTGAGGGCAAAGGTAGCGCCGGCGCCATTTTGAATACTGGCAATACAGCCTGAGTGCAGGAGGTCGCTCACAGACCCCCGCTGGACTTTTGGCAAGTCTTGTGGGGGTCAGGAGGCCCCCCCAAGCTGGCCAAAAGTCCCTGGGGGTCCAGCGGGGGTCTGGGAGCGATCTCCTGCACTCAGGCCGCCAGCGCTACCTTTGCCCTGTCACAAGGTAAGGGCAAAGGGCCATCGGCACCATTTTTATTAACGCAGCCGATGGCCTGAGAGCCGTTGATCGCTCCCCGCGCTCCCGCTGGACCACCAGGTAATTTAAAAACCTTTTTTGGGGGTTCGGGAGGGTGTTTTGATTATCGGATTGGGCGCAGCCGATAGAACTCAAATCAGGCTGGGCGATAAAAATTTTAAGATTTGGATCGGAACCGGAACCGATCAGATTCCGGTTCTGATTCACATCTTTATTGGATTGGACCTATTTTTGAACTTGTTGCAGGAGGCCTTGGAATGCATTCTTCGAGAGGATGCTGACTGCACCTTTGAGGGTCACAGGTAGTTCTTACCTGTGCCTGTGGTGGGTAGCCCAAGCTGATTGGAGATTTAAGTCTTAGTTAATGGTTGTCTGACTTGATGGAGGTCATGTCAGGGATTCCAAGCAGAACAACTGGGTGCAAGTGTTGCTGCTGGACAGTGGCAGGGGTTGATTTGCTCAGCTCCTTGCTGGGTGGTGGCGGGGGTCATGGGATGCACTTTATTGATGACAGAGTTTCAGGCTGGGTAGCCTGGGAAGCCCATCTTGCTGGACTGTGGTGGATGGGCGGGGGGGGGGGGGGGGGGGTTATTGTTATGGATACCTGACTCGGGTTCCTGGGTGTTTGGGTAATAAAGCTGTGGCCTGTTTGATCCCACTTCAGTTTGAGTATTTATTTGACTGTTTGTGAAGGGATGGGTGTGGGCAGAAGCATCAGTCCTGGCTACCCATATTACTTCCTTCTAGCTTTATCAATAAATTATTGGTCCCAATTTATCCTAGGCAGCACATTATGCATAAAATTAAGGTTGTCCATTTTAAAATTTAAGAACATAAGAACATAAGAAAATGCTAAACTGGGTCAGACCAAGGGTCCATCAAGCCCAGCATCCTGTTTCCAACAGTGGCCAAACCAGGCCATAAGAACCTGGCAAGTACCCAAAAACTAAGTCTATTCCATGTAACCATTGCTAATGGCAGTGGCTATTCTCTAAGTGAACTTAATAGCAGGTAATGGACTTCTCCTCCAAGAACTTATCCAATCCTTTTTTAAACACAGCTATACTAACTGCACTAACCACATTCTCTGGCAACAAATTCCAGAGTTTAATTGTGCGTTGAGTAAAAAAGAACTTTCTCCGATTAGTTTTAAATGTGCCCCATGCTAACTTCATGGAGTGCCCCCTAGTCTTTCTATTATCCGAAAGAGTAAATAACTGATTCACATCTACCCGTTCTAGACCTCTCATGATTTTAAACACCTCTATCATATCCCCCCTCAGTCGTCTCTTCTCCAAGCTGAAAAGTCCTAACCTCTTTAGTCTTTCCTCATAGGGAAGTTGTTCCATTCCCCTTATCATTTTGGTAGCCCTTCTCTGTACCTTTTCCATCGCAATTATATCTTTTTTGAGATGCGGCGTCCAGAATTGTACACAGTATTCAAGGTGCGGTCTCACCATGGAGCGATACAGAGGCATTATGACATTTTCCGTTTTATTCACCATTCCTTTTCTAATAATTCCCAACATTCTGTTTGCTTTTTTGACTGCCGCAGCACACTGTACCGACGATTTCAATGTGTTATCCACTATGACACCTAGATCTCTTTCTTGGGTTGTAGCACCTAATATGGAACCCAACATTGTGTAATTATAGCATGGGTTATTTTTCCCTATATGCATCACCTTGCACTTATCCACATTAAATTTCATCTGCCATTTGGATGCCCAATTTTCCAGTCTCACAAGGTCTTCCTGCAATTTATCACAATCTGCTTGTGATTTAACTACTCTGAATAATTTTGTGTCATCTGCAAATTTGATTATATCACTCGTCGTATTTCTTTCCAGATCATTTATAAATATATTGAACAGTAAGGGTCCCAATACAGATCCCTGAGGTACTCCACTGTCCACTCCCTTCCACTGAGAAAATTGCCCATTTAATCCTACTCTCTGTTTCCTGTCTTTTAGCCAGTTTGCAATCCACGAAAGGACATCGCCACCTATCCCATGACCCTTTTCCTAGAAGCCTCTCATGAGGAACTTTGTCAAACGCCTTCTGAAAATCCAAGTATACTATATCTACTGGTTCACCTTTATCCACATGTTTATCCACTTCAAAAAAGTGAAGCAGATTTGTGAGTCAAGACTTGCTCTGGGTAAAGCCATGCTGACTTTGTTCCATTAAACCATGTCTTTATGTACTGTGATTTTGATGTTTAGAACACTTTCCACTATTTTTCCTGGCACTGAAGTCAGGCTAACCGGTCTGTAGTTTCCCGGATTGCCCCTGGAGCCCTTTTTAAATATTGGGGTTACATTTGCTATCCTCCAGTCTTCAGGTACAATGGATGATTTTAATGATAACTTACAAATTTTTACTAATAGGTCTGAAATTTCATTTTTTAGTTCCTTCAGAACTCTGGGGTGTATACCATCCAGTCCAGGTGATTTACTACTCTTCAGTTTGTCAATCAGGCCTACCACATCTTCTAGGTTCACCGTGATTTGATTCAGTCCATCTGAATCATTACCCATGAAAACCTTCTCCATTACGGGTACCTCCCCAACATCCTCTTCAGTAAACACCGAAGCAAAGAAATCATTTAATCTTTCCGCGATGGCCTTATCTTCTCTAAGTGCCCCTTTAACCCCTCGATCATCTAACGGTCCAAATGACTCCCTCACAGGCTTTCTGCTTCGGATATATTTAAAAAAGTTTTTACTGTTTTGCCTCTATAGCCAACTTCTTTTCAAATTCTCTCTTAGCCTGTCTTATCAATGTCTTACATTTAACTTGCCAATGTTTATGCTTATCTTATCTTATCTTAGTGTTACATTTGGCTCCTTCTGCATTTATCTAGATCCGAAAAGATAGTGTGCTGTGATCCCTTCCTAATCTAGTTGGGTCTCTTGTAATATGCTGAGAAATATAATGATATTTAATGATGTCTAGAAACCTTGTGCCCCTTGTTGGTTGACTTGTTTCCTGATTCCAGTTAATTTCTGAGTAATTAATGTCCCCTACTATATTGCTTGGTCTAGCTTGGCTGCTCTCTGCAGTTGGTTAAGTCAGCGCTTCTCAACCGGTGTGTCGCGACACACCAGTGTGTCGCCAAGCACCGGCAGGTGTGTCGCGTGCTCCCGGTCTCTCCCGCTGCTCTTCCTTCCCTGCTGCCGTTGCCACTGGGCTATCAGTACATTCAAGCCCAGCGGGAATGGCAGCAGTGGTAGAAGAAGCTGTGGCACCTGCGGCTGGCCTTTTCTTCTTCCTGCGCCTGCCCCCCCCCCCCCCCCCCCCGTGACTCGGAACAGGAAGTGATACACAGTGTGGTGCGCGGGAAGGAGAAAGAGCTGTGCTGCGTGGAAAAGTAGCAGGGCGGCATCATCATCGGCCCCCGAGCAATCGAAGCAGCCGGTAATCGGGAAAGAGACAGCAGCATGAGCCTCCCATGGCTGATGGGTTTCTTCTTTCTTGGCCTGTGGGGGCTGGAGGAGGAGGCTACTGCAGCTACCATTTGTGCTCGGGGGTGGGGGGGTGGAAGAGGAAGTGAGTGAAAAAGAGAGAAGCAACCAGCCAGCCAGCCTGTGTGTGATTGAGAGCATGTGTGTGATTGAGAGAAACTAGTCAGAGAGCTCATGTGTGTGTATATGTGAGAGAATGAAAGTGACTGCTCAGGGAGATGACTGATGTGTATGTGAGAGTGTGAGACATTAGTCAGGGAGGTGACTGATGTGTGTGTATGAGAGAGAGAAAAAGCATGGAAGTGAGAAATCTGGGTATGTGAGAAAGCATGGGCCTAAGAAGCCTGGTGTTGTGTGTGTGTGGGGGGGGGGGGGGGGGGAAGGTGTATGAAAGAAAGCATGGGAGTGAGAAGCCTGATTATGTGAGAGAGAGCATGGGAGTGGGAAGTCTGTGTGTGTGTGTGCATGCATGAGAGAGAGAGACTGGTTGGTAAGGTGATGGTGTGTGTGAAAGAAAGAGACTGATGTGTGTGAATGTGAGAGAAATAATGTGATTCACGGAATGAGAAGCCTGTGCATGTGGAGAGCGAGCATGGAAATGAGAGAGAGACTGGTGTGTGTGTGTGTAACAGAGAGAAAGCGATTATGGGAATGAGAAGCCTGTGCATGTGAAGAGAGTGAGCATGGGAGTGAGAAACCTGGGTGTGTGTGAGACACAGCATGGAAGTGAGAAGCCTGTATATCTGAAAGAGAACATGGGAGTGTGTGTGTGTGTGTGTGTGTGTGTGTGAGAGAAAGAAAGTGATTATGAAAATGAGAAGCCTGTGTATGTGAAGAGTGAGCATGGGAGTGAGAAACCTGGGTGTGTGTGAGACACAGCATGGGAGTGAGAAGCCTGTATATCTGAAAGAGAACATGGGAGTGGAAAGCCTGTGTGTGTGTGTGTGTGTGTGTGTGTGTATGCATGAGAGAGGTCAGGTGACTGGTGTGTGTTTGTGTGTGTGTATGAGAGAGAAAGAAAGTGATTATGGGAATGAGAAGCCTGTGCATGTGGAGAGAACAAGCATAAGTGTGAGAGACTGGCGAGTGTGTGTGTGTGTGTATGTGTGTGTGTGTGTGTGTGTGTGTGAGACAGAGAAAGTGATTATGAGAGTGAGAAGCCCATATATGTAAGTAGAACACGGGAGTGGGTAGCCTGTGTGTGGGTATGGCATGAGAGAAACTGTTCAGGAAGGTGACTGGTGTGTGTGTGTGCCAAAGACTGTTTGGGAGATGATTGGTGTGTGAGAGACAGAAACTGGTCATGGGGGCATGACTGATATGGTGTGTGTGTGTGTGAGAGACATGGGCACTAAGGAAGAGGACCATGAGTATAGAGCTTAGCCACTACTGCTGCTTCTGGTGTGTGCCACGTCCTGCATGGAAGGGGAGTAGGAGAGCTGCTGGAGGGGGTAAGTAAAGGTGGCTTTTTAAGTTTATTTTTCTTGATTGACTGCCATTTTAATTATTTAATATTATGTGATCTCTGCTTTTTTGAAATATTTTATTGGTGTTTGGAGAATGTTTAATAGTTTTTATGAGTTTTTAATTGTTGGATGTTATTCTGTTCATAGCTGTTTTGAAACATTTATTCTGCTTATTAGTATAGTTTTACAATTATTTCTGTGTGGGGATCTATAGCTGCTTGCTAGTTCTGTTTTCCTAATAAGAGGTGTATTGGTTTTAAGGGCCTGATTTAATATTTGTAGTGTTGCCTTTTCATAGATAGGGTTGCTCCTGTTTGAGTGTATTCCATAATACAGGTGTAACTGTGTGCGGATTAGTTTATGTGCATTAATACAGAACCTGGGAGTATGTTAGGTCGGTTCTGGGTCTGTTACTGAGATGAAATATTTTACTAGCATGTGAGCATTGTTATCAGTCTTATTTGTTGCATTTTCTCAAGAGGACATGCATTGGTGGTAAACTGCTGTCTTTTCATAAGTAGGGCTATTGAGCCTGGAAGTAGAAGGAGTTTGAGTTGCTGTTACTGAGATGATACCAGAACCAGAATATCTTTTTTGTAGGGTGAGTTATATGGGGGATGTCATAATTCTGCTTTACATCCATTGTTGTGGGTCAGGGGGGTTCCCGTGGATGCAAACTGTACTTTTACATCTAGCCCCATGATGATCATGGGTCAGTGTGTCATGCATGTGAGAACCATCTGTCAGATGTGTCCCGACAGAAAAAAGGTTGAGAACCACTGGGTTAAGTGATATCAGCTAAATATAAGTAAATACAAAGATAAATTTGGCTTGTTCTATATAACTGAGTGGTTTATAGCATATACCACCAGTACAAATCTTAATTTTCTTACTCTTAATTTCTACCCATAAAACCTCCATCCTGAATCTGTTTTAATGTAATCCCTATAGTTCAGGCCTGATATACAGGCTGATGCTACCACCTTCACTATTCAATTAACTTTTTCTGACTAATGTGTAATTTGCTATGCTTATGCACTTATTTATCCTTCCACAATTTAAACACTCATTGGGAATGCATTCTCTCGATATTACTAAAAGTATGGCCTCTTATGGAATAACATATTAACTTTTAGCCTCATTGAAGGAAAGCAATTTTCAATTACTGCATAATAACATAGTAAATGAGGGCAGATAAAGACCCAAATGGTCCTTCCAGTCTGCCCATCAAATTGTTTAGGATAGTAACTGCTGCTTTATGCAGATTAGCCCCATGTGGAAATGTTACACAGCTTATCATGTTTTTTCATTTCCATCTTCTAGTCATTAGGAATCCTCTGTTTTATTTCATACTCTTTTAAATTCCATTGCCATTCTTGTCTTCACCCCCTCCTTCAGGAGGGAATTCCATGCATCCTCCACGCTGCCTGACATAGTTCATAAGTCTTACCTCCTTGGAGTTTCATTTCATCACCCCTAGTTCTACAGGTTTCTATCCATCAGAAATGTTATTATTGTGCATTATTAATACTTTTTAGGAATTTAAAAGCCTGTATAATATCTTCTCTGTCTCCCTTTTCTGCCGGGGGATACATAATAAGGACCCTAGTCTCATCTCAAAAGTCTTTCGGTGCAGACCCCACACCATTTTGATTGCCTTTCTCTGGATGACTTCCATCCTGTCTCTATCCTTTTTCAGATACAGACTCCAAAACTGAACATAGTACTTCAGGTGAGGCCTCACCAAAGACCTGTACAGGGGCATTATCACCTCTCAATTCCTGCTGGTTATGCCTCTCTGTATGCAGGCTAACCTCCTTCTGGCTTTAGCCACTGCCTTATTACATTACTCTGCTACCTTCAGATCGACACTATCTCTCCACAATCTCTCTCTTGGTCCCTGCACATCAGACTTTCGCCTCTCATCATGTACATCTCCTTTGGATTCTGTGCATCTTGCAATTGGATCCCAGCTGCCAAACCTTCAACCATTCCTTGAGTTTTCTCGTTCTCTCTATTCCTTCAACTGGGTCAACTCTATTGCAGATCTTAGTGTCTTCTGAAAAAAGACAAACTTTACCTTCTAACCCCTCAACAGTATCGCTCACAAAGATATTGAATGTACCCAGAATTGATCCTTGAGGCATTTTGTTTATCATTCTATTCTTTTCAGGGTATGCTCCATTTACCGTCTATCAGTCAACCAACTTGTAATCCATTCCACCACCTTGGGACCCATGCTCAGGCTTCTCAACTTATTCATGTACTGCCTATGCAGAACTATATAAAAAGCTTTGCTGAAATCCAAGTATATATAAAACACTTTGAAAATTCAGGAGAATGCTCAAACAAAGTCTCACTAACTGGATTGCAAAGTTAATTAGATAAACTTATCTGACTAACTATGGAGGGATATTTGGGAGTGCAACTGCATTATTGAATATTGCTGGCTATCTTAAAGAAATGTGGATACATTTATCGCACTAACTTTAAGACTGATCTATGGCAAGACTGATCTATGGCATGACCAGTGTTAGCCGGATATATTATAAGGCTAACTCCTTCCAGAAATGCCCTATAAATCCCCCTAAGTTATCTGGCTATATTTATCCAGTAAAATGAAATATCCAACTGTTAAATATTCAAAAGTTGGCATTTAGCCAGATAATGAGTGTGCTATCCTTCTAAATGCCTCTGAACAGGGAACTCAGTGATTGCAATCATGTCAAATCCATCCCTGACTACTATTAATTCTAACTCTGCAATTTTATCTGACATGCTTCTGGCATTAACAAACATAGATTTATCAATGCATTTTACTCAGTGGGGCAACCTAATTGCCTTAACAAAATTATCCAAATTTGATAAATGTATGTAGGATGATGATAAGGATCATTGCAGAATCAGTGGAAATGTAGGTCTTTCTATATTTTTATGTTTTAGCCTCTTTCCCTGAGCTAATGAATAACATGGGTTTTTCCCATACCCATTCCTTATGCTCAACAAATAATGCCTGTCCTGTAAACTCTCATCTGTACTGATATTCAACCACCCACTGATGTACACTATTAAAAGAAATAGAGACAACATGTCCTGATCTTTTACTAGCCAGAGAGCCCCTCTTGTATTCATGATGTGAATGAATACACATTAAGAAAATGATTGAATTATGAACTTTTGTGAATTATGTAGCTAAGTAGCTAAGATTAAAGCCTTGACAACTGGTGCTATCGCTCACAAGTTTCAAACTTTTGTTAATTCACCCTTTTGTCTGTCTGCGTTATCATATGTTTAATACATATGTAACATACCTCTAGGAACTAGGGCAGAGAAATGTTGAATCATCATTGTGACATGAAAAGACTGACAATAGAGTGCTGTCTCTTTAAGAGCTGGGGGGGGGGGGGAAAGGAGATTCAAAATTGGATTGTCTGAGCATGTGCAAACAGATCACTGCTCAGCTTGAACAGAGTTCCTGCCCTGCTCTGAATTAATAAATATTATCTGTACTGATTAAGGTGAGCAGCCCTCTATAATTGTATTCATGTGTAATGTATTTATGTTAGTTAGCATTGTTTTGAGATGTATTGAAGTTGTTTTTACTTTATCTAAAGAGATTTATAAAAATTGGATTGTATGAGCATGTGCAAAGAGATCACTGCTCAGCTTGAACAGAGTTCCTGCCCTGCTCTGAATTAATAAATATTATCTGTACTGATTAAGGTTTTCTTTTCTGGAACCCTGCTGTGGACGACTTGGGAGTAATTGAACTGTGCCCTGTCAGGATTTGAAGCTCTTCTTTCGGATAGAGGCTGCTGTATTGTGGATTTGGCAGTTGAAGCAAAGTGCAGTACTGACGCCCTCTTCAGCTCTAAATTCAAATGGACACACAGTAGGATACAATCTGGGACTTTGCTTGTTCAGAGACTGCTTAAGGTCGGGTGCTATATCACATGCTGATTCTGGTTGAAATACTTAACATGAGTTATGACAAAGTTGAGTTTTCTCTTGTACTATATACATGTGTTTATATGACAAATGCAGATGCTTAGGAAGTGAACAGATTTATTTCAGTCATTCATTCCAGTAAAGATAAAACTGTTACTCACTAAAGAGCGTGTGGATTCATTTCTGATACTGGGTTGGGAATCAAAGTGCAGGTTTCAGACACAAGGAGTCATAAAGAAAATTGAACTTCAAGGGTTACACATACACATGCAGTTTTCTGTTCTACTTTATTAGAAATTATAGGATTTTCATTATTCATGTTCATTTGAGTCATATTTTTCCCGTTCATCTTGAACAGCAGTGCTTGGGATTATGAAGATACTGGCTCCTTCTGTGTCTAACTAAAAGTTTATTTCTCTACTCTTTTATTTCTATACTCTTTTCCTCCTGTTCTCCCTCTGGCACCCCCTTAGACCTTAGTTAACTGCTTTTATGTTTTGGCCTATCTGTACTAGCTTTATTTGCTAACCCCCTCTTCCCTTCCTTGTAGTTAAACAGTCCTCCAACCAACTAAACATCCTTCCCCTCACTACACGGGCCTCTTCGGTTCAAATGCAATCTATCAAAATGATATAGAGCGCTTTTATCCCAAAATGTTTTGCCAAGTTTTCCTTATTGCTCCATTCTCTATTCTCCTTTTGTCTTCTTGGCATAGTGCATGGCACACATAATATATAAGAAAATATTGTTTTGAAGGTCCTTGCTTTCCAATTGGCATTTAATTCCTGTAATTAACCTGAAGGACCTCTTTCATATACCTGCCTAAGTCTGATGCCATATCAGTAACTGTAACTCAGACTCCCTCTGCTGCCAAGGACATTGTGAAATAATACAAAACCCTGCAAAAAAAAAATGCAGAGAGATCCTATAGATCAAACCTGCCATGCCATAGCACACTAACTGCCAAACTCAAACAGTAACAACTCTACCCATGAAAAGGATGCACTGCAACAGGCCCTAGATCAGCAATACAACAGCAAAACAAGCTGGACTATTATAAATTCCTTCACTAAAATGACACACTAACAGAATACCTCACCTGGCTCAGACATAGAGACCCTCACCAAATACAGAATAAGTGATCACAAATTAGAGATCAAGAAGTCCACATTCAGCCATCGGCTGGCTAGGGGGTCTGGATAACTTAGGTGGGATGTTCAGCAGTGGAGGTACACCAATGAATATACCTGGCTATTAGAAGAGGGCATTCATTTGCAATGAAATAGGAAATATTGTCAGTATTTCCTTGAATTTCAGGAATGAAAATAAGATAGGAAAACCCACAAACTTTCATGCAGTTTTTCCTGGTTTGTTTTTTTTTTTGGGGGGGGGGAGGGGTTTAAAAGAATGCATTTAAAAAAAAAGAAAAAGAACAACCCCAGAACCAGCCCCAGTCCTTCCCATTTATTAAACTATGGAGACCGCCCCACAAGCACACACATCCCACCCACCCTAGCCACCCTCCAGACCTCTCCTAGGACTCACCAAAAATTCTTGGTGTCTAGCGAGGGACTCAAGAGCGACTTTCTGCTCCCAGGGTGGTGTCTGCCATTAGTCAAAATTGTGCTGGCCACCCTTTGTGCCTAACATATGATAGGGGCTGTCCGATGGCACCGGTGGGCTAGGGTGGGCGGGAGAAGGTCTGCATGTGGGGGGGGGGGGGGGGTGCCATATTTTAATAAATGGGAATGGTTGGGGCGGGTTCTGGAGCTGTTGTTTTTTTAAAAAATGAAAAGGGAAACAAATTTTAAAAAATGATCTGGGCTGGACTCAAAATGGTTCACCTCGAGATCAAAAAAGAAATGACAATGACATTTTTGAGGGCTGGTCTACCAATTATCCTCAATCACAATATAGAACCACAAACTATATATCACTATTAAGTTCTCTGTGTATTTGTAGGACCTCTGGTCTACATGAGTATGTTAGGCATACAGACTCATAAGTAGTGTACAGGTCCAAATTGCTTTATTAATCACGAAAATATTTTTTGGATTTTTCTTCTTATTTTTTTCAAAACATTACAAGACCCTCACGATTAATAATCATTCTGTGCATAACCATCGCACAAACTTCATAACTAAATCAAACTTCCAGGCTAAAACACCGCTTTTCAGCTCTTTTAAATTGTTCTAAACAATCTATTATAAGAGTATACTCATCTTTCAAGCGTCCTCGCTTTTCAACTCTTTGAATTGCTCCAAACAATCTGTTATAAGAGTATACTCATCTTTCAAGCGTCCCGACACGGCCGTGTTTTGGACTGTCCTGGTCCTGCTTCAGGGGTAGTTAGTCCAAGAACAAATTACGGGTCTCCAAACGATAACGGTTCAATTTCATTTTCTTTCGTTTTATCTGCAGTCGGCATCTCCAACCGCCATTCCATCTAAAGAACATGGCGGCTCTTCCGGTTTAAATACGCAATTCCGGCGGGCAAAGTTAACAACATCAGTCTTCCAACAGGTCGTCCTTTTGTTTGAATAGCTGTCAATTGAAAGAAATACCCAGGGGTTGTAGGCTTCAATAATGTCGTCCTCCATAGTGACTATACACATATACCAACATATACTCATCTTTCAAGCGTCCCGACACAGCCATGTTTCTGACCGTCCTGGTCCTGCTTCAGGGGTAGTACCTCCAACATATACCAACTCCCGTTGGTATATGTTGGAGTTACAACTCCACTACAGTTGTACAACAGTCAGTTTTGACGAATTGTGACTCAGAATGTGTGATATACGTCAACCAATGCCCTTGCGAAAGGGTATATGTTGGCCGGACTAAGAGAAAAATTAGGACGCGGCTCATTGAACATAGGAGCTGCATTAAGATCAGTAAGATCAGTAAGATCAGTAAGATCACCGCACCTTTAGTCCAACACTGTTCCCATTTTGGACATCAATTCACAGATTTGAGATGGACAATTTTAGAACACAGGAAGGCCAATACCCGTGGGGGGGACATTCAGATTTTTCTGAACCGTCGGGAACATTTCTGGATTCACCGCCTCAGTTCTGCTGAGCCTCGGGGACTTAATGATAAAATCAACTGGTACTCGTTGATCTGAACTTAAAATATGCTCCCTTGATGTTTTCCGAACTTTGATTAACTGGTCTGTACTTTCATTTATTGAGCGGGTTTTTGTTTACTTACGAGAGATGCTGTGAGCAATCGCCTAAATGATTATATTAAAAAATCCTCTCTAAACCCTCTTTAAACCTTGCCCCGTTGTGTATAGTCACTATGGAGGACGACGTTATTGAAGCCTACAACCCCTGGGTATTTCTTTCGATTGACAGCTATTCAAACAAAAAGAAGACCTGTTGGAAGACTGATGTTGTTAACTTTGCCCGCCGGAATTGCGTATTTAAACCGGAAGAGCCGCCATGTTCTTTAGATGGAATGGCGGTCGAGATGCCGACTGCAAATAAAACGAAAGAAAATGAAATTGAACCGTTATCGTTTGGAGACCCGTAATTTGTTCTTGGACTAACTACCCCTGAAGCAGGACCAGGACAGTCCAAAACACGGCCGTGTCGGGACGCTTGAAAGATGAGTATACTCTTATAACAGATTGTTTGGAGCAATTCAAAGAGTTGAAAAGCGAGGACGCTTGAAAGATGAGTATATTCTTATAATAGATTGTTTAGAACAATTTAAAAGAGCTGAAAAGCGGTGTTTTAGCCTGGAAGTTTGATTTAGTTATGAAGTTTGTGCGATGGTTATGCACAGAATGATTATTAATCGTGAGGGTCTTGTAATGTTTTGAAAACAATAATAAGAAAACTCCAAAAAATATTTTCGTGATTAATAAAGCAATTTGGACCTGTACACTACTTATGAGTCTGTATGCCTAACATACATATGTAGACCAGAGGTCCTACAAATACACAGAGAACTTAATAGTGATATATAGTTTGTGGTTCAATATTGTGATTGAGGATAATTGGTAGACCAATGCTCATTGTTAATTTTTTAGTGAGGCCTGAGCAGATAAACAAAACCCCACCGAACCCCCCCCCAAAAAAAATGTTAAATTACCTGGTGGTGGGGGGGTCCCCGACGCGATGGCCCGAGAGCGGGAGATCGCACCGGGACCACCCCCCCCCACTGGACCACCAGGTAACTTAACATTTAGGGGGGGTTCGGGAGGGTAAGGAATTTCTTTTAAAAGGTCGGGGTGGGTTTAGGGGTTGTTTTGGTGTGCCGGTTTTCCCGCCCTCCCCCAAATAATTCCCGTGCCCTATTTAACGATACAATCTAAATGCTCCTGACGATAAATCGTGGGCATTTGTATTGTATCGTGTACTCTAACGGTTTAGAACGATTTTAAAATTATCGGACGATAATTTTAATCGTTCAAAAACGATTCACATCCCTACTCTTTACTTAGTTTGATGTGTGTCTTACAACTTGGAGGCTCTGGAATAAAGTATTTGGGGCATATTGTGTATTTTTGAGGGCTACCATCCCTACTGGCTATCTTAAAGTTAGTCAGATAAGTTATTCAGATTAGCTTATCCTACCAACTTTGCCTGCTCCTCAGCTGTCCTAAAGTTATCTGGCTACGGCCTACAGCCATCAAGTCACAATTTTTATCATGGGGAGGGGAGTTCACTATTACGGTGGAGTGTCGCTACGATAGCGGGGCCTCACCCCAAAAAGAAGATCGCAACTCTATTGCGTAATCTTTTGTCTCATGGCCAAACACCGCAGGACCAAAGAATGCAGTGAGTGGTCCTTTAAGTGTGATGGCGGCCCCAAACTCAAAGGACCACCATCACCTTTAAGGGCCGCCACCTAAAATACCCCCAATGCTACAACTAAAGAAAAGGTTGAGTGGGGGTCAGGACTGCCATTCAAAGTGGCCCCAACTCTTCCACATAAAAAAGTGTCTAAATCACGCATAGTGACAGCACCCTGAGTCCCCTTGAAAGTTTTAAATAAAAGAAATTGGGGGGTTCAGGGGTCCCCACCCCAATAGACAGGTCAGCTCTCCATATTCCTCCCAAAATTGTGAAGTGGAAAAGAAGGGGTTCAGGGAACCACCAACTTCAGTTTACCCCCCTTGCATTCTCTCCCGTACCCCCTTAACCTTAAAATTCAGAATGCAGTCCAGTATTGGGGCTGGGGCACCCCCTAGCACCCCACCTGGTTGACTGGTGCAAGGTCTGGAGAACCTTTTTTAGATTCCAGGCACTTTAAATGAGAAGTGGGAGCCTTCCTGGAACCCCCACCCAAAAATTCTCCCTGGTGGTCTAGCAGACCCACCCCACCTCTCACCTAGCACCCCAGTGCCTCTTTTATTTCAAATTAATCATTGGTGGGGTAATGGGTACCTCTTAGGTCCCTATCACTTATCTGGCTAACTTTATGGTAGCTGGATATATTCAGCAGAATGGCTGTGCTGCTTAATTTATGGGCTAAACTAGCTGCATAAATGTATCTGTCTAACTAGCCAAACTACACGGAGGCTGAGTATGGATATAACAGTCTTGGCCACTGTAGGACCCTCCTGCTTGCAGAGGCCCCCAGTGGGCTGCAGTCTGACCTGCACAGGATTGCCTTAAAGGCACATGAGACAACACTGCCATGCCTTAATAGCCAGTCTAACTCACAGCTCCCTGCCTCTTCATCAAGTCTCCCCTATTCCTTGATGTGGTCATCCTTGTGTTTTACCTTAGCCTTGTTTAGGTTCCTGTTTTCCATGTGGTCCTCTAGTGGCCTTCTGGGTCCTTGTGTCTGTCTTGTGCCCAGCCCTTGTCACGTGCTATACTTGTTTAGCCTTGTTCCTGTCTTGCCTCTGTGTTTGTCTGTCCTGTTGGTGTCCTCCTTGTTCTTTGTTTCTTGTAGACACCTTTTAATACCCTGAAGCCAGCCCAATCTCTCTGAGTGTCCTCCTGTAGCCTATGTCCCTGTTTCCTAGTGCATCTCCAGCTATGTCATGTCAACCACCAGAAGCTGCATGCTCAACCTAAGGGGAGGTGGCTGGCCAAGCAGAAGACCTTGCCTTGCCCTGTTCTATACTCCTGAGCTGTTCCTGTCCTAGGGATTACCTAAGACCAGCCTGCGTGGCTGTGAAAGCATGATGATGTCAGGCGAACTCCACAGGACTAGCTTCAGGGATTCTCTCAAGTCCAGTGAACCAGGAGTAATTGTTTCTGACCACATAATGAATCCAGCTAAGTATCTCCCTGCTTCTGATTCTTTCAAAACCTTCTTTCATAGCCCAGTACTTGGACTTGGTTTTACAGGTATGTGGTATATTTTTTTCTTAGTGCAGCAAAGAGAAATTAAAGAGAAAAATGTAAAACCAATAAACATATTTACCTTCTTTGTTGCATCACACCTGAGGATCAGCTTGAACACCTGAGGAAAGAAAGTTTATAACTAACTTTGGAAAGAGTCACATACACACACTCACACACACATATATATATATATATATATATATATATATATTGCAAGATCAGCAGAGAGAAAGTGCTTTTCTTGCACATTCCCAAAGATAACATATGCTTTAATGAGATATTTTCTTATCCAATAATTTTTATTTACATGCAACCACTTGAATGTTAACGCAGCACGTTTCTTTTTTAACATTCCCAAAGATAACATATGTCATTCACTAAAAATTCCAACATTTTTTTTTTACCTTTGCTATCTGATCTTAGTTTTCTAATCGGTTGGTCACAGGCTTTTTTTTTTTCCACCTTCCCTTTCTTGATCTTTTGCCAATTCTTTTTACAGGGTCTCTTTGTTTTCTATTTCTTCTCTATTCACCTGTTTTCTTTCCTTCTTCCCTCCTTCCCTCAAAGACACACTCAGGTTCTCATTCTCACATGCTATCTCTCTCTCTCACATACACACACAGATACACACATAGGCACAGGCTCTCACACTCACATGCAGTTGTCACACACACACACACACACACACACACACAGGCTGTCACATGCTGTCACTCCAATCATACAGGCTCTCATTCCAACACAGTCTCTCAACTCATTCTCGCACACACTTAATCTCTCAACTCACTCTTTTACACACACATACACACACAGACTACAGGGCCTCAGCTTCTCTCTAACCTCTGGGCCTCCACTTCGCAGGTCGCTGTGGGGTGGGCTCCATGGTGGCCCTAACCTTCCTGGGCCACTGTGAGGTGGGATTGCCTCGTCTTATCAGGCTGCCACGAGGTGGGATCCGAGGCGGCCCTGCTACCAGGCTGTTGTGTTCGGAGTTAACAGTCTGCTTGGAGTTAGCAATTTGAGTTCGGAGTTAACAGTTTGTTTGGGATTAGCAATCTGTTGTTATTTAGGAGAGTTGTGGGTGGATCCTTGGACCGGTGGCAGATGACCATGCCCCCGGGGGAAGATCTCGAGAGAGACCACCAGTCAGGCTCAGATTATGGAGACAGACAGACACTAATTATTTTATTAGATAGTATACTGAACCACCAGAGGTGGCAGTAGTGAGCTGGAATGCCTGGATGGGCTGTAGCCCCTCAGATACTGGAACAGCGATCCCTGGAGGCTGAGCTGTAGAGAAACTGAAATATAGTGAGTAGGCAGAGTATGAAGAGTTCATGTACTGAACCAGATGGTAACACTCACACAATGTCTCATAGAAGCCCAGGAGCTGCAATGTGTAGGCCCTCAAGGAGCGAGTACCTGATTCCAGGGAAAGCTCTGAGAAAGCGATGGTAACTCACTGATGTAGTTGGCAGTGATGACTTTCAGGCAGAAGAGAGTACCGTGTAAGTCTGGGAATGAGGGCCCTCAATGAGCGAGTACCGGTTCCAGACTGTCACCTGAAAAACAAAGGAAAGAGCAAGGCCCCCAAGGAGCGGGTATCCCCAGTAAGTCCAAGGAGGCAGAATAGCTTGGAAAGTCGAAGCGAGTCCATAGTCATTCCTTGCTAACTCAATGTGTTAGCAAATTCTAAGACCTTATATATCCATTGTTGGTGACGTCATCTTCGGGGGACACCCCCGAGGTTCACGCCATCGCCGGTACTTCGGTCGGGGCTGCGCTGCACGCGCGCCCCTAGGCCTCCAGGAAACATGGCGGTTTGCAGCGTCCAGCCGGTCTGGGGATGCCAGAGGACTTCAGCAGAAGAACGCCGCGGCAGCCAATCTTCCCGCGGACGAGGAGGGAGGCGCCAAAGAGGTAAGGAGGGCGGAGAGAGGGTTTCGGGAACCAACAGACACAACACAGGCCTCCTCTTCTCGGGCCGTCGTGAAGTGGGAACCAACCTCACTTTGGCCCTAACTCAAATGCTGCTTCTCTTCAGTATGTGGCCAATACTCCTCCTCCTTCCTGCCTGTGCAGCTCCTGCAACATTTTTCTTCTGGGGCCACACAGGCAGGAAAGGCTTTATCTTCTGCCATTGGTGGACCCGATCCCACCGGCGGCATCACAGGCCTCCACTTCTTCTGCCACCAGTGGAAATGGGTTCACCAGTGGCAACACCATCCTCTCCTTGCTCCTGACGCCACCCCACCAGATGTTCCTCCCTGTGCAAATGCACAGTATGTAGACTCAGTGGCGCCGGGTCTGCTGATCAGGTACAAGACCCTACATTGCCATGTTCTGGACTCCTGAGCTGTTCTTGTTCTGGGGATTATCCAAGTAGAGCCTGAGTGGTCATGACAATGGACCTCAGAATTAACCCATCTAAGCCAGTCATATCAAAGTGCATGCATATTTTTGGCTGTAATCAAAAGAGGTATCCTGGGACATGTGTTTTAAAGGCATGTCTGAAAACTCTACATGTACATTGAATTTTCCTCAAAAGCACAGGACTGAAGAAGATGCCTATTGGTTAGAGCAGTGGCTGCAAACCAGGGTTCAAATTCCACTGCTGCTCCTTGTGATCTTTGGCAAATGAATGGGAGATGCATTAATCAATGATAGTGCTCTAAATCATGTAAAACAGCATATAGTATGATATTATGCATTTCCCTACCCTGGTATCCTCCCCTATTTGCATGCATGAATATTGCAAATGCATACAAAGATTGTCATTAATAGGCAATTTGATGTTAGTATTTTGTCGCAGATGAGCACGATACCTTTTTGAAACATGATAAATGTGATGTGGGTGCCGAAATCAGATCCTAAGACTCCCGTGTCGCATTTAAAGTACCGGCAAGAAAAAAGAAATGCCGCAGCTAGCGAAAAGGTTGAGCAGGAGTCATGACTGACCCCGGTTCCTCATCAAGTAGCAGCCGTGATTTCCCAAAAGTTAAAAAAACCAGTAATGTTCCGGCAACTGTCTTTACACTTTCCCTCTCCCCCCAAAGGTCAATATAAATCATTAGAGGTTCAGTGGTTCCTAACCCCCCTCTCCCTCCCGCTAAATGTGTGAAGTAAAACAAATGTAGGCTCAAGCCCCCCCCCCCCCCCACCAACCACCTGCCACCCCCTGCACCTCCAGGCATCCCCCCTGCACCCCCTGAACCCCAAAAAGCCAACACATGGCCTAGGTCTGATCTCTGGACCATGCCCTAGTCACATGGCTGGGGAAAGGGCAAATCAGCATTATTTTGAATAATGGCATTGACTGGTGCCCAGGCCCCGTGGAGCCAGAGTCAGGTTTTTAAGGTTCAGGGTGTGTGTGGGAGGGGGGTTGGGAGGTATGGGGGTACCTGGGATTGTGGGGGGGCCCTCTCCCTACAATTTTTATTTTACACCTTTTGGGGGGAGTGGAAGGACGGCTGAGAAATGTTTAACCTCCAATGATTTTTATTGACCATTTGAAGTGGAGGGGCTGTTACCGTGTTGGTACATTACTATATTTTTTTTCTTTTTGGGATTTGGGGCTGCCTCAAGTGGTAGCCTCAGTTTGAGCCAGGGGTCAGTGCTGCTCACCGCTCAAATTCCCCATTTTGCCACTGCAATTTTTTTGTTTTGCCCGTGGCCCTTTAAGGCAATGGTAGATCCTTGAGGTTGGGTCCACCATCGTGTTAAAAGGCTGCTCACTGTGTTCTTTTGCCCCATGGTGTTTGGCTGCAAGGCAAAAAAACGTGCCATAGAGCTGCAATATTTTTTGGGGGGCCCTACTATCGCAGCGACACCTCCCCCCCTCCCCCAGAATTAATGGGTCTCCTCCAATGAGAAAACATTGTGACTTAATATATTTAAGCCCTAAATTGTATGCCTCTGTGAGGCTAGGGAAAGGCTCTCAGTACCTAAATGGAATCCGCTTTGAAGTACCAAAAAGTAGAATAAATAAAATGTTAGGCATACTGCTAATGTTCACATTTTGCATAGTCATTTTACAATGTGTACAGATTCAAGTATACTTTTAGTCACATTAACAACTTGATGGTCAAGCACAATGTATAGTCTTATGCCATGTTTGAAAATCTGATTGCATGCCTTGTGCCAGATTAAAAGTGCACTCATACTTCTGATATTAGGTGCTTAGGTAAAGCAGCTCCATTAAATTCACCCACAAAATAGTTTGCATTTGGGCAGGCTCTTTAAACTTGCCCTTTGAATGGTAGGAGTCAAAACAGTGATGGAATTTCATGTCTGCTTGGAACAGACATTTAAGGACCAGAGAGGGTACAATTTGTGGCAACAGAGGAGGCAGGTCTAAATGGGCAACCTGGATGGACCAAGCTACTGACATCTTTAATGTCATTATTTTATTATGTCATTATTATTATATTATTATTATTATTATTATTATTATTATTATTATGTCATTATTATTATTATTATTATATCATTATTTATTGTACCAAAAGAGCCATGAGCCTTTAGTCAATAAAGATTTTCTCCATAAACACAGAATCGGAAAAAGTTCTTTATTATCTCCAATAATATCTTCCAGTGTGGCCTCTCCAAGTCTGATCAGCAGGAATGTAATGTTTCCAATGTATCATGGGAAACAGTTTGATTTGGAAAACTGGTCCCTCTCCTGTCCCTGCTGTATTGTTTTTTTTTAATATTATTGCTTGGTTAAACAATGTAGAAGAGAATAATCAAATTATTTGGGAAACCTAAAATAGAAGCTAATGATTTTTATTTAAATCCTTTGCAGTTTCAATAAATTATCCTTTCCCCTCAGCTTAACGTCCTTAAATACTTCTCTGTAACATGCTCTTATCCTCACAAGGAAAGCTACAAATCTCACAAACTATCATCCTGGATTCACTGGGGCCTTCTCATTAAACAGTGTTAGATATCACATGAAATCATGTTATATCAAAAAAGCATAGGTTACTAAAAACACTAAAAAACTGGAGTTTCCACTTTATTCATTAAGGATTAACTATTCAGGAATAGCATGACTACGCTTTATTATCCTTTACATACCTTTTGAGGGGGTCTATCCACAAAAAAGTGATACATTGTTGCAGATATCTCATGATAGTTGCATTGATGACATATAGAAACATGCCCTGGTATGTACATATATATAACTGTAACCAAAACATTTTCCTACCTATTAAAAATAAAATAGTATGCTCAATGAATTAATATTTTTTGTAACCTTTACATTTAAAAGTATTCCTGACTGTGTAATATATTTTAGCATTTCAGTTTTAAGCCAAAATAATAAATTAAAGAAAAATTAAAAAGTAGCAAACAGGTATATTAAATTTATTTAAACATTTTGTTTTACATGACATCAATTTTAAACAGTTAAAGTCTACTAGCAGACTATAAAATCCTTGCTTTTCCCATAGGAAAAAAAAATATTTCATGGCTTTAAAGACCAGTCTTTACTAGCTGGTGATAACAACTGCAACAAAAATGGTGATGATTTGATCCCTAGCAGTTACTTCACTCTTTCATGAATAGCTGTGGGATATTACAATTTGCAATAATTTCAGAATTGAAGGCATTCATTTTTGTGCTATTGTTCTGTGGTGAATAATGTGAAACTTTTTACTTGTGATAACCAGCCTTCTCATGCTTTAAATCCCCAACAGTGACCCTCTAGCACATGGACTAAAGTTATCATTCCCAATGTGTGATTAGACGTATGCAACGCTGTGCAACAAAACCTATCCTTTATATAGCAGTACTGGACTACGCAGCTCTTTACAATAATGCTTAGGTAGGACTGAGTAGTCAGTGGTCCTGGTGAAAACAAACCTTAAATCATTAAGCACATTGAGCTGGGCACGTATAGACTATAACTTCTACCATGGTGCATGTCTGACTAAGCATTCAGGAGGTCTGCGCTGGTGTAAAGTACGCGGGCTTTACATCAGTTTTCGAATAAGTCTGTGTGCATGACGTCCCTTCAAAAATAACCCCAGGAAAACCAACCATCCACATTTACATCTGCTAATTCATGTGAGTAGTTTTCCAGCGAAGAATTACAATACATGCCTGCTTATGAAAATGAAGGCACATAGTTTCAAAGCCCTCCCCAGTCCTGTCCTCAGGAATAGCCCTTGTCTCTGTGGGTAATCTTAGATGCCCAGAAGCCCTATGTGTGTAAGTTTACCCACATATAGGAAGGGTAATGATTTTAAAAGTAATTTCTATGGGTAAAATTGACCTCATAATAAAAATGGCTTTTGCCAGGCATAACGAGGATGTGGGAAGGTTGAAGTCTGATATTGGAAGCTTGATAACCTGGGCAATTAGATGGGGGCATGATGATTTTTAAATCAATTTACATGATTGAATAAAGATTTTTGTGTGTAAATTGGCTGCCTGACAATTGTCCTCCCTCAAGATACCTTAAAGTATTCATGCTGTGGAGCAATGGGCTTACTTTCAGCCCAGAGCTGGTGCGAGAGTAATTGTCACCTTAGGGGAACCTTTAATCATCCATTCCTGCACCCCTCTGGGCCTTGCACTGGAAGGATTTTGCACCCCTCAAAAAATGTTGGCTCTCTAGGTGACTTCCCTAGTTTGCCTAATGGAAGCACCGGCCCTGTTTCAGCCACATTCATAGGAGCTGTTCCCAAGGGAGTGCTTAATTTGGAAGAGGAAAATAATGCACATAAATAGTATTTTCAATTCTAAGCATGTTCTTTTCCAAGGAAAATGTACCTGTACAAAGGCAGATACAAATATTCACAGGGACCTTGTATCTACAGCAAGTTTCAAAGGAAAAGTATGCGTGTAATTGGTTGTTTTTCTGGGCAAGGACACCGGTTCCCAATCCCAACTAGTATGCGTTGAGTAGGACTCCCAAGTAATATAGAGTAAATGGGGAGAATGAGTGATCAGCTACATTTTTATTGGGAATCCAGTGGATCTCCCCTATGACATTATTAATTATCTCCCTTTTCTCTAAATCTCCTTTCCAGCTGCCCCCTCGTCTTTCAGTCCTTTCCTTTCCTTTCCCTTTCATTCTGCTTTCTCTTTCAGTCAACCTTCCCTCCCCTTTCCTATTCTCATTCCCTCTACTATCCTATTCCCCTTTTCTGGCATTTTCTTTCCTCTTTCTAACTTGCCCTTCTCTCTCCCATTCATCCCTCCTCCACTTTATAGTATGAGAACATGAATTGCAAATTTATACCAAAATATAATGCATTTTTTGCACCCATTATGCAACTTTCACTAAAAAGCGGATGGTTTGCATTTTTCAATCACTGAGATCTGAATAACACTTTCACTTTGTGAAGGATCATGCTGTGACTGGGCCTCATAGAAATGTAAATGCTAGTTTTAGTAAACTAGAAGAACTTATATTTAAATTCAGTGAGAAATGGGGAGATTTGATACAGTAAGACTGCATACTAACATACCCTGCAAATTACAAATTGGACTATTTCCCTGACTTGTATGCATGTCAGCATGAGTGAGGAGTATGTGTGTGTGTGTGAATATAAATACGTCTAAACCTGTGCCCTTTCTAAATCTGTGCTTGCCCTCAGTTCCATATTCCTTTCTTCTCCATTTCTTAACCTTTAACCTAATTCTATATCTCTCCACCTCAATTCATTGTCACCCTCCATTCATTTTCTTCTTTTCCATGATTGTACCTCTCCTCTTTGTCCACATCTCTTCACATTTACCTCTCTCTCCTCTGCCTCTTTTACCTATTGTACTGATCTCATTCTCCAGCTCTCTTTCTCTAAATCTTCCTCCCCTTCTTTCACTAGTTCCTTGTGCAGTGTGTTTATTTCCCCCTAATCTCAGCCCTCAGTTCCTGACTCCTCTCAGGAGCTGGGACTTCCTCAGTCTGTACTAGGTCTCTAACAAAAGTCGATTTGTGGTACTGATGGCAAATCAAGATAGAACCTCTCTATCTCCCCACTTTTTCCTCCTCCCTTTCAGTCTTCCTAGTGTCAGTTTTCAGATTAACCACAGACTTGACCTTAAATATAACCTATTTTTATTCCTATCAATCCAAGTTTTGGAGAGGGTAGAACAAAAATAGTCAGCAACAGCCGCCCTTACAATAACAAATATACAAAAAGAACATTTAATAAAGGTTGGGTAGAACTAATGAGGGCAATTTTCAAACTGCCTACAGAATTGCAGAATTTGTGGGCACTGTATCTGCAGATTTTGCACCAATTTTCAAAGAGAAAATGTTCTCTTTGAAAATTTCCAAAGAAAAAGAACCCGCACAACTTTGCATGTGCTTTTTATGTGGGCGCTTTTTCTGTGTAAAGTGTGAGGCATACTCTCTTCCTGGGTAACATCAAGCTAGGTTGAGAGAACATTGTACAAATCTCATCTTTGTGTGAGTTTCCTCATTCCGAAGGACATCAAATCTTCACAAGAGTGCACTGTTCTGTTCATACGTCTCACTCTGCATGTACAAGTGGCCCCTAACCCCTACACTACTACCTAAACCTCACCTCGAGTTACTAGGTGGGCCTCCTATATTAGCATAAATTGCTGCCTACTATGGGGCCACTTCCAGAGGTGCATTCTCTCTCTCTCTCCCTTCCCCAGCCTAAAAATGCCTAAAACAGAATTTGCAAAAAAATCACAAATTAGGTTATGGGCATATTGCACAGCTTAACACAATCTCTTACCACCTCTAATTTAGAATCCCATTTCCTCCTTACCCTTCCCTAACCTCTTACCTAATTTCTTAGAATCCCTTTATTCCCCAGCTCTGTTTAACTCAGTTCAGTTAAGTTATACCTAAATGATTGTTCTGTTTTGTTTTTTTTTTAAAGTATCTACTTGTTTTATGTTCAAATACTTATATACTAACCTTTGTTAAATGTATAACGCTTGTATAACCCTGTTAAATGTAAAACGCTCCGGCGTAAGTTCCTGTTCACTGTACACCGACGTGATATCTTTGATGAGCGGCGGTATATAAAAAATTATAAATAAATAAATAAGTAAATAAATAAATAAATAAATAAATAAATAAATTGAAAAAGGTGTAGTTATGGCTTGGTAAAATCAGCCCACTTTTACAGAAATCCTGCCCCTAATCCCTCCCCTTTTAAAAGTTTGCATCGTACCAAGTGTTATGGTGCTTATGACATGCATTAAGGCGTTTCTCACATGTGAAAACGCCTTACACGATTTGATAAATGACTCTGTAAGTTTGTACCTAAGGAAATGAAGGGTGAAGTGACTTGCCCAAGGTCATAAGGAATGCTATGTTTGTTCTTCTTAGACCTTCTGTGGGTGACTTGGAGTTTTTCCAACCATCTTTGGTGCTTCTTCTCCTTTTATGGTTTCATGGGCTGCTCATGCCAGTTTTGGTGCTGCTTTGAACCTCTTTTAGTGGATTAGGCTCTTCATTCTACTACACTTAGTGCCCTTTGTTCTTCTTTTGGAGCCCTGGGGTATACTTGCCACTCTTGCTGCTGCTTTGCTTCTTTCTTGGTATCTTGGGGTATGCCTGCCTCTGTTTGGACTACTTAGCCCTATCAAATATGTGAAGGTGATAGCTAAAGCCAGAAGAATGCTGGGCTGCATAAAGAGAGGAATAACCAGTAAGAAAAGGGAGGTGGTAATGCCCATGTACAGGTCCTTGGTGAGGCCTCATATGGAGTACTGTGTTCAGTTCTGGAGACTGTATCTCTAAAAGGATAAAGACAGATTGGAAGTGATCCAGAGAAGAATGATGAAAATGGTGTGGGGTCTGTTTTAGAAGACATTTGAGGAGAGGCTAAAAGATCTAAATATGTATACCCTGAAAGAGAAGAGATGCAAGGGAGATATGATACAGACCTTCAGATACCTGAAAGGTTTTAATGATAGGGATGTGAATCGTTTTTCTGACGATTTGGAATATTGGTACGATATTTCTAAATTTGTCAGATATCGGAGCCCCCCTGAAACAGATAGGAAACCCCACAAATGGTTTGTGTGGTTTTTGTATCTGTTTGGAGGGAGGGGAGAAAGGGAACACATCCCAAACCCCCCCCCCCCCCCCCCAAAACCCACCCCGACCCATTGGATCTAATTGTTTAGCATCCCCCACCCTCCTGACCCCCCCAAAACTTTTTTAAAGTACCTGGTGGTCTAGCGGGAATCCCGTGAGTGATCTCCTGCTCTTGGGCCATCGGCTGCCAGTAAACAAAATGGCGCCGATGGCCCTTTGCCCTTACCATGTGACAGGGGCTACCAGTGCCATTGGTTGGCCCCTGTCACATGGTAGGAGCTATGGATGGCTGGCGCCATCTTGATGGACTCTCTACCTGGATAACATCAAGCTAGGTGGAGAGAACATTGCCCAAATCTCATCTTGAAGTGAGTTTCCTCACTCCGAAGGTCATCAGATCTTCACAAGAGACCACTGTTCTGTTCTTACGTGTCACATAGAATGTCAAAGTGGCCCCTAACCCCCTACACTCATACCTAAACCCCACCTCGAGTTACTAGGTGGGCCTACCATAGGGATACAAATACCTACTCATGGGGATGACATTATGGCCAGTCTCTCTCTCTCTCTCTCTCTCTCTCTCACTAACTTAGCATAGGTAATTAGCGCAATACACTGAATTTTTGCATAAACCATGCCCCTTTTGCAATCACATGTGGTACTTACCGCATTTTGATAAATCCAGGCCTAAGCTAGATATTTCACTTAGATGCAGTTGCAACACTGCTCTCTACATTAATGGTGTGGGTGGAAGGGAATAGAACCAAAAGGTTACTAAGAGCCAAGAATAACAGATAAGTATTAGAAAAAAAAAAAAGTGCGACACTTGCTGGGCAGACTGGATGGGCCGTTTGGTCTTCTTCTGCCATCATTTCTATGTTTCTATGAATTTTAGGGGCATACAAAACAAATGAACAAACCAAAATTAACATTTTTTTTCCACATGTGCTAATGCATAAAGACGATAATTAATTTTGAGCTGGAAAAATCCAAAATGTTAAAAAATAGCAAGATTTGCTGGCCAGGGTCAATTTTCCATCCAGCATTTTTCCATCGAGAACAAGAAATTATAATTTGAAAATGCCAGCAGCTAGACCAATGAAAGGGAGAGCTTTTATCTCTATCAGAACCATCAGAGAAAGGAACTGAAGATAAAATGCAGAATATTGAAATAAAGAACAAAGAAACATAGATGTACATAGACTTGCATGTGCAAATGAAGAGAACTGAAAAGAACAAGAGAGGCACAAGGACATACATAAATGAAGGATGCAGAAGAGAAGTGCACAAATAAATTCAGACTTGCAATCACAAAAGAGTGCAGAAGAACAACAATGAATCATGGAAGCACATCGTATAATTAAGTAGCAAGCATGAAGCTATGTGGTCCATTTTTTATTTGATGACAAGTCAGTTTCTGGTTGATTAGTGCAATTTGTGTAGGTAAACTTGTTAAATTAAAAACTTTCAAACATGAAATTATTTGACTTGAACATTCAATTATTCCTACCTTTTCCTTAGTATACTGCTTTTTAGGGATGTGCATTTGTTTTGAACGAATGCACAATCCGTAACGTATAGGTCCCTATTCATTGCATTTGTGGGTCCGCGAAACATATCACGATCCCCCATGAATGCAACATATCATACGTTTCCATTCCTTTGGTTCGTGTCACGGTGTTTGAGAAATAGAAGGCCATGTGATAAAGTAGGGGCGGATTGGCCTAATGAGGGATTAGGCTTTCCCCGGTGGGCCAGACTAGCGGATCACGTGGCCTCCTCTGCTCCAGGCCATTGAGGGCGCCGGGCTGAAGAAATGAAGAGACCAGGCCGGCGGGGCTGAAGAAAATAAGATGGCCGCAGTCAGCCACCAATGGAGAGCAGGCCAGCGGGGCTGAAGAAAACAAGATCGGCGCAGCCCAAGACTAGGCCGAAGAAAAGAAGATGGCCACCGCCAGCATCCACCGGAGAAATGAAGACCGGCGCAGCCCGAGACTAGGCTGAAGAAATGAAGATGGCCACTGCCAGCCGCCGCTGGAGACAAGCTGTTCAGTTGGGGGCCTTTGTTTGTTTATATATTTGAGATCGGAAGGGTGCTTCTGTGTATGTGTATGTGAGAAAGGAATGATGCTTCTGTGTGTGTGTATGTGTGTGTATGTGAGAAAGGAATGGTGCTTCTGTGTGTGAGACAGGGAAGGTGCTTCATGTATGTGGGAGGGTGCTTCTGTGTGTGTGTGTATGTGGTGTGTATGTGAGAAAGGAATGGTGCTTCTGTGTGTGTGAGACAGGGAAGGTGCTTCATGTATGTAAGATAGGGAGGGTGCTTCTGTATGTGTGTGGTGCATATGTGAGTCAGGGAGGGTGCGTGTGTGTGTCAATGTGTATGTGCGAGAGAGAGATGGAGCATGTTTTTGGCTGGCTTGTGGCTGTGAGAGATTGAGCCTGTTTGTAAGTGAGATAGAACATATGTGTGATTGAGAGCCTGTGTGTAAATAAGAGAGAGCGAGAGCATTGTGTGATTAAGAGAGACTGGCCAGAGAGGTGACGTGTATATGTGTGAGAAAGACTAATCAGGGAGATGATTGGTGTGTGTGAGAGAGAGAGAGAGAGAGAAAGAGACTGGTTGGGGAGATGATTGGTGTGCGAGAGACAGAAACTGGTCCTGAGGGTGTGTCTGGTGTATGTGTGTGTGAGAGACAGAAGAGACTGGTTGTGGTCCCTAAGGAAGAGGAGAGTGAGGACAGCGAGGTCAACTTCAGCAGCTACTGCTGCTTCTGGTGTAGCCTGCAAGGGAAAGGAGTAGGAGAACTGCTGGAGAGGGTAAGTAAAGGTGGCTTTTTAAGTTCATTTTTCTTGATTGACCACCATTCTTATTATTGGGTAGAATGTGATGTGTCTGCTGTTTGAAATATTTTATTGGTGTTTGGTAAAGCTTTCAAAATTTGTATAAGTCTTTATTGGATATTCTATTCATCAGCTGTTTTGAAATTATTTTATTTGTATGATTTTATAATTATGATTAATGATTTATATATCTTGATTTTATTGATTTGTTTCACGAGGAATGGTGAAATTTTTGTTTTTCCATTGTTACACTGTATAGAGTTTGGCGTGATGCATTTTACAGTTCAGTTTTTGTCTGCACATTTCTATTTATACTTTATGTGGCTTTATTCTATATTTGGTGAGGGTTTGTGTTCTGCATGCAAAGACTGAGATGAAGCATTCTTTTAGCATGTGGTTTCTCTGTAGGGATCTCTAGTGGCTTGGCATGTTCTGTTTTCCCGATAGGAGGTGTATTGATATTTTAGATTCTGGTGTAATATTTGTAGTATTCTTTTTCATAGGTAGGGTTGTTATTCTTTGAGTGTTGGCAGATAGTACTGTGTTGATACAGGAGGACCATGCCGAAATATATCAAATAGGTATGATGCCATATGAATTCCAAGTTGCAAAGTTTTCTTGTTGACATCACAACAGTGCATGAAAATATTAATTTTACCTCAGAATGTCATTTTTCATATAAAATATGTGTTAAATGCATAATTTAAAATTGTGTATGGGAAGGTGGGGGTAGGGCGCCAGGCTGTAAGGTTTGCTTAAGGTGCCGAATACCCTTGCACCGGCCCTGAGCACAGCAGCAACACTCCACCCCACCCAGGCATAGTTCATCATGTTTCAGGTCCTAGCACATGTGTTAGACTCCTTGGTCCATGTTTCAAGATGGGTCGGATGAACAGTCGCGCCGCATGCTGATCCTCGTCTTGTCTTGCCTCCTTGTCTTTCCCCTATCAACACCACAGTGACCTGACTTCCTCCACTCTGCCAGCCTGTTGAGCCCCTATCAAAACCACAGGGACCAGACTACCTCCGCTCTGCCAGCCTGTCTTGCCCCTATCAACTTTCTGCCACTCTGCCTTGCTGCCATACACCAGATGACTCATTCAACTCCTTGTGGTGTTCTTGCCACTGTCATGGTTCCTCAGTGTGTTTGTGCTAGTGTTTTTGCTTGCTATGTTCCCCCTTCATTGTGCTGTAGGATGTTGATGCCACTTGTCTTGCCACTTTCCCTGTCATGCTGTCTTCGAGGGTTCATGCATCTGTTATCAGTGCTCTCTTTTGAAGCTGTGGTGTGTTTTTTACACTCTCACTGCTGCTTTGCACCTCTGTTAAAGCACTCTTGCCACTCCTGTACCACTTTTCCCCTTTAAAGTGCCTTAGGCTATTCATGCCACTTTGGTGCCACTTTGCCACAGTCTAAGTACTTTGGAGCTCTTTTCTCTTTCTGATGATTGCTTCCCAGACGTTCCATCAGAATTGATAAAACTCCAATTCTGCAGCCCCAAAATAGGCTGCAAATACTTCCCCCATTGACGTTAATGGAAAATGAATCAAACAAATTGGGATTTTTCCCAGAAATCGAATGCAACGAATTTGGGTCCTGGCGAAACGAATAAGAATCAAAATGAATGTTTTCCTTCTGCACATCCCTAGCTTTTGATCTTTCCTCTTTTTTTTATCATGTCTATCTTTTAATGACAATTCCTGCTTCTCTTTTTATTTTAATTCTCCTAATTTACTTTATATCATTCCTTTTACATGCCTTCCTTCATCTTCTTTCACTCTGCCATTTCTTCTCCTCAATTTTCCAACTTCCAGCATCAAATACTCTCTACCTTTAACTCCTATCTTTCTATTTCATTGTCTATATCATTCTTAAATCTCCATTTCACCTTTTGCTCCTTATTCCTTCACCATCAGTCTTTCCTACCTTTTACCCTCTACCTCCCATGACACTCTTCCTTCATATCAGCTTCCATTTTCCATTTCATCACCCCTTCCTTCTTTAAATTTCTTACCTCCATCCCTTCATCTTTTCAGCCTCATATTCCATTGCCCCCATTCATCTCTCCCCTTCTGTCTCTTTCTCCTATCTCCAAGCTCTATCTCTTATTCTCTATTATCTCCATCTCCCAATTAATCTGTTTTATTTTTCTCTATCTCTGTTAAGAAAGTGGACCATTGGGCGGTTGATGCAGCTGGATGAGTGAGCTTGTACGGTCCACAACCGACAGCTGGTAGATGTACCCCAAGTTGGATTACCTGGAGTTTCACCTATATCAACTGTCTTTCCTGCAAGTTGAGTCCTTGGGATCTGATAGCCAGCAGGAGGGTCCCAGGAGTAATACCCAGAAAGCGAGAGTCCAGGTCCAAGGGGGTCATTTTCCAAGGAGTTACCGCAGGAGATAATTCCGCAAATCGCGCTAACAGCCGTTAACGCAATTTGCGAATTTTTAATTTTGTATTCAGGGGGTGGAGCATATGTAAAGTAGGAAAGAGTTATCGTGTTCCGCAAAACAGCATTAGCTACACCTCTTTCATTTGTGTGCTAGAGGTTTATCACAGTTCATGATGTTTCCAGACAGCCTGTTTCAGTATATGAGAGAGAGAGAGAGAGAGAGAGAGAGAGAGAGAGAAAGACTTGCTATAGTACCTCCTCCCTAGACAGGTATTTGTATCCCTATGGTAGGCCCACCTAGTAACTCGAGGTGGGGATTAGGTATTAGTGTTGGGGGTTGGGGCCACTTTCACATTCAACATGAGACGTACGAACAGAACAGTGGTCTCTTGTGAAGATTTGATGGCCTTCGGAGTGAGGAAACTCACTCCAAGATGAGATTTGGACAATGTTCTCTCCACCTAGCTTGTTGTCCAACAAGCTAGGTGGAGAGAACATTGTCTCATGTTGAATGTGAAAGTGGCCCCAACCCCCTACACTAATACCTAATCCCCACCTCGAGTTACTAGGTGGGCCTACCATAGGGATACAAATACCTGTATAGGGAGGAGGCACTATAGCAAGTCTCTCTCTCCCTCTCTCACAGGCTGTCCGGAAACATCATACCCAACATCTATACCCAACATCTATACCCATCATACCCAACATCATACCAAACAGCTATACCCAATTTGAGCAATGTAGCTCAAATTGGGTATAGCTGTTATCACAATTTGCAATACACATGCTTATTAGCATAAGGTAACACCCCTTTTTGGTATACCATGCGATATTGGAAAATGAGGCCCCAAGTCATGGTTGGGGCAGGCTTCAGACAGCAAGATCCGCTAGACGAGGCAGGAGCAGGCAGCAGACAGGCAAAAGTCAGGTCCAAAGCAAGGGTCAGGTCCAGAAGGCAATCTGGAGGGTCAGAGAGCAAGCCTCGTTCAAACCAGGAAGTCAAGCCAAGGGAACCAGGGCAAAACAAGGACAAGTAAATCCTGTATCAATATATAGATTACTCAGACAATGGATACTGTTTCAGACCAACTAAAATAAAATATTCAAAAATGTTTGTTGTATAGGCATATCTTAAATGAGCTCTTTTTACCATAAAATGTTTAAAAAGTCTACATTTGCAAAATAGTATGCATATGAAAATGGAACATTTCAGAGGTACTCCCACATGATCTAGAACAGATGGCATACTTTTCTGCTAATTGCAAAAAAACATAGATACATCAGAAAATGTTATTAATACCATTTTCTTTTATAATTTCTAATGTCTAAAGTATTTTTAAATGCACAACAAACTTCACTCTTTATTCATTTAAAATGAGAAAAAAAAGCATATTTTAAAAAACAAATAAAATTGTTAAAATGTTATTGTTTTGGTAAAATAAATTTCATATATTCTACAATACTTATGAGTTATAAGGTAATCTCTGTGGAAAAAGAAATTTGAGAGGTCATGTTATGAAGCTGGAAAGAGGGCTATTCAAATGAAATAGAAGGACATATTTCTTAATTGAGAGGGCATTAGGTGCCTTAGGTTGTCTACCAGCAAATGTGGTAGCAACCAAAGCTGTGAGATAATCTGCTTGAGATAAAAAAAGAAGACTGATGATCAAGAAAGGTCTGCAGTGACAACACAGGAATGACAGAGTTTTTATCTGCTGACAACTTCTATCTTATTATCTAAAAAATGAGTTTTCAAAAGAGTTCCACATGTAAAAATAGCATATATGTGTGTAACTAGCATGTATGCATGTATTTGCTACTTTATGAATGCCGAGAGAATATGCAAATTTTTGGTTTTCTATGCAGTTTACTAGGGCGGGGGGGGGGGGGGGGAAGGGATGATTTAGGGGTGCTCCAGGGCAGGATTCAGAAGAACGTACAGAAATTGCTATTTAATAAAAGATATATATGCGTACAGGGGCGGATTTTAAAAGGGTTACGCGTGTATAATATGCGCATAACCGCGAAAACCTGCACCTGCGCACGCCGAGCTTATTTTGCATAGGCCCAGCGATGTGCGCAAGTCCCGGGCCGTGCCGGGGGATCATGCGCCGACACTTGGCCGGCGCGTGCAACCTATGCCTGCCCGGAAGCAGGTGCAACTTATTTAACAAAGGTCAGGGGTTTTTTTAGATAGGGCTGGGGGGGGGGCGGGTTAGGTAGGGGAAGGGAGAGGAAGTTGGGGGAGGTGGAGGGAATGGGAAAAGCCATCGGGGCTCCCCTAGGGCTCGGCACGCGCAAGGTGCACCCCCTTGCGCACGCCGACCCCGGATTTTATAACATGTGCGTGGCTGCGCGCGCATGTTATAAAATTGGGCGTAGATTTGTGTGTGCTGGGTTGCGCGCACACAAATCTACGCCCACGTGTAACTCTTAAAATCCAGCCCACATTTCTGAACTTATTCATACACTTTTACACCTGCTCATGGGCTTCTGCAAGTGAAATCGGACTAGTAAGTTGTCTGAAGTTTTGGGTTAGAGGTCTGGATAAACTTATCAGGGTTCAGGGTTAAGTGCTAGAGGGTCTAGGATGAGGTGAACTTATGTTTCCAAGTATGTGTGCAAGTATTTTCAAAACAGTATGGGGCAGATTTTAAATGTTATGCGCGGGGTACATTTGTGCGCGCTACCCGGCGCGCACAAATGTACACCCGATTATATAACATGCATGCGCTGCCGTACGCATGTTATAAAATCCAGGGTCGGCGCGCACAAAGGGTGCACACTTGTGCACCTTGTGTACGCCAAGCCCAAGGGGAGCCCTGGTGACTTTCCCCGTTCCATCCAAGGCCGCTCCGAAATCGGAGCGGCCTTGGAGGGAACTTTTTTTTCAATCTCCCAACCTTTCCCTCCTTTCCCCTATCTAACCCACCCCCCGGCCCTAACTAAGTCCCCCCCCTACCTTTATTTCAGGAGTTACGCCTGCCTGAGACAGGTGTAATTTGCGCGCGCCGGCCGGCAGCTGGCACGCCATGCCCCAGCACAGGCTGCTGTGCCGGAGCACTCGAGACCACCCCCGGACTACCCCAGACTGCTGTCACACCCTGGCCACGGCCCGGACCGCCACCATGCCCCCGCCCCCGGACCGCCCATTTTGGAAAGCCCCAGGACATACGCGCGTCCCGGGGCTTGTGCTCGCTGCTGAGTCTATGCAAAATAGGCTCGGCGCATGCAGGGGTAGGTTTTTGGGGGTTACGCGCGTATCTTATGTGCATAACCCTTTGAAAATCTACCCCTATATGCACATACTTTATATAATGCCTGTCTACATGTTTAATTCTTGGTGTTTGTGCAGTGCATAAATGCTGTATTATGAATAGGATTGAAAGCTGGGCTCTAAATCTAGATGCAAATGTATGTACTATACAAAGTAAAAATTGAATTTTGAACATCGTTCCAAAATGGCATGTACAGCATTATGGCAATCAGCTCAACAGGCTGTTGTTTAGCCAAATGCTTACAAATATTTTTTTACTCCATGTGATTGCATAAGTATTGCATATAAATTTTAATTTTAATCCGTCAATAATCAGTATTATGTTTTTTTGAATGTCATTACTGCTTACAACACTGCATTCTATAGACTAAGGAGCAGATTTTAAATACTTGTGCGATCGCGTACTTTTGTTCACGCACCAGGCGCGAACAAAATTACGCTGGATTTTATAAGATACGCGTGTAGCCGCGCGTATCTTATAAAATCCGGGATCGGCGCGCGCAAGGGGGTGCACATTTGTGCAACCTGCTCGCGCCGAGCCCAGCGCGCGCTGCCTGTTCCCTCCAAGGCCGCTCTGATTTCGGAGCGGCCTCGGAGGGAACTTTCCTTCACCCTCCCCCCACCTTCCCCTCCCTTCCCCTACCTAACCCACCCCCCCGGCCCTATCTAAACCCCCCCCCCACCTTTGTCGGCAAAGTTACACGTAACTTTGCGCGCGTCGCCGGCAGCCCCGCTCCGTCCTCCGGTCTCGGGGGCTGGTCCGGAGGCCTCGACCATGCCCCCGGGCCAGCGCCACGCCCCCGGGCCCGCCCCCAAAATGCCGCGGCACGCCCCTGAAATGCCGCGTCTTTTCGGGAACGCCACCGGACACGCCCCCTCCCTCCCCTTTTCGAAAGCCCTGGGACTTACGCGCATCCGCGGCCTATGCAAAATAGGCGCACCGGCGCGCAAGGACCCTGCGCGTGTAAATCTGGAAGGATTTACGCGCGTGGGCCTTTTAAAATCCGCCCCTAAGGATTCTTTGCAAAAAAGGTTTTCTCTTCATAAAGTTAAACCTTTCATTATTATCTAATATTTTATCTTGATTTCATACTTTTTCGGCTAATGTATGTAGAGCAGATTGAAATATTCTTCTTAAAAATTTTAGTGGTATATTTATCAATCTTGTGATGCATGGTGAATCTAGACTAGTTGGGAATGAAGATTAGAGATCATGGTCATATTTGACAATATACATATGACTAATAGAGCATAAGAGAGAGCATTGCTCTGCATAGCAGGCTACCTAACATATGGGACTCCTAGCAATGCTCTCTCTTATGCTCTATTAGTCATATGTATACTGTCAAACTTGACCACAGGACTGAGTCAAACCATATCAACTATCATGTGCCTTCCGCAGAGTGGGGATTAATATTATTTATTTATGAACATTTTTATGTTTCTCCTTTTCCCAAAGTTGGTCTCAAGGTGGATTACAATCTATGTAAATGAACAGAGGTACCAGAATACTTAACAATCAAATCAGAATTTACAATTAGTGTAGCATTGGGATCCAAAATAAGAAACCCATTTGTGAATAGTTTCAAGTTCCAGTTGTGTCCCTGTTCTGTACAACAGTCTCTTGTCAGGAGTTCAGGTAGTTGGGTGGACGACATAGGCAGAAAAGTTTAAATTGACCTATTTTATTGGTCCTTGTTAGCTTACATTACCTTGTAGGTAATGCATGCTAATTAGAAAGATTTAAGTCAAGTTCTCTATGTTCCCTTATTCATAATTTCTACAGACTCCAATCAACTATTTTCTTTAGCACCAGAGAAATTGTGAGCCACATTATATTTTCCACAGTCCTATCATTCTTGTGAGATACCTGAGAATTGGTAAAGGCAACCCATTATTCATGGTTAGTTACAGAAACTTATTTTCCCAGATGGGAAAACTGAAAAAGGAGCGGAGAATTCCTGAGAACATTCACTTTTAGCCTGAACCAAAAAGCAGATGATTATGCACCTGTGTGTCATGTGCCTGGGGGTTAGAGGAGGACACATTCCAGTAACCACATATGTCCTGCAATGAACCACCAGACTTTTATTCCTACTGCTGAAGGAATCCGATGAAGGAGCAGGGATACTCTGAAGATGTTTCTATTTACTAACTGTTCTTGTGCTGCTTCCAAAATAAACCATATATTGATCTCTTTTATTAGAAAACTCTATTGAGCATCAAGCATTCCAGGAATTTGTCAAAACATTTTTACTGCATAACAGACATAAAAGAAATGGCAATCTGGGCGGTCAACATTTATGAATGTAATTCTTAGCTAAAACAAAATTCTCTTGTATCCTTTCAGGCATTATCTTCTCATTTGGATCATTAACTGGAGAAATTACTTTTACTCTAGGTCATTGGACAAGCTCCCAGCAATTGGCTTCATTAATGTGTTTCATGAGTTACAAAATAATTCACCATTATCGGCATGCAGGTTTTAAAGCTTTCATTGATTCAGTTGATTGCATTTCTTCAGCACCAGTAATGAATGCAAGCTAAAATTAATCAAGATAATATGCAAAAGCTCCTTGTAGGCACAATTTTTGGATACAAGCCTACATTAAAAGATGTTGACCATCAAGTGTTTATGGAAGATGTTATCAAGAATATTTAAAATATACAGCAGCATTTATTCTTTTGCTTCCATATACCGTTTTAAAAAAAGTTGGATCAAAGGTGTATAAAAAAAGAGAAAGATAAAAGAAAGCTTCAGTCTTTCATCAGATAAATAAGATGATTGCAGATGTCATTATCTGTACAGTGAATACGTTGATATTCTAGAACATGAGGGCACTGCCTAATCAGGAGACAGGCAGGCAGTCTATCACTTCCTTTTTTCCAGCCTATGGAGCAGTTTCTTTGGGACTTCCATGGCTTTTCCCTATTCTTTGTCTATGGGAAAAAAAATCTTACTAAATCAGATTCTGTGTTTGAGATATCTGCCTCTCTTTATAATTTTATTTTTAGACTCAGCAGTTTCTTTACTGCTCTTTGAGTTGCCATCTCTGTCAGAATTGGCCTTTATAGGTCTATAGCAACTATCTTGGGATTTTCCCCTTAATAAAAGCCCTCCTTCCATCAATCTCAGTCAACAAAGTGAAATTCCTTGGCCAGAAGATAGATGCTATTATTTAAAAATGACAGGAAAATACCATATCATTTCATTTCCTTCCCGATTTGAAACAACCCAAAAATGCAGCAAATTTTCATTTTGTTTCATTTGCCTATTTTACCAGATCATTAATCAAAATGCGTTAGGGCCTGAACTTGCATTAATTGGGTCTAATGCATGCAATAAATATCACAATGCAAGTTAGCATACAACTTTTACATTTGTTGTGCGAGTGGGAGGAGTTAATGTAAATTGGAATCTCCTACAGCAGAATGCGGTAGATTAATGCACAATAACATAGGATTTAATGTCAGAAATAACTACACCTTTTTTTTTGCAGTACAGGGGAAAAACCTTTTTATCATGCGACCACGGCCAATCATGACAATTATCATGAGCATTAAAAAGAGATATTTTATCAGACACACCTACCAGGCCCTCCTGGCCCAATAAAATCACCTGTTTTTACCTGGCCTGTCTTCCTAAACCCATAATGTTTGAGCAAGTTTACTTGTTGGGGGATACTGGATGCTTCAAGAGACTCACCGCAGACAACAACAACAACAGGAACAACAACAACCACAAGAACAGCCAAGGGGAGTTCCAACCCCTACTAGGGAAGTCCCTGCACCAGAGGCTGCAACACTGACCCCACAGGGAGAGGGTTGGGGTCCACTTCAGTGCCTGGCACACAAACAGCCATGCCAGAGGAGATACAGGGAGCCTCACTGCTGGGCATGCCAGCGAATTATGTGGTTAGCAGGTATCACCTCAGCTCTCGGGCTATCCTGGAATTATATGAAGAAATCCGAGGTGATCTGGATCCGGTCACGGAAAGGTCCCACACTGTGCTGGCCTCACCAAACTATTGGCCACACTGCATTTCATGGCAACTGGCTCCTTTCAAATGACAGTAGGGGTCATGGGGGGAATATTCCAAACCACTTTTTCCCGCTGTCTGGACCAGGTCATAACAGCTGTATCTGACCACATTAATCGCTACATAGCATTTCCTAGGGACAGACATGACTTGATGGACTTGAAGAGAGGCTTTTATGCATTTTCAAACTTTCCCAATGTTCTACTAGCTATCAACTGCACTCACGTAGCCATCATCCCACCCCATGACAGGGAGGAGATCTTCCACAACAGTAAGCTCTTTCACTTCATCAACATGCAAGTGGTCTGCTCAAATGTGCATCCTCAATGTGGTAGTCAAGTTCCCAGGAGTTGTTCATTTGCACTTCACTCTAGCGGGGGACTGAAGGGGATGATGGGGCTCAGAGACTCCATGTTCTTATTGCAGGCAGTTGAGAGGATATTGAAACTTAGAGGCCTCTTATGCTTGGCTCCAAAGGGCTGGGGTGATGCTGGAGATCAGAGGCCCCTTGAGTGTACTGCCAGGAAGATTAGAGTATAATCTCTTGTGCTGTCTCTTCAATTTGGACTGGTTAGCATTAGCATGTGGGATTTTGGTTGATATTTACTATGCACAGCATACTTTTTGTGTTTCAGTGCACATTATCATGGCTATTCTAGTGTGGTAACACTTAAGATGTACATGCTAAAACTTAATGTATACATTAAGTGATGTTTTACAGTGCACATTAAGAGGCTAATATTCAGTCATAGATGGCCAGCTAAGTTAGCCAGATAATATACTGGATATTCACTTATTCAGTGATGCAATCCATCTGCTGAATATACCTGGCTAAGTCAAAGTTATCCAACATAAGTTTATCTGGCTTACTAATTTAGCTACCTTACCCTTGGATGCATTAAGCCATGAAGTTTTATCATGGGAGTGGTCCCTAAATTGAGGGGGGTATCTCCGCAATAGTGAATCTCTCCCCTGAAAAAAACATTGTGGCTCTCTGGCATGTTCTTTTGCCTCAAAGCCAAACACTATAAGCTAAAAGAACATGCCTAGTGGTCCTATAACGTGATAGCGGCCCAACCTCATGGCAGAGCTATCACCTTAAAGGGCCACTGGCTCAAAAATAAAAAATTGTGGGAAAATGAGGAGGTTGAATGGGGTCAGAGCTGATCCCCATCTCAACCCAGGACCACCACTAATCTTCATAAATAACTACAGAATTAATTGTAAGGTAAAATGGTGAAATCCCACTTTGCTACCATTAACATGGCTTTGGGACCGGTTTCTCTACCCAAGGCTTCTGCACATTTCCATTGGAGAAAGCAACTACAGAATCTGGTTCAAAAGGGGGTAAATGCCACGGAAGAGGTTCCAAGGGAAAATGTAATGCTAGGTCAAATGGCAGAGGAAGAAGAGGTGGGAGCACCATTGAGACTTGGATGGATGGTAATTTAGGGTTTTAGGCAGTGGTTGAGGTTTCTGGAGTACAGGGTGGGAAATTGGGGGAGGTATGTGCTGGACAAGATTTCTACGTGGGTTCAGCAGGTCAGGGGCTTTCAAGTGCTTGGTGCCTGATACCAATACAGAGGAGGTATGGTGTTTCTCTCTAGTTTATACTGAATGTGAGTGGGGCTTTGCTGGGGGTTGAGATGACAACATGATGAGGGATGGAGGAGGGAGGGGAATGCATGGGTTACCTGTATGGAATGCGCTTATGGTTGGGATGTGGCTAGGCCTCGGTCTATTGACTCTGATCATGTGATATGAGTTGGGATGGGTTTCATTTCTGGGCAAGAAAGGGAATAAAGGGGAGATTTAGGGGTGGGTGGTATAGGATGGGCAGGGGCTTTTTTCTGAGTCGGGGTATTATGTGGGAGGGTACTGGTGAGAAAGGTTTGGGGATTCCGCTATGACCTCTGTTTCAGGAGCGTGTGAGTCAGAATTTCAGCCTGAGACATCTAGGCAGGCAGTATAGAAGAAGCACCTTAATCTGCAGGAAGACCCAATGCTGGGTGTGGTCCAGGTTCCTGGTGGAGTGGAGGAGGCCGCACCAGTGTCAGGTTCTCCTGGATCTGGTGAATCAGGTGTTCTTGACAGAATGGGGAAGGACAGGCATCAAAAGTCCTAGGCACAGCATTCTTTTTCTGATTTTCCTCTTCTTCTTCCTCACTTGAAGGGATAATTTTGCCAGGTAAGGGGAAACTGCTTGCGAGCTCAAAGCAGGAAATGAATCACCCTGCTTTGGTCATGCTTTCTGAATTGTGGGAGGGTGTTTCAAGGATAATGAGGAAAAAAATCAGGAGAAGGAAGTGCATCGATATATTCAGGTTGCTGGAAGGTATAGGAGAGGTGGGAAAAAGGGTGACAAGAAGAGTGCCTCAGGGATCTGTACTAGGACTGTTGCTTTTTAACATATTCATAAATTACTTAGAGATGAGAAAAATGAGTGAGATGATCAAATATGCTGATGATACAACATTTTTCAAAGTGGTTCATTCACAAAAAGAATGTGAGAAATTCCAATAGGACTTTGCAAGACTGGAAGACTGGGCATCCAAATGACAGATGACATTTAATGTGGACAAATACAAAGTGATGCATGTAGGGAAGAGCAACCCAAATTATAGCTACTTTGGGAGTCTTTACCCATAAAAAGGATCTAGACACCATCACGGATAATATGTTGAAATCCTCTGCTCAGTGTGTGGTGCTGGCCAAAAAAGTAAATAGAATGCTTGAAATTATTAGGAAAGGAAAGGAGAATAAAACAGAAAATATCATAATGCCTTTGTATTGCTCCATGGCGCAACCTCTTATTGAGTATTGTGTGCAGTTCTGGTCACCACATCTCAAAAAAGACATATAACAGGATTAGAAAAGGTACAGAGAAGGGAGACCAAAATGATAAAGGGGATGGAATGATTCCCCTGTGAGAAAAGGCTAAAGAGTTTAAGGTTCTTTGGTTTGGAGAAGAGATGACTGAGAAGAGATATGATAGAGGTCCATAAAGTAATGAGTGGAGTGGGATGGGAAAACATAAATCAGTTGTTTACTCTTTCAAAATTTATTTTATAAATTTTACAGGTTCTTATATACGGCCCATATTTGGGTTCCGTACTGGGTGGTTTACAGTATAAAAATAAAAAGCAAGCAATACACAAAATGGACAACAGTTTAGCAACCCAAGACAAGGCAATAAAATCTATTAACATGTACAATGACTTGGGACATTCAATGAAGTTACTAGGTGACACTTTAAGACAAATAGGAGAAAATATTCTTGTACTCAATGCATAATTAAACTCTAGAATTTGTTGCTGGAAGATGAGGTGAAATATGTTAGTGTAGGGTTTTAAAAAGGTTTAGACAAGTTCCTGGAAGAAAAGTCCATAAAGATAGACTTGAGGAAATCTGGGATAAGCAGCATGGATATATCGACCTTTTGAGAGATGCTGTTAGGTATTTATGGCCTGGATTGGCCACCTTTGAGAAACAGGGTATTTGGCTTGATTAACCTTTGGTCTGACCCAGTATGGAAAATCTTATGCTCTAATGTTCTAAATGTAGACAAGCTCTAGAAAGAACATGCGACAGAATATTATAAATTAGGTATATTGTTTCCTTTGATTGACAAGCATTGGGGAAATTACAGTCCTTCCCAATTTAGCTCTTTGCTCTCTTATGCAAATTGTATTTTGGGGGTGTAGAAAGAATATGAAGGGTAGACATGACAAAATTATGATGAAAGGTTTAGAGACAAAATTTATTTATTTATTTAAATTCTTTTACTATACCGATACTCAAGACAAGGTCTTATCGTACCGGTTTACATTAGAACAGGGGAAACCAATTAACAACTAAGTAGAAGGTAAAGTTACATTAAACAGGGAGCAAAAACATGGGCGCTGGAAGACAGGAAAGATGAAGAATTGTTTCATGTTCTGTGGTACCCAGGATATTAATCTTTGCTTGACACAGATTACCAATAAGGGTAATATGTCTAGGTTTAAGTCCATGGGTCAAGGTTCATCAGGAAGTTACTTTTGCCCTATGCAGAATGTTGGGAGTGTTGGGAAGATGAAAGGGTAGTTCAAGGCACAAGATAGTGAGGGGTAGGATGTATATTAGAGATTCTATTGCGGTCCCGGGCCGTGCCCTGGTCCCGCCACCTACCTCATGGACGGCCCGGGCTGTTTCGGGGTTTCCGCGGGCCTGCAGGCCTTCCAGCACGGTTCTCCCTCCTCGGGAGAGATGCTGACGATCCGCTGCAGCTGACCCTGCCCCCTAGACGCACACACGCGAGGAGGAGTCCCACTTAAAGGGGCCAGCGCAGGAAAACCTCAGTCCTGCCTTGGATGACGTCAGACGCCTTCAGGGTATTTAAACCCTGCATCTGGACTCCCTCAGTGCCTTGCAACAAGGTTCCCTCTGTTTTCGGAGTGTCTAGTTGCTGCATAAGATCTTGGATCATCTCTTCCGTCTTCTGGCTTTGACCCGGCTTCGTCTCCTGACTTGTCTTCAGTTTCCGCCCCTGGTTTTGGTATTCGACGTCTGACTTCTGGCTTCTGACCCGGATCCGTCCCACGACTCTGCTTCTGCCCCTGGCTTTGGTTCGGATCTCTGACTCCTGGCTCCTGACCCGGCTTTGTTCCTGGACTCCGTCTTAAACTTCTGCACCCACCTCAGGTATCCGGTACCCACTGGCCCATAGGATTCTCCTAAGTCCCAGTGGCTCGGGCTCTCATGGGCTCCTCCTGGGGGAGCCGCAGGCTTCCGAGGGTGAAGCCTCTCCTGCCTCCTGGGCCCAGCTGACCTCTCGTCCACCTCTTTGGCCGCTGCCCAGATCCTTGGTTGCATAGGGTCCCACCTAAGTCCAAGAGGTCTGGGTCCCTACGGGCTCCTCCTGGGTGGACATCAGACTTCCGGTGGTGAAGTCACTTTAGAGTCTCTTCTGTGCTGCCTCTTGGCTGTGACGTTCGCTGTGGGCCTCCACAGCACTCCTCAAACTGTCTCAGCTGGCCCAAGGGTCCACAAACGTAACAGATCCAACAAGTCACCTTGCTTGTCTCCAGATTGTAAATTCTGTTCCATTTGTGAGAGGGGTCATCTGACATTCAAATATGCAAGCATTCCCTGATATATGTAAAGAGGTATGGCAAGTAGTGATGCACTTTTTGTGAGAGCTCCAACACTAATAAGGGTGGCTGTGATGGGAATTTGGTTAGATGCTTATGAGGAAAATGGTATAATAACACAAAGGGTAATCTTTAAGATACAACTCTCTATAGTCATGTCATAAACCCAAACAAATTTTAGAGAGACAACATATTTAACTATGTCATATTTATTGAAAAAAACTAAGCTAGCACACTCACACATTCATACTACCAGATAAAACAATGATTTTTTCTTTTGAGATGTTAAATTGCAATATACATATCTTATTACCACAATATAGATGCTTATTAGATTAAAGACTGTACACTTAACAATACCAAATTTAAAACTTCTGTGATATCAAATCACAATAATAAATACTTGTCTTTTTGTTCAATTGCATGTAACCTTATAAGTTATCACTATGGTGTATGGTGTATCAACTAATCATCACAATGTATCAGATGTATCCACATTCATTTAATCAAGATCATCTGCTCGTTTATGTCCGACAAAAGATATCTTCGTTTCACCCCTGTCATTGGGGGCTTCCTCAGGGACTAATATTTTCAAGTATTTTTTGGTTATACTCATACACTGCAAAGAGACGTATGGACAACCATCAATAATTCACAAAAAGGTGAAAACGAGTTGTTATTACCTCTCTAAGAAAATGTCTGACCAAATAACCAAATTATCACTTGAACAAATTTAAAATCAACATGTGACAAATAAATTGAATCAGATGGTAAACACCTTATTCATAACGATACCTATATTTTCATTGACAGTTTTAACTATGAATGATTAATGAAAAATCACACACAAATTTTATAAATGTGAAACCCAATGTCCACCTATACCTACACTGAAATCTAAATCGTTACCCAAAACACAAATTAAAGATTAAAAAACTGCCAGTACTAATCCCAAAAGTAAATAACATATTCAACTTATTGAGATCGTACTCCAGAGTCCATATTATACAGTGTTCCCCTCAGCGATTATTACACATTCTTGCTTTCAAATCCGTACACTTTTATATGGAACCACCAACCTGCATTCTCTGCTCCATTTTTTGAAGTATTTAATAACATGTGGATAAAGGTGAACCGGTAGATGTAGTGTATTTGGATTCTAAGAAGACATTTGACAAAATTCCTCATGAGAGGCTTCTAAGAAAACTAAAAAGTCATGGGATAGGAGGCGATGTCCTTTTATGGATTGCAAACTGGTTAAAAGATAGAAAACAGAGAGTAGGATTAAATGGTCAATTTTCTCAGTGGAAAAAGCTTAACAGTGGAGTGCTTCAGGGATCTGTGCTTGGACCCATGCTTTTCAAATAATTTATAAATGATCTTGAAAGGGATATGACGAGTGAGGTAATCTAATCTGCAGATGACACAAAATTATTCAGAGTAGTTAAATCACATGTGGATTGTGATAAATTGCAGGAGGACCTTGTGAGACTGGAAGATTGGGCATCCAAATGGCAGATGTAATTTAATGTGGTCAAGTGCAAAGTAAACCCAAAAGAAAAAAATGCACTTGGAAATCTAAAGGCACATCATATGAACTAACTAAAAAAAAAATTATTTTAATAATTTATTCCAATTTATAATTTTTTATATATTTGTTTTTCAAGGAGGAAAAGACTTCAGATGCCAGAATGACTATTTAATAAGACATCCTGGTAAAGGGCAAAATCATTAGTCTGGAAAAACCTCCTCTTTTTATTAAATTTAATCTTGCAATACTAACTTTTATTATCTTGAAGTTTTTCTTTAAAAAGGAAAGCTGTATCCACTATTATTCCAATATGCTTATATCTATTTACATTCTATAAGATTTAGCTGAGATCCTCACTTTTCATAACATATGTTGTTCAATAAGGTCCATCATTTCAGCCATTTTAAATTGTAACAGTCCTCTGATTGTTTCTCAGATTTATACAAAAATTGGTAGAAGTACAAGATATTTCACATGAGCAAGAGCTCTGCTGTAACAAAATTACTCCTTGAAGTTTTTCTTTAAAAAGGAACACTGTATCCACTATTGTTCCAATGGGCTTATACCTATTAACTTTCTATCAGGTCTATCCAGTACCGAGCGGTAGGAAGAGCTGCGTTAGTGCCTGCGGCACCCGCGGTTGCCGCACGCACAGTGCAGCACACCTACCGCTCGATCCTGAACACTAATTTTATGTAAATGTAAACCGCGTCTAAGAAGGGCCCGTGAAGCCTTAGGCCCGCGCAACCCATTGTACTGGATAGAGCGCCTATACAGTATCCTGGGTGCGCGGGCCTAACGCTTCACGCCACTCTGGTATCTGTCATTTCAAATGTCATTTGAAATGACAGATACCAGGAAGTCGGGACTGCCAAACCCCCTCCCCTCCTCCCGAAGTAGGGCGCGAAAAGCAGCCTTGCTCCGGGAGGAGGGGAGAACCTGACAGCGGCGAAGCAAAAAAAAAAAAAGCGAAAAACCAAAACCAAAAGCAAAAAGTAAGTCGCTTCGCTTCTTCCCTCCTCCCGGAGCAAGGCTGCTTTTCGCGCCCTGCTCCGGGAGGAGGGGAGAAGTGGCGAAGCAACTTACTTTTGCATCCCTGATCGGACTTACTTTTTTTGCAGCCGTCCGGCCATCTGAAGAAGGTATCGTGGCTCCCCTGCCTCCCGGGGGAAGATGGATGCCAGCACGGGGGAAAGCGGCCCCTGTGCATTCAATTGGCTGCTCAAGACGTGACGTCACATGCCGTGACGCCAAACGTCGTGACGTCACGTCTTCAGCAGCCAATTGAATGCACAGGGGCCGCTTTCCCCCGTGCTGGGGAAGATACCTTCTTCAGATGGACCAGACGGCTGCAAAAAAAGTAAGTTTAGGCAGGAGAAGTCCGATCGGGGATGCAAAAGTAAGTTGCTTCGCCGTGAAGCGACTTACTTTTTGCTTTTGCTTTTGGTTTTTTTCGCTTTTTTTTTTGTGCTTCGCCGCTGTCAGTTCTCCCCTCCTCCCGGAGCAAGGCTGCTTTTCGCGCCCTGCTCCGGGAGGAGGGGAGAAGTGACAGCGGCGAAGCGACTTACTTTTTGCTTTTGGTTTTTTCGCTTTTTTTTGCTTTGGGAGGAGGGAGAGGACTGGGGCTGCCCTGGAGACCGGCACCCATGATCGCGGCCGGGGCAGGTGAGCGGGGGCTGGGGGAAACCTTGCCACCTACCCTGACCCCTGCCTCTACCGCAGGGGTCAGGGTAGGCGGTAAGTTAGCAGGTTAAACGCGCGACAAAATGGGAGGGAAAGATAGCGATAGTCGGGGCGCGGGATGCTAGGGAATAGCTAATTCGCTCGTTTGCATGCAATATCCATGCCGCGTGCGAAAGGGGTTGGCCGGGGATTTTAGGACGCAGTAGGAGTAGGTTAAAGTGGATTCGGGATCGCAGGAAGGGATAACGCGGCCGGAAAGTGAGTAAAACACGGCTTAGGAGCAGGGTAAACGCAGCTGCACTTACAGGATAGACCTGTATGAAAATTTGTTTGCATGGATATAAGGCGCGCGCGTGTGTGCGCGAGAGAGAGAGAGAGAGAGAGAGAGAGAGAGAGAGAGAGAGAGAGAGAGAGAGAGAGAGAGAGAGAGAGAGAGACTTGCTATAGTGCCTCCTCCCTAGACAGGTATTTGTATCCCTATGAGAGGCCCACCTAGTAACTCGAGGTGGGGATTAGGTATTAGTGTAGGGGGTTGGGGGCCACTTTCACATTCAACGTGAGACGTACGAACAGAACAGAACAGTGGTCTCTTGTGAAGATTTGATGGCCTTCGGAGTGGGGAAACTCACTCCAAGATGAGATTTGGGCAATGTTCCCTCCACCTAGCTTGATGGACACTCTACCTGGGCAACAACAAGCTAGGTGGAGAGAACATTGTCCAAATCTCATCTTGGAGTGAGTTTCCCCACTCCGAAGGCCATCAAATCTTCACAAGAGACCACTGTTCTGTTCGTACGTCTCACGTTGAATGTGAAAGTGGCCCCCAACCCCCTACACTAATACCTAATCCCCACCTCGAGTTACTAGGTGGGCCTCTCATAGGGATACAAATACCTGTCTAGGGAGTAGACATAATAGCAAGTCTCTCTCTCTCTCTCTCTCTCTCTCTCTCTCTCTCTCTCTCTCTCTCTCTCTCTCTCTCTCTCTCTCTCTCTCTCTCTCTCATATCATGTACTGCACTGGGGAAACTTTGTGATTATGGCAAACACGTCAATAACATGTTTAGGTGCATATGTAGTTAGGTATCTCAATTGATATTTTTTCTCTGTTACTGGATGCAAAAATTCTTTAAGTTCTAAAGTAACTTTGCATGCTAAACAATGTCTACATGCATATAGGGAAAAATAACCCATCCTGTAGTTACACAATGTTAGGTTTCATATTAGGAGCTCACCCAGGAAAAGGATCTAGGTATACATTGGAATTGTTGGCTCAATGTGTTGTAGGAGCCAAAAAGAATGTTAGTACCGTAATTATTAGGCAGGGAATGGTGAATAAAATGACATAATGCCTCTGCATCGCTCCTTGAGTACTGTGTTCAGTTCTGGTAGCCACATCTCAAAAAAGATATAGTTGTACTGGAGAAGATACAGAGAAGGGTGACCAAAATGATAAATGGAATGGAACGGCTCCCCTATGAGGAAAGGCTAAAGAGGTTAGGGCTGTTCAGCTTGGAGAAGAGACAGCTGAGGGGGGATATGATAGAGGTGTATAAAATCATGAGAGGTCTAGAATGGGTAACTAATGAATCAGTTATTTATTCTTACAGATAATAGAAGGAATAAGGGGCACTCAATGAAGTTAGCAAGTAGCATATTTTAAACAAATCAGAGAAAATTCAGTTTCACTCAATGCACAATTAAGCTCTGCAATTTGTTGCTAGAGGATGTGGTTAAGGCAGTTATTGTAGCTGGGTTTAGAAAAGGTTTGGATAAACTTCTTCCTGGAGAAGAAGTTTATTAACTGCTAATAATTAACTGCTAATAATTAACTGCTAATAAAGTTGACTTAGGGATTGATTTTCAAAGGTTGCGTAAGATACGCACACAACCCCCGAAAACCTCCCCCTGCCTCCCCCTGTGCGCGCCGAGCCTATATTGCATAGGCTTGGTGGCGCATGCATGCCCCGGGACACGCATAAGTCCTGGGGCTTGAAAAAATGGGCATTCCAGGGGCAGGGCACCGGCCCAGGGGCATTCCAGGGGCGGGACCGAGGCCTCCGGAACAACCACCAGGCTGGGGGATGGAGAGCCGGCGTGCGCTAGTTACTCCTGCCCAGAGGCAGGCGTAACTTCTCCAACAAAGGTCGGAGGGTGGGGGGGGTTAGTTAAGCCTGGGGGGCGGGTTAGATAGGGGAAGAGAGGGGAAGGTGCGGGGGGGTGGAAGGAAAGTTCCCTTCGAGGCCGCTCTGATTTTGGAGCAGCTTCGGAGGGAACGGAGGAAGGCTGCTCGGCTCAGTGCGCATGTTATAAAATCTGGCCCTTAGGGAATAGCCATCGCTATTACATGTCATCAGTAGCATGGAATATACTTAGTTTTTGGGTACTTGCCAGGTACTTGTAGCCTGGATTGGCCATTGTTGGAAACAGGATGCTGGGGTTGATGAACCCTCAGTCTGACTGAGTATGGCAACTTCTTATGTTCTTCTGGGTCCCTGGGATTGGGAGTGTATTAGAGTGGAGTGTGGTGCAAGGATAATTGGCCGGATACTTGAAGGGAAGTGGGGTTGACATATAATGTCTCCTTCCTTGAGCATTTCCCACTACTAATGGCATTGGCTGTATGGGGCAGGGGTTTTTAGGATGAGCAAGTGTTGTTTTGGTGTAACTACAAACGGGTGGTTGAAGTGATTAATCATCAGGCTGCCAGGTGTGAAAGGGTTTTGGCATTATTGTGCGAGCTCATTCTTTTGTGTTTGAGATGAAATGTAACAGCAAGGGTGTTGAGAATTCAATTGTGGATGTTCTTTATTGTTTCAGATGGGAAGAGTTTCGGAGGCTGGCTACACAGGCCGATACTGAAGGATTCCTGGTTCCATCTTACCTGTGGTGAGTTGGAGTGATGAGGCTTGGGGCATGTTTAGAACATCTGTGGCACTTTTATTCCAAAAGCAGAGAGTTTTGTGTCTGTCTTATCACATGGGCAGTATTGGGCAAGTAGTCATGTGCCACAGTAGTTGATGATGTGTTACATTGTGCATGCTAAGTGGTCCGGTAGTTTATTGCTGGCTATGTGATCTCAGGTGGCGGGATTTTCCTTTTTTCAGGAATTGCTGGGTTTTAGGAACCCAGCAGTTTGTTTTTCAAACTGCTAGGATTTTCAAACTGATGTTCAGTTGTTTAGGGGATGGGAACACTTGGGTTGTGTGTCCATTGACACTTGTCCAATATTTTTCTTTTTTTCTTTTCTTTTTTTTTTTATGCAGTTTCATATCATTTAAGACAAAATTACATGTAACTGCAAACTGAGGCCACATCACATCTTCAAATATAGAAGAAAAAAAATTACAATATAAAATTAAATATTTAACAAGTTTTACATGAATACAAAGAAATATAAGGGGCCAGGGATCAAAAGCGCATTGGAATCAAGCAATGTAAAAAGAAAAATGAGAGTCAGAACACATCAGTCATTGTATACAACAACCACAGCTTATTAACTGTTTCCACCAGTAATTAATGGAAATCTTAGAAAAACCATCAACTGAGATGGTTCAAGATAAACATATCTAGCATTATTAATTCTCAAAATGCATTTACATGGGTAATGTACAATAAACTGAGCCCCCAGGTCCTGGGCTTCCTGACGCATAGCTAGAATTTTTTTTTCTATGATCTTGCATAGATCTGGTAACATCCGGATAAATCCGAACTTTCTCCTTCAATACACTATATTTCTATTTCTAAGAAAATGTCTCAGTATTAAATCATGATCTTGAGGAAAAATAAAGCTAATGAACAGTGTCACTCTGCTCACCTCTTGACTTTCTCCTGAATTCTTCAGTAAGGTAGTTAAATCAGAACTCACTGCAGCACGCTGAAAACTTTCCGAAGGTAAACCTTCTCTCTTCTCAGTAAACATAAAGTAAATTTTAGCAATAGGCAGAGATGCTATAGGGGGAATTTTCAAAATCTCCAACATATTTTTTAAACTGCTCCAATGTCAAACAAGATTTAGGCTTCGGAAATTCAATACTCTGAAGTTTAAGTATCTGATGACATTTTATACTCTCCAACTTCTTTGTTATTAACCAAGTCCCCCTGGACTAGGCCAGACTGAATACTTTGTATCTGGGTGACCCGCTGAGCCAGATTTTCCAATTTCTTCTTTTGCAAAGTAATTGAAGACTCAGTCATTTGGATATGCCTGTGAATATCCACTAATGAGGAGATAGATTTTTCCAAGGAGACCAAGGCCACACAAACAGAATCTAGTGTTAATACCAAGGGTTTAATAAAAATTAACTTGTGGATAAGGCTAACCAGCACTTCCTCGCTGGGAGATCCAAAACCTTCATGGTTTCTAGCATGTTCCTCTCTGGGTTCAGGTGTAGAAGACAGAACAGGCAGGCTCTCCTGTGCTATCTCCTCCTCCCTGGTTCGTTGTTATCACGGTAGCAGCAAACGCTCTGCAGGATTTCCTGTCTTGACACTCGCAGCTTCGAAGGGGGGGATACCCCAGTAACTGTTGTTGGGCCTGACACCAATTCCATCTGCCCCCGCAACAGCACAGACTCACCCAATGAGTCCTGGCATGGCAGAAAAGGGGTTGTTGGAACTCCAGGGCTCAAAGATGTTTGCAAGTCCAGCGTACTGCCACATGCTTAATGGCAGTAACTGCAGCAGAATCAGCTCTTGGAGAAAAACCTGATGTTGGGGTAAGGAACCCAACTATCCATTGCCGTACTGGACCAGAAAAGTGGGTAGCTGGTTTAACTTCCCTTATTCTCTCTTTTCTCTACATGTGAGGCGTTTTTGGGGCAATAAAAATGCAGCAAGGATGGAGCTCAACAAACTATGTTGTCATTCAGTCGCCATCTTGGCCTCCTGTCCAATATTTTTCAATGATTTGGTGGCAATGGTACAGAGTGTATTTAGGGTTTGCTGGTCCAGGTTTCTGGTGGCTTTATTCAGAGCGGCTTTTGTCTTAGCCTTTTCTTGGAGCTTTGAGGATTGGTGAGTTGGTGGCAGCATCGGTGGCAGGCTGATTTGACTGGTTTACTGATAGAGAATGTTCAGATTTGGGGAGGGGGATTGCGTATTAATGTGTATATATCTTTCTAAGGTGGACCAGAGGGGCAGAGGGTAGGTGATTGTGGGCATTGATGAATAAGGCGGTATATCCAATGGATTGCATTGAGGCATTCTTGAAAGTGCGACCACATGGCGGTTTATGATTTCTAGATATCAATTTACTCATATTTTAAACAGATTAATTTGGTTTGGGTCTGAAGGAGAACAATTATGGGTCACATTCTTTTAGAACAGGTGCATCCACATGCACTGCCCAGGTAGGGATGTTGGGCTTGGTAATCCAGCATATCGATCGTGGCTTTTGAAGGTGTTTACAGGTTATATTTATTTGGACAAGGAGCTGTAGTTGGTGGTATTTTTTCAGTTGTTAATCTTTTGTTTTCCTTTTCAGGTCTCCAGTTGGGGTTGGTCAACAGAGGATGTGCCTGGGTCATGGGACAGTTTTTCATTCAGTGGGCATTTTCGTGATCCATGATTTGACCATATGGCAAGCATCTCAGTTTGGCAACCAGGATCAGATGACTCTGATGGATTGAAATCAGAGGCATGCAGTGGTACCAGCTTTTGACAATTGTGTTGCTCAACTGAAGCTGATGGAGACACTAGGAATTGTGGTGCTAATTTTGAGGGGTAATGATTTGGGTTTTAGATCTTTTAGGGAATTGATGGCCAGAGTAAAGAAATATTTGTGTGCTCTGTTGAATTATTTGTTGGATACCCTGTTTGAGTAGGAGATCTACAATGGGAGAGCTATTTTGATGGACAGTCGGTATTAGAAAGGTGAATAACCAGATTGGTTCTTGGTTTCTTGCACAGGGAAGTTTTTGGATGAAACATGCTGAAACATGGCAGAGAGTTTATGGGGCCTCATGGAGAATCGGTAAGATAGTTTCAGAAACCAGGGTTGGCTGTTGGTGGACTGCTGGGACATGGCAGTTATCCCTGTGGCTGCCAAGGTGGTGCATTTTTTGGCTTAAACATGGTTGACAATAGTTTGTTTAGAGACCCACTAATCTCCACTGGAGGGCCCTTAGTCCCTGAACTTTAGTTTTTCAGCAGGAGGAAGAAACCATTCTCTCCAGCACCTCCCTCTGAGGTTGTCTGTGATGGTTTGACCCTTTGCCTTGTGTGTGTGTGTGTGGGGGGGGGGGGCAGTTAGTGATAGGAAAAGAGTAAGTGTAGTATTTTGGTTTAGCTTTCAAGGAGAAATAATCTATTTTTATTTTCTCTGGAGGAGCTGGGGCAGTAGACCTAACTTGGAATCATTGTTAACAGGAGATTTCTTGCAGTGAACTCATTGCCTGTGAGGATCTGCCTCAAGGATAACTAGAGGATTTTATTAGGGTTTGGCCAGTTTTGTTGGGATTCCTGATAGATGATAAACTGGTCCTCCCTGGAGACCAGGGAGCTGAAGACCTGCGTGCCCTGTCTAAACCAGAAAAGTGATTTTTTTTGGCTTTGAAGTATTTTTTTCATCTTTTGAGTTGTTAGGAGATTTTTTTTGTACTGCCCCTCCTCCCTGGGAAGCTGATTACAAGATTACTGTACAATATCTGTCTTTCCTTCCTGAGAGGTCACACTAACAGAAAAGAGGGCGGATTGTTTGGAGAACCTCTACAGGATCTCTACCCCTGGGAAGCATTGGACACAGATGGGGGAACACCTTGGACTATGTTGGAACACAGTTATGCTTTTTCCATGGCCTTGGGCTAAGCAGCCTCCCAGAGAGTAATACCCGACCACATATACCGAGGTCAGAGGAGAATTGCAATTGTAAATATTAATTTGGAACACAGATGGAAAGAAACAGTTTCTCAATGTATTATTTATTTTTTATTTAAAAACATGTTTTTGTCCGCCCTTAATAATACATTCATGCTAAGCTTAACATATAATAATAATAAAATCACATACACACATTTAAACAATCTTCAGTTTGACACATCATCAATTAAAAGCTTCTGTAAATAATAATGGACATTATTTTATCTTTAATAGTCACAGTAAAGTTCTTTTTGAACCACCCCATCACAGAGTGACAGAAAGAGGGAGAGACCTCATACAGCCGCACACAGGAAGGAAAATCACTCCTCCACCTAGGCCTAGAAGGCTAGGCTGCCTCCCACAGAAAGGACCCACTTCTTGGGCCAGTGACATTGGGGAAGTGGCACGGGAAGCTAGCCGTGAAATAAAAATATGTTTATGTACCCCGAGGAAACAGTGCAATCCCCTAAAAAGCAATTACATTTGTATGTTGCCTGGCTTGAGCCTGTTGTTCACTGCAGCATAAACTGCGACCTTGATTAAATCCAGGTTTTGGTGTGTACATCTTTCTGAGGGATTGGGTTGTTTTTGTTTTGGGGGGGGGGGGGGTGGGGGTGGAATTAGGAGGCCAGGATGCCCCACATGCTTATGTTAGTATAAGGCAAATGGATAAAATCCCACTTTGCTGCTATTAACATGACTACGGGGGGGGGGGGGGGGCTTTCCTACCTACTCACCCCCCCCCCCCCCACACACACACACACTCTTTTTGGCTATCTTTATTCCCTGGAATTTTCTAATCATGCTGGGGTTTGAGTGGCCCCTGGTTAGTGTTTCCCCATGGGGCTTTTACTGGGTTGAGCTACTCCTCTCCTTTATAAACTCATGTTTATATCTCCTATCCTCAGTTTCTTTATTTACTGTCTATCTTCTTTTCATCCCTCCATCCCTTGCTTTTTTATGTTATGGTATCTAATGTACTGTTCACAGTGGCATTTGACCTAAGCCTAGGTTATTTCAGGTTAAATTTGTTGTTCATATTTTGAAGGTGTACTCTGTTACGCTATTGGGGGCAAGTAGAGCTGCTATAGAAGCAGCGGTGATCAAGTGCAGTTAATGACAGTGTTGCTGACCTCACCTGCTGGGACATGGCAGAGAGATCATGGGGTGCAATGGAGAATTGGTGAGGTGGCTTCGGAAGCTGGAGTTGGCTGTTGGATTGCTGGAACATGGAGATTCACCCCAAGGCTGCCAAGTCGGGAGCATGTTTTGGCTTAAAAATGACTGATGATAGTTTGTATCTTGCCTAGATCAGGTCTGTTGTTCATTGTTGCAATAAATCTTGATTAAATCCAATCTTCAGTGTGAGCATCTTTGTGAGGAGCTGGGTTGGGAGAGGGGGGAGGAGGCAGAATAGTCTTCATGCTTATGTTATTGAATATGTGGTTCTTTTATATAGTTAATTTTGTTCCTTGTAAAACCTTAACTGTCCACTACCTCATGAATATACCATGCTACATACAAACTACCTGCATTAATATAATGCTTCCTAATGCTCCTTAACTTATTTTATAATGATTTAATTTGGCTAAGTATCCACTGTGTTATCCTTTTTGAAGTGGCAGATTAAAAATATGAAATTAAAATTAAATTAAGTCAAAATAGTCTAGAGGTTTCTGTAAAGCTTGGACTTAGAGAAGTCTGAAGAGTTGCACACTCAATTAAAATGTGTGAAAAGTGGAATGTGAACTCCCTATAAATTATTCTAGGAGTTATAGATGATAATACTTTGAAATCATCGGCTCAGTGTGCTTTGGCAGTCAAAAAAGCAAACAGAATGCTAGGAATTATTAGGAAGGGAATGGTGAATAAAACGGAAAATGTCATAATGCCTCTGTATCACTCCATGGTGAGACCGCACCTGGAATACTGTGTACAATTCTGGTCGCCGCATCTCAAGAAAGATATAGTTGCAATGGAGAAGGTACAGAGAAGGGCAACCAAAATGATAAAGGGGATGGAACTACTCCTCTATGAGGGAAGGTTGAAGAGGTTAGGGCTGTTCAGCTTGGAGATGAGACGGCTGAGGGGGGATATGATAGAAGTCTTTAAAATCATGAGAGGTATAGAATGGGTAAATGTGGGTTGGTTATTTACTCTTTCAGATAATAGAAGGACTAGGGGGCACTCCAGGAAGTTAGCATGTGGCACATTTAAAACTAATTGGAGAACATTCTTTTTCACTCAACACACAATTAAACTCTGGAATTTGTTGCCAGAGGATGTGGTTAGTGCAGTTAGTGTAGCTGGGTTTAAAAAAAGGATTGGATAAGTTCTTGGAGGAGAAGTCCATTACCTGCTATTAAGTTCACTTAGAGAATAGCCACTGCCATTAGCAACGGTAACATGGAATAGACTTAGTTTTTGGGTACTTGCCAGGTACTTATAGCCTGGATTGGGCACTGTTGGAAACAGGATGCTGAGCTTGATGGACCCTTGATCTGACCCAGTATTGGCAATTTCTTATGTTATGTTCTTTTCCCAACTCATAGAAACATATTATAAATTACCAATTGGGGATTCACCAGTTTTTACATAATGTCTATGCTAATTATTGGAAGTTGGGAGGCCCTAATCTTCCACATCACTTTCCCCCCATATTCTCTGTCTGGTTTTAGTTATCTAGTTGATAATAACATTTTTCAAATGATTTTATCCAGGTAACCAAACAGTAAAATCATAAACTGAAAATTGCCCTCCCCCTCTGTTGGTAAAAATACAGAGTTTTTCAAACCCCACAGAGCATCTCTTTTCTATGTGGCCATGTGTACATGTGTACATTCTGGCAGCTGAAAATCCACTTACCTGGATATGGCTGACTTAGGGTGTTTAAATTTATTTTAACCCACTGATTTCAGTGTTGATTTTGATTTGTAATAATAGTAACAATCTTAAACTCCTCAATAGTTCTCCTTTTCCTAAATATTCATTGTCAAGCTGGCTGCACTTTTCAGTAACCAATTGAGCTTTTAAAAATTCATGTAATGTCTTGTATCTTTTTGCAATGCAATATTGCTTGTCTTAGAAGAGTGGCAGTGGCTAATTAAACCTTTGGGGGGCTATGTAAAACTGATTCACCTTTGAACAATATGCCAGATCTGCTCCTAGGGAAAATCTGTACATCTGAATTTTTAAGAGCAAAGATTGCATGTTACTCAGTCAAACAATGCAAAGGCTTTTTACATGTCATTGCTAACCAATTTACAAAATGGACCCTATACCACCTGCATTTTATAGTGCAATAACTAGCTTCATCCCTGCAGGAAGGCTTTCACCTAAGTAGGGGTAGTGCTTTTAGGGTTTTAATCATTTATGTTTCTCTGTCTGCTTTCTGAAATTATTTTACAACATAAATGTATCATTTTTTGCATCTATTTTTTGGATAAAACCGTTTAATTAAAAAAACAAGTTGGTATTTCTCCACATTTATTCTTTGGCCTATGTCTCTTGAGTAAGGATATTTGTACACAAGAAGCAATGATGTTATATAAATGCAAAATTAGTAGGGATGTGAATCGTGTCCTCGATCGTCTTAACGATCGATTTCAGCTGGGAGGGGGAGGGAATCGTATTGTTGCCGTTTGGGGGGGTAAAATATCGTGAAAAATCGTGAAAATCGTTAAAAAATCGAAAAATCGAAAAATCGAAAAACCGGCACATTAAAACCCCCTAAAACCCACCCCCGACCCTTTAAATTAAATCCCCCACCCCCAAATAACTTAAATAACCTGCGGGTCCAGCGGCGGTCCGGAACGGCAGCGGTCCGGAACGGGCTCCTGCTCCTGCATCTTGTCGTCTTCGGCCGGCGCCATTTTCCAAAATGGCGCCGAAAAATGGCGGCGGCCATAGACGAAAAAGATTGGACGGCAGGAGGTCCTTCCGGACCCCCGCTGGACTTTTGGCAAGTCTCGTGGGGGTCAGGAGGCCCCCCACAAGCTGGCCAAAAGTTCCTGGAGGTCCAGCGGGGGTCAGGGAGCGATTTCCCGCCGCGAATCGTTTTCGTACGGAAAATGGCGCCGGCAGGAGATCGACTGCAGGAGGTCGTTCAGCGAGGCGCCGGAACCCTCGCTGAACGACCTCCTGCAGTCGATCTCCTGCCGGCGCCATTTTCCGTACGAAAACGATTCGCGGCGGGAAATCGCTCCCTGACCCCCGCTGGACCTCCAGGAACTTTTGGCCAGCTTGTGGGGGGCCTCCTGACCCCCACGAGACTTGCCAAAAGTCCAGCGGGGGTCCGGAAGGACCTCCTGCCGTCCAATCTTTTTCGTCTATGGCCGCCGCCATTTTTCGGCGCCATTTTGGAAAATGGCGCCGGCCGAAGACGACAAGATGCAGGAGCAGGAGCCCGTTCCGGACCGCTGCCGTTCCGGACCGCCGCTGGACCCGCAGGTTATTTAAGTTATTTGGGGGGGGTTCGGGAGGGTGGGGGATTTAATTTAAAGGGTCGGGGGTGGGTTTTAGGGGGTTTTAGTGTGCCGGCTCACGATTCTAACGATTTATAACGATAAATCGTTAGAATCTGTATTGTATTGTGTTCCATAACGGTTTAAGACGATATTAAAATTATCGGACGATAATTTTAATCGTCCTAAAACGATTCACATCCCTAAAAATTAGCATGTTATGGGCTGGATTTTAATATCTACGTGCAGGCATAGATTTGTGCGGGCAACCCAGCGCGCACAAATCTACGCCCTGTTACATGTAACTGCTTTTCTGCACTATTGTTCAAATTGTAAAGTTTATTTTAATTGCACCCCTGTTTCTTGTGAACCTGCATGATGGGACTATCGTCTTGAATGTTGGTATATAAAAAACTTAAATAAATAAATAAAATAAATAAATAACATGCACGTGCAGCCGCGCACATGTTATAAAATCTGGGGTCGGAGCGCGCAAGGGTGTGCACACTTGTGCACTTTGCACATGCCAAGCCCTAAGGGAACCCCGATGGCTTTCCCCATTCCCTCCGCACCCCCACCCCCACCTTCCCCTCCCTTACCCTATCTAACCCGCCCTCCAGCCCTACCTAAATCCCCCCTACCTTTGTTATGTTATTTCCGCCTTCCTCTGGGCAGGCGTTGGTTGCGCGCGCCGGCCGAGTGCCGGTATGCAGTCCCCAGGCCCAGCGGGAGTGGAGAGGCCTCTGGCCATGCCCATGCCCCGGCCCTCCCCACCCACATCCTGCCCGTTTTTTCATGCCCCGGGACTTACATACATCCCGGGGCTTGCACGCATCGCTGGGCCTATGAAAAATAGGCTCAGCGCGCGCAGGGGCGGGTTTTCAGGGTTACACGCATGATATACGCGCATAACCCTTTGAAAATCCACCCCTATATGCGCATAAGTAGATGGCATTCGCGTACATACTATTTTATAAACAACAAAAATGTGTGCGCATTGTCAGTTTCATTTGTACGTTTATCTGCATAAAAAGGGGGTGGTCTGGGGTATTCTGGGGCAGGGCCTAGAAGAATGCATTTAAACTGCTATTTTATAAGAGATTTACGCAAATACATAAGGCAACTTATTCTTGCAATTTTATACTTGCTAATTAGTTAGCATAGCTGATATCAGACTTGTCTGTTCTCTTCTGTTGTTAGATGGGAAGTTTGGATGAACTGGGGGGGAGTTCGGGGTAAAGTACTAGAAGGGTCTCAATGAACTGGTGATAGACTGGGTGAACTGGTAGAGGTATCAGCAAACTTGTGATTTCTATTACATGTGTAAGTTTTAAAATATACTGACTTCAGCATATTAAATCAGGGTTTTACGCAAACAAGTTCAATTTTATTGCACATAAGACATACATGTATATGTTTATAAAATAGTAGGGATGTGCAGACCAAAAGTTTATGTTCATAAGTCCATAAGTCGAAAGGGGGGGGTCAATTTCGGTCAATATGGACATATGGAGAATTCCATAATTTGAGTCTATGTCCATACGTGCAAATAAAAATTTAAACCCCTCACCCTCCTTAATCCCCCCCCCCCAAGACTTACCAAAACTCCCTGGTGGTCCAGCGGGGAGTCAGGACGCCATTTCTGAACTCCTTTGCGAGGAGCACGTGATGTCGGCGTCACGTCGGAGTGACGTGGCGTCACGTGATTCCCCGCGCGTTCACTCCGGGACCCTCGTTGCACCCAAAAGGAACCTTTGGCCAGCTTGGGGGGGCCTCCTGACCCCCCCAAGCTGGCCAAAAGTTCATTTTGGGTGCAATGAGGGTCCCGGAGTGAACGCGCGGGGAATCACGTGACGCCACGTCACTCCGACGTGACGCCGACATCACGTGCTCCTCGCAAAGGAGTTCAGAAATGGCGTCCTGACTGCCATTTTGAATACCGGCAGCCGATGGCCCGATTGCAGGAGATCGCTCCAGGACCCCTGCTGGACCACCAGGGACCTTTAGCAAGTCTTGGGGAGGTCAGGAGGGTGGGGGTTTATTCGTTAGTGATATGTTGTATTCTTGGGAGTTCACCATGCGTTTTGTGACCCCCATGAATACAATGAATATGGCATGTACATTGCGGATTGCAATTGCGGTTGCAAACGAATGCACACCTCTATAAAATAGCTGTAGCAAGTATGCACTTTCAATGCATTGCAAGTGTGGCCTTCCTGTTCGATTACGAGAAGACATTTCTAGAGGCATTTTTAGGGTGGAGAAAAAAATAGATATATTTTACCTCTCTCTACCACTCACACAAAAGAACAGTTGGAAAATTTGTGAGTGCTTTTAGCTTATGTACTTTACACCAGTTTTCAAAAAGAAATTACTTATTTTATTTTCTAAAATTTTTAGTGTAAGGTACATGCATTAAAAGTGCCCATATATGTTACAAATATGTAGGTTTTTGAAAAGTGCCTCATTTATGTATAAACAAAAGAGTAAGTGAAAACTGTGCTTAAGCATGGATCTTCTAGCACTTTTCAAGTTTGTCTGTATTGACAATGACCTCACCTAAATTGAATCAAGGTCATTGTCAATAGGGTAGTTGCAAGGTCTGTTCTCTACCTTCCCCGAAGTTTGGACTTGAACAGTGAATTTTCACAGATGTTATCAAGCCCCTTGATGGATAGTCTGATAGATTGAACCAGCTCCAAAATGCTGTTATGCAAGAGTTTAATTGTAATGCTTTTCAATGCAGATGAAAATGATCCATGATTGCCATGACCTTGCATTTTCTGCTAATCTGGGCTCTGATGGCATCCTGACTTCTCTTTAGAACCTATTGGAAGTCCTTTGGCTTTGTGATGGAGAAAAGGGAACAGAAAGTAAGGATATATCTTTCTGTATTCTTTTACTCAACCTACCAGATGAATCAATGCATTAGGGATGTGAATCGTGTGCCCTATCGTCTTAACGATCAAAATCGTATGGCAGGAGAAAAAAATCGTGTTTGGCACGATTTTTTAGTTAAAAAATCATTAAAAATAGTTTTTTCCGATTAGTGCGCACTAACTCCCGTTAGTGCGCACTAACAGAAAATGATACAATTTGACACTTTTCAGGTCAGTTAAGGTCAGTTTAGGAATGAATATGTATTCCTATTGGCTGCCCTCTTATTTATTCATGTTACCAAGGTTCCCACTGACAGTATATGGGGGATGGGAAATGGAAACAATTGGTAGCTTGACAAAAAAAGTAATGTGATCAGTCAATGTGACTAGAACTTGTGCCCTAACCCTGATACCAGGGGTGTTGGGATCTTCCTGCACACAGTGCCCTAACCCTGGCACCAGGGGTGTTGTGATCTTCATGTACACAGTGCCCTATCCCTATTAATACCAGGAGTGTTGTGATCTTCCTGCACACAGTGCCCTAACCCTGATACCAGGGGTGTTGTGATCTTCTTGCACACAGTGCCCTATCCCTATTAATACCAGGAGTGTTGTGATCTTCCTGCACACAGTGCCCTATCCCTGACACCAGGGGTGTTGTGATCTTCCTGCACACAGTGCCCTATCCCTATTAATACCAGGAGTGTTGTGATCTTCCTGCACACAGTGCCCTAACCCTGATACTAGGGGTGTTGTGATCTTCTTGCACACAGTGCCCTAACCCTGATACCAGGGGTGTTGTGATCTTCCTGCACACAGTGCCCTAACCCTGATACCGGGAGTGTTGTGATCTTCCTGCACACAGTGCCCTATCCCTGATACCGGGGGTGTTGTGATCTTCCTGTACTGAGTAGGGATACGGCACTGCGTGCAGGAAGATCACAACACTCCCGGTATCAGGGTTAGGGCACTGTGTGCAGGAAGATCACAACACTCCTGGTATTAATAGGGATAGGGCACTGTGTGCAGGAAGATCACAACACCCCTGGTGTCAGGGTTAGGGCACTGTGTGCAGGAAGATCACAACACTCCTGGTATTAATAGGGATAGGGCACTGTGTACATGAAGATCACAACACCAGGCTGGAGTCAGTGTGTGCAGAAAAGGTGACCTGCTTTTTCCCCAAGCTGAAATCAATGTGTGCAGTAAAGGATACCTGCCTTTTCCCCAAGCTGGAATCAATGTGTGCAGTAAAGGATACCTGCCTTTTCCCCAAGCTGTAGTCAATGTGTGGAGTAAAGGAGACCTGCCTTTTCCACATGCTGGAGTCAATGTGTGCAGTAAAGGAGATTTGCCTTTTCCACAGCTGGAGTCAGTGTGTGCAGTAAAGGAGACCTGCCTTGTCCCCAAGCTGGAGTCAGTGTGTGCAGTAAAGTAGACCTGCCTTTTCCACAAGCTGGAGTCATTGTGTGCAGTAAAGGAGACCTGCCTTTTCCACAAGCTGGAGTCAATGTGTACAGGAAAGGAGACCTGCCTTTTCCCCAGCTGGAGTCAGTGTGTGCAGTAAAGGAGATCTGCCTTGTCTACAAGCTGGAGTCAATGTGTGCAGTAAAGGAGACCTGCCTTATCCCCAAGCTGGAATCAATGTGTGCAGTAAAGGAGACCTGCCTTTTCCCCAAGTTGGAGTCAATGTGCTGTAAAGGAGACCTGCCTTTTCCCCAAGCTGGAGTCAATGTGTGCAGTAAAGGAGATTTGCCTTTTCCACAGCTGGAGTCAGTGTGTGCAGTAAAGGAGACCTGCCTTGTCCCCAAGCTGGAGTCAGTGTGTGCAGTAAAGGAGATCTACCTTGTCCCCAAGTTGGAGTCAGTGTGTGCAGTAAAGTAGACCTGCCTTTTCCACAAGCTGAATGTGCTGTAAAGGAAACCTGCCTTTTCCCCAAGCTGGAGTCAATGTGTGCAGTACAGGAGATTTGCCTTTTCCACAGCTGGAGTCAGTGTGTGCTGTAAAGGAGACCTGCCTTGTCCCCAAGCTGGAGTCAGTGTGTGCAGTAAAGGAGATCTACCTTGTCCCCAAGCTGGAGTCAGTGTGTGCAGTAAAGTAGACCTGCCTTTTCCACAAGCTGGAGTCAATGTGTGCAGGAAAGGAGACCTGCCTTTTCCACAAGCTGGAGTCAGTGTGTGCAGTAAAGGAGATCTGCCTTGTCCACAAGCTGGAGTCAATGTGTGTAGTAAAGGAGACCTGCCTTATCCCCAAGCTGGAATCAATGTGTGCAGTAAAGGAGACCTGCCTTTTCCCCAAGCTGGAGTCAATGTGTGCAGGAAAGGAGACCTGCCTTGTACCCAAGCTGGAGTCAATGGGTGCAGTAAAGGAGACCTGCCTTGTCCCCAAGCTGGAGTCAGTGTGCTGTAAAGGAGACCTGCCTTTTCCACAAGCTGGAGTCAATGTGTGCAGTAAAGGAGACCTGCCGTTTCCCCAAGCTGGAATCAATGTGTGCAGTAAAGGAGACCTGCCTTTTCCCCAAGCTGGAGTCAATGGGTGCAGTAAAGGAGACCTGCCTTGTCCCCAAGCTGGAGTCAGTGTGCTGTAAAGGAGACCTGCCTTTTCCACAAGCTGGAGTCAATGTGTGCAGTAAAGGAGACCTGCCTTATCCCCAAGCTGGAGTCAATGTGTGCAGTAAAGGAGACCTGCCATTTTCCCCAAGCTGGAGTCAATGTGTGCAGTAAAGGAGACCTGCCTTGTCCCCAAGCTGGAGTCAATGTGTGCACATAATGCAATGCACAGGAAGCAATGATGTGACTGCTGGAGTGGTGCACTGCCTGCCTACCTAGGCTTGAATATATTAATGCTGCAGTACTAATAAAAATAAATTATAATTCTGCTAAAATGCCACTAGCCTCACCAGTGACACTAGGCTAGTAGCCTAGTCAGACATTCACCACCACCTAATAATAATTAATTATTAATTCAGTGATATAATAAATCATTTAAAAAAATTGAGTAGGTTAATATAATAGATGACTGTAGTAGATTGAATAAAGATCTGATGTTTCTGCTCTCCTCACACCAAACAAAAGCAACACACAAGCAGAGAAGCCCTTCTTATAAAGCTGAGCTAGTGAGTTAAGTAGGAGGAAAAGTAAACATACTGGTGGCCAATGTGGCTACTTAAAAAATACACTTACCGACAATCAATTACCACAAATATTTGAACTGTGTAGTTCCAGCCAGGACCACCTTTCTAAAATGCACAGTGATTGGCAAATTCAACATGCACTAGCATTTCACATGCCTGCTAACAAAAATAATAAACAAACAAGTTCTAGTCACATGAGTGATGATCATCACATTACTTTTTTTGTCAAGCTTCCAACTGTTTCCATTTCACATCCCCCCAACCATTACCTCAGTGGGAACCTTGGTAACATCAATAGATAAGAGCACAGCCAGCCAATAGGAATACATATTCATTCCTAAGTGACCTTTACTGACCTGGGAAGTGTCAACAATTTGTATCATTTTCTGTTGGTGTTCGTGAGTTTCCAGTTCCATTTCCCATCCCCCCAACCATCACCTCAGTGGGAACCTTGGTAACATCAATAGATAAGAGGGCAGCCAGCCAATAGGAATACATATTCATTCCTAACTGACCTTCACTGACCTGGAAAGTGTCAATTTGTATAATTTTCTGTTAGTGCGCACTAACGGGAGGTAGTGCGCACTAACACAATTTAACGATTTTTAACGATAAATCGTTAGAATTTCTATTGTATTGTGTTCTATAACGATTTAAGACGATATTAAAATTATCGGACGATAATTTTAATCGTTGAAAAACGATTCACATCCTTACAATGCATTGACCAGTCAACAGAAACTTCTGGGGCCTTTTTGGCAGTATGTTCTGTAATAGTTCAGCTTCTGAAATTCATCTGGAGATAAAAACAACTCTAAGCCCTTTCACTGCCCATAGGAGAAGCCAAGCCTAGAACTTCATAAATTCCAGATGCTTCTAAAGTGGTGTAGTCCTTGTCCATCTGCAGAGGAGATTGTTAGAGCACAGTGCTCTGGCCACCCTTGACCTAGGGTTTGTTTAGCCAGAGCTACAGAATGGCTCAAGAAAATGTGGGTTCAAGCAGCCTTTGTATAGAATCTGGTACATTTCCAGTGATCCTGCCCCTAAAGAACCTGATTGGTCCTCAGGGTCTTAAGAAAGAATTCGGGAAACATCTTAGTGCTCCCAGTTCAGAGGCCAAGCTAAGTGGATCCAATTAAGACAATGTAAGCTCTTATACCTGTTCTTTGATGTTAAAGTGTTCCTAGAAGTTGAAGTATTGAAATGATATATTATTTGTGTATTGTGTCTGTAGGGAAGATTTACTGTATCTCTAAAACCTAGACCAGATTTATGGAATGGTTGGAACCTTGCCGCAAACTGTGAGTGATGTAACTGAAGCCTGATCTGTATTAATGAATAGCCTGCAGTGTATAAGCCAGGTCCGGCCTGTATTATAGTTAGATGTAAATAAATCCTTGCTTGAAACGATACTACCAAATGTGGCTTATAATTGCAGGAGTCCCATCCTGACAGAAATGTTCTGGGCTTGAAAAGCTTGTCAGAGTTGCAGTCCATGCAGTCTGCTGTGCCAAGGACTGTTTCAGCTGGGTTGCAGAAAGGAGTCTGCAGCTGTGGTGGAGTTTCTCCCACAATGATTTGACCCAACATGGGGACAGCTAGTGGAGCTCTGCTCCATTTACTTGCTGGTGGGATCTCCATGTCTGCTTATACCTCTGAGAATGCAAGGAAGATATTCAGGAATCTACTCTTCTGGTGTTTACCTTACAAGAGATATGGAGAGCGATATTCTGTTTGAAAATGTGTCTGTAAAGACCAATGGAAGATGTGGAGGTCTTTTTCCTAAATTATCTAAAATCTTGCTGCAGAGATGTTCAGGTGACCCCTTTGTGAAATATTACTATTTCCTGAAGAAAGTTTAGCACCTTTCAATAAAACATTATCTCTCAGTGGCTAGACACTCCCAAAGAGACCGGGGAGATTCTAGAGAACATTTTATGGTTATTATTTACTTTTTGCTTTTGTGAATTGGGATTTTTTCCTAACATTGTCGACTGGTGTAATATAAAGGGCAATATTTTTGATTTCTTGTCTTTTTTTCATCCTGTGTTTAGGTTAAGGATTTATTCTCTAAATCTTTGATTTGTGTTTCTGCATGATTGCATCTTTTCATATGAGAAATTTTATGGTTATTCTAAAATTGTTTAAATGCAATATAGAAATAAAAATATAAAGACAAACACAAAATGAAACAAACTTGCAATTCTGTTTGAATTTATCTGTAATATCTAGGACATGGGAAATTGAAAGCCCACATTATGAAGTATAAGCACAAGCTGTGATTCATGCCTTCAGCTCTAGCTTTCTTCTATTAGAATGGATATTCATACTGGATCTGGATACCCAGATAGATTTATTTATTTATTTATTTATTTATTTTTAACTTTTATATACCGACATTCCTGTATAGAATACAAATCACACCGGTTTACAATGAAACATAACATCGCATGTGAGCATTACATGGAACAAAAGGGAGAGGCAAGAAATTAACTGGTATAAAGGGACTTCAAACTTGCCCGTTGAGAAACATAACATTACTCAATAAATAGTTAATAAATACTTAATCGGAACTTGATAAATACTTAATAAACACAATTAATAAATTTCTGAACCAGAAAATAAATGTCAATTCCAATGGAAAAATGGTGTAGGCAAACTTTCCAAGTTAACAATGGATCTTAACTAGGAGTGCGAAACTAAAGGCAATATTAGACAGAGGTCATGAACTGAAGTCTAGCACTGAGGGTACATAAAGATCTATTGAGAATTACTCACATAAATAAGGGCTCGGTTAAAAATTAGACACTAGGTGGGATCAGTGAGACCAGAAAAGAAGGAAAACAAACTAAAGACATGGTAGAATGAATTGATCAGGCGAACATGAAATATGAAACAGTTGTCTTCATTCTAGGAATGCTAGTTTGAAGAGCCATGTTTTGAGTTTTTTTTGAATGACACCGGACATGGATCTTGTCGAAGGTCCGGAGGGAGTGCATTCCATTGTTGGGGACCTGCTGTAGAAAGGGCTCGTTTCCTTAGGGATGTTTTTGCTGGAGGGGCATATAGAGTACCTTGATAGGCTCTTCTAATCGGTCTGACGGAAGTATGAGGACGTAGTTAGATGGTAAGATCAAAATGGGAGAGATTGTGTACGGCTTTGTGAATTATAGTAAGGACTTTATAGAGAATTCTGTATTTGCTAGGAAGCCAGTGGAGGTAATAGAGGATAGGAGAGATATGATCTCTTTTTTTTTGTGTTCGTCAGAATCCTGGTGCAGAGTTCTGCAGCATCTGTAGGGGTTTGATGGTGTTTGTGGGAAGGCCGAGAAGCAAAGAATTGCAGTAGTCGATTTTTGAGAAGATGATGGATTGAAGTACCAAGCGGAAGTCATGAAAGTGTAGGAGGGGTTTCAGTTTTTTTAGGACATACAGTTTGAAAAAGCATTCCTTGGTGGTGTTATTAACAAATTTTTTAAGGTTTAGATAGATTGCACAAGCTAACATTTTTAAACATTTTAAATGTGTTTTATTTGTAGTTAGATTTGTAGGCAGTGAATTTTAGAATTGCAAACAATGCACAAATGAAAAACCTCTCATTTCTCTCTTTCTTGTTGGGACTCACATCTCGACTCACCCTGACACTGTATCATCTCAGTCGATCAGGTTAGATGATACAGTGCAGGAGCTGGTCATGATGTGAATCCTTACAAAGAAGAGAAAAATAAGTATGGAGCTACATGCAGAAATATTATAGATGGGAATATTATAAGTGAAAAGTCCTTGACAAAAATGATATTTCAAGACTTGTGCAAGTCTGATAAATCTACTGCAAAGTACAATATTGTTATTGAATAGATTTGTTTCTAGAAGAATGATTAATGTTGTACTTACCAAATGAATACTGCAAGTGTCTTTATATACTGGACTTTTTAAAAAACTGAATTCCATAGTTTTTCAGTGCATTTATAGTTGTGTTTATGCATTGCTATTGTAAATCGCCCAGGAGCCATGACCTCACCTTAATCAGTGGCTGGTGATAAGTAGGTATGTGGTATCTCTTAGAATAGATACTGGTGTCCTCTTCAGGTTTTAAACCCTGGAGACAACTTACAAAAGACAACCTCTAGGCCCTAAACCTATCCAGTCTAGGATACTGGAGGTAGGGAAGGGAGGCAGAGATTTAAATAAAATGTTAAAATAAAACAATAAAAATTTGAAAGTGCTATTTCAAAATTAGAGTCATAGAACATTCAGATGATGATCTTTCATGTTTATTCTGCACTAAGAAGATGTTAAAGCTGGCAGGTAAGTATTAATTATTCACTTGTATTTCAAACAAATATAATGATAAACTATGCTGCATTAAATATAATTTATTAATTTTTTTAAATTGTTTATTCTTGCAGGAAAGAAATATTCTAAAGAAGTTTCAGATAAATATTTCTCAGTGGATTAACTCAGAAAGGTAAGTATCAAGATGTCACATTAAATGCTAAAAGCAGATCAATTAATATACAAAAAATTGTAATTCCCTGTACGCACCCGGATCAGTCCAGACACCTGGGTTGTGACTCCGCACCAGCAAATGGAGACAGAGAAAACTTGTCGGGCTCCCTACATAAAAGGGCGGATTTTAAGAGCCCTGCTCGCGTAAATCTGCCCGGATTTACGCGAGCAGGGCCCTGCGCTCCGCTGCGCCTATGTTCAATAGGCCTACCGGCGCGCGCAGAGCCCCGGGACTCGCGTAAGTCCCGGGGTTTTCTGAGGGGGGCGTGTCGGAGGCAGGGCCGAGCGGCGCGCCGTTTTCGGGGCGGGATGCGGCGTTTCGGGGGCGGGCCCGGGGGCATGGTTTCGGCCCGGGGCAGTCCGGGGGCGTGGCCGCGCCCTCCGGAACCGCCCCCGGGTTGCATCTAGGATTTACACCTCCCAGAGCGCCTGGCTCTGGGAGGTGTAAATCCCCCAACAAAGGTAGAGGGGGTTTAGACAGGGCCGAGCCGCACAGCCTACCTCCGTTCCCTCCAAGGCCGCTCCAATTTCGGAGCGGCCTTGGAGGGAACGGAGGTAGGCTGTGCGGCTCGGCGCGCGCCGGCTACACGAAATCGGTAGCCTTGCGCACACCGATCCAGGATTTTAGCGGATACGCGTGGCTACGCGCGTATCTACTAAAATCCTGCATACTTTTGTTTGCGCCTGATGCGCCTACAAAAGTACGCAAGGGCGCCCTTTTTGTAAATCTACCCCCAAAGTAAGGTGCCACCCACAGCCCCTCAGTCTTACAAAATGTCAAAGCAATATTCAAAATGGCGCCTGTGCTACTTTTGCCCTCACTATAGTGGCAATACGGCCCGCGTGCAGGAGGTCGCTCCCGGACCCCCGCTGGACTTTTGGCAAGTCTTGTGGGGGTCAGGAGGCCCCCCCCAAGCTGGCCAAAAGTCCCTGGGGGTCCAGCGGGGATCCGGGAGCGATCTCCTGCACTCGTGTCGTTGGGTGACAGGAACAAAAATGGCGCCGGCGCTACCTTTGCCCTGTCATATGGTAAGGGCAAAGGGCCACCAGCGCCATTTCTATTAACGCAGCCATGGCCCAAGAGCGGGAGATCGCGAGGGGACACCCCCCCCCCCCCCCCCACTGAACCCCAGGTAATTTAAAACATTTTGGGGGGCTTCAAGAGGGTGGGGGATTTGTTTTAAAGGGTCGGGGTGGGTTTTAGGGTTGTTTTGGTGTGCCGGTTTTCCCATCCTCCCCCCTCCCCCGATTTACGATTTTTTGATTATAAATCAGGGGAATTGCTATTGTATCGCGGCTCTAATGATTTTTGACGATTTAAAATATATCTGACAATTGTTTTAAATTGTCAAAAAACGATTCACATCCCTACAAAATATATGTCCTATTAGGAAAACAGAATGAACTAGTCTGTTAAGGATCCCTACATAGAAACTACGTACTAGTTGAACACATCTCCTTGTTCATACATGCAGACCTCACCAAATATTGAATAAGGAGACCATAAAGTATAAATAGAAATGTGCAGACAAAAACTGGATTGAAAACCAAAATAAAACAGATTATATGCCATGCAACAGTGGAAAAACAGAAACATCACCATTCCCTCATAAAACAAAAAAATATATAACAGTCATGATAGTAAAACATACTAATAAAGTGAATATTTCAAAGCAGCTGATGAATAGAACAATAAATAATTAAAAACTAATACAATATTTAAAAAAAACTGCAAATACTAAATAATTAAAACTGATGAGGACAAAAACAATCCAACCCTCCGTATACCCAGGAACTTTAATTTTCAGTCACCCACACACAGACACTGTCTCTCTTGCTTTCTCACACATCCTCTCTAGCTCAGGTGTGAGCAAGCTGAGGGAGCGGGCCCCCTGGGGAAGCTTGAAGTTAACTATCTGTACCACTGTAAGAGGAGGCACTAGTAACTCAGGGTGAGGTTTGGGTGGTGAGTTGGGTTTTGGGGGGCAGTTTTACAATCAAGCTAGGTAGAGAGAACATGGAACAAATCTACTCTTCTTTCACCTTTCATCACTCCAAATCATATTAAATCTTCACTGATGGTAACTGTGCATGTAAAATTGCTCCCCAGAACCCACAACACCCCACAAACCTCACCCTGAGTTAATAGTGCCCCCTCTTACAGTGGTATAAAAAGTTCAGATATAAGTGAGCTTCCTAGAGCAATGGATGGCCAGCGCCATCTTGTGCTCCTACCATGTGACAGGGGCCAACCAATGGCACCGATAGCCCCTGTGACATAGTAAGGGCAAAGGCTATTGGCGCCATTTTGAATACTGGCAGCCAACGGCCCGAGTGCATGAGATCGCTCCAGGACCCCTGCTGGACTACCAGGGACTTTTGGTAAGTCTTGGGGGGGGGGGGGGGGTGTCAGGAGGGTGGGGGTTGTAGTTAATTAAATTTAAAGGGTTGGGATGGGGTTTTTTTTGGGAAATGAATAAATACGTAACTAATGAACGGATCGGGGTCCCCCGAGAATGGATGCAATGGATTTGGCTCACCACAAATACAAATACCGAATGGGATGAATCCGTCCCTGCTGCACATCCCTAGTAAACTCCTATCACTATACTCTTCACGAACATGCAAGGGATTTCTATCCATAAAGATTATATTGTGCATTTAGGCACTTTAACCTGTTGGACTCTATGCCATCCTGGAAATAAAGCACCAAGATGCTCCTCTCTGTCATTGTAATATAATTTGTACCCTGATATAGCACTCTCCCATTGGTTATCCTCTTTCCACTATGTCTCTGAGATACCAATTAATTCTATGTCATCATTCACTGCTATACACTCTAATTCTCCCATTTTACTTTCTAGACTTCTGGCATTAGCATACAAACATTTCAAAGTGTGTTTTTTGTTTGTATTAACATTCTGCTTTTCCATAGACAGGGATAAATTGGAATCTTTTAGCTCAGGTGAGTTTTTAATTATAGGCACTTGGACTACTTTTATTATTATTGGAACCTCTCTGTTGGGATGCCCTAACTCTAATGCTTCATAAGTATCCTTCAAAGATACCTTTCTCCGAACCATGCGCTGCTGAGTGAGTGTCCGCTTTCCCCTTTGATTTAGTTTAAAAGCTGCTCTATGTCCTTTTTAAAGATTAGCACCAGCAGCCTTGTTCCACTCTGGTTAAGGTGGAGTCCATCCTTTCGTAAAAGAGTTCCCCTTCCTCAAAATGTTCCCCCTTTCCCAAAAGGTTCCTCAGTTCCTTACAAAACTGAATCCCTCTTCCTTGCACCATTGTTTCATCCATGCATTGAGACTGGACCTCTGCCTGCCTCTGGGGTCCTGCACATGAAACAGGGAACATTTCAGAGAACTCTACCTAGAGGTTCTGGATTTCAGCTTTCTACCTAAGAGCCAAAATTTAGCTTCCAGAAACTCCCTCCCACATTTTTCTATGTCATTGGTGCTCACATGTACCATGACAGCTGGCTCCTCCCCTGTACTTTCTAAAATCCTTTGTAGATGATGCATGAGTTCCACCACCTTTGCACCAGGAAGGCATGTTAACAGGGGATCCTCATGCCCACCAGCCATCCAGCTATATACATTTCTAATAATTGAATCACCAACTATGATGGTCGACCTAACTCTTCCCTCCTGGGCAGTAGCCCTGGGAGACACATCCTCAGTATGAGAGGACAATGCACTACCTGGAGAGCAGTTCTTGTTACAGGATCATTTCCTGCTGCACCAGGTTGAAGCTCTCCGATCATAAGACCTTCCTCCTCCGAGGCAGCACCAGGGCTGCCACACTGGAGTTGGGACTTGGCTACGATGTCCCTGAAAGTCTCATCTATATATGTCTGCTTCATCTCCTCATAGCCTCCAGAGACCAGACTCATTCTCTGAGAGACAGGAGCTCCTTGCATTGGATGCACATGTACAATTTCTCACTGATGGGTAAAAAAGTCATACATGTGACACTCGATGCAAAAGACTGGTCAGCCCCCTTCTTGCTGCTGTACTGCTGCCTTCATCTTAAATTTGTTCAGTTCCTAGTTAAATTTTAGGTTGCTATGGGAGTAGGACTGAGTACATATTTTAGTGTTTTCACTGTATATCTGGTAGTGACCTACAAGGGAATGATTAAACTCTTGATAAGGTGTGGGGAATTTCAGAATTTGAGTTAAATGACTGATTAACTTTTTAATTTTTAATTATTTATTTTTTAGTGTGAAAGTGTCACCTGCCTATAAATTAAAGGATGAGCTAGAGATGGATGGGAGGGGTGGGAGGGGTGGGAGAGTTGGGAAATACCAAACACACAAACTTCTGTTTTTTGCCTGCCTTTCTGACTTCCTATTTAATACAAAACACACAACTTCTGTTTTTTGCCTGCCTTTCTGACTTTCCATTTAATATAATAACACATACAACTCCTGGTTTTTGCCTGCCCTCTGACTAGCTATTCAATACAGACACAGAACCACACTAAATAATATACCCCAATAGTTTTACTTCTTCCCAATACCTTTAAGTTTTAAAAATTTCCCCAAGCAGTACTTACTGATTCTTTTCAGCCACCAGCAAGGTGATCCTCTCCTCTCAGTGCTCCCACTGGATTGACAGTTAAGATTAAGAATACCTAGAGTGTAAAATTCTAGAAGTTAAAAGCCTGCTGGAAAAGACAAGTTTTTAGGGCCTTTTAAAATTCCTTAGATCTGTGATAAATCAGATTGCTGGGGGGAGCAAATTCCAGGTACTTGGGTCGGCAATAGAAAAGTCCCTTTTGCGAGTAAGTGCTAGTTGAGTGTGATTTGCAGCTGGAATATCTAATAGAAGTTGGTTTTCAGATCGAAGATATTGCTGAAAATTCAACAGTGGTTTCTTTTTGTTTAGGAAATAAAGAACTGGCAATACACAAATGATCTAGCTTGGCATATGTATTATGCAGAGTTAAGTGAAAAGTAAAATCCAACTCTTCAGGGTGAAATGCCTACTAAGAATTAACATGTTTAACTCTTTCAATCGAAAATTCACACCTCTATCAAGGTGCCCCTTTTCAAAAAGTTTTTCTAGGTTAGTAGTCAATGGATGGGTCCATGACAACAATCAACTGATATCCATGAAAGGAAATCAGAACAGCAATTAGCTGAAAGAAAATTCCACGATCGTATACATTTGGTAGATACAGATTATATAACACAACCTTAGTACTAAAATTGCAAACGTTTTGCTGGGTCTTTAATTTGTTTATGCTGTGAAAAAGAAGCTTTTTTTTATGAAGCAACACAGCCATCCTGCTTTGGCTATTATAGGAGGGAAAACAACATTCATTCATCCAATCATTTAATTTCTTATGTTCAATACTATTCAAATGGATCTCTTGCAAGAAGATAATTTCAACCCGCTGCCTTTTAAAATAAGACAGGATTTTTGTTCATTTCACTGGAGAATGCACCCCATCTACATGCATAGAAATCAATTTAACATTAACCACTCTCTAAATTAAGACTCAGAAACATTTAATCTGTTCTTGCAAAATGCACCCATGAATGCATCCCAGCAGGACATCTATGAGAAAAATGTTTTCATGCATCTGCATACAAGCTCACAAAACAAATCACTGCTTCAATTCAATCACCGACAGTTACAGTTTTAAACTTATTGTTTTCTTTGTGGAGTGACTGAATTCAATATTTACCAGGATTTTTCATCTTATTTTCCTTAAAATCCTTATTGCTCATTCTTTCAGGCAATTTTTAATTTAAAAGAACAATCTTAATTAAAATCCTGCACCACTGCTCATAATTAATTTTTTTTAAATTTGTTTCATATTCATTACCCCATTTTTTCCTTACCTTTATAATATAATTTATATTACATTTATTTTTGGAAGACACTTTTCCTTTAATTTATAAATGAAAAGAGTTCTTCCACAAACTGTTTTAATCACTGGCACAATCATTGAAAAAAAAAAAAACTGAATTCAGCACTAAGGACAGCTCTCTTGCTCTCTCGATTTTCTCTCTCATGCAGACTCTATGAGATTAATATTCTGTAAAACAGTGAACAGACACCTTATCTAGGATATTCAGCAGAGCTTCACTGATTGAGCTTTGTATTGAATACTGTTTTGCTGGATAAAATTATCTGGCTAACTTTAGGAGTGCTAGCCACGTGACTAAAGTTAGCTGGATAAGTTAGCCGGATAGCTCTGAATATGTGAGTTATCTTGCTAAATCTTCAGCTAATTTTCCTCAAAATGCCCCTGGAACACCTCTGACTTATCTGCATACGTTTTATCCAGCTAAGGCTTGGATTTATCAAAATGTGAAAAATATCGCATGCAATAAGAAAGGAGGCGTGTTTTATGGTAATAGGCAGTTTATTGCAATGTGCAGTAATACCTATGTGAAACCTTTTCACACTTTGTGATACATTTCAGAATTGTTGTATTTCCTGCATACAACCACTGGGTGGATCATTTTTAGTAGTTTTGAAGCTCCTGGAGAGCCAGCCTAGCTCTCAGGGTGAGAGAGAGAGTGAGAGGGTGAGAGAGACATTAGCCATGATGCCCTCACACTAGATAGGTATTTATATCTCTATGGGAAGCCCATCTATAACTTGAGGTGAGGTTTAAGTATTAGTGTGGGGGTTAGGGGCCACTTTGACATTCAAAGTGAAACGTAAGAACAGCACAGTGCTCTCTTGTGAAGATTTGAGGACTTTTGGAGTGAGGAAACTCACGCAAAGATGAGATCAGTGCAATGTTTTCTCAACCTAGCTTGATGGACTCTCTACCTGGGTAACATTAAGCTAGGTTGAGAGAACATTGCATAAATCTGATCTTTGGCTGAGTTTCCTCACTCCAAAGGTCATCAAATCTTCACAAGAGAGCACTGTGCTGTTCTTACGTCTCACTTTGAATGTCAAAGTGGCCCCTAACCCCTACACTAATACCTAAACCTCAGCTCGAGTTACTAGGTGGGCTTCCCATAGAGATAAAAATACCTATCTAGTATGCAGGCATTATGGCTAGGTGCTCTCTCTCTCTCTTCAGAACTACTAAAATCAACATAGGCAAAAACATAAAACATCACAATGTGCAATAAAGCCCTAACACTAATGTGTAGTTAAAATCAGCATTAAAGCTGTGTGATAGGGCTTTGCAAAACTATAAGCCCACCCCTTACTCCTCCTCTTTTTCAGATTTCCATCACACTGTGCATTATGGTGCTATTGCATGCGTTAAAGGCGCTTAACACATGCCTTAACGCGATTTGATAAATGACCCCCTAAGTCCTTAGCTAAATATACTTGGACATTTGAAAGGAGCAAAGAAGGGAGAATTGTTCCTCATCAGAGATTTTAATTTACCAGACATGAATTGGAGTATTCCTGCTACAGAATTTGTAAGAATTAAAGAGATTTTGGATGCCCATCAAGGGGCTCTGCTCAAACAAATGTTGACAGAACCAACAAGGGGAACTGTTATACTGCACTTGGTATTCATAAATTGGGACAGTATCACTAATGTCCAGGTAGGTGTACATTTGAGTGCCAGTGAAAATCAGATAGTATAGTCTGAAATAGCAGCCTAAATGGAGAGAAGACACATGAAATCCAAAGTCCTAGATTGGATTTTAATTTTTAAAAAAGGGACATATCGAGGAGGAGCTAGAAAATGGGTGAAGATGGGTTAAGTAGAGCAACAGTGGGACAAATTAAATGGAGCTTTATATAAGAAAAGTAAATAAAAGTAAGAGGAAAGGGAAACCACTATGGTTATGTGGCATTGTGAGCAGTCTTTGGCTAGCCAGAAGACAGATTCAGTCTGGACTCTTGACTATCCTTTCACAGTTCTTTATTTCTCATAAGCAAATTAAATAAAACACAAGCCTACTTTCTTCAGTAGTGCTAGAAACAGAAAATCAGCAGTTTACACTCATAAGTCATTTAACAACAATCCTATCTTCTCTTAGTCTTGTCTGGGTCTCTCCTTCTCTTCCTGGGCCTGACTAGTTGAGAGTCCTTTCTTAGGAACCTTCACTAGGACCAGGATTCCCTGCTGTATAAGGCTTCAGGTACATGGCCTAGATCTCAGGAGCTGGTCTTTAAAAGTATTCTGTGATTTTCTCCAGTATATCCCTTCACATACTTTTGCCTTTGCTCAAACCTCTTAGATTAAGCACTTTCCCTGACTAGAGGTAAACTGAGAAAACAGATGTTCTATTTTCTTTCCCCATTCTATGCTGAAGCCGTATACTCTTCCTGGGTTTTCACTTCCCCACTCACCTGTGGAGTTAGTTAAGGGTTCACAGAGTGATGTTCTTCCTTTGTCTTAGTCTATTCCTCTACTTTGTCTATAAGCCGGGTCCATAAAGTCTTAAAGTGGGGATTATCATACCCCAGAACTCGTGGGTAGGGGAACTTGGGAAGCATTCCTACTTCTACCCTACTTCTATCCTGTCATAGCTATCAATACCACCTGGTAGATGGGTTATTGTTGCTTATCCCCATGTACAAGCAAGTGTCACTTTCTTCTCATAGTTGATATGCAGCCTCTGTGCTAATTCCTTTAATGAATGTCTTGTCATACCCTGGATCTATCAAGGTTTGCATGGGACAGTCATCTAGTTCAACTGAGATCACAAAGTTCAAAAGTCCTCCACAAGTTACAGCTTTGCAACTTCATAAAAGTACACACCCACTGACGTTCCCCCCTCTTCATTCTTTCATTGGGGACAATAACAAGCTCTTTTACACCACAATTGGAATATGCAAGTGGTATTTTTTCTGTTTTAATTTCAACAGTTCCTTCAAAGAGCTCATTGTTCCCTTCCTTAGGTCAACTGCATTCCCCCTTGTGCTGCTTCTCTAGCTTGCACTCTCATTCTAGGTCCTCAAGTCTCATCAGCATGGTCTTCTGTCTTACATTAGGAGCATGCCTATGGGGCTTGTTCTGCTTTAACTCTACCACTTCATTCAAAGGGTTCTTTGTTTTCTTCTTTGACAAGGAGCATTCTTCCTCATTTCTATTCTTGGCACAAATTGAGCAAAAGGAAAAAGTGTTCGGACCCTTGCTATTCAGGTGGCCAAGTACCTCAGAGACTTCTTTTTTACTCTGACTTCACAGTGTGGAGCTAGTACAAAAATCCAGAAAGAGTGTATTGCTATCATGAGTTTATTCCTGTCTACTCACGTTGTCTAGTTCTACATTATGCTCCAAAGGGTTTGGCATGGAGAGAAGTAACATTGTACTGCCAACTCTCACAAAAAGTTGAATAGATAGATGCAAAAATTCATGTTTCTGTTGGTGGATTGATCATATCACATGACCTTGGCCCCTTGTAGTGTATCAGCTTGATGGAGTCCATTTATCTATCATGAGCCTTGATATTTTTAACACTAACATACAGGATATCATACAGAGTTTGAAATTTTGCCATGGCCGCAGCAAAGATTTTGGGGAGCCTTCTCCAAGCGAAGTGTCAATGCTGGGGACTGTGGCAAAGGGTGGCCACACCTGAGATACATGATGATGAATGTGTAAAGCTAGATGGGCAGGGACAAGCAAGGTTTTCCTGCTCCTTTTGTTGTTCTGTGTAAACAATACCTACAATTGAACTGAAGAAATCAGCTAACATAGTAGCCCAAACTCTGACTAAAATCATAAACCTATCCCTAAATGAAGGAACAATGCCAGATATTCTGAAAGGAGCAATAATAAAACCAATAATTAAGAAAAAAAACAGTGATCCCCTTATCCTAAACAACTACAGACCAGTATCAAATCTTCTTTAGTAGCCAAACTAATTGAGAAAACGGTACAGAAACAACAAGCTGAACACCTGGATAACAATAACATACTGTATCCATCTCAACACGGCTTTCGAAAACACTACAACACTGAGACTTTACTCCTCTCTCTAACAGATAACATTCTAAGAGGCTTTGATAGTGGTAAACACTATATTCTACTAATGCTTGACCTATCGGCAGCCTTTGACACAGTAAACCATAAAATACTACTACATAGATTGGAAGAAATCGGATTACATGGCCTAACATTAAAATGGTTCAATTCATATTTAAAAAAAAGGTTTTTCCAAGTTCAGATCAACAATACATTGTCAGAAAAAAATAATCTCAAAACAGGAGTTCCACAGGGATCAACCCTATCTGCGACCCTTTTTAACATATACATGCTGCTATTATGCCACTTACTTGCAGGGCTAGGAATTATACACTACATTTACGCTGATGATATTCAACTAATTCTACCCATAGAGGACACTCTAGAGAAAACATTAAACCTAGCCAACATGTACCTAAGAATTATAAAACAACTACTGACACAAATGGAACTTGTAATTAATATTGATAAGACAGAATTTCTACACTTAGAACGAAAAAATTCTGAAATCAGTCAAAGCTCAATAATACTCAAAGACAACCAGAAAATAGAACTAGCGGGAAAAGTATGTAACCTGGGAATAATAATGGACCCTGAAATCAATCTGAAACAACACATATCACTAAAAGTAAAGGAAGGTTATGCAAAACTCATGGTACTCAGAAAATTTAAACCACTACTAACTCAAAATGACTTCCGAACAATACTACAGGCACTAATTTTCTCCAGCACAGATTACTGCAATGCCCTTATGTTAGGACTACCTAATACAACATTAAGACCACTGCAAATACTTTAAAACACAGCAGCTAGAATACTAACTGGAAAAAGAAGGAGGGACCATATAACTGAAACCCTAGCAGAGTTACATTGGCTACCAATTGAACACAACATTAAATACAAAACCTTATGTATCATTCACAAACTAATTTATGATGAGAAATCAGACTGGTTGAACACAGCATTACGGGTACACATTCCACAGAGGAATCTCCGATCAGCAAATAAAGCACTCCTAACCATTCCATCAGTTAAAACAGCAAAACTAACCCAAGTGAGAGAAAGAGCCCTATCACTAGCAGGACCCATAATCTGGAACACAATGCCTCCAGAGATCAGACTACAAAGTGATCTCAAGACATTTAAGAAAAGTTTAAAAACATGGTTTTTTAAACAAGCATTTTATAAAGAGACAGGAAAATAGAGAGAAATTATTCAGGAAAAGACAGAAAGGCACCGACACACAGTCCGAGGACTGTACAGTAGATTAGTCTATGAACTCCACACCACAGTAAAGCATAACGATAATACTATATGTGACAAAACTACCGGTGTAAGTACCTTGGTACAATTGGTCATGAACTACTTCACTAAATGTCTATGTTTAATGATATATTGTAACCGAACCTTTGACGGCACCTATTAGAATGTACTATAGTACACTTTTACCTACATTAAATATGTGCCTACATGTAAACCGTTGCGATGGTATTTAACTTAGCAACAGTATAGAAAAGTTTTAAATAAAATAAATAAAAAATGAGTAATTTTTATCGGTTGCTAGGCCATGTTTGGCTTTGATGACCAGGATAAGTCCACGCTATGAACAATTTAAGGCACATGTCTTTTAGTGACCACAGCACTTCTACAGAACCAGAATCAGATCATAGAATAAAGCATGCACAGCAATCAAGATTCAATTGCAGGTCAGCGATAGGGCCAAGCTTCAGATTCAGAGAAATGATGCTGTCCTTGCACTAAGCACACAAGCAGTAGTAACCCCGCATATACTACAATTAACATTGGGTGGATTTTTGATAATTGGTAACCTTTACTTATCCTGGAACTGTTGTTTCTTGAAGATATCAATTTTCTTACTATTTTTACACATAAATCATTTCTCTCTCTTTCTCTCTCTCTCTCTCCCATGATTCATTTTTTGCTTCCTGTTGTATACTTTTATAGTATATATCTGTGCTATTTTAAATATTTGTCTTGCTATGTCTTATTCATATTAATTGAATAATACTTGAGGAAATGAGTTGTTTAAGCTATATTTTACCTATACATGTGTTAATTCCCCCTTTCCTCTTTTTGCTATACCTAACATTCATCAGTTAATGTTATTTATTTACTATATTTTGTTAGTGTATAGTTTTATATAATTGATTATCTACTCTGTATTTTTAATATTTATTAATATTTTATATTTTTCTTATGTATTTTACAGCCCCAGACACAGCCCTATTCTTGGGCGAAACTCGGCCTGAGTCGGGCTTATTTTAATTTCTTGATTTGAACTGTATATCAAATAAAGGGATCCCTACAACTAAGGTGATCAGTCTTATTCTCTTCTGTTCGCCCCCGGCACTATTTGACCATCTGCCATATTGCTTCTTTTGAAGGAACTTTATAGCCTCAGCAATCTGGAATGTGCTACAAAGTGTACCCCTTGGAGAGAGTACAGTGAGATGGCTCACTCCCCAGGGGCAGGCTGCATGCAAAAACAAAGTCAAAATCCAGGCAGAGACATGACAGGTGGCAGTCAAGGTGAGGTCAGTATTCAGTCTGATGTCAGCAAGTGAAGATCAAGCCAAAGAGACAAACACCAGGGAGACACAGATGAAGAAGTGTTCTGATACCAGAGACTGGCCACCCGAGGCGGTTCAAGCTTTCTACCAGTTAAAGATGGCTTTTCTGACAGCTCCAGTCTTGCAACAGCTGGATCCATGCTGACCATTTTATCTTGGAGGTCAATACCTCTTCTATGGGAGTAGAAACTGTGTTATTGCAAATCTTGGTCTCTGGGAAGCTACTCCCTTGCACATATTTAAAAGAATCTCTCCTGCCAAAGCTAACTACAGAATCAGAGGCCAAGAACTACTAGCAGTTAAGTTAGCCCTCAAAGAATGGCGACACCTTCTTGAGGGATCCTAACAACCTTTCACGACTTACATGGACCATAAAAATCACATCTATGTACAGACCACCCGATGATTTAATCCAAGACATTCCCATTGGGCATTATTCTTTGCATGGTTCAACTTCATCCTAACATACCAAGTGTCTAAGAAAAATGTCAAGGACGACGAATCATCACAAGGCTTTGATCTGGATGGCACATCCATAGAATCATGGAATCTCATAGACCCAGTTAAAATTCTGGCTCTGACTCAGTTTCTATTAGGGATGTGAATCGTTTTCCATATCGTCTTAACGATAGAAATCATGTGGCAGGGCAAGAAAATCGTCTTAGGCACGATTTTTTAGTTAAAAAATCGTTAAAAATCGTTTTTTCTGATTAGTGCGCACTAACTGAAAATGATACAATTTGACACTTTTCAGGTCAGTTAAGGTCAGTTTAGGAATGAATATGTATTCCTATTGGCTGCCCTCTTATTTATTCATGTTACCAAGTTTCCTACTGACAGTATATGGGGGATGGGAAATGGAAACAGTTGGTAGCTTGACAAAACAAGTAATGTGATCAGTCAATGTGACTAGAACTTGTGCCCTAACCCTGATACCAGGGGTATTGTGATCTTCCTGCACACAGTGCCCTATCCCTATTAATACCAGGAGTGTTGTGATCTTCCTGCACACAGTGCCCTATCCCTAATACCAGGGGTGTTGTGATCTTCCTGCACACAGTGCCCTATTCCTGATACTGGGGGTGTTGTGATCTTCCTGCACACAGTGCCCTATTCCTGATACCGGGGGTGTTGTGATCTTCTTGCACACATCCCGGTATCAGGGATAGGGCACTGCATGCAGGAAGATCACAACACTCCTGGTATTAATAGGGATAGGGCACTGCATGCAGGAAGATCACAACACTCCTGGTATTAATAGGGATAGGGCACTGCATGCAGGAAGATCACAACACCCCTGGTATCAGGGATAGGGCACTGTGTGCAAGAAGATCACAACACCCCCGGAGGAGTGAGGGTCAGGCAGCTCCCCCCTGTCTGTGAAGCCAGCCTCTCACTAGTAATGCAGGGAGGGAGCTGTCTCAGACTTCACCATCCTCCCCCCCCCCCTCACCCACACACCATTCACTAGCTGGGACATGGGGGAAGTCAGGAGTGAGGGTCAGGCAGCTCCCCCCTGTCTGTGAAGCCAGCCTCTCACTAGTAATGCAGGGAGGGAGCTGTCTCAGACTTCACCATCCTCCCCCCCCCTCACCCATACACCATTCACTAGCTGGGACATGGGGGATGTCAGGAGTGAGGGTCAGGCAGCTCCCCCCTGTCTGTGAAGCCAGCCTCTCACTAGTAATGCAGGGAGGGAGCTGTCTCAGACTTCACCATCCTCCCCCCCCCCCTCACCCACACACCATTCACTAGCTGGGACATGGGGGAAGTCAGGAGTGAGGGTCAGGCAGCTCCCCCCTGTCTGTGAAGCCAGCCTCTCACTAGTAATGCAGGGAGGGAGCTGTCTCAGACTTCACCATCCTCCCCCCCCCCCCTCACCCACACACCATTCACTAGCTGGGACATGGGGGAAGTCAGGAGTGAGGGTCAGGCAGCTCCCCCCTGTCTGTGAAGCCAGCCTCTCACTAGTAATGCAGGGAGGGAGCTGTCTCAGACTTCACCATCCTCCCCCCCCCTCACCCACACACCATTCACTAGCTGGGACATGGGGGAAGTCAGGACTGAGGGTCAGGCAGCTCCCCCCTGTCTGTGAAGCCAGCCTCTCACTAGTAATGCAGGGAGGGAGCTGTCTCAGACTTCACCATCCTCCCCCCCCCTCACCCACACACCATTCACTAGCTGGGACATGGGGGAAGTCAGGAGTGAGGGTCAGGCAGCTCCCCCCTGTCTGTGAAGCCAGCCTCTCACTAGTAATGCAGGGAGGGAGCTGTCTCAGACTGGTATCAGGGTTAGGGCACTGTGTGCAGGAAGATCACAACACTCCTGGTATTAATAGGGATAGGGCACTGTAAGAGATGACTGTAGTAGATTGAATAAAGATCTGATGTTTCTGCTCTCCTCACACCAAACAAAAACAACACACAAGCAGAGAAGCCCTTCTTACAAAGCTGAGCTAGTGAGTTAAGTAGGAGGAAAAAGTAAACATACTTGTGCCAGTGTGGCTACTTAAAAAATACACTTACCAACAATCAATTACATATATTTGAACTGTGTACAGTTCCAGCCAGGACCACCTTTCTAAAATGCACAGTGATTGGCAAATTCAACATGCACTAGCATTTCAGGTGCCTGCTAACAAAAATAATAAACAAACAAGTTCTAGTCACGTGAGTGCTGATCATTACATTACTTTTTTTGTCAAGCTTCCAACTGTTTCCATTTCACATCCCCCCAACCATTACCTCAGTATTAGCCTTGGTAACATCAATAGATAAGAGCACAGCCAGCCAATAGGAATACATACATACATATTCATTCCTAAGTGACCTTTACTGACCTGGGAAGTGTGAACACTTTGTTCATTTTCTGTTGGTGTTCGTTAGTTTCCAGTTCCATTTCCCATCCCCCCAACCATCACCTCAGTGGTAACCTTGGTAACATCAATAGATAAGAGGGCAGCCAGCCAATAGGAACACATATTCATTCCTAACTGACCTTCAGTGACCTGGAAAGTGTTTATTTGTATCATTTTCAGTTAGTGCGCACTAAATCGAGTTAGTGCGCACTAACGGGGAGTTAGTGCGCACTAACTCGAGTTAGTGCGCACTAACACGATTTAACGATTTTTAACGATAAATCGTTAGAATTTCTATTGTATCGTGTTCTATAACGATTTAAGACGATATAAACATTATCGGACGATAATTTTAATCGTTGAAAAACGATTCACATCCCTAGTTTCTATTGCAAACCTTCATCCAAACAGAACCTTGGGTTGGGTCCTTGAATCCTGGGTACTGAAATGAATCATTATTCTTTCTTGAAAACACAGAACTCATCACCCGATATGACTGGTTGCCACGTCTTGTGCAAGATGTTGAGGCATATGTGGCAACCTGTTCCAATTGTGTCCAAAATAAGGTTTCATGGTAAGCCCTGCAGGCCATTGTCTCCCCTTACTAATGCCACAGAAACCATGAACCCATATTTCTATGGATTTTATCTCCAGCACACTCATCTGGTTTCATTGTTGTCTGGGTCATGGTTGACCATTTTTCAAAAATGGCCCATTTCATTCCTCTAAAGGATCTGCCACTCTTGGTTTCTCATCTGCATTCTATCTGCAAACCAATGGGCAAATAGAAAGCACCAACCAAAACCTGGAAGCCTTTTTAAAAGCATATATTGTGGGCAGACAGGACAATTGGGCCCAACTCTTTATCTCGGCTGAGTTCTCTTATAATAATTATGTCAACATGTTGTGAGAATCCTCTCCTTTTTATTTTGCTTTTGGCCATCATCCCAAGGTGCCTCTTCCACTCTCCACTGACACTCACAAACCAGCAGCTGAGGCTTTGTCCAAGTTATTTCAAGAAATATGGCACAGTACTAGGAATACACTCCTGAAAGCCTCAAAAAGATACAAACTCTACGCAGACAAGAGATGCAGACCAGCACCCCACTTAGCCCCTGGGGGCAAGGTCTGGTTAAGTACTAGAAATCTGCATTTTAAGGCATCATCCTCCAAATTTGCTCCCAAGTTCATTGGGCCATATTCCATTCTGTGTCAGATAAATCTCGTGGCCTATAAACTGAAATTACCACCATCCTTACAGAACCCCAATGTCTTCCATGTCTTTCTCCTCAAACTGTTCAACTGTTACATGAAAAAGGACTGTTCCCCCCAATCACTGTGGACCAGCTTCTGAAAACCAAGTTAGGGATATCACAGACTCCCAGCTCATCAGAGGTTAATTCCATTATCTGATCGATTGGGAGGGATCAAGACCTGAAAAACACTCCTGGTAACCAGTGGACCATGTCCACACTCCCAAGCTAATCAGGAAATTCCACCAGCTCTTCCTCCATATGCCCTAAGGTCATTGGGGAGTGCTTAGGAGGAGAGGTACTGTAATTCTCCTTATCTCCAGATACTCCCGGCATAGTTTTCTGCAACATGTTGCATCCTAGATCTCGTTGGAACTACCTGCACTTCTGAAGCTCTTTTATAGAGCATGTAGCCAGAACTTCCTGTGGATATAGACTGACTATGTCATCTCTATTGTAGTATAAAAGGAATCTCAGTTGTACCACCCAGCACCATAAGCAACAGGTCTCCTACTGTGCTCCTGCCTGCAGTGATAATTGCTTCATGTTCCTGCCTTGTTCCCACCTTGTTGTGTGCCATCCTTTCCATCCAGTCTGACTTTCTGCTTCATCGATGTCTCCCTGGTCTTCATTTCTTTGGCTTGATCTCCACTTGCTGACCTCAGATCAGACCTTGTCTTGCCTGCTGCCTGTCACGACCTTGCCTTGACATCGACTATGCTTTTGCTTGCTGCCTGCCTTGACCTTGGACCAGACACAGACTACACTTGCACTATCATCGGCCTGTGGCCTGCCACAGGGGAGAGAGTCACTTCACTGTATTCCCTCCTCACATCAGCCCAAGGGTCCACTCCATGCCATGCTATATATAGTAAAACTTCCTCCACTTTATTGTCCAAAATGAGCACAGTAAAATAAAAATTTACATTTGGCATATGCCATATAATTCATGCCATAGGCGCCCTTCCCAGTCAGCCCATGCTGAATGAACACAATAGCAACTAGTAAAAAAAAGTCTATAAATGTTCCAAACAACAAAATGAGTATAACATCCCTTAATCTCTGTTGTGGGTCCTGGCAGCGGCAGGCCACAGCCTGCCTCCCCTACCTTTCTGTGGTGAATCGGCACTCCCCCCGGTCAGAACGGTGCGCCACGCTACGGGCCTGATCGACTGCGGCCTCCCACGTGGCTCAAACGCCGCCACCCTGCTTCCTGCGGAGCTCTCCCTAGGCACACGCATGCGGGAGGCTCCGCCTCTTAATGGGTCTGCGGCGGGAAACTTTGGCCCCAACCGATGAAGTCAGGCCTGAGGGGTATTTAAACCCTGCCTCAGTCCCCAGTTATTTGCCTTAACAACAGGTCATCTCCTCGGAGTGCTAGTTGCTGCGTTCCTTCGCTTCCTGATCCAGCTCCTGATCCAGTTCCTGATCCAACTCCTGTTCCAGTTCCTGATCCAGCTCCTGTTCTGGTTCCTGATCCAGTTCCTGACTTTGCTCCTGCCTTTGTACTCCAGTTCCTAAGTTCCTCTTCAGATTGATCTTCTGGTACCAACCCCTGGCTTGCTCCTCGTCTTCACTTGTCTGCTGCCTTTCTCGAGCCCTAGCCTGGTTTCCTCATCTCTACCTGCCTGCGCCTGCCCCGGATTCTTGGATTAGACTCTCGTTCTGCTTATCTGCTGCCTGCCCAGACCCAGACTCCTGACCTCGTCTTCATCTTTCTGCTCCTGCTTCACAGAGGCAACCCGTACCTAAGTCCTGCCAGACCCGAGACCCAAGGGCTCAATCTGCGGGGAACGAGGGCTGGTATAGGTGAAGCTCCAGCTGGGTTGTCCTCACCTTCACCACCTACCGGGGATGGGAACCACTGAGAGCCTTCACTCTATGGTGGCACTAACACCTGTCCCAGCTCAAGAGTCCACAATCATAACAGTTTGCTAAGGCCATGGACACGGTGGACTTGTCCAGTCTTCAGGCCATCCCTGGCCTGGCTCAATGCTTGCAGCAGCAACAGCAGTGTCTAGATGTTCTGGCAGCCACCACTTGGAGTGTCTGGCAATCACTTGGACCCTCCTGCCACACCTGGGATCTCGGCTGCTCCGCCGGTGCCTCCCATGTCTTCTTCCCCACTGCTGCACCTACCAGCTCTGCTCAGATATGCCAGAGACCCCAAGCAATGCCAGGGGTTCTTGAATCATTGCTTCATGAGATTCTCCCTTCAACCGACTCAGTTCCCCAATGACCAGGTTAAGACCACTTTCATCCTTTCCTTACTGGATGGGAAGGCCCTGGCCTGGGCCTCCCCATTATGGGAACAAGGGGACAACATCCTGGGAGATCTGTCTCAGTTCATCCAGACATTCTGGCAAGTCTTTGATGAGCCAGGATGCCAGTCCACAGCTGCCTCAGAACTGTTCCATCTCCGCCAGGGTTCTCATACTCTGGCCAAGTACGCCGTGGAATTTCGCACCTTAGCCTCCGAACTGGGTTGGCGGGATGACAGCCTGTGGAGTATCTTCCTAGAGGGTCTGGCTTCCAGAATAAAAGATGAACTGGCAGCTCAAGAGTCGCCTGAGGAGTTGGAAGCGCTCATTGACCTGGCGAGTCAGATCACCGGCACCTTCAGCAGCGCACGAAGGAGCTGAGACCTGGACACCAAATGATTCCTCTGGCCCCATCGTTCTCCCATCCGCTGACCTCCCCAGCTGCCGCTGAGTCCCCCCAGGGCCTCGGCGAGGAGCCTATGAGGTTAGGCCGAAGCCATTTAATGCTTAAGGAGAATCAACAGCACAGGACTCTCGGTCTGTATTGCGGCAAAAAGGGTCATCTACTAGCCCAATGTCCTGAACGTCCAGGAAACTCTCGGCCCTAGGTGTCTCGGAGGAGCTTATCCTAGGCTTTATCAACCCTGCTTCCCAATGTACAGTACCAGTAACCCTCCAATTCTCCGGGGGATCCCTCACAACTCGCCTTTATCAACTCCGGAGCTGAAGGAAATTTCATCCTAGCCGAACTTGTCAAGCAGCTACAACTTCCGGTTCTTCCACGCAAACCTCCACTTCTGATCTCCTCTATCCATGGGGATCCTCTGCCTAGACAAGTGTCTTCCTGTACAGCCCCGTGACCCTCCGGATTGAAGTACTCCACAAGGAAGAGATCTCCTTTCTGATTCTCAACAAAGCCGATCATCTGATGATGTTGGGTCTCCCGTGGTTGTGTAAGTACTCTCCTACCATCAACTGGAAGACCCTCCAGATTGCCACGTGGGGGGCTGAGTGCTTCTCCACTTACCTTCAGGATCTGTCTCAACCACAGCTCCTGCTTGCTGCCACTACACTGCCATTACCACCTCAGTATGCCGAGTATACGGATATCTTTTCGAAGGAAAAAGCAGAGACATTACCCGAGCACCGCCCTTTTGACTGTGCAATCAATCTTCTTTCTGACACAGTTCCTCCCAGAGGCCGGGTATACCCATTGTCTTTTCCAGAAATCCAGGCGATGTCCCAATATATTAAGGAGAACCTAGATCGGGGCTTCATCTGACCATCCACGTCCCCAGCAGGCACTGGATTCTTTTTTGTAGCCGAAAAGAATGGCTCATTGAGGCCCTATATTGATTATTGGGGTCTCAATTCCATCACTCTCCAGGACCGCTATCCTCTCCCCCTCATTCCTGAGCTCGTGGATTACCTTCAGGGAGCCAAGGTCTTTACAAAATTGGACCTTCGCGGGGGCCTACAATTTGGTCTGAATCAAGCCTGGGGACGAATGGAAGACCACCTTTAATACGTGTGATGGCCACTACGATTACCTAGTGATGGCTTTCGGCTTGTGCAATGTGCCAGTGGTCTTCCAAGTGTTTCAGGACATGCTCAACAAGTGTGTGATCGTCTACCTTGATGACGTCCTGATCTACTCCAAAGACTTGGGTACCCATCGTGCTGAAGTTCGTCAAGTCCTTCAGCATCTGAGACAACCATTTATTCGCTAAATTGGAGAAATGTCTCTTTGAGCGGGAGTCATTACCTTCTTAGGGTTTATTGTCTTCACAACAGGCTTCCGAATGGACCCGGACAAACTAGCCAACATCTGGGAGTGGCCTAAACCCATGGGACTCCGCTCACTTCAATGATTCCTCAGGTGTGCCAACTTCTATAGGAACTTCATTCCACAGTACTCTCGCATCGTGGCACCATTCACCGCCCTAACTAGATAAGGTGCAGACGCCAAACAGTGGTCCCCAGCAGCTGTTACAGCTTTTGAGGAACTTAAACAAGGTTTTCTACAAGAACCGTGCCTCCGCCACCCAGACCCTTCTCATCCCTTTATTGTGGAGGTGGATGCCTCCGACATAGCTGAAGGGACCATACTCAGCCAACACTCACCCCAAGGAGCCCTGCTACCATGCTCCTTCTTCTCCCACAAATTCTCCCCTGCTGAGAGGAATTACGGAATTGGAGATAAGGAGCACTTGGCCATGAAATTGGCATTCGAGGAATGGAGACAGTGGCTGGAGGGGGCACAACATCCCATTACGGTTTACACCGACCACAAAAATTCGAATACCTCAGTAAAGCACAGTGTTTGAATCCACGCCAAGCCCGCTGGTCTCTCTTCTTTAGCTGATTCCACTTTACCCTATACTACCCTGCGCTACTGACCGGCCATAAAATATGCCAGGGAGGACACTCTTTCTAGACTCCATGATCCTGGGGATACCCTGCACCAACCCCGGTTCATTCTGGATCCTGCCCAGTTCATCCTGGCTGCCACTCACACAATACCCCAGGTTTAAGATTTGGGTTATGATCAGCCATCATTTTGATTTAACTGATTCAGTCTACAAGCTCTTTCCAATCTCAAAAGCCCATGGTTTGTGCCCATATCTAAGGTCTACAGCAGCCATTTTCTAGTAGGGTGACCAAGTTTCCTTTGGGTAGAGCTTCAGGTATATTCACCAGCCTTAAATTGTTCCTTCTGGATTGATTCTCTAAATCATCCTCCTTGCCTGCTAGTGATTTATTCAATTGCTGCACTGCTTCAAATGATGATTTGACAGTGTGCACCCAATCTTTAAGGCCTGAGATCTGATTTTCCATCTCTCCCAAGTATTTATTTATTTATTGTTTTTATATACCGACATTTTTTTATCTCAATTGTGATATCACACTGGTTTACATTCAGGTAATGTAGGTATTTCTCTATCCCCAGAGGGCTTACAATCTAACTTTTTGTACCTGAGGCAATGTAGGTAAAGTGACTTGCCCAAGGTCACAAGGAGCAACAGCAGGGCTTGAACTGTGATCTCCTGGTTCATAGTCCACTGCTCTAACCACTAACCACTGCTCTATTCCTCCTCCCCTATTTAAAATATGTGTACAAGCAGTTGAGTAAATTTGTCCTCCAGAACTGAAATCACCACATGGAAGACTCTTTAATATTGGGATCCACATCCTTGATTGCTGGGCCTGCGGGCACATCTGCCATTTTAAGATTGGGTCCCTTTTGCTTGTTCTTATTCTTCCTTCCCATTTTTTGTCAATATGAGAGGTGCTGTCAGTCTTCAAAAAAGGCATAGGGGTAGATTTTCAGAGCCCTGCTCGCCTAAATCCGCCCAAAACCGGGCGGATTTAGGCGAGCAGGGCCCTGCGCGCCGGGAAGCCTATTTTACATAGGCCTCCCGGCGCGCGCAGAGCCCCGGGACTCGCGTAAGTCCCGGGGTTCTCGGAGGGGGGGCGTGTCGGGAGCGTGTCGGGGGGCGGGCCCGGTCGTCGCGGCGTTCCGGGGGCGTGTCGGCAGCGTTTTGGGGGCGGGTACGGGGCGTGGCTAAGGCCCGGGGGCGTGGCCGCACCCTCCGTGCCCGCCCCCAGGTCGCGGCCCGGCGCGCAGCAGGCCCGCTGGCGCGCGGGGATTTACGTCTCCCTCCGGGAGGCGTAAATCCCCCGACAAAGGTAAGGGGGGGGTGTAGACAGGGCCGGGCGGGTGGGGTAGGTAGGGGAAGGGAGGGGAAGGTGAGGGGAGGGCAAAGGAAAGTTCCCTCCAAGGCCGCTCCGATTTCGGAGCGGCCTTGGAGGGAACGGGGGGAGGCAGCGCGGCTCGGCGCGCGCAGGCTATACAAAATCGATAGCCTTGCGCGCGCCGATCCAGGATTTTAGTGGATACGCGCGGCTCCGCGCGTATCTACTAAAATCCAGCGTACTTTTGCTTGAGTCTGATGCGCAAGCAAAAGTAGGCTGATCGCGCTTCTTTTAAAATCTACCCCATAATGTTATAAGTATGTTGATGTTACATTGTACAACATATTTTCCTGTTTTTCAAGATGTCATTGATGAAAATTAATAAAAATTTAAATTAAAAGAAAAAAGCAACAGTGTTGTCTTCTTCCTTTAATCTGAAAATATGAAACAGCTGCTAAATATCCCTGGCTATCTTAAAGTTAGCTGGATAAGTATATCAGGCTAACTTTAGGGCAGAATTAGCCAGAATTAGCCATATTAGTTTAGTGGCTAACCAGGGGCGGATTGTAGGAAAATAGTGGCCCGGGGGATTTTTCTCCATACTGGCCCATGGGTAACCAATTACATATACAATATAATTTACGTATAATTTACATATATATGTACACACCCCTATATTTCGGTATGGTCCTCCCATATCAACACAGTACTATTTGCCAACACTCAAAGAATAACAACCCCACCTATGAAAAAGAATACCACAAATATTACACCAGAATCTAAACTATCAATACACCTCCTATCAAGAAAACAGAACAGGCCAAACATTGAGCATATTATCATGACTAAATGAACGTGGATATATCGGATACATTGTTTATTTATTTATTTATTTATTTATTTATGGTTTTTATATACCGATCTTCTTACATAATATGTAAATCAAATCGGTTTACAGAGAACAGTTGAAAAGCTTGCTTGTGGGCAATTACATATAACAAAGAACTTTTTAGAGTAACATATTGTATAACTTTTTGAGTAACATTTAAACAGTGGCAAAAAAATACATGGCTAAACATAAACATAAGAACAAGATATACATGGCACAACAAAGTCTTATATGTCTAAATCCAAGGGGGAGAAAAGAATGGAGGGCGGGGAATGGAGGGGTTATATAGTTGGAGCGGAGAGGGTGTAATAAGAGTTCGTTGAAACAGCTTCTTAGAAATCATGGAAATGCTTGGCTGAATAGCCAGGTTTTCAGTTTTTTCTTGAATGACTGGTGGCAGGTGACTTGTCTGAGTTCTGTTGGTAGTGAATTCCAAAGTGAAGGACTTGCTGTGGAGAAAGCCCTATTTCTTAGTGGAGTTTTGGTTTGAGGGATGATCAGGGTGTCTTGGTAGGCTTTTCTGATTGGTCTTGTTGATTTAATGGTACGGAGTTGATGGGTGAGATCTATCGGTGCTTTGTTGTTTAGGTATTTGTGAGTGAGGGTCAGGACTTTGTAGGAGACTCTAAATTTAATTGGGAGCCAGTGGAGATTGTAAAGAATGGGCGTGATATGGTCTCTCTTGTTAGAGTTGGTCAGGACCCTAGCTGCAGAATTCTGTACCATCTGGAGAGGTTTGATGGTGGAGGCTGGTAATCCGATTAGTAGCGCGTTGCAGTAGTCAATTTTGGTCAGGATAATAGATTGCAGGACGAGGCGGAAGTCGTGAGTGTGAAGTAATGGTAATGTGAAGTAATCATTGTGATGATCAATGAACACACCACAGTGATAATCTATAATGATACATGGAATGTGAATTATACATGAAGTTAAAGAAGAAGATATAGTGGTTATAATTGAGATTTGATATTTTAGTAGGTTTAAACTCTGTTCTGTCAAAAATTCAGTTTTCAGTTCAATAAGTGCCTTTATTGCAAAAATAATATATGTTAATCTCAATTTAACATCTCGAATGAACACCTGTTATTTTAATTGGGTTGTATGAATGTGTGAGTGTGCTAGCTTAGTTTTAAATGTCTATGTAGGTATATATGTGGATATTTACAATAAATATTATATAGGTTAAATGTGTTGTCTCTCTAAATTTGTGGTTGAGTTTATGACAGTGACATAGAGAGCTGTATTTAAAAGACTACCCTCAGTGTTTACGATACCGTGTCTCAAACACCGCCAGTTGGGTCACACTTCAACAACACTTCTGCTGCCTCCCCAGCCTGAAAAGCCAGTCTGAGGTCCACAACAGCCCAATGCTGAGTACTGCTGTGTCTCCAATACTGGCAGTTGGGCCACAATTCAACAACTATACTGCTGCTGCCTCCCTAGCCCAAAAAGCCAAACTGAGGGCCGCAATATACCAATCCTGAGTTTTGTTGTGTCTCAAACACCTCCAGTCATGCCATACTTCAGCAACAATACTGCTGCTGCCTCCTCAGCCTGAAAAGCCAGTCTGAGGTCCACAAGAGCCCAATGCTGAGTACTGCTGAATTCCCAACACTGCCATTTGGGACACACTTCAACAACCACAGTACTGCTGCTTCCCAGGCCCAAAAACCCAGATCCAAGTTTGGAACACATGCAATGCTGAGTCCTGCTGTGTCCCCAACATTGCTAGTTGGGCTACAAAAGACTGCCTGAAAAGATAGTCCGAGGTCCACAAAACACCAATGCTGAGTCCTGCTGTGTCTCCAACATTGCCATTTGGGCCACACTTCAACAATCACACTGCTACTGCCACCCAGGACTGAAAACCCAGAATCAGGGTTAGAACACATGCAATACTCTGTTCTGCTGTCTCCTCAACATAGCTAGTTGGGCAACACTTCAAGAACTACACTGCTGCTCCTCCTCAGCCTGAAAAATCAATCTGATGGCCACAATACAACAATACTGAATCCTGATGTGTCTTCAACACTACCAGATGGGCCACACTTCAACAACCATATTGTTGCTGCCTCCCCAGCCCGAAAAGCCAGTCCAAGGGCCACAACACACCAATGCTGAGTCCTTCTGTATCACCAAGGCCATTTTTGGGTCACACACATCCTGTTTTCTCCTGCCATGTCTTTAGAAACATCACAGGAGCCAACATGTGCTGACAACTTCTTCCTGCCTAGCCCTTAGCAACATCACGAGGGCTAAATGCACTTGACACAATCTGTCTGCCTAGTCCTTAGCAATATCACTGGGGCCAAAATGCACTGACACATTTTGCTTGCCTAGCACTTATCAACATCACTGTGGCCTATATGCACTGACACCTTCTGCCAGCCTTGCCCTTAGCAATATCACCAGGGCAACATGCACTGACACCTTCTGCCAATGTAGCCCTTAGCAATATCACTGGGGCTAACATACACTGACAACTTATCCCTACCTAACCTTTAACATCACTGGAGCCAATATGGACTGACACCATCTGCCTGATTTGCCTTTAGCCACATCACTGGGGCCAACATGTACTGACACAATCTTCATATCTAGCCCTTAGCAACATCATTGGGGCCAACATGCACTGACACAATCTTCATATTTAGCCCTTAACAACATCAGTGGGTCCAATAAGCACTGATACCTTCTATCTGCCTTGCCCTGTTTACTATCACTGTGATTTGACCAATCCTGCTACCTCCTAACTTATTCCCATCCACAAAACTTGGGCCTGTTAATACTCTTCTGCTTCCTGACTTGTCCCCATCCACAAAACTGAGGCCTGTCACACTTTTCTGCCTCCTGACTTGTCTCCATGAAGACAACTGGGGTCTGATTTAGCTTACTTCCTCCAGACTTTTCTCCATCCTCAAATCTGAGGCCTGTCACACTCTGCTACCTCCAGACTTGTCCTCATCTAAAAAACTGCAGCCTCTCCACTCTGCTGCCTCCTGATTTATCCCTATCCATAAAACTGAGGTTTGTCACATTCTACTGTCGCCTGACTTGTCCCCATCTACAAAACCGGAGCCTGTCACACTCTGTCACCTTCTGACTTCTCCCCATTCACAAAACTGGGTCTTGTTACACTCTGCCACCTCTTGTCCCTATCCACAAAACTGGAGCTTGTCACACTTTGCTGCCTCCTCCACAATACTAGGCCTATTACACTCTTGCACCTCCTGACTTGTCCCCTTCTTCTTCTTCCTTACATGTCCATAACAAAATCACTGGGTCCTGACACTTCAGAGCTCTGGCACCACATCCAGGGGATTGTCACACTCTGCTGCCTCCTGATTTGTCACCATCAAGACAACTGGGGTCTGACTTAGCTTACTTCCTCCTGCCTTGCCCCCATCCATAATGATGGGTCTGTCACTTCCTAGTGCCTTCTTTCACATACCCGACAAAAACGCTGAGGCTTCATTCCTCCTGCTTTCTCCTTACATGTCCTCAATGACAACATTGGGACCTGATTCAGCCTGTTTCCTCCTTACACGTCCCCAACGACAACACTAGGGGTTTGCTCCTCCTGCTTTCTCCTTACATGTCCCCAGCAAGAACACTGGGGCTTCACTCCTCCTGCTTCCTTCTTACACGTCCTCAGTGACAACACTGGGACCTGACCACAAACATTTTAACTGGGTTTCAACAAGTCAAAAACAGCAACTGCTATCTGAGCTCTCAAAAATCTTCAAGTATCTTGAATTCTTTGTGCAAACTTCTCAGTCCTTCCCTTCGCCCATGCTGATAACTGGTTGCCTTTGGGATACCAGGGCTGGGGTGGTGTGTGTGGGGGGGGGGGGGGGGGGAGGTTGGTGTCCTTTCCTCTGGATTGATCACTCTTACCAAAAATCTTCTTCACTTTCCTCTATATCTCCCAAACACTTGCTTGAGATCCAGGGGGAATCTCTAGCTCTCCTCATCTTCTGCATCGTCTTCCCAATGAAGAAAGAGCATGCTCATGGAGATGTTATATCCCGCACAAACCTCACCCCAAAAAGGTGGGGTTACAGCAAGGGGAGGAAACCTGAATATCAAAACTCCCTCCTATTACCCATTGCTGGAAAATACATGGGGACATATTTTAGTGTCTGGCACATCTCTGTCACATATGCTTGCTCACTTACTCATTCACACACTTTTTCTTTTCCCCCTCCAGAACGCATAAGTGGCGGCAACTGCCTGTGGTTAACTGTTTTTAAAAAACAGTTTTTACTTACATTGGTGGTTAGGGGGATGTAGGGAAAGCCTTAGGATAACAAGGTCTAGGTGCGCTGCCTGCTGCTGTGGGAGGAGGCGTCCCCTGCCAATATTCTTTGTATTTAGAGTTTTTTGGGTTTTTTTGCAAGGCCCAAAGATGAGTGCGGCCCGCGGCAGAGGAGCAGAGGGCATGGAGCATCCAGCTGGCAGAGGAGAGCATCAAGCAGGGAGCTGGTGGTGAGACAGCTGCAAGAGGCCTACTGGCTACCTCCTGCCAGGAGAGGCAGAGGCAGAGCTGATGAGGGGAGGGGATGGATTGTTTCCCTCCTCCGTGCCTGAAGGTGGGGGGGGGGGGAAGGGGTTTGAGAGAGCTACAGGAGGAGGACTAGGGAGCTGCTACTGTAGGAAAAGTCAGTAAGCAAAAAGCCTTGGGCGAGGCTCCCCTGTGCAAGAAGCGTAGCTGGGGATCTAGTGTTGGTGGTAGCAGCCCCACAGGCATAGAGCCGTTGAGACCAACACTCACCTTGTGATTGGCCACATCAGCCCACCGGGGCATTCTCGAAGCCACGACAAGCCATTCTGCCCCTGATCATGAGATCTTCCGGCGCCTCTCTTTATGGAAGTGTTCAGTCCAGATATTACCATTCTGGATTGCTAAATCAGGCTTGGTTTTGGGCTTAACTCCCCTCCACATGTCCTAGAAAGAATTATCTCCAGCCTTTTTGATTTCAGACAGATTTGTTTTCATGTTTTTTTGTATTTTCGCTTTAAGGCTGTCTTGTAATCTCTCGGATTTTGACGATAGGTGCTGCATAAATTTTCTCTGAGAGGCTCTCTATGCTTGCTTGAAGCAACAGATGAAAAAAAAAATTACATTTTAGGAGGAGAAATGATTTGAGTGTAATTACTTGATTGTACAAGTGCCTAAAACTGATTTTTTTGCAAAGAATGTTGCAACTTCATGTAACCCTTCAACCTCAGGTTTATCCCATTGCTGCAAGTAGAAGGATCAGAGTTATTTAAAATGACAATTTGCTGCAGTTTTTACACTGATGGACAGAAATGTAATTCCCTAATCAGTTCTGTGCAGCTTGCTGTTTTTAAGTGAAGCACCTCCAGCCCCCATCCTGGGTACACCTCTAGGCACTACTCTATAAGGGTCTGAGCCTTGAATCATACTTTCAGGCACAATGGAGTTCTCTGATGGGGTAAGGCTTATACCTTCAGGCCCCAAAGCATAAGGCGTAGTGTTCCAAAATAAACTCTTTACTGCAAAATCTCTTCAATGGTAATAATTTGGCATATGATATATTTTCTGGGTGTGGCATCCATAATACAGTGTGGTGTAAATCAAATAGGGTTTCTGAACCTTCTCTGTGCACCCTCCTGGAATCCTCATACTTTTCTCCTGAAATTTTGATTCCCTTTGCATTGGTGCTGTATTTCTGACTCCCCAAGAGTTGTATCTTATTCTCTAGAGTTGGATCTCTCTCCTTTTTTCCCTTATACAGGGCACTAGATGGATAGCCCTCTCCATTGTCCTCTCCACAGTTTGATATGTGGCTGACACCTTGATGTATCTATAACATGTCGCTGACCACGAGTCACTGTTCTGCGGACGGCATCCTGTACTTCTTGGTCCCGGCCTGTGATCTGCTGGTGGTTACCCAGCATGGATCCCGGTGTCCTGCTCCTTCATGGTATCCGGCTGCTCTATGTAGGCCCCATAGTATCATTTCAGTTTTATAAACCAAGCAGCTCTGTGTTCTGGTGGAGTGGGCGGATGATGTCACCACTGCTGCAACATAAAAGAAGGCTCAGTTCTCTGGGCCTGTACCTAAGCAACAGATTCCCTTCCTGTGTCCCTGCGCTAGTACTAATTCCAGTTGCTGTTTCCTGGTTTTGACCCTGCCTGACTTCGAGTCTGCTTCTACCTGCTGCCTGCTCTGACTCTTGCCTGACCTCAACTGGGCTCCTGTTTGCCACCTGCCCTGATCTTGCCTGAACACCTCTGCATGAACTCTGCTTGCCTCGAACTTGCCTTACTGACCATGTCTATGCCTCATGATTTGGGTCGTCCCCTTGGCCTGTCAGTCAGCATCCTCAGGTTCAATGCCTCAGCCTAAGACTGCATCCGCAGCTTTTGCTGATCTCCTTCTCCCCTTTTTCAAATCCATAACACACTCCAAAACTCTTTATTCACCACAAGGTCTTACTTACTACTTGGAATTTAGACTGGGGGTTTCTTCATAAGAATATAAGAACACAAGAAGTTGCCATACTGGATCAGACCAAGGGTCCATCAAGCCCAGCTGTTATTATTCCTGCCCGCGGAGCTATTTCCTGCGAGCAGGCCTCTCACCTTGCTGCGCTGCCTGTCCCCCATTGTGGCCGGACGCTGCCGACGCCGGGCCTTCATCGTGGCAGGAGCCACGGACCCCACTTACTTCTCAAGCGGCCTGAAGGCCGTCACTGCTGCTACACTCCCGCGGTCCGGACTGCTGTGGACTTGTTCCTTCACTCGTGACAGGGAGCCACGAGTCAGCCTCTCTCCAGCGGCAGCGGGCCACTAGCGTCTCTCTGGGGCCTGTCCTGCAGCCTGGGGCAGCCCCTGCCTGTCTCCCACAGCAGAAATGCTGCCATCTGTCTCTGTGGCAGCATGGCCGCTCTCCAAGGTCCTGCCCCCTTCCTAAGGGGCAGGCCCATGTCTTCTTCCCCTTCTTAAAGGGGCAGCGTAGGTGGGGTCCTACTGGCCCCACCGGAAGTCAGCTCCACCCGGTTTCCTGTGCCAGCTCTATATAAGGGCTTTTTCTTCACTTCAGCTTTGCCTTGCATTGGAGTTTCCTGCTCCTGGAAGTCTCATCTTCCTGCGCTCTGTCAGGTCTTCGTTCTTCATTGGAGCTCCATGTTCTGTCTTGCTTCCTGAGTCTTTGTGGTTTCCTGATGTTCCATGTCTTCATGTTCCGAGGTTCCCAGTCCAGGCTTCCTGATGTTCCACTTCCTGATGTTCCAGACTCCTGACATTCTGCTTCCTGTTGTTCCACTTCCTGATGTTCCAAGGTTCCACTCCTCCTTCGCTCGTTCCGAGTCCTCCTGACCCTCCAGCTCCTTTGGTTCTCCAGATGACACCTTGTTGGTGTAAATACGTCTTGTTGGTTCCTGTTCTCATCATTGGAGTTTCATCTCAACTGGATTCCCTTCCTGCTCTAGTCCTGTTCTCCGTGTGGTCCGTGACCAGCCTCTTCAGGTTGTGTAGGGCACCCTACTGGGACAGGGTGGTTCATGACCATCCCATTGGGTCCGCCCGTGTTGGTGGGCTGTGTAGGGCGCCCTAAGAGACAGTGCCAATGTCTGAACCTTCCAAGCTTCTCATCTCGTCCAGAGTCTTCCCAGCTTCTCGTCTCGTCCAGAGTCTTCCAAGCTCCTCGTCTCGTCTAGAGTCTTCCAAGCTCCTCGTCCACATCCAGAGTCTTCTCGTCAACATCTTGAGTCTTCTGTGTCACAAGGCCTCCATCTGCCCTCATCCTCAGTCCGGCCTGCTGCTTCTTACCGATACCTAGCGGCATGTCTGAAAGAGCTGGGAACGGTTGGAGGATTGTTCAATAACAAGGGTCAGACAATGTCTTCACCCATGCTGGGACACGTCTCGCCAACCCTCGGCACTGTCTTGGAGTCTTCTGGGGTTGTGCACACAATCCCCTCAAATAGGCTCACTCTCCTAGCAATCCCCAATGTAATACCAGCATCCTGTTTCCAACTGTAGTTAATCTAGGTTACAAGTACCTGGCAAGTATCCAAGTAGATCCCATGCTACTAATGCCAGTAATAGTAGTGGCTATTCCATATGTTACATTGATTAATAACAGTTAATGGACTTCTTCTTCAGGAATTTATCCAAACCTTTTTTAAACCCAGCTATACTAAATGCACTAACTACATCCTCTGGCAACAAATTCCAGAGCTTAATTGTGCATTGAGTGAAAAAGAATTTTCTCTGATTTGTTTTAAATGAGCTACTTGCCAACAACATAGAGTGCCACCTAGTCCTTCTTTTATCCAAAAAATAAATAACCTATTCACATTTACCCATTCTAGACCTCTCATGATTTTATAAACCACTATCATAAGCTGCCTCAAGCGTTTTCTTCTCCAAACTGAACAGACTTTCTCATAGGGGAGCTGTTTCACCCCCTTTATCATTTTGGTTGGTACTTCTCCAGTGCACCTATATCTTTTTTGAGATGTAGCAACCAGAATTGCACACAGTACTCAAAGTGCAATCTCTCCCTGGAGCGATACAGAGGCATTATGACATTTTCCTTTTTATTCTCCATTCCCCCATTCCCTTCCTAGTTATTCCTAACATTCTGTTTGCTTTTTTGACTGCTGCAGCACACTGAGGTGACTATTTCAATGTAATTCAGTGATGCCTAAATCTTTTTCCTGGATGGTAGCTCCTAATATGGAAACAACAGCAAGAGTTATTTTTCCCTATATGCATAACTTTGCACTTGTCCATATTAAATATCATTTTACATTTGGACGCCCAATTTTCCAGTCTAGCAAGGTCCTCCTGCAATTTATCACAATCTGCTTGTGATTTAACTACTCTGAATAATTTTGTATCATCTGCAAATTTGATCACCTCACTAGTATCCATTTCCAGTTCATTTATAAATATATTGAAAAGCACTGGTCCAAGTACAAATTCCTGAGCACTCCACTGTTACCTTTTTCCACTGAGAAAATTGACTATTTAATCCTATTCTCTGTTCCCTTTTAACCAGCTTGCAATTCATGAAAGGATTTCACCTCCTATCCCATGAATTTTTAGTTTTCTTAGAAGCCTCTCATGAGGGACTTTGTCAAACGCCTTCTGAAAATCCAAATACACCACATCTACTAGTTCATCTTTATCCATGTCCTTATTCACCCCTTCACAAAATGTATCAGATTTGTGAGGCAAGACTTCCCTTGGGTAAATCCCTGCTGGCTGTGTTCCATTAAACCATGTCTTTTTATATGCTCTTGATTTTGATCTTTAGAATAGTTTCCATTATTTTTCACTTGAAGACAACCTCAGGAGAGAATTATGTGCACCCTCTACTTGGGGAAACTTTCCAGTCCAGCAGTTTCTCACCAATGAACTACCAGATGCACAACCACAGAAATGTATTGTATGCCAACTTACTGCTACTCAAAAACAAGAGGCTTAACTTCCTCCCTCTCCTCTGATCACCTTCTATTAGGGATGTGCAGAGGGATGCCATACGTTGCATTCGGGATTCATATTCGTCGGGGGGCAGATACATTGCATTCGGCAAGGAAGGCCCCCGATACGTTCATGCGTTAATTCTTATTCGTTTCCCTGCTAAACTTGAATTAACTACAACCCCCCACCCTCCTGACCCCACCAAGACTTACCAAAACTCCCTGGTGGTCCAGCGGGGGGTTCGGGAACCATCTCCTGCACTCACGCCCTCGGCTGCCGGTATTCAAAATGGCGCCGATAGCCTTTGACCTTACTATGTCACAGGGGCTACCGGTGCTATTGGCCGGCCCCTGTCACATGGTAGGAGCACAAGATGGCATCAGTCATCCATTGCTCCTACCATGTGACAAGGGCTGACCATCCATGGCACTGGCCATCCTTTGCTCCTACATGTTGGACCTCAGTTGGATTAAACAAGTCATTGATGAGTGGTAGACAAGGTGCTGCATGAATGATTTAAATAAATATCTATATTTATGTCTGTATACATTGGAAAGGAAACACTAGTGGAACTACGTGTGTGATACATAGGGCCACATTGTTACCCTAGGAGCAATTGTTAATTTAGTGTGAATATTCAAATAGTCCTTGAGCGTTCTGTCTTCACAAGTGGTAGTTTCCTGGAGAGGTCAATATTCAAAGCTGGCCGTTTAGGTAACTTAGGGGGTCATTTATCAAAATGCGCTAAGGCATTTTCGCATGCGTTAAGGGCTTATCACATGCGAAAAGCCCTGTTAACACATGCGATAGCACCATATTGTATGGTGCGATGCAAATTTGGAAAACAGGAGGAGTTAGGGGTGGGCTGGGTTTGCTATCAACTACACCTTTTTGAATAGCGTTAAGCTGTGTGATAGGGTAGTAAGGTTTTATTGCCTTTTGCGATGTCTCCCACAAGGGAGATTTTAGGTGTGTGAGAGAGAGAGTTTGATGTTACCCAGGTAGAGAGTCCATCAAGCTAGGTGGAGAGATCATTGCCCAAATCTCATCTTGGAGTGAGTTTCCTCACTCCGAAGGTTATCAAATCTTCACAAGAGACCACTGTTCTGTTCGTACATCTCACTTTGAATGTCAAAGTGGCCCCTAACCCCCTACACTAATACCTAACCCTCACCTCGAGTTACTAGATCGGCCTACCATAGGGATACAAATACCTATCTAGGGAGATGCCATCATGGTCAGGTGTTCTCTCTCTCTCTCTCACTCACTCACTCACTCAGTGGTTGTATACAGGTCTGTCACCTATCACAAAGTCTAATAATGTTATCACAATTTGCACTAACTTAGCTCTTTGCATAGGTAATTAGTGCAAATTGCAATAAACTGAACATTTGCATAAACCACACCCCTTTTGCTATCACATGCGATACTTACCACATTTTGATAAATCTAGCCCTTAGTCAGATATCCAGCTAAGTTACGATGTATATTCAGTGGCATGGCAAAGCCACTGAATAAACATGTATATGTGTGTACTTCGCTGTACTTCGCTGGATAAGTCTAACTGGCTAAGCTTAGACCTGTTCTATGGTGCATCTAAACTTATACACCTAACTCTGAATATTGGTAGTTAAGCCTGTAAGTTATACATCTAATTTGCTCCACCTCTGATCCACCCACTTTTTTTGTGCTTACATTTTTAACTGTATAAGGGTTATGGCTATGCAGTGGCCGCTGAACATACGTGTATATTCAGCAGCTGCTACTTAGCTGCATAAGTCCCACTTATCCGGCTAAATAGCACTGAACACGCTTTGAAAATTGACCCTGGAAAGTCTTGACATTGATAGTCCCAAGAGCTGACTTTCAACTGAACACATCCTTACCTGCTTCTCCCAAGATTTGGCTCCCAAAAAAGTTTAAGGGATCCAATTGGTGCAAAAGCTTGTTTCCAGCCAGTTTGTTCATAGCAATTTCCTGTGCAGCATCTCATTGGGACTATATTTCCTAGCAGGCCAAGCTCCCTGCTTGGCCTTTCCTGTTCCCTAGCATGTGTCTTTTTCTACTTAGGTCCCCTTAAAAAAAAACAATTTAGGCAGACAAAACCTCAGAAAGGTTTTCAAACTACTGCTGTATAAAGTCTTTTAACTAGCAGTTACTTTTACTGTTATAATTCCAGTGTTGCTTGCAAGGAAACTATGATAAGGATTCCAAAAGGGTTGACAAGAAAAATATATTCTTCTATTCTGGAATCCAGTTTTAATCCCTAGCATAATTAATAGAAAAGACATGACACTGCTACAGACATATGAATGAAGCACCTCTGGTACCATGTAGCGAATTTACAAAGGGAAACTCTCTGTAATCTTTCTCTTTGAAAACTGCCTGCACATGGCACATGGATTAAAGGTTCCCACATACTGTACATTTTGCACTTGTATGTTCTCAAGGCTGCAATAAAGGGCAAAACTGCATAAGCAGTTTGGAAAATAAAATATATGCACATTGTTCACCTTTTCCAACCTAAACACACCCCAGGGGCAATCTAGCTGAAAGCATGCACATTGTGAAAGCCTGTGCATTCTTTTAGCCAGGCAGATAAGGGCAATGGTCAGACAGGGCAATTTACCTGAGTATTTGGTACATTTGTTACTTGTCCTTCCTACACATAAGTCAAAGGGGGGAATAGGTCATAAAAATACCTTTTCATGTGGGTAAATGGCTTTGAAAGTTACCTTCCAATGGGACAGTTTTTAACAGTATGTGAAGATGCAAATTACTCAGTAGTTTCTCTTTGATAATTAGCTGTGCTCCTGGCCCTCTCCAGTGTAAGGGCCAGGAGCACAGGGGCACACAGGAGTCCCAGCACTAACTTTCTTCCACTCCAATGCAGTCCAAGGGCTAAGTGACAGGGTTCTTTGCAATAGAGGGGAAGGTCCAAGATGGCTGAGGTGACTCTTTAGTTGTTGCCCTGGGGGGCCAGGGGTAATAGGATTCTATCCAACCATAAGGATGTGAGTGCCAACTAAAGATTCTGGAGGCTCAGATTGAGTTTGAGTTTATCAGTTGGCTCACCAGCTGCTTATTTATTTGGTATTTGTTTTTTCTACGTTATATGATTTTATGTTATTGCTGCCCCATATTAAGAACATACGTACATAAGGCTTGACATACTGAGTCAGACCAAGGGTCCATCAAGCCCAGTATCCTGTTTCCATCAGTGGCCAAGCCAGGTAACGAGTACCTGGTAGTATTCTAAGGAATAGAGAGATTCCAAGCTGCATATTCCAAGAATAAGCAGTGGATTTCTGTAACTCTCTCTTAATAATTGTCAATGGACCTTTCCTCCAGGAATTTGTCCAAACCATTTTAAACATAGCTATACTAATAGCTTTCACCATATCCTCTGGCAATGAATTCCAGAGCTTAATTATGCGTTGAGTAAAAAAATACTTTCTCTTTTTAGATTTAAATGTATTACCTAGTAACTTCATTGTGTGTCGCCTGGTTTTTGTACTTTTCTAAAAAGTAAACAACTGATTAACATTTACTTGTTCCATTCCACTCATTATTTTATAGACCTCTATCATATCTCCCCTCAGCCGTCTCTTCTGCAAGCTAAAGAGTCCTAACCACTTTAGCCTTTCTTCATAGGGGAATTGTTCCATCCCTTTATCATCTTGGTTGTCCTTCTCTGTACCTTTTCTCATTCTGCTATATCTTTCTTGAGATGTGGTGACCAGAAGTGAACACAGTACTCAAGATGAGGTCATACCATGGAACAATATTATGATATTCTCTGTTTTATTCTCCATTCCTTTCCTAATAATCCCTAGTATTCTATTTGCTTTCCTGGCTGCTGCTGCACACTAAGCAGAAGATTTCAACATATTTTCAACGATGACACCAAGATCCTTTTCCTGAGCGGTGACTATTAATGTGGAACCTTGCAGCCATTTTGTAGCTATAACTTGGGTTTCCTTTCTCTAAGGAGGGTGTGGGCTAGATATTTTTTAAAATAAATAATTCTTTATTATCAGAGTTCTTAAATAGCAAATTGGCACTGTTCACATCAGTTCTTGGCTTGAAAAGATGAAATTTGCAGTTCTCCAAGTTATTGATACAAATGTCTCTCAGTATAAGGCAGGGAACTCTTATCCTTCATGGCTTAGACAGGCAAGGTTCCCAACTGGGCAAGGTATCCTTAGCTGGAACAGAAAACCCCTTCCAAAAATATTGACAGCAAAACAGATTACAATTTTTGCACAATCTGCCCAAGATGTATCTCCTTCCCAGAATGAAGACTCCAGTTGGGGTTCTCAGAAGAGAATTTTAGATCTTACTCACAGTTCTCTTCAGGTGTCTCAATTGGATTTCTCTTAGGAAAAGTCCAGTAGCAGGGAACACAACATCTCTATACAAATTTCCCCTCTTCAGGCAGGAAGGGTGGCCACAAACTTCCTCCTGGGAACTCAGAAAAAATCCTCTGCAGTGGATCACCATTTGGAATTGTCTCTACCTCCTGATTTAACCTAGCTGATGTATATCCCGAATTCCTCCAGCCACAGGAACCAGGGCTTTCACAAAAAGAATTCTCAAAAAGGCAAAAAAACCCTCCAAAAATCTCATTCAAAATACAGAACCAGCACCAAGGCAGGCACTGATCCCCTTCCACTAGGGTATTGGCCCAGGCTGTGGAACCCAGAACCCAAGTAGAGAAACAAAGCAAGAAAAAACATTCTTACTCCTAACCAAACTGCCACACCTAGCAATGCTGCACACTGCTTTTATATATAGCAAGGGGCAGGCCATTCCAGCATCCTCAGTGGAAGAACTGTTCAGAAATGGAGCCCCCCTCCCTCCACTACCTTTCCTAGCCTACTCACAGGGTTGAGGCTGCTGAATGGGGATAAATAGCACATATGCCTTTGAAAATGGAATTAATTAGTACTGTATTTTCTCTCCTGATCCAGGAATTTTTCTCTTTAACCCAGCCAAGAATACGCATTCTATGGAAGCCTGCACATGGATCTAGCCAGAAAGAGAAGGAGGATTTATCTAAAAGTGCTATGAAGTTGCCTCAGATGCAGAGTCAGTATCTGGCTGTTGCGTCCGTCGCTGCTCGACGCCCTCACTCCACCCTCTTTACCTCTGTGGCGACTCCCTTCGGGTCTGATAGACAGTTAGCTGCCGTGGCGTCTTCTTGCCGTCTCCCTCCGGCGTTCCAGGACCGGCATGACGCTGCGGATCCGCCATGTTGCCTGATGACGTAGGGCGCGTGCGCGCTCCAATTGATGTACCAGCAAGGGCGAGAACCTCAGGGGCATCCCCCTGGGATGACGTCATCCGCTTCCAATATAAAAGGTCTCAGTAAATGCTAACTAATCGAGTTAGCAAGGATTCGTCCAAGCTACTCTGCCTCCTCAGACTTACCAGGGGTACTCACTCCTCGGGGGCCTCACTCTCTTTTCTTTATTTCAGATTGCAGATAGGAACCTGTACTCACTCCTCGAGGGCCCATGTTCCTGAATACTCTGAAGATTCTCTACTGCCTGGAAGCTATCGCAGATTACAGACATTTGTGAGTTACCATCGCTCTCTCAGAGCTTTCCCTGGAACCAGGTACTCGCTCCTCGAGGGCCTAACCCTTTCCTGCTACTGAGCTTCCTTGAGACCTTATGTGAGTTTTGTCATCCAGTTCTGGCTATGAACACATCATACCCTGTCTACTCACTATCTATAGTTTCCCTACAGCTCAGCAACCCTGGGATCGCTGTTCCAGTACCTGAGGGTCTTTAGCCCTGCCAGGCATATCAGCTCACTACTGCCACCTCTGGTGGCTCTACTATCCTGTCTAATATTTATTTTATTTATTTATTTAACACTTTTTTTATACCGGCATTCGTAGGACACATCATGTCGGTTTACAAGTAACTAAGAAAGGAAAATTACAATGAACGAGGAAAAAGGGCTAACTGGATAATATACAAGAGTACAAAAGAAAAGTCAACGAGCAGAGTTACAACAATTTTGCATTCTAGATAGGATTAGATATGCAAGAGAACTTATAAACAATGTTAAGGAGGCATGTGCACTTAAGAACTTAGCATATGAAACATATTTACAGTATAGAGGAGGCAAGTGCACTTATTTACAGTTAAATGCTGGAACAGAAGGAAGGGAGTAAAGAGGGAGGGAGCGAAAAGGGGGAAGGAGCTGGGGGGGGTGGAGGGAGAGGGGGTGGAGAGGGGTGGAGGGAGAGGGGGTACATTAAAATACGGGTACTTTTAAAGAAGTGGATGATGGGGGGTGGAAGGGTGGGGGTGGGGGAGGCTAAGGGGTGCTAGGAGTAGGGAGCAGGGGGGTGCTGGTATGGTAATAAAAGAACTATCTGTGTCTGTCTCCATACCCAAGCCTAGCCAGTGGTCCCTCTCAGGATATCCTCCTGGGGGCGCAGTCATCTGCCATCGGCCCAAGGATCCACCTATCTACATTCCTCTACAGCCGAATGTCCTCTCTAAGCACTCTGCTGGTAACAGATGGCCACTCCTTCCCCATTAGGAGTCTTCAGCTACAGATTCATAACAGATTGCTTCTCCGCACTCTATACCTTAACAGTTTGTTAACTACTCCCTCTACAGGAGCTGAGCATATCAGATTGCTAACTCCTCTTTCCACAGGAGCCAGTTCATAAAAGATTGCTAACTCCTCACGGAGAACCATAACAGATTGCTAACTCCTCCCTCCATGGGAGCCTATCCCTATCAGAGATTGCTAACTCCTCCCTTCTTGAGGAGTAGAGCATAACAGATTGATAACTCCTCCCACCACAGGAGCCGAACCATTACAGATTGATAACTCCTCCCACCACGGGATCCGAAGCATTACACTGGCCAAACCAGGCAAGAGCAAAATGTGAGTATGTATTTATAGAATCTATAGTGTCACTACTTCAGAAATTACTTCACTGAAGCATTATCATCTAAATAGCAATGATGTGTGAGAGACTGATTTTGCATTTGTTTCTGTGGTTTTTAGCAGGATGCTCTTCATAATTTAAATGACTGGCAATTAGGTTAATAATTTTGTTTCCTACAGACTGACCTGTAGTGTACCTCATGAGTCCACAAACGTTTCAAGGGAAAGGTCACATTGGAAATTTCAAATCATCAAGAGAACCATGGGGGGGAAGGAGGAAGGGTCCTACCTGGAGTTTCTTGAGTGTGGGGGTAGAGAAGGCATATCTGGTCCTTTAGATTACTTGAAATACTGGTAAAGGGAGAAAACAGGGTTTCTAGGGGCGTGGCAGATAACATGCCAGTAGTAATATTTCTAGTTTTCCTGGATGATGACAAGTCAGTCACATCCCCAAGGAATCCAATCCGTGGCTTCTCCTTTCCTTGCATCTCCTCCCCTGAGATCCATGCATGCATGTGTGTGTGGCACATCTCCTCCCCTCTTCACTTTCACTCTCAACCCATCCCTTTTCTTCCTCTTTCCCTCTCACCCCTCTCCCTTTCTCTCTTTTTTTCACTCCTTTCCCTCCCCTTCATTTTCCTCTCACTCCATTCTTCTTACCCATCCCATCCCTCACCCTACTCTTCTCTTCCCTTATTCTCTTCCCTCTTTCACTTCCTCCACTATCCTTCACTGATTCTATTCCATCCCTCTTATACTATTACCTCCCTCCCTCACTCATTTACCCTTCTCCTCCCTCACTCATTTACCCTTCTCCTCTCCCTTCTCTCATTCCCTCCCCTCCTTTCCCTTCCATTTCTCACTCCTCTTCTCACTTATTTTACTTTTCTCTCTCATCCTACCCTTCCCTTCACCTCACTCATCATACTCTTCTCTCACCCTGCTCCCCTCATATTCCTCTCATATCCCTCTCATTCCCCTTATTGTCTCTTCTCTTTTCATCCTTCCTTCATTCACTCTACCACCCTCTCTCTCTACTCCCCTCCCTTTCATCCTACTCCATCCCCTCCCTATATTCAACCCCTCATTTCCCTCTCATTCCCTTCCCTCCTTTCCTTTCCCTCTCATCCCACTCTCATTTCATCCCTTTCCTTACTCACTCACCCACTAATGGTGAATGGCCTCCCCACCAGTGACTTTGGTTAATGCTATGGGTCCCAAATGTCTTCTCTACAGGTGGAGACTGGCCTACTCACTAGGGGCATCAAACAATGGCACAGGTCCCAAGTGTCTTCTGCCGCTGGTGGGGCCTAGTCTTCCCACCGGCATCATTAATCAATGGTGCACACTTCTGTGGAAATTATTTCATATTCATTTGGGGACATTTTTAAATGCCCCATCTTATTTGAAATGCACAAGGGAATTTTAGCTGGTGTATATTGTAGTTAATGTTCAAGTGTAAAGTGCTCATGCTAAAAAAAACAAACCCCGATTTCTTTGTACTATTTGTGCCTATAACCAAGGGGAGATGAAGTTTCACCTGTTTATTTGAAAATCCTGTGTACACATGCTGTTCTCCTCCTCTGACTTAAACACTCCCAAGGTTGATGTTTCTTATTATTGAGCTGAAGGTAGATTTATTTATTTATTTATTTATTTAAACATTTTTATATACCGGCATTCGTTGTGGACATCATGTCGGTTTACAGTAAAACAGGTTAAGTTTGGAAATTACATTTTAACAGGGAGATTTACAACTGGGAGAGGGGGTAACAACAAGCAGCTGAGAAAGACAGGGTAACCAACAAAACAAGGCGATAGAGAAACAAAACATAGTTCCTCAATATGAGAAAAAAAGGGTAGGCCAATTGTGGTCTATTTTGGAACGGATTGATGACTTTTTATTCTGGGTAAGCTTGGTCGAACAACCATGTTTTCAATTTCTTCTTGAAATTGTTCATACATGGTTCGAGGCGTATGTCCGGCGGTAGTGTGTTCCAATGAGTGGGACCTGCAATCGAGAGCTCACGGCTGCGTGTGGAAGAGAGATGGGTGTTCTTCAAGGAGGGCACAAGTAGGGTGCCAGATTTTGCCTTTCTGGCGGGTCTACTGGACTTGGGAGTTGTAAAAGGTAGGTCTAGCCAGTCAGAGTTGTGCGTGTGGATTGCTTTATGAATTATGGTGAGTGTTTTGTAGATAATGCGTGATGTTATGGGGAGCCAGTGTAAGTCTCTGAGGATGGGGGTGATGTGATCATATTTACGGGTGTTCGCAATGAGTCTTGCTGCGGCATGTTGTAGCATTTGTAGAGGTTTAATGGTAGAGTGGGGGAGTCCCATAAGTAAAGCATTGCAGTAGTCTAATTTGGATGTGATGGTGGCTTGGATAACTGTACGGAAATCATGGGTGTGTAGGAGGGGTCTAAGTTTTTTGAGCACATTGAGTTTGAAAAAGCAGGCTTTGAGTATGGAGTTTACGTGGTTCTTCATACTTAATTGATGGTCCAGAATGACTCCAAGGTCCTTAACAAAGGATTGTGTAGGGGGGTTGAGTTTAGTAGTGTTAGACAGAGGAGGGGAAGCGGATGAGTGGGGGAAGATGAGTAGCAGCTCAGTTTTGTTCGTGTTGATGGCAAGATGGAGATTGGTGAGGAGAGAGTTAATGGCCGTGAGGCATTTCTCCCAATGTTCTAGGGCTTCTAGGTAGATGAGCTGTGAAAGCCCATGCATATTTTATCCTCTCTGAGGAGTGCAATTTTTAGGAAGAATAATTTACCCATGTAAATTGCTATTGTGTTGGTGAATACAAATTCACGGAGCCAAGCAATAGCCTCCTTGTTAACCAAATTCAGTTATTAATCTGCCTCTTCTAGGGGGCATTCTTCTAGAATTTGCAACATAGTCTGCATATCTCTACAAGTGCACAATGGGTTGACTCTGATGCCCCAGAAATGAAGTTTGGATGCAAATTGGCCTTTGTTTATCATAATTCTGTTTAGCAGGGGCCATTCTTGTCATGTTAATGCCAGCATGTTGATGGGTGAGTGTTGTCACAAGGAACTTGTTTGAGATTTCCTGTAATTCTCATTTCTTGATGTAATGAGTATCTGCAAACAGATGGTTAGGGAGGTTGTTCTATAAAGGGTGTCACAAGGGTGATTAAGCAAATCATTGTAGAATGGTAGGAAAAATACTGCATGATTGATTTCAACTGGCCTATAGATCATCAATTGTTGGATGTGTGGCAAAGCAATATTTGCAAGAACAGGAAACCAAGGGAGGGAAGTTGAATGAAGGGCTCCAGTTATGGTACACATGGTTGTATTCAGTTGGGTGTCCACAAGATGTGTATTTGATGACATTTACCAGACAAGTTTACAGTACTCTGCTGCTGAATATGATAGAGGAAGATCTGGGGTGGTCCAAAGTGGTATAGCTACAGCTCCTCATGATGATCTAGAAAACTCAGCTAGCAGGTTGTTTTGAAATGTGATCTTCACTGCTATTCTCTTCAGGTGTTCCATGGTTCTGTCTAAAGACAGCTCCAAGTTCTTTGGATGTGACTTTAGTCTTTAGCCATCCACGTAGATGCTAAGTTCTTTTAGGGAACTGGCATTCTGAAGGTAGAATATACTAGATACTAGGGATGTGAATCGTTTTTCAACGATTAAAATTATCATCCGATATTTTTAATATCGTCTTAAATCGTTATAGAACACAATACAATAGAAATTCTAACGATTTATTGTTAAAAATCGTTAAATCGTGTTAGTGCGCACTAACGGGAGTTAGTGCGCACTAACAGAAAATGATACAAATTGACACTTTCCAGGTCAGTGAAGGTCAGTTAGGAATGAATATGTATTCCTATTGGCTGGCTGTGCTCTTATCTATTGATGTTACCAAGGTTCCCACTGAGGTAATGGTTGGGGGGATGTGAAATGGAAACAGTTGGAAGCTTGACAAAAAAAGTAATGTGATGATCATCACTCATGTGACTAGAACTTGTTTGTTTATTATTTTTGTTAGCAGGCACGTGAAATGCCTAGGTAGGCAGGCAGTGCACCACTCCAGCAGTCACATCATTGCTTCCTGTGCATTGCATTATGTGCACACATTGACTCCAGCTTGGGGACAAGGCAGGTCTCCTTTACTGCACACATTGACTCCAGCTTGGGGAAAAGGCAGGTCTCCTTTACAGCACATTGACTCCAGCTTGGGGAAAAGACAGGTCTCCTTTACTGCACACATTGATTCCAGCTTGGGGATAAGGCAGGTCTCCTTTCCTGCACACATTGACTCCAGCTTGTGGACAAGGCAGATCTCCTTTACTGCACACATTGATTCCAGCTTGGGGATAAGGCAGGTCTCCTTTCCTGCACACATTGACTCCAGCTTGTGGACAAGGCAGATCTCCTTTACTGCACACATTGATTCCAGCTTGGGGATAAGGCAGGTCTCCTTTACAGCACACTGACTCCAGCTTGGGGACAAGGCAGGTCTCCTTTACTGCACCCATTGACTCCAGCTTGGGTACAAGGCAGATCTCCTTTCCTGCACACATTGACTCCAGCTTGGGGAAAAGGCAGGTCTCCTTTACTGCACACATTGATTCCAGCTTGGGGATAAGGCAGGTCTCCTTTCCTGCACACATTGACTCCAGCTTGTGGACAAGGCAGATCTCCTTTACTGCACACACTGACTCCAGCTGGGGAAAAGGCAGGTCTCCTTTCCTGCACACATTGACTCCAGCTTGTGGAAAAGGCAGGTCTCCTTTACTGCACACACTGACTCCAGCTGGGGAAAAGGCAGGTCTCCTTTCCTGCACACATTGACTCCAGCTTGTGGAAAAGGCAGGTCTCCTTTACTGCACACATTGACTCCAGCTTGTGCCAGGGTTAGGGCACTGTGTGCAGGAAGATCACAACACCCCTGGTATCAGGGTTAGGGCACAAGTTCTAGTCACATTGACTGATCACATTACTTTTTTTGTCACGCTACCAACTGTTTCCATTTCCCATTCCCCATATACTGTCAGTGGGAACCTTGGTAACATGAATAAATAAGAGGGCAGCCAATAGGAATACATATTCATTCCTAAACTGACCTTAACTGACCTGAAAAGTGTCAAATTGTATCATTTTCTGTTAGTTTTTTCCGATTAGTGCGCACTAACTCCTGTTAGTGCGCACTAATCGGAAAAAACGATTTTTAATGATTTTTTAACTAAAAAATCATGCCAAACATGATTTTCTTCTCCTGCCAGACGATTTTGATCGTTAAGACGATAGCGCACACGATTCACATCCCTACTAGATACAGTTTTAGTAGGGCATGGCATAAGCTGCTGTTAGTGCAATGGCCTGCTAACTTTGTCACACCTTCATTCAGGGTCTAGTCCAGAAATTGAAAAAAGGAAGCTTGAGTGGCATAGCAGATGACATAAAGATAGATAAATTTACAAGTAGTTGCTGTTGAATCATTGTTTATCTGTTTAAATGGTTTTGAAATCTTCCCCATGAACATTCAATATCTCTCTGCTAATATACCTATTTAGAACACATTGTAATTTTATTTTTAATTAGCTCTGAATCAGTTAGCAAGAAGGGTGGGAAAGGGATGGATACCACACACATAGTCTAACATTGAATAATACTCATTTACCATCATTGTACCAATTCACTTAAAAATGGGAGACATAACTTTAACACTTTAACTTTAAGAGATTGTTTTGAAACATTGAAGGTTTGCTGCACACTAACATATGATTTCTTCTTATACTAAATTAATAGATTTTAACAATTCAAAATATTATAATTCACTGCAGCAATAACTAATCATAAAAATATAATATATCAAATTGCTCTTCCTGTTGATGAAACAAATTATGGTTAATTACCTTATTTGTTCAACTGTGGATAATGCACAGCTTAATATATGTGTATGGTAACACTGCTGTGCAAAACATCCATCTGATGAAACATGATCTATTGCAAGACTCAAAAGCATAGCCTGAAGCAGATTTTTATCAAATATCATACCATACCATGCAAAGAGATGCTGTTTCAGTTTACAGTGCATCAAGAAGCTCACTCTGTGATTGAGTATCTCATACAAGAAGACCCTCCTGAACTTGAGAGTGATGCCTTGAATATTCTGCTCTTGTTTCATATCACTTTCCTTCTCACCAGTTCATTACTGATCAAAAGCAGTCAATGCCATTCCCATATATCATAGTCCAATCGTGAAAGGTTCTACCATGTGTCTGGGCAATATGCAGTATCCAATCTATTGTATTTAATGAGGTGATGTTAAAAAAGCTGAATGCAGGGAAAATGCACAGTCAGAACCATCTGGGCAGCCTACATTACTCATAATAATGAGGTTATGTCACAGTTTCCTTTGACAGGATCTTTATTTACTCTAAGTGCTTTCAATTGATGATACCTTTTTGTATAGCATGACGATCCTGACATTATTAAAGAACCCAAAGTCATGCTATATGAGCATGGAGAAGGTACTTTTCTTTATTTATTTTATTGATAAGAATCACACAATTGGTCAGTAAAGGAAAATCAAATGCATTCAATAGCCATTCATACAGATTAACGTTGTCAGGCTACTGAGATGAACATCACGTTTTGCAGATCCCCTGCAGTGATTGATGTCTTTATCATTAGCATTGCTTTGTGAGGCCATTAGCTTGCATGAGAGTTTCCTTTGTTTTTCTCCTGTCTCACAAGTACATTACAAGACATTAACAAGAAACACTGGTGTCTTGTTTTTCATTAAAGGGATGCCTTGCAAATATAATGCATGTAAATGAGGGGTAATTTTAATAGGTTTAGCTGACTAATTTCAGGATTTAGCCAGCGAAAACTCTGTTTTTGTGTTGAAATTGTGTACCCTTGAACCGAGGTGGAGTTGATATAACCTGAAGAAAGGAGCCCTGCAGGTCCCCACCGTCAGCAGGCAGAGCCAGACGAAGCAAAGTCCCAACTGGAGCTTCGCCTTTCCCAGCCCACCTTCCCCTTGGGTTGAGCCTTTGGGTGCCAGGGCTGGCAAGTCTTAGGAGGGGACATTTGCAGATGGTCAAGAGGTCCGTTGAAGTCACTGGGCCAAAATACATGTAGTATGAGTGAATCTGGAAGCAAGCTGGGATCAGTGGTAGGCGATGTTCAGGGATATACAAGAGGGAGGCAGCAGTCAGTGGCAAGCAGTGATCAGGAATATCAAGGAGGTAGGCTGAGGTCAATACTGGGTATTCGTCCGAAGGGAAGGCAGGACAGATAGGCTGGGCAGGAAGTCAAGGAACAAGACAGGCAGGCAGACGAGGAGATGAAGAAGAACTGAAGACCTGTGAACAATGACGCTGAAATTGAAGATGAAGACAAGAACAATGCAACTGAAGATGAAGACAAGGAACACTGGAACTGTGGACAAGGAACACAGAGCAGCTTATACTACTGAGCAGTAGAGATCTGATGTGAAGGCAAGGAACTTTTATAGGCCAGGCCCTGTGAGGTCATCAGTGGATGCTGCGGGGGATTTCACATCACAGTTCTTTAAATCTGGTGATGTCGTCAGGCACAGGTGCACCTAGAGAAGGCCAAGGAGTGAGTCAGTAACGCTCTGCAGCGAGTCGCATTGTGAGTTTTGGGACTGGGGGAATGTAGCAGCCTGCCGAGCAGCTGCACGGGGGATCCTTGGCTGAGTCAGGGGCCAATGGTGACAGCACAGGACTGGAGGTAAGTGCAGTGGGGATCCGCAGACCACCAAATGCAACTTTTTGAGAATTCACCCCTACTGAGATGTTAAATTTAACCACCTAAATTTACAAGGCAGCTATGTTTAGCTGCTCAAAAAATAAATAGCCATGGAAGAGAAATTTGCACTAGCCAGCCGAAATTATGTGTGCCTTATGTGGGCTTAAATGTAGCCAGTCAAATTGTGGCTGACTAGATGATTTAACCCAATTTTCAGCCACAACCTAGCTGGCTAGGTCCAGACCAAAATTGGCTGAACTTAATCAAAATCTGGCTGGCTAAGCAAGGCATCTAGCAGAGCTTAGAAAATCTATCCTTATATCTTTACTAACTAATTGAGGGTTTCCAGATATTTTGAGAATTTCTGATGTCTCATTTGACATAAAACACAGTTAAAACATAAAGTGCAAAGAAATCAGGACAAGAGGGTGCCACCTTAATTTCTCCTCTTATTCATTGCAATTCATAATGTCACTTTATAGAGTTGGGGGAAGAACAATGCATGCTTTAAGCATACGAAGAGAAAGAATTAGAGACACAAATTGTTTTGGTATAGCCTTTGGAAGCAGTTTATCAAACGGCATGCATAAATGTAAAGAATGTGGTCACTTTTAGTGCACATATTTTATGCTAAAGTTCAAAGAGAAACAATGTTGGCATTTTCTCTTTGAAAAATGAGACTAAAGCATGCACATTATTATTATTATTATTATTATTGTAGAGTTTATATACCATCTTTCGGTATTGCCATCACAACGGTTTACAATTAAAAGTAGCCACATGATTTGCACATGCTTGTTTGTGCGAGCAGTTGAGAGGGGAAAAATAGCACCAGCCCTGCGAAAATGCCATGTGCATGGGCTATTTCCCTCCTCTCCCCGATGTACACATTCTAGGAATGCTTCCTCGCAGCCTGGCTAAGAAGTATACATGATATGAAGACCATGCGTACCTTCAGCTGACCAGAGGAAGGCAATTTTCAGCCGAGCCATTTTATCAGGATAAATTCCTGTTTATGCAAGTAACTGGCTTTGAAAATTGCTCTTTTAATATATCAAAGGTTGAAACCGTGAAAATGAAAGACTAAGGGGGTCATTCTCTAACGCTATCACACGCGAAAAGGGACTTTTCGCACACGATAGCTAGCTCGGGACAGAGTCAGGGAAGAGTCGGCCTCGGAAGAGGAGGAGTCAGGGGGGCACCGGGGGCCGATGCTGCGGACACATCAATGGCGGCGAAAGGTAAGATTCCTTATCGCCGCCAGTTTCGTGCCGAATAACTACATCTTTTATGGTGTAGTTATTCGGTGTGAAAGCCGACAGCGATCGCACCGCGGAGGTGTGATCGCTGCCGGCTATCGCAGGACCACCCCCCCACTTCGCCCTCTTGCCCCCGTTACCGCCGGATTCTCTAAGGTCGGTGACCTTAGAGAATCCAGGCCTAAATCCGGATATTGACATTGATAATAGTCTACAAAGCTAAGAAAAAAAGTACTATGTGGCCTGGGCCATAAAACGGTAAAAAAAAAATTAGCATTGGAGTTGGGTAAAAAGTGATTTTGCCCGGTGAAATACCATTTAACGTGGAATGCAGTAAGTTTCACCATGTGCACTTGAAAGTTTTGTCATACTAGCATGGCCATGATAGTAATATCCCACAAAAAAAAAAAAAAAAAACAACACTACGTCATGCATGCTAGTAGCCAAAATTCCCTATGCTATTTGGCTAAAAATGATTAGGGTGTGAGATTTTTCTTCTCTGATATAAAGAAAAGAGATCTCTGAGCTCCAAAATTCTCCCCAGCAGCAAACACAAGGGACTTCAAGCTCTGCCACTCCCCACCTCCCAGTAGCCAGAATAAACAGCATTCATGCCCTAAAAATCTCCTTCAACCCTGCAATCACAGCAAGCTTCAACTCCCCTGTAGAAGCCCAATATCCTGTAAATCCTGATCCCCCAACCCAGAACAAGGGGTTTCCATTCCAAGCACTGATTCTCCTTATCCTCTTGATGTCCTGATCTCCTCTCACCCACATCCCAGAGCCAAGAACAAGGAGGTCTCCATGGCCCAACATCCCTCCTTTGCTTCTCTTCAGAAAAGCCCCCAACTCTTACTATTTCTGATATAGAGCAATTGAAGATCGGGGCAGGAGAGAGAGCTGGCTGCTTTCCTACCCTACAGTCAGCACTTTTAAAAATTGAATAGGTTGACCTTTTGCAATACTCTTCCATGTGCAAAATACGTTTTCCATCCACTGAAAATGAATAAACTTTTCTTACCAGCCCTAGCATGAAGGAATACAAAGGGAGGGGAAGGGGGTTAGGGATGTTGAGGGAGGGATACATAAATATTGTAGTGGGAGCATGTGGAAGGGGTATGGTTACAACTTCTATAATAGTGAATACAAATATACATCAAAAGCTGTAGCAAGGATGGGATATGTGCTCCAATCATATACTTGTTGTTTCTCTTGCTTATACAGATCCAAGTGCTGATTTGGAGGACATAGTCACAGTTCGAGCCCCTACCATAGCATCACATGATTCTGTGCCTTCTGTTTCATTGCCTCTGGATATCTCTGGATAACAGAAAGAGATACAGGCTACATCCACACTGCTGGAGAAATTGCTTAGTTCAGAGTACCAGAGGAGAAGGAGGTGACACCAGCGACGGAGCAGTAGCTGCAGGCTGAACTGCTGGATATAAGCACAATGTCTCTGTAGCCCCACAGCCCCAGCTTTTGCTTGCCACACTTTTCCATACAAAGCAAGCCTGGTATCTGCACACCACTAGCAGAGCATCCTGCCATCCTGGCACAGTAAATACTGAACCTAATGGTCCATGCAGGCCACAGACCCATTTGCAGGAAGCTCTGTAACCATTGCAGCAACATCCATCACTTCCATAAGAGCATGCAAAACCTCCAGACGGCTCTACTGCAGTACATGGTAGGGATGTGAATCAGGCTTCGGACGATTGAAAATATCGTCGAAATTTTCAAAATCGTCAGAAATCGGGGGCTCCCCCAAAATGATAGGAAAACCCCACGATATTGATCATGGGGGTTCCCTTATCGTTTTGGGGGAGGGCGGGAAAAATGGCACACAAAAATAACCCCTAAACCCACCCCGACCCTTTAAAAGTAACCCCTTAGCTTCCCCCACCCTCCCGACCCTCCAAAACCTTTTTACAGGTATCTGGTGGTCCAGTGGGGGTCTGGGAGAGATCTCCCGTGATCTCCCACTCCAGGCCGTCCTCCGGCTCCCGGGCCGTCGGCTGCCACTAATCAAAATGGTGCCATGGCCCTTTGCCCTTACCATGTGACAGGGTATCCTGTCACATGGTAGAAGCCATGCCATTGGCCGGATCCTGTCACATGGTAGAAGCACTGGATGGCTGGCGCCATCTTGTGCTCCTACTATGTGACAGGGGCTGACCAATGGCACCGGTAGCCCCTGTGACATAATAAGGGCAAAGTTTATCGGCGCCATTTTGAATACTGGCAGCCGATGGCCCGAGTGCAGGAGGTCACTCCTGGACCCCCGCTGGACCACCAGGGGCTTTTGGCAAGTCTTGGGGACCCACCTGACCCCCTCAAGACTTGCCAAAAGTCCAGCGGGGGTCCAGGAGCGCCGGCCATCCAGTGCTCCTACCATGTGACAGGAGCCGGCCAATGGCACGGTTATCCTGTCACATGGTAAGGGCAAAGGGCCATTGGCGCCATTTTTATTAGTGGCAGCCGACGGCCCGAGAGTGGGAGATCGCTCCCGGGGCCCACTGGACCACCAGGTAATTTTAAAACGTGTTTTTGGGGGGGTAGGGAGGGAGGTGGAGGCTAAGGGAGCGGTTTTAAAGGGTCGGGGTGGGTTTTTTGTTTATCGGCCGACAGCCCGAGCGCGAGAGAACGCTCCCAGGACCCCTGCTGGACCACCAGGTAATTTTAAAACGTTTTTGGGGGAGGGGTCGGGAGGGTGGTCGAGGCTAAGGAAGCAGTTTTAAAGGGTCGGGTGGGTTTTTTGTTTATCGGATCGGGCACAGCCGATAAAAAAAAAAAGATCGGGCCGGACGAAACAAAATGCACGATTTGAATCGGAACCGGAACCGAACCGATTCCGGTTCTGATTCACATCTCTAGTGGAGGAGCTCAGGCAGCCACATAAGGCAGCCAAGGTAACTAATTGAACCAGTTATCCTGCTCACTATGGGAGTTCAGGGGTAAAAAATTCATTTTGTGTTTTGTTTAGTTTTCAGGAGGGTTTTTTTCCCCATGAATTTCATTTTGCTAAATGTTTAATTCATTTCTTTCATTTAAAAAAAAATGAATCAAGCATTAAAAAAAGAAAAGAAAACAAGGCCTCCCAAGCTCTCCGGTTCCCACCACCCATTCTTCCCACTTGCAAATGTGCCGGGGTCAGATCCCTGCACCACTCCCCACTTACCCAGTTTGGTGGGCCTGGGCCAGATGCCAAGGTATCAGGACCCGGCCTGGCCATGGTTTCCAGATACCCAACGGATCAGGCAAGTAATTTCTCAGAGGACTCTGGGCCTTTCCTCGAGTCTTGGCCAAGGCCCTGGCATCAGCCTGGGTCTAAGCTGGTTCTAAACAAATAATATTTGTTTAATTTGGTGGCCCCCTCAATTTGTTTCAGGACCACCTAAATTAAACAAATTGGCCCTTGTATGTTGCCTTTTTCAAATTTGGTTAAAATAAATGTACATAGCTACCGCTCACAACAACTTTTCCTTTCTCCTGCACTTGTATATAGAGGAATCTGGCCCATTGTGATAAATTCATATGAATCTCTCTACCCCCTCTTTCCCTTTGTTTTAAAATTTGAAAGAGAGACTGGTGGGGCTTTCAGGGCTTCCCCAGCTCTTCTTTTGTCCAAACAAGTCCTCTCCATGGCCACACTGCCTGCTCTATGAATACTTGTATGCCACACATTTTGGTTAATGTAGGTATGCCTGGATCTTGTAAAAGTTGGGAAACACGGATATCCTAGACTCATAAATAAACTGAGTAGTCTAAGAGTAGGTTGCCAAGCAGATGACTGGGTTAGAAACTAGGACAGAGAGCATTATCAGTGGAGTGCCCCATGGTCAGTTCTGGAGTTGATTCTGATCAATATTTTCATAAGTTCTATTGCAGAGGAGTTAGTAGGAAATAGTTTATCATTTTACAGATGACACTAAGATCTGTGGATACTCTTAATGTACTGGACAAAATTATGCATTATCTAAGGAAGCTTGGAGGATTGGAGGAGTAGTCAAGTACTCGGCAGTTAAAATTAAACACAAACATGCAGTGTCATGTAGTTGGGTACAGAAAGCCAAGGGAGCAGTAGGTGATTGAGAGAGGGTGGGGAGGGAAGGTGAGATATTGATATGTAATAAAACAGATCAAAAATTCAAGATGACATGTCTGATGATCTCAGTGTTTCAAAGAAGCAGCATGGCAAGGCAATGACAAGAGCCAAAGGAATGCTAAGGTATACAGGGAGAGGTAGAAAAAAGGAAGTAATAAAATCGCTGTACTAATCTTTCGTGAGACCTCATCTGACATTCTGTGTTCAAGTCTGGCGGCTCTACCTCCAAAAAATATAAACAGAGCCAAGGCAGTCCAGAGGAGGTCTATGCAAATGATGCAGGGTCTACACAAAAAGCCCAAAGAAATGGAACTTCAAGACCTAATGATATAGAGACACCAGAGAAAAGGAGAGAGGACAGATGTTACAGAGACATTCAAATACCTCAAAAGTATAAATAATGCACATGAAGGGAGTATTTTTCAATGGAAAGAAAGTTCTAGAAAAAGGGATCATGACATAAAGCTCAAAAGGGGGAGATTCAGGAGTAATGCTGGAAAATGTCTCTTCATAGAAAGAGTGGTGGATACATGGAATAGCCCCGTGGTAGTTTTCCCAAAAAAATAAATAAACAAAAAAGATATCAGGTCTGGTCTAGCGGCAGCCTCCTTGTTCCACTCCAGCGGCAATCAGGAAAAGAAAGCAAGTTCAAAAATGTTCCAGATCAGTCATCTGGCATGACCTGGCAGAAAATCACCCCTGGAATAACCTCCCAGTGGAGGTGGTAGAGACAAAAACAGTAACAAAATTCAAGAAAACATGGGATAAGCACAGGGAGTCCTTTGTTGCCAAAAAGTGAAGGGAAATTGGAGGTCAAGTGGGGTCTATGGTATTGTAACAGGTAGAAAATTGGGCAGCTTAGAAGGGCCTTAAGGGATGTATATTCCATAATATTCTGCACATTTTGTTCCTATGTTTTTTTACTATTTTTGTCTGTTTAAGAAATAGGAAAGATGGCTGAAAATATATATATATTTTTTACTTAGCAAGTTAACACCTAAAAAAACATGAACAGCCTTCCTCTATTTTTTAAATGTCTAAAGCTTTTAGAATAAATGTTAATTTTAAAAGGCTCCAATGATACTTTTTCTGCCTTAAGTAATAGCATTTGCCTTTTAAAAAGCATTTCAATATAATGTCATGCCTGCGAAACTCTATATAACAGTCACATCATCTCGTTCATCTTAATCCAAGCTTCTTTTTCCTTTCATTCACATCCTACCCGTTCTCTCATTCTGTTATGCTTCACGCATTCATAATTGTATTTAATGCATGCAAGCATCTTCTCACATATGCATCTTTCATCTTCTCTATTACACAGTATATATCCATGGCACAAGTCAAAGAAGACATAGACATAATTGGCATACAGAAATGCCACATTAACAAGTGTGAATCTTTCACATAACTATTTATAGGACACCATAACACTGCTATATAAAATCTGCTCTCCGTCACATAAAATACACACATAGAACTCATCTTCCTCCTTCATATAACACACACACATACACAATATATCAACATAAGGCTTACCATTCATTTATTTTTGACATAGCTGATCTGAACAAACGATATATAAAACAAAAGATCACATATATGAAATAAACAAAATAATAAACATCTCTTAACTGAAAAAGTATTTAAATATACACTTTTGGTTTCTAGACTATAGACTCTTCTTCAGGGTCATGGGGTTATGTTAGAGGTCTATGGTCTCTTGTGTACCTCTAATGTATTGTTATTTGCTTCATGTCTTAGAGTTTCGACAACTGATGTTGTTTTTGTAAAAGGAAGACAAGCATTCCTTTCCCCATCCCCCTACATTTCATTTGCTAGCTTGCTCTGTGTATTCAGTTCTAAGTTGTCAAGGCATCCTAGTAGGGGTATAATGGATGCTGAAGCTTCAGAGTATTAAAAAGCAGGCATGTGAAGTGATTGTTTCTCCTTTATGTAAAATGCTACTGAGGAGGTAATGATGCCAAAGCAAAGTTTTCAATGGGGATAAGATATTTTATTTCCATTCTTGGATTTCTGCCAACATGTGAGCCTTACCTAATTCTTGTATAATATCAAGAGCAAATTATGACAGTGTTTGCTCCATTTAAAAAAAATATATATTCCCCATTGATTCCTATGGAATTAGATCCTGTAAGTGTTTTTGAAATATTCAAATAAAGTGGTGTGGTGATTGAAGTGTGGATGAATATTTTTGGCTTCTTGACTTTAGTTTAAACTGACATCATGGTGAAAACATGCTCAGTGGGCTGCCTCCACCTACTTCCAGATGTTGAATGTTAGAATAACACCACACATCTGAGAAAGTATAATGAGGATCATGTATATTGAAGCTGAGAATCAATTATGTGCTTAAGAGTAGGATCCATCCAAAAACCTCCATAAAGGGGATTTATTCACTTTTCCTGAGATAAGCAGAGCTTATTAGCTGCATTTTTAACAATGGCTATGATTTTTTTTTTCTCTGAGTCAAATACCTTTCTGCTTAGATTTGAGATGAGTTGGGCCAAGTCAAAATATGAAACTCTGATTAGGCTGTTCTACCCAGGCATAATATATTGAATAAATGTAGTGATTTTTGCTATATGACATTACTGTTATATTGCCTGCATTTTTCTTTACAGTTGTATAAAGTGAATCCACACACTTCGGTTCTGTCACGTCCAATCGGTGAGTATTCCAAAGACTGAATAAATTGTCTATGCAAATCATATATCCTAACATTTCACCTTATCCTACCCCCTCTCAGCTTTACTACAGCTTACTTGATCTCAATAGGCCAAATATTTTTGCATGGGTCACCTGTTTTATCTTGTTTAGGATCCTGATGATTTGTTGAAGATTTGCTACAATAGCAGATGAGGGTTAAGTCATGATTGTGTTATGAAAGATGCCAAAGGTTGCTGTGGTGTCCATTGCAACCAATGGAGGTTATCACAGACTGTCAGACCCACAACAGTCTGTGGGTCTGACAATGCAATCACTGCATTGGCAGTCTTCAGAAAAGGAGAGACCACAATGGAGGAGGGCTGCACTAAGGAATGGACTGAAAGCCAGGGTTCAGATCCTGCTTCTCGGACTGATATTCCTTGTCACCTTGGGCAAGTCACTTTATCTCCCATTGCTTCAGTTACCCACTTATAATATAAGCTCTTTGGGAAGGTACTTATCTTGCCTGAATACTTATCCCCATTTTACAGCACTATTGATGTCCAGTGGCACTATAAAAATGATAAAAAATATTATCATAATTTACATAAATGACATACATTGCTATACTGCAATGTGTAGTGCTACATGATACAGATACGTAGAAGAAAGCTATTATTGTAGTAATATATGGATCCTTTTAACTATACGATGTTTTTTTTTCTTGGGTTGTAATAACCATTATAATACATTTATGACCACATTGAAAAAGCAGCATAAATATGGATCAGGTAGAATATTAATCATTACATATTTTCCCCTTTATTGATTCTCCTTTATTTTTTCTGAAGAACATGGTTTACTGTGTGGCTTTCAGATGTATTTGCAATAAATAAAATTAATGTTCATCAAACTTTCTTTTTTTTTTTTGTAAAATGTCAGCAGAGTCAAAATAATTATGAAAAAACATCTAGATAATGAATTCTGGATAATGAATTCTTAGTCATGATCATCAAATAATGAAATAAAATGTGCCTTACTATGGATTCCCTTTTCTCTTGAAAGATAAAGGAAAGGGAGATCTGGGCAATACAAACCTACCAATTTACATTAAAATGGGCCATCCTCCTTGATCTTCTCTGTCTAGCTAGCCCATGTCCTCTTTGCTTCTCCCCTCCCTTTCTTCCTATCTCTAGTCCTCCTTGCTGTTCTCTACCCACTCCATTTCCATAGCCTCTGTCTTCCTTGCTCTTCTATACCTATCTCAAGGCCCTCCTGGCACAGTCTCACCTCTTTCTTGTTTTCTTCTAATTCCAGGTGATCCTCTTTCTCTAACTCAGGGTTTTCTAAACCTGTCCTGGTGACCTTTAAGCCATTTTGGTTTTCAGGATATCCAAATTGAATATGCCCTCCCAGGAACCCTATCCTAGGTCTTCCTCGCTCTCTGACCAATAGGAGTGTGGTATTTTATTTCTTGTAGCCTTCATTTAATTTTCATTTATTTAAATTATCTTGTATTCCTCAGCTTACAAGAATGCTCAGTACAGAACACAGTAATATATGCATTGCCAAAAACAAACAAAAATCAAACACATATAATAGCATTATAAAAGTTTAAAAACAACACATAAATGCTTACATATATGCTTCACTAAAATGCAGTGCCATAAATTGCTTCCTGAAAATCTTTATATCCTTTATGGCCTGAAGCTCCACTGGGAGAGTATTCCAAAGTGATGGTGCTACCATTGAGAATGTTCTAGTACATGTCACTTGAACCTACCTATTTTTACTGATGGGATTTCTAACAATAACATTAGAAAATCTTAACCTTCTACCTGTAACACATTTTCTCAGTTTTTCACTCAGAGAGCAAGGTAATTCATTATTCAATAAATTAAACACTATAATTAGCATCTTAAACTTTTCTCTCCATAATATTGGTAACTGTTGTAGGCCAATAAGTGCGGATGTGACTAATACCCTTGTACTGGCCCTGCTTCTGAGCAGGCAGGCTGTTACTATTCCTGCTCCTGTTTTCTTTTTTTTCTTGCTTTTGGTAGAGGACCCTTTGGGCCTTAGATATTAAGTCTTGGGTGTGCAAAATGTAAAAGGAGTGCTTTTTCCCCCAATTTCAAGGAATATTATTTCCTTCTGGCCTTGTGTGTCAATGTTTTGAAGGAAGTTTTTGTCCACCCTTCCTTTTTATTGCTTGCATTTTGAAGACTGGTTTTTATTTTTACTAGCCAACTAAATTCATCTTGGCCAAGGGAATTTTATTGCCATCATTGGGAGAGGAAATTTTTTCAGAGGAGTCACTCACCCAGAGAGATTCAGTAACCCTTTAGAGGTCATGCATGCAATGGATCTTCATTCATTCCTGGTAGCAGGAAAAGACTGTGATGAAAGAAGAATCATGGTACCAATCTCATGTTAACTACTACAATATCATCAGGATACACTGGGAGGAGCGTGGATAAGAAGAAGCCTATTCTTGACATCTGAATCAATGGGACTTTGAATTATGCCATTTAGACAAAACTAAGTAGCATGTTCACCAATTTGGGAGGAAGTTCCAAAACTGTCTCTGAAATTGGGATAGAATATGGAAACAAATATCAAATTAAACCATCATTATAGAGTCATAGATCTATTGAACCTGCACTATGTATATTGTCATTTATCCCAATTTAAAATCAACCATAGGAAGTTATGCTGGGGAACCACATTCATCCTTCAGCATGATTATTACTATCTATTCTAAAGACTATCAAAACAATGTTCAAGGCCTTGGAGAGATCTCTACCTCTCCCTTCCCCCACCCCACAAGAGGGAATCCTGGAAAATAGTGTGTTTATAAATGGTATAGGAAGTTTGGATATCTTTAGCTCTTGTAATTGAAGTTGGCCCTGAGATTCCTCAGTGAGGACATCAGCCCAGGGATTACAGTTAGATAGTGGATCTCAGTGTTTTTAGTGTTTTTGAATACTTCTGTGTCTAGAGATTTTATTTGGGAAGAATTTTTCAGTTCGCTCTTCCTGTCCATGAATGAACAATGAAGAAAAAGAAAGATCTCTTTTTTCCCTTTTTATAATTCGGTTCAAAGGAACTTTTTTCTTCTAGAGGAGTCTGATTAAAATGCCATCTGAAGAGAGAGGAAAGAAACTTGAGGCTCCTCACTGGAGTTTCTGTCAAGGGAAAGCAGGAAAGTAGAAGCTGGAACATTTCAGACTCAAGCTATGGACTACAAGTTTTAGAAGGGGAGATCCATAAGGGATAGGAAGCCCTTTCCTTTTTACTCTGGGCAGCCAAATAATCCACTCACATGAGGAAAGAGGAATCCTGGGAAACATATCACCACTTGGCTATTTTACTTTTCTTCCTGCAGTTTAGCTCCTTAAGCCAGGAATATAAGCTTTATCCCCAAGACATAACCCCACGCCTATAAATTCCTATGTAGTATTTATTTAATATAGTTTCATTCTATTCTGTCCTTTCTTTGAGCAGATTTGCCAGAAAACCTATGGTAAACTTACTTTATTTCCCTAAGTTTCTCCCAGTCTCCATAATTAGGAAGAAAAAGTCTTTAATAACTTTAAAGTTTGACTTAGCTTAGATTGTGGCTGTTTTAGGGTCAGATTATGGATTTTACTGCTCAGAACTCTGGTCCATGGCCAAGGCTTATATTCTGTCTTGTGAGGTTGTGCCTTTCTACTGCTATTCTTCTCTTCTTGTCTCATTGCCTTCTATTGATCAGAGCTTCCCCTCATTTATGGTACCTGTTAACATATTATAGCAGAACTGCTGACTCACCCTGACTCAGTTTTCTCTCTTGCTCATGCTCTAAGACTAGTTACAGGTATAACTGGGAAATGTAGTCCCAAAGAGCAATTATCTTAGTTTCTTGTCTCATTTGGTCTGAACTGGTCCTGCTTTATAGCTTATATTCTGACCCTTTTGGCAAAGACTAATGCAGCTCTTAATAAAAACATCACAGTTATCTATATCTATGTATTGAATTGTATTAATGGAAACTAAAAAAAAGGTATTATTCAGAATTACTGTACAATTCTATTAATAAACCATTCGAACTTTAGTATTGTAAAAAAAAAAAAAAAGTTAACCTACTAAAAACTGTTGATACATAAACCAGATTGTGATTCATTGGTGTTGTTTTTTCCAAATCAAGGTTCAATATCTTAGTCTAACTCAACTGTGGGAATTCAGCCTTGTGAGGTAGAGAATGTCAATAAATCTAAAATAATTCGGGAACAGTTTCAACCTATAACTAAGAACTCTTTGGAAGTAGTGTTGACTCAGATTAGAGTGATTTCTTGTGCTCTAGGATCTTGTCTTTTTCTTTTGATAAAAAAATAATGTTAATCTGTTTGCAGAAAATTTATTGCAGATTATTAATCTATCTTTAAATCAGAGGGAGGTACATTCAAGTCTGAAAAGGACAATAAGGCCTATAATAAAATATCCCTCAATTTCCCCTAATATACTGTATAATTATTGGCCAATTTTGAATCTATGTTTGGTGGGCTAATATTTAGAGAAATGTTTTTTAAATCAAATGGATGTGTTTTAAAGGGATCGTTGTATTTTAGATAAGGCTCAGATTGGATTCCATAAAGATTGAGGGACTGAGTTTGGACACTAAGAAAAATGGAATATTGGTACAGTTGAACATTAAATCTGTTTTTTATAATATTTCATAATCATGATTGATTGATAGAATGTCTAAAATTGGTTTGAGTGATATGTTATAGAAGTAGTTTACTTCTTTTCTCCAAGGCAGAATGCAACAAGTGGTATTGTAATGAATGGGTTCATTTTTTTCTGCAGTTCTTTTTAATATTTTTCTATATCCTTTAGGAAAACTATAAACCTCTTTAAATTTAATGTATGGTATTTATGCAGTTTTATTTGCCTAGTGTAAATACTGATGAGTTTCTTGTTGATTCATTTAATAACCATTTTAAGATTACTAAACAATGATATGATGAAAATGATCTGGTATTTAATTGTACTAAAACAAAAATATTATGGCCTGGATATTTGCCTTTGCCTCCAATACTACAGTTGCATATTTTAAATGATTGTCCTTTAAATTTGGTTGTGGAAATTCAAAATGTAGTAATTATTTTAGATTACAAATTGCTGTTCAATACACAATCAAAAAGTGTATCAAAAACTGCATTTTTTAAACTGTGTTTATTAAATCCTTTGAGTCAATTTACTCTCTCTTTCATATTTTCATTTAGTGGTTCAGTCTCTGGGGTTCATTTAAAACAACATTATATTTTATTGCAGGAGGGGCAAAATAACATGGTTACCAATTGCTCAGAGAATTCAATTTAAAATGTTGACATCGATTCACAAATCTTTGAATTTAGATTATTTTTGTTTAAGGTACAAATTCTGTTTCTATGTAATCTCTCATATTCTGTGTTCTGCATCACAATACTTTCTTGATGTTCCATCTGTAACTATAGCTAGGATGAAGACTACTAGAATCAAGGCATTATCTGTTATCGGTCCTGAGATATGGAATTCTATTCTATTAGAGATTTGCAGTATGACAGATTATTTAAAAACTTTCTTATTTTCTCAAGCTTTTACTATTTGAAGAATTGTTTTATCTTGATTTCATGTGTCTCTTTATAATTGTATATGATTTTATTTTAGATATGTTGTTTGTAATTCACAATGGAATAGTTTCCCAGGTAGAGAGTCCATCAAGTTAGGTTGAGAGAACATTGTACAAATCTCATCTTTGAGTGAGTTTCCTCACACCGAAGGACATCAAATCATCACAAGAGTGCACTGTTCTGTTTGTATGTCTCACTCTGAATGTCAAAGTGGCCCCTACACTAATATCTAAACCTTACCTTGAGTAACTAGGTAGGCCTCATATAGAGGTATAAATACCTAAGTACTAGAGAGACCTTATAGCTAGTCTCTCTCTTTCGCAATATAGGTTTGTAACTTGCACAGCAGCAGTGTTCAAATTCTGCTGCTGCTCCTTGGGCAAGTCACTTCATCCTTGCACAAATCGTGAAGTTTCCCCGGTGCGTGATAAAACACCCAAAGAATCATCACAGTGCATGATATTTCCAGACAGCCTATGTCTGTATCTGAGAGAGGTTTATCAGACAGCCTGTCTCACAGAGAGAGAGAGAGAGAGAGAGAGAGAGAGAGAGAGAGAGAGAGAGAGAGAGAGAGAGAGAGAGAGACTGACTTGCTATAGGGTCTCTTCCCTAGACAGGTATTTGTATCCCTATGAGAGGCCCACCTAGTAACTCGAGGTGGGGATTAGGTATTAGTGTAGGGGGTTGGGGGCCACTTTCACATTCAGTGTGAGATGTACGAACAGAACAGTGGTCTCTTGTGAGAATTTGATGGCTTTCGGAGTGGGGAAACTCACTCCAAGATGAGATTTGGACAATGTTCTCTCCACCTAGCTTGTTGTTGCCCAGGTAGAGTGTCCATCAAGCTAGGTGGAGAGAACATTGCCCAAATCTCATCTTGGAGTGAGTTTCCCCACTCCGAAGGCCATCAAATCTTCACAAGAGACCACTGTTCTGTTCGTATGTCTCACGTTGAATGTGAAAGTGGCCCCCTACACTAATCCCCACCTCGAGTTACAAGGTGGGCCTCTCATAGGGATACAAATACCTGTCTAGGGAAGAGACACTATAGCAAGTCTCTCTCTCTCTCTCTCTCTCTCTCTCTCCCTCCCTCTCTCTCTCCCTCCTGTACTGATATATATAAGCTGTTTGGAATTGTTGTGGACTGTGATAAACCTTTACTGGCCTCTAGCACACAATGTAACGCGAATGAAAGGGTTGTAGCTATTAGCCGTGCTAACACTTCAGCTGTTTCCTGCTTTACATACTAACTCCTTGGAAAATGACCCCCTAAGTCAGGATGTTTTATGGCAGGAGGGGGTCCAGGTATTACTGCAATAGTGGGCCCCTCCCCAGAAAAAGCTATATGTCACATTCTTTTGTATCACGACACAAAAGAACACAGCAGTGGCCCTGAAATGCAATGGTGGCCTCAACCTCATAGGACCGTCATAAGGGCTGCTGGCCTGAAAAATTAAAGATGTGGCAAACAGTGCTGACCCCTGTCTCAACCATTTGAGGCAGCCAGTGTTTACTGAAGAGGATGTTGGGGAAATAACCATATCAGAGAAGGTTTTCATGGGTAATGATTCAGATGGACTGAAGCAAATCACGGTGAACCTAGAAGATGTGGTAGGCCTGATTGACAAAGTAAAGAGTAGTTAATCACCTGGACCGGATGGTATACACCCCAGGGTTCTGAAGGAACTAAAAAATGAAATTTCAGACCTATTAGCAAAAATTTGTAACCTAGCACTACAATAATCCATTGTACCTGAAGACTGGAGGGTGGCTAATGTAACCCCAGTATTTAAAAAGGGCTCCAGGAGCGATCCAGGAAACTACAGACCAGTTAGCCTGACTTCAGTGCCAGGACAAATAGTGGAAAGTGTTCTAAACATCAAAATCACAGAATATATAGAAAGACATGGTTTAATGGAACAAAGTCAGCATGGCTTTACCAAGGCAAGTCTTACCTCTCAAATCTGCTTCACGTTTTGGAAGGAGTTAATAAACATGTGGATAAAGATGAACCGGTAGACGTGGTATATATGGATTTTCAGAAGATGTTTGACAAATTTCCTCATGAGAGGCTTCTAGGAAAAGTAAAAAGTCATGGGATAGGTGTGATGTCCTTTCATGGATTACAAATTGGCTAAAAGACAGGAAAGAGAGAGTAGGATTAAATGGACAATTTTCTCAGTGGAAGGGAGTGGGCATTGGAGTGCCTCAAGGATCTGTATTGGGACCCATACTTTTCAATATATTTATAAATGATCTGGAAAGAAATACGAGTGAGGTAATCAAATTTGCAGGTGATACAAAATTGTTCAGAGTAGTTAAATCATAAGCATATTGTGATGAATTGCAGGAAGCCCTTCTGAGACTGGAAAATTGGGCATCCAAATGGCAGATGGAATTTAATGTGGATAAGTGCAAGGTGATGCATATAGGGAAAAATAACCCATGCTATAGTTACACAATGTTGGGTTCCATATTAGGAGCTACCACCCAAGAAAGAGATCTGGGCGTCATAGTGGATAACACATTGAAATTGTGGGTTCAGTGTGCTGCGGCAGTCAAGAAAGCAAACAGAATGTTGGGAATTATTAGAAAGGGAATGATGAATTAAATGGAAAATGTCATAATGCCTCTGTATCGCTGCATGGTGAGACCACACCTCGAATACTGTGTACAATTCTGGTTGCCGCATCTAAAAAAAGATATTGTTGTGATGGAGAAGGTACAGAGATGGGCAACCAAAATGATAAAGGGAATGGAACAGCTCCCCTATGAGGAAAGACTAAAGAACTTAGGACTTTTCAGCTTGGAGAAGAGATGGCTGAGGGTGGATATGATAGAGGTGTTTAAAATTATGAGAGGTCTAGAATGGGTTAATGTGAATCAGTTATTTTCTCTTTCGCATAATAGAAAGACTAGGGGGCACTCCATGAAGATAGCACGTGGCACATTTAAAACTAATCGGAGAAAGTTCTTTTTCACTCAGTGCACAATTAAACTCTGGTATTTGTTGCCAGAGGATGTGGTTAGTGAAGTTGGTGTAGCTGTGTTTAAAAAAGGATTGGATAAGTTCTTGGAGGAGAAGTCCATTACCTGCTATTAATTAAGTTGACTTAGAAAATAGCCACTGCTATTATTAGCAACAGTAGCATGGAATAGACTTAGTTTTTGGGTACTTGCAAGGTTATTATGGCCTGGATTGGCTACTATTGGAAATAGGATGCTGGGATTGATGGACCCTTGGTCTGACCCAGTATGGCATGTTCTTATGTCCCAAATTGAGAAAAAAAGTTAAAATTATACGCACAGCAGTGGCCCCCCTCCAACAAACAATTACTGTCAGGCCCCTGCGACCCTTCTATACCCAACCACATCCCACCAAGTCAGTCCATCAATCCCCCCCAAGTCAATCTGTCAAGCCGCCACATCCTCACCTCTCAAGTCAATCCATCAATCTCCCCCAAGTAAATAATCAAGTCCCTGAAGTCCATCAATAAAACCCCCACCCCCAGCCCCCCAAAGTCCATCAATGAAACCCCCATCCCCTGTCCCCTCCAAAGTCCATCAGTCAAACATCCCAGTCACATGACTGTGGCAAGATCAGGTTGGCGCATTTTGGAAAATTTTGCTGACAGGGCTGGGTGTGAGGATGCACCTGGACCCAACATGAGATCTGATTTAAGGTACTGAGGTTCTGAAGGGAGGTCGATGATGGGTAATTTTCATTGATAGACTTTGGGGGGCTGGGGAGCTGGGGGGATTGATGAATTGACTTGGGGGTTGGGGATAGGGGTTGGTATGGGAAGGGGCACTGGGGACTAGAAGTAATTGTATGTTGGAATGGGGAGCCGAGCCTCAAAAAAATTTTATGAACTGGGGGGTGCTTCTGGCATGACGGGGGGCCATTACCATGAGCCCCCCCGTCATGCCAGATAGGGGGGGGTTCATGATCAACCTCCACATTTGCCACTATTGTTTTTTGTGTTTTTTTTCTGCTACTTTAAATGTGCAGTGGGAGCCTCAGTAGCTGCATTAGGTTCCTGGGTCTTCCGTTGCACATCTATCACATTTCTAATAGGTATGGACATTTTATCACGGCCGACCACCTTCTTGGTTGGCCGCGATAAAATATTTACACAAAATGACTAGTAATTCTCTTCTTTGCATGCATTTGCATTATTCATGCAAGCAAATCACATGCAAAGAAGGTCATTTTAACAGGGGAATATATCTAGGCAGGGAGATGCAAAATATCACATATATCATGCGATTTATGTGATAATGCAGAATATAAATCAAAACAAATAAGGGATTCTCTCCCGCAGATTCAGAAGAGTTGGGAGAAGAGAAGAGACTGCTCATAGCCAGCCAGAAATCCCCTACTGGAGGAGCAGGAACTTGGGATCCCTTCCCTAAAACATGGAAGGTAGAAGTTGATAAACATTCATTGTAGCTGTGGAGAACCCAAGTATTCATTAGTCGTCATTTTTGTTTTTCTATTGCAGAGTACATGCAAGAAAAATAATGCAAACGGGTGATACATGACTTTTCTATGATGCTCAGGCTTCTGAACAGTATTTTTTTAAACATAGGATCTGATGTTATTTTCACCCAATTTGATGAATTTCTGCTGAAATGTTTTCTATGCCTAAATATAAGCACTTTGAGTCCTTTGTTTCTGAATATCATGATCTTCTTTTCATCTATGTGCTCTCTCTACACAACCCTGCCCTACACTCCCTCTCAGATGCCTGTTAAAAAAAAAAGGAGCGCACTGCTTGATTTTGAAGGCATCTTTCCTAGATGTCTTTCAAGACATGACAAATGATTGTAGTTTTGATAATTTATAAATGGTGCTAGCTTAATTTCATGCCATAAAAGCAATCAAGTTATTGAGCTCTAAAATAATATGCAATGTCCCCTGGTATACCCTTTCTTTTCTAATAGAACCAATAAAAAACTGAATTTACAGTCTGTACAGAAAAAAGTGCTAGTGTACATCTAGAATGCCACTGAGTGACAGAATAACTTATTGAAGGCATATCTGAAAACCCAATGGCAGCAGAACACCTTTTAATTAGGAGGTCAAGCCCCCTTCCTCTCTCCCTGCCCCCACGCCTTCATTCCTCCCTCATTTTTCTCTCCTACCTCTCCATTTCTTCCCCTAACCCACACCCCTCTCGTGCTTTATTTTTTTTACCCCTCCCATGCTGATCAGCAGCAGGAGGAGGAGAGATGTGGTGCCTCAGGCTGTGCCCTACTCCTCTGCCGCCCGGCCCAACTGCTGCTTTGAACCACTTGGCTCTATGGAGTCCCATGTACTGCAAACCAGCTGTTAAGCCCAGAGCTGCAGAAGTGGAGACTGAAGCTGATCACCATTGCCCTCTTCCTCCTTCTGCTGAATAGCTGCTCTCTGTTCAACATGGCTCTGAATCTCCCACAATGATTCCATGGTAAGCAGACCTGATTTTGGCTGCACCATAGATCTTGTGGATGTTCCCATTCTGATGCCCATCTGACCTTCTACAAAGTAGAATGAATTTAAGAATATCTCTCATTATACAAAATGTCTCAAGAATTTTGGGGTATTTAAAACCAGTTAATTATCAATGTATTTTCTTGAAGGAAAAAATCAATATCATGAGCCATCTAGTTTTTCATTTCGCTCCTTGGATTTCATCCCTCCCTTTCTCATTTACTGCTGCCTCAGTTCTGCAAGCATAAAAGAGCTCCCTGTTGGAAGATGCATGGCTCTGAAATGCTTATGTACTCTGGTGCAGAAATAAATACTATCCTTTAATAAACACAGCAAGAAAAGATTCTTGACTTAATGTTTTAATCTGTGCACAAAGCATTAAAAAGCACTCCTACTCATGCTTGGAGAAAATATTACATAAGTGGTTCAGTTAATATTCTTTCTGGGACTCGTATCAAGAATGAGAAAATGTATAAATGATGCTAGATATTGGATATGAAAATTTAATCAAGTGAGAGCATCTGCAACATGTTTCAGGCAAAGAAAAGATAATATTGGCCTGTTAAAAAACGCATTGGTAAGTAGGAAACTATTTCTTGGCCTATAGATTAGCTTCACTTTTGCCTTTTATGTTGTGGAGCGCTAGGAGAGCGGTCCCACTTACCAAGAGATGTGTGTTCTTGGGCAACGGCATGACCCCAGAGGAACTCCGAAGAGGTGCCGCGGTAGGCGAGGCATGCCCAAGCATGGGCTGGATGGGAGCGAGGCTGGACTGAAGACTGGAAATACTGACCCTCCTCCGGACCTGCATGCTTCGGAAGACCAACAACGCAATGATGGTCTTATGAACAGTCCTCTGACCGTTCCAAGCCCTTTCGGACCTGCTGCAGGGTACGGCAAGAAGCGGCAGGCTGGAAGGAGGCCAGGGCAGCGAAGACTGGAACATGGATATTCAGACGAGTCTCAGGGACGAGGTACTTGGATGCACAGACGCAGACTCAGGCACTGACGTAGACTCAGGAAGGAGGTACTTGGATGCATAGACATAGACTCAGGCACAGACGTAGACTCAGGAATGAGGTACTTGGATGCACAGATGAGGCTTCGGGGTATAAGGACAGTGGCGCGATCCCTCAGGGCGCCCTACTCAGCCAGTACTACTGGTCTGGTCCCGGACCACCCTGTCCTACATTCGCAGGAGCAGGACCAGCGCAGGAAAGAATGAGGTACTAGGCTTTCAGAAGACTCAGGAACAAGGCACAAGGCTTGCATCATGAAGCGCCCTACTCAGCCCGCCCATGGGGCTGGTCGCGGACCATGACATGGCTTGCCGCAAGGTACCAAACGTACAGAAGACTCACGAACAAGGTACTTGGTTTTCAGAAGATTAAGGAATGAGGTACTTGGCTTGCATCATGAAGCGCCCTACTCAGCCCGCCCATGGGGCTGGTCGCGGACCACGACATGGCTTGCAGCAGGGTACCAAGCATACAGAAGACTCAGGAATGAGGAACCAGGGGTTCAGGAGAGCAAGATAGGATCACAGACTACAGGATCAGGAGAAGCAATATCAGAGCTGGGTCACAGACATCAGGAACAAACATCTGGACTTGAATACAGATACTGGATCAGGAGACAGACCTTAGGGCTGGAACACGGACATCTGGAACAGCAGGTGAAAATCAGGACTGGAACACAGACAATAAGACAAGACGAGGAGCTCCAACGAAGAACAGGAAACACAGGACCTTGAAGAAGTGCTGGAACAAGGACAACTCCTGGAGCGAAGGACAGCAGGATCCCAGGAGTGACCAACTCCTTGCGAAGGCAAAGCTGGAATGAACGCTGAGCCCTTTTGTAGGGCTGAAGAGGACAACACCCAGGGAGGGGTCAGCAGAGAGCCACACCTGGCTGGCCCTTGAAGAACAGACGAGAGGCGCGCGCCCGCGCCTAAGGAAGCTGGAGAGGAAGAGAAGCAGGACCCGCAGGTGGCGTCCTCAGCCACGTGGAAGGCCCGAGGAAGCCAGGCAGGCAGCGGAGCAGCCCTGCCCTGAGGCTGAAGAGGTGGCAGGCTGCAGGAGCGGCTCCCAGCCGCGAAGACAGAAGCAGGAAGGCAGGAAAAGAAGAAGGGCTGGCTGCAGGCACCGGCAGGGACGGCCTCTCTGCCGTCCAAGGACCCGGGCTGAGGACGCCGGGAGTGGCTGAGCTCATCGGGGAGAAGCAGGAACAGCAATGAAGGTCCCAGCCGCGAGGGAGAGCTCGCAGCGGGTCGGCCCCACCGTGCAGGGCAAGAAAGAACGTGGCCTCTGCGCCGCGGAGGATGGTGACAGCAGCGGCCCACCGCGCCGAACAGCTGGGGATCCGTGGGGGCGAGTCGGCGGCCCGACTGGCCGCAAAGGTAAGAGCCTGCCCGCGCTCCTCGTGGGCAGGATCGCAACATTTTAATTCATCTCAGGACAGTGCAGCCAGCCTTAGATGCAGTTTTGTCCTACTGGACAGTTTTCTGGTTCTCTTACTACCAGGGGTAAATTGCCAATCAGTTAATACCTGGATCTATATTGTGCCTAAACAGGGAAGGGGTAGGTAAAATTAATTTTAATGATTTAAGATATAAGATAATATAAATAATACTAACTGTTCTTTTTTATTACATGGGTTACAAAAGCTTAAAATTAGTACAATAATGCAATTAAAATCTCTACCACACACAAATTAATATACATTAGGGATGTGTATTTGTTTAAAATGTCATAGATATCCTCTATTTCATTTCATTTTGATGGAACCAGAAAACAAAAGAAAAATGCCACAATTTGGGGAGGAGTTTAGTTTCATGTTTGTTCACACTAAATTCCATTAGTGAGCACTAGCTAGATGTAGTGTATGCTAACTAGATTTAATGCTCACTAATTGAAAATATCTATACTAATAAACGAAGCTTGACCGACGTGCCACAAATGCGCAGTAGAGAGCAGCTCTACTGCGCATGCGCGCACATCGGCCAGAGCTCAGCGTGTCAGGAAAAAAAATGGCGCCTGCTCCTTAGGAGCAGGACCGGCAGCGGCAGCGAGCAGGACCGGCGGCCGTGGCGGCGACGATGAGCAGTAGCCGTGGCGGCGACGCGCGCGCGCGAGAGGCAGGGAGGAGCAATAGTGGCGGCGACGCGCGCGTACGAGAGAGAGAGGCAGGGAGGAGCAGTAGCGGCGGCAGCGTGCGAGAGGCAGGGAGGAGCAGTAACGGCGGCGGCGCACGCGCGGGAGGGACACCCCCTGTCTGCCGGTTGTGGATGAGCTGGGAGGAGAGTGAGCTGAGGGGAGCGGTGGGGAGAGAGTGAGATGGGAGAGTGGGGAGGGGAGGGGGAGAGAGTGAGGTGGGAGCGGGAGGGAGAGTGAGGAGGGGAGGGGGAGAGATGTGAGGTGGGAGGGGAGGGGGAGAGAGTGAGGTGGTGATGTGGGGAGGGAGGGAGTGAGGTGGGGAGGTGGGAGGGGAGAGGGAGGAGAGAGAGAGGGAGGTGGGGGGAGGGAGGAGAGAGAGGGAGGGGGAGGGAGGAGAGAGAGGGAGGTGGGGGGGGGAGGTGAGAGGGAGGGAGGAGAGAGAGAGGGAGGTGTGGGGGGGAGGTGAGAGAGAGAGAGGTGGGGGGAGGGAGTGGAAAGGAAATGGACCAAAAAAAAAATTTTAATGTAGCCCGTTGTTACGGGCTTAACAGCTTGTTACAAATATATTTAAAAGTGTCAAATGAGAGAACAGTTTGTTAGCTAGAGTTATGGTTCAATATTCCCATTGACTGTCTCTTTAGTTACTTGTTAGCATTGCCAAGGTTGCAAGGTGGTATGTATGGAGGAAGGTGCCACCTGGCTGATTGCAATCATAAACAAACAAGTAATAATAGCATCAAGTTCAAGTCAGCATAAGCAGGCAATGCAAGTACATATTTTGAAATTGCTAATTCATGTTCATGTTGAGAAAAGGGCCCTAGCATTTTTGGATTATGCATATTTTGAATCAGCCAATCCTGCTTAATATTTTAAGAGTCCAGGGAAATTGGTAAAAGAAAATTTTGATTGTATTTTTGGGCTGATTTGATCTTGAGTACAGATATACTAAGGGGGGGGGGGGGGGGGGGCTCCACTTGCTGCTTCTTTGCCTTGGGTGAATTGAGGAGACAGCATAGCTCTTTGTTTTTTTGAGAAAGATAGTAGTTCATATTTTTTTGAGATTTCAAATTAATCATAATTGTATTATTAAATGGTGATTGATTTGATTTAATTTGGGCTAGTCTTGGCAAGTCCTAGGCCTGCAAAGTAGGGCATTAATGCATAGGCTTTATACTATGCAACATAGTATCAGTGTGGACCTATATTCACTAATGCATTGCTTTCCTATTAATTTAACAAATTCTCACTGTCTACTTTAACCTTAGAATGAGATTTTAATATTATAAGTTTCTGTTTGTCCTTCATCTTGTGGCCTGGCCCCTGTCCTCTGGCCTGTGGCCACCTGACCTCAGTGAAATCTCCAGTTTATATTAATATCTGGTGGTGGGTGAAAATAGCCACACCCTGCACAGTGCAAGCTCTCATTTACAAATTATAAATTTAAATGCCGTACTCCTTCTACATACACCAGATAGTGTAGCAGTGGTTCACTTCTGGCACTGGGCAGGCAAGCTGTCAGCACTGAATATAAAATGTTCTTGGTGTATAATTTGCTGTCATTGATAGATTACTGGAGGGAGTATCACACTATCTTTACTATCTAAGATGTGTGTTTGCCCTCTGTCATGTGGCCTGGTGAGAGAGAGAGACTGAAGTGGGGGGCGGTGACTGGTGAGAGAGAGGGACTGGTGTGGGGGTGATGAGTAAGGGAGTGAAAGACTGGTATGAGGGTTGACGAGAGTGAGAGAGATTGGTGTGGGGTGACTGGTGAAGAGAAAGACTGGAGTGGAGGTGACTGAGATAGAAGGACTGGTGTGGGGGATATCTGTTGACAGAGTGAGACACTGGTATGGAGGGGTGAAAGGTGAGAGAGAGAAAGACTGGTTTGGGGTGACTGAGAGAGATAGAGAGAGAGACTGGTATGAGTGGAGACTGACAACTGGTAAGAAAGAAAGAGAAATATGGGGTGACTGGTGGTGAGAGAGAGATTGTGTAGGGTGACTAATGAGAGATAGCTTGATGTGAGGGGAGTAACTGGTGAGTGAGAGACAGAGAGAGAGACTGCTGTGGGGATGATTGGTGACAGAGAGAAGGACTGGTGTGGGGGACTGGTGAAAGTGAAAAACTGGTGTGTGGAGTAACAGGTGAGAGAGAGTGAGATTGGTTGGGGTGCCTGGTGAAAGAAATAGAGACTAGAGTAGGGGATGACATGAGAGAGAGGGACTGGTGTGAGGGGTGACTGATGAGAATAAGAAAGACTGGTTGGAGAGTGACTAAAGAGAAAGAGAGAAAGAAAGAGAGACTAAAGTAGGCGATGACTGTAGAGAGAGAAGGACTGGTTTGGGGGTTGAGTGGTGAGATAGTGAAAGACTGGTGTGAGGGATGACTTGAAAGAGTAGGAGAGATTAATGCGAGGGGTGCTTTTGATAGTGAGAGAGACTGGTTGGAGGGTGACTGGTGAGAGAGACTGGAATAGGGATGACAGAGAGGGACTGGTGTTGGGGGTGACTGGTGAGACTAGTTGGGGATGACTTGTGTGAGAGAGAAACTAAATGATGTTACTGGAGAGAGAGGGACTGCTATGGGGAGTGACTGGTGAGAGTGAGAGACAGGTGTGAAGAGTTACTGGTAACAGTGAGAGAGACTGATTGGGTGACTGTTAACTAAATGTTGACCCACAGAGCTCAGATGTTGTCTCATGCCAATTAGTATACCGCAATCACTATGACTTGATGAAAGCTGTATGGAGACAATAATAACAGTCTCTTACATTTGCCAACATTTTTTTCTGAATTGTTTTAAAGATACGTTTGGGAGCACTCCTTGAATATTTGAAAATGTGCCCCCTTCTCTTTGAAGTGAGCAAGTGACTTTCTATTGGATTGTCTATGTTGGAATTTTGTTTTCTTCAGATTCCTTTAGATCTTAAGGTGAATTGTAAAAGCCCAGTGAGCACATCAAATGGGGAATGAGCAAAGAAGTTGCGTTTGCACCCGTTGACTGTATTTTAGAAAGAGCCCAGATACGCATATAAATTCCTCTTCATTCATATCCAAAAAGAGGCGAGGCATGGATGTGGTCTGGGCGGGGCATGGGCATTTCAGGGACTGGCCACAAGATGTGCGCATAATACTTAACACGCCGTGGTAAGCGTCGATGTCCCCTGCTGTGTAACTTTACTTCTGATATGGATGTCATGTAAGTTATAAAATAAAAGGATTGAGCCATTTCTGAGGGGTTGAAAGGATCTGAGGTAACGGGGAAGTGTAGGCTATTAAACTAGGGGGATTGGAGGATCTAGCTCGTAACTGGGTGAACTGGTGTACGAACTTTTAAACTGGCAATGGCATGAGTATGCACTCCTTTTAAAATCTCCCTGATTTGCGTGTTAGAAGTGGGATTTTCACATCCGAGTGCACACCCACTTATAATTAGGTGCACATGTGCTTGTGGCCAGGTTACTTTTAGGGACCTTTATTTTCAGTTTTATTTTATTTTGCCTGTGAATTTTAATGTTGAAGCAAAAAAGAAATCAGTGGAAAATTGGCTTTTCCACTCATTTTTCTCCTGTGTGTTATATCAAAGTTATTTTTCCACTAACTTTTTTTTGTTATAACATTGAAATTCACAGACAAAATAAAGTAAAAACTGAAAACAAAGATCACTAGCTATTTTATAACATGTGGGCATATATGTGCATAAGTTATAAAATGGTGGCATCCCTGGGTGCAGCCAGACGCAAATGCGCCAATATGCGCCCAAGCAGCAGATTGAAAGTTACCGTCCCTTTGTTCTTTTGGACTTCTTTGCATTTTTTTCCCTTTTTGTGATAATTACAAATGTTTGCAGTTTTTTTCCCAATCACTTGTAGTGATGTGTTTATGTATTGAAATGAATTTATATTTGATTTTTTGCAATTAAATAAGTTATATAAATAATATATTTAATTAAATGAATTGTGCATTTTTTAATTTTAATTTAAATATTTATTTCTTTACCACTGTATATGTATATTATAAGAGCTGGAACAATATATAAAACTTGTTACAAAATAATTTATTTGGTTACATAAGCCCAATGGCACCATTATAGGTTTCAGCTAGAATCTTATGAATTAAACAGACTTTTAACAATGCATTCAATCACATTTTTAAACTTTGTTCATCTTTGTCACTGTATTTAAACAAGATTCCATATTTTCTGTTTGTTATGTTATAATTACCAGCTTCAAAGTAAGCTCTACTATTAGTTGGTAGATGATTTAGAAACCAGGTCCTGACAGAATCTCAACCTGCTAAAGGATTCCACAATATTTTATAGTTAGCAAACTGAAAACAAGGAGGATAACTTTCAAAGAGCTCTATGCTGCCCCATATATGCACATATATGGATGCATGGATATCTATTCTAATATTTTATAACGTGACGTATCTGGTCCGCACAAATTATAAAATAAGCATATGTCCACCCTCAATATAGATGCAAATGTTTCAGAACAGTACTTCTCCCTAAACTCCCCCCAGTTCATCTGAACCTCTCACCCAAGAATAGCAGCCAATAGATGAGTTGCATATCAATTGTGCTAGATAATTAGCAGGTGTAAATTTGTGTGAATAAGTTGCCTGATGTATTTGGGTAAATTTCTTATAAAATAGCATCTTACATGCTCTTGGCCCTGCCCTGGAACACCCCTAGACCATGTTTTTATTACACAGGTTACTATACATATGAAACAAAAAATGTGTGTACTTTTGATGTTTAAAAATATATGCATGCGAGTACAAGCAAGCTATTTACCCACATATATACTAATTTTACACATGTAGCTCCTTTGAAAATTAACTCAATAATCAGTAGCAAGTTTTCTGTTTGATTGTGGTTGCATTGTTCATGAAGCCAAGGCCCTGTTCTAACTTAGTGTTGTTGATGGCAATCGTACTCACTGGGGCAGATTTTCAAAGGCTGCGCACGTAACATACGTGTGTAACCCGAGAAAATCTGCCCCTGCACGCACCGAGCCTATTTTGCATAGGCTCGGCAGTGCGCACAAGCCCCAGGACGCACGAATGTCCTGGGGCTTTCGAAAATGGGTGGTCCGGGGGCGGGGCCGGAGGTGCAGCAGTGGTACGGGCATGGGGCTGGGGCATGGAGGTGATACGTGGGTGGGGCTAGGGGTGTGGAGGTGGTACAGGGTGGGGGCCGGGGGTGTGGAGGTGGGGCCAGGGGCATTCCCACGTCCTCCGGCACAGCAGGTGTAACTCCATCAAATAAGGTAGAGGGGATTTAGGTAGGGCCGGGGGGTGGGTTAGATAGGGGAAGGGAGGGAAAGGTGGGGGGGATCCAAAAAAAAGTTCCCTCCAAGGCCGCTCCAATTTCGGAGCGGCCTTGGAGGGCACGGTGAAAGCCGTCAGGGCTCCCCTCAGGCACGGCGTGCGCAAGGGGAACATGTGTGCACCCCCTTGCACGTGCCGAGCCCGGATTTTATAACATGCGCACGGCAGCGCGCACGCATGTTATAATATCGGTCGTAGATTTGTTCGTGCCGGGTTGAGCGAACAAATCTATACCTGCACGTAGATTTTAAGATCTGGCCCACTATTTTCTTAAATTTTACATGAGTATTCAGATGAGGAATATTCTTTGATTCTAGGTTTGCATCTACTAAATCCTTGGTCATTAATGTTACTTCAGATTTCAACTCATTCAGCTGCTTCAGTTTCTTTCCATCTTCTAGTTATGAAGAAAGTACTTTATTGTATGATCATGATGTTGGAGTCAATAAATCAAAAAGTGCTAAAGGTCTTTTTATTACATTTGATTGAAAGATTGATTCAGACATTTGAAATTAAAATGCCCTGTCAATAAAAGCCCAACTGTCATGACATCAATTACATTTGAATTAATCTATCTTGGGCAAGGATATGTACTGTGAAGTGCTATTTAGAATGGTGCACATTAATATTTTTCTGATTTGATCGCTTTTTATAACAGCTTTCATTATTCTTATTGTGCATCTTATGTATGTCAACTTTTTTGCAAAGTGGTAGAAATTGATTCCAAATAAGGAAATCTTCTCCAGTATTACAATCATCATGGCTACATTATTCAATAACTTTATATTATCCATTTTATTGGCTATATTATCATAGCTCAAATTTTCAGAAAAATGTGCATAAAAGGCAGGATATGCTCTCTTAATAGCTCTTACACTACAGGTTGCCCAAGGAAGACCCAGAACATATCCCATTTTGAGAATTTTAGTCTCCAAATATTCTGCAGTTTCATTGACTTCTGCTTGGCTTTTATTTGACTGATGGCAATTTGAATATACTTTTTCCAACAGAATATGTTTTCTCCAAAAATATTTTAAATGAATCACATTGTTGAAGGCATCATTCAGTGTTAACACAATGGAATGATTCAAGCATTGCCAGATAAGAATGGGCCAAATGTACTAAGGAGTTTCTCTTACATTTGATCTATGGGGAAAATGCATAGGGCCAGATTTTTCAACTTATGCGCGGGTGTAGATTTGTTCACGCAACCTGGCGAGAACAAATCTACGCCCGATTTTATAACATGCGCGTGCTGCCGCACGCATGTTATAAAATCCAGGGTCGGCATGCGCAAGGGGATGCACACAATCACACATGTGCACCTTGCGCGCGCTGTGCCCGAGGGGAGCCCCGATGGCTTTCCCCATTCCCTCCAAGGCCGCTCCGAAATCGGCGCATGCAGGGGCCGGCAGGGGTAGCTTTTTGGGGGTTATGCGCGTATGTTACATGCATAACCCTTTGAAAAACTGCCTCATAGTGCATCTGATTCAATTTTTAAAAGTATCTCTTTTAACTTTGTGGCTACCCTTGACTTCCTGTTCAACATTAAACTGGCCCCATCTGAACAAAATGCTATCATAATTTTCACAAGAGTTCTATTTAAATAGGCTGTTAGACAACTTCTCAGAGTCGGGTTGTTTGAGAATGCAGCTCGAAGTGGGTGGTAAACTCTATCTAAGGCTAAATATCGGCATGAGACTGATAATCAACAAGTACTGAAATGGAAAGTTGCAAAGAACTTTGAAGAGAAAGTTCAAAAGGGTATGAAACCATTAAGAGGTAAACGGGTGGGGTCCATGCACTAATTTTGGTTTGCTAGATGAATTGTTTTATGATATATGGTTTTAATGTAATCAGTCGTCGGTTATGATATATTGTTTTAATTTTTGGTGTAAATCGCTTTGAGAGTTGTAATCAGGAAGGCGATCAAGAAGTATTTTTTAAATACATATTTTTTAAATAAATAAAATGTTCACAGTGATAGATGAAGCTTTTTCAGATTGACAAAAATAGCTATTGGTTTATCATCATCGTTTATTTATTACACAATTTTCCAATGTCTTGTATTTAGGGTATGCAGCAAAACTATTGGTGCAAAGAACTGCTGCTAGGCTACTTTTTGGAGAAAAAAAGTTTTCATTGGTAAATCCAATTGTATACAGATTCCATTGCTACCACCAGTTTATAGAATTACATTTTGAATTCTAACTTTAGTTTAAAAGGCTTTATCTACTGACTATCCTTAATATATTCCTGATTTTTACTTCCTTATAAGGCATCTCGTACCCTAAGATTATCCCAACAAGACCTGCTGATTAGTTTCTTCACTAGCTTTGATAAGACTGAAACATACTTGATGATTATATTTTATATATGCAGCCCCCCCTTTGTCAAATATTCTTCATCTGGATTCCAAATGAAAACAATTATTTGAAATTTTGAAAAATTTTGAAAGTCTGGTTATTTAGACAAGCATATAATAATGATTAGGTAAAGATGGTTTTCAGACTTTACTAAATTTTACTTTGTTTATAAATTGATGTTAACTCTGCTTAAGACTTGTTTTCAGTTTTCAGTTTTCAGTTTTTATTTTTTATTTATTAATTAATTTTTTATCCTGGAAGTCTGAGAGAAACTAGACATTGGCTGGGAAGCCAGCAGACGCCAGCTAGGAAGCAAGCAGACTTTGCCTGCTGTGCAAGATAAAGTAGAACTCACCAGTAGGAAAATTAACCTACCTGCCTACAATTTAACAAAAGATGAAAGGCGTATGCGACTATGGCTGTGCGCTGATACCAGATACTTGCAAATGTGATGGACCTATAGGCCCACTGCCTGAAAATCTCTGCAAGAATAATTACTGAAGGGATGATGCGAGTAAACACTAGATAGAGCCGCTTCTACCTAAGCTGACAATGTCACTGCTGTGAATTGGGGCACTGGATGAAGAATTGTCCCCCCTGGAAACTACCAGTTGCTGCTTATAGAAGATAAAGAGAACCTGACAAATAGAATTGCAGTCCACGATGTGGAAAGGGTGAAGTGTCAGAACTATTGCTGTAGGTCATAAAGCATAAACCATAAAGATGAGAAAAGTACAGTTCTAAAAAAATATCACTTTACTCTGGTAGGCCAGAGTAACATGAAAACAAGAAGCAATGGGTTTTCAGTGTTCTTGTACAAGTTACCTGCAGGAACTGGCAAAGGACATGCATAGAAGCACAAGGGCTAGTGGGGAATCCTTTTGAGGGATAATTATTTTTGAAATACCCTGCATAAATTAGATGGCCAATATGTGCATGTATGTATGTACATGGTTTCCCTTTCAAAATTGATCCCACCAAAATTACCTGCATATAATCTTGATAAATTGTACACAGAGGGCCGGATTTTAAGAATTAGGTGCGGGCGTAGATTTGTGCGTATGTTATAAAATCTGGGGTCGACGCACTGAAGGGGATGCACACTTGTGCACCTTGCGCACGCCGAGCCCTAGGGGAGCTACGATAGCTTTCCCCGTTTCCTTTCACCCCGGCACCTTCCCCTCCCTTCCCCTACCTAACCCACCCCCCAGCCCTACCTAAATCCCCCCCCCCCCCCACCACCACCTTTATTATTTAAGTTGCACCTGCCTCCGGACATGTGTAGCTTTTAAAATCTGCCCCAGAAGTTTTAGGGAAATTTTACATGATTCTCTGAAAATGCAAAACTATTCAAATAATTCCAACCCCACTTCAACTCCACTCTCACTTACACCAGAACTGCAAAGTATATTGGGGATGTACAGGGATAAAAAAAATGTGTTTCATTTTTCATTTCGATTTTGGGAGGTTTTCCCCCATGAATTTTGTTTCGTTTAATGTTTAATTTGTTTCTTGCTCATAAACCCCCCCCCCCAAAAAAAAAAACAACAAAAAAAGGAAACAGGGCCTGCAAAGGCCTCTCATTCCCACCAACCATCCCTCCCACCCAGAAAAATGCCGGGGTCAGGATCCTCTTAGACTTCACTTACCCAGTCCAGTAGAACTGCTGGAGAGGTTTAGGCCCAGGATGAAGCCTTGGCCCTTCTTAGACTGAGGCCACAGTAGGTCACTGCGACCTCAGCCTAAGAGGCTTAGAGGCCTGATCCTGATGTGAAGGCCTAAGCCAGGTCCCGACACCAGATCCTCGGCCCTGACCCTGGCTCATTGCTGGGGCCTGGCCCAGGCATGACACCACAGCTTAGCCAGGGGCTAGATCCCAACTCTGAGACCTTGGCCCAGACCCAGGCATGATGCCAGGGCCTAGATAGGCCAGAGGTCAGGGGAAGGCCTACATAGGCAACAAGGCTAGGCAAAGAGCAAGAAGGCCTTTAGGTCATACGGCAAGGCAAGGCAAAGCAAGAAGGCTGGACAGCCACAAGACAAGACAAGGAACAAGAAAGCTGGTTGGCTACAAGGCACGAAAGAGTGAGAAGGCCCAAGAGCCACAAGGCAAGGCTAGGATAGGCCTGGATAGGCCACAAGGCAAGTGTGGCTAGGGCAAGGCACCAAGGAAGACTCGATGCAAAAGCATCTTGAGTTTGGTAAGACAGGGAGGAGGATCTTGGCCAGCCTGGACAGTATGCTCATTGAAATCCCCTGATGGAAAGAAGGCTGCAAGACAGGCAATCAGGGACAAGATGGTGATAACAGTTCTGAATGGAGCTCTGTTGGTAGGGAGGCATCATAGAGAGGATATGGTGAGGCTGCATAGCAGCTGAAATTTTAACACAGTGCACATCAATTTCCATTCAAATATCTGCTTACCTTTAGCAGTAAACACAGATAAATAAACATGCACCTCCTGGATTCATAATTAGGACAGTGATGTATACAGGAGCTGCCTTCTCCTGGAGATCTGGGCCTGGCCTCCAGATACCAGCTGGGCTCTGCCTCTTAACCTCCCCAGCTGGGTCTCACCCACAGAACTCTCTCTGCCCAGCAGGATCCTGCCCACAGAGCTATCCCCCCTCTGTGAGAATTAAGGTGGACCAGGCATGTAGCCTGGTCCACACAGGTCAAGGAGGCAAGTCTAGGGGCACTCCTTCACAGGCTACAAAACCCAAGGGAGTGCTATAATGCTAGTGTAGGGATGGGAAATCTTTTTTAAAAAGGGCCACATTACTGGTGCTCATCTGCACCAGGAGATGGGGGGCATTTTCCAACATTACTCTCTGCATCAATAACAGGGGGTGGCAGGAAATTTGAATCAAACAGTTACCAACAAGGGCCCTGAACCTGGTGGTTGGAGAAACAGATAAGTATGGGAAAATAAGTGTGGGAGCTTGCTTGGCAGGCTGGATGGGCCGATTGGTCTTTTTCTGCCGTCATTTCTATGTTTCTATGTATCCCCTCTTGGTGCTCCTGGAGCAGGGTTGTCACCCTTAGAGCTCTTTAAGAGAGTGTGTGTGTGTGTGTGTGTGTGTGTGTGTGTGTGTGTGTGGTGAGGAGGTGGGGGGGGGGGAGAGGGAGGGAGAAGGTGTGCAGTAGCAAACATACCCCATGGGACAGTGAGAAACCAAACTAGCACCAACTATGGCAGAAAATGATTTAAAAAAATTAGAGACTATAAACAAAAAACCCCCCAAATATGAACCAAAATCCTGGGGCACACATAGAAGGTAAAAGGAACAAATGATCAGTCTTTGAACCAACACTTTAACTGAAGTGGCAATATCTGTTCCCCTCATCCTAGTCGCTTCAAATGATTAAGTCCTGGGCCCATTGCTGCAGGAGCTTCAGTACTCCGGGGGCCACCTCTTCTCCTGAATATTGAGGAAGAGAAGCCCCATCAGGGAAGGATTTTGATGGGGTAGGGCTGGGAGTAAGTCTTTCCATGTAATGTGGCATCTAGTGTCCTTATTGGAATAAGGAGAAGCATGTCCTGCCTGCCTCTGCTCTGCTTCATATGGCAATGAGGATGAGTTCTCCGCTGCCAGCTGCCAAATACTTTGTTGATGTAATCAACAAAGACCCATGATGCTGGCAACACTGGGCCATTGTTGATGACATTGTTTGAAAACACCAGCAGGTCAGAGATAATAGGGTAGAAGCATTAGGTAGGCAGACTGACAAAAGCATGTTCTTAGACTGGGTTTGGACCATGGGCTGTGGTTTGCCCATCCCTGGTCTAGTAGATTGCATTCTTCTATGTACAAAGAAAGAGCAGGTAATCTTATCTGATGATCAGCCAAACAGATGCATAAGGTGATGGCAAAAACCAGGAGAATGCTTGGATGCAGAAAAGAGAGCCATGGCCAGCCTAACAGATTCTGTAGAAATAAATTCTTCATGGTGCCTCTCAGTTACATTTGAAGAAGGAACATTTAGTGCATGTAGTACATTTTTTTTTGTTGGTTTTTATACAGGATATTTCAAACTGAACAGATTCCATATCAGTAAAGGATTATAGAGGTTCATGCATATTATAATGAAACTGATAATGAATTATGCAATTTAGAGCAGAGATGGTCTTTTTTTTTTTTCCAAAGCATTTTTATTGGGGAACATGAAAAATACAGTAAGAACTGCCAACAAAACATGCGAACATGCCACCCAAATTTTTCAATGTATAACAACCACAATCCCCCCCCCCCCCCCTCTGTGGTGTAGAGAATCTCAAACGTCTTTTTTTTTATATCTTCGCTGGTCTACATTCATATTTTGCAGAGTAGAATAAAACAGAATAACAATACAGAATACAGAGTATACCATACAGATCCTGCCCAATTACCAGAGGACAACTGCGACTCAAAGATCCCCCCCGACCAGAAACTCACATACAATCCCAGTTGCTTACACACTCACCCCATACAGTGGAGCTAACTGTTTCACAGTGGATGACATAGAGCCATAATATTCAATCCATATGCTATGGAAAATCCGTTTCTTCCGAGGAGAGAAACGCTTGTAGAGTGAGCCATACTCCAGTTGGAAAAGTTCTGTCATAAGAAAGGACCACATAGCAAGAGTTGGCGTGTCCTTCTCAATCCATTTAAGTAAGATGCATTTCTTGGCGATAAGACAGGCCTTGGCAAGAAACCCAGTATTATCAATGTTAGTGCTCTCGTCCCCGATGTCATTGTTGAGAATGCAAAAAGAGCATGACCAATGGAGGTCCGTGTGAAACAGAGTTGACAAAAAAAGTCGGATGGAGTCCCAAAAATTCTGGATCAAAGGGCAAGACCACAAACAATGAATGAGGGATGCCGTGGGAACCGAACATTTAAGGCATGCAGCGGACTGCACGCTGCCCATACGGAACGCTCGTGCTGGTGAGTAAACGATACGGTGAAACACCCGTTGTTGTAGTTCCCTCAGTCCCACATTATTAGTAATGCTTGCGATAGAGGCATAGGAGTTTTTGAGCATATGTTCCTCCAACTCTTCTTGACAGTCACTAGCCCACTTGGCGAGCAGGTTTTGGAAAATTGGGCATGGTGATATCGCATTAAGTAGCCGATACAGCTTGGACAAGGAGCCCTGCCGCTGCTGATAACAAGAAAATAAGGCGGAGTAAGTAGAGTTAAGTATTTGTCCCTTCAAGTCCTTGGTAAGGCCAGAGATGGCTGCACGTAAGTATCCATATACCAAAAAGTCTTGCGGACGAAAGCCCAATAGAGTTTGGCATTGAGAAAATGAGTACATCCGGTCTGAGCTAGGATCCAAAAACACTCCCAGAGGCCAGTCGTCTTGAATAGTAAAGTGGGAGTGTACAGGCAGAATCCCCAGGGATGCTGACGTAGAACCCCTGAGGGGGTAGTGGGGAGAGACCAGGGAGGATAATCCCATCATTTTACGAATAAGGCACCAAGTCTTCCTAATTGTTCGCACTAGAGTAAAAGAGATGTTCAACCTCTGAAATTCCTTGGGAGAAATATGTAACATAAAACAAGGGTCCTTGGGGATACATAGAGTCCTAATAAGTGCCGAGTCCGTGTATTCTGAAGAGCCCATTATCCAGTCCCCCAAGAAGCGTAAATTTGCAGCCAAGGAGTAGAGATAAAAATTAGGGAGACCGTATCCACCATGGGTCTTAGGCGCTATTAATGTCTTATAAGGAAGGCGAGGTTTCCTGTGCTTCCACAAGAATTTCCTCAATTCCGATTGTAAAAGACAACAGTCGCGCTGCAATAAAAATACAGGTAACATCAAAAGTTTATACAACAATTTCGGAGCTATTACCATTTTAATCACTGCAATACGTCCCTGGATAGATAGGGGGAGGTCCCGCCACCCCTGCATTTTGGCAACCATTTTGTGTATCGTGGGAGGAATATTAAGGGAATACCACTTGTGGGGGTCAGAATGAATAAGTATGCCCAGGTATTTTATCGTGGAAGGTGCCCACTTCACTGGAAAGTCCACCCAAGATGTGTGCAAAGACCCCGATAGGTCCAGGGCTTCCGTTTTGTCCAAATTCAATTTGAACCCAGACAAAGCCTGATATTCCTGAAAGATAGTGAGTGCCACCGGCAGGGAGGCCCTGGCCTTGGATAATAAAAGTAATATATCATCAGCAAATAATAAGGTAAGGTAGGAATGGGGCCCTACAGGAATGCCCGTTATTCCGGGGGTAGATTTCAATTTACTAATAAGAGGCTCGACTGTCAGAATAAATAAAAGAGGAGACAGTGGGCAACCCTGCCTCGTTCCCCTTTGCAAGCCAAATTCTCCAGACAATTCACCATTCACCAGAATCCGTGCTGTGGGGTTGGAGTAAAGGAGATTGATGTAGTCGAAAATTCTACCCTTAAACCCCATTTTTTGAAGAACATGGCGGAGAAAAGGCCAGGCCACTCTATCAAAAGCCTTTTCCGCGTCGCAGGTAACAAGCAAAGGATCGATGACTCTAGAGTCAGCACACACCTCCAACGCAGCCAGCACCTTATGAATGTTAACAGTGGAGCGCCTCCCTGACACAAAGCCTACTTGATCTGGTGAGATCAGTTGGGGCATAAGGGGTTGTAACCTGGTGGCTAAAATTTTTGCGTATAATTTAATGTCAAGATTTAGCAATGATATAGGCCTATAAGAAGAGGGTTGCAACACGTCCCTGCCTGCCTTTGGGAGAACAACTATAGTGGCGGCTCTCAGAGTTGGGGGCATCGCCTGATGATCTGTCATGTGCTCATACACCTTTTGGAGCACTGGAGCAACCTCCTCCCTGAGAGCGCTATAAAAGGTGGAAGTCATTCCATCAGGCCCAGGGGCTTTATGATTGGGGAGGACATGTATGGCTGCAAGCACTTCCTCCACCTCAATAGGGCGTTGCAAGCGTTGTAACTGATCCTCAGTCAAACAAGGCAGGTCAATATGCCTTAGAAAAGCGTGAATAGCCTCCTCATCCACCGCTTCTGCAGAGTATAAATTTTTGTAATAGGCAGAGAAAATCTCCGCAATCTCCTTGGTGGACGTTTTGGCTACCCCCTGAGAATTATTTAAATTGGCAATATACTTGGACGATTCTTGCGCCTTTAAAAGGCGAGCCAATAGCTTGCCAGCTTTGTTGCCATACTGGAAAAAGGTAAACTGCCTATATCGGAGAGTGCATGCCGCTCTGGTATGGAGTAAATCATTAAGGGCAGACTGGGTCTCTTTAAATCGGGTGGATATTGCACATGTTGGGGCAGAGGACTGTAACTTCCTAAGCTCCCGTAACTGTTTTTCCAGGGATATAATATCTTTATCCAATTTACGCTTTTTAAAACTGGAGTAACTAATGATATCCCCACGCAGGACACTTTTTGCCGTTTCCCAGAACAGGGTGGGTTGATCGAGATGCTGGCCATTAGACTCTAAAAAGATCCCCCATTTCTTTCTTAAGTAAGGTGGGAACTCAGGATCTAAATGAAGTGAGGCTGGCAATCGCCATTGACCCCGGGTGGGGCCACTTCCCACCTGAAAGGTTCCGGTTACTGGGCTGTGATCCGAGATCACCAATGTTGCAATCCCTGAAGCAGTGAACTTAGAGAATAGAGCTTCGGAGATAAGTAAGTAGTCAATCCGAGACTGGGCGGGATGTGCCTTAGCAATGTGGGTAAATTCGCGTTCCCCAGGATGGAGAACACGCCAAAGATCCATAAGACCTAAATGTTTACTCAAAAAATTAGGGCCCTTCCGGTCACTTCTCTGATGTCCCCCCCGAACTGGAGACCTGTCCAAAGCGGGGTCACTGACAAAGTTAAAGTCCCCCCCAAGTATCATGGGACAATCGCCCAGACCGGTGAGCTGGGAGAGCAGGGCAGTGAAAAAAGCATGATCATAAGAATTTGGGGCATATATGGAGGCTAATATAATCGGGGTCCCAGCTAAAGAGCCCTTGACCAAGATATAGCGCCCCTGAGGGTCAGCCACAGTCTGATGCGGTACAAAAGGGACATCTCGGTGGATCATGATGGCTACACCTCTGCTTTTTGAGGTGCCCACAGCCGAGTAAAGCTGGGAGACCCACTTCTTTTTTAACTTAAGAATTTCGTTGGCAAGCATATGAGTCTCCTGAAGGAAAACTATGCGGGCACGGAGTCTAGTCAATCGAGCAAACACCTTTTCCCTTTTTATAGGTGTACCCATACCCGCCACATTCCATGTTATCACCTCACATGCCATATCAGGAAAAAAAGAAAGGACAAGTACAAGCAAGGTACCAATACCAAAACATGAGAAGCAGCAAAGTCAGGTCCCCCACCATAGAAGCTGACCAGTATACCCCGTGTCCGTAACATAAACCTAAGCAAGTAAACCAAAAACTGCAGTACAATGAGACCACAATTTTCCCAGCGAGTGTGTTTGAGATTCTCTACATTTGCTGTTCCCCCCTTCCCCCCCCTTTGTAACGCCCACACATTGGGGCTCACAACAACAGTCATGTACCTCACAATATGTAGTTCCCGCACCAAGGAATAACCCTTAGCAAGGAAGGATCACGTGGATACCACACATGTGCTCAGCCATCCCTCCCTCTAGTACATACTTCAGAAACAAAAAAAAATTAACCCCCAACCACCAGCATCCACATGGCTACAATAACCGGGCCAAGTTTTTAGATGAAACATCCCCCAAAAGAAACACAAAAAAAATGAGCACGGGCTGGAAACCAGTTACAAATAAAGCTTACTTAGTAAATCTCCTGCAAACTAGAATGACTGGAATCACAGCTATTCAAGAGAAATCAAAAAAACACAATAGTGTACATTAGGAAACAGTATGTAAAAGTCACGAGGCTCCAGAGCAGCTGGGTCCCGGAATCTCCTGCACATAAGCCCGAGCCTCCGCTGCAGATTCAAACAATTTCACCTGGCCCTGATATGTAATTCGGAGCTTAGCAGGGAACATGAGAGCAAAACGGATCTGCTTATTCACCAGGGCAGCACATACTTCATTGAAAGCTTTTCTCTGCAAAGAAACTCTGGGAGAGAAGTCCTGGAAAATCATAATGCGACGTGATTCATAAGAGACCTCTCGAGCCTTTCTATAATGTTGTAGCACAAGCACCCGATGGGCATAGTGTAAGAAACGCGCTATAATGACGCGTGGCCTCTGCGTTGGGCTTCCCTCGTTCTTGCGGCCCAGCCTATGCGCCCGTTCAAAGAGGCCTCCCGACGGCGACGCCAAGGTCGGGACCACTGCTAGCAACCAGGCTTCAAGCACTCGGGGCAGATCTATATCAGGCAGAGACTCCGGGAATCCGACGAAACGTAAGTTGTTTCTCCGAGACCTGTTCTCGAGGTCTTCAAGTTTCTCTTCGCTCGCACGAGCTTGCCTGCTGAGCTCCTCTACTCGACGTTCCAGAGCCCCGACATCATCCTCCATAAGGCCCACACGACCCTCCACACGTTCCACGCGCTGGTCAAATTCGGTGATGGAGGACCGTACTTCCGCTATCTGCTCAGATAGCTGGTGGAGTCGAGCATCTAGGGCTAACACCACAGCTTGGGATATTTTATCCTCCAAGGACTCACCGTCGGCGGGAGCCTCCTGCGGGGTCAGGGCTGTGGCGGCCATTTTGTTAGCAGGCGCCGGCAATCTTTCTTTGTCACGTCGGAGTACTCGAGTAGCCATGCGATGCCCGAATAAACCGGAGGAGGATCTGCAGGGAGATCACAACACGTTGAGAACCGGTTTCGCCACAAAAACCGAGCTGCTGGACGCGAGTGGCGGGAGATTGTGAGAGAGGGATGGCCGGAGCTCGGAGCACAGCACCCTACCGAGCCCACCACATCACGTGATCGCAGAGATGGTCTTAAAATCCAGGCACATGGGAGTTATTTGGTTTTCTAAAGATAGGCAAGGCTTCTGAGTCCCATTTTATTAACATAGGATTAGAATTATTATTACGTGATTATTTTTATTCACCAAACTTTGGTGAATAACTTTCTCAAAGAAATTTTACTCAGTTATGAATTTGGGTGGCTCAAGACCTAAATAATTTAACATAAAATTGGAGTAGCTCATCCGAATGATGGGAAGAAAAGGCATAGTGAAGTGCATAGCAGCAGATTAAAAGATTTGTAAGGGTAATGGTTAGTGTGAATGGTGTACTGCTTGGTATGGTGTTTAGGACTAACATGGTGGAGCTGTTATTTGTGTGTGAGAGGCTGCTCATGCTGTATAGTAAGACTCCCATAGTTGAAATTGGCAATTGGGTAATCCTGGTCGGCTGGAAGTAAACGGAATGCCTCTCCTGCATGGCTGCCACAACACATCTGCTGTAACCACCATATTGTATGTCAGCTTAGGGACAGTAACTGGCAAACTGGCATGCTGGCACACATGTGCACGCTTTTGTCAGCCCTCAACCGGGGGATGAGGCTACATTATAACTTGTGCACTTGGGCACATATGTGCACCAAATTTTAAGTGGGCACACGTAAGCGCGTGCAAATGACACTTCTACCACTTAAATAAAAGGATTAAAAAGTCATGGGATAGGAGGCAATGTCCTTTCGTGGATTACAAACTGGTTAAAAGACAGGAAACAGAGAGTAGGATTACCTGCTATTAATTACGTTGACTTATATAATAACCACCGCTATTATTAGCAACGGTAACATGGACTAGACTTAGTTTTTGGGTACTTGCCAAGTTCTTATGGCCTGGATTGGCCACTGTTGGAAACAGGATGCTGGGCTTGATGGACCCTTGGTCTGACCCAGTATGGCATATTCTTATGTTCTTATGTTCTTAAATGGTCAATTTTCTCAGAGGAAAAGGGTAAACAGTGGAGTACCTCAGGGATCTGTACTTGGACTGGTGCTTTTCAAAATATATATAAATGATCTGGAAAAGAATACGACGAGTGAGGTTATCAAATTTGCAGATGATACAAAATTATTCAGAGTAGTTAAATCACGAGCGGATTGTGATACATTACAGGAAGACCTTGCAAGACTGGAAGATTCGGCATCCAAATGGCAGATGAAATTTAATGTGGACAAGTGCAAGGTGTTGCATATAGGGAAAAATAACCCTTGCTGTAGTTACACAATGTTAGGTACCATATTAGGAGTTACCACCCAGGAAAAAGATCTAGGCATCATAGTGGATAATACTTTAAAATCGTCGGCTCAGTGTGCTGCAGCAGTCAAAAAAGCAAACAGAATGCTAGGAGTTATTAGGAAGGGAATGGTTAATAAAATGGAAAATGTCATAATGCCTCTATATCGCTCCATGGTGAGACCGCACCTTGAATTCTATGTACAATTCTGGTCACCACATCTCAAAAAATATATAGTTGTGATGGAGAAGGTACAGAGAAGGGCAACCAAAATGATAAAGGGAATGGAACAGCTACCCTATGAGGAAAGGCCGAAGAGGTTAGGGCTGTTAAGCTTGAAGAAGAGACAGCTGAGGGGGGATATGATAAAGGTCTTTAGGATCATGAGAGGTCTTGAATGAGTAGATGTGAATCGGTTATTTACACTTTCGAATAATAGAAGGTCTAGGGAGCATTTCATGAAGTTAGCAAGTAGCACATTGAGGACTATTTGGAGAAAATTCTTTTTCACTCAATGCACAATAAAGCTCTAGAATTTGTTGCCAGAGGATGTGGTTAGTGCAGTTAGTGTAGCTGGGTTCAAAAAAGGTTTGGATAAGTTCTTGGAAGAGAAGTCCATTAACTGCTTTTATTCAAGTTTACTTAGGGAATAGCCACTGCTATTAATTGCATCAGTAGCATGGGATCTTCTTGGTGTTTGGGTAATTGCCAGGTTCTTGTGGCCTGGTTTGGCCTCTGTTGGAAATAGGATGAGGGGCTTGATGGACCCTTGGTCTGACCCAGCATGGCAATTTCTTATATTCTTATGGACACTGGGTGAACTGGGGATGAACTGGTAAAACTGGAAATGGTGTCCATAACTGGGCATGAAACCTCCCTAGTTTAATAGCCTTAATAGCCTTTAATAGCCTTAATAGCCTTCACTCCCCTCCCCCCCTCCCCCCCATTATTCCCGAGCTTTAAAACCTTGCCAATCTGCCTATTTATCTTTATTTTATAACTTACACGGCATCCATGGCAGAAGCAAAGGTACACAGCAGAGGGCATCGGTACATGCTAGAGCATGTAAGTATCTATGTGCATATCTCAGCTTCATGCCCCAAAATGTCCATGCCCTGCCCAGACTATGTCCATGCCCTGCATTTACACACATAACCAGGCAGCTTTTAAAATACGCTCGGTGCGCACAAGCCCAACATATTTTCACATCCCCTAATTAATGCACACATTGGGCTTTTAAAATTCACCTTTAAGTGTGTACATGCTTGGGTGGGGATGAAGTGGTGTTTTGGGTGTGAAGGTATATGCGGCTATCGAATTAGTTATGATCTGCATCTGCTGGTGCAAATGAGTGAGAGTAACTGCAGAGTGTGACTATCTGTGTAAAATGGTGTATAGGTTCTGTGGCTGTCTGCATGAAAATGAGAAGGAGACGTGAGTATGTGTATTCAAGTGAGTAGATGTGAGTGTGTCTGTGCAGTGTGACCTCTGCCTATGCAAGCGTGTATTTGTATAAGTGGTTGGGGTGTGAAATTTGTGCGCGACTAAGTGTGTATGTGACTGTGTGTGTGTGTGTGTGTGTGTATGAGAGAGAGTGGGCAGGATGTTGGCATTGTATCTGTATGGGACCGAGTGGGTGGCGGGTCAGTGATTGAGTTGGCAGGATGTGAGATATTGGGTGAGTAGTCCACATTCCCATGGCCTCTGGCCACCCCCTTCTTGTTAATCTTTCCTGCCACACCATTTCTTCCCTTACCTCTCTGCTTCCTTGTTCAACAAATTCCTATTCTTCCGTTGTTCCTTCCCACCCTACGTGCCTCTAGACACCAGCCTCCTTTCTGGCAGGTCACCTCCTGGGCAGAGTGTTAGTGTGTATGTGTTGGGGTATGTTTAGTGATGGGTGTGTATATGTACAGTACATAGGTAGGGTCTGGGTCTGCTGCTGCGTGCGAGTGTAAATGAGGAGTGTGTACATCTGGGTCAGTTGGGATATGAGCTATATGTGTGTGTGCATGGGAATGGGTTGGTGTGTGTGTTCACAAGTTAGTGGATCTGACTGTGTCTCTGGGCCTGAGTGAGCGGGAAGGCTGTCAACTCTGTGTGAGTCATTGTGTAGGGTTATGGCACTGTGTGTGTGAGTGAGAGAGCAGCTGGAGTCTGAGAGATTAAGTGGCTGGGATGTGACGACTAAGTAGGTGACAGATAGATACCCCCATGGCCTCTGGCTCCTTCTCCCCTTCTCCCAATTTCTCCTGCCAAACCATTTTCTCCATCACTTCTCTGCTCCCTTCTTTAACAATTCCCTATACCTTCCCTTCTCTCCTCCACCTCTCTGCTCGTCAAGGGTAGCTGGTCATCTGCAACACTAACTGGGCCCAGACTTTCCTTGGCTGCACTGCTAATTGTCTCTTCAATGGCTTGCTGTTCGGTTTCTGGGGCACCCTGCTTACTATCTCTTTCAGTGCCTACTGTTTGGGTCTCAGGATCTGTCCTTTTTGCCATCCACTCAACACACGCACACTTTATTTCTGCTGCTTTAGCTGCCGGAGCTCGAGTTTGCCTTACATGGCATGTCTTTAGTGGTAGTCTTTGTTGCTGCCACTGTGGCAGGCGTGCACTGTGCTCCCCATCTGCTGCGTCTCTGAAAGCTGCTGCTGCAGTTTCTCCTGCGGTGCCTGGGCTCTGACTTACCTGTGAGCTGCTCCACATATGATGGCCTTGCGTCCTTTTCAAATTTCTTGGGTCATGGTTTGGCCGTGCGGGCCATGCATAAGCATACCTCAGCCATACTGGTCACGCATGCGCACAGGCTACACTAAATTACACCATGACAGCTGATCTACTATATTAAAAATATATTTTGTTGCATAAAGAAAATAACTAGATTTTTTTCATGGAATATCATTTTAGTTACTTTTAGTTATTTTTTATGATTTGCTGTTTATAAAAACGTGTGCCATTAAGATAGGGGAGGGGGGCGGGTTCGCTACAGAGCAGGGTTTTAAGGTTCAACATCTCTGAAAGGGATTGTTATTGAATTAGTTCCTTAGTGTCCAATTTATGTCTATTCTGGCAAAAAAAAAATACACTGGGAGATTTATAGAAAGCAAGATTCAGCATCTTGTTGCTTAGCAACAGACCCGTGGTTTCATTTCTGGACCTGATAACACAGCTACATCAGAGCATGAGGCGACAGTGCTAGCTGTCCCAGTTGGTTAGGTTCCAGTATTTGTTTTTCTTTGCACTCAGCTATAGTTTCCACTGAGGCTAATTAGAACAACAGGTCCTGCAAGTATTCTGTCTATTTGTATGGAATACGTAGCCTTGTATTGTTTATTTCTTTTTTACATGGGCATCACTTCCTTTGGCTACTTGGAAAAATTACAACCAGAATCCTATTGAGTAGCATTAAAACATTGTTTTGCATATAGGTTTCCACTACAAAATGTTTTTTTTTAATCCAACAACTTGCAGACCTTCTGTGTTTTCTCCCTTCCTCAGCCCTTCTCCTTACACCTGTCAGGCTGCAATTTCTTTTTTTAATTTTTCATTATTTTGTCCTTCCTTTCTCTCTAACCTACCGAACCTGTAAAACACGCTTTTCCAATTTATGAAATATTTTCTGCAGCCTAGTTTGGCTTTGTGCAAAACAGTCTTGATCAATGGCTCTCTGTTGATTTTTCTGCAAATTCACCTCTTCTCCCTCTCCCTCCCCCTGCCCCCTGTCTTAATTCACTTCTGTATGTAAAATTCAGCTGGGTCTATGTCTCCTAGCTAAAAAAAAAACATCTGCAAGCTAGGCCAATGTAGATTTTAGCAGCAAATTAGATTACACCTCAGATCGTAAATGGCATTCTTATTCATTCCATCTGTCCTAGACTGAGACAGTGATCCCTTTGCTGACCTCAGAGGAATCAGAGGTTGGAAGAAGGTTCTGCTTGCACATAAAAGCAGCAGTGTCTCCTGCTCATAGCAAACATTAAAATGTACAGTGAGCCTTGATGCAGTAAAAGAAAGGAGCAGTGGACTCAGAAAGCAGCTCCATTTGTTTTATAGGCAATTAAAATAGTTCTAGCTGGAAGCTAAGAAAATGGTTGCCTAACTACCAGTCTTCCTCTTCTTTCTTTTTTGCTTCTCAGAACCCAAAGGATAGATGAAGGCATGATTAGTAGGAGAGGAGTATCAGGGGGACACAGGGTCTGCCAGTCAGAGCTTAAAACATTTATATATCCAAAAGGAGGACAAAGCAGACAGTCAAACATCCTGTTTCTGTTTCAGTGCTGTAGTGTCTCACTGTCTGCAATCTCACACAAATGGTGCACCCCTTCAGCAACAGTAGTCAGATCTGGAAAGGAAAATCTGCACACCTTGTTCACGCAGGAAACAGAAAGGCAGAAGCAGAAATTTGGGAGATATTTGGTTGGATGTGAAGATAAGAATGTTAGAAGAAAATAGTGCTTCTGTATAGAAATAGTAAAGAAAGGCTAATGCTCTCAGAACTTGGGGTGACAAAGTGATCTTATGACTGAAGGAGAAATATATGGGCTTTTTCCACACCAGGCCTAGTGATAAGAAGGATATTGAAGTCAAATATAGATTTTTAATGTTATCATTTGTGTTATTTCTCTTTTCCATTTTCCTGTTCATTTTGCTGTTCTCAAATAGACCCACAGTGACTTACAGCAGAATATAATAAAGTAGCAACACAAAGTACAAACATTACATTATGGGCTTCTTGTTACTTATAAAATCTTGCAAGGAGCCAGACCACAACAAGCACTATCAATGTACTAAGTCTCTGAAGCCCCGTGCTAAATCTTTGTGCTTTTGTTTAATATCATTACAGATTATGAGGAAAAGGTCCACATAGTCTTGGTACCTAGGGGCCCCAAAAAAGTCTTAATTAGGGGATGTGCATGGCCAAACCTTTTGTTTCATTTAATTTAAATTTTGCTTTTTATTTCTGATTTTTAAATTTCTTTCTTAAACATTTTTGTTATGTGTTGTTTTTCATGTGTGCTAACTCAGCATGCACTAATTCCAATTAATGCACACTAACTTGAAAGGTGAACCAGTAGATGTAGTGTATTTGGATTTTCAGAAGGCATTTGACAAAGTTCCCATGAGAGGCTTCTAAGAAAACTAAAAAGACATGGGATAGGAGGCGATGTCCTTTCGTGGATTACAAACTGGTTAAAAGACAGGAAACAGAGAGTAGGGTTAAATGGTCAATTTTCTCAGTGGAAAAGGGTAAACAGTGGAGTGCCTCGGGGAGCTGTACTTGGACCCGTGCTTTTCAATATATTTATAAATGACCTGGAAAGGAATACGATGAGTGAGGTTATCAAATTTGCGGATGATACAAAATTATTCAGAGTAGTTAAATCACAAGCGGATTGTGATACATTACAGGAGGACCTTGCAGACTGGAAGATTGGGCACCCAAATGGCAGATGTAATTTAATGTGGACAAGTGCAAGGTCTTGCATATAGGGAAAAATAACCCTTGCTGTAGTTACACGATGTTAGGTTCTATATTAGGAGCTACCACCCAGGAAAAAGATCTAGGCATCATAGTGAATAACACATTGAAATCGTTGGCTCAGTGTGCTGTGGCAGTCAAAAAAGCAAACAGAATGTTAGGAATTATTAGGAAGGGAATGGTTAATAAAATGGAAAATGTCATAATGCCTCCATATCGCTCCATGGTGAGACCGCACCTTGAATACTGTGTACAATTCTGGTCGCCACATCTCAAAAAAGATATAGCTGTGATGGAGAAGGTACAGAGAAGGGCAACCAAAATGATAAAGGGGATGGAACAGCTCCCCTATGAGGAAAGGCTGAAGAGGTTAGGGCTGTTCAGCTTGGAGAAGAGATGACTGGGGGGGATATGATAGAGGTCTTTAAGATCATGAGAGGTCTTGAACGAGTAGATGTGAATCGGTTATTTACACTTTTGGATAATAGAAGGACTAGGGGGCATTCCATGAAGTTAGCAAGTAGCACATTTAAGACTAATTGGAGAAAGTTATTTTTCACTCAGCGCACAATTAAGCTCTGGAATTTGTTGCCAGATGATGTGGTTAGTGCAGTTAGTGTAGCTCGGTTCAAAAAAGGTTTGGATAAGTCCATTAACTGCTATTAATCAAGTTTATGTAGAGAATAGCCACTGCTATTAATTGCATCAGTAGCATGGGATCTTCTTGATGTTTGGGTAATTGCCAGGTTCTTGTTGGCTGGTTTGGCCTCTGTTGGAAACAGGATGCTGGGCTTGATGGACCCTTGGTCTGACCCAGCATGGCAATTTCGTATGTTCTTATAGTGCACCTTAATCCTCAGTGGGCTTTGCGAAATAGAAATTTGTGCTGGGGGTCTCCTTTCTGGGAATGGCCAGGTATCTCTCTTGCCAGATGCTTTAGTTATGGCCTGTGTCAGGAAAGATGGTTCTTCGCAGGCAATGTGGCTTTGGTGTATTGAGTTGGGGGAGGAAGTGAGAGCTGACAGGGTGCTGCTCCTACTTGCACCCTGTGTTATGACCCCACTGTGCCTCAACCTTTGGCACTCCTTTTCACACACCCTAGTTACCAGCATCTCCTTCATGAATATGAGATGCTGAGATTGGAGGGCAAGACTCCCTTTCACCCCTGGATCATAAAGTGTGGCAAGCATGTTTATATTTTATTTATTTATTTAACAAGGATTGATATCCCACGTCTTCCAAACTTTAGAACAGGTTACATCAGAACATACATAATCATCAACATAAAAAATGATTACAATAAACATAGTTGAAATAAACATAATTAAAATAGACATAAATAATTAAAATAAAGCACAGCACGAGCCCAGATTATCAGAGGGACAAAAGACCCCAATAACAGATATTGAGCCTCAGATTCCAATCAGGTCACCTTCAGTAGTAGCCTCTAGAGGTTGAAGGCAAGTGTGAATATATAAATTTTTAGGGCCTTTTTAAATTCCTTTGTACCTGTATAGGAGTGGATTGAAAGAGTAAGTGAGTTCCAACAGTTCAGGCCAGCAATAGAAAAAGACCTCTCATGAGAGAGAGCAATCGGATATATCTTGCAGCTGGGTCATCCAGAAGGAATTGATTGGTGGATCTGAAGTTTCTGATGGGTGGGTAAAAGTGAAGAATAGAAGTAATCCAAGGAGAGGAGATACTGTTCAGTAAATTGTGGACTGCAAATGCTTTATATAATATTCGTGATTGCATCGATAGCCAGTGAAACGACTGTGAAACAGGTGTAATATGAGCGAGTAAACCAGTAAGGAGCCATACGACGGAGTTCTGCAACATCTGTAGCAATCTGAGGGAGCATTGTGGGAGCCCTGAGTATATTGTTTTCTGTCAGACGTTTCGGTCTGACTTGCACCTGCTGCTGCAAGGAGCCCACAAACTGCAACACCTCTGCTTCCATTACCTCTTTTGCAAAGAAGCCCTCTAACTTTTCCTCTGGATTATGTACCATACGGACGACCTTGCCCACCAGCATCTTTTCCATGGATGATAGAATATTGCATTGAGGCATGGCAGCTATCCCTCAACTGGATGTCTAACAAAGCCCACCTGTATCCTGATGCTCCATCCCTGCTAGATCTGCTGCCAGCCCCTGCCTCAGTCAAGTCCTACCAGTGTGCTATCAGGAAGAGGTAAACATGCATACTATTCATGGCGGTACAGATATCACTTGTGAAATGCATGCTAATCTCCTCTGCCTTAGCCAGATGCAACTGTATGCGATTATGGACTGGTTGTACAGAGTGGAGATGACCTTCCTACTAAATGTATTCCTGGAGGGCACTTTGTAACCGGAGGCTGACACATGCTATAGATGCCTAAAGTCCACATTCTACACTACCTGTAGGGGGCGGTCATCTAAGGCAATCATTTTGCCAATGCTCCTCATTGCTAGTTTCGATGCCCCAGAACAGTGCTATGGAACACCACTCCATTTCCTCTGTGGTGGGTGGCAAATGCATGGTGGGGCTGCTGGCTTGCCACCTAACTACTGGAAAGGGCTGTAGGATCAGCTTGGGGGAAACATTTTCCTCTTTTCAAATCTTTATTCTCACTTTTACATTGACTGGCAGAAGGGTTCCCCAGGCTAGTATTTCCACCTTCTCCTGATGCCAATGCTAACAGGTGTTGCTATTCCAGGTGTCAGATACCCCCACTGTGCAAAAAGTGGGTCCTTCCTCACTTTAAATAAGATATGCCATACTGGGTGAGACTAAGGGTCCATCAAGCCCAGTATCCCGTTTCCAACAGTGGCCAGTCCAAGTCAAAAGTACCTGGCAAGTTCCCAAACATTAGATAGTCCATAAGCTACTATTGCTTATTAATTACCGTCATTGCAGTTTATGAATTTATCCTCTAGGAAATTATCCAAGCCTCTTTTAAACCTCGTTACACTAACTGCTGTAACCACATCCTCTGGCAATGAATTCCAGAGGTTAACTATACACTGAGTGAAAAAGAATTTTCTTTGATTTTATTTAAATGAGCTACTTGCTAATTTCATGGAGTACCCCTGGTGCTTCTATATATGTGAGAGACTAAATAACCAATTTACATTAACTTATTCAAGTCCTTTCATGATTTTGTAGACTTCTGTCATACCCCTCTCAGTCTGTTGCGCGCCCCATTCGTGCCCGGCCTGCGCATGGGCCTGCTCACCTCTCTGGCTCCTCTGCAGGTCCTGGGGTTGGCTTCCTTAGCGGCAGCCGCAAGCTCCTCCAGGCCTTGGCATCCTGTGGCGGCTGTCGCCGGGCCTTCCACTGCGCACCAGGTCTCACGCCGGAGTTCGGTACCTTCCGTGGCATTGGCCACGCCCCTACCTGCACGCGCGTGGACCACCCAGCCTCTTGTAGGAAGTTCCTGTCTGCACTTCCTTGCCTTGGCAATCAGGTCGGCTTTGTTGCTAGATTGTCACTGCGTGCTAAGCTTGTCCAGTTTTGTTCCAGTCTTGTTCCAGCCTTGTTCCAGGATCCTTCTGTTCCAGCCTTGTTCCAGCATCCTTCTGTTCCTGTGTTCGTTGTCATCTCCCCAGGTAGTACCTTTGGACTGTCTCTCTGGTACTTACCTCAGCCTGATCCTTGACCCCTCTGCCTCCTGCCTGCCTTCTGACCTCGGCTTGTTCCTTGACTACTCTGTCTGCTACCTGCCTTCTGACCTCAGCCTGCCTGTGACCTAGTCTGACCTCTGGAACCTGACCTCTGCATTGTTGACCACTCCTCGGGCTGATCCTCGGATTCTGACCCCTGCCTGATTGACTACATCTCCTGATTCTGGCTCTGTCCCTTGCCTTGTCATCGCTTACGCTGTTCTGGTCTTCCTTGCTCCATCTGACCTCCAGCCTCGAACCCGATCACGCTCCTCTCCTGTCTGTGGACATGCCTGTCTACCATCTCTCCAGGAAACCCCTCGCGTCCCAAGCGGCCCGGGTCCCTACGGGCTCCACCCGGGGGACTGCGGGCTTCCAGTGGTGAAGCTCATCCTAGCCTCTGTCTCCTCCAGTGCTCCGCCCTCTGGGGGCAGGTACTTCCTGGTCCCTACCAGGGAGCCGTTCTCCACTGCCTCAGGACAAGGGTCCACCCCTGAGTGCAACACAGTCATCTCTTCTCCAAACTGAACAGCCCTAACTTCTTTAGCCTTTCCTCATGCCCCTTATCATTTTGGTCGCACTTCTGTGCACTTTTTCCAGTGCAGCTATATCCTTTCTGAGATGTGACCAGAACTGCACACAGTATTCAATGTGCAGTCTCACAATGGAGTGATACAGAGGCATTATGACATCCTCTGTATTATTTTCCATTCCCTTCTTAATAATTCCTAACATTCTGTTTGCTTTTTTGATCGCCACAGCATTTCCACTATGACGCCTAGATCTCTTTCCTGGGTGGTAACTCCTAAGATAGAACCTAATATTGTGTAACTACAGCAAGAGTTATTTTTCCCTATATGCATCCCTTTGCATTTGATAACGTTAAATTTCATCTGCTATTTGGAAGCCCAGTCTTCCAGTTTTGCAAGATCCTCCTGCAATTCATCACGATCCACTTCAGATTTAACTATTCTGCATAATTTTGTGTAATCCACAAATTTGATCACCTCACTCATTGTATCCCTTTCCAAATCATTAAAAAGCACCAGTCCAACTACAGATCCCTGAGGCACCGGTCAAACTACAGATTCCTGAGGAATTCCTCTGTTTACCTTTTTCCACTATGAAAACTGACCATTTAATCCTACTCTCTGTTTCCTGTCTTTTAACCAACTTGCAATCCACAAAAGGACAGTACCTCCTATCCCATGATTTTTTAGTTTTCTTAGAAGCCTCTCATGTGGGATTTTGTCGAATGCCTTTTGAAAATCCAAATTCATCACATCTACTGGTTCACCTTTGTCCACATGTTTATTCACCCCTTAAAAAAATATAGGAGATTTATAAGGCAAGACTTCTCTTGGATAAATCCAAGCTGGCTATGTCCCATCAAACCATGTCTAACTAAACATTTTGTGCTTTTATTCTTTATAACAGTTTTCACGATTTTTCCTGGCACTGAAGTCAGGCTCATCGGTCTATAATTTCCGGGATCACCCCTGGATCCCTTTTTAAACATTGAGGTTACATTGGCCATCTTCCAGTCTTCAGGTACCTTGGATGATTTTAATTATACTTTACACATTTTTACTAATAGGTCTGAAATCTCTTTTTTTAGTTCTTTCATAACCCTGGGGTGTATTCCATCTAGTCCAGGTGATTTACTACTCTTTAATTTGTCAATCCATATCTTCCAGGTTCACCATGATTTGGTTCAGTTGATCTGACCCATGAAAGCCTTCTCCAAATGGGTATCTCTCCAATATCCTCTTCAGTAAACACTGAAGCAAAGAAATTGTTTAATCTTTTCATGATGGCCTTATCTTCTCTAAGTATCCCTTTAACCCTTTGATCATCCAACGGTCCAACTGACTCCCTTGCAAGCTTTCTGCTTCAGACATATTTTTTAAAGTTTTTATTGTGAGTTTTTGCCAACTTCTTTTCAAATTTTCTCATAGCCTCTCTTATCAGTGTCTTACATATTATTGCAAAGCGGCCCCACCACCGTTACCTTTCTCACCAAATCCTGTGCTCCACTGAGAATGAGATCTAAAATTGCTCCTTCTATTGGCTCCTGAACCAATTGCTCCATAAAACTGTCTTTTATTCCATCCAGGAACTGTATCATGCCCTAATGTTTCACTTACCCAGTCAATACTGAGGTAATTGAAATTTCCCATTATTACTACACTACCAGTTTGGTTAGCTTCCCTAATTTCTCTTAGCATTTCACTGTCGGTCTCACAATTTTGGCCAGGTGGATGGTAGTATACTCCTATCACTATTCTCTTCCCCAACACATAAGGGATTTCTACCCATAAAGATTTGATTGTGCATTTAGTCACATGCAGGATATTTACCCTGTTGGTATCTATGCCATCCCAGACATAAAATGCCACCCTGCCACCAAGATGTTCCTCTCTTCATTATCTTAGAGAAGATAAGGCCATCATGAAAAGATTAAACAATTTCTTTGCTTCAGTGTTTACTGTTCATTGTGATATAATTTGTACCCTGGTATAGCACTATCCCATTCGTTTTCCTCTTTCCACCATGTCTCTGAGATGCCAATTAAGTCTATGCCATCATTCACTGCTATACACTCTAATTCTCCCATCTTACTTCTTAGACTTATGGCATTAGCATACAAACATTTCAAAGTGAGTTTTTTGTTTGTATTTACGTTCAGCTTTTCACTGTTCAGCATTTCCCTGTTCACTGTTTTACGTTCAGCGTATCCCTGTTAACTGAACTGAAATTCAGTTAACAGGGATAAATTTGAATCTTTTAGCTCAGGTGAGTTTTTAATTATAGGCACTGGGGCTACTTTTCTTATTATTGGAACCTCTCTATTGGGATGCCCTAACTCTAATGCTTTATTAGTATCCTTTGAAGATACATCCCTCTGAACCATGCACTGCTGAGGGACTGTTAGCTTTCCCCTTTGTTCTAGTTTAAAAGATGCTCTATCTCCTTTTTAAAGGTTAGCACCAGCAGCTTGGTTCCTCCCTGGTTAAGGTGGAGTCTATCCTTTTGGAAAAGACTCCCCAAAAGGTTTCCCTGTTCCATACAAAACTGAATCCCTCTTCCCTGCTCCATTGTCTCATCTATGCATTGAGACTCCAGAGCTCTGCCTTCCTCTGGGGACCTGTGCATGGATCAGGAAGTATTTAAGAGAATGCTACCCTGGAAGTTCTTGATTTCAACTTTTTACCTATGAGCCTAAATTCAGCTTCTAGAACCTCCTCCCACATTTTCCTATGTCATTGGTGCCCACATGTACCACCTCAGCTGGCTCCTCCCCAGCACTATCTAAAATCCTATCTAGGTGAGACATGAGGTTCACCAGGTTCGCACCAGGTAGGCATTTTATCAGGCAGTCCTCATGCCCACCAGCTACCCAGCTGTTTACATTCCTAATAATCAAACCACCAACTATGACAGCCTTCCCTCCTTGGCAGAAGCCCTTGGAGACACATCCTCGGTGCGAGAGCTTGATGCACCACCTAGAGAGCAGGTCCTTGCTACAGGATCATGAGACCTTCCTCCTCCAAGGCAGCATCAGGGATGCCAGTCTGGAATTGAGACTTTGCTACTATGTACCTGAAGGTCTCATCTATATACCTCTCTGTCTGCCTTAGCTCCTCCAGGTCTGTCACTCTAGCCTCCAGAGATTGGACTCATTGTCTGAGAGACAGGAGCTCTTTGCATCAGAGGCACACATACAACTTCTCACTTGTGGGTAAAAAAAATCATACATGTGACACTCAATGCAAAAGACTGGGAGTCCCCCCTCTTGCTGTTGGACTGCTGCCTTCATCTTAAATTTGTTCAGTTCTTAGTTAAGTTTTAGGTTGCTATGGGTGTAAGATTGCATACAATTAGGGTCCTTTAAATGTATTAGTGTATTTATTATATATCTGGTAGTGACCTACAAGGGAATGATCAAACTCTTGTTGAAGTTATATTTATTTTTCAATTATATTCTGCCTTTTGGATAGTTTAAAATGATTAATTCATGTACTCTTTGTATTTCTCTGTCCATGTCCCCATGGCTCACTATTTAAGCTGAGTGTAGATGCCAAGGAAAAATACAAGGGGTATCACTTATGCTCTCTATTTGCACTGCTTGCTCTTGTTGGGGGTTGCTTTCATCATTGTCAGTATCATCATCTATCTCTCCCATCACCTTACTGGAAGCAAAGAGGCTACTGACTAATCATCCAAAATTTTCTTCAGCTACTAACTGATCAAATTCTGATACAGAGAATTCCAGACAAGATTCTTCCTCAAAAGCTGTTTTTTAAAATACTGCCTCCACTGCCTCAGAAGCAGTAACCAATATAGAGGAGAGTGCAGGTGATTTTGGCTGTTGCATTTCTGATGTCACAGTTCATGCCCCTTCTCTGCTACTGTCTGCCTTGGATGTCTCTCGCACCTTTCCCTTTTGCTCCAAAACAAGTGGGAGAGGAACAGATACTGGTGGCATTGCTCTCCAAATTTCAGTTTGCTTCTGCGTTGAGCTGCCAGTGCTTTCCACTCCTGCAATTATATAGCTAAAAAAAAGTCTCTCTTCCATTTTGGGGCAGGAATTGTGCCTTTTTTTATTGCTGCTACTAGACATAGACTGGGCTGTCTCTGCACTATTTCATCTGGCCCTGCCAAATCTGCCATTCCCTCCTCTCCCTTTTCCTGATATGAAGGAATTTGTTGAAGTGCACTGATTACTGGGGATCTGGATATTACAAATGAATTTATTTATTGATTACTGCACCCTCTCTAACAGTACCACACACTATATAGAATGTATTTATTTATTTAAAATCTTTTATATGCCGCTTATACAGTACCAAAATATTGGTAGCCTGGTTAGACTTTTCTTCTATTCAGTTTGTCAGTGTGCTGTACTCATCTCACTGTCCAGAGACAAAAAATATCACTAGCACAGCTATAGTCTCTATATTGTCTCCTACCCTGGCCCTTCCCAGGGAATAAAAAACATCAAAATCAGTAACAGTATACTTCCTCTGTCTCTCTGGTAGAGTTGAGTGAGACCACTGCAGCAGAAAGAAGATGAGAAGCAGGCAAATTCCAAAGTTTCTAAACTTTTTTTTTTTAAGTCTGTGGGAGTTTCTACAAACATGTCTTCCTCTGCCCAGCGTGGGTTAGTGTCACTTGATCCAGATAGCCACTTTAGACTTTTTAAAAAGATTCTGCAGCGTGACTTGTCCTTTCTGTTGTTTCCTTGCCACCTTGTGCTGCCTTAGCTCTGACGAGGTTGTGAGGTCACACAGACAAAAGTTGGTTGCAATAGTCACCAGTTAGTCTTCAATGCACCATAGACTTGAATGGGAAACATAAATAAGAAAAATATTTTTGTTTATTTTGGGGGTCCAACAATGAAATAAATATGAACTCATTTGTGTGTTTTACCCATTTGTTCCAAACAAATACACATCTCTAATTTTAAGTACTTGAATCCTGATATAAGAAGCCTTAGATTAACTGAAAATGATGTTTGCATTGGGTGTGAGCTCCTGTGGCAAACTCCTATGCATTTCAAATATATGGTACTACATTTTTAAAAGGGCTTTTCAGGGTAGATATCCCTACAGCCTTTGTGAGGCTTTTCCAAAGCATTTAATAAATCGGAGTTTCAAACCCTTTTATTAACAGAGGTTTTTCCAGTGACCAGTTTCCTTCATTGTTTCTGTTTCCTCCAAACTATAACTTCCTTGCATCCTGCTAGAAGGCTTTAATATGTACTAAACTGACTGATTGTGATTGACAGATAGCCACTGCAACCCTGTCATATCCCCTGCCAATCACAATTAGTTCAATATTGGCTCACATTGCCTTTTATCCTGCTACAGGGCTTCTTGGACTGATGCCTCTTCAAGATATCAGTACCAACATGGTGCTTCCTAAACGGAAAAAAGGGCACTGAGATCATTTTAATATTCATGAGTTAGGCTGCTGCCATGAGATAGCAGTTCTCAAAAACAGCTCCTGGAACTTAGCAATTGAACCTACAAATATTATTTTCATTGAGATATACAATTTCTGGTTACAGCAGTTTGTGATCAGAAATGTGATTGCTGCTTTTCATCTAAATGATCAATATGCATTTATGTTTCCAAAGTCTGCTTTTTGACAGGATGTCTAATCTATACTTGTTGAGTTAAACTACTTCTAGAAGACAATTTTCCCCACCTAGGTGCACAGTCCATGGGTTACAAATAATTTTCAAAACATTGCCCATGGGGACAATGGAAAATGCAATTGCTTTTTTAGGTGGGTGAAGTTTTAATGGCAAATAACACATGAAGATTTGAAAATCCAATTAGTGCATATTATTTTCCTTCCCTGACAAACATGAATCTGGAAATACCTCGTTATAATCCAGCTAAGGTACATGCACTGTGCTTTTAGCAGAATTGAGGGAAGGCAATTCTCAGATAGTTTACTTAGATAAATCACTATGGACCCATGTAATAGGCTTTGAAAACTGACCTCCCCATAGCAATGTCCCCTCGTAGTAAAATAACGTATATATTACAATCCCTGCTGTGCTGCACAACATTGGAATAAAAGGAGTTTCTTAACATTTCAGGAAACTTAATACTCTCTGCTAAGAACTGAGTTGTGAGTCTTCACCTCTTCCATAAATGATTTTGGTAAACGTTGTCAATACTGGATTGTTCATTAATTGTAAAACCCTTCATTCCCCTGAAAATCAGGGTCTCCTCCTCAGACACTGCCTCAGATTTTTCCATTTTAGATTCACTCTAGTGATCCCTTTATCATAACTTCTCTGTAGGGCATTTGGAGATATTGCCCTGCATGTTTCTAAATGGAATAATCTTTCTCATGTTGTTTTAATATTTATTCTTTGAGATTAGCAGCTAGAGTCAGAGTCTGCACTTGGTGTGCTCACAAGTTATGTGCACTTCAAGGCTTTTCTAGCTGCTTTACAGATCTCATATTGTCATGGAAGGATAATTTAGATAAAGCGAAACAATGAATTCTCAGCATAAAGCACTTTCTCTCAAACTGTGCAAGCTATTTGTGATCTACAAATAGAATAATAGATGAAAAATGTCAGTAATGAGGTTGTGATTCTACTGGAGAGATCCTGCTCCATGTAAGTATTATTGACCTCTGACAGAGTAGTAATAATATCCATGAGAACACAATATACCAAATTAGATATTCATGTCCAAATAAAGGAACCCAGAATTCATGAAATGTAAGTAAATGCTTTTTAAAAATAATTCATAGCCACCATCACTAAAGGCACAAAGCTCAGCAGCTTCACTCCATCACAATATTTCCACAATAGGAGAGTGACCATTTTAAAAAGGACAGGCTGAGCCAGCTCTGGTTGTAATTCCACTGCATCTCTACTCTGATACTCTGAACTTGTGATTCTGATTTCTTTAAAAAAAGAAGTATCACAATCAACATATGGCATAGGAGGATGGAAATGAAACAAGGAGCAAGCAAGGAAGTTCATAAATGCTTTGAGGAAGTAATTTCATAGCACCCCACATAAGTTAGACTGCAAATACGCACATAGGGGCGGATTTTAAAAGCCCTGCTCGCGTAAATCCGGGCGGATTTACGCGAGCAGGGCCTTGCGCACCGGCAGGCCTATTTTCCATAGGCCTGCCGGCACGCGCAGAGCCCCGGGACTCGCGTAAGTCCCGGGGTTTTTCGAGGGGGGCATGTCGGGGGCATGTCGGGGGCGGGGCCGATCGGCGCGGAGTTTTGGGGGCGGGTCGCGGTGTTTCGGGGGCGGGCCCGGGGGCGTGGTTTCAGGTCGGGGCGGTCTGGGGGCGTGGCCGTGCCCTCCGGAACCGCCCCCGGATCGCATCTCCGCGCGCCAGCAGCCTGCTGGCGCGCGTGGATTTACATCTCCCTCTGGGAGGCGTAAATCCAGGGATAAAGGTAGGGGGGGGTGGGTTAGGTAGAGGAAGGGAGGGAAAAGTGAGGGGAGGGCGAAAGGGAGTTCCCTCCGAGGCCGCTCCGATTTCGGAGCGGCCTCGGAGGGAATGGAGACAGGCTGCGCGGCTCGGCGCGCGCCGGCTGCCCAAAATCGGCAGCCTTGCGTGCGCCGATCCAGGATTTTAGCAGATATGCGCGGCTACGCGCGTATCTACTAAAATCCAGCGTACTTTTGTTTGCGCCTGGTGCGCCAACAAAAGTACGCGAAGGCGCACTTTTTAAAAATCTACCCCAGAAGTTACAACCATTTTCAAAGGGAAAGTACACACATATGTGAATGCAAATGCTTTCCCTTTTGAAAATTACTCCACCAGAACTACCCACATACACCTGCTAAAGTGTTCATAGACATTTTTTCAGGAAATGTTGCACTAATACTTTTCAAAATGCAAAAGTATGGATATACCTACAAACCTCTCAAACCTGGCCTTTGGGAATGAGTCTGTTCAGTCAGGGTAACGTTTGCCTGCATATCAGGTGGACAGTTTTATAACAGAGGTCATGGGTCATTGCTGCTTCCATACTCTGGGGGGGAAAGGACAAGTCTTTCAAAGCCTTTAGGGTTTTTCCTTAAGGTTCCCTGAAACAGTCCAGTAGGAAAAACACAAACCATTACTGAAAGTGCTCTTTAAAATAAAATCCTTTTTGGAAATACTTGGTTACAGGAATAAATCACAGTAAGTACACTGTTATTTAATGCACACTCAAGATAGAAAAATAAAGTTCCAAGAAATCACAATCTCAATCAATAGGAATTTTGAATATCCCTGGCAGTAAGTACTGTTCTGTTCATAAGGAAAACCCATGCCGTGATAGTACCTGCAAATCTGAAATTAGTAGAGTGGACTGGATGCTCCTCTGTAGACCAAAGACAAATATGAGCCTCTGGTTGATACTTTCTTCAAACACCAACTCTATGGGAGTCTTCATTGCACAACTGCCTTACTGACTACATACAAAGACAAATACTCTTTCTGAAACACTGATGAAATCCCTCTCTGACAGAGCAAGGAGCATAAATTTCACTATCCCTTACTTAGAGACTTCGTCCTTGGATCTTTAGGATATCTTAGGGATCTACTTTTGAGCCCGACACAAGTCCTCCCTTGTCCTGAAGGCCTGTGTCCAGCTTTGAACACAAGCCACCTTCCTAAGATAGGAGACAGGACAGGCAGTCTCCTCCCTGTAAAACAGAGACCTGAAGAACCCGGGACCATAAGGGAACTGGAGTTCTGTTAAAACACTGACATCTTCCACTGGGGAGTGACAAACATCTTACCACTCCTACTCTCTCTAACCTGAGGTGAGGTTAGTGATATTCTGAACCCTACTAGTAAGGGAACGTTTTGTGATCCCCTTTCATATGTTCCTTTCTAGTTAGCCACAGAATTTCAACAGACCTAGAGAGTGAGATTAAAGAGGCAGTAGGAGTGGTGTAGGGAGCTGAAGCTCCCTAGTGGGAGATGTCAGTGTTTAACTTAATTCTTGCATACTCATGGTTAAGGGTTCTTCAGATATCGGAGAGAGATGTTCTTCTTCAGATCTCTCTTTTCAAGGAAGAGCACTACTGTGTACAATTCTGGTTATCCTGTGTACAATTCTGGTCACTGCATCTCAAAAAATATATAGTTGCAATGGAGAAGGTACAGAGAAGGGCGACCAAAATGATAAAGGGGATAGAACAGCTCCCCTATGAGGAAAGATTAAAGAGGTTAGGAATGTTCAGCTTGGAGAAGAGACGGCTGAGGGGGGATATGATAGAGGTGTTTAAAATCATGAGAGGTATAGAATGGGTAAATATGTATTGGTTATTTACTCTTTCAGAAAATAGAAGGACCAGGGGGCACTCCATGAAGTTAGCATATAGCACATTTAAAATGAATCAAACATTCTTTTTTACTCAATGCACAATTAAACTCTGAAATTTGTTGCCGGGAATGTGGTTAGTGTAGTTAGTGTAGTTGGGTTTAAAAAAGGTTTGGATAAGTTCTTGGAGGAGAAGACCATTACCTGCTATTAATCAAATTGACTTAGAAAATAAGCACTGCTATTACTAGCATCAGTAACATGGGATAGACTTAGTTTTTGGGTAATTGCCAGGTACTTGTAGCCTGAATTGGCCAGTGTTGGAAAGAGGATGCGGTACTCGATGGGCCCTTGGTCTGACCCAGTATGGTCATTTCTTCTTATGTTTCTTGTCCTATTCTCTCCTCTTCTAGGAAGGTAGCTGGAGCCTAATGTCAAGGTGCCCAGGTCTTTAGCTTGTGGCTGTCTTGGAGTTTAAGAGAACAACTGAGACTACTGAATAACCAAGGGTAGTCTCAAGGAATAGACAGTTATTTCCCTACATCGCAGCTGTCCAGAGAGATTGCTTCAGCTGAGTAATGAGGAATTTCCTAGCTAGAATCATAAGGAGAATTGTCAAACTTGGAGAAAGGCATCTTAGAGTTGCAGCCTGAAGAAAGCATTATTCAGAGACTCATCTGTCTGTGTCAAAAGGAGATCATTTAGTCCTAAACCACTGGTTTCCAGAGAGCTGCATCCAGGTTTTCATTACTATCAGGGAAAGTACCCAGGAAAGGTTTTCCTTACCAAAAATACCTGTTACCAGGGTGTGCAGCTGTACTATTGACTAAGACTATGTTTCCTTTAACTTCATTCTTCCGTATTAATTGTACACTAAATACGAGTGTACCTTCTGTGATTATTCAACTGCAATAAAATGATTTTATTTTGAAAAGTTATAGTAGCAGTGTGTGTTTGTCCTACTAGAATGTTGCAAAGAACCTTCAGAAAACTCTTAAGGTCCTTGAAAAACATGTCTTCCCCACACACACACACACGCATCCATGCCCTGCACTGTGTAGAAAGAACCTGGAAGCATGGGAGCTGAAATAGCTCATGACCTTCCGCATGAGCCCTTGTTGCCGAGGAGAAGGGAGATTTTCAAATCTACATGTGTACAGGGGTTGCATATATGAGGTTGGGAAGAAGTAAGTGATAAGTGATATAAAGTATTCCACAGAGAGAACTGATGAGCAGACTAGCAAGGCCATTAATTCAAAACAGAATTCTAAACTAGGTGAGAAGTTGGTTAAGCAACAGGACTCCGAGAATGGTGGTTAACACTGTCCAGTCTGGTGAAGGGAAAGTGACCAGCAAGGTACCGCGGGGAGCAATACCAAGCCCAGTCCTCTTCAAAAATGTTACAAGTGGCATTGTAGAAAGGCTGCTAGGGAAACTGCACCTGTTTGTGGAAGATATGAAGATCTGCAACACAGTAGATATGCCTCGGGGGGATTTAAAGTAGTGAAGATGAAGACAAGCATATTCACATAAATAGTGCATCATCTCAGTGCTCTTTTATGCATGAATTTAAATAGAAATAGGTTATTCATTTTTCATTCTTGCAAGATTAAAATGCCGGAAAGATATCCATAACTAATATATCCTGTGATATTAAACTAGACAAAAAATAAAACAACAGTAACTTATGTCTACTAAAAAGAGCTATTGTAATCATTTGAGTCATTAAAATAGTGTCTGTATAACCTTTTAGGCTAAGGAAAGAGAGACAGAGAAATAGAGAGAGCAGATTTGGGAAATTGGGGCTACAGTAGAGTAATGAAAAATGTGGATCATTTATCCAAGAATGTCTCTTACTCCTAATGTTCACCAACTAATATCTTTGGGGGGTTTTTTTTTTCGTGTTTTATTTCCAGGAGCCAAGGCCATTTTGAAACAGCATTCCTTAACACAGTGATTCTCAGCCAGTGTGTCACCAAGCACTGGCAGGAGTGTTACCATCCTCTGTCAGATCATGTGGCTCTTCCCTCCCCCTCCTCTGCCCCTGTGAGAAGCACAACATTATTCCTCCGCCCGGACTTAAAACATTCTGATAGCCTGAGTGGAACAGCAGCAGTTCTAGTGAAAGAGGAGGCATTAGCAGCATTGCCTGTTCTTTTGCCTTCCCTTGTGTCCTGAAAGAGGAAATGGTGTGCAGTGGGCCTATGCACGCAGGAGGAAGGGGAAACCATGCTGAAGTCAGAAGAACCGGCAGCATCGACCTCCTGCAGCAGGAGGAGCAGCACAAGCTGGAGGATAAAAAGAGGACCAGATGGTGATTAGCAATAGGAGATGGAGCAGTATCAGTCCCTCCAGCTGATGGAACTCTTTTTTTCCTGGGGCCACAGGGGCTGGAAGAGGACGCTACTGCTATTGCTGCTGCTGCCACTTGTGTTTCAGGAGGGTACATGAGTGAGACAGAGAGAGAGCGTGTGTGTGTGTGTGTGTGTGTGTGTGTGTGTGTGTATGTGATTGAAAGCATTTGAGAGAGAGCATTTGGGTATATGAGAAAGTGTGTGCATTTGAAAGCATGTGTGTAAGTCAGAGCGTGTGCATTAGAGAAAGAGCATGAGTGCTGGCAGTTAGTGCTGTTCTGGTATGGGAAGTTTAATATTTATTATTATTATTATTATTATTATTATTATTTATTAGATTTATATTCCACCTAATTTCTGTTCAGAGAGAGTACTCTTACCTTCTCCTTGTACCACTCTTAATAATAAAAGTAATACTTAGGATTCTTTTTATTTCTGCCAAGGATTGAAATAAGCAGTGTCTCACACATGTGAGCATTGTCTGTCAGGTGTGACCCCCATGGGAAAAAGGTTGAGAACCACTGCCTTAACAGTCCCAAAGTACCTGAATAAATCCCATTGATAACTGCACTTTTCTTTCAACAGGCCTGTCTCATCAGCATAAACCTGTCCAGTTCAATCTTCTGTTTTGCATTATGTCCTAGAGATAGCAAACAGAGGCTTACAAGTTTTTCTTACTACTTCTGCCATTTGAGGGCGACTTACCCAGGTAACTTGGACATCTGAAAATTGCCTCCATCAATCCAGATAAAAGTATGAGCAGTCTTTCAGAGTATGCATACTTTTAGCCAGACTGCGAGGAGACATTCTGAAGATGGGTTTTAGTCAGAACAGGAAAGTAACCCATGCAGATTGGATATTCAAATCTACATGTGTTATTTTTCCACTGGAAACTCACAAGTATAAAAAGTTGGAACAATGTCCAAGGGTACTTTTTACCAGTGGACAATTTTCACAGAGAATGCACATATTTAGTTTCCCTTTGAAAATTGAGCACAGGGCCTACCTTTGGACAATACTAATTTCAAGAAGGGAAGTCTGAAAATTGATTCTAAAGGCAGTAAGTGCGAGCTTTTGTTTTTCTCTTTCTTTCTTTTCTTTTTTGCAAACTGTCTTTTCAGATGACTTCTCAAAATACATTCAATCTCCTTGGAATGTTTAGTGTGACCTTTTTTTTTTTTTTTTTTAATACAGCTGCAGGTTACAGAAAAAAAATTAAAAGAGCACATCCCAGAGGAAAGGCAGCACAAAGACATCTGAACTCAAAAGTGTGAAACATTAAATTTTTTTATGTAGCGCCCCCGAACAGGGCACATACAATGTTAGAAGGTCTGGTGACTGTTTGGGAGCAAAGCACTAGTCTCTAGGATGGTTCCACAATAAAAATGGTCAAGCAGATGCTGTATTGAACCTGGTTTAGAAGCTAAAGGCAATGAAAAATATCAATCAGGTTCATTTGATGCAACCTTCCTCTCTTAAAACCATGTTGCCTTGAATCTTGCAACCCACAGGCTTGTAAATGGCTCACTATCTTTTCCTTCAGCAGTGTCTCCATTATTTTCCCATGACCAAGGTAAGACTATCCAGCCTGTAGCTCACAGCCACCTTCCTGCTACTACTTATGTGAATTTTGGACCACAGCTGCTATTCTCCAATCTCAAAGCATCACTCCCAGCACCTCTCTTAGCTTCCACAGTATCCTGAGATGTGTTTCATCCAGTCCCATAGCATTGTCTACTTTCAAGTTTGCTAGTTCCACTCAAACATTCTACTTTGTAAATGGTAGAGGTGTGCATCCGTTTTCCACGTATTTGTAATCCGCAACTTATTTTGTCCTATCTGTTAAATACGTGGGTAGGCGAAACGCATCGCGACTCCCCACGTATTAAACAGATTTCTGTTTTATTTGGCTTCCTAAATAAAAATTTAAACCCCCCCACCCTCCTAACCCCCCCAAGACTTACCAAAACTCCCTGGTGGTCCTGCGGCGAGTCCAGAAGCCATCCCTACATTCTCACACCCACGTTTGCCGGTTTCATCATGACGCCGATAGCCTGAGTCACAGGGGCTACCGGTGCCATTGGTCAGTCCCTGTCACATGGTCACCGGCGCCATCTTGTGCTCCTACCATGTGACAGGGGCTGACCAATGGCACCGGTAGCTCCTGTGACATAGTATGGGCAAAGGCGATCGGCGCCATTTTGAGTCCTGGCATCGGACGGCAGGTCACTCCGGGACCCCCGTTGGACCCACAGGGACTTTTGGCCAGCTTGGGGGGGCCTCCTGACCCCCACAAGACTTGCCAAAAGTCCAGCGGGGGTCCGGGAGCAACCTCGTGCACGCCGGCCGTCAGATGCCAATACTCAAAATGGCCGTCCAATGCCAATACTCACTATGTGTGACATAGTGAGGGCAAAGGCGATCAGCACCATTTTGAGTATTGGCATCGGACGGCCGGCGTGCACGAGGTCACTCCCGGACCCCCGCTGGACTTTTGGCAAGTCTTGTGGGGGTCAGGAGGCCCCCCCAAGCTGGCCAAAAGTCCCTGTGGGTCCAACGGGGGTCCCGGAGCGACCTGCCGTCCGATGCCAGGACTCAAAATGGCGCCGATCGCCTTTGCCCATACTATGTCACAGGGGCTACCGGTGCCATTGGTCAGCCCCTGTCACATGGTAGGAGCACAAGATGGCGCCGGTGACCATGTGACAGGGACTGACCAATGGCACCGGTAGCCCCTGTGACACAGGCTATCGGCGTCATGATGAAACCGGCAAACGTGGGTGTGAAAATGCAGGGATGGCTTCTGGACTCGCCGCTGGACCACCAGGGAGTTTTGGTAAGTCAGGGGGGGTCAGGAGGGTGGGGGGTTGTAGTTAATTTTAATTTTAGCTGGGACAGGAATTTAACTCGCCATAGTAACGTATTGACAGATCAACAACTTATGGAATTCTCCATACTTCCGCATAAAACGGAATTGACCCCCCACGAATACATATCACGAATGCAACGAAAACCTTTTGGCTGCACATCCCTAGTAAATGGGGTGGTAGCTATATCATACTCATTTGAACTCTTGCCAACCAGCAATGGTCCTTCTCCATAGTTTTCTTTAGTGAACGTTGAACCAAATTATTTATTTACTATTTCAGCTATTTCCTTGTCTTTCTCCACACATTGTCTTTGTCTCCTTTCAATCTTATAATGCCACCACTGGCCTTCCTTCTTTCTCTGACATATATGAAAAACACTTTGTCCCCTGGCTTTACCTCTTTGGCAATCCTTTCTTCCACTTGAGCTTTAGTCATCCTGATTTCTTTCCTCTTTCTGCTTCACCAAATATTCTTCGCTGCATTTTCTTTTTGAGTTCATTTGTACACGACCTGCACAAATGCTATTAATATACCTCCCTTTTATCCACCCCCTGATCCTCTCCCCAGTATCTCATGGCTCCCCCACCACCATACCCCCTCATTTTCTCTTCCAAGGATTCAGCTTCACACCATTAGTTCGAGAGAGAACATAAATTTATTGGATGTACATGGCTGCAGCAAAGTTGAATTTTATCACCAGCACTGCAAACATAAAATATTAATCAAACAGAGAAGAAAGGGCTGTGAGCTGCAGACAGAACCCATCCTGGCCATAGCTGAAGAAGTAGGGAAGAGAGGCCAGGGTGAGCCATGGGTGGAGCCCATTTCGGCAACAGCTGAAGAGGCAGGGGAAAGAGACCTGAGAGAGATATGGGAAGAGCTCATCCTGGCCACAGCTGAAGAAGCATGGGAGAGAGGCCTGAACAAGTTGCAGGAAGAGCCCATCCCACCCCTAGCTGAAGAAGGAGAAAAGAGGCACAAGAGAACTGTGGGAGAGCTATCCCCAGAGACAGTGCATTTGTATGTGACTGAGAAAGAATTAGTGTCGTGTGTATAAGAGAGCGGGGGGATGAATGTGTGAGGGAGAGAGAGAGGGCACCTGAAAGCAATAAGGGTGTATGAGTGGGAGAGAGAGAGTGCACCTATGAGCAGTGAGGGTATGTGAGTGAAAGAGGGCACCTGTGAACAATGAGGGCAAATGAGTGAGAGAGGTCACCTGTGAAAAGTAAGGGTGTGAAAGTGCGTGTGTTATAGAGAGGGAGCTTGTGGGAGTATGTGAGTGAGTATGTGTATTTGAATAAATGAGAGAGAGGGAGCCTATGTAAATGAGGCTATGTGTGTGTGTGCAAGAGAGAGAGAGAAAGAAGGTACCTGTGAGTAAGTGAGAGAGAGAGAGAGGTATCCTGTGAGAGAATGAGGGTTAGTGTCTGAGTGAGAGGAGGACACTGGGATGTGTGTGAATGAGAGAGAGAGGGAGCTTGTAGGAGTGAGTGTGTGTGTGTGTGTGTGTGTGTGTGTGAAAGATAGAGAGACCCTGTGTAAGGGAGAGAGGGAATGTGTGTGCGAGAGAGAAAGGGAATGTGAATATGTGAGCCTGTGTGCATGGAGAGAACATGTGTGTGTATATGTGAGAAAGAAAAAGGATATACGTTTTTGTGCAACAATCCCCACTTCCCACCCCATCCCATCAAGGCATCTATTAATCAAAGTTCCCTGGTACAGAGAGCTGGTGGATGTCTATCCTTGTTAGTTTTAATCACTGGATGTTATTTGATGTGTCTGCTGTTTTGCAATATTCTTTTGGTGTTTGGAATATTTTTTAAAATGGGTTTTTAATTAGTGAAAGTTATTCTATTTGTCAGCTACTTTGAAATATTCTTTTCCAAAATATTGGTTTTACTATTATTGAGAGTGAAGTGTTCAGGATTGAGGTGGTATGGGGGTGTGTGTGGCAGCAAGACTGAAAGTTTGCCTAATATCCTTGCACTGCTCCTAAGCAGGAGCATGTACAAGGTGAAGAACTGGGACCGACAGATGATATGCCCCTGTTAAAAGACAGCTGAGAGAGGAGAGAGTGAAGTGGAAAGCAGCAGAAGGAGAATGGATAGGGCCCCTAGATAAGACTTTCTGTGCAATAGGACCAAACTGTGGCTGAAGTCCAAGGAAGTGTTACTGAAAAATATGCTGAAGCTGTGGTTTACTGAGAAATGTAACTTGCACTTCATTCTCCAGTACCAGAGGATAGGATAGTGATGGAAATTCATGGGTAATGACTGGAGGAATAGAACAAGCAGCAGTTACTTGCATGCTATATGTATGCAGGTATTTCTACATTCAGGCAACAACCAACAAGGACTGAACTTCACAATCTGGGTAAACAAATAATTGTGGGGGTAGCTGCTTATTGCAGCGGTTAATACCCTAAACCAATTAAGCCTGATACATCACTTTGAAAGCATATACAGCGTTGCTAAATGCTTCAACGGTAGGGGGAAGTGAGGAAAACAGGATTTACATTCAGACATCATCCAACAAGGCAACGATCTGTGCAATCTGGGTAAACAAGCGTCGGGGTAACTTGCTTGATGTGGTGGTTACAACCCTTAGCCTTATGCTCACCTTTGATGCAACTCCAACATTATTCTCTGCACCAATGACAGGGGATGGCAGGAAATTTGAATCAAACAGTTACCAACAAGAGCCCTGAAGTTGGTGGTTCATGAAACAGATAAGTATGGGAAAATAAGTGTGTAAGCTTGCTGGGCAGTCTAGATGGGCCGATTGGTCTTTTTCTGCCGTCATTTCTATGTTTCTATGTTTCTATATCTGTATGTTTGCAAATATATAAATAAATGTAATCATATCCACTTAAAGTTGGTTGTGTGGAAGAGCCACCAGAACCCCCTTCTTTTAACACAGGCAAGACAGATAATTTCAAGAGTCACTGGCATGTGGCTCCATTTAGATCGGTCCATGTGTGTCTCTGCCCCTCCTTCCCTTTGTCTGAAAATTTGGAAGAAAGTCTGGTGGCATTTTCAATGGTTCCCTAGCTCTTTGTATTTACCATATAAGTCCTTTGCTTGTCTGCTCTGCCTACTCCATGGAGGCCGGTCTACCACACAACATTTTTGTTAAAGTAGGTATGCTTTGGTTTTGAAAAGGTTGGGAAACACTGTTCTAATAGATTGTCTTTAAAAATAAAAACATTTGAAGGAATGCTTTCTCAATATTTTTTAAATTCCAAAGCTTTATATTATCATTAGTAGGGTTACCAATGACTGTTTTCATAGATAGGTTCACCCTTTTCTGGTTTTGCCCATTTCATTTATGAATTTATAATGCCAATTGTTCCAGGAAAAGCTGGGTTAAAAGCCTGTAAAATCATCTGGACTGACTTATCCTATTTCTGATGTCATGAAGCCATTTGGCAATCCTTGCCAATAATGTTCTCTCAGTTATTCCAGAAATTACAATACATTAATTTGCAAAAACCTCATTAGTTAATATTGTTCATTTAAAACCAATGCTTATCATTCCAGCTATCGTAGATGGCAATGGTGACAAAAGCAACACAGTATCATAGCAACATAGTAAATTACTGCAGAAAAAGACCAAATTGGCTCAACCAATCTTCCCAGTTCCTGGACCTAATGAGGTTCAACTTCCCTTCAATGAATCTACTGGGATGAATATCATCTGTGAACAGTGAGATGAGTGTAATAGCTCATGAATTCTGAGTTTGATTCAAGTTCCATATTTTCCATTTTGTGTCTAAGTTATCATAATTGTGGCACTTAAAAAATGAACTTTCCTACTAGGATATAATTTTTTCAGGAAAAACAAAATACATAGGAAAAGGAGAAAAGCAGCACTTTAAAATAGAGAATAATATTAAAGCAATTGAGATGCAGGGGGTAGCCAATAGCCATGGGTTGTCCTAAAAAGGGTACTTGAAACAGATTTACATTGGAGTGATCTACAGACCTCAAGAAGTGATCAGAGATTTAATTGAAGAGGTAGGTAAGATTTTATTGCAGAGTGAGATGTTAGTGGCAAATTTTAATAGGCCAGATACTGATGGTGGCATTGACTTCAGAAACAAAGAAGCAGGTGGATCTTGAAATCTCTTCAAGGAGTATTCCTAAGGCAACCAGTCACAGAACCCACAGGGAAGATAATAGTTTTGGGCCTGCTACTTAGAAATGGTACAGGTATATAAAATTCAAGGTAGGCAGTCACTGTTAGAGATTTGTGCACAACAAAGGTTGTTTAGGTGAGAGAATCCCTCCTAAAGAAAAATAAACAAGACAGGAATGTATCCTTTTTTTTTGCAAAAGCAGTAAAACAAGACTTCTTGTATTAATAAGGTAAAACAAAGCATTAATTAAGCAGCCAACAATTCAATACACATGGAAACAGAAAGCAAGGACAAATACAGAGCAGTACAGAAGATCTAGTAGCTCAAAACAGTTCAGTACTAGCTAATATGACATGAAACACATTTCCAAAAATCACCTAGGATGATAGGAAAATAAAGAAGATGCCATACTGGGTCAGACCACAGGTCCATCAAACTCAATGTCCTGTGTAAGAACAGATACACAAATGATCAGATGCATATCCCTAGACTAGGGATATGCATTTCTTTGAAACAAATGTGCAAAATATGATGAATTAAACCCTTTTAATTTCATTTGTTGTCCCCTGAAACAAATGCAGGCACCCATGAAAATAAATATACATTTTCATTTTCATGCATTTATGTTTCCCTTTCAAGCCTATGGCTCAAGTAAAACAATCAAAAACTCAAAGTGACCACCACTAAGGACAGCAATACACTGGAATCCAAATTGAATCAAAAGCAGAAAGACTGCTCTATCGCTGTATATGAGATATTTTTGAAATAAATTACAAAGGAAATTTTCTTTATATCATTTCATTTGTTACTTCGTATACCTACACACTGTGGATCTGTTGATTTTCAGAATTATTGACAAAACTTGAAAAAAAATGTTTTGGGAAGAATAGAAGGTTTCATATACAGTGTAGGTGTCTCCGCACCATTGTGTTATTGGTTATAATCATCAACCTCCTACCACCTCCGACAACAATTTAAAAAAAAAAAAAATTTTTGCAATGTATTAGCAATAAAGTCCCGACAATTTCAATGACATCCGTGGTATTATAGATGTTAACCTATTGGCAGAAAAGGATGAATGTAGTCTTCAAAGATGGTATTCAATGTAAAGCGGGTACCTTGCGACTTCCTAATCTGTTGGTTTCTTTGATTGATGAAATTAAATCCCGACACAGACACCTTCCTGTTTCAGACGTGTGACTTTCTTCAGGGGAGTCTCATGTTGGAAATTACCAACTTTGCAGGATTCTTGCCTCGCTGGAGAATTTTGCTTCGCATCGGATAGTCGTAATTACTTCCTTTTCACCGGGTCATTTTGTTGTTCTCCGCTCCATACCAATGGACCGCATCCCTTCAAGGGGAAGGGTTCATCAATATGGATGATGATGCAAGAGAAAGGAGGCTTGTAAGAAAATCTGGAAGTGACAAGAAAAATAGTGGTTTTCATTACTTTGATATTTTTTATGCTTTCCTGATTTTATCAATCTTGGCTTGGATACTTATTTTAAAGTTAAAGTAAACTGTTATTTTGAACACCAGTTGGACTCTTGTTTATTTTTAATACTGCCTTTATTGAATGCATGGACAGTGGGTTGATTGCTACCTCTGTTATTAATATTGACTTCCTTGCTGCTATTTTGGATTCTAGCACACTTGGTGGGCATCATCCAGCTGGAGTGTGAGGTTGTGTGCATAAGGGACAGTGACCATGCTAGGGCCCATAAAGGTAGCTGTCCCCCCACTGGACTTGAACTCTGGACTTGAACACTGGACTTGAACTTGGACTTGAACTCTGGAAATGTAGCCCCCTGGATGTAGGTTTACAGTCCAAATGAGAGACCAGCTACATAACTGTGCCGGTCTTGATTCATTGCTCTGTACCTATCATTTGTGATTTTTAACACCAGCACTTCTCTTGCTCCAAACCTCTCTTAGTATCTTAGGGTGGTTTTACCTCTACTCTGGCTATCTTTGAAGTTCTTTTCAAGTTATCTTATGGCACATGTCAACTTTTGGCCTTGCCATGGAAATCCAATGCTTTGCACATTTGCTACACCACTCATTGACCCTTGGGCTCTTCATGCCACTCCTGGAACTGCTTTGACCTTCTTTTGGTACTTTGAGCTTTTGATGCCATTCTTCCTGCCTCAGCCATCACTGAATATCATAGAGTCCTTGGCACTCTTCTCGCTGCGTTGCTCTTCACCTTCTGTTTGTGATAGTAAACCTCTGCTAGTATCTTGAGGTGGTTCTGCCTCTGCTCTAGATGTCTTAGAGGTTCTTTTAAAATTCCCTTGTGGTTTTTGCCAACTCTTGGGCTTGCTGTGGCAGTCCAGTGCTTTACTGTGCCACTCATGGACCCTTGAGCCTTTCATGTCCCTCTTTTGGTGCCTTGAGCTTTTGATGCCATTCTTCTTCCTGCCTCAGCCCTTGCTATATATCTTGAGGCCTTTATGCCACTCTTCATGCCAGTTACTCTACACCTACCATTTGTGATTTTAAATACCAGTACTGTTGCTGTTCCAAGCCTCTCTTGGAACCTAGAGATTTTTCTGCCTGTTTCAGATGTCTCTGAAGTTCTTTTCAATCTCCCTTTCCTAATAATAGTTTCTGACGCTTGGTCTTGCCTAAAAATGTTATACTTTACACAGAATTTTGGTTTCATGCCCTCATGTAATTTTCCTTCAAACTCTCTTCCCTTACAATTCTTACTAGTC